>NW_022681435.1:7507500-8757500 GCF_009764315.1 Trachypithecus francoisi
GAACATTTTCTCATCTAAAAAATGAAAGTGGCCGGGCGCGGTGGCTCAAGCCTGTCATCCCAGCACTTTGGGAGGCCGAGACGGGCGGATCACGAGGTCAGGAGATCGAGACCATCCTGGCTAACACGGTGAAACCCCGTCTCTACTAAAAATACAAAAAACTAGCTGAGCGAGGTGGCGAGCACCTGTAGTCCCAGCTACTCCGGAGGCTGAGCCAGGAGAATGGCGTAAACCCGGGAGGCGGAGCTTGCAATGAGCTGAGATCCGGCCACTGCACTCCAGCCGGGGCGACAGAGCAAGACTCAGTCTCAAAAAAAAAAAAAAAAATGAAAGTAACATCTACCACATCGAATTGCACTTGGCTGTTTCAAAGACAAAAGAAGTGTTTTAAACAAAACCATGTGACCTAGGACATGTTATAAAATCTAAGTCAATATAAGGCATTGTTATTTGAGAGGATTTGTAGAACCAGCATTTAAAATGAGCCTGCAGCTATTAGCTCACAATGAAAATCCTGAATTGCAACCAGACAATTACAGAAAATGCATCCTAGGAGATGACCAAGAAGTTCCTTTTTGCCATTCAATGTGCTATGAACATTTTCACCACTTACTCTATGGAAACTGCTACAAAGCATGCAAGGACAACTGGACTGTGACCCACATCCTCTAGGAAATACGGTCTGGTAGAGGAGACAGATAAACCATTCATTTTACTGTGAGGCAAAATGAAACAAAACATGGAATAGCCAAGGAGACCAAATGTGGGGTCCCAGAGGAGACTTGGGTCCGTTCCCATTAGCAGCTCAGAGGAAGCTTTTGGGAAGTTGCAGGGTGATAGGAAAAGAGACCCCAAATGGCAGGAATTTTGCAGTGGGGAGAAATGGAAGCCAAGAACATACACTATTATATGACTAAAGACAAAGGTACATGGAAGATTGCAGACATTCTAATAAAAAGGTTGTGCAACATGGTATTAAGTGGGATTAGTGGGATTATTTTTCCTCTTGTCTTGGAATTGCAGCCAAGGTCCATAGCTGAGGTCACAGAGGGCCCTAATTATCTCATGCTCCAAGTTCAAGGAGACATCAGAAGTTGAGGATGGCCATCTCCCTGTAGGTTTTATTGAGGCCAACTCACAACCAGTTCCACTACCTCCTACCCTTATTCCTGGAAAGCTAAGAGAGAGAGTGGTGCTCAGACTTTGGGAGTGTAGTGTTCATGTGAATGGCCCCTTCTTTTAAGGAGAAAAGAAGAAGAAAGTATTTTACATAAAAAGGCTGAGGGTGGAGGGTAGGTAATGCCTGCAAGATGGAAAAACTGTAATTTCTTGTGTCCCGATCTGATTCTTGCTGCACTATAGAACTTTGAGGCACTCACCAGCAGAGCGTAGGACTCTTAAGAATATTCTGGAAGCCTGGAAGCAAAGTGTGTTGTCCTTATTAAAAGGAGCTATGCAATACTTGTTGCTGATGCTTAGGGCGTGTATTTGTTAATTCTCATGCTGCTATGAAGAAATACTCAAGACTGTATAATTTGTAAAGAAAAGAGGTTGAATTGACTCACAGTTCCACATGGCCTCAGGAAGTAATAGAAGGGGAAGTAAACACATCCTTCTTCACATGGTAGCAGGAGAGAGAAGCGCCAAGCAGAGGTGAGGGAAAGCCCCTTATAAAAGCATCACATCTTGTGAGAACTCACTATTATGAGAAGAGCATGGGGGAAACACCCCCACGATTTAATCACCTCCCACAATGTCCCTCCCCCAACACAAGGGGATTACAGTTCACATTCCAATTCGAGATGAGATTTGGGTGGGGACACAGAGCCAAACCACATCGGGGGTATATCTGAAGAAAGACTCCGATCTTTTCCCGACCTGGTGCTTTCCCTTGGCAAGAGACCTTTTGGGGTAACCCCACATGTATAGGTTTAAAGAGACAGAGATGGGCTAGGCGTGGTGGGTCACAGCTGTAATCACAAAACTTTGGAAGGCCAAGGTGGGAGGATCACTTGACTCCAGGAGTTTGAGACTGGCCTGGTCAATTTCTATAAAAAAAAACTTTAAAGTCAGGTGTGTGGTGTGTGCCTGTGGTCTCAGCTACTCAGTAGGCTGAGGCAGCAGGAGGCCTTGAGCACAGGAGTTCAAGGCTGCAGTGAGCTAGGGTTCTGTTACTGCACTCCAGGTTGGACAACAAAGCAAGATTTTTCTTTAAAAAAATTAAACAACAACAACAACAACAACAACAACAAAACAGCCTGGCACGGTAGTGCATGCCTGTAGTCCTAGCTACTTGTCATGCTGAAGCAGGAGGATTGCTTGAGCCCAGGAGGTTGAGGCTGCAGTGAGCCATGATCATGCCACTGCACTCCAACCTGGGTGACAGAGCCAGACCTTGTCTCCAAAAATAATAACAATAATATTAAAGTAATAAAATAAGAGATGGAGGTGAAGTATACATTAAATAAATAAATAAATAAAATAAACAAATAAAACAGGCCAGAAGCAGCGGCTTACACCTGTAATCCCACCCCTTTGGAAGGCCAAGGTATAATAATTGCTTGAGGCCAGGAGTTGAAGACCAGTCTAGGCAACACAGCAAGACCTCATTTCTACAACAAAAAAAAAAAAAAAAAAAAAAAAAGAGAGAGAGAAAAAACAGGGCAGTTTGCAGCCATACTTTCTATCTCATCTGATCTAGGAAGGCAGTCCGAGTCTAGCCTGGTTAGTACTTGGATGAGAGACTGCCTGGGAATACTGGGTGCTGTAGGCTTTAGAAAGATTAAAACTCAAAGGCTGTGAAAGAGGATCCCAGTGGTCCCCATGGCCTTATGTGAACACATATGTTCATGGCAGGGTATGGGCAGCCACCAAGCCAGGTAGCAAGAGGCCTGAGGAGGAAAAGAGGTTGGGGCATGTGCCATGGGGGCGCCAAATGGAAATGTTGTGGCTCCTCAGTGAAGTGGAACTGAACACAGCTCCTAAACACAAACACCAGCTATGACAGCAACACCACTACAGTGAAACCCACCACCACAGAAGGACCAGAAGTGGCCAGGGCAAGGCTGGAGCAGACATACTTCACTAACCTGCAGCAGGGAGTCCCCCAAGATTCCTCTTTCTGCCCCCTTCTCCCTTCCCCTTCCCCACACCCCATCTTCATTTACCTGAACAAGAAGCCCCATCTACAACAGTGACTTTCTTTCTTTTCAATTTCTCTTAAAGACAAGATCTTTCTCTGTCACCCAGGCTGGAGTGCAATGACACAGTCACAGCTCACTGCAGCCTCGACCTCTAGAGCTCAAGAGATCCTCCTGCCTCAGCCTCCCAAGTAGCAGAGACCATAGGTGCATGTCCACCACCCGTGGCTAAAACAATGACTTTCAAACTTCTCGAAGCATGACCCATAATGTTTTACATTATGACACGATTTACACAATTCCAGGCAGCTGACATCTATTATCACATTTATTTTCACACATACACACACACACACGCACACCTGAAAAAAGCTTTTTGAGGAAATCATATTCTATTACGTGGAATGTACTTTGTAATTTGTATTCCATTCTACTCCTTTAAAAAAATAGGCCGGGCACGGTGGCTCAAGCCTGTCATCCCAGCACTTTGGGAGGCCGAGACGGGCGGATCACGAGGTCAGGAGATCGAGACCATCCTGGCTAATATGGTGAAACCCCGTCTCTACTAAAAAATACAAAAAACTAGCCGAGCAAGGTGGCGGGCGCCTGTAGTCCCAGCTACTCAGGAGGCTGAGGCAGGAGAATGGTGTAAACCCGGGAGGCGGAGCTTGCAGTGAGCTGAGATCCGGCCACTGCACTCCAGCCTGGGCGACAGAGCGAGACTCCGTCCCAAAAATAAAAAATAAAAAAATAAAGATTGTGACTTTCTAAATTGATGTTATGAGCCAGTAATGGCTTGTGACTTGCATTTTGGAGAAACCAGCCTAGGACAACATGGGAAGGGCAAGGGACACACACACACACACACACACACACACACACACACACACACACACACACACACACACACACACACACACACACACACACACACACACACACACACACACACACACACACACACACACACACACACACACACACACACACACACACACACAGCCAGGTCCGTGGCTCCAGCCTCACTTGAGTAAACAAGCTGTGCAGAGAGTTTAAACAAAATTTTAAATAATGGCCTGGCATGGCCACTCATGCCTGTAATCCCAGCACCTTTGGAGGCTGAGGCAGGTGGATCATGTGAGGTCAGGAGTTCAAGAGCAGCCTGGCCAACATAATGAAATCCCGTCTCTACTGAAAATACAAAAATTAGCCAGGCATGGTGGTGCACACCTGTAGTCCCAGTTACTTGGGAAGTTGAGGCAGGAAAATTGCTTGAACCTGGGAAGCGGAGGCTGCAGTGAGCAGAGATCATGCCACTGCACTTCAGCCTGGGCGACAGAGTGAGTTTCTGCCTCAAAAAAATAAAAGCAAAGATAGTAGTAAATGATAGTTTTTAAAAAAATTTCTGAATAATGAACAGGACTGAAATAAAATTGCTCCAATACCTCCAAACAAAAGTCTGGTTGTTTTCAGGGACTTGCTCCCCCACTGGGAAGTCATCATAGTGGGAGGGGGTGGTAAAGTTCAAGCCTGTTCTAACACACACACACACACACACACACAGACACACACACATTTTATGTCTCTATTCCCACTTTTGAGACCCTGAATTAAAGTTGGATAGGGCAATACCGTGAAGACCACTGCAGGATCATGCAAAAAAAAAAAAAAAAAAAAAAGACAAAAAAAAGCAAAAAAACCCAGCAAGTTGGAACCACAACACACTGGGGAAAGGAAAGTGAGCCCCTGGAACACCAGGCAAACACCGGAGAAGGAAGGACCTTTGGGTCAGCAATGGGAAAGCCGTCCCCCTCAGTCAGCACAAAAGCTCGCCCCCAGGGAGAAACAGGAAGATCCTTAGCTCTTCTTTTCCTTCCCCAGCGGCCATCATCCTCCCTCCTGAGGAAAGGGAAGAAAGGGTAGCACAGCAGCCGAAAGGAGTTTGGGTTTGCTTTGCTTCCATCTGCGGACAAGGCTCTTTGCAGAGAAAGTCCAGCCTCCCGGTGCCCGGGCCCCGCAGGCAGTCTCCTTATCGGCCACCAGAGGGCGCTCTCCTCCTCCCCGGCCTCCAGCCACCCCTGGCCGAGGGGCGTGGTTGCCTCACTTCTGCAGCCCAGAAGCGCACTCACTGCACAGCTGCTGAACCTGCAAGACCGGCCACAGGCACTGCACAGCTGCGGAACCTGCAAGACCCGCCACAGGCACGCCCCGCTGCCAGCTGCTTAGTTTTTTAAAACAAGCCAGCATAGATGTTCACAATTATTCTCCCCTCAACGGTGGACACTGTCGGGTCTGCAATCCCTAGGAAGCTCCCGGGGGCGCAGTTGGAAGACTTTCCCAGAGCTCAGACTCTTCAGGAGGGGGAAATCGGTTCTCTAGCTGCTCCTGGCAGTAGGGCTCCACCATCCCAGGCTCAAAATAGGGAGGAAACTCATTGACATCGAAGGACACAGGGTCCCTTCCCACAGACGTCCGTTGTGGCGCTGAGGGACCCAGGAGAGCACAAGGGCTTCCAGACCGGAGACATCACCAAAGAGGGAACGCAGCCACCTTTATTTTTGCTTTGTCTATTATTAAAACACCCAGAGGAAGGAAAGTCTTCAGGCTGGCTCTGTACAAGGCAGTCATTCCCAAATTGCACCAAATTGGCTGCTCCCCAAAGTCCGTGTGTTCTCTCCACACCCTCATATAAACACACACCCACCAACACCCTGTGTTATTTGTCTTCAGTGAGTCAGAAAGAAGGCTTTTAGACAAGGCAGGGTGAAACTCTGACAGCTAGTACCCAAAACTTCCCCTCAACATGAATGGGAGACTTGCTTGTATGCTTTGCCCTCTAAGGGTAACTGATTCCCGTGACTTTGCTTTAGCCAAGGGAATGGAGTGGCTTTTGGGGGTAGAAACAGCCTAAACTTACATAAACTTCGAGATAAACAAGAACTATCACAGCCCATAAAAACGAAAACAACCAGCAGGTTAAAATTATCCCTATGAAGAAAAAGGAATTTCACATTATGAAAAGTTTTTTTAAAAATAATCTGCCAAGTACACATTAATACCCCCAAACAGGCCTTAAACAGTCTGAGGGATGCTTGAGCTAAAATCTTATAAATTGCTCTGGAATATTTGTCAAACCACCTGCCCAGAACATACTGTTTATATTCATAGTGCCGTCAAACAAGTGGACTATCGTCATTGGATGAGCGGTTTGTCAGCCAGAGGCTGGCTCAGCTAGAGACCATAGTTAAAGGTTTCTAATCCTAATTTTTCCGTTTAGTGATTGAGACTGGACCCCATTGTTTGGGATGCTTGTGGGGACATGAACTGCGTTCTGTCTTATGCTGCAGATGCTAAAGAAAACATCTGTCCAGTCCCCCCTTCCCTCAGCAGAACACCATGGATTAAATTTGAAATGGTGTAAGTGTTCACATCTGGAAAACTGAGCTGAGTCTGTCTGGAGACATCTGTATGGATCCTATGGACTAGTATGAAAAATGATGATTTCTATGTTTTCTATAGTGGTTTCCACCCTCATGCTAAGGTTTGTGTTTCTGAAATCACACCACAGCCACCCATTTTAAGGAAGTAGGAAGTCATAAACATTCAGGAAATTAAGATTGGAGGACAAAGATTATGTGATGGTTAATCTTATGTGTCAACTTGGCTAGGCTATAATGCCTTGTTTGGCCAAACACTAGACTAGATGTTGCTGTGAAAGCATTTTGTAGATGTGATTAACATTTACAGTTGATTTTGAGTAAAGGAGATTACCCTCAGTCATATGGGAATCAGGTGAAGGCATTAACAGCAAAGACTGAGGTTTATCAAAGAAGGAGGAATTCTGCCTCAAGACTTGTAACATCAGCTCTTCCCCAAGTTTGCATGTTGGTCTGCTGTAAGATTTCAGATTTTAGCCGGGCATGGTGGCACATGCCTGTAATCCCAGCTACTCAGGAGGCTGAGGCAGGAGAATCACTTGAACCCAGGAGGCGGAGGTTGCGGTGAGTCGAGATCGCGCCACTGCACTCCAGACTGGGAGACAGAGCGAGACTTGGTCTCAAATAAAAAAGAAAAAAAAAAAAAAAGAAAGAAAAAGATTTCAGATTTGCCAGCTCCCACAATGGTGTGAGCCAATTCTTTAAAATAACTCTCTCTGTGTGTGTGTCCTATTGATTTGCTTTCTATGGAGAATACTGATTGATATAGATTTCAAGTGAGTCTATTTTATTTGGTACATGTTATAGATCAAAATAATGATGAGACGTTAAGTGCTGCCATTCTATATGATATTACACATATCCCAGATTTCTGATTTTGTTTAGGTGCCCAGACCCTCCTTAATACCCCATGTGACGCACTGGAAGCTGGCGTGACCCCCAGCCATAGGTGTGGTCCTGGTTGATCTAAGGGTGAGCCATCCCCTTCCCAATGATTGGCTCAGGGGAGGGGTCATGTGATTCAGTAAAGACCAATGAGCTATGAGAAGAGGTTTGCTGTAAACTTTTACTAAGGTTCGTTGTCATTCTTCCAAGAGGCTTTACAGAAGCAGTATTCTCTCTCCCCTGTTGGAGGAGAATAAAGAAGCAGTAGCTACTGCCATGATGTCCCCATTGTTACTGACAACCCCTGGCACCTTCCCTTTGATAGAAAATAACATGAGCTTCTGAAAATGTTGTTGAGCTGATTGAATCTCCCAGCCCCAAAGCCTGCACTGACTCTGGGCTTCCTTTTAGGTGAACCAATACATTTTCTTATTATGGAAGCCTGTTTGAGCCTGGCTTCTTGATAGTTGCAGCCAAATGACCAGGTTTCCTTGCCCTTAATTTCTTCTCTGCAAACTGGGAGAATAGAACTGGATGATCTAAGTTCTCCTCAAGCTCTCAATGTCTGTGAATTGCACATTCGGGTACTAGCACTAACAATGTCAGCAATATTTGTCAATTACTACAGAAGATAAATGTTATTATAGGTATGTTTCTAAATAATATTCATTTTTAGAAACAGTAAAATGACATGTTAATTTTAAGTCCATAAAGTATAATTTAATGCCATTTTTTTTCAGTGGTCTTAACCCTAGTGAACCACTCAGCAACAGTAACTTTCACTAATTTTTTTAACACAGAAAAAGCTCTAACAAATACAGTAAAAAGAAAAACCTAATAGAAAAATGAGGGAAGGATAAGAACAAACTTCCCAGCAAAGAAATACAAATGAGTCTTAAAACCCGTTTATCCCTAATGCTCCATTATTGGAATGCTAAGCATGTGGGAGTTATTTATGTCCTACTGCTCAAGGTCATTGCTAAGGTCTGATTGCAAAAATTCAAAAAATTGCAACCTCAGGCATACATGGGTTAAACCAATGAAGAGATGCTCAACCTCACTCACAGGGAAGAGGAAAATTAAAGAGAAATGCAAATTAAAGTGATGGCAAAGGTTTTTTTAAGCTACAAGATTGGCAAGTTACCAAAAAGTTTAATAACACGCTGTTGGTGAAGATCTTTTAAAATCAACTTTTATCCCAATAATGTGAATTATCACTGAGGACCAGCAATTGAAGGTTTCTTAGACGTTTTTTTGTTGCTACAGCAGAATACCACAGATTGTGTAATTTATGAAGAAAAGAGATCTATTTGGCTCACAGTCCTGGAGGCTGAGAAGTCCAGGACTGAGGGACTGCAACTGGTGAGGGCCTTCTTGCTGCATCATAACTTGGCAAAAGGTAACACATGGCAAGGAGTTGTACCCTAGAGACAGAGAGACAGACATTTTCAAAAAGTGGAGTCTGAAAAATGGAGTAACTAATTCACTCCCACAATAACCAACCCACTCCGTGGTTATGGCATTAACTCATGAGGGCTTTGCCCTTATAACTTAGTCACCTCTTAATACTGCCTCAACGGCAATTAAACATCAGCATGAGTTTTGGAGGGGACACTCAAATCATAACAAGAGGTAAGAGTGAAATAGTGCAACTTTCATGGAAGGCAATTTGACATCATCTGTAAACATTACAAATGCATATACCCTTTGGCCCAACAATTTCCCTTCTGGAACTTTATCCTACACTTCTACTTGCCCGTGTATAAAATGTTATTTGTAATTGCAATGTTTGGAAACAACTTCAATATGTATCAATAAAAAAGATTAGTGTATCCTAGATTTATACACTAGAATAATTCCCAGATGTTAAAGAAATGAAGTAGCTCTCTAGACGATAAAATGGAATGATCTCTATCTTAGTCCATTCAGGACACTATAACCAAATGCCATCAACCGTGTGGCTTAAAAAGAACAAACATCTATTGCTCTCAGTTCTGGGGGCTGTGAAATCCAAGATTAAGCGGCCAGAAGATTTAGTGTCAGGTGAGGGCTCCCTCTCTGGTTTATAGATGGCAGCTTCTTGCTGTGTGCTCACATGGTGGAAGGGAATGGCTAGCTCTTTTATAAGGGCACTAACCCCAATCATAAGAGTTCTGCTCTCAATTTAATTACCTCCCAAGAGCCCCACACCCTGAACCATCACCTTAGGGGTTAAGATTTCAACATATGAATTTTGAGGGTAAATAAACAATCAGATCATAACAATCTCTACATTCAAGGTGAAATAAAAAGAGCAAGATGGACTGGGCATGGTTGCTCATGCCTGTAATCCAAGCACTTTGAGAGGCTAAGGCAGGAGGATTGCTTGAGTGCAGGAGTTTAAGACTAGCCTGGGCAACACAGGGACACCGAGTCTCTATTAAAAAAAAAAAAAAATTAAAAAGAGCAAGATGAAGAACAATGACTGTATGCTACCATTTATATTTTCAAAAAGGAACAATTAAATATATATGTAGAGATAAACTAGGAAGCTATGGAAGAAACTGGGAATTGTTGTTAATCTAGAGATTAATGACAGAAACTAGAAGACAGGAGTGAGAGAGCGGCTTAACTTTTTACTAGATATCTTCAAAAATTTTTTAACATATAAGTCTACATCAGTTATTTTTTTAATTAATAAACAGAGAAAAGTCAAGTTATTATAAATACATTTCCTGATTTGCTGTAATGACTAATTCTGAAGCTAAATTACAGAGCTTATATTTTGGATAAATAATTCATGATCAGATATAAACAGTGATTTGGCACATTTGTTCTCATTCCCTTTTGTGTCTAAGTAAGGGCAATAGAAAAAAAGATCTCCAATTAAGGGAACAAAATGAATCTTACTTACAACATTTTAAGAACTAGTTTTGGGGGCATTTGGCTTTTCCATGCATTCTACCCTGATGTGCCTAAGGCAGATGTCTTCTAACTCAGTGTCTTATCATTCATTTAAATCCACTTGTTCTACAAATATTCACAAAATGCTTTTTTTCCCGCACCAGGCACTGGAGCCCCACTAGAAAATAAGCTCAGCACAACTGCTATTTTCATGAGCTCAGTTTTCTCATGATTGTCATCCTTCAAGCCATGTGTAAAGGATGATGATGTAATCGATAAACTGAGAACTGCACGTCCTAAAATATGGAGAACCCACAAGCAGAAAAACTTACCATCTGGGAAAAGAAGACAGCAAGCACTCATGGTCCATGGAAAACCATTCTAGAATTAACCTTTTTCAGTCTGGGATTTCAATGCCTCGATAAATATTTATTTTAGGAAGACGAATAAGAAGGAAGGGAGGGAGGGAAAAACAAAGAAAAGAAAGGGCCCAGCTGCAAAATAATCCAGAAGAAATAACCTCTGAACTTGAGATTAGTACATTTTAACACATTCATTAATTCATTTGCTTGTTTGACAAATATTTACTGAGAGCATACTATGTGCAAGGCACTCACCCAAAAAGCAGAGATGAACCAAAAGCCTCTGCCCTCATGAAGCTAAAATGAAAGACAGATAGATAATAAATACCTCGATGCATAACCTATTGGCAGGCGGTAATAAGTGCTATCAACAAAGTAGAGTAGGGTATGAAGGTAGACGAAGGGATAGGGCTACCGTTCTAGGCAGGCACAGGGGAAGTTCTCTCTAAAAGATGCTATTCCAGCAGAGATTCTAAGGAAATGCAGGAGCCATGTAGCTACATGGGAGAGCATTTTCTAGGCAGAGGAAAGAACAGAACAGCAGCAAAAGCCCTCACATGAATGTGTACTTAGGAGGTTGAAAAGTCAAGAGGCAAAGATGAGTAGCTGACCTCATGGAGTTTAGCAAAACATAGCTGAGAAACAATGGCAGTGTTTCTTCCAGCAAACACACCCAACAGTTATGTAATTTCACACAGTGATCCTGGATCTTTAAAGCAGAAACAGAATCTTCTTATTTACAGACAAGGTAGGAGCTTGCCCACACGGGCCAGTAACACTGGCCAATTGCCCTGTGACCAAGAAATATAATATTTCCCCAGCACTCACCAATCTATGGATTTCCTTCTATAAGAACAATGCTTTGAGGCCCGTATTTTGAAGTGAGCTTCAAAATATAAAATACCTTAGAAAGATAATGCACAGATTTGAATTCATACCAAGGCAAAAATAACTATTATGTGATACTGCTGTGAGCAGTCTAGGTTTTCTAAATTCAGGCGAGGACAGGGCATTCAAAAAATTAAAAGCATACAATATAAAAGCTAGAAGTCCCCAAACCAAGCCTCAGCTGCTGTGCTATTTTCTCTCAGACAATGGCTGAATAGAAATATTCTTTCTCCCCAAAGAGAAGAAAGGTATTTCTGTGAAGCTACCATAGCTTGTTAGAAATACCCCTTGGGGACATATGACTCCCTTTGGAGTCTAATTATATATTCACCCAGCGGTATTCTGATCTAAATTTAGTTATCTGAGAAATACCCAGAAAGGGAATACCATTTGCAGACAGCTGCACTAGGTAATTACACATTGTAAATTAATAAATTGACCTTGTTTTATATAACTCCAATGTGATGAATTCTGCAAGTGTAATAGAGCCAAAGACACGAATCTGAAATAACCTAATGAATAGATGGAAGTGCCTCTGGACTTTAAATCTGTGAACTCCTTGGTTAGATCTCACTAGTCTAAAACCTTTCCAGATTCAGTATTTAAGGAAAATCATTCCCTGAATGCAGACCATGGAAGAACTCATTCATTCTACAAAAGATATGGATACCCTGGGCTAGGCATAGGATTTCTAAGAAAAAATAGGACCTGCCCTGCCCTCTCCACATGAGGCCACCATGTCTAGCAATTAAGCAGTGGAACCAAGACCCTCAAGGTCAAGTTAATACTCACATTCAAGATCCTTAACTACTATTGTTTTATTGTCTCAAAGAAACTTCATCACAGGAGTTACCAGTAGATCTTAGATTCTTCAGTTTGGAGCAGATCTCTTTGTTCTGAATAACTCACCGGAATGACCCTTTGGTGACTTAAATGTAAATCTGGTAACTTCCTCTTCTGTTGGGATCAGGGTGGAGAGGTCTGCACAAGAAGCACAGGGCCTCACTGAGACCTCCATCCCTTCTTGTTAAGATCCAAACTGGTGATTTGCACTCCAAGTTTCCTAGCTGATGCCAGATACCAGAGGGAAAGGGGCAGGGGTGTTCAGGATGGGAAGCTTAGCAAAGGAAGGAAAGAGGAGCTCTAAACCTGTGGCCTGGATCCAAACATCCAGAAGCAGGCATTCATATCAGAAGGCAGGATCTAAACATGATGTCTGGTTGATGCTGATACCCATGCTGGCCCAGCTGATCTAAGAAGACAGTCATTACTTAGTAACCACTGAGTGAGGGCATGTGGGAGAGAGAAAGAGGGAAAAATGAAAGAGCTCATCACAGAGAACCTCTGGACCGCAGGTCTGATGAAACGCAGCATGAGGATATTCCCTTAAAAACGTCTGAAGTTACCATTTTTGTAAAAACGTCAGCAATGTGTAATACGCAAAAACATGAGAATGACAGTTCAGCATCACAGCATCGTTCTGTCCCACTCCCCTGGCAAATGTATGTCATGTCCATACATTCTTCATTCTCTGATACTCCCTGCACATCGGATAGCTGCAAGCCTCAGAAACTTAAGCAAAAGGGAACTTGTTGGAAGGCTGCCAAACAGCATGCAGAATCCACAGGATGACTAAAGAAGTAAGCTTGGAAAATGGTCAGGAACAAGGCTGGACAGCAGGAAGAATGGCTTCAGGACAGAGCCGCTGGGTCTGCTTCCATTGGAAACTCAAGGCCAAGACCGACATGGACTCTGAACACCAGAGGGCATCTTCTCTCAGCTGTTCCTGCATCTTTGTATCACTCCCTGGGCATGTAAAGTCAAGGCTGGAAGGTCCTGTCCCTCACTCTGGCTGTCAAGGGCCAGGGACGGGGAGGCTCTCTCAATTTCAGGCTCTGTACTGTAAGGACGACCCTGCCTCCCTCCCCTTCTTTGCCCCCGCTCTCCCCAACCCTACAAGACTCACACCAATGGAGGAGGCTCTGAAACTAGAAAGTAGGTGTGGTTTGGGGCAAACAATGACATTTGGATGACAGTTGGTGTGGGAAGTTGGAGATGGAGGCAACAAAGACAAAGGAGGAATAAACTCAGCAGACAGCAAATCTAAACTCCATGTAATTTAGACAGGGTCTGTCTTTAAATGTGTAAAGATGCTGAAATGAAAAGAATGAATCTGACTGTGAGAATAACCCTGAGAAGAACTCCTTGATTAACTACAGAAGATACCTCTACAAAAAAAAAATGACAGTCCTACCTTCCTTGAACAATGTTATGAAAGATTTCAAGAAACAGGCTATTGAAAGCACACCTCAACCACACCTTGGAATTAAAAGCCAAACAAATTTAATGTTGATCATGTGTTTGTCTATATGCTAGACATGAATCAAATTTATGATATAGTAAAGTTGCATTTTTAACATAATCCAGGTATATTTTATGCTATCATACATTAGTGCCTATTTTATAATTCAGGAATATTTTATTCTATAATACATTAGTGCCTGTTTTATAATCCATGTACTTAGTACATTTATACCTATTTTATGACCTCAAATGTAATTTTATTACTTGTATGATTATAAAGGTTTATAGATGTTGTGGTTTTACATATATTTTATATTCTTAGTCTGGTTTGTAATTTCTTTCAAACAACAGTATAACCTCCAAAGCATTTAAGACTGACCCTGCCTCCTGCAAGAATCTACATGATGGCGTGGTCTCCAGAGACACAGAGCAAAAATGGAGGCCTGGCCACATGCCATAGATACTTTTATACAAAATTTGATTTATTATCATAATAAAATGATCAGGTTTTTTGGCTGGTTTTTCCCTGAACCTATAACTTTACAAAATTACAAACGCCTATGGGGTTTTCCATAGTTTGTATTTTCCAAAATAACATATTCTAGTAACGTATTAGGGCTATGATGGACATTTCTGTTGACCAATATAGGAAGAGGCTATAAGGAATGCATACAGGAGGAAAAGCTGAGTAGAGAGCAAGCCTGGGCTCCACTACTCACCTGGGTTAATGGGTTATACCAAAGTAGATTGCAAGGAAGTATTTCAAATTGGTCTTTCCCCAGCCTTGCTTTTCTATTACACTGGCCCCAAATGCCTGCCTCCTGAGAGTTCTCCAGGAGCTCAATGTTCTGCCCTGCCTATGCTGTGCTTTTGAGGTGAGTTGATGACAGAAGTAATTCTGGAATATACCTCAAACTCATGGAACAAAAACATGATTTGCATTTTCATAACTGTCACAATCTAAAAGTCTACAGTCTTGGTAGGATGGACTGATTTGTGTCACACCAAAATTTATATGTTGAAGTCCTAACCCCCTCTCAGAATGTGGCCACGTTTGAAGGTAGGGCCTTTAAAGACGTAATTTAGTTAAATGAGGTCAGTTTCTCGAGGCTGCTCACATTCCCTGGCTCGTGGCCCCTTCCTACCCTCATCAAAGCCAATAATATCACATGTGTCTGATGCTGCTTTCTTTATCACATCTCTCTCTGACCACAAATGGGAAAGGTTCTCTGCTTTTAAGGACTCCAGTGATTAGGACCAGCAGGGGAATCCAGGAGACTTTTAAATTTTGGAGACTTCTGATTTGCAACCTTGATATGGTTTGGACCTGTGTCTCTGCACAAATCTCATGTTCAACTGTAATCAACTGCAATCCTTATAGCTAGAGGTGGGGCCTGGTGGGAGGTGACTGGATCATGGGGATGGATCCTTCATAAATGGTTTAGCTCCATCCCCTTGATGCTGTTCTCTTGATGGTAAATTCTTACGAGATCTGGTTGTTTAAAAGTGTGTAGCACCTCCCCTACTTCTCTCTCTCTCTTTTCCTCCTGCTCCAGTTGTGTGAAGTACCTCACTCCTTTACCTTTCACCATGATTGGAAGCTTCCTGAGGTCTCCCCAGAAACAGAAGCCACTATGCAAAACAGCCTGCAAAACCATGAGCCAATTAATCCTCTTTTCTTTATAAATTACTCAGGCTCAGGTATTTCTTTATAGCCATGTAAGAACAGACTAATACAAACCTTAATTCGATCTGCTATGTGACTGCTACTGCCATGTAACTTAACATATTCACCTGTTCCAGAAATGAGGATTTGGACATCTTTAATAGATGCCAGGAGAGAGTGGGCCATTTTTCTGCCTTCCACACTATATTACCTTGAAACAACAGAAGCTTAACATACTTAAAGTTTATTTACCTCTCACCCCAAACTTATTGAGGTTCACATGTTTTCTCCTTGGTGCCTCGTGTCCACATGGTGACTCAGGAATCTGGGTTATTTTCATCATGGGGCCATCATGTCAGGACTCTCCATTTCCAGGAATGTTTTCGATTCTTGTGCAGCAGGAAAAAAAACAAGATGGGATCTTTTAGGACCCAAGACAGTAATTGGGAAACACGGTTTCTGTCCTTGATTTCATTTGCCAATTCTGATAGCAGATTTATTATTCCCAAACTCAGTTATGTTGATAGGAGCCTTCTCTGCCTAACAAGATTGTTTATGCCTGAAACTCTACATTTGTCTTGCCACTTCCTCCCAAGATTTAAGTCCTGCGTCTGAACTCCAGCCTGATGACTAGGATTCAGCATGGGCCTGATGGTCATACATCTCCTTCAGGCCCAAGATCTATATATCCACTTCCATAAATAGCATCTGCACCTCAAACTGTCCAGAACTAAACTCGTGGACCCACACAAACTTAGTGTTCCTCCAAGGGACTATTTGTCCATTTGCTCGAGCCTAAAATCCTTGCCACTCCTTGTCCCTTCTGCCCATATCCAATCACCATGGCCTGGTGACTTTTAAAAGTTGTGGTAAAATATGTGTAACACAAAATTGACCATCTTAAGTAATTTTATCTCCGCAGTCTCTCACTGAATCCATCCACTTTCCACACGTCAACAGCAATGACACAAGTCCAAGACAGCATCTCTTGACCAGAGATGCTGGACCAGAGATTACAGACTGTCAGTTTTTTTTCTGACATCCTGGCTCCTTTTCCCTTCTAACCCATAAATCATCAGCCAGAATGACTTTTCAAAACACACACGATGCTCCCTGTCACACACATGTGCGTGCACACACACACACACCCTCCAATCCACTATTTTTAATGTGGCCGTAGTAGAGCTCTGCATGATCTAGCACTTTCCCCAGGCTACCCACTCCTGGCACTTTGTTCTGCAACCTGGTCTTTATTTTTATATTTATTTATTTATTTATTTTGAGATGGAGTCTTGCTCTGTCACCCAGGCTGGAGTGCAGTGGCATGATCTCAGCTCACGGCAACCTCTACCTCCCAGGTTCAAGCAATTCTCCTGCCTCAGCCTCCCAAGTAACTGGGATTATAGGCATTCACCACCATGCCCAGTTAATTTTTATATTTTTAGTAGAGACAGGGCTTCACCATGTTAGCCAGGCTGGTCTTGAACTCCTGATCTCAAGTGATCCTCCCACCTTGGCCTCCCAAAGTGCTGGGATTGCAGGTGTGAGCCACCAAGCCCGGCCAGCAGCCGGTCTTTAAGGGTCCAGGACTTCTTTTTCCCCAGACTTCTTTCTGCCTTGGGGTTTTCCTCTTGCTCTTCCTTCAACCTGGAACACCATCCATTCTCCTCTTTACCTACATCATCTTCTCTTTCTCTCTTCCTCCTGCTCCAGCCATGTGAAGTGCCTCGCTCCCTGTTCCCTTCCATCGTGATTGCAAGCTTCCTGAGGCCTCCTCGGAAGCAGAAGCCACTATGCTTCCTGTACGGCCTGTGGAACCCTGAGCCAATTAATCTTCAGAGCTTTGTTCAAACATCACTACCTCAAGGACATCTTCCCCATGCCCTGCAGACCACATCAGCCCCACTCCTACTCTCATACCACTGTGTCATATGACTGTCATACTGCTGCCACGGGCAGGTTTCCCAGGAACAAACTTTAAAAGGAAGGAAGTTCTGAGACATGCTACAACATGGATGAACCCTGAAAATACCTATGTGAAAATACCTATGTGAAAATACCTATGTGAAACCCTAGGTGAAATCCTGTGAAACAAATCAGTTACAAAAGAGCCAATATTGAATGATTCCACTTATATGAGGTATCTATAGTAAGGAAACTCATAGAGACAGAAAATAAATTAGAAGTTACCAGGGGTGGGCTGGGTGCGGCGTCTCGTGCCTGCAATCCCAGCACCTTGGGAGGCTGAAGTGGGTGGATCACTTGAGGTCAGGAGTTCAAGATCAGCCCGGCCAATGTGGCGAAACCCTGTCTCTACAAAAGTTAGCCAGACGTGGAGTAGCTGTAATCCCAGCTACTCAGGAGGCTGAGGCAGGAGAATTGCTTGAACCCAGGAAGCGGAGGTTGCAGTCAGCCGAGATCATGCCACTGCACTCCAGCCTGGGTGACACAGCAAGACTGTCTCGCCAAAAAAAAAAAAAAAAAAAAATTACCAGGGGTGGTCAGGCACAGTGGCTGACTCCTATAATCCCAGCTCTTCGAGAGGCCAAGGCAGGTGGATTGCTTGAGCCCAGGAGTTTGACACCAGCCTGCGCAACATGGCAAGACTCTGTCTCTACCCAAAAAAATGCAAACAATTAGCTGGGCATGGTGGTGAGTGCCTGTAGTCCCAGCTACCCAGGAGCCTGAGGTGGGAAGATCACCTGAGCCCAGGAAGTCAAAGCTGCAATGACCTGTGTGTCATTGCACTCCAGCATGGGCAACAGAGTGACACCCTGTCTAAAAAAAAATAAAAAATAAAAAAAGAAGAAGAAGAAGAAGAGGAGAAAGGAGGAGGGGGAGGAGGAGGAGGAGAAGGAGGAGGAGAAGTTGTTATCAGGGGCCGAGGAAGAAGAAAATGAGGGGTTATTGCTTAAATAATATAGTTTCTGTTGGGGGTGATAAAAATGTTTTGGAACTAGATGGTGGTGATAGTTGCACAACTCTGTGAATATAATTAATGCCACTAAATTGCATGCTTCAAAATGACTAAAATGACAAAAATAAATATTTACCACAAAAAAAAAGAGAGTGTGAAAGAATAGACGGAAAGGGAGGTGGTTTCTTGATGATCCCTGTTTTTCAACACCAAAAATCTAATTAGAGATCCATTGGTTCCTGCCTACATAGCCTGCAGCATCTTTTTCTTACATTAAAAGGTAAGACTCAGGTCTTACCTTCTGATTCTGAGCAAGAATATCAGAAGGGAAGCCACTCTCAGAAATCCGTCAGCAGGGAGGGCTTGCTGGCAGCTCCACTGAGCTGCTGCCTTCTTTTTAGTGTATTCGCTACTTGTAGGAAAAGAAAAGCCCTGTGCACTTCAACTATGACTTTCTTTTAAGTGTTCTTTTTACTAGGCAGTAGTCCATTAAATTAGATTTAATTAAAGTTGATTTGATTGATGAACTAAGGTCTCATAGTCTCTCCAAAGATAACATAGGTTTGTGTCATCGATCCAAAAACCTCTCACATTTTGGCAACCATGTGGCAAAATGATTTATTTCCTCAGTAAAACCAGGCAATACTATTGATCTAGAGAAACATCACTTCAGTCATTCCTACGTAGTAGAGGTTCTTAACTGTTATTAAATCAGCTGTTCACTGGCTGACACATCACAAATTGAAACTACACACACAAATCACACGACTGAACTTGAAAAGCCAAACCTGTTTTTATTACAGCGTGGAAACTAGAAATGGGATTTCACTCTGCCGAGGTTATCACATGAAAATAAAAAGAAATGCAAAACACTCCTGCTTTTAAAAATAATAAATAGCATAAATCATGTGGACAGCTGACTGTTACATGGTAACATTCCTGTGGGTTTTGCACTAATAAGAAGCTGAATTAAATTGATACCTGTGCATTCTCCTATACAGTTCAAGGAAATTAATTTAGCTCTCCACCTGTGTGAACAAAATGCTTTCAAAATATTAACTATCTGATTATCACTAAAAAACATTTCTTTTACACTTATATGCACATAGGACTTTGCTAAGCACTTTCTAAGCAATTCAGACTGATGGATTATATAATCTAAAAATGCAGTTTTCCTATTAAAAAGACAACCTGGAACTTGTTTATTTAAGTGCGAAGCAGCACTGACTTTTTTTTTTAAGTTGGATTATTTCTGGTCATAAAAATGTGGGGAGGTCTTATTTCATACGAAAGATGTGTCTTGCCAGACCTTGTATAATTTGAACTTGCATAATTCAAGAATGATTTTCTCAAGGGAATAAATATAAAATAAGACAGATGTATTCTCAGAGCACATTTACAAGTTATAACATATTTTTTGCTTTAAAGCTGTTTTTCCTGTTCCCAGCATTACATCTAATATTTCATGGAGTATTGTCTCCCATATTAACTGCACTATGGTTCAGAGTGGTCTTTTTCCCTCCTTCCTGGCGTCTTATCACATGTAACTTCCCTTCAAATGCTGTTGATTTGGGGGAACATTTTTCTTTTTTTTTTTTCTTTTTTTTTGAGACGGAGTCTCGCTCTGTCGCCCAGGCTGGGGTGCAGTGGCCAGATCTCAGCTCACTGCAAGCTCCGCCTCCTGGGTTTACACCATTCTCCTGCCTCAGCCTCCTGAGTAGCTGGGACTACAGGCACCCGCCACCTCGCCCGGCTAGTTTTTTGTATTTCTTTTTAGTAGAGACGGGGTTTCACCGTGTTAGCCAGGATGGTCTCGATCTCCTGACCTCGTGATCCGCCCGTCTCGGCCTCCCAAAGTGCTGGGATTACAGGCTTGAGCCACCGCGCCCGGCCGGGGGAACATTTTTCAATGTAAACGCTTGCATCCCTATTTTGTGAACATTTGAATGACATTGTTATGAGTTGTAAAAATACTTTGCATAATAATAACTGTGAATGCTAAAACAATAGCATAATAGTAACTAAAATCACTCGCAGAAGTCCCAAGATGCAAACAACAGCATGATTTATTGAATCTTGCAAAACCGGGTTGGTTTATCTGTTTACCAGCTAAAATGATCATGTTGCAAAAGTATAAGCAAAGACTACAATATTCACTCTGCCTATCAGCTTTAAAAAAATTACATGACTCTTGATAATTTGTTTTAACTTAGTGGATTAACATCTCTCTTTTTTTTTCTTTTTTTTTTTTTGAGACAGAGTCTTGTTCTATTGCACAGGCTAGAGTACAGTGGCGTGATCTCTGCTCACTGCAATCTCCACCTCTTTGGTTCAAGTGATTCTCATGCCTCAGCCTCCCAAGTAGCTGAGACTACAGGCACCTGCTAACACACCCAGCTAATTTTTTGTATTTTTAGTAGAGACAGGGTTTCACCATATTGGCCAGGCTAGTCTTGAACTCCTGACCTCAAGTGATCAGCTAACCTTGGCCTCCCAAAGTGCTGGGATTACAGGTGTGAGCCACCGCACCTGGCCCAGATTAACATCATTTTAATCTTTATGCAAAATAAGATTTTATTGATACTTTTACATGGATGTTTTTGAGTTTACATATTCCAAACTTGGAGAAACAGATTATTTTCACTTCTAACCTAGTGTGTCCTCCTCTGATGGATTAAAGCCAACCATCAACTGACGTTCACATGGATCCACTTTCACTTTTACTTTCCATTTATGTAAAAAATGTGGTAGGATCCGGATGGGCATCTGTAGCAGGTACAGTTAGTTGTATCTGCTTTTACTCTAATCTCCGTCTTCTTCCTACTGAACAAAACCTTACTTTTGTTCAGTTATGTACCCCTCTGCATGGCTTAAAGGAAGATGACCCCAATGTGACCTCCAGGGTGAGACCCTGAGAAGTCTAAGGCGATCATGGGGGTCCCAGGCCCCTCACCAGTTTAAGACTGGGTAGGCATATGGTGCACTTCTGTCTGTTGATATAAAATGTGAAATCTGCTTGGGGACAGGGGTGGGAAAGGCATGTGGGAAATGTTTCTTCACTTCTTAGAAAGAGACAGTGGAAGTTTGGAAGGGAATGGTCCTTTTTCCTCTGGATGCAGTTATGTCCAAATATGATGCCCAGAATTACAAGCCATCTTGATGCCAACCTGAGAATGAGACCAACACTCAGAAGAGAGCAGAGGCAAACGCGTCACAGAGATGTGGATCCTGAGGCCCACCCTACCTCTAGACTCCTCTTAGTGTGAGATCATTGGTTCATTATTAAGTCAATTTAAGTTTTCTATTCCTTCATCCTCCAATCTGGCAGACATAGCGCCTCTTTCTGTCTTCATTAGCTAACACTCCTGGAAATCAATGTGTGTCCCCTCAGTTTCCCATTGGGGAGCTACGTAGTGTTGGGGTGCAAAAAATGAAAGTATGGCTCTTGAGTATGCTGAGTGCTTTTAAAAATTGAAAGGCCTCAGAACCAAGGCCCTTCTAACCTAGTCTTGTTCCTTTCTCTGCCAAGTACAGGGAGCAACTCTGTCTGGAATCTCCTTATCTGACCACGAAAGCTTCTTAACAAAGGCACAACTGCCTTCTATCCTGATACGGTTTGGATGTCTGTCCCCTCCACATCTCATGTTGAAACTTGATCACCAGTGTTGCAGGTGGGACCTAGTGGGAAGTGTTTGGATCTCGGGGTGGATTCTTCATGAAGGGCTTGGTGCCATCCTCACAGTAAGTGAGTTCTTACTCTTAGCTCCCATGAAAACTCCCTGACACCACCTGTCTCTCTCTCTTGCTTCCTTCTTCCCACTATGTGATGCTGGCTCCCCTTCCGTTCTGCCATGAGAGGAAGCTTCCTGAGGCCCTTACCAGGAGCAGACGCTGGCACCATGATTTTTCTACAGCCTGCAAAACCATGAGCCAGATACACCTGTTTTCTTTATAAATTACCCAGCCTCAAGTATTTCTTTTTTTTTTTTTTTTTTTTTTTGAGACGGAGTCTCGCTCTACCGCCCAGGCTGGAGTGCAGTGGCCGGATCTCAGCTCACTGCAAGCTCCGCTTCCCAGGTTTACGCCATTCTCCTGCCTCAGCCTCCGGAGTAGCTGGGACTACAGGCGCCCGCCACCTCGCCCGGCTAGTTTTTTGTATATTTTAGTAGAGACGGGGTTTCACAGTGTTAGCCAGGATGGTCTCGATCTCCTGACCTCGTGATCCGCCCGTCTCGCCCTCCCAAAGTGCTGGGATTACAGGCTTGAGCCACCGCGCCCGGCCAAGTATTTCTTTATAGCAACACAAACAGACTAAGATATAGCCCCTCCCTGAAATCTCATTAAAAAAGAAGACTGAAAAATGCAAGCAGATCTGAATAGACTTTTTCACAAGATAATGCCTGCTTCTCAAGTTCATTCGAATTCCAAAAAGAATCATTTACAAGTTAATTTCTGTGTCCCTGGTCCAGTCATTCTCCTGAACAACGAGGTACTGGTCCTCAAAAGAATTGTCTTCATCTCACATCTCTTCCCTCCCCTAAGGAAAAAGATATATAAGCTTCTGTACCCTACTAGGGAGGTGATTTCCTCCCCATGCCTCCCACATTAATAAGTGTGTATGGATTTTTTTCCCTATCAATCTGCCTTTTGTCAGTTGATTTTCAATGACTCTTCAGAGAGCAAGGGGGAAGTTTTCCCTTTGCCCCCACAGTAGACACAAAGCTTAGAGTATGGACCATCTCAGGACCTCAGTGATAAACTGTAGCACATCACCTCTTGGAAACAAAACTAAGACATGATATATTAAAAACATCTGTTAGCATAAGAGCACTTAAAAAAAGAAAAACAAACTCTGAACTAAAATACACATATGAGGAAGGAAACAGCAGATTCACCCAAGCACAAAATAAAAACTATCTAGAGCAAACATGAGAAATTCAGAAAATCCAGAAGTAATCTGTCAAAGCTTTTCATCTTCCTTTCTTTTCTCCAGTCCACTTTGTTATGAGTAAACTTTCAAAAGAAGTGATTCCAAATCACTGTACCAGCCTACTGTAATCTTGACCCTTGTCCTCAACCTTGGAAAATTCCTTGACCCTTATGGCAAGAGGAGTCTTTCAGTTGATTAATTAATTGGAGTGGAAACTACGCATATAGGCAACTTTTGGGAAGTTTAGGTGTGAACAATAGCAGAAATATAGGATAAGTGTTAGAGGGTAAGTGGACTATTTAAGAACATCAATGTTTTATTTATTTATAATATTTTTTACATAAGGATGGGGGGGGTCTCACTATGTTGCTCAGGCTGGTCTTGAACTCCTGGCCTCGAGGGATCCTCTGCCACAGCCACTCAAAGTGCTGGGATTACAGATGTAAGCCACTGTGCCCAGCTGAGGACATCAACATTGTAAACATATTCTCCACTTGTAGAGAGTATTCAGACTTTTTGTATTTATCAAAAATTATAAATTTGATTTTAAACTTTAAGTCATTTATTATATACAGGTTAACACTGTACTCTCAAAAAGCTTACAATTTTCAAGCCCAGAGGATCCACCGGTAACAAAATAACATCCCTGCCCTGGTGAGACTTACATTCTAAAGATTTGGCAGGGTACAGGGAAAAGAGGTGAAGAGAAACAAATATCAAACAAATGTATAAAAATCAGGTGGTAGGAAAAAAATAAGAATAAAGCATGTAATGTCAGATGTCAAAGTGGTAGGTAGAGACCTGAGGAAGATAAAAGAATTTGTGGTCACAACTATGTGGGAGGAAACTATTACAGATACAGGAGCACCAGACGCAAAGGCCTTGAGAAGATATTTGCTTAGAATATTGAAGGGGCAGCAAGAAGTCCAGGAGGGCATGAGCAGTGTGTGACAGCTAAAGAGAGTGGTCATAAGTGATATCAGAGAGAGTAGAGGTGGGGAAAGACTGTGCAGGGTGTTGTGAGTTATTACAAGGATTTTGAGTTTTAACCTGAATAAAGAGAACCCTGGAAGATTTTGAGCAGATGAGAGTCATAATTAGACTTAAAATCTTAGAAGCATCATTCTAGTTACCATATTGAAAATAGATCGTGATGCAGCAATCAAAAAGAGGAATGTCAGTTTAGAGATGATTACAAAAACTCAAGGCAGAGACCATGGCAGCTTGGACCAGGGTGATAGTGGTTGAGATGCTGACAGATGGTCAAGTTATGGAGTTATGGGTATACTTTGCAGGGAATTCCAACAGGATTTGCTGATGATTACACGTAGAGTGGGGCAGGAAGAAGAGAATAAAGTTTTTTGCCTGATAACTGAAAGAATGGATTACACTTTTAGAGATGAGGACACCTGTTGGACAAGCAGGTTACGGGGTGGAAGGGTCAGTTTTGGAAACATTGGTTTTGAAATATCTATTAGATTTCTGTCTCAGCTAGTTAATGCTGAGTCACAAACCACCTCAAAACTCAATAGCATATAAGACACAAAAAGCACAATGCATAAAAGAAAAAACAATAAGTGTTGCTGAGAATTCAGAATTCAAAATGGTAAGCCACAAAATAGAAGAAAAAATTCACAACACATATATCTAACAAATAACCTGTATCTAGAATCTATAAAGAGCTCTAATAATTCAAGAATATGAAGATAATTTTAAAAGGAGCAAAAGATTTCAACAGTCACAAAAAGAGGATAGACAAATGGCCAATAGGCACATGAAAAGGTATTCAACATTATTAGTCCTCAGGGAAATGAATTAAAACTACAATGAGGGCTACGTGCAGCAGTTCACACCTATGATCCCAGCACATTGGGGTGTCTAGGCTAAAGATTTAAGTGGGTGGATTGCTTGAGCCCAGGAGTTTGAGACCAGCCTGGACAACATGGCGAAACCCCATCTCTATCAAAAAAATTAGCTGGGCATGGTGGCAAGCACCTGTATTCCCAGTTACTTGGGAGGCTGAGGTGGGAGGATGGCTTGAACCCAGGAGGCAAAGGTTGCAGTGAGCCGAAATCTCACCACTGCACTCCAGCCTGGGTGACAGAGTAAGACCCTGTCTCAAACAAACAAACAAACAAACAAACAAAGCAAAAAAAACTACAATGAGATACCCCTACCTACTCTATGAGAATGGTTAAAATTTAAAAGACTGACAATGTCAAGTATTTGAGATCACCAATGTATACACTGTCAAAACTCACTGAATCTTTTAAATGTATGCAATTTATACTATGCAAATTAAATCTAAAATTAATTTTTAAAAAACTCAATGGGTTAAAGCTATAATTCTTATAGTTCATGAGTCTAGGGGTTAAACGAGAGTCAGCTGCTTAGGGCTTGGCTCAGCCAATCTCTGCTGGATTTGTGATCCACTCTAACAGGGCAGAGTTCCTTAGGAAGCTCTGCTGCAAATTTCTCATCCTATCCTTTTTTTTCCTTTTTTTGAGACGGAGTTTCACTCTTGTTGACCAGGCTGGAGTGCAATGGCGCAATCTCAGCTCATCACAACCTCCGCCTCCTGGGTTCAAGTGATTCTCCTGTCTCAGCCTCCCGAGTAGCTGGGATTACAGGCATGTGCCACCGCGCCCTGCATCTCATTCTCCTCTCAGGGCCAGAGGGTTAGCCTAACCTTGTGCTTCTCATGGTAGTAGCAGAAGTACAAGAGACAATAAGTGGAAATACACAAGTATTCTTGAGGACTAGGCTTAGTATATGCACACTGATGGGGTTCAGAATATCCTACCCCAAAATATGGCACCTTGGCATTTGAGAAAACAGCAGAAGCAAGAAGATCACTCTCATTCCTCCCTCACTCTTCTCCCCTGAAGCAGGTCATAAAACCTAGGAAGGTCACTCTCTGACCTTCTCCTGCCCTTCTATTCTGAAGCAGATCATAAGACCCTCATTCAAGAGATACCCTTCATATATCCAGAGAAAAGGAAACATCCTTATCTCTGAAGACACAGGGACACAGAGAAAAATCCGAATGTAGAAGCCTCGCTAAGCTCCTCCCAGTTTAGTACTAGCAGATCACACCTTTCGTCCTCCAGTCATATTTCTCCATGATTATCCTCTCTTCCTACACCTAAGCATAAAAATACACACGTTTAACTGTTTCTTCAGAAGACTCCCAAGTCACACAAAACTTATACTAAACACATGTTTTTGCTTTTGTCTTTTTAATCTGTCTTTTGTTATAGGGGCCTCAGTCATGAACATAGTGATAGGTGAGGAAAAGATATTTCCTTTCCCTACAATACATTGAATTTGGCTTCATCCTGTCAAGCAAGTGACAGACTAAGCCCAGATTCCACAGGGGTGGCAGGAAGAGTAGATCCTGCCTCTCAGTGAGAGGGAATGCAGAGTCACAGGGCAAAGGCTGTGGACATCATGCAATCAACCTCGACATCCAAATGGGGATGTCACACATCCTGGAAATATGTGTCTAGGCTAAAAATATAATGTCATGGTTGTCAGAATGGGAAGGCATCTGAGGCTGTAGGGGCCAAGGGTAAACCTCTCCTTCGCCCTCTGAAGGTTTGCTGAAAAATCAACTCATAAAAGACTGGTTAATTGGAGAAAAGGCAAATGAATGTATTTAATGTATACACATGGGGAGAACCACTGAGGGATTGCCCACCCCTCAACAGCGTTCAGAAACTTACACACCATCCTGGTGGAGCAGGTTACAGGAGGGGAGGGAAGAGCGATTCTGTTGAGGAGATTACTAGGGAGGATGAGTGGCTCAGGGAACAGAGATGAACTTGTACATTTTCTTGGAAAAGGTTCTGTTCAGGTGTGATTACACTCTTGGTATTACAGAGAGGGGAAGAAAAAACAATTGTTCCTTTTGGAGGGTCTAGATCTTAGGCAGATAAAGATTTGGGGAGAGATGTCAGGAGCCGGGAGATATCAGAGAGACCACGAGGCTTCTTCAGTTTAGCATGTAAAAGCACCACATTTGGGGGTATGCGCTTCTGACCCCTAACAAGGCCATGTGACTAAAACAGTCACCTAGAGAATGAGTGATGACAGAGATGAGAAGAGAGTCAAGGTTGGGGAGATGACAGGAACCAATGGTGGACACTGAAGTGGGGTGCCGGTGCTGATAAACTCAAGAGAGAACACAGTTTAGAAAGTGTTTTCAAAAAGGAGGAGGCATGATCAACTGTGGTGATTACTGCTCCATGAAATAAATAAAACTGCAATCACTGCCTGGTCCTTCTTGAATAGTCACTTCATTATGGATATATCAGTGTGTTCAACTAGGATACAGTTCAAATGTATAAAAGAAACTCTGTCCTGTCATACACGCCCAGCCCGGTAGATGAACCAGGTGACATTAGCTGAGCCCAGCTAGAACTGTATCTTTTGCTATATTCATTCCTTTATAGATGCTGGGGTCATTTCCAACATTAGTGAGATCTAGAGTCTAATTATTTATGTAACAAGTATTTATTGGGGGCCTACTTTTGTCATACACTCTTCTGAGCAATGAGGCTTAGAAAAGAAAATAAGAGTAGATATCCAGCTGTCATAGAGTTTGTTTCGGTGGAGAGAACAAACAAGAAACATAAACAAGTACACATATAAATGAGCAAGTCATTGCAGATAGTGGTGAGTGCTGGGATGAGGATAAAGCACATTGATGACTGGTGACTGGAGGGTGACTGGGGGAAGTATTTTTGATCATATGGTCAGGGAAGCCTTCCCCAAGGAGATGATAGTGGCTCAGATCTGAGTTATTCAAATTAGACAAATCCTTAGAGAGTTTTATTATAGTTTTTGACCCTCCGCCAATGCTAGACTGATAATCAGAAAGGAGAATTCCAGCATCATCTCCTATTCTCTACCACTCTGATGAGAGATGTCAATAAAATGGGACAGTATGCATACCAAGAGAGGTATACCAGATGCCTCCTGGACCATAGGACCTCAAATCTGGGCTCCTCTGGCCAAAGAAGAATCCTTTACAAGAATTGTACCTAGTCAAAGCTATTCAAAAAACAGAAAGGTCTTCTTTGACTCACCAACTGTGTTTTTTTTCTGTGACATGAAGAAAGGAAGGTATTACACTCTGCAGAAGGAAAAATCATGATTGACTCAGAGGCCCCTGGACTGGTCATGACCTTCCCACTGTCTGCTATCAGAGAAAGGAAATGAGGTGCCAAGTGATATATGGTTTACATCTCCCTGAGACCCATTAGCAAACTCAGATGGTTGGAACAGGTATTGGAATGAAGACACTAGCTCAAAGGGACAAAAGAACTTAGCCAATATTACTCGGTTAATAAGTGACAACACTAGAATACGAACCAAGGACTGGCTGTTTCCAGAGCCCCGTGTTCTTTCAACTAAATGTCTCTGCCAGGCCGCCACACTGGATATTAGAAAATAAAAACCATTCAAAGATACAGGGCAGAACCAATTCATCTGTGGAATTCTTCCAGAGGAAAAAAAAGAGAGTGAGAGTAAGATCAATAATGCCATGTTGCATTTTCAACGATGGGCAGTGAGAACAGCACACAAGAATTTATAGAAAAAGAACGTATGTGTATTCCCTGGGGCTGGAAAGTTGTTAGACATTAATAGCAAGAAAATTGTTAAGAAGCTGACAAGAGGCAAAGGAAATGTCCTTGCTTTCTCCCTGCAAAAACCTCCTTGAAGGAGATGCGAGAGAGAACACAGGATGGAAAATTGAAGCAGATTTGGGATAGAGGAAAAAAAAAGAAAAAAAAAAAAACTCACAGGAGGGAAATATGAGAAAGCTTGAAAGAAAGCAATATGAAATAAAACAATTTTGTAGTAAAAAGGAAAATAAGCATAGCTGTTGTAAGAAAAGCAGGATAGTTAATTAACAAGCGGGATAAAAATGTCCTGCAGATAATATTTATCATCCTTCCCAGTTTCCCTGTGGCTTTATTTGTGCCCATCTGTTGGCCTGATCTTTTCCAAGTGTCTGTTGCCACATATACAGGCCATTAATTTATTGAAAATATTACTGAAATCAGATTGCTTCTGGCCTTCTTGTTTTAACTTTTTTTAAAAAAATTGTGTTTGTTTGTTTGCCTGTTTGTGTTTACATTTGGCAAATACGGAAACATAGCCTTTCCAACCCATAGCATAAGAAAATATGGGAGGGAAACTCTATTCAGAAGCATATTCCTCTACATTTGCAAACCAATTTTGCCAAATGTACTTGTACACACATTCTTCTTCCCCTGGGGTGAGAAATCTAAAGCTGAAACATTCTGACAAGAACAAAGAAAGCAATTGCAATACTGTATTTATTTGCCTTAGGAAAGAACTTAGCAAAATGGATGATGCTTATTATGAATACGTCCAAGTTAGATTTTAAAAATTATCCATTAGACTCCCTTAGGAAATAAGTAGTTGACACATTCATATTATACCCATGTTTATTTCAAAAACAGGGACGAAGAGCCTTCTTGTCGTCAGTCACGGGCTAATAGGAGTCTACTTTTAGTTAGGAACCACCAAAGGAAGATAATTGTGCCATTTTAAATGCCACATAATGTTCTTAATCAGCAACCAAGTGTAGAAGGGAGTCTGTAAAGGGCCTGAGGTCCTGATTCAATTTCTTCAGCTTCCCAAGGCCGCCCCCAAAGAGCAGGCAGACCACCCAAATCCCACAGCTTGTCAAACCAGCTCTGGCCCCAGAAGGGATTCATGAGTGCTTCACCTCACGGAATACCACCCAGGCTGGCTGGCTGCAAATGTGGGCTGCCTATTATTTCTCCTTCATTTCCCAGGAAGCGTGAGTGAGAGAGCTCTGCGCCTCCCGATGGGCGCCAATCCGAGCCTCTTGACATCTCTCGCACTGAGCCACCTTTTCACTGGAGGATCCCAGCTGTTCTCCACTTCCCCGCTTGCTTGCTGGCAGTCTGGTGTACAAGGCAGAAGGGGTGAGACAGAGAAGAACCAAGGGGCTGTTGGAGGCTTGCTTTTGCCTGAAAACAAATACTTGAGGGAGAAAAATATGTTTTAAAGGCTAAAAGATGGGAAATTAAGCAATTCACTTCCACAAAACCATTTAGGACGTGGGTGGTGGGATGGGGTGGCATTGGAAAGAAACTAGTCTTCTAAGTCAGCCCCTCTGCTGCATCCCCTTGGTGCCACTGTGGCCCTGACGACAGAAGCTCCCTTACCTGGATCCTTTCCACGTTGCTCTAGAGACTGTCTTTTCCTGCTTCAAAGTCTGTGCACTCTTGGCGGCCACCCACTAAGATCCTATTTCCTGTCTGAAGGATGCCTTGGCTCTCTGCAGGGCAGAGATAACTGGTATGCCAATGAGTGACGAGCTCACGGATGCAGCCACTTCCCCTCCCTGGAAGACTTTCTAGTGACTCACTGTTCTGGCATTCCGAAAAGAAGTGGGAAGATTTCCATCAGATTATTAATTTGCATTAACAATTTTATTTTGTGTGTGTGTATGGTATAGACGGAGGTCTTGCTGTGTTGCTCAGGCTGGTCTCGAACTCCCAGACTCAAGCAATCCTCCCACCTCAGCCTCCCAAAGTGCTGGGACTACAGACATAAACCACCATGCCTGCCCTAAATTGCACTCTTAAGATTTACACATGAGAACTATATAACTAAGGGTAGATGCTTTTAAATAGTAGGACAATTTAACACCCCCCACAAAAAAACCCTTTAAGGGATGCAAGGAGCATGTAGGAGAACAGAATATGCCACCCCATAATATGCCTCTTTGGCATAAGAATTATTTAGAGCTGATTATTTTGAGAAAGTGCAGACATAGGAGAAACTCTGAAAACAGAGCAGAAATTACATAAAGAAAATTTACATCTATGAAGGAAATCTCCATTTGTAAAAGTGTCTCCTCTCTGTACCAGTCTAACTCACTAGAGATGTAACAATGGAGACAGCACTGACGAATCCGCATAATAAACCTCACCCTGGTTTGCCACGCTTTTCCTGGTTACTTCCCCATAACCTGCCTTTCCCATACCCTTCTTTGTTTCAGTTAAAGATGGTATTTATGTCTGAATTCAAAGCCATCTCTTTGGAATTTACTCATTTTTCCCTGGGTAACTCTCATGTATATATGAAGCAGACGTGTTAATAAACTTCTATGTGTTTTTCTCTTGTTAAGCCATCTTTTGTTACAGTGTGTCCTGGCTAAGAACTCAGAATGGGTAGAAAGAAAATTATCTTTTTCTCCCCTACACTTGCCTGGATGTCTACAGCCAGCTAATGCCTAATGTGGAATATTAATGCACCCAGACCATTTCTCGTTATTAAAGGATCTAAAATTTATATGTAAAAGTGATGGTCTCAGCAGTCAGCTCTTTCACAGCCTCATTCAATCTCAGCCTCCTTTTCCTCTGAGGCTCTGATAAAGGCCAGCTCTCCAGCCTGGAAATGTAATGTCAGCTCGTGATCTATCCCAGCAAGTATCGCCGTGCTTTCAGAGCACACCAATGGGAGCAATTACCTGCATTTTCAAGAAACCCTGTTTGTCTGAAAAATCTCCACATTTATTTTCTCAGCTAAAAACAATGAAAATAAATCCTGAGTGGAGAAGTGACCACTATCTTTCATTCTGCACCCACCAACTTTGCTTTGCTACATACAACACTCAAGCCTGACCATTGCAAGTGCTTTCCCAGTTTTGCAGAAAGCACAGTTGTTTACTGGTCATAACTTTAACAAGGGGAAAACTAGACTCTGGGTATGAGACATAGAAACAACCAATCACTGATCTGGTCATTCCTTGACTCCAAGACAAGGCTATATTTAAAACTTACTCCACAAATTGCTCATACACAGTGTTTGTAGTACTCAGTCCTCACTAAAATGTTAGCAGTCTACCTGGTTGCAGCTAGCCCTCCCTCACCCCAGTACTGACGTCTCCTTCCTGAATAGATTCATTATTTATTAATAATGAAGTAAGCTGAGTAAGATCTTCCCAGGTCTAATTTAAATAAAGCAGAATGTAAATGAGCTATTTCCTTGGATTTTACGCCATGCTGATTAAGTAACCATGTATAAACCTTCAGGTACACAGTTAAAAATAAGAAGGAATACACATTCCCAGAAAAGACTCATGCTTGTCCTTGACAATAGCCTCAAAAGATTAAGAGCACACATCAGATCCCAAGATTCATTTGTCTTCAGTAATTCAGTTCAGTAAACTTTTATCAATCATCTACCATGCACAGGTGACTGGGCTTGTCATTGCAGGAGGCATAAAGATGAATAAGACATGGTACCTGCACCAGAAGAACTTATTCATTTCTCATCCATTAAGGTATGGACACCTTATTTTATTTTTCATCCCAAACAAGACTTGCACTGGACAGGATCAAGCCATGCCCTCATTCTGTGGCATGAATTGAATCCCATAATCAAAATGCCAATGCTGAAATAAAGGAGGAGGGAAACATTAACAATTTTTTCCTGAGAAATTAATTTGTGTTGATTGGAATCTATTTTCCCAGGGCACACCTTTTTCCCAAAAATTTCTTGGATGCATTCTCAAATATTTGTCTTCATTGTAATTTTGCTTCTGGTTTGCTGTAAGATCTATTATTCTATATGTTTTATTACATGAAAGGAAGGGAATCTAGCTGCCTTCTTCTCTGCAAAACACAAAACTAGTGAGATAAGGCTGTTAAAAGAATGAATGCCATCATGTCTTATGCAATTTGGATAATTTCCCTTTAGCTGAAATTTTGAACACAGACAAAATGCTGAATATGTAATGCCCGGAGACAACTAATTCTAATAAGCCCTAAGAAGAGGCAGTGTTTAAATGGAAATTAGCAGTATGAAATTAAAAAGGAGCATGAGGTAGGTGTGTCAGGATAGCTGAGGCCATAATGAGCAGTGACCTTTTCTCAAACACTCTTAAATCTGTTGCCCAGTCTAGCCAACTAGTCAGCCAAATGCATCATCATTTGAGAAAACATTCTAACCTGAGTCTAGATTTGCTTGGATATGAAGGGTACTAAATATGTTACCACCCCCCGCAAAATATATGCCACTTTGGCATGAGGATTATTTTGAGCTAAAGGCAATTGAGAACCAGCAGATGGAGGAAGAGCTCTAATTTCCTCTAACTGCCTAAAACTAAAGAATAAATTTTCCCTTTTGTAAAGAAAATTTACATTTAATAAGGAAATTTTCATTTGTAAAAGTGCCTCCATACCAGGAAGAAAGCTACTCAGGAGACAACTCTTATCACTGAGACACTCTTATCTGCATAACAAGGCAATCCTTATTTACTATATATTTCCTCCCCTCACCTTCCCATAACTTATCTTCCCCATACAGAAGCCCCAAGCCCCATTTTCCTTTGCTTTATAAGAGGGTGTATGAATCTCAATCATCTGGCTGCCTCCTTGAGCCACATTTTTTTTTTCTGTGATTGGGAGTCATATTTCTTTTCTCTGCTGCATACCTATACAATTAGAACTTTTTTTTGGTTTTTTGTTTTTTTTTTCTCTCTCTCTCTTGTTAATCTGTCTTTCATCAGTTTGATTTATGGGCTTTATTCATTGAACCTAGAAGGAGAGAGGAAAATATATTTTTTTCCCTCGCCTTCAGAAGCTGTATACATTCTAGCAAAGATGTTGATGGTTCTTTCTATGTACTCTACAACAGAGGTCCCCAACATTTTTGGCACCAGAGGCTGGTTTCATGGAAGATAACTTTACCACAGATGGGGAGGGGACAGTTTCAACATGAAACTGTTCCATCTCATAAGGAGTACACAACCTATATTCCACACTTGCACAGTTCATGCTCCTATCAGAATCTAATGTCCCAGCTGATCTGACAGGAGGCAGAGCTCAGGCAGTAATGCTCACTCACCCACCGCTCACCTCCCCTCTGTGGCCTAGTTTCTAACAGGCCACAGACTGGTACCAGTTGGGGACCCCTGCTCTGTAACACCTCTGAAAGGAGTTTAATCTAGATTACAGGGAAACTCAAATATGCTAACATAAGCCAAGGGCTCTTCCTCAAATGGGGAAGATTAATGACAGACTTCTGGGCTGTCCAAGTTCTTGGGGCACTTCATGGCTCATACAGCTGGTAAAGCTCTGCATCATGTTTCTCATGTTTGACCTAACATCCTGTGTCTCCATTGTATTTCATACCACGTGTCTCTCCAGCCCAAATTCAAAAGAGTATTTAAGACCTTCAAACAGGATCTGAAAGGATGACCCTTTGAAATGGGTCATTACTAATGCAAAGAACAGTTTCCACCAATAAGAAGTTCCCATTTACCCCTAAAGGGCAAAGATTATATTTCATTGATATTTGTGGGTTATATTCCCCACACCTCAACCCCAGTACAAGGCACTATGCCTAGTTCAAATTAACACAGCAGGAGTTTGTGGAGGAGGAAAATATTTTTCTGTGTTCCTTAGGAGGCCTGCAAATTAAACTGAAAAAAAAAAAAAAAAAAAGATGAACAGAAGAACAAGTTTATTTGTTCATATAATGGTCATACATGCAGGAGTGCTCAGTAAATCAAAGAAGTGGTTAGAATGTGGGGCTTATGTACTTCAGTTACTAGAGAAAAGGAGGATGGAAGAAAAGGCATCTATGCGAAGAACAAATAAGTTTCTTTAGGAATGATAGATGGATTTTTAGGTGAACAAATTAAAGATAAGAAAGTTTGTGATAAGTGGCCTTTCTGTCTTCTTCATGGTGATGAAACTCCCTGGGAGAGGGAATCTGTGGTAGGTTAACTCTTAGTCTGTTTCCCAAAGACCTGCCCTAAAGAGAGAATGTATGGCAATCTCATGTACCAGAGGTTCCTGCTTTTAGTCAGATAAGGAATGCTTCAAGAAGGCTCCTTTCTGTACGTGTTGAATCTCAGATGTCTTCAAGTTAATCTTGATACTGACTCTTCATTCCAAGTGGGTCCCCATATGCTCAATTACTGAAGATGGAACTGGATGAAACACTATGTGGAGCATGGTTCCTAGGTGAGATAAGCTAAGCAAAATGCTTCCCACGCTGATCCCTGAAAGGCTTCATTCTTTCTAAGAGTTTCCGAATTAGAATTCTATTAGGTGGAGGCTACGGTAACTGCCCAGTGGGTTCACCTTGCCTGCTGCCTAGACAGAGCCAATTTATCAAGACAGGAGAGCTGCAATAGAGAAAGAGTTATTCACACAGAGCTGGCTGTGCAGGAGACTGAATTATTATTACTCAAATCAGTCTTCCTGAGCATTCAAGGATCAGAGATTTTAAGGATAATTTGGTGGGTTGGGGGCCAGTGGTCAGGAGTGCTGATTGGTTGTGTTGGAAATAAAATCATATGGAATCAAGCTGCACTCTTCTGTTGAGTCAGTTCCTGGGGTGGGGGGGGGCACAAAATCAGATGAGCCAGTTTGTCAGTCTGGGTGGTGCCAGCTGGTCCATCAATTTCAGGGTCTGCAAAATATCTCAAGCACTGATCTAAGATTTTCCAATAGTGATGTTATTCCCAGGAGCAATTTGGGGAGGATCAGAATCTTGTAGCCTCCAATTGCATGACGCCTAAGCCAAAATTTCCAATCTTTTGGCTAATTGGTTAGTCCTATAAAGGTAGTCTAGTCCAGAGGCAAGAAGGGGTCTGTTTGGGTAAAGGGCTGTTATCATCTTTGTTTCAAACTATAAACTAGTGCCTCCCAATGTAAGTTTGGCCTACATCCTGGAATGAACAAGGACAGCTTGGAGGTTGGAAACAAGATTGAGTTGGTTAGCTCAGACCTCTTTCACTGTCTCAGTTATAATTTTGCACTGGTGGTGTCACTGCTGAATGCATCTCTTTGGGATCTCAGCTAGAAGAACGAACTGTTCTGCTTAAATTCCAGGCCTGATTATTTGGACTAAGGTGGTGTTGAAGCTCAGAAAACAATACCCCAAAGTATGGTCCTTTGGCATGCTAAGCACTTTGAATTAAAGGAAATTAGAAGGCCTTAGAAGCTGCCTCAGAAACAAGGTCTCTCTGACCTTCCTTTTTTCTTCCTCCAAGCACAAGGAGGAGCTCTCCCTAGGGAAGTTATCTGACTGAGGACAGTACTACCAAAAGAAACACAATTACCTTCAAAGCCCTGTCTGAAATCTCATTGTCAGGGGATTAGTCACTGAAGAAGAACATGAAGGCTGTTTCCATGCCCATCTGTACAGATCTTTTATCAATTCTTCTGAGGCCTGTTACCTGAGAGACTTTATCAGCATAACAAGACAACCTTTGCTTGCAGTGCAGTTCTGCCCCTCACCTTCCCATAACTTGTCACCATCTTCCCCAGAGCCCAGAGAAACTTTGTCCCGGCTATTGTCTATTCTTTGAGCCCATATATCTCCCCTAAAAACCATTTACTCTTCCTCTAAAATTGTCTACATCCCCCACTTTGCTCTCCCTTATGAAAAGGGTATTTAAGTTTCAGCCATCTGGGCCTTCTTCAGGTGTTCAAACTTTGTATGCCTTTTGTGCACTTGCACATTAATACTGTTGTACGCCTTTTCTCCTGTCAGTCTGTCTCTTGTGAGTTTATTTCAGCAAACTCAATTACTGAGCTTTTAGAAGGAAAGGTCAGCTTTCCCTATAGTAATGATAAACCCACCTCCTGCCCATGTTTCTTGTGCTGAGGCAGAGGTTTTCTCTTTGTTTTGTGTTGTTTTGTTTTGAAAATTAACTTGACTGGGAAAATCAAACTCTATGGATAGAACTTATGACAACAGGATGGGTTTTGAGAGCACTAATTTTGTGGCATATTGTTTTATTCAAGTTTACTTTGCAGCTTGGTTGGCATGGATTCAACCATCCTCAACATTACATGGAGAGAAACACCTTCCCAAAGCCCCTCATTTTAGTCTTGGACCTTTTCCTCTTCTGCTTTCCCTACTGGACACTCTCTCTACCCTACCTCTGCAAATTGGCTGAACAAAATAGTTAAAAAGCATAAGATTTGGACATAGTTTCTGGCCAAGCACCCCAAAGCTCTGTAGGCACATCTCAGCTGGTTGCCCAGTCTGAACCTTTCACCATACTCTTGTTGGAGACCGGAATATGCCACTCCAAAATATGCCTCTTTGGCATAAGGATTATACTGAGCTAATTATTTTAAGAAACTGCAGACCCAGGAGAAGTTCTGACACAGTAAAAGTTACCCATTGTAAGGAAATTTACATCTATGAAGGAAATCTCCATTTGTGTTGATTGTTTTGTTGTTGTTGTTCTTTTTCTTGTTTTTAGAAACAAGGTATTACTGTGTTGCCCAGATTGGTCACCACCTCCTGGGATCAAGTCATCCTCTCATCTCCCAAGTAACTAGGACTACAAGAACATGCCACCATGCTAGGATGGAAATCTCCGTATTTAAGGTTGTCTCCTACTCTATATTAGGAAGAGAAGAATGACTCTAAATCACTAGAAACTCTGAACAGAGAAGGCAAATCTGCATAACAAACTTATTGACAAATCTGTATAACAAACTTTTTCTTATTTACCATGTGAAATGGTTTGGATCTGTGTCCCCATAAAATCACATGTTAAATTGTAATCTCCATCGTTGGAGGTGGGGTCTAGTGGGAGGTGACTGGATTATAGGGGTATATTTCTCATGAATGGTTTAGCACCATTTACATGATACTGCTCCCATGATAGTGAGTGAGTGCTTATGAGATCTGGTGGTTGGAAAGTGCGTGGCACCTCCGCACCTCTCTGGCTCCTGCTCAGGCCATGTGAAGTGCTTGCTTCCCCTTTACCTCAACCCTGAATGGAAGTTTCCTGAAGCCTCCTCAGAAACTGAGCAGATGCCAGCACCATGCTTCCTGTATAGCCTGCAGAACTTTGAGCCAATTAAACCTCTTTTCTTTATAAATTACCCAGTGTCGGGGTTTTTTTTTTTAATAGCAATATGAGAATGGCCTAATATACTACGCTTTTCTGGATACCTCCTCACAACCAGCTTTCCCCACACCCTTCTTTTTTGTTTCAGATAAGGATGGTATTTAAGCCTGAACTCAAAGTAACATCTTTGAGAAGTACTTATTTCTTCCTGGGTATCTCCAGTGTACACATGAGGCAGACATGTTAATAAACTTCTGCTTGTTTTTCTTTTATTCTGTCTTTTGTTACAAAGTGCCACCTCAGTAAGAACTATGAAGGGGAAAGGAGACTTATTTTTTCTTCCTTTAATCTCTTCTTCACCCCAGCCTCCTCATATAGTACCCAAAAAAGAAGAGGTCATCCATAGAAATATAAAAAGAGTGACAGACATCTTCCTTCTTCTCCAGTCTCTGCCCAGGTATCACAAGAGTAGTAGGAACTAAGGGAACTAAGCATATTATAAATGTTGGGAGTTTAGAGGAGTTCATCTCTGTGGGTGCTCTGCTTGAGAGCTGCACTTCAAGCCAGAGCTTCTAGACGTCAGAGGCATTTGAGCCAGAGTGACTCCATCATGAATAGGGGCTGGGTAAAATGAGGCTGAGACCGACTGGGCTGCATTCCCAGGAGGTTAGGCATTCTAAGTCACAGGATGAGACAGAAGATTGGTACAAGGGACAGGTCACAAAGACCTTGCTGATAAAAAGTTTGTGGTAAAGAAGCCAGCCAAATCCCACCAAAACCAAGATGGCAGTGAAAGTGACCTCTGGTCGTCCCACATTATGTGCTAATTATAATACATTAGCATGCTAAAAGACACTAACAGCGCCTTGACAGTTTATAAATGCCATGACAAGGTCAGGAAGTTACCCTATATGGTCTAAAAAGTGAAAGAAAGAACCCTCAGTTTCAGGAGTTGCCACCCACCCCCTAACCACCCCCCCTCTGCTTTCCCAGAAAACTGATGAATAATCCACCCCTTGTTTAGCATATAATCAAGAAATAACCATAAATACAGACAACCAGCATCCCTCAGGGCTGCTCTGCCTATGGAGTAGCCACTCTTTATTCCTTTACTTTTTTAATAAACTTGCTCTCACTTTACTCTGTGGACTCTCCCCAGAGACTTTCTTGCATGAGATCCAAGAATCCTTTCTTGGGGTCTGGATCAGGACCCCTTTCTGGTAACAAATACACCAAAGGAAATGACGGGAGGAGAGATGAGGAGCTGTGAATATAAAATAGGCCCACCAGCTCCTGCACTGCACAACGCCAGTGGGCACCCTTCACATTAGCCCCTGGGGTTAAGCAGTGGGGACAAATTTGTGCTTCATTGAAAATCTATGCATTGCCTAGGTTCTAGAGGACCCCTCTCTGGGTTATCTGATTGTCTAGGACCTATTTTACAAATCTATGATTGCGTCAGACTAATGACAATGCAAAATAATTCTTGGCTATAGATGTGTAAATTCTGTCCTATCTGGTAGAGATTCCATTGACTTTTCTCTCCTAATGTAAAATAATCTGGTGGGGGGGCCTTTCGCACATTAATTTCAACGTTCCTGTACTCCATATGTTAGTGTTTTTTTTTTTTTAACTTTTCCTTTGACTTGATTGTCACACCTCGCCAGTTTAAGTAAAATCTTTAGCACAAGTTCATATTTATATCTGTATGAGTGTGGCGTTTCACCCCACAAGAATCCCAAACTTGGGAGAGAGGAAGCCTGAGCTGAGAACTTACCACTCATACCTGCTCAGGGCACATTAGCATAGTAATAGAAGCTTTATTCTCAGGACCTGGCCTTTTCCCTTTTTCTCCCAAAGGGCTCCTCAGATAAAACCCTATTACCCCGGGGAGCGTGCTTCAAATACACTAGCTGGTAGATAGAAGGTTTAATTCATATCTAAGTGACTGGATGGCAATCTGGGTTTGCATTCTAAATATGCTGGAGCCTGGATCATTTGCAAGTAAATAAAAATTTCACTCTCCTCTCCTTTTCTAATAGTCTTTAATGACTGGTGACAAGTAGCTACTGAGAAATTTTCATAACTAAAGGGCAAGCTTTGGCTTTGAATGCTAAATAAGGTTCTTCAAAGATAAAAATCAAAGCCTTGACCCTCTTCCTAGAGTTAGTATAGGAAGCACCAACTGTACTTTTTTCCCTGCCTGCCCTCCCTCTATTAGGGCTGCTGGAAGGCACAATGATTTTTGTATATTCACCAAAATAGATTTGGTTCCAAGATAGAGCAAAGCTCAGTCAGGAATCTTAGCCTGTTGCGGCTACCTGGGGGTTCCTAGATCTGTTAGTTTGCTGAAACTAAGAAACTCAGGGGAGATGATACAACGGATAAGTGAACAACCAGGATCTAAAATCAGCGGCTCCAGATTCATTAGGATTTCCCCCTACACCCTGAGCAAAGCCACCTTCCAGCACACTGGTCTTCAGAGTAAAGCGTAGGAAGAAACTGTCATTTCACTTTATTGTTATTTATTTATTTATTTCTTGAGATAGGATCTCACTCCGTTTCCCAGGCTGCAGTGCAATGGCACCATCACAGCTCACCACAACCTAGGCCCAGGTGATCCTCCCACCTCAGCCTCCCGAGTAGCTGAGACTACAAGCACACTTCAGCATGCCTGGATCATTTTTGCATTTTTTGTAGCAATGGGGTTTTGCCATGTTGCCCATGTGATCTCGAACTCTTGGGCTCAAGTCATCTGCCTGCCTCAGCCTCCCAAAGTGCTGAGATTACAGTCATGAGCCACCATGCCTGGCTTTGCTTTATTTTTAAGTTAAAATTATTTTTACTTTTAGTTTGTCTTTTTATAAAAAATTATTTTAGCATTCTGTACATTGGCACAAGGTAATAGAAAATGAGGGAAACTTAAATGTGAAAGAATACTTCATAATTCAGTCCTCAATTGTATACATTTATCTTACATGTCAGCAAAAACTCACCAACTATTATAAAAACCTGGACAAATTATATCACAAAAGAAGCAAAAAAATGGAAAAAGGTTCCATAAAAACTGCATCCATGTATGAAAAGCATTGTTCTCTTGGTGTTGTCACATCCTTTTCTTCTGTGCACCAATGTAGAACACATGGTTTCTGTGGCTAAATGCAGCCCCATGCTTATTCTTCAGTTGTCCATTACATACTCTTCTGCCTGCCCCAGGGCTATATTCATGTAGCCATCCAGGTAAGCCAGGACCCCTCGATAATCCACTCTGAATTTAATTTTACCACAGTTGGCTGACCCATGATTTGCTTTAAGAGTCACCAGAGGTTTGCTTCTGAAGACTCATTTTAACAATCCTTGCGCCTGGGATCCAGAACCCTCACTCCAAGTGCCCTACAAGCCTGTGCTCTATAAACAATAGCAGCCAGAACCTTTACTTGTATTTTCTTTACTTTTTAGTATTTTATGTCTATTTTACAATGCGATATGACATTCTAGCAAGACTACATGATATACAGTGGTCCTTTAATATTCTTGAATGATTGGTTTCTGACAGAGCAGGAGCATCGCCATCTTGGACAAGCACGACCATTCTAAAGTTCCACTTGATCAAAAACCACTTAAATCCAAAGGGCATCAGCCTAATAACTAAGGTCAGCATGACCATAAACCACAAAAAACATCTCCTACCAGAAACATTCCAGCCATAAGATAAACCCCCTCCCCAACCAGAGACATGTCAGCCCCAAGGTAACCTCCCCGCTGGCTGGAAAGATGTCAGTCCCAAGATAAGTTCTTCTTCAACCAGAGATATTCCAACCCCTCCGTAAACTTCTCACCCACACAGAAACATTCCAAGCTTCCGATAAGCTCTCTCCCTAGTAAATACTCTTAGACTGTAAGAGAGAGTGTTCCTGACCAAAATTGGCCAGAAGCCCCTCTCAAGTTTATTCTCCAAAATACACCTGTCTTTGACTGTTGAGCTGCTTTTCGTGTTTCTTTCCTCTTTCTTTAAGTCTACCATTTGGTGCTGAAACCTGGGATGGGTGTTGGGGGTAGAGGCTTCTTGCAACCCTGGAAGCAGTGGACAGCAGCTGCTCATCCTGCTGGATCCTGAGAGTCTCTGGTCACCCACCCTGTCTTGGCTCTCACTTCACTTTTCGAGCAATTTGTGTGAGAGGGACAACTAATCTGAAGGGGACTGTGAGACTCAGACTGGGGTTACTCTCCAGTGAGCCCTCAAAACCCTCAGGTCTCAGGAATCCACCTCTGACCACCCACAACAGGTATTTCACTCTTTCCCTTCCTCCTCCCTCATCCTCTCTTCTCTCTCTCTCTCACTCTTCTAGCGCTCACTCGCTCACCCTCTCCCCCTCCCTCCCTCCCTCATGTGGCTCCAGTCCTAGAGGCCCTTTGCCAGTTCCAGCCAGAACATCCAACCTCAGACACTAATCCAGCTGACTGGTAATATCTGCCCTCCCCTGGCTTTCTAGTGATACCTGGGAAAAGTAAGTTCTGCTGCCCTGGTCCTCAGAGGACCAATGGGGCTAAGCTAGAGAAAATCTTGGGAATGCCCAGTTCCTTCTCAGTTTGAGTGTCCTTTTTACACTCCAGGTCTAAAAAGGGATTCCAGGTCTCTGTCCTTTGTCTGGGGATGCCTAGAACAAAAACAGCTTCTTCTCACCAGTCCACATAGGTGCTAAACAATCCTACATTCCTACATCCTTCCCACTGGGCTGTCCCTTCACAACCTTGCAAGTTTGGCTTGGACATTTAGTTTTTTATTGGAATATGACCTGGCCCCAATACAAATTAGATAATGTCAGCTGATGACGCAAAAACGGCACCTTTGACTTTCAAATTCTCAGGAACCTTAACAACTTTATAACCAGGAATGGCAAATGGCAAGAGGTTTTCTATATTCAGGCTTTCTTCTACTTCTACCTTAGATCCCAACCCTCTCTGTGTCAAGCTTGCACCCCTCATGAAATCTTTCTTCTTAATGAAAACCCTCCCTGGGTCTCTCCCTCCTCCAAAACTCCTTTTGATCCTGCACAGGAACCCCCTCTGTATTCTCACCCCTCTGCATCCTCTCCTCGTCCATCTGAACCCTCCACCCTGGTGGCCCCTCCTGCCCCCAAGCCTTCAGCCCCAAACTCCACTCCTACTTCTCCACCTGTTACCCATTTAAAAACTGCTCAAACCACCTCCGCCATTCTCCCTCTCTGGGAATCGGCTGGGGTTGAAGGCGTTGCTCATGTTCATGTCCCTTTCTCCACGTCTGATTTGTTGCAGATTGAAGCTATGAGTGTATTCAAAAGGCCCTTATGTTTTTCTCTTCATAAATCTTATTTTCTTGGAAAAGGTTTTCCCAGTCAACTGAATTACTTTTCTCCACTCTGCCTTGCCACTCTTGGTGAATGTATGAAGAACCCTAAAATGACTTCTGGTGGCCTGGGACTCCTTGGGAAAACAGAAAAGACACCACAAATCCCACTCTGGGAAAAGTCTGTGTTTTCCTCATGGAATCCCTGGAATTGGAGGTGGATAAGTACCTCCCCAAATCGGCCTTTGTCTTCCAGTTATACTTGTTTACTAGGCCCTGGAAACTGTTTTCCTAGCCCTGTTCTCAAAGGGTCTCATCCGAAGGCCAATAATCCAATTGGAAAATTAGAAAAAAACAATCTTACAACTACTGGATCTTCTTCTGGGTGTCTGTGTGACTATATGTGTTATGTGTGCAATGTCTATTAAAAAGGCTCTAACTAATTGGCCTAAGAAAAATAAGTGCTTAAACCAAATATTTTTAAGGGAAAAGTAAAAGCTGTGAAACCTTTCAGTTCACGTGACTTTAATCTTTAAAACTTACTGGTCCTGTAAGATTAGAAATGTCTTAAGAGTTGCCAGCACACAGTTTTTGTTTGCATGTATTGATCAAGCAATTTCATACTTATCTCTGCCAAATACTCTAAATTGTCAAAATTTGGCATAGAGGCTACAAAACTATAACTCAACCCAAACAGAATAATCTTTGCTTATGTAATTTTTAAATAAATGAAACATTAATATTGATTTAATAGCTACATGTTGAACTATTTAGTGAAATACCCTAACTTCTAATCTTGTGGCCTTAGGCAGCCTAGTCCACAAGATTGACATGAAGGAAGCTTGTTTGGGGAAAGGACTGTTATCTTTAAAATAAAAAAAGAGAATTTATATGAAAAGAATCTTATATGGTAAATTCTTACCCTAAAGTAAATTAACTGGTTGTTTAAAGAGAGGGATGTTTACAAGTCAGAAAGTTGAGGCATGTCAGGAATTGTCTGTGTAAATCAGGAAACATTTTATAAAAGGGAATTTATGCAAGAAATGTTACACAATTTAAAAGTGATTAGGCCTCCTGAATGCTTTATAAAATGCCACTATAGCCGTTAGCTGTACCACTTGGCTGGTTTGCAGCTAGGTAAGACCTAGGACACATGGAGTTAAACGCTGGAATGAGTCGGACCTTACCTGCGCTTCTGTCTAGGTCCTAGGCTCTACACCTAGTACATAATTAAAATCCCAAACTTACCAACAAAACTGAAGGTTGCTAAAAGTTAACAGTGTAACATGCATGTAAGACTATTGAGAAAACAGTTTGCACATACTTTTGGCAAAGTATTATATAAGGAGGCATGAGAATGTGGATTTTTACCTAGATTAAAAGGTTAAAGAATTGTTCTAAGTTGAATAAAATAAAAATGAAGGTTTAAGAAAGTTTTAGAAGGTTAACTGTAAAGGAAATGCTGTGTGTAAATGTATCGGCTAAAGTTGAAGGGGTATCATCCAGTTTTTCTGTAAACTGAGCGTTAAAGTAAGAGCACAACAGATTTCACTTAAAGCACTAACCTGCTCTTTAACAAAAGTTATAAAGTGTTAAAAAGGGTTCATAAACATCTTACCTTATGGTCCAATATTAAAATTGGGTAAATGTGTCTACAAGGTTTTATTAAAATTGAGTTTAACATTAACAGCCCACTAATATAAAGGTAAAATATGGCTTATTTGGTATAAAGACATAATAGGAAACATTGTCAAATATTAAATGGTGTTTTTTGGGCTATATTTGTATAAATATATTATTGGTATGTGTTCCAAAGTTATAGGAGACGGAGACTCCTATAATTCTGATATGTCTTAGTGTATGTTATCAGTAATAATTATACTTGTTATGTTTAAATTACTGTGTGCCACAAAGGTAACAGATATCCTTGCCAATTGTGACTTTATGGCTACCCTAAAATTTTTTGTCATCCATAAACAATTGTTGTCAAGTTTTGGTACTCTTTAAAAGGTGGTTTTATAATCAGCTATAAAGCTCTAACAAGTGCTCTTGAATGCAGATTTCTGTTAACTTTGGAGATTGTGACATCGGAATAGAGAAGAATGTTCAGGAGTCTTGAAGAGCTAAAATGTTCATCAATATCAAGCAGGACAGGAATTAACTGCATGAAGTGAACTAACAGGAGACCGGAGTGATCTTTTTGACATTTAGCTTAAAATATAGCTAATCATTTGTTTTACTTTTCAAAGCCAAAGAAACTTTTCTGTTGAGCTATTGATAGCTTTTAACAATTTAGTATACCCCCACGAACAAAATTTGGAGCATACTTGTTTCTGTCTACCTGATTTTCTCTGGAAATTGGAAACTATCTGTGAGTATTCTTAAGTTATGGCAATATAGTTATTTGCATAAGTACAATAAGAATCTGTTTTCTTTTGTAACAGGCCACAATTGGAAAAAGTGGTTATTTTTACCAAGGCTTTGACTAGAATGGTGTGCTTACCTTTAAGGAACCAAACTTGCCTTATGAAGCCAATAAAGCCCCTGGAAACTGGTCTCATATTCTGTATACACAGTCCCTGTACAGCATTTCTGATTTGTGGTAAGTAAACAATGTCACTTTCTGAACAGGCCAGGAACCCCAAGTTATCTTGGAACCTCAAGAGGAGAGGAATTCACCCAACTCATAGGTATTTGATTGTAGAAATCCATGTCTGAGCTTGGCTTTAAAAAGGTCTTAACTCAGATTCCTTCTACAGAACAAAGTTCCAACAAAGCCAATTTAAAAGGCCTATGTAACAAATAATTATTCTTGCTGTACTGTATGCAAATAATTAAGCCAAGTATAATAAAGCAAACCAGTCCTATCATGATTTGTCTTTTAATAAAAATGGGAAACTGGAGAGAGAAAATTATGTCTCAAAAACTATAGCACAAGTGTTGTTAAATTCTAGTGTTGCCTAATGTTTTTCAATGTTTATTATTTTCTACAGTTTAAATTAAATTCTATTTTTGTGGCTACAAGTTTCCAAAATAATCTGTGCTTTCCTAAAGCCCTATGAACTCAAAACTAACTGTTTTAGCAGGCGCTGCCTCTAAGCCCCCTGACCATCACAGGAGGAAATCTCTTCACTGCTGGTGCTGACAACTAATAACTGAGAGTGCCCGGAATCCTTCACCCCCACGTCTAGTGAGTCCATGGCACTGAGGGTAATTGAGATGGTATCTGTTACAGGAATCAACTCCTGGATACATTGCACTCAAGTCAAAGCCTGGAAAGCTGAGGAAGCAACCTCTGACACCCCAAATGAACATTCTAAATATCAATGTAAAGAACGAGGAAATCTTAAGCTGAAAACCATAAAAAATAAGTAATTGAGAAATCATCTTACTCAGTCTCACCCCTACCTCACCAAAGACTTTTTGTCATTGCTACCTCTCCTTTTAAGCCAAATATTAAAACTTCTAATGGAAATTATTTACTACACCACCCTTGTGGAAATTGCTTTACTCAGTCTACTATTTGCAGTAGGACTATATACTCTAGCACCCTAAGGGTAGAATATCGGACAGAGAATCTCAGTTACTGTAGCATTTTGCTTAATTATTATCCTCATCGCAGGAATAATGTTTATAACAGAAAATAACACAAGGGCCTTTCTAATCCTGTGCCTGTGCCTCTTATTGGATGAGGAATGTTGTTTCTATATCAACCAATCGGGCCTAGTAAGAGATGCTGCTGAAAAACTTAAAGAAAGGGCTAAAAATCGAAGGGAATACCAAAACAACCAAATAGAATCTTGGTTTGGGAACAAAATCATAGCATGGGTCATCCCATTCCTGGGCCCTCTCCTAATAAGGTGCCTGGGACTAATGTTCTTACCCTGCCTAATTAACCTTTTTCAAAGATTTTTAACTGACAGGATCATGGTCATTTCACAGACAACTACCCAAAAACATCTACAGATGGCATTACTCCCCTGCAGGCAATCTGAGACCAGAAAACTCTCTATCTCCTTGTCAGCAGGAAACAGCCAGAAAGAACATGCCATTCCTCATCCTTTCTATGACTATAGGGTTTGAATTGACAGAGCAGGGGCATTGCCATCTTGGACAAGCACCGCCATTCTAAAATTCCCCTTGATAAAAAACCGCCTAAATCCAAAGGGCATCAGCCTAATGGCTAAGGTCCACATGACCATAAACCACAAACAACGTCTCTGACCAGAAACATCCCAACCATAAGGTAAACCCCTCCCTGACAAGAGACATGCCAGCCCCAAGATAACCTCCCCTCCAACCGGAGACATTCCAACCCCTCCGTAAACTTCTCCCACACACAGAAACATTCCAAGCTTCTGATAAGCTGTCTCACCAATAAATACTCAGTCTGTAAGAGAGAGTGCTCCTGACCAAAATCATCCAGAAGCCCCTCTCAGGTTTATTCTCCAAAATAAACCCATCTTTGACTGTTGAGTTTTGTGTTTCTTTCCTCTTGCTTTAACTGTTACAATTTCAAGTCCCCAGCATATGTCAAAATCTGTGCACACTCAAGTCCAGCAGTCAGTCCTCCAGACTGGAACTCCTCCTACATGAAGAGCCAGACTTCTATATACATGCATTTTGCATCTTTCAAATAATGTATTTTCAATCAGCATTTGGTTTTAAAAATATGTGACTATAACTGGACCCACACAGTCCAAGGACTAAGCTACGACTTTTTCTTATCTTGTTCAAATATCTAAGGGGTGTGGGGAGTCACGCCCTACAAACCACAAATTCTCATCAGGTGAGTTTTATTTAACCCTATATATTGTGACTTACTTTCCAATCTGACTGGCATAACATTACATGACGAAGAAGAAAACCAAAATAGTTCACCCCCAAACATGTTTCTTTGTCATATTTTGAAATGGCCCTGCAAAGCTGTCCTTTGTGGGGAAAAATGCATCTGTAAAGAATCTCTACTAATATAGCTAGATCTTTTTCTTCCAGGCCCTCCCAATACTGTAGAGATTAACTGAGAGTCTAGTACCTTTCAAAGGTTTGAATAAGAAACATTTGTCATCTATTGTCTCTAAGGACAGCCACTATGAGACTTCAAAAGAACTTTGGTCTCCACAGTCTGAACATTTCCTTTCTATGGATTCTAGATCTTTAGACAAGCTCAACTAATTGTCAACCAGAAAAAAGTTTAAATTTACCTATAGCTTAGAAACACTCCACCCCACCCCCACTCTGCATTATGCTGCCTTTCTGGACCAAATCAATGTATTTCTCAAATGTATTTCATTGATGTCTCATGACCCCCTAAAATGTATGAAACCAAGCTGCATCCCAACCGCCAGGGGCACATGTTACCAGGACCTTCTGAGGTCTTTATTATGGGCCATAGTCACTCACGTTTGGCTCAGAATAAATCTTTTCAAATATTTTACAGAGTTTGACTCTTTTTGTCCATTTATGTGTGTGTGTGTGTGTGTGTGTGTGTATGTGTGTATGGAGGAAGAGAGATACACACTATATATATGCATATGTGTGTGTATATAATTTATAAACTTATAAATACATACATCAGGGTTGTATGATCAAAAGTTTATAAACACGACCAATCAAAATAGTTTATAGTCCTCTTCATTCGTGATAACGAACTTTATTTAAGCCCTGAGTACCATAAAAGTGAGGATGGTAAGGAAATTCTTCTACCATTTTGTTTCCTCAGAAAATATAAAGGACTACTAAGGTAAGAATCACCTTTGCTCTGATATAATGATTTAGGGGCAATAAATAATGGTGATGGTCAATTAGAAAGAGTTAGAAAGCTTAGAACAAGCAAGGGCTGGTTCTGAGATGATCAGAGATGTCTGGCTCATGAATTGAGTTATTTGTTATTACAGACTGAATTGTGTCTCCTCACAAATTCATACGTTGAAGTCCTAACCTCTAATGCGATTATATTTGAAGATAGGGCCTTTAAGGAGATTAAATGAGATCATTAGGGTGAAGCCCTAATCCAACAGGACTGGGGTCCTTAGAAAAAGAGGAAGAAACCCCAGATCTCTCTCTTTCTCTCTCTCTCTCTCTCTCTCCCTGTTTCTCTCCCTCCCCCCACCCCGCCCCCCAACACACACAGATAAAAGACCATGTGAGGAGGCAGCTATCTACAATCCTCAGCAGACACCACCCTATGGATACCTTGATCTTGAACTTCTGACTTCCAGAACTATAAGAAAATTAACTTTTGTTGTTTAAGCCTCCCATTCTGTGGTATTTTGTTATGGCTGCCCTACCAAGTAAATAAAAATTTGCTGTTACAGTGGAAGAGAGTGGGGTCTCTAAGAGAACACTGAGGATTGTTAATTCTTTGTAAGGAGCCAGTGAAATTTTTCTGCCTCCAAGGAAAATGTTTGAAAATTCACTTCATCCTCTTCCCTTCCAGCCCACAGTGCAGGGCATTCATGACCTTTCTTTCAGTAATTATAGGATCGCTCTTTATGGAAGGAAAAATAGCTTTTCCTCTACTCATCTTAGGTTCATTGGCTGGGTCCTTGTAACAAAAGACAGACGAACAAGAGAAAAGCATACAAATTAATCTTCATAACACAGGAGCCTTTATAAGGAAATGAAGCCCTAAAGAATCAGCTAAACCTGAGTACTTTTTCATAGTAGGTTTGATGAAGAATGGATAGTCATGGAGAAATAGAATAGGGCAAGGAGTATAAGCTAATGGTAATAAACTGCAGGAAACTTAGCAAGACCTGTTTGTTCCGATTCTTCTGTGTCTCCTTGTCTTTGGAGACAGGATGTTCCTTGTCCCTGGGCATAGGGAAGGCACCACTCACAGGAGTGTCTTATAATCTGTTTTACTCCAAACTTCCTGCATCTGCCATGTTCTCAAATGACATGAGTTTAAAATATTCAATATGTGGGCTGGGTGCAATGACTCATGCCTGTGATGCCAACACTTTGGGAGGCTGAAGTGGGAGGATTGCTTGAGCCCAGGAGTTTCCCACCTGGGAGACATAGCAAGGCACCATTTCTACAAAAAAAAAAAAAAAATTAAAGCTAGCCAGGTTTGCTGGTGCACACTTGTAGTCCTAGCTACTTGGGAGGCTGAGGTGGGAGGATTATCTAAGCCCTGGAGATTGAGGCTGCAGTAAGCTGTGATTGTGCTCCGCATCCTAAGTGACAGAGTTAGACCTGTCTCAACAACAACAAAATAATTAATATGCTAAGATGCCATATTTGGGGGTGGCATGTTTTGAGTTTCATCAGTTCCAACCTGAAAAATTTCTAATCTTAAATTGAAAAGTAGGAGTCCTAAAAGTCAAAAGAAGAATAATCTTTTTAAACCCCAGGAAGATATAAAGGAATGATAAGTGCACAATGCATATTTATTTTAAAATATCTGATCTGACTAACCCTTAACCTCCCAACTTCCATCTCTCATTTGGAGCTAATCCAAAGAGCTTGCCTTTTTCTGACCTATATCTCCTCAGGTCTTCCTCCTTAGAGTTTCCCGTGGCTTCAACATTCCTGTTCACTCTTGGCATTTAGATTCCTCTCTTGTTCAGCATTCTTTATTGGCTCAAAACTTTACCCTGGCTCTTGATATTAACTCCAACTATCTTGCCTCAATATCCTTTTGCAGGCTTTTATCCTGTTGCTCTGATGTCATCCTACACCGCGATCAAACAGATTGATTTTATTCCTGTCTCTATGTCTTTACTCACACTATTACTCACCCTTACCCTCTTCCTTCAGTCCTGCTTCCTGCCCTTTCCCTGTCAGTGTCCATTCTGAGAGCATTCCTAAACAACTTCCTGCAAGCTATTCTTCATGTGCTTCCTATGGACCCAACCTGCAACACCTTGTATGTAAGTTTCACTGATGTTATGGCAAAGTGACCACAATTGGGCCTTTCTGTGGACCTTGAGGTTCCACATAGAATTATTGCAAACTGGAGAGGAAGTATCCATAAGTGGCCCAGAGAAGCATGCTTAGACAAACTACTCTATTGCCCTGAGCTGGGACAAGGACTGGGCTTCCGGGCAACTAGAACTGTGAGGAAGTTGGGGTAGGAGCAAGGGGACAGTCCTTAGACATAATTGGTCTGTCTCTGAACCTCTCCTCACTTTCAAGGATGGTTTGATGTCCATTTTAACAGCGCTCAGAACACTAATCTGAGTTCCCTCTCTTTTGTAGCCCTTCTTGAGCCTGACAGTCATAATGTCTCATCTTTTGTACTAAATTTTTCTTTATTCTCCAAAGAAATTTTGTTATTATCAGCATAAAATATGAGGCTGCAGGCAACAGTTTTGGTGCTTGCAGTTTGGGAGAGATGGTGATATGAGCAGCTGAAATCTAAAACGAGAACCAGATGCTCACCCAGGCCCCTCTTGGAAGGATCATACTCTAGTTCCATGACCACACTGTGCCTCAGTCTTCTTATCCTTTAGATGGGCATATTCACTCCCTAACTGGAAGAAATTTTATAGGTTTGGGTTTACAAAGCCAATAACGAAAGGGCTGTTAATTTTCCCTTGCCTATTCTGTTGTCCAAGTGCATGTCAATGTTTGCATATGGCGTTCAGTCTCAGGAGTCTGGCTTTTCACAGACAAAGTTAACTGGACTAAAAATATTACCTTGCAGGACCTATGAGTTTTATGTTGAATGTTGAGCTTCTGACATAGAAGCTGACAAAGTGATGTTGAAAAGTTGTGGAAGATTTTCTCAAGAACTTCCATTCCCAGTTTGCAAGGGACAAGAAGGAGAGGGCTTCTACCTAGCATGTTCTGTCTCCCTTCTGCCTTCTCTCTGGACATGTTATCAAATAGCCTTTGCTGAAGCCAGGCTACCACATAATATTGCTACTGCAATTGCCATGACTTTAATTACTACTGCCTATTATTCAAAAACACTAATTGAGTCACAGTCCCATTGCAAATGTGACTCAACTTGCTGTTTTACTGCTTGCTCAGGCACTGCAAATAAAAAAATAATGGCAGTTATAATTAACTCAGAATCAGCTATATAACCTGTCCCTCAGCCCGTGACGGGTAAAAGTTCAATTAAAAAGTAAAGTTATTAACAGTGTAAGGTTTGGTCACACATCTGTCATACAGAGTGTGATGGGGCACAAATATTACCCCATGCAACCAGAGAGGGAATTACTGAAGACCTGCAGTAACTTTATTTTTGACCCTTCAAAGGTAAAGAAATAGCTCCATATATAATTCAATTAAAATCATATATAAAGTCATATGATTTGCCACTTGCTTAAAAAGTCTAGTAGAAGTGTTTCTTGTAGAATTACAAAAGGTCTAATAGTAGTAAACTACAAAGCTAAAATTAAAAAGAAAATCATGAAGCGATGTTAAGAGGAATAGGAGAACCTTACCAAGGTGTCTGCAAACCTTCCAAAAAGTTAATTATTGGAAACCAGAGAAAGATAACTAACATAAAATATGACTTCACACCTGATAGGATGGTTGTCATCAAAAAGATGGGCAATGACAAATGCTGGCAAGGACGTGGAGAAATTCAAACCCCTGTATACCATTAGTGAGAATGTCAAATCGTACAGCAACTTTGAAAAATAAGTTGGTAGTTCCTCAAAACATTAAACATAGAGTAATTATATGACCCAGCATTTCCACTGCTGGGCTTATACCCAGAAAACTGAAACTTCATGTCCGCACAAAATCTTGCACACCAGTGTTCATAGCAGCATTATTCATAATAGCCAAATAAAAGTGAAAACAACTCAATTGTCTGCTGATTGATGAATGGAAAAACCAAATGTGGTATATCCATATAATGGAATATTCATTAGCCATAAAAAGGAATATAATTGTGATATAAGCCATAATGTGAAGGAACCTGGAAGACATTATGCTAGCCAAAACAAGCCAGACACCAACAAACATGATTCCATTTAGATGAAAAGTCCAGAATAGGCAAATCTTTAGAGATAGAAAGTAGATTAGTGGTGGTAGAGACTAGGAAACGGGGTGAATGAGGAGTTACTGCTGATGGCTACAGCAACCTTTTTGTCACCAGGGACCAGTTTTATCCCCAACCTTTTTGACACCAGGGACCCATTTCATGGAAGACAGTTTCTCCAAGGGACAGAGGTGGGGGATGGGGAGGAGATGGTTTGGGAATGAAACTCTTCCACCTCAGATCATCAGGCATTTGTTAGATTATCACAAGGAGTGTACAACTGAGACTCCTCGCATGCATAGTTCAAATAGGGTTGAGCCCCCATGAGAATCTAACGCTGCTGCTGATCTGATGGGAGGCAGAGCTCAGGAGGTAATACTTGCTTGTCGCCACTCAACTCCTGCTGTGTGGCCCAGTTCCTAACAGGACATAAACTGGTACCAGTCCACAGCCCATGGGTTGGGAACCCCTGAGTTATAGGGCTTTTTCTGAGGAGACAAAAATGTTCTTAAATTAGGTAGTGCTCTTAAATTAGCACAATTTCATGAATATACTAAAAACTACTGAATTGTTCACTTTGAAAGAGTGAATTGCATGATGTATGAATTATAATTCAACTTTGAAAGGCTTCTCAAAATAAATAAATAAGACATTTGAACTATTTGGATTGCTACATACATGAAGCAGCTGAGGCCCATGAGTAGTTAACAAACATGGGTATTGTAATTACTTGGCCTGTTCATGTGACAATCCGACGGCCCCTTGCTGCAACTTCTGTCTGCAGTATAGACAGCTACCACCTTTAGGAAGCTAGCAAAGCAAATAACTGGGGGAATAAAAATACAACTCAGAGTGAAAACTGAATAATCAATATGGACATGATCCTCAATGTATTTGCCTGGATGTATCTATCACAGTGGGGCTGCAAGCTTTCACCTATACACAGAGAATACAGAATTTTTTATTTTGTTCATGAGTAATCATAAGAAATCTCCTTCCCATGATTCTTACACTTTAAAACATTTTAACTAAATGACCAAACCAATTTAAAAGTAAATCTGGCCAGGCACAGTGGCTTGTGCCTATAATCCCAGCACGTTGGGAGACTGAGGCAGGAGGATTGCCTAAGGCCAGGAGTTCAAGACCAGACTGGGCAACATAGTGAGACCCCATCTCTATAAAAATAAATAATAAATAAATAAAAATAAATCCACTCTGGTGATGCACACAATGTTTTAGGAAGTGTCAGTACCTCTTAACTAAAAGTCCTCAGGCTCTCATGTAGCTTAGCTAAAAGTCCTCAGGCTCTCATGTAGCTTAGCTAAAAGTCCTCAGGCTCTCATATAGCTTCAATCTACTCCAGCTTCTCTCCTGTGGACACTGCCTAGATGTCTGGGGGAGTGAGTGTCTGCTTGGGGCGTTGCTGGCATTCACAGCTGAATTCTATAACTAGTGTAAACTATTATCTGGTCTTTCTTGGTTTGGACACTGCTTGGGTGACACATTCTGGCTTACCCCGATACCCCCCAAATTAACTCAGTCCTCACTATTTTAGACCCCTCAGCCCTGGCCCATCCTCCACTCAGCCTGCCATCCTGGTGGTCCTCTGCCCCCAAAGACCTCCACCAATTCCAGTCTCAGCCCTGAAATCCCTTCCACCCCACCACGGCAGGCCCCGGGAAAGCCCCATGGCTCTCAGCTCAGCATCCATGCAACGTGGGATGTGAAGGCAGCCCGGGATCATTCCACCCAGGGCCTCTCTCTGTAGTGAGAGTACATTTGGCATGGCTGCCTCCCAGGTTGAGCTGTGCAGGTCTGAGAACTGATCCAGAGAGATTTTCAATATCCTAAGGAGCATCTTGGTTTAGAAGAGCCCTTCCTCTGCCCTTGGCTTTTTCCTTCCCCTCTACTTGAGCCAAAGACAAATAAGGCCCAAATCTGGGCACACACAACCCATTCTGGTCTACCTCCTTCTCCAAGCCTGTTCACAATCCGCCTGGGCCGGAAGAGTCGAGTTTCTCCCCTTCTATCACCTGGAGACACGTCTCAAGCTTTCACCTGATACCACACCTACTCTTCCCAGCAGGAGAACTGTGTGAGCTGGGTTACTCAGGATTGGCCTTGCTGTGTTAAGGTGTAGGGGGTGGGATGGGGGTGGGAGATTAATTGGAAAAAGAATCCTAATTATCTTTCTCACATCAGAATCTAAATGCTCTCTTGTCTTTCTCTGCATTCACACTGTAACTCACCAGATCCCAAAGTCCTGCACATCCCTTTTTCCATGGCAAATTGGTCTGAGGCCAACTAGGTAAAAGGCGTGGCTCTCAGAAAGATAAAAGAAATGTGTGCTAATACTTATCAAAACATTGTCCTTTACCTCGTTAAAAGAAAAAACTTCTGACAAATTAAATTTAACAGAGTTTATTTGCGCAAAGAATGATTGGAGAATCAGGCAGTCTTCAAGACCCTTAGAGGTTCCTACAGCTGCTGTCCTTAAGCTGGGGCATCTACAGGCAGAAAACGGAAGTGGGATACAGAATCCGCTCATTGGTTACAGCTCTGTGTTTGCCTTATCTGGGCATGATCTGTCTGATCAGTTGGCAGCCTGTGATTGGCTGAGACTCAGCTAGATGTTACAAAAATACACTCCTAAGTTAGGCTTTCAGTTTGCTTACGTACTAAGTTAGGTCACAGTTCATTATATAGGGACTCACAGTATGAGGGCGACCTCAGGCCAAATTTAGTTTAAATTATATACATACGCATTATTTGATGGTGGTATTTAGCAGTTAAGAATATTTAAAAACTCTAGCTAGTTTTAAGTACTCAAGTGTAAGCCATAATGTATCATTTTTCTAGATTAAAAAGTGCATTTTGGCCAGGTGCAGTGGCTCACTCCTGTAATCCCAGCAATTTGGGAGGCCAAGGAGGGTGGATCACCTGAGGTCAGGAGTTCGAGACCAGCCTGGCCAACATGGTAAAACCCCATCTCTATTCAAAATACAAGAAATTAGCTGGGCTTGGTGTTGGATGCCTATAATCCCAGCTACTTGGGAGGCTGAGGCACAAAAATCACTTGAACATGGAAAATGGACGTTGCAGTGAGCTGAGATCACACGACTGCATTCCAGCCTGGGCAACAAGAGCAAAACTCCATCTCAAAAAAAAAAAAAAAAAACAAAAAAACGTGCATTTTATTTTGCTAACAGCAGATGCTCTTGCATTGTGACGAAATATAGACGCATATAAATGAGAGACATTTAATGGAAGACTCCAGAAGAGAGCTCAGGAACCAGACAGCCTGGATTCAAATAATCCTGACTCTGCCAGTTCCCCTGGCTGAGTTACGTATTCTCAGCCTTACTTTCCTTGTCTGTAAAATGGGAGAGAGAGTTTATAGGGTGCTTGCGACAAATAGGCAAAATAATACATATAAAATATTTAGAACAGTGCCCTGCACATAGTAAAAACATGATAGTGTTCTCTGTTCGTGTGTAATTACTAATAATGTAATTATAATATAAATCTGACTCTCATACAGTTCTCAGTAAATATGGACTAGGTGCTGTGCTAAGGATTAAAAATTCAATATTGAGACAGGTACAGTCCCTGCCCTTATGTACTTATCAAAACTGAAGATAAACACCCTCTCTGGCTCACTGTACATAGACAAATCAAGGTGTTCTCTCTCAGGGAATTCCTCAGTTACCCAAGACCGTCTGGCTTCCCAGATGCTATTCAGGCCACCAGGTCTGAATATCACCTAAGTTGGCATGTGTTTCCTTTGCCAACCCTGTTCATTTATTTTTGAGATAGAGTCTTGCTCTGTTGCCCGGCTAGGATGCAGTAGTATGATCATTGTTCACTACAGCATCGACCTCCTGGACTCAAGTGATTCTCCTGCCTCAGCCTCCCAAGTATCTGGGACTGTAGGAGCAGTCCATCACGCCCAGCTAATATTTTATGTTTTGTAGAGATGGGTCTCACTGTGTTACCTGGGCTGGTCTTGAACTCCTGAGCTCAAGCAACCCTATCCTCCTCACTCTTCCGAAGTGCTGGGATTACAGGCCTGTATCCCACCTGAGGCAGCCATGCCAAATGTACTCTCACTACAGAGAGAGGCCCTGGGTGGAATGATCCTGGGCTGCCTTCACATCCCACGTCGCATGGGTGCTGAGCTGAGAGCCATGGGGCTTTCCCCGGGTCTGCCGTGCTGGGGTGGAAGGGATTTCAGGGCTGAGGCTGGAATTGGTGCATGTGTTTGGGAGCAGAGGACCACCAGGATGGCAGGCTGAGTGGAGGATGGGCCAGGGCTGAGGGGTCTCAAGTAGATTACAGGCATGTAGCCACCATGCCAGGCCTGCTAACCCTATCCTCCTCAGCCTTCTGAAGTGCTGGGATTACAGGCACGAGCCACCACGCCTGGCCTGCCAACCCTATTTAATCAATCGGCATTCCAGCTATTCACAACTGTTCATACATCCAGTCTTTGGTTCTGTTGGGGCTCAAAGAAAACATTACCCTAAAGTATGGTGAGTTGGCACACTGAGTACTTTGAACTAAAGGAGATTGGAAAGCCTCAGATGTGGCGTCAGAAGCAGTCTGTCCTCTGACCTTCTGCTGTCCTCTTTCTCCACCCGAAGCAAATCAGAGAAACCACAATTCCTCTTCTCCAAGGTGGGTCATAAAATTAGGAACCCTTTCCCCCAAAGCAAGCCATAAAGCCTGAAAAGGTCACTCTTTCCCTTCTCCCCTTTCTCTTTCTAGAAGTATCCTGCCCCATTAGGGGGAGAAATGCTGCATAGAGAGGCCAAAAAGAATCTGGACAGACCTCGCTGGGTCTCCCTGCCTCAGTCTATCACCATTACATCGTAACCCTTATCCACTCACATTTTGACACAGCTGTCCATTCTTTGTGGAACCTAAGCATACAAATAGATGTTTTTTTCTGGGTCTTTGGGTCCTCATTTGTGAAGGCTCTTGTGCTATGTAAATCTTTGATTCAAATAAATTTGTCACACTTTCCTCTTGTTAACCTGTCTTTTCCTATAGGAGTGTCAGCTGTGACCCTTATGATGGGAAAGAAAAGGTATCACCCCTTTCCACCCCTACAGTTTTCTCCAGGTGTGTGGGCAGCCCTGGGGCTGCGTTCTTCCATCAAGAAAACACAAGGGGGTGGTAGTGGCACTTGGACTTGATGGTAGTGGGACTTAAAATTGAGTCCTAGAAAAGAAAGAAAAATAAAAATGATAGAAGGCAAAGATGGAAGAAGAGAAGCCTCAAGAAAAGAAGCGTGGTGTGAAAAGAGCCAATAACACATTTTAATGTTTTTTCCAGAGTTGTGCTCCCTCCCCAACATGAAACAGTGCAAAGCATGGAATTAATCCACTCCAATGCATTGTGGGGAAGAAGGTTTGAAGTGAAGGGAGCAGAAAGGCCCTTGCAGGCTGAAGCCCTGTGGAAGAGGGCTGGGCTAAGTAGCTTCTAGGGAAGGGGGCCACTTAGGGCCCAGATCAGCTGGCCTGCTCTTTCTTTCCACAGGCCCCAGGGTGCAGCCAGCTTCTGTCACCATAAGAGATTTCCCTGGCTTCTGAGCCAGCTGTCACCAGCTACCACGCCCCACCCAGCCCCAGGCAAACCCACAGTACATTTTCTTCTCTGAGATTTACTACCAGGAAACAGATTAAAAAACAACAAAAATAAGCAAAGGGTGAATTACCCAGGTTAAAGGCAATGTTGTGCAGCTCCTGTGGACAGACCTCTAGCTCTTCTTTATTGTTTTAAAAACTAGATTGGATTGAATGCTTTGTCTTTTTTCTAAGAGAGCCAAGGTGACCAAATGTCCAGGTTTGCCCAGGTGTGAGGGGATTCCTGGAATTCAGGACTTTGAGTGCCAACCCTGGGAGAGTCCTGGTCAACTGGGAAGAGTTGGTCATCAACAGAGAGCTCAGACAGGACCCTCCTCACCTCCAGACCGAGCTTCTGAATGAAGCTTTGCAGAAAGCTCTCCCAGTCAGGGCTGAACCAAGCATGGGAGTTAGGGCCCCCAGCTGCCTGTTGGTCTTAAGTGGGCAATTTTCATCCTCAAGACTTTTACCAGGGAACCACTGGATAGGGGCTCCAGTCTCCCCAGATGCCACACCATGTATATTCCCCATGCCTGTTTTCCTCACCAAAGCAGGAAGAAGTAGGGTGGGATTTCTGTGTGGGTGCTCCTCTGGCCATTTTTTAGGGAGTGATTTCTCCAGATCAGGAAACTCTCCCGTCCCCCCTCCCGATCCCCCCATCAAGAGCATTTTTATTTTATAAACAAAATTAAGCAGAGTTCCTTGCTGCAGGCCGTCCACTGTGGTAGTGTATGAACATCATGCATTTCCTAGAGGAGCAGACCAGTTGCAGCACCTCCCAAACTATTCAGCCACTGAATTTCCTCCCTTTTCTTTGGGAAACCTGTGTTCTGAAGAGCACATCCTCCTGGAACCTTTGTTTGATCCCACTTAAGCAGCTTTGGGACCTCCCCTGGTGATACCCAGTGCTGTTTTCATAAAAGAATCAAGCAGAGCACTAAGGGCTTTTCACTGAGACGGACCCAGAGCCACCAGCCGTGCCAAGTGTGCGCAGGGTGTGTGTGTGTGTGTGTGTGAGCTTGCTGGCAGGCGGCCCTCTGCAGGCAGTTCTTTGCACCTCAGGCCAGGTTGCAAATGCCATCTCTGCTGGCTTGGGGAGGGTTATTTAAAGTCTCTCTAAAGGCCATCAAGCCTGCATGACTTCTCACACTTCCTAAAAATTGCAGGGTCCGAATGGTGCAAATTCCAGCCAATGCAGCTCTCGGGTCATCGCCTTGCGTGCCAGCATATGTAGGACTCGCATCAAGTTACTGTAAACAGATGGCATGTTTGTTATACTCTTGCTGAAATGTACTATATATATGCACATTTTGTTTGTTAAGCTTTGAAGACTTGAGTTGATTAATTAAAAGCAACACATACTTAATAGTTGTATTTTTTTCAAATGATACATTTGGTTTTTGTAATTTTTTAAATGGAAAAAAAACCCCAACCAACAAGGCCTGATTTATATACTGAAAAGAGGTTCTTTGCAAGTAAATTAGGAAAAGTAGTTTGCATTCCTGAACTTATTTATTTTCCCTGGTAGCTAATGTTGCTTGTTATTCTAAACTGAGTGGGGATGCTAAAAAAGAAAAAGCGTTGCCCTCCTGTAGGGCATGTATCACCTGTAAATTTCCATGAGACAATTGTGCCTCTAATCTCTGAATTCAATTCCACCAGAGCAAATTGACTTTCACCGAGGTGACTTTGAAGCCAAGTCATTTTGCAGGTTCAAGAAGTAAACTCTGCCAGCCACACCGCTGAGCCCACTGGCCAGGGTGCCGCCTGTGAAGCCCCACCTTCCACCACACCCTCCCCTCAGTGCTGGTTCCACTGAGGTAGTCACCAAAACAAGTTGTTTAATTAAAAGATTTCCAGCTCCTTATTTCCCAAGTGCAACAGAATGGGAAAGTGTCCCTGCTGTAATGTAAATAATGGCAGTCAGTCTTCTACACATCCCAGTGAGGGAAATTGCTCGCTGGCTAGTAGAAGAGTTGCCAGCCTTTCCAATACAACACTTTGGGCTGAAACTCACACATATGTGCTATTGAAGTTGAATTCTGGCAAGTGCTATTCCTGGTATTTATTTGAAAGAAGCCAAGTACTTAAATGGAGTGAAAACAAAACAGGCTTTTTACTCTCTTCCCTGCAACCTGCAACCCTTGGCTCCCTCTTCTCTGAGTTTGGTTTGGATTTTTAAAAATTGACTATACCCCTTCAGAAATTCCCCCCTCTGGTGTCAACTGGTCTCCAGTTGGCATTGGAAATGCTGAAATGTCAAAAAGATGGTTGAAACTGTCTAAAGGGCAGCTTCCTGAGAAAAAATTAACCTTCCTTGGATTCCTCTCCAGGTTTTAGGCCAATTGAGGTCACCTTTGAAAGAACAACCTGTCCACCCTTTCCACATGAAAATAAGGGTGGTCCCTACCAACAGCTCACATGACTGACTATGGCAGCCACACTCAGGGCCTGGCACTTGCTGGGCCCAGAGAAAGTTGATTGGGGTTTAGGTGGCCTGAGCGGTTTCAAGTCAGAGTGTGAGGCAGCTAGGAGGGGCCTCGGAGAAGATGAATTCCCACATTTTCCTCAAGAAGAAGCAGAGGCCTGAGGCTGTACATCTAGCAAGTTGTGGGAAGGGGAGGAAAGGGGATGCTTAAACCTGCCAATTCATCTTTGCACCACCAAACCTTCCCCACCTCCACATCGGCCAAGCTTGGGTCTCTTTCATGGAGCCAGGGAGGGGCAGCGGGAAGGAGGCCTAAGGGCTAAGAAGAAAAACTGGTCTTCCAAATATCAACCTGCTGTGTGGGATGAGGAGAGGCAGGAACAGGCATGACTGTAGGTTTGAAGAATGTGTTTTCCTTGCCTTCTCACCTTCCTTCTCATTTTATTTTTCCTTTTGGACTTCATGTGCAAACGTTCAAGTTGATCATACTCCTTGGGTCATGGTCCTTTGTCATCTTGGTCTTCTCAATGCCTCCTCTTGCTTAGTTTTATTTATTTTTAATTTATTATTATTTTGCTTAACTTAAGCATACTCTGAGATATTTTTAATTATATATATTATATATACATAATTTATATATACAATTATATATTTTAATTATATATATTCTAGTTAATTATATATATATGTATATATAATGAGATGCGGTCTCACTCTGTCACCCAGGCTGAAGTAGTGGTACAATTATAGCTCACTGCAGCCTCAAACTCCTGGACTCGAGCAATCCTCCTGCCTCAGCCTCCCAAAGTGCTGAGATTACAAGTGTGATCCACCGTGTCTGGCTGCTTTGTTTTGTTAATGGGAAAATCAAACCCTGTAAAATATTTTAACAAGATTTGTTCTGATCCAGTCTGAGTGACCATAGCCTAGGGAAACACAGTCTCAAGGAGTCCTGAGAAAGTGTGCCCAAGGTGGTTAGATTACAGGTTGGTTTTGTACATTTCAGGGAGGCAGGAGTTATAGGCAAAGACATACATCAATATATGGAAGGTATACATTGGTTTTGCCCCAAAAGGCAGGATATCTCAAAGCAGGGGGCTTACAAGTCATAGGTGAAATCAGAGATCCTTGAATCGGCAATTAGTTAAAGGAACAAAACTTTGTCTAAATACTTGGAGTTAACAGAAAGGGATGTTTAAGTTACAATAAGGATGTCAGAGTCAGCCACAATATGGCCTGTTTAGCAACACTGGTGACCTTCAGGCATAATATAACTCATGCCTGACCTGGACCTAGGTCTTGTTTATGATTTGGTGTCTTACAGCCACAAAGAGTCTGTTTTTATCAGCCTTATGATCTCTATTCTAACATTAATGCTGGTTGGTTGTTGTGCCTAAACTCAAAAAGGAGGATAATGAGGTGTGCCCAAGGTCCCTTTCCATCATGGCTAGGAACTCAGTTTTTGTTTGTTTGTTTGTTTGTTTGTTTGTTTTTGAGACGGAGTTTCGCTCTTGTTGCCCAGGCTGGAGTGCAATGGCGTGATCTCGGCTCACTGCAACCTCCGCCCCCTGGGTTCAAGCGATTCTCCTGCCTCAGCCTCCCAAGTAGCTGGGATTACAGGCACCCACCACCACACCCAGCTCATTTTGTAATTTCTTAGTAGAGACGAGGTTTCTCCATGTCACTCAGGCAAGGGAACTCAGTTTTTAAGGATTCTCCAGAGTTCCCTTGGCCAAGAGGGGGTAGGTTCAGTTGTTGGGGGGCTTAAGATTGTATTTTTAGTTTACAGTTTATTTTTTTAATTCTCCAAATACTATTTACTTCACGAGAGGCAACCATTCTAATCTGTTTAATGTGTATCTTTTTATTTTTATGTGTTCTTGCAAAATAATATTATTGCATGATATCTATGGATATATACGTGTATATATACACACACACATATATGTAGCATATATGTGCTATAAATAAAATATTTAAAATATAAAATAAAATATTGATGCTATAAATTAAAGTTTGAGCTTTTTATTTTCCAAAAAGTATTGACACCCAAGAAGCTAAAACAAAAAATAGTATAGAGAAGCACATGAAAAAAAGCTCAGCATCAGTCATCATTAGATAATGCAAATCAAAACCACATGAGATACCACTTCATATCCACGACAGTTGTCATTATCTAAAAAAAAAAAAAAAAAAGAAAGAAAAAAGGAAAAAGAAGTGTTGACAAGGATATGGAGAAATTGGAAACCTCATACATTCCTGGTGGGGATATAATCACCTTGAATTCCTTATCCCCAAGCCTCTAGGTCCGCCTGTGGCTGAGATCAGCCGGTAAGCATCAGCTGGTTCCCCAAGGCATCTCTGGACTAGATTTGCAGGTGCCACCTTCAACCAAGCCAGTTGTTTCCCTCCTGCCCTCATGCCTGGGGTCTAGTAAGTACTAAAACCAACTCAGGAAATCATACATTGCCAGTGGAGGTATAGCCACTATCACTGTGGAAAAACAGTTTGATGGTTCCTCAAAAAGTTAAACATAGAATTGTCATATGATCAAGCAGCTCTACTCCCAGGTATATACCCAAAAGAACTGAAAAGAGGGACTCAGATAGATACTTGTACACCAATGTTCATATCAGCATTCTTCACAATAGACAAAAAGTTGGAACACCCAAGCGTTCATCAACTGATGAATATGTTTTTTAAAAGTGTGGTATATAAATATTAATATTTTATATTTTAAAATAAATGGGGATATTATTCATCCCGAAAAAGAAATGAAATTCTAATCCATTCTACAACATGAGTGAACTCTGAAGACATTATGCCAAACGAAATAAGCTGAATTAAAAAGGACAAATATTGCATGATTTAACTTATCTAAAGTACCTAGAATAGTTAAGTTCACAGAGACAAAAAGTAGAATAGTGGTTACAGGGGGCTATCAGATGGAGAACGGGGAATTACTGTCTAATGGGTACAGAGTCTTAGTTTGGGATGATGAAAATGTTCTAGAAATGAATAATGGTGATGGTTGTAGCACAATGTGAATATAATTAATACCACCAAATAGGTAAAAAGGCTTAAAATGGTAAGTTTTATGTTATGTATATTTTACCACATACAAAAAAGACATCTAGAAAAATACAACACATAGAGGTCCTCTACAAGCCAGGTCCCCTACAATCCAGGTCCCCTGATTTCCTCCAATGCTATATAACTAATTTTAATATCAAAATCAGGAAATTGACATTAGAATAAAACAATTACCTGGACTATGGATCTAGGCAGATTTTATCAGCTCTGTGCATGCACTCATTCTTTTGTGTGTGTTCATATCTTGATGTATACTTCCATGACCCTTTATCACATATATAAATTTGTATAACTGACACCTCGATCAAGATATATATATGTCTATATTTTTAATTTATCTAAAAGTTATTGTGTTATACATCTCATTCTTCTTCTTGCTTGCTAAGAAAACCTAACCACTAATCTGGGAGTGGAGGCGCATGCCTGTTATCCTAGCTGCTCAGAAGGCTGAAGCAGGAGAATCGCTTGAACCTGGGAGGTGGAGGTTGCGGTGAGCCGAGATAGTGCCATTGCACTCCAACCTGGGCAACAAGAGCAAAGCTCTGTCTTAAAACAAACAAAACAAACAAACAAACAAACAAACCTAATCACTATAGTCTTAAGATCTATGTTCTTATGTATGTACCTAATTCATTGCATAATGCGATCATGTAGCATCACATTTAACTCTCAACTTTCCCAGTAAGACATCTAAGTTGCTTCAAATTCCCTACCACAAAAAATATTAAGGTTGCACTAAACATCCTCAGGCAAGTGTCATGATGGTGCTGTGTGCGAATTTCTCTGGGTACCTTTCTAGACGCTGAATTGCTGGGACATTACATTTTTCATTTAATCAAGCTCTGCCAGGTTGCTATCCAAAAAATGGTGGCTCCAGTCTACACTCCCGCCCACCAGCAGAACACGAGTGTTTCTCTGTCCTCACACTCTAACCAACAATTGGCATTAACAGCTTTCTAGTTTTTGCAAGTCTTATAGAGGAAAGTGTTGTTTTAATTTGCATTCCTCTGATTGCTAGTGGTTTTGATCATCTTGATGGGTTTAGGACATGCTAGCCCAAAATATGGCGCCTTGGCATTTGAGAAAACAGCAGAAGCAGGAAGGTCACTCTTAGCTTCCACTCATGCTTCTCCCATGAAGCAGGCCATAAAACTTTCATTCCAGAGTTCTCCTCCCATTTCTCCCTGAGAAAATGAACATCCTTAACTCTAAAGATATAGAGAAGAATCTGATCAAACAGGCCTTGTGAAATTCCCCCCAATTTAGTAACATTAGATTATACCCCCTTTGTCCACACTCGTACTTCTCCACAACTACCCACTTCTTCATGAAACTTAGCATAAAAATACATAGGTTTCCATGTCACATAAAACTTATCTTAAATAAATGTATATGGTTTTCTCTTGTGAATCTATCTTTTGTTATAGGAATCTTAGCCATGAACCTAGCAATGGGTGAGTAAAGAAACCTGTCCTTCCCTACAATATGTCCTCCCTGTTCATAAGCTTATTAGCTTTTAGAAATTCGTCCTCTGTGTCATGAGTTGAATTGTGTTCCCCCAACAAGGTATGTTGAAGTCCTAATCCCCAGTACTGCAGAATGTGACCTTATTTTGAAATAGGGTCTTTACAGAGGTCACCAAGTTACAATGAACTCATCAAGGTGGGTTCTTAATTCAATAAGACTGATATCCTTACAAAAAAGGGGCAATTTGCATACAGAGACAGGCATGTACAGAGGGAAGACGATGTGAGGAGACCCAGGAACAATGAGTCATGCCATGTTGGAGTGATGCTGCCACAAGCCCAGGAACGTCTGGGGCTACCAGAAACTGGAACAGGCAAGGAAGTGTCCTTTCTCTACAGGTGTCAGAGGGAGCATGGCCCCACTGATGCTGATTTCTGACAGCTGGCCTCCTGAACTATGACACAATGAAGTCCTTTTGTTCTACGTTACCCACTTTGTGGCACTTTGTTACAGCAGCCCTGCAAAGCAAATACACAGGGAACTGCATGTCCATAGCATCTGCCCGGTTTTCAGTGAGGCTCCTTCCTTTTCCTATGACTATTCAAAAGTTCCTTGTCTGCTACAAATTCACTTTGACTTTTTATTCCTTTCTCCCTCCTTTCCATCATCCCACCTACTTTCCTGGAGCTACTTTGAGAGTAGAATTTCATGTAGAAGGGAACAGCCACTTAGCTAGAGGTGAGATGGAGGTAGAGAGCAGGGATATCTTTAGGCATAGGAGGTTTATGATGCCTCCAAACAGAAGCAGGGAAGCAGTCCTGGGTTGTAGGATCAACCTAGAGACAAGGAGAATTCTCTGTGCTTCCCTAATCACCTTGAGCTCCTTATCCCAAAACCTCTAGGTCCGCCTGTGGCTGAGATCAGCCAGTAAGTGTCAGCTGGCTCCCCAAGGCATCTTTGGACTAGGTTTACAGGTGCCACCTTCAACCAAACCAGTTGGTTTTCCTCCTGGCCACACGTGTGGGGTCTAGTAAGTACCAAAACCAACTCAGGAAATCATGCAGCAGGCTGTTTTAGGTCTTCTGAAACTCTGTCTTCTAATTTGGTTTTGTTGAGCCCTTGTCAGTATTCAAGGAGGAAGGTCATAGAGTATTCCAAAGGTCTTTGCCTTTAAAAAGGTCCTTTTGTTGCCACAATGAGATGACATTATAAGGAAAGGCTGAGACTAGCTGGAGGAAGACGTGTGGGCAGGGCCAGGGCTGCAGGAGCAGCCACTGAAGAGCCTAATTCTGCCCAGGATGTGGTTTCTAAAATGAACCAGTTTCATCCATCATTAATTTTTGCTTCCCTAAGTTGTGCCATCTCACTGCCCTTTCACGGTAACTTCCTTGAGAGGCCACTTATACTTCTCCAGGGGCCCCAAACACACAGCACCTGGATTTTTCTGCAGTGTTTGGGAACACTCACCGGACAAGACAAGTCCTCCCCTAAAAGCAAGAAGCTCAATGTCAACTTCATACAAAAGAAAAGAAAAGAAAAGGAACAAGAGCACTCCATCAATATACCCTTGCACACCAAGATATTAAGATAATATTTCTAAGCTCTCTCTTTTGAAAAAGATCAACTGCTGTGATAGAATATTCACAGAGCTATTGCCAGAATGAAGAGCTCAATCTAGTGTAAATGGTTTGGTAAACAAACTGCCCTTTAAAAGATGTCATCCAACAATTTAACAAGTATAATTGCCTATTAATTCAAGGCACTAGGTGGCTATATTTTTCTAACAAAGTATTATTGCTGAACCAAACCAAATCACCCTTATGTGTAAGAACTTAAGGTTTAGTTAGGTTTTCAATCTTGGGGTGGAGTGCGGCCTTTACAAGCAAGACCTGAAACTCATGAGCCACAAAGCAAAAATGTGCAGATGTGACTATGTAATAATGATAATGATGATAATGATAATAATAGTAATAAGGGAGGCATCTGTCTGGCAATAACAAATGAAGCAAACAAACAAAATCAAATTAAAAGATGAGACAGTGAGAAAATACCGTATCAGGTAGAAGATATTAAGTTACTGTCCACACTATTCAAAGACCTATAAATCAAAGAAAAAGACCAAAAAACGACAGGGAAAGAAAGATGGGGAATAGAGACAGGGAATTCACATAAGAAATACAAATGGCCCAAAAATACGTGAAAAGATATTCCATCTACTAAAGTAATAAAAATCTAAAATATAACATTTTTCTCTTTAAAAAAATTTAAGTGTGCAGGGAAAACTAGAACTTTTATATACTGTTAGCAGGCATATAAATTGATATGGAATTTTCATTTTGGAAGGCAGTTTTTTCAGTGCCCTTTAAAATGTATCATATGCACACCTGGTAAGCTAACATGTTCACATCTACAAACTTAGTCTACAATAATATTTACACATGTACACACCAATATGGATACAAAGGGAATGACCAAGTAAATTATGGTACATCTATTTAGTAAGTCATATGTACTTATTAAGAAGAATGAAATACCACTAGAAATCTGGGTCTTAAAAATGCTGTGATACATTGTTAAATGAAAAAACCAAATTGCAGAATGATATATACATATGAACTCATTCCATTTATACAAAAACTTTATGAAGATAGACAAATAGATAAATAGGTGATAGAGTGATCATACATGAGTAGTAAAATGGAATTATACATGCCAACATATTAAGCAATGGGATTATCCATTTTCTCATCTTATTTTGTAGTACAGAACTTTTCTAAAAACAACCTGTTTTAGGCTTCTCAGATCATCACATAACCTCACAGAAAACGGCGCAAGCTCTTAAAGGTCATGATCTGGGCCAGTTGTCTCTACACTTCCCACATCCAGCTCAGTAGCTGACACCACAGGGAGGCTCAATAAATGCTGGAGGAGGGGACAGGGCTTCACACTTCTCCACTGCTAGTGCAGAGGGTAATGTGACTTTATCATGATTCAAGTTCGGCTTGAGTTGTACCCTCAGAGCTAAGCTACAGAAGAGTTTAGAGACAGTAAAAGTGTAAAAGGGTGAAAACTCCCACCGCAAGTCTGTTTCTGGCTTCTCCTCTCCAGATGCTGCAGCAGCGGCCACCAGTCACATCACTCAGCTCATGGAGAGAAAGAGCATTCCCATTAACCTGAGCAGTCTAAAGGCTCTCAACCCTCGTTCATCAGAAAAAGTTCAAAACTAAGGCCTATCTGATTTAAAAAAAAAGAGCGGGGACAGGGGGGAGCAACAGAGGGAAAAGGAAAGCAAGAGAGAGGAAACAGAGGGAAGAGAGAGGAAATGAGTCGTGGGAAACCATAAGGAATTTACTGAGATCACTCAGGAAGAAACTCACAAGATTGTATATTTGCATGTAGAGCAATTCACAGAAAGTCTGGATTGGCCTGGCCTTGTCTCTTAACTGCTCCTTCTACCGTTAGAAAGGCTTCCTGAAAATGACCACAAATAGATACATCTTTTCTAAGTGAGAGAGTCACATGTTAACAAAACAAACTCTTGGAAATATATCTCCCAACTAGATCTTCAAGTTTTGGCTCACAAGAAGGCAGGCCTGTCTACAGGCCTGCCCTACAGATGGATGTCTGACATCGCAATTACATGTCTTATTCTTCAGCCTGGTGTCATATTATCAAAAGATAATATTTAATCAATGTCTTACTATATGCTATTATTATGAAGTGTTTGTGTATATCAACTTTCAATCTTCATTATAGCCCTATAAGGTATGTATAAAGTAGGAGCCTCGTTCTACAATTGTGGAAGTACTTGTGTGGTTAAGTAACCTCCCCAAGATCACGCAACTAGTAAGTAGGACCTCTTAGATAGTGCTCCTCAAACTGCAAGTGCAGTCAAGTCACCTAGGCATCTTGTTTTATTAAAATCCCGATTCTAGCTCAGGAAGTCTGGGGCGGGACTTGAGGTTCTACATTTCTTTATTTTCTTTACATTTTTTCTCTTTTCCACGTAACTGTTGTTCAGAAGGAAGATTCTGCACTTCTAACAAGCTCCCAGGGGACGCCAATGCTGCTGGTCCGACAGACCACACTTGAGTCACAAAACTCTAGGACTCAGCCCACCTTAGTTATATCTTCAGAACCAAGATGCAAGACCAGCTCTGCCAATATCCCCCTGCCTGCCTGTGTACTCCAAGAACATAGATTAACCTCTTCGCTTACAAGGAAAGATTAGAAGAGGATAGTCTCTGGATAGTGTCCATCTGTATTGTTTGATAACTATTGCAAAATTGTAACCACTGTTATGCTGGGCCATACTGAGTGCCCAGGCCCTAAGTCACATGCATCCAATAAATACTCATTGGAATTCTAAACTAGGCAGTGGGAGTTATAAGAGTTAAGAAGACAATCCTTGTCTGTATGGAGATTACAGTATTCTGTGGAATAAAAGGATGCAGCCCTATAGTGTCATACTCTCTATTGCAGAGAAAGAACAGGGCACACAATAGAGATGGCCTCCCAAGGAAAGTTACATGTGGGCTGAGATGAGATGAGCTAGCCCAGTGAAGGTGAAGGGGGGAAGACAGGCAGGCAGAAGAAACAGCAGGAGGGAAGTCCCAGAAGTGAGTGGGGTATTAAAGGCTATTGGAAGAAGTTAATTGTGGTTGGCCTTCAGACTGAAGGTGAAGGAGTGGGGAAAATAGTTATGAGGCTACAGCAGGACACAGCTCACAATGTATCTCAAAGGCCCAGCTTCTTAACAAGACCAGTAGTCTACAGATGATGCAAAACCTTTGAGGAGCTTTAAGAAGGAAACAGATAGGAGAGGATTTACATTTGTAGGGAGTTAAAGGGTATAGAATAAAATGTGGGGAGGGTTGGGGGGCCCAAGGTTGAACACAGGGCACCAATTAGAAGTCTGTTGCCATGATCTATGTTTAGAAAAAAATCACAGTGAACTTAGCTGGGATTGCAGCAGTGGAGTTACAGAGAAAGAGAAAAATTAGAGAGACATTAGAAGAAAGAGAACTAAGTGAACAAATGAAGGATGGGAAGCTATGAGTGAGAAAATGGCAGTGCTAAAAGATAATTTTTCAAGAAAGGTAAAATTATGACTCATTAGGATATAAAATGAACACATGTTAAAGACTTTATTTTACTCATGAAGAAGGTGCCAGGCAGATGTTATAACTGGATCAAGGGAGAAATTGAAAAACAGACACATTTATAGATCAGGAATATTGAAATGAATGTGCAGATGGAGGTAAAACTAGTTTCTTCCACAGTGGGGGAGAACTCAATTGAATTTCTACAGGATAGGACAGAATTTGCACGGCTATAGCTAAGAATGATTTTGTTTGTGTATGGTTTACAGAGTTGTAAAACAGCTCCCATATAATCACATAACTCAAGACGGCTGTCTTTAGACAATGCATAGTTTTCCGCTGAAGCCCACATTTTTCCTTGCAGCAGGATAACTCCAAGATGCCTGACTTGGACACCAACGTGGATGTTGTGACTCATTCTACAGGGAACGTAGGGAGAGAGCGTTGAGGAGTTGAGGGAGAAACAAGAAAGATCAATCGACTTGGTCATATTTCGGTAGTGAACACCTCCACCTGATAGGGGGTTGGTCCTGTTATGACTTCAAGGATAAATGCATCAGACTCAGTGGCTTCAATTTTGGAGAGGCATTGCTGTAAGAGCCTCTCCCTGCTGTCAGACACGTTTGATATTTATTGAGCACCATTTCTACCGAGAGCTCTGGGCACAGCACTGTGGTTCATTCCCAACAGATCTCTCCTGAAAGAAACTTCCAGTGGGGCTGTTGCAAATTTGGGATGCATTTTTCATTAGAAAAAAATGTTACCAATGTGATCACTTTCCCAACCTAACAAAGATCTTTTTAAATATTCCTCAATATAGGGACAGGTTTTCAAACCAAAAGTTGGAAAACATGAAGTATAAATGAATTGTCTTCCATTTATCAAATTATAGAAATATATATACACTTTTTTTAAAGTTAAGTTAGTTTTATGACTTCCATGTGTCAGAAATAATTAAATTGATTGGAGCTTAAGGCTGTGGTGGATACTTCAAATCATATAGCTGCTTAGACGGAGAATGCCATTTTAATAGTATGTATTGATTTATTTTTTACTAAGTAAAGTTATATGATGTACTAGTAATTAAACATAATTAGAAAACAGGAATATGAGAAGGGAGTGGGAATTGTTTATGCACATTCTGGAAGAAATTCTGGGTTTCTCAGTCTCTGCACCTCTCTATTCCTCACAGAAAGTGACATCTGACCCTTACCGGCAAGCCCAGCCCCACCTTCAGACAAGGAGGCTCTTAAATAGCGGCGTTTGGGTCCTTCTAGGTTACCATAAGTTCTTTTTTGAGACAGGATCTTGCTCTGTCACCACACCTGGAGTGCAGTGGCACCATCATAGCTCCCTGCAGCCTCCTGGGTTCAAGTTATCCTACCACCTCAGCCTCCCAAGTAGTTGGGACTACAGGCAAGAGTCACCAAGCCTGGTTCATTTTTAAATTCTTTTTTTTTCTTTTTTACATAGAAATGGGGTCTCACTATGTTGCCCAGGCTGATCTCAAACTCCTGGGGTCAAGCAATCCTCCTGCCTCCGCCCACCAGAGTAGCGGGGTTACAGGTGTGAGCCACTACACCCGGCCACCATAAGTTCTGAATCCTGAATCCTGCCACATAAGCATGGGCTGCAGAGGAACTGGAGTTCAAGGTCTGTAAACAAGACTTGCCTTGCTCTTGCCAGTCTCCAAGTTTCAGCTCAATCCCGGAGATCAGGGCCCTGCTCCCTGCTGATGCACTTCCCTGAGATCCACAGCCAATCCTGCTGGACTTTGAGTATTGCCTCCCCCATCCTCCTCTGTCATGCTCTGCCTGTCTGTTAGAACATCCTGACCCCAAGGGTCAGGCCTATCCACCCACCCCGTGCTGAGTGCCTGCCAGGACTCTGGTCAACGTTCTTTGTGTCTTTGAGTTGCTCTGTCCTGGACAGCACACCAAATCTCAGCCCAACAGCAGCCGCTGGGCTGCCACCATGCAGCAATGTCACTCTAGTGGCCAGCTCCAAAGATTGGTTCTGTCCAACTGCTTCTCTGCCCACAGTTCACTTTGTCATGTCTGCCTTCACTCTGAAAATCCAGTTAATAGCAATATTGTCTAAATTTACAGCAAAATCAAAGTCTGCCCTTTTTTTTCCATAGACTCATATACTATGGAAATATCAAGGGACGTTGAAAGTCTTTGGTTCTAGTTTGCTTATTCTTTGCCCAAGAGATTTGTTAAGTTTGACTTTCCGCAGTTTATGTTATATAAAAAATGCATGGCCGGGCGCAGTGGCTCAAGCCTGTAATCCCAGCACTTTGGGAGGCCGAGACGGGCGGATCACGAGGTCAGGAGATCGAGACCATCCTGGCTAATACGGTGAAACCCTGTCTCTACTTAAAAAAATACAAAAAACTAGCCGGGCGAGGTGGCGGGCGCCTGTAGTCCCAGCTACTTGGGAGGCTGAGGCAGGAGAATGGCGTAAACCCGGGAGGCGGAGCTTGCAGTGAGCTGAGATCCGGCCACTGCACTCCAGCCTGGGTGGCAAAGCAAGACTCCGTCTCAAAAAAAAAAAAAAAAAAAATGCATTGTTTTGTTTTATAAAATTAATTTTAAGGCTAGGCATGGTGGCTCATGCCTGTAATCTCAGCACTTTGGGAGGCCGAGGCGGGCGGTCAGGAGTTTGAGACCAGCCTGGCCAACATGGTGAAACCCTGTCTCTACTAAAAATACAAAAATTAGCCAGGTATGCTGGCAGGTGCCTATAATCCTAGCTGCTCGGGAAGCTGAGGCAGGAGAATCGCTTGAACCCGGGAGGAAGAGGTTGCAGTGAGCTGAGATTGCGGCATTGCACTCCAGCCTGGGTGACTAGAGTGAGACTTTGTCTAAAATAATAATAATAACAATTTCAGATGGAATATTCACCCTTCTCCCCAACATTAAATATCTGTATTCCCCTTGTAGGTATATAAGTATGTGTGTGTACATGCACATGTGTGTGCTTACTGAATGCTTATTGAAATTAATTACATTGGGGGAACAGTTCCTCTTCTCTTGATCTTTCTTTCATAATAACAACAGGTAACACTGACTGAGCCCTTACAATGAGCTAGACACTATGCAAGTGCTTCCCATGAATTCTCATTCAAGCCACCTAACATAGGGCCTATGAAATTGGTCCTCTGATTAGCTCCAATTGTTGGATGAGAAATCTGTTGCTTAGAGATAAAGCCGTTTACCAAGCTTCACAATTCACATGGAGCAGAACAAGATTAGAATCCAAGTCACTGACTCTGAATTTTCTAAATCTTAACCTGATGTATGCACACCCAACCTTGGCAGGGTGCCTGGTACATAGAGGGCTCTCAGTACCTGTTTGTCAAGTAAATAAATGCTTAACTCCTCCCTTATTTAGGATTTGATGCTGACTAACACAGATTATATTTCTACTTTGTACCAGCCACTCAGCCACTGTGGTTTTTTTTTTTTTAGATAGTCTTACTCTGTCACCCAGGCTGGAGTGCAGTGGCACAATCTCAGCTCACTACAACCTCCACCTCCCAGGTTCAAGCAATTTTTGGGCCTCAGCCTCCCAAGTAGCTGGGATTACAGGCACCTACCACCACGTCTGGCTAATTTTTGTATTTTTAGTAGAGGTGGGGTTTCACCATGTTGGTCAGGCTGATCTCGAACTCCTGACCTCAAGTGATCCACCCACCTCAGCCTCCTGAAGTGCTGGGATTACAGGTGTGAGCTACCACGCCTGGCCAGCCACTGTACTTTGACATGAAAAGGTAGTTAACGATTTATCTAAGATAACTTCCATAATTAGAAATTAGAAACAATCATTGCATGGCAGAACCAAGTCTGAAACAGACATTTTTTAAACTTATATAAAACAGTATCACTGACTCTTAATGTTTATCAGCCATGATAACTCGATCATCCTTTTTTGGCTTAGAAAAGACATGATAAAATTAGAGAAAAGGATTTTCTTTTTAATGTAACTGAGGAAAATTGAAAAGAAAAAGAAAATCAAAGAGGACATGTAAAAATCCACAGGATCAGAAGGGATTAAATTCAGATGGGATGCCAGGGAGGAAGTCACTGTTTCCTGCTCAGGTGGTTAAAAACGTCCTCCCCTTGCCAAAGCAGAGGACGACCACAGGTCATACCAGAGAGTGTGGCTGCCACAAAGAACCTCAGCCTGGAGGACTCAGGTTACTGGGAACCTTCTTCAGACACCCAAGAAAGCCAAGGGCTCTGGCTTTGAAACCAGCCCTGCCTGGGTTCAGATTCCATCTCCACTACTTAATGACCACATGACTTTGATGGGAAACACTGATACCCATCTTATGAGATTACATCGAAAAAACAGTAAGCAGCTTTTCTTAGCATTCAATACATAGTAGCTGTTATGTTTATTATTAATGATGACTACTGATAATACGGACAAAAAGTTTTAAAAACATTTTGAAAAGAAACAAAGCCACCTGTGGAAGTCAATTGACAAAGACCCATTATTCAAAGTGCACTGAACATATCTGTTAGAAGCAAACAGAAAGGAGTCCCTCCTAAGAGGCCTAAAACCAAGAAACAAATATTCTTATTCAGATGTCCTGAAGCAAGCCAATATGGAGCAACCAACCAGCCAAACAAAAATATCCTCAGACCTGGAGGAGGAACAAACTCCAGGCCAAAACCATTTCTTTGTTGACACAAATTAAGTGGTAAAGCCAATTCCTTACTGAAAAAGAATTGACCTTTATAATAGAACTCATCTTATATCTTCAATACTTTATCATATATGATATAAAGCCTGTACATAACCATTATTGTAGAGTGGGTTCAGTCATTTCCAAATTATTTGTTTGTATAAGATCTGGAGTTCATAAACCCCTGCAGGTATTTATTCAACCAGAGAAGCTGCCTGTGGAGCTGACTGGCCTCTCCCAGTCAAGGCCCTGGAGAAGAATGGAAAAACCAGTTCAGCTTATTTCTTCCTGGGAGTGAGACAAGCAGCGCAGTCATGGGAGAAAGGTCACCTAAAGAGAAATTAACTGAACAGTCAGGGCATAAATCAAAGGGGAAAGAGTCACTTTTTATACATCCCTCTCCATGATTTTCATGTCCAACTTATCAACAAGTTCTCAATTGTTCCACCAAGAGAGAACTTGAATCTGTCACTCTTTTTTTTTTTCTTTTTTAGACAGGATCTCACTCTGTGGCCCAGGCTGGAGTGCTGTGGCATTATCACAGTTCATTACAGCCTCAACCTCTCGGGCTCAGGTGATCCTCCCACCTCAGTCTCCCAAGTAGCTGGGACCAAAAGTGAGTACCACCATGCCCAACTAATTTTTCTATTTTTTTTTTTTTTTAATAGAGACAGGATCTTCCTAGGTTGCCCAGACTGGTCTTGAACCCCTGGACTCAAGCAACCCAAAGTGTCAGGATTATAGACTTGACCACCATGCCTGGCCCATTGCTCTATTTTCATGGCAAACACCTCTCCTATCTTAGTTCCCTCAAATCAATTCCCCATTCAACAGCTAGAATGACCCTTTTAAATCTAAATGCATCTCATTGCACTCACTGCTTTGACTCCCAAACTCTTGATGGCCACGTGGCTCCTGCTTACTCCTGTAAGTCACTCTCCTTTCTGTTTCTCAAACAGGCCACTTCCTTGAGGGCCTTCATACAGCTTGTTCTCTCTCCTTGCAACTCTTTTCTTCTGCCTTCTAGCCCCAACCCATCTCAAAAGTGATTTATTTAGGAAGACCATTGCTGACTACCCTCATTTAATTCAGTCTTTCATTCCATTTCTTTCTTTCTTTTTTTTTTTTTTTGAGATGGAGTCTCACTCTTTTCACCCAGGCTGGAATGAAATGGCGTGATCTCAATTCACTGCAACCTCCACCTCCCAGGTTCAAGCGATTCTCCCATCTCAGCCTCCTGAGTAGTTGGGATGATGGGCACCCACCACCACACCTGGCCAATTTTTGTGTTTTTAATAGAGAAAGGGTTTCACTGTGTTGGCCAGGCTGGTCTCGAAATCCTGACCTCAGGTGATCTGCCTGCCTCAGCCTCCCAAAGTGCTGTGATTATAGGCGTGAGCCAGCTAGCCCAGCCTCATTTCTTTTTCTTCATTTCATTTATTACAATTTTTAATTTGTGTGTTATATGTTTATATGCATATATGTATGCATGTGTTATGTTTAGATGTATGCATGCATGTGTATATAATATATACATACATGTATGTATGTCTATGTAAATATTTTAAAATATCTGTCTCTCCTTCAAGACCTGTAAGTTCTAGGCAGGTAGAAAACATCTATTATGCTTATCACCATACACCCAGCACCTATCAGAGTACAATATGCCATGAAGGCAGTCAATAAATACATGTTGAACAATTAAATAAATGAATGTGCATGGTCGACTTAAGAGGGAAGAAGGAAGAGGCAGAGATGTACCGTTCATAGCATTAGCCACCAGGATAATGATTTTCCTGGGAGAGGAAGACTGTATTTAACCAGTTGTCAACAGATGCAGGAAAATTGAAAAGCAGGTATTTTTATTTAAAACAGAAATTCTACACTTTCTTTAACCGTATGGTACACCCCTCACAAAAACCTAAATGAAGGGATGTCATCACAATTCACAAGTAGAAATTTCTTCTTCCTACAAAGCCACAAGTAGAAACACTCCTTATGCTTTTGAACTCAAAAGTGAGATGATTTGATGACAAGAACCAAGAATTTGCTACGAAGAAACAGTGGCATCCTGTTAATTCGTGTGTTTTCTCTGCTTTTCCAGAACAATAGGCTATTTTTGCCTGTTCTTGTGAGTGCTAACCTACCACCCTAAATCTCATTCTTTTAACAGTTGACTTTGTTGCTGATTTGCTTTTCACGTCTTTAACTGATAGGCTTGGGAGTAAGCAGAGATAAATATAGGCAGTGTTAAGGATACAGGACTTTGGCCCACTAAAGTGGTAACAAAGACTCCCTTCCAATAAGAACCTTAGGAAAGGGAGAATTGTTTCCAAAATCCCAACCCAATTGTTCTATATTCCAGAAGCTATTAATTTTCTCTGCTCCCACCATAGGAAAATGTTTAGTCTCAAGGGAAACAAGCCAATTAGGCAGTTGCTTAAGGGTGAAACCAAAATAAGTCAGGAAATTTTAATGGAGCCACTAACTGTTCCTCCTGAAATCTAATGAGGATGGCACTTGGATGGAAATTCAACAGATAGATACTATTGGTGTCAGTCATGGAATGCAATGACATATAGCCTAATGCAATCCAGCAGTCTGAGGATGGGGGAGAACACTGCCATTGACAATGCTTGGGGAGATAGCCTTAGAAATAGCTTAAGCAGCAAAGGGCAAGTTAGGTAAGCTGTGAGAACTTGGGCTGTTGGAATCCAACAATCCAAAGCCATCACCTTCTGTCTCCTTCACATAATGGAATCTCACAAGGTAGAGGACTTTGACCCACTCCTGCCTGATGAAGCATCCTCAGCCTGCCGGACTTCTCAACTTCTTTACTGATTTCCTGAGAGTCCAGCCCTGCCCAGGTTCTGAAGGGGTTAGGATCAAAGCAGTAGGATATGTTCAGAATGTGGCGAAATGAAAAGCAGTACAACTTTCTAAAATGTTCCAATGAAATGAAAAGGAAAATTAAAAATTTAAGCCTCTTAAAATGTAAATGGTGTCAACATGCCTTGCAATTTGAAGACTCTTGCCCATTAAAAAGAAAAAAAAAACAATGCCCAGAAAGTGGAGTGGTTATGAGATAAAGTACAGAGAATATGAAAAGTGCTAAGAGAGAAATTAGGCAAGACCTTCATGTTGCTCCCAGTGTGGCATTATCAGCTCATGCTATGACCCTGGGTCTCCCTGTCCTCATTGGATTTAATGGCTCTCAAAAGGCTTTGCTGGGCGTACGGATGACCCTAAACATCTCTTGAAAAGTGTTATAAGTAGGACTTCTACAAATTCCAGCTACCATTAGTTTAATCAATTAAGTCTCAACCCAAAATGGAGACGAAAGTCATTTTTATTAGAGTGTAATGATTCAGGACAATTCTACCTGCTTCCCCCAAAAAGGCATATGCTAAATTATCCTGTTTAAATGAGATGGGAAAGTCTGGATGACCAAGCCAACTTCCATGAATGGTGAACATATGTCTTGTTAGCCTTCGTTCAGCAATTCTTTCTGGCTATAGCCAGTCTTTGCCATCCACATGGTCTGATCTTACACAGAGTAGGTGCCCTCATTGTGCTCCCAGAAACCACTGAAGGCATAGCTTAAGTGTTCCCACTTTTACTTGGCCCAGTCAGAAGTAAATGCTTCTTCTGATGTAGCCCCATATCCTCTGGGCCAAACATCTATTTAGCATTCCCTTTATCATGTTCTCTGCATCTGTGTGTCCTGCTAGGCTAGGGGACCCATGGGACCCAAAATGAGGTCTTCTTTAACCTTATATCCCTTACATTGACCAGCCTGGCACATAATGGGAACTTGATTCAATTTTCCCTTAACTGAAATGAATATAATTGACTTTTTTTTTTTTTACATAACTCTTTTGGGTTCTAGACATAATAGCTAAAAAACAATATTTTGCTGCTTCAGAATTGGAAAACTGGAAATCTGCCACTGAGGTGAGCAGAAATTTCCACAAGGCTATTTTTCTTCTTTGACATTAGGAAAGCAGTGTTTCCTGACAATACCACTCTCCCATGTGATGAAAGAGTCTGAGAGTTGGAGCAGGACTGTGTGGGGACAAACAACATTTTTTGTTGTGACTTTAAACAAATCAAAAGGACTTTTTCAGCCTCCCTAACACAAGTGGCATTCAACTGCTCACATATTTAATGCTGGTATAAACAACAAAAAAGAAGTGGTTATTTTGTTGCTTAGATTTTTTTTTTTTTCTTTTTTTAGACAGAGTTTTTGCTCTGTTGCCCAGGCTGGAGTGCAGTGGCATAATCTCTGCTCACTGAAACCTCCGCCTCCTGGGTTCAAGTGATTCTCTTGCCTCAGCCTCCCGAGTAGCTGGGATTACAGGTGCCCATCACCATGCCTGGCTAATTTTTGTATTTTTAGTAGAGACAGGGTTTCACTATGTTGGCCAGGCTGGTCTCAAACTCCTGACCTCAAGTGATCTCCTCGCCTCAGCCTCCCAAAGTGCTGGGATTACAGGCATGAGCCACCATACAAGGCCTGTTGCTTAGATTTCATGCATTTATTTAAACATTTAAACGATCTCAAACATTCTTATTCATTTAAAAGTAATAAATAGTTGAGGAAACACTTAGGTAAAAATGAAATTGAAGATTATGTGTAATATAATTCACCATTGTTTATAAATAGAAAAGGTTTGAAAACAGGCAATTGTCCATCAATTAAATAGGAAAAGGGAGAGGATTATGGATAACTTGTATTTTCTGATTTATTAACTTTATTTCTGCTTAATAATATTAAAAACTAAAATCATTGAGTACTTACTATGTGCTAGATAGTGTTTTAAGTACTTTACATTGTCCAGGTGCCATGGCTCAAGACTGTAATCCTAACAGTTTGGGAGGCTGAGGTGGGAGGATCACTTGAGGTGAGGAATTCAAGCCCAGCCAGGGCAACATGGCTAGACCCCATCTCTATTTTGAAAATTTTCACATTAAAAAAGTATTTTACATGTGTTGATTCTATGAGTTAGGATTTATTATTATCCCCATTTTATGAATTGAGGCACAAATTTGGTGAGAACTTGCCTAAGGTCACCGGTAGTAAATAGCAGAGCTGTAACCTGACCCCATAGTCTGGTTCCCAACTCTTAGTCACTATGCTATATTGTCCCATAGTCTGTATTGGTCATTTAAGAATATGCAGAATTCCTGAGTTTTAATAATTGCAAATACTTTGGCTGAGCCACGTGACCTTGGTTGAGTGATTTAACTTTTCAGGACTATGTAGTATGGAATTTAACCTTTCTCCAAAAGAGGCCTGGACTTTGCCCCTGGCTTCTAGGAGATAATCTTTATAGGAATGTTTTTGTTTAGGGTGGGTATTGACCATGCCAGAAAGATAATCATGTGATTTAGGGTAGGAACCTTGGGTCATGCCCAGAGGGTCTGGGGACTGAAGACTCAGATGGATTCACAATGTGGGTAATCAGTCACTCAATCAATCATGCTCATGTCATAGAGCCCCAATAAAAACTGTGAACATGAAAGCTCAAGTGAGCTTCCTGGCTGTTACGTACTGATGCTGGGAGTGTAATATTATCCCGGTATTGTAGGGAAAGGACAACAGAAACTCTGCCTTCGGTACCTTCCTGGGTTTTGTCCTATATGCCTCTTCCTTTGACTAATCTTAACCATATCCTTTCCCTGTAATAAACCATGACCACGGGCATTCAGGTTATGGTTTCAGTGAGTTCTGTGAGTTCTTCTGGCAAAGTATTCAAACCAGAGGGCGATGGAAACCTCCTGAACTTGCAGTTGTTGTCAGAAGTAAACAGGCAGTGAGTAGAAATGAATAGACAGCCAGAAATGAAACCCTCTCCTGTAACTTTGTAGTTGGCCCTAACTCCTCACATATCCTCAATTTCCTCATCTGTAAAATAACAATATTGAAAAAAAAAAATCCCTAAAGATTCCCCATAGAGCCAAATGCTCTGTCAAGAGTATTTTTATTTTAGCAAAGCTCTCCCAGAGACTAGAAACCCTTAACTCAAAAGAGCCCATGGTTGGGAGGCAGAGAAACAGATGAGAATTTGGAATTGAAATTTCTCCTGCATGAATCACACGACTCACACCACTTACAGGTAAAGGAACTGCAGAGGGATGACAGCTATGATGGGAGGGGATTTGGGGGCAGGAAAATCCTATTAGTGATGACTCTGTTTCTGTACCTAAACAAATTTGCCAGAGGGTTCTGTTCTTTTGCAGGCTGTTTAACTCAACGGAGCACACGTGCCCAGAATCCTGTTTCTGTTTCAGCCACAGAAGTCAGACTCAATGATATTCCTTGAAGGCAAAATTGCAATTTGGGACTCTACTTGGGGGCTTTCAGGGCTCATGGTGTCCTCTGATTTGACCTGCATTCAATTGTCCCCAAACTTTGGGGGAGCCTTCACAAGCGAGCCTCTCAGCCTGGATGCTTCACTCAACTTTTGATAAAATATTTAGAATAATTTAGGCACAGAAGAAAATGGTCTTCACAGAATTGTAGAGACTTTTGTTTTCCCAAGTTGTAATTTGCCAAATGCAGGTGGTGGGACCTCACTCAACACTGCTTTGCCTATTTGCAAGATGAGGACACCTGTCATTCACTTCAGTCCTGGGTGAAGACCACAGACACCACACTCATCACCCTACGGATTCCAAGGACAGTCTGTCATCTTAGTTCATGACAATAGCTTCTGGCTCATGCTTTAAACAATAGGGACAATAATAACACCTATATTAACTTAGTCTTCCAGGCAACATAATCTCATTTTATCCTCACAATGACTCAACAAATTAGATACTATTATTTTCTCATTTTGCTCAGCACAGGAAAATGAGTTTTAAAGGGGTTAATTTACCCTGGTCATATAGTGTGGTAAACAGAATAATGGCCCTCCACAGACATCCATGTCCTAATTCCTAGAACCAATGAATATTTTACCTTACATGGAAAAAAGGACTTTGCAGTTGTGATTAAGTAAAGGATCTTGAAAGGGTGAATCCTGGATTATTCAGGTGGACCCAATGTAATCACGAGGGTTCTTATAAGAGGGAGGCAGGAGAGTGAGTGTGATGATGAAAGCAGAGGTTGCAGTTATGTGAGGAAGGGGCCATAAGCCAGGGAGTGCAAGTAGCCTCTAGAAACCAAAGCATGCAAGGCACAGATTGTCTCCTAGAGCCTCCAGAAGGAACACAGTCTTGCTGACATCTGAATTTAAAAACTCCAGAACTATAAAATAATCTGTGTTATTTCAAACTATTACATTTGTGGTAATTTGTAACAATAGCAAGAAAAAACCAATGCATAGTTGATTGGAGATTTGAATTTGAAGAGTCTGCCTCCAAAGATTAGCTCTTATCTCTTTATCCCCATCCCAAGTCATCAGCCCCATTAAATCTGGAATCCCTATTACTGATATTTTCAACATTCAGTGATTACAGTTCCTCCTGTACAGCTCTAATCACAGGAACTGCAAGTTACAAGAAGACACAGTTACAGAGTTCTCCAGTCAGCAGAGCTTAAGAGGTAAAACGAGGACAGGCGCAGTGGCTCACACCTATAATCCCAGCACTCTGGGAGGCCGAGGCAGGTGTATCACTTGAGGTCAGGAGTTCAAGACTAGCCTGGTCAACATGGCAAAACCCTGTCTCTACTAAAAATACAAAAATAAGCCAGGTATGGTGGTGCACGCCTGTAATCACAGCTACTTGGGAGGTGAGGAAGGAGAATCGCTTGAACCAAGGAGGCAGAGGTTGCAGTGAGCAGAGATCACTCTACTGCACTCCAGCCTAGGTGACAGAGCAAGACTCCATTTAAAACAAACAAACAAACAACAAACAAACACTTAAAAACAAAGTCTGGCCAGATTGCTCAGGCTCTCTGAACCTCAGTTTTCTCACCTATAAAATTGAGACAATAATGGTGTGAGCCTCATGGAGATTTTGAAAGAATTCAATGAAATAGATTACTGAACCCAGTGCCTGGCACAGAAAAACATACTACAAGCATATTATTATCTTAAAATTCTATCAAGTGCTTTATGTTACCTTCTAGCCTTTGTTATGGAGTTTTAACTACAGAATTCCAGGTTTGTAATAGAGAACACAAAGTTGGTGTTTTTTTTTTCTTCTACAAAATGGGATCTCTCTCTTTCACCCAGATTGGAATATAGTGGCATGATGTTGGTTCACTACAACCTCTGCCTCCTAGACTCAATCGATCCTCCCACCTCAGCCTCCTGTGTAGCTGGGACTACAGGTGTGTGCCACAACACCTGGCTAATTTTTGTACCTTTAGTAGAGACAGGGTTTCATGTTGTCCAGGCAAGTCTTGAACTTCTGGCCTTAAGGGATCCAACTGCCTCAGCCTCCCAAAGTGTTGGGATTAGAGGCATAAGCTGTGTCCAACCCACAAAATTTTCTAAAGAGAAAAAAGTATATTCTCTCATTTTTATATAATGCTTTAGACTTAGCCTCCAGCTTTTCATTGTATGCATGAATTTTCTCCCTCAAAAATAAACTCTAAGACTTTTTTTCCAGAAGGACTTTACCATTTATATCTTTGTGAGTTTAGCTTAATAATGGCTATAGAACCTGCCACTTAATTCAGTCATTCTAGAATCCAGTCTATTCTTGTGCTTCTGAATGGGTTCTGATGACTCTTTCAGCAATAAGTGAGTTCAATAATTGTTAACCAGAGTTTGGTGTTCAAGCCTAGCTTTGGCCAAAAGTTGAAGTTTTCTTCAATGCCTCACTGGACTTTGGGTGGTCTTGCTATCCACACACTAACACTTTCCACTGTATTTTACAGCAACACCTCCCTCCTCCCATCTTCTTTGCTATACCTGGTCTCCTTCCCTTTCATGGAAGTGATGGCGATGTGGTGAGCTGCTCCTCCAGGATTCAGGGTCAAGCTCTAAACAGAACAGTAGCCAGTGTAGCGCTTGCAAAAGTGAAGTGTATCAGAACAAATGGTGTGCTCGGTTGGTGTCCCTGCTGAACTCCTGTTCACCCAGAACCTCAGAGTGTGACCTCATTTGAAAAATAGGGTCTTTGCAGATATAATCAAGGCAAGAATTGAGATGAGATCATACTGGATTAGGATGGGCCCTAAATCCAGTCAGCATGTTCTGAGAGACAGAAAAAATACACCCAGAGACACAGAGAAGGCCATGTGACAGGAGAAGCAGAGACTGGAGTGAGGCAGCTACAAACTCAAGGACTTGCCAGGGTCATCAACAGCCACCAGAAGGTAGGAAGAGGCAAGGAAGGATTCTTCTGAAGGGGCTTTTCCTAAGCTTCTCCTTCACCCTTTGCAGATCCACTGAAAAGCCAACTCACTAAAGGAGATTAATTGGGAAAATAGCATACAATTTTATTAATGTCCACAATGGGGAGAACCACACAGTGATTGTCCCAACAACTCAAATGGATTTCAGAAGCTTTTATACCATCTTGAAGTTACAGAAAGAATGGGGACTTGGATTGTGGCAAAACAGGAAATGGGAGAGGAAGAAGAGGAGGCTTGGCTAGCAAAGGTGGTCTTGTTAAGTAGATGAAACCTCACAGATAGCAACCCTCAGAGATCAGAGAAGGTAAATGTTTCTTTCAGATTTTTAAATTATCAGATCCAAGTTAATCTTTCCTAGATGCAGAAAAGGGAAGGCTTCGAAGAAAACCTGGCTGCATCACACGTGTTCTCTACAGATGCAAATCTTCCTGAAAAAAGACAGCTTTGCGGGGCCACTTCCATATGCAGGCCTTCTGTACAGGCCTCTCAAAATATTGTCAAATATTTTGGGGTGAAATATTTTTATTTTCTTCACTTCCTTATGACACCACCTGTGAAAAAAGTATAACAGTGAGAAAATTCTGGTCGGAGAAGAGGGGAGATCTGATCTTGCCAAGCCCCTCTCTCACCTTTAGCCTTCAAGCTGGCAGACATTTAGTTTATAGATTAAATGATAATACCTCTTCCCTGAAAGTCAATTATCTTTGTAAAGGTAATGAGAGATCACCAGGCTAGAAGGATAGAGAAGCCTGAATTCTGCTAAGGTGTAGATATAAACAATTGCCAGCCATTATTCTGGAGGTCACAAGGTATGCAACTTCCCCAATTACTCCTGCAGATAACATCACTATTATAGAACCTAAGACTGACCTTTCAGATATCTTTTCTGGTTTTTCACATGTCTGACACCGACGGCTCCACCTGGACCCACCATCCACTCCTGTTGGCCTCACCCAGAAGTGATTCAGCACTCAGGATTATTGCCCACACCCCTATGATCACACCCCCAAGCAATCAGCAGCAAGCACCCATTGCCTAGCCACCCCCACCCTTCCCCCAAACTACCTTTGAAAAACCCCTAACCTACCAGCCTTCAATGAGATTGATTTGAGTAATAATTCCATCTCCAGTGTGGAGTGGCCAGCCTCGCATCAATTAAAGCCTTTCTTTACTGCAATGCTATGGTCTTTGTTTGTGCAGCAGGCAGGAAGAATCCTCAGGCAGTTACACTTTGAGCCTTAAGACACCTTGATGTCAGACTTCCAGTCCACTGAATTGTGATAGAATAAATTTCTGTTGTTTTAAAACTCCCAAGTTTGTGATAGTTTGTTATGGTAGTTCTAGGAAACGAATATAAATGGTGATTTTGATGCATCAAAAATGCCCCTTCATTTTTGATGAAGGAGGGTCCACTTCATCTACTCCAGGCTCACCCCCTCTTTTCCCAAAGAGAAGAAATATTTTGTGTGCGAGAATATTTCTTCCTCATCTTCACTTTGCAGCATATGGACTACAACAAGAGTGTGAGAAAAGCAATGCTAAGTCAATAAGGATTGCTTGTCCGTGCACAAAACACCCTGCTTAGCATAAGAGTAACAGAAGCATTTCTTTGTCATTAGTTAACTGTGTGACTTTAAGGGGGTGATTTAACCCTTTGAAACTTCCACTTTATCAAAACAAATTAGTTGCACAATACATTTTTAAGGTCCCTAATGTCATGGAATTACTTAGAAAATTATGGATTAGGAGCAAAGAAAAGACAATAGGGGACCCTTGGAAACTTGAGTACATCCTCCCTAAAGGAAAATAATTCCCACACATGCTTAAAACCCACCTGTTACACAGGGCTTTTCAATCATAGGATAAAATTGTGCCTGCAACTGCCTATTTTTTAGTACTGTAGTACATAGGTCCTGACAACAGATTGTTCTTTTAAATGCAAACGTTCCCACTATCTTGATACCTTGTCATTGTTCTTAGGGCTATGGACATCAACATCAGCATCTCAGGAAAAATGTGCTATATGTAGTTCACTAACTGTCTCGGCTTACCCATGTGAACATACAGCCGTTTTCCTTCAGCAACCCTCTCTACAAATCATGATCACAGAGGCCTCTCCTTAGCAGGACACAGCCTCTCCTAGCCATCCTGGGAATTAACTCCACACAGAAGGTTGAGTCTTGCCTACTCACCTTGCAAGCACTCAATTCAAGGTTAGAGAAAGGTGTAATTAAAGACAGAATATAATCTTTCAATCTTTAGATTGCATATCAAGGACCAAAGTCTCCAAAGACTCTCACTGGCTGTTTGCAACTAAACATAAGCTCATTGGCAATGGAGGAGGAAAATCAAGGTTAGGAAGAGTTAATCCAGATTCTAGGACAGGTTAACGTTTCCCTCTTGCTTAGCCCAAGACCTGTAGCCTCTGTTTACTTCTTGCATTACCATGTCAATATTCCCTTTTCATCCAAATCCCTCCATCCACAGCAACTGGTGAGCTGTAAGTTTTGTTTTGTTTTGTTTGCAGCTTAACTATTTCATGTTCATTTACATCTTCCATGAAATGTATCCATTGAAGTCGTTAACATACTACTTCCTTGCAGATCTTTACATTTTTTACCATATTTTTTAGTTTAAGAAAAATAGTCAATAAAGTGCCTGCTTAAATAGGAGACAAGAAAGTAAGAATATTGATGGTTATAAATTTCTCCTCATCTTCCAATATGGAAACTAAAAACTGGAGACTGGAAAATCACATGAAGGAAGACTTTTAGAAAAGTGATTCGACTGTTATTATGAATTCCTTGAAGATTTTAACCAATAGGTTAAAGTTAAAACAGGTTAATGTAAAAGAAAAACATAAATGATTTAATGACATAGTGAGTAGAAAAGTGACACATACTTCAAAGGGAGGATGGGAATGCCAGTACAGGGGAGTTTGGGAACAGAAAGTATCAACTATAGAAAGGGGAGGAGAAACTAATACAGAAGGCATGAGCTCATGTGTTGCTGTTCAGGTATTTGTCAGATATAGTTACTAACAATAACAACCATGCACTAATGTCCTGTGTGACAGCAGTAAAAGCTCCTCTGGTAGGCTAGGCCACCTACCAGCTCTGCCCTGCCTCTCAAGGTGTCCCTATCGGCTGAAATTCAGAACCATCATATTCCCTGTGCAACCCAAGCCCTAACAAAGCCCAGAACAAAGCCCTGGTTACACTAAGATTCCTACGATTCTCAGGTCTAGATGCCAAAGTAGGCCATTTAGCAGCCAGCTGTTCCTGGTGACTAATTTATCAGTGCTCTGAGAATTATTTTTGAAGGTATAAATGAATGTCAGTCTTTGAGTCCTAGAAACACAGCTCACTAAATATGAATCATTGCGCTAATCCAGTGTGGGACTCTGTATGGTGTGGGCTGTGTTATTTGTCCTGGGCTCAGGGGAGAAAGCAATGATATATTTAAAGCAGGGTGTTTTCAGAGAGAGCATTAACATAGTGAATTATATGGAGAATGCAAATGAAAGAACAGTGAAAGTGACCTTGAGTCCTGTGGCTCAAACTAGTTCCCTGTTAGCTAATAGCCAAACTGATCAAGAACATCAAGAAAGGAAGTTATAGATGTTCTGTTTATTAGACAGAAAACATTAACAACTCGGTTGTACATTGAAACACACTAAGACATGAAAATAAGCACAGGGCAAAAGGGAAAAGTTCAGTGAATTTTCCTGAACCTTTTTTTCCTTTTTAGTGCTGGTTCAGCAATGGCATTTGATCAAATATAAGAAAGGAATTGTTTGTTTTGTTTTATTTTTTGCAGAGTTTATTTTGTCCTTACGAGATTGGCAAATTTAATGCAATCCACTCCAGAAACTGTTGAAATATAAATCTACAGGTCACATCTCAAAGTAAGATGGTAGCACATTCCATTATTTGGGGGAACAGCAGAGACATTAGAGCTCCGAGGATGTTTCCATTTTACAGGATGGAAAGTGGAGACCCAAGAAATTCAAATGACTTGCCCAAGGTAATCATGGAAATAAGTCTAGAATTTTGACTTCCGTCCATGCATAGATCCTGTGCCTTAAGACCATGAGTTGCCACTCATCACCACAGTCCCTTATAAAGCTTAGGCTGGGTGTAGAGAAAATGGAAGAAAGCCGTTGCAAAGTTACGTCTGAATAACTCTAAGCATGCTACAGTCAATAAAATCCAGCTTCCAAAAAATATGGCTTAGAGACCAAGTTTTTACTGTTTATAGGACTGCAGTGTTCTGCACACATGGCTAAAAAGCTCCAAGCACTACCTTAAATCGCTCATAGCTGTAGGCTGAAGTCTGCCCCCAGCCCCACCCCTCCACCCAAACCTCTAAAAGTGATCTATGACATTTTTTTCTACTTTGAGAATGGGAAAATGAGCTGGGCTCAGTTAAGGGCCATCACCAAGTTCCACATGTCTTCTGAGATGATCTGTCTTCTGGGTATGAGCCCCTTCCCCCTTCTCCCTCAGATGAAGCTCTCTCAACCCACTGGACACCTGTGGGCAACTCAGGCAAGGAGGGCAGCCTCTAGCTGGGCAGATTCAAAGCAAATTCAAACACGCTCTCATCCCTCTGGGCATTCACACTCATCTCTTTCACCTTTCAGCCAAACATACACATCAGGATTTCCTGACAGGAACACCTGGTTGATGTTGGCAGCTGAAGAAGCAAAAGCATTTTTCTTGGTATGACACTTCCACTAAAGGGACCAAAGGGATTCAGAAGCACTGATGACATTTGGTGGAATTCACCATCTGACTTAGAAGAAATCAAGACAGAAATCTGAATTGGAATCCACTTTTCCATCTGTACAAAACTCATCACTAGAGTTATGTCAAGGACAACATTCTACAGATTAGCCAGTGTCTGCCTGGAGATGGTAAATTGCAGAAATTGAGCCAGGACGCTCATGTCTAGAAAAGGAATGGTCTCCAGAGCAATGTGCTCTGGGGGTTTTCAGAGGGTTGTGTGCTTTCTACATAAGCCCAGCCTGGACTTTGAGAACCCACAAATGTCAAACATGGGGTTGCCCTCAGACAGCTCCTAGGAAAACAGGGCCTTGTAGGCCCAAAGCAGGAAATGTCCATGGGCTTGGTTCATACTGGTTTCAGAACATGTACCTTTGTGATCACAAAAGGGATTCTATTCCCAGTGCCTTTAGGGAAGGAAATCTTATAGCACCACATATTTCTGCTACTGATTAATAATTCCCATAGTCAAAGGAGACAGGGAAAAATTAGGAAGTTATCTACCAACAGACTTGGGCAACTTGTCAGATCTCCAAGAGGTAGAAACTAGGAACCAAACGACTTGAATTCTACTCCCAATTCTGTTTCTGAGAAGCTACATGAGTTTAGGGAAGCTCCTAAGCTCCAGTTTTCTCATCTATTAAATGAGATGGCTTACTTCACAGGGCTAGTGTGAGTGAGGTTCACAGGAAATCTTTGTGTATAAGGATCTTTAAAAAGTGGCTCACACCTGTAATCCCAGCACTTCGGGAGGCTGAGGCAGGAGGATTGATTCAGCTTAGGAGTTCAAGACTAGACTGGGCAACATAGTGAGACCTCATCTCTTTTTTATTAAAAAAGAAAAGAGAAGTTCTCCGTAAACAAGAGAAAGACTTACTTTGTTTTTTTTTTTTTTTTTTGAGACGGAGTCTTGCTCTGTCGCCCAGGCTGGAGTGCAGTGGCCAGATCTCAACTCACTGCAAGCTCCGCCTCCCAGGTTCAGGCCATTCTCCTGCCTCAGCCTCCTGAGTAGCTGGGACTACAGGCGCCCGCCACCTTGCCCGGCTAGTTTTTTTGTATTTTTTAGTAGAGACGGGGTTTCACTGTGTTAGCCAGGATGGTCTCGATCATCCTGACCTCATGATCCGCCCGTCTCGGCCTCCCAAAAGTGCTGGGATTACAGGCTTGAGCCACCGCGCCCGGCGAAAGACTTACTTTGATTAACATTAGACTATCTTCTCCCTTCCTCTCGTTGATGAGCCTGTAGTTCCAGCTGGCTTCCCAGAGTCAGCAGAGTCATTACTCAGCTATCTATCACCTGCTCGCTCCTAGTGGCTCAGAGATTCAGGTAAACCAAGCTGCTACTGAGCCAAGAAAAAGTGGTAGCAGAAGGGACATCTCCTTGAGATGTTAAGAGTCAGAAAGGCTCTGGAATAGAAGCCCTCTAAGCTGGTGATGGATCAGAGAGCAAGCATGCATCTGCTTTTAATTAAAAAAGCAAAAATCTAACTATGACCTGAAACCTTAATATATCTCAAAAGAGGACCCTGCTGTTTTCCTTGTGTACTTGCTGATTCAACCTGCAGGTTTATGCACAGATCAGATGGGTCAGATTTTGGAAGCAGAACTGTAGTTCATGCAGAAATCAGGTCAACAATTAGCAACTGCAGCCCTTCATTAAGAGCTTCTCCAAGCCTGTGTTCAGCCGTGTGATGAGACTGCATAAAACTGACTCTTACCTGAATTTAAATCAGACTCACTTTACCCTCTCAAAAGGAGCTCATTCACAGTCCTGATATTCTTTTTCCCCTGCCTATTCATTCTATTACTGTCCTCTGCCATGAGAACCTGAGCTGCAGAACCAGGAGCTGGTCCTGAAGAGCTCCACTTCCCAAAGAGCTATTGGGAATTGCTTGATTAGTAAGAGACTAAAAGAAATTTGGAGAGGAGGCATTATTTTGCAAAGGATGAGGAATTCATCCTTGGATGTGCTGGAGATGCTCAGTGGAATACCAAGGGAAAACAAGTCTGGGTCTTTGAATCCTATCCAGCTGCAGCCACAAGTTCCTAAGGAGTACGTGCAAGATGACATGCAAGCAATCCACATGCTATTTTTGGCCAAAATGAGTGAGCAAAGAGACCCTTCTGCACAGGTCAAATGAAGACTTCAGCATCATTAGTCCTGCATGTTTCCTTCTCTTGAACAGCTCCATGAGGATTTTTAGGGCAGAGGGTTCCTCCCAAGTAGAGGGAGTCTGGGCCCAGCATAGAATAAAGAAAAAGAAGGGGGATATATATATAGAGAGAGATATATAGATATACATTTTAAAATATAATATATAAATATACATAATATATGTAAATATCTTTGTATATATTCCAAAGAGTCTGATACCCAAAAGATGACACTCCACAGTGAATCAAGAGCCTTAAACTTCTGCTTCTTTCCCTCATTGCTCCACACTTTAATACCCTGTTCTAACTGCATCCTTAATCCACATCCAAGTTCTAAACAGAATTTCCGGGAGGTAGGGGAGTAGTGGGGTTCACACTGCTTGAGAGATCCTAACAGCCTGGCCCAATTTCTGGGGAGAGCAATGCCTTGAGTGGGCAAAGGGTGATGAAAGTACATACTTAGAGGAGTAAGGCAAAAAAGTAAGCAGCTATAACAGGCCGTTCCAATAGAAAGAGACTTGATAAAGAAGTCAGATAACAGGAACAGGAATCCTCAAAGAGATCTAATTAGGGCATGAAAAAGACTTTGTGGGACTGAAAAAAAAAAGATTAATTTTTATTTAAAAACTAAAAAAGTTAATTGAATTATCAAATAGACAATTTGGAAAAGTGAACAGTCACAACCATGAACCAACTCAGAAGCCTAGAAGAAATATATTGCTGCACAGAAAAAAATACAAAGATAGAAATCACAGGACAAAACAAAGAAACTTGAATGCAGATCCAGGAGGCTTTTTGTGGCAGAAAACGACATCTGGAAAAGAAGGAACAGAGAGAGGGGAGTTAATAATGAAATAAATAGTACAGAAAAAACTTCCACCCTGTAGAAATACTTGAGGCGAAGACTGAAAGGGATACTTGAGTTTCGGATAGGATTAATGGAAACACGGCACAGCTCTTGGTGGAATTCTTAAATCCCCAGAACAGAGGTAGGGAATGCTTATTTAATTGTCCCAAAGGCATTGTTTCTCAAGATATAGTCCATAGACTTCCTACCTCAGAACCAAGAAACTGGTTAAAAATTCAGATTCCAGAACTTCTGAATCACAGCCTTTGGTATGTTTGGGGAAATGCAAACAGTTGAGGGCAGGATCCTCGGGTAGAGGGTGTTGGTGGTTGGAAGGATCCTCTTGAGAAATTTACAAGTGTCTAATGATAGGAAGGGCACCCTTATCCAACAGAGCCTAACTACTCTTCCTCAGTGAAGCATTGCAAATTCCCTCACATTTACATACATACACACAAGGTAAGGCAACACCCTAGGCTATATTGATCTATTTGGGAGAAACCACTGGAAATGACATAAAAAACCATAGCTTTTTTTTTTTCCTTTTCTTAAAAAAGTTCCAAACTTAACTTTGAACTTTGTAAAGTAAAAGTAAAACATGAAACTGAATTATATAATGAAACCACTTTCTTTACTACCATTTGCTTAACATTTTTACAGAGTACAAAGACCAGGAAATGACTGTATATCTACAGTCCAGTTCTCAAACTGAGAATGAAACCATCACGTTTTTCCCGGGTGAGGCTCAACTGAGGCAAACCTCTAACATATTCTCTGGTGTTCTCACGACCCTCTTCTCTACTTTTGGAGATCATCGGTGTTTAGGAAATAATCATTGCCTTTTTAAAATAAACTTCAATGATGTATAATTTATATACAATACAATGCACTCATTTAGACATGCCCAGTTAAAATTTGATGAGTGTGCCTGTGAGACAATTACCACAGTCTAAACACAGAACACTTCTATCAACCCAGAAAATTTTCTCGGCCCTTCTGTGGTCCATCCCTCCCTTTATCCCTAGGTCCAGTCCATCCATTGGTCTGCTTTCTGTCACTAGAGTTTAAATTGTCTTTATATAAATGGAATCATATAGTATATTAGTTTCCCAGGGCTGCTGTAATAAATTAGCACAAGCTGGATGGCTTAAAAAAAAAGATATATACTCTCTCACATTTCTTGAGGCTAGAAGTTCAAAGTCAAGATGTCAGTAGGATCATGTTCCCTCTGAAGGCTGTAGGGAAGATCCTTCCTTGTCTCTTCCACCTGCTGGTGGCTCCTAGCATTCCTTGGCTTGTGGCCACCTCACTCCAGTCTCTGTCTCTGTCTTCTCAGGACCTTCCCTGTGTGTCTGTGTCTCCATGAGCTTTCTTTCATTAGGACAGCAGTCGTTTGATTTAAAGACCACCCTAAATCCAGGATAATGTCATCTTGAGATTTTTAATTTAATTTTCTGCAAAGTCGCTATTTCCAAATAAGGCCACATTCATAGGTACCAGGTGTTAGGACTTGGGCATAGCTTATGTGAATATATCATAATCTAATTATCCACTCACCTACAGATGGATGTTTGAATAATTCTGAGTTTTGTGTGTGTGTGTGTGTGTGTGTGTGTGTGTTTTCTGAGTTGGAGTTTCACCTTGTAGACCAGCCTGGAGTGCGGTGGCACAATCTCGGCCCACTGCAACCTCCACCTCCCAGTTCAAGTGATTCTCCTGCCTCAGCCACCCAAGTAGCCGGGATTACAGGCGTGTGCCACCATGCCCAACTAATTTTGTATTTTTAGTAGAGATGGGGTTTCATCTTGTTGGTCAGGCCGGTCTCAAATTCCTGACCTCAGGTGATCCACCCACCTCAGCCAGCCAAAGTGTTAGGATTACAGGCGTGAGCCACCATGCCCAGCCTTGAGTTTTTGACTATAACAAATAAAGTTATAGTCAAAAGTTAAATAAAGTTATAGCAAGCCTTGGTGTGTACATATGCTTTCATTTCTCTTACCCAAATATGTCTAAATTTACACAATATTGCCAAGACATTTCCTAAAGTTATTGTGCTTATTTACTTTCCCCTCAGCAGGGTACATGAATTCGACTTGTTCCATGTCCTCATCAACACTTGGTGTTTATAATAATCTTTTTTATATAAGCCATTTCAGTGGGCACATAGTGATATCTCGTTGTGGTTTTTATTTGCATTTCTCTGATGACTAATGATGACAAATATATTTTCATTAGCTTTTTAGTTATTCATATATTTTCTTTCATAAAGTATCTATTTAAATATTTTGCCCATTTTTAATCAGGCTGTTTGTCTTATTACTTTAACCATTACGTTTTGAAAACTTTTTTTTTCTCTAACAAGTATGAACAAAAATAACAAAGTATTTCTAATTTGGGATTTAGAAAGCTCTGCCAAATGATTAACAACTCAACCGAGACAGTTTCCAAACCAGGAGAGAAATTCTGTTTTGAATAGGACTGGTGATTTAGTACAAAGAATAACTGCCGACCGGTGATCAGGAGAGCTGGTACCTAGTGCCTGCTCTGTCATTCTTTACTTTTACAATTCTAAACAAGTCACATACATCCTTGTATCTCTGATCCTTCATTTCTAAAATAAGGGGACTGCACTAAAGTAACCAAGCGTTTCTCTAGCTCCAACGTGTAAGTTGTTCCTTTTGCTAAATGTTCAAAATAGCCATAAAGATCCTTCAAAATATGCCATATTTGAATGCTCAAGCAACTTAAAAAAAAATTCACTGGTGTCCCTGAAGTCTGAAAAAAATCAAACTGAAGAAACACGAAAGAGTTTTCCTTGCAAAATGGCAGATATTAACATGTTCAGACAATCCTTACGAGGTTTTTCTTCAAGGAATAGACTCCACATGAGTGAAAACATCAGCCCAGGGGTTATAGCATCTCTTGCAGCCTTGTGATTACAGTATACAATAAGGTTGATTACACACCAAGTCACTTTACACTATACATAATATCCCAAACTACAGCAGTAGCATCTTTCAACAGGAGAAAAATGAATCTATCCAATACATGGACATACACATTTAATATTTCTGTTTGTATAGAATATTTTCTGTGGCAATATTTCTGCAGTGCTGTCAACTGCTAAAACACTTTATTAAAATAGTCTCCCACAGGGAAAATTGTTTACCACCCAGATGAGCTCTTAATACCCAGACAGTTAATCCTATCAAACATCTCCTATGGCCATAAGTGAATTGTTTTTCCAAAAGTGGGGATAAGAATGTTTGAGATAAACCTGCTCTCAGTTCTCTTTTGTCACCAAGGGCACAGCTTCAAAAGATAACTCAAGGATCGGGGTTCTATTTGTGGCCATTGGATAGTTGTTTCATAAGAAGCAAACAGGTCTGTGTGATAACTGAACCCATAATTCTAATATCAAGCCAGAATTATGCTACTTTAGGGTAAAGGCCATTTGGCCAATACGTCTTAGATTTCATTAGCTTCATGCTCTAGTCATCAGAACTTGCCAACTGAAACTACAAGGTTAGATTTTATATGATGATAAAGTAGACAATCTAAAAAACATTTTCCAGGATCAGCACATCAGGAACTTGACCTTCTACCACAGCAGTAAGAATCAATATCACTTCCTCTTTGTTGAATGCCCAGGCCATGATTTGAGAGTCTCTAGTTTTTTGTTGGATTTAACCCTTGTATTCATTTTAGGTTTGAAGGGCAAGTACCAGGAAAGGGCAATACCATGCATGCCTATAGCTATAAGAATGCAGCATGAACTTCAGAATCTTTAGAGGTAAAATTCTAGAAGTCTGCATGGAGATGTTTCTCCAAGAAAATCTGGATGACATTGTCTTTTCTGTGCTCATTTTTCTGATCAATGATGTCTAGAAGTAGCATTTCCTTCATCTGTCTCCATTATCACAATCCTCATTTTTTCTAACATTGTACTGTGAAAAATTTCAAACATGAAGTAAAGTTGAATTTTACCAGGAACACTCATATACTAACCATCTAGATCATACCATTACTATTTTATTCTACTTGCTTTATCACATATCTACCCATCTAACCATCCTGTATGCATTCTTATTTTTAATATATTTCAAAGTAAACTGCAGATGTCGGCCCCTAATCTTCACTTTTAACTCTTTTCCTTCTCTTACTTTTCAGGTTTTGTGACAGTTTTCTTTAAAGAGGAGTTTTTTCTCTATGAGTAATCATTACAATGAATTTACACAGAATCCTAGAGCTAGAAAGTTTTGTCCAAACCAACCCAGGTCTCCCAATTCTGAGCAGACATTTCTCACTACACATTTTCTCCACCTTTTTGCTCATATATAAGAGCTAAGTTTTACCCACATTGACAATTTGATTACTTATATTTTTCAAAAGCTAGAAAGTTGAATAACCCTCCAAAGAATAAAAAAAAGTCCTCAATCTGTCCTTGACATTAAGTATCTATTTATACAGCTAGGAACATTCCTTGTCAAACAAAAGCATTCTGTTTTTCTCTTTACTTTTTTTCCGCTTTTGGATAGTCTCCATACTATTTCACTGCCAGGTTCAATTTTGATGTAAGATTCAATTATTAGAACAATTGTAGAAGGTTAGTTAAGAATTCTATTTAAATGTGTTGGGCTAAAAAGAAAATGTGTGTTTCTGTCTCCTCCTAAAATGCCACCAATATATAAGTAAAAGAAAAAAAAGGTATAAAGTCAGAAGGACAAAAAGAGCAGGCGTAGGGATGAAAGCTAACAATAGATGTCACCAAGTTTGGGAGGATTAAAAATGAACCGAGGCGTGAAACTCACTTAGCCAAACAGAGGAAGTAGAAATCCATCTGCCCTCATAGGAGGCAATGATGAGAAGCAAGTCAGTTTGCTCTGCAAAACTCAGTAAAGACTCAAGGCTTGGATGTATAAGGCAAGTAGGTGTCAAGTGGGGCTAAAGACTAGGAATTTGTGAAAAGACTACATTTGCGCACCCCCAGCCCATCTCCTCACTAGAGGAGAATACAGATTATATTCCCTGAAAATAATCGGAATTTCACCTCTGAAGTAGGGAACCACAGGCACAATGGAGAGATCCGTGGCTTAATTCTGAACATGGGGCATTAAATGAGAGTCTACATCCTGAAGAGTGAAATACCATTCTCCTCTCTCTCTGCCTGCTCTTACAATGCCTGTAGCTGGGGATAATATAGAATTTGCTCTCTGGAGAAATTGAGATACCAGAGAGAAAAGATGTATGAATGCTGGCATTTGGGGTTTTCCCCCAAGAAAAAACTAAAACTCTGTCAAATTATTTTATATACAACTCACCAGTCAATGACATCACCCCCTCCACATACACACACACATTCTCCAATTAGCTTTTTTATTATTATTATTATTACTACTCTTCAATATAAACTGAGAACCAAGGATCAGCAGATATTTGAAGAAAATCTACAACAAGAAAGACAAAAATAAAAAGAAACAAAGAACACAGAAAATACATAAAATACATGGAACAGAAGAATACTTCCAAAAGATCTATCATTAATAGTCAGGAAAATAAAATAGTAAACCCATAATAAAAGAACAAGAAGCTACAAAAAAGGAATAAACAAGAAGCTACAAAAAAGGAATAATCAGAGACTTAGAGGGGCTATTTAAAATATGATAGTGAAATGATTTAATAGAAGCATTGGAAAATAAAATCAAAGAAAAATCCCAGAAAGCAGAATAAAACAAGCCAATAGATAATGGAAAAAAAGCACAATCAAGTTAGAATATCAATCCAGGATGTCTAGTATCCAAACTCAAAGAATTCGTAAAGAGAAACCATGGAAAATAGATAAGAGAAAAATCATCAAAATAATAATACAGGAAATTTTCTCTATATTCAAGTACAGAAATGCAAGATTCAAAGTGTCTACCAGGTGTACAATGTAATGAGTTAAAAAATAAGATTCAATCCAAGGGCATCATCAAAAATTTGATTCATTCAAGATAAAAGGAGGCTAGCACAAGCTTTCAGAAAGAAAAAGATGGAGCCAATAGAAAGGGAACCAGAGTGGCATTGGCCTTCTCAACAGCAACACTGGATACTAGAAGAGAGTAGAGCAATGACCGCAAAATTAGTCAGGGAAAATTATTTCAGCTTACGTTTTTATATCCAGCCAACAGGGCTAGCTATAGAATTTGTGGGGCCTAATGAGAAATTAAAATGTGGGTCCCCTTGTTCAAAAACTAATCTGTGTAAGATGCACAGATCTTACACCTATGAAGCCAGGCCTGCTAGTCAGCTATCATGCGTAAAGGTTAAAGACACTTATTATCCACGAAGCTTTTCTTGGAAGATGTACTTTAGCAGAATAAGGGACTAAATCAAGAAAGAGGAAGACAGAACCCAGGAAACAGGAGAGAACAGCAAACAAATCAATTCCAGGAAACCAAACATATGCAGCCTTAAGGGTAACCAGTCCAGACTAGAATAGAGAGATGGAGAAATTCAAAACAGAGATTTGGGGGAGATGAAAGGAATAGGTAGATATGGATTTATATACAATTTGCAATTGCAATTTGAACATTTGTAAAAATTTTCAACAGATGTGTGGTATCTGTTAAAGCATTTAGAAAAAAATGACCATGTATACATAGAAAACTTGACAAATAATAATAATAAAAAAAAAAGTAACTCCAGGAAACACAAAAAGTTTATAAGAAAGCAAATATATAACTTTCAGCAGTAAGAAAAATATATGTAGTTTTATAATATAAATTCTGATTAATAATTTTATCAAAAATTCTGATTCAGGGCCAGGCGCAGTGGCTCACGCCTGTAATCCCAGCACTTCGGGAGGCCAAGGCAGGAGGATCGTCTAAAGTTGGAAGTTCAAGACCAGCCTGACCAACATGGAGGTACCCTGTCCCTACTAAGAATACAAAATTAGCCAGATGTGGTGGTACATGCCTGTAATCTTAGCTACTCAGGAGGCTGAGGCAGGAGAATTGCTTGGCCGGGAGGCAGAGGTTGCGGTGAGCTGAGATTGCAACATTGCACTTCAGACTGGGCAACAAGAGCGAAACTCTGTCTCCAGAAAAAAAAAAAAAGCATCTGATTTAAAACAATATGAAAAGAGGGGAAAATGAATAGAAGTGTGTAAGAAACAAAATCCTTAATGAAATGCACATAATGTGCACAGCTGATTTCAATATTTAAATTATAAGCATGTTATTTATTAACAAGCATATTATTAATTAATGTGAATTAAAACTGGTTGCCTCAGGAAACATGGTGAGTGTGGGGGGCAAGAAAGACTCAATACCCTGATACATATTTCCTTATAAATCTTTTAGCAACATTTGACTTTTTAAAACTACTTGAATGTGGTACTTTGAGTATTTTAGAACCATCATCATCAAAAACAAAAACGTCATCAACTAGTTCCTTCTCTTTCTCTTCTCTTTCTGTTTTAGTCTAGGAGTCTTTCATTTGTGACAGTACATTTGCTTAAGTCATTATGACCTTCACAATTGATCAGTGCCATCACCTAACTCCTGTTTTCTTAAATTAAACTAAAAGCCCAGTCTTTGATAATTGGAGGGAGGGTTGTCTGCAAGAAGAGGAAGTTGTTGAGACAGCCTTGGTAATCTTCCCCCGCATTGCCCCCCACCTCCAAAGTTACGCACCAGGGTCCTTAAAAACTGGCTTTTTAATTAGGAATCTAGCTATTTCCCCTTGTTAAAAAAGGACATCTCCTGTTATAAGCAAGTAGTAGATTCGGTTCGTTTTACTTGAACAGAAAAACATAGACTAATAACAAGTTTCAAAGTAGGTAGAGATATTTCTTTTAAAAGAAAAATCAAAATGCCACCTAATCAATTTGGGTTAGTGTTTAGTAAAAGAAACAAATGTAACCACGCAACAGGTTCACCTAGCCTGCTGCCCAGACAGGTGATTTATCAAGATAGGAGAACTGGCAATAGAGAAAGAGTAATTCACACAGAGCCAGCTGTGTAGAAGACCGGAATTTTATTATTAATATTTCTCAAGTCAGTCTCCCCAAGAATTAGGGGACTGGAGATTTTAAGGATAATTTGGTGAGTAGGAGGCCAGTGAGTCAGGAGTGCTAATTGGTCAGGTCAGAGATAAAATCATAGGGCGTCAAAGCTATGCTCTTGCACTGAGTCAGTTCCTGGGTTGGGGCCACAAGACCAGATGAGCCCTGGGTGCTGCCACCTAATCCATCAAGTGCAAGATATGCAAAATATCTCAAACGCTGAACTTAGGTTTTACAATAGCGATGTTATCCCTAAGAGCAATTTTGGAGATTTAGAATCTTGCAGCCTCCAGCTGCATGACTGCTATACATGACCCCTATGCATGACCATAATTTCTAATCTTGCGGCTAATTTGTTAATCCTGCAAAGGCAGTCTAGTCTCTAGGCAGGAAGAGGGTTTGTTTTAGGAAAGGACTGTTACTATTTCTCTTTCAAAGCCAAACTATAAATTACATTCCAAAGTTAATTTGGCCTATGTCCAGGAATGAACCAGGACAGCTTGGAGGTTAGAAGCAAGATGGAGTCAGTTAAGTCAGATGTCCTTCACTGTAATAATTGTCTCATTTATAATTTTTGCAAAAGCAGTTTCACAAAGTCCCTATTACCAAAGAATGAACTGTTTAAAAGAAACTCTATTGCTGCTGAGGTATCAATTAGAATCACATGACTTAAGACTTTTTACAAAGGAGAAAAGCAATCCCTATGACTTATCTCCTGTGGATTATGTATGTGTCTTCATATCAGTGAAGAAAGGATAGGCTTTCACCACTGGAGGTTTATTCCTGACATACAACACATGTTCACTGCAAGTCAGCAAGTTAGGTAAGGACTCGTGTCTCCTCACTAAGATCCAGGCTGCTGGAAGAGCTACAACCTTGAACTTTGCCAGGTAGAAGGAAAGAGCTTTGGAGTATCTCACATTAGCAGTTAAATGCTCTGGCCTGGAAGTGATACATGTCACTTTTGTTCATGGCTCAGTGACCAGGTTGGTTGAATGAACCACAGGGAGCCAGAAAGTACAATCCTAACATATACCTCCTCTGGCAAAGGGAAACATTCACTCCCTCACTGCCTTAAGCCTAGCACAATCTGAGAACGCTCATTCCATTTTATGAAGGGACATGGACACTATGAGAACGATGGAGCTGTAGGGAAGTTTAAAGTTTTCTGAAGGCTTGATAATTTCAGTCTATAAAATAAACTGCTAATACAAGATTAACAGGAAGAAAAGGCATATAAATGTAAATTTTATTACATGCACACATGTGCATGGCAGTCATACATAAAAATGAAAAACTCAAAGAAATGACCAGGTGATTAATACTTCTATATCATCTTGAAAGAATGGGGGTTCAGTCAATGGCCAAAAAACAGAATATGGTGGTAAATCAAGTTATGGTGACAAGACAGGTTATGGGAGGGAAAGAAGAGGAGGCTTGGCTGGCAAAGGTGGTCTTGTTATGTAGATGAAACCTTACAGGTAGCAGCCCTCAGAGAAGAGATGGAAAATATTTCTTTCAGACCTTTCAAGGCATCAGATTCTTAGTTACTCTTTCCTAGATCTGGACAAGGCAGGCTCTCAGAAAAACCCTGGCTGCATCAACGCAGATTTTCTCTACAAACACAAATCTCCCTCACAATAGACAGCTTTGCAGGGCTAATTCTATTTGTGGGCCCTCTCAACAGCCATCTCAAAATATGTCAAAGAAGTAAATGTTAGGGTGAAATATTTTGGTTTCCTTCAGAACACAAAGTTATGCCTACAGGCCAGCTTTACCTTACTTCAGTCTGATTGGCCAAGCCATTGCATGTTCATAATCAGGCAGTTTTCAAAACCCAAAGGCACAACAAATAAACAGCCTTCCTTGATAAATGTTGTACCTCAGATTAGAAAGTGTATGGAGTAATTATAAGATATTGTTTCAGCACTGGGCATATTGAATGTTAAGTATGTGACCCAAAAGAAAGGAAGTCAACATATTGAAGAGTTATCTTTACTACCAGGTTTATTGCAGCACTTTTCACAATAGGCAAGATTTGAAATCAACCTAAGTGTCCATCAGTAGATAAATGAATAAAGAAAATGTAGTACATATATGCAATGGAGCACTACTCAGCCATAAAAAAGAATGAGATCCTATCATTTGCGTGAACTGAGCCAGGCACAAAAAGACAAACTTTGCATGTTCTCTCTCAGTTAGATAGAATGAGTAAGATCTGGTATGTAATAGCACAACAGGGTGACTACAGTCAACAACAATCTATTACACATTTTAAAATAAGTAAAAGTTTAATTGTAATGTTTATAACACAAAGAAATGATGAATGCTTGAGGAGATGGATACTCCATTTAAGCTGATGTAATTATTACATACTGTATGCTTCAGAATATCTCATGTACCCCATAAATATATGCACCTACTATGTACTCAGAAAATTTTTTTAAATTAAAAGAAAAAAACAGTTAAATGTACATATGTCTAGTCTAACTTATAGAAAGTAAACCCAAAAGTTAGGAGATGCTTGCTGAAGCCAATTCTGCTATGGCTAAATTCACCCAAGGAATGCCAATCTCCTGAGATTTCTTGCTGAATGACTCTTGGGAATGCAGTGCAATACATCCTACAATTGGATTGTGAACCCCTCGTTAGATGACAAATTACATAAAGTAGATCATGTCTTTGTATTCCTGTGCCTGGTCCATGATATAAATTCAATAAATATTTTTTGGTGACATTGTATCCATTAAATAGGATTTTGAAGGTCTGCAGTTGGGATTTTGAAGAGACTTCTCTCAGAGGTGGGGAGGGTTAAGGGAATTGACAATGCTGATCCACCCAAAGACTAACAGTAGAAAGCTCATTATATCCAACAGTGAAGGGAACTGCATTACCTGAGCCTGGTAAGCAATGGAGCCAAGAGAGATGAGTGGCCAGCACTGCAGCAAGGGTTCTCTCCCATCCTCCTTCTGTTGCTCATATTTTTCAGTGACTGAACCCAACCAGGCTGAACCCAACAATGAATCTAGAGTGATGCAGGTCCAAGAGCATCAGTGAGCTGTGGGACAACCTCAAGAGGCATAATATATGTATAATCAGAGTCTTTGGAGGAGGAAATATAAAAAAAATTTGAAGTAATGGTCAAAAATTTTCAAAATTTAATGAACACTATCAACCCAAAGATTTGAGATGGTCAACAAATCTCAAACAAAAGAAACACCCACACAAAAAAACCTACAGCCAGGACTGCCATAGTCAAACTGCTCAATGATAAAGAGAAAATCGTACAAAAAGCCAGGAAAAAAATGAAGAGAAGAAAGAAGTGAATAAAGCAACATATTTAAAGTCCAAACAAACAAACAAACAAACAAAAAAAACAAAAAAAAACCCTTCACCTTATAATTCTATATTGAATGAAAATATCTTTACTTTTATTTATTCATTTATTTACTTGTTTGTTTTTGAGACAGGGTCTCCCTCTGTCACCCAGGTTGGAATGCAGTGGTACAATCACAGATCACTACACCCTTGACCTCCCAGGCTCAAGTGATCCTCCCACCTCAGCCTCCCTATTGGGTGGGACTAGAGGCACACACCACCATGCCTGGCTAATTTATTATTATTTTTTTTTGTAGACAAAGTCTCAATATGTTGCCCCAGATGGGAAAATATCTTTTAAAAAATAAAATTAAATTTGAAGTTAAAACTGTGTTACAAAGAAGAATCTAGAACCAGATGATTTTGCTGGTGAATGCTACCAAAATTTAAGAAAGAGAAAAACACACCAATTTCACTTAATAGCTTTCAAAAATTTGAAAAAAAAATGAAAATTTGAGCACGAGATTAGCATTACCCTGATACTAAAATCAAAGACGTTACACAAAAGGAAACTACAGACCAATATTCTTCATGAACATAGATGCAAAAGTTCTAAACAAAATGTAATGAGAGTGAGTCTAATAATATGAAAAAAGGGGGTAATACTTTAATAAAACTACTACCTTTCTATGAATAAAGTCAAGTTCTGGATACCTAAAATTAAAATTTTGATCAGGACTTATATAATGACTCTGTGAAAATAAATAAAATTTAAAAGCTATTAGAACCCCCCAAACACTGTAAACCTTGAAGAGGTGTAACTATGATCTGAGTCACATGACACATTTATAACTTCTGCTTCTTAGATTATAGATTAACTCTCTTCCTCATTGTTCTTGTTCTCTGAATGACTAGGGGCAATCAGAGACCAGACATCCTCCCCTTCCAATCCCTGATCTTTGTTAGAGATTAATTGCCTCCTTTATCATCCTGTACCTAACTCAGACCAGATGGTACACAAGGCCCCATGACTGTTACATCTTCAGTGTGAAATGTTAAATACACCTTCTCCCTGCCCCCAAAAAAAGACTACCTCAACTAATCAGATTACTGGAACTACACATTGTACTATATTAAAACATGTTAAAATTCTATTAAGCTTCCCAACCTCATATAAATGACCCCAAACTTCTACACTTCAGAACACAGACTTCCATTCTTTGGCATCTGTGTTTCCTGGGCAGCCGTCCTCAAAGTTTGCTCTTAAATAAACTCTTTAAACTAAATTCTGACTCTTTTAAATTATTTTAGGTTGACAACTCTTGACCCTGTGGACAAGTCACATAAATCTAAAAGTTTATACTGTCCATAGTCCTTTCCTTTGGTCCTAGTATCAGCTTCAACGTGGCTCGGATTCACAGCCAAAAGGAGTTCATGACGTATCTCCCATGGAAAGAGATTACACCTCCAACCCACAAAGCTTCCCTCTACATTCACCACATGGAGAACAGACCAGCCACAACCTCTCAGGAATGAGGAAAGCTGAAGGAGAAACCTCAGGAAGGGCTGGACTGGGCACATTCGGTTTCCCTGAAGTCACTTATTAGATAACTGAGCTAACTCTTCCTCATGACAGAGAAGAGTGGCTTGGGTCTCTCCCCGCAGGAGGACATGGCCAGGGGAAAGAAGGTTCTTCCTTGACATGTGTACTGGAGATAATCTACATCAAAGTTTTAGAATTCTGTGTGTAAATAACGCCAGTTGAAATGATGGGTTTTTGTTGTGTAATCCAAATTAGACATTTATTGAACTCCCACTGTGTGTAAAGGAACATGCTTACCTCTGTAGGATAAAGAACTGCTAAGATAAGCACATAATGCTTCACAAAAGTACTAAAAAAAAAAAAATTAAAAAAAACCTCTCACCTTAGAATTCTGTATTACATGAAAATATATTTATTTTTATTCGTGTATTTGCTTGTTTTTGAGAGAGGGTCTCCCTCTGTCACCCAAGTGGGAGTGCAGTGGAGCAATCACTGCTCACTACAGCCTTGACCTCCCAGGCTCAAGTGATCCTCCCACCTCATTACTGTACATTTTTAAATGTACAATAGATTATTGTTGAACTGGAATCCAGCTGGAATCCAATTTTTAGAAACTCACTCTAAGGTAATGATTAAAACATCAGGTGTTAGTTCTATAAATCTGTCATTTAGTTTAAAAACCAGATGCTTCCATTCCAGGGTGGAGTATTTGCCCGTAACTCTCTGGAGACCTGTCCTATCTGTGACCAAGACCACCAAGCTTAAAAAAAGCAATAGTGTTGGAAAAAGACATGAATATGGTCTGCACTAAATTGATTCTACTTTTTATTTAGTCATGACTCTGGTTTAACTTTCAAAAAGTAAAACGTTATGCCAGCCTAGCAAATGTTCCTATCAAATTCCTCATTGTTTTCTCTACTCTTCTTTGTCCTGCCCTCCACTTTTGTTTGCTTAGTGAGGCTCACCCTAAAACATGTGGAAACAGCAATGATGTTCTATTGGAAGAAACAAAGAAAAGAAATACAAGTTGCATTTAAAGGGTATAGAAAGAAATGATTTTCCTTTTCTGCTTCAAATGGGGAAAAAATGTGGTGAGACTTGAAATAGTGTTTCCATTTCAAGCCCTGGTGGCTTATTCAACTTGGATAGATTAATTTACTGTGGGTGGTATCCTGGTTTATCATCCGTGCAGAGGTAATTTTAAAAATCTTTGACCTTGTCAGTTTGGGGGTCACTTCAGGTTGGAAGTGTTGTATCTGTGATGTCACCTTCAATTTTCTGGAATCTTTCTTGCCTCAAGATGTTGACCTTGCAGATCCCCAGTATTTATTGCCGGTAGTTTTCTACCTTCTACAACTCCTCTATCCCTTTGAATCTCTCATCCATTTGTCCACTTGTAAAATATATTTTCCAGTAAAGAGATCTTACTTTTTAGATAATAATATAAAAAGAAAACAGGGATAAACTAATATTTATTACACTTATTTTGTGCTCAATGATGCCCTAGGCACTTGATATATGATCTCATTTAACACTTACAACAATAAAATGTGTGATAGTGTTCTCTTTCACAAATCTGGGAAAGGCAGCTCTGCTAGCTAGGTGAGACAACATGCCTAAAGATACACAGGAAAGGGATTTAAACCCAAGTCCAATTTCAAAGACTTTTCAGTTTACCATATTTGACACATGAATGTTTCTAAATTTAAAGCCTCAAACATATACAGCTGTACTGAAAATATTTAACACTCAAAACAAGGTATTTTCCCTTTACAGATTATTGTTCTGACAAGCCCCCAGGAATCTGCCTAGAGCAATGAGCACCAAACTGTCTACCTCCTAAGGCATTTAAATCTCAATTTCCTTCTTGTCCCTTCAGACTCCAATCTCCACTTCAGGGTCTGTTATAACTGAATTGTGTCCTCTGACCCCAAATTCATATGTTGAAATCCTAGCTTGCAATGTAATGATATTTGGAAATGAGACCTTGAGAAATCATTAGGTTTAGATGAGGTCATGGGCAGGGGTTGGAGGAACCTTCATTATGGGATTAGCGCCCTTATAAGAAGAGATCCAGAGAGCTTGCCCTCCCCTCTCTCTGTCTGCCATTGTGAAAGCACAGTGAGAAGGTGGCTGTTGGCAAGCAAAGAGGAGAGCCCTCATCAGAACCCAACCATGCTGGCACACTGATCTCAGGCTTCTAGCCTCCAGAGCTAAGAAATAACTTTTTGCTTAAGTCACCCAGTCTATAGTACTTTGTTATGGCAGCCCAAGCTGATTAATACAGGATCCTTCTGAATTCAATCCAGGGGACTGTGCTCTGTAGACATGATTTGACTTGCTTAAATCTCTCAACATAGTAATTCTTAAAGGGCAGCCCAGGATCCTCTTGCTGGGCCAAGAACTGAACCAAAAATGCAGACTTACTTTCTTTCAGATATTTTAAAATATTTGCTACTAGCTACTCACTAGCAAACTGCTAAGTAAAGGGTTACTGAGATTTGGTATTTATAAATTTAAATGATCACTTTAAAATTTACTAGAGTGATGTAGTAATGCAGAGGGACTCCAAGTAGCAAAACTTGCAGTGTGCATATGTTTAGGCAGATATTTACAATCAAAGATACTTTCAGAAAAGATGTTTTGCTACAAGTTTTGAATTAGTCTTCGGTTTTTAATTCTTATTTTTGTTGTTTTTTAATTATTTTGAAATAATTATCGATTCACAAGTGGTTGTAAAGATAGTACAGAGCAGTCCCATGCACCCTTTACCCAGTTTCCTCACTGGTTACATGTTACGTAACTATAGTACAGTATCGACACCAGGAAATTGACATTGGCACAATGTGCCTGTACAGTTCTATGTCATTTTATCATGTGGAAGTTCTTGTAACTGCTACCGTGATCAAGATATAGAGCTATCCCATCACTACAAACATCTCCCTCATGTTATCCCTTTATAGTTACACTATCACCCTCCCCCCACCCATTCCTGACCTCTAGCAACCTCTAATTTGTTCCCAATCTCTATAATTTTGCCATTTCAAAAATGTTATGGCCCAACAATGACTCAAGCCCGTAATCCCAGCACTTTGGGAGGCCGAGGTGAGAGAATCACTTGAAGCCAGGAGTTCAAGACTAGTCTGGGCAACACAGTGAGATCCATCTCTACAAAAAATAAAAATAGTTGGCCAGGCATCGTAATGCACACCTGTAGTCCCAGCTACTTGGGAGGCTGAGCTGGGAAAATCCTTTGAGCCCAGGAGTTCCAGGCTGCAATGAGTTGTGATTGTACCACTGCACTCCAGCCTGGGTGACAGAGTGGGATCCTTTTTCAAAAAAAGAAGATTGTTTGTTATGTAAATGGAATCATGCAGTGTATGACCTTTTGAGACTGACTTTTTTCACTCAGCATAATTCCCTTGAGGTTCATTAAATATGTTGAGCATTAGTTTCCTATTTTACTGTAATAAACTACTTACTTAGTGACTTAAAACAACATAAATGTATTATCTAACAGTTCAGGAGGTCAGAAATCAAAACTGGGCTAAAATCAAGGTGTTGATGGGGCCACATGCCTTCCGGAGGCTCTGGAGGAGAATCTGCTCTCCTGCCTTTTTCCAGCTGACAGAGACTGCCTGTATTCCTTGGCTCAAGGCCCCACATCACTCAGGCCTCTGCTTGCATCTCGGGCTCATCACTCAGAGGTTTCTGACTCTGACTCTCCTGCCTCCCTCTTTTGAGGACCATTGTGATGACAGTCAGCCCACCAAGGTAATCCAGGCCCCACCCTAAGATCTGTAACTCAGTCACATCGGCAAAGTCCCTTTTGCCACATCAGGCAACATACTCAAAGGTTTCAGGAATTAAGATGTGGATATCTTGGGGAAGGGCATAATTCTGTCTATCACACTGAGTCTTTCAATAGTCTATTGCTTTTTATTTCTGAATAGGAATATATAGTGCATTAGTCCATTCTTACATTCCTATAAAGCATTACCTGAGACTGGGCAGTTTATGAAGAAAAGAGGTTTAGTTGGATCACAGTTCTGCCGGTTGTACAGGAAGCATGGCTGGAGAGGCCTCAGGAAACTTAACAATCATGACAGAAAGCAAAGTGGAAGCAGGCATCTTCTTCACAATGGTGAGTCAGGAGAGGGAGGGAGGGAGAGAGACAGGGAGGGGGGCAAAGAGAGAGAGAGAAAGAGAAGGGAGAAAGTGCCACACACTTTTACACAATCAGATCTCGTGAGAACTCACTATCATGAGAATGAGGGGAAATGAGGGGAAATCTGCCCCCATGATCCAGTCACCTCCCGCTAGGCCTCTCCTCCAGCACTGAAGATCACAATTCAACATGAGATTTGAGTGGGGATACAGAGCCTAATCGTATCACATAGTACAGATGTATTTATAAAACCACTCACCAGCTGAAATAGTTCCAGTTTGGAATTATTCCAAATAATGCTGCTATGAACAATTTTGTATAGGTTTTTGTGTGGACATAAACTTTTATTTCTCTGGGATAAGTGAGAGCATAATAGGTATAAGTTAAGATTGTTTTGAAACTACCAAAGTATTTTCTAGAGTGGCTGTGCTGTTTTATAGTCCTACCAACAATGTATGAGAAATTCCATTTTTCCACATTATTGGCAGCATTTGGTATTGTCAGTATTTTTTATTTTACTCTTTGAACAGGTAGGCAGTGATACCTCATCATTTCCTTAATTTACATTTTCCTAATGGCTAGTGATATCGAACATCTTTTCATGACTTATTTGCCATCCATTTATCCTCTTTGGTGACCTTATCTTCATGTCTTTTGCCTATTTTCTGGTTGGATTATTTCTTATTGAGTTTTGAGAATTCTGCATATATTCTAGACATGAGGTCTTTATCAGATATGTGGTTTTCAAGTATTTTCTCCCAGTTTGTAGCTTGTCTTTTTCTCTTAACAAAGTCTCTCCCAGAGCAAAAGTTTTTAATTGAGATGAAGCATAATTTACCGGTTTTTTTCTTTTATGATCATGCTTTTGGTATTATGTCTGTGAGCCTTTCATACAGCTCTATGTACTGAAGATTTTCTCCTTCATTTTGTTCTAAAAGTTTTAAATTTGTTATGCTTTACGTTTAAATCTATAATCTATTTTGAGTTAATTTTTGTATAAGCAATGAGGCTTTGTTTTTGTTTCTTTGTCTGGTCCATGGATATCCAATTGCTCCAGACCATTTGTTGGAAAAGCTATTCTTCCCCTCATTGACTGGCTTTTGCACTTTTGTCAAAAATAAGTTGGTTGTATTTGTATGTGTCTATTTCTGGGTTATCTATTCTGTTCCATGGTCCATTGATATATGTGTTTATCCCTTCACCAATACCGCATCATCTAGAGTACTATATAATAAGTTTTAAAATCGAGTAAAGTGATTTCTTCTTTATTCTCCTTTTTCAAAATTATTTCAGATAGTCTAGTTACTTTGCCTGTTCATATAAATTTTAGAATAATGTTGTCTAAGGTAATTCTTCCAAATCTGCCAAACAATAGACAAATACAAATCCCCAATATTCATCTGGGAAAACACATGGAAAATACATCTTCACAATCCAAATCCCAAATATCTAACCCCAATTCTTCTGGTATATCTTACATCTCATATCCTCCAAACATAAACTCTCACTCCTACATACTTTCACTAAAACAGGTAAAAAAAAAAAAAAAAAAGAACAATCTTGTCTAGGGCTGGGCGCAGTGTCTCACACCTATAATCCCAGCACTTCGGGATGAAGTGGGAGGATTCTCGAAGCCAGGAGTTCAAGACCAACCTGGAAAATGTAGTTGAGACCCTGTCTCTACAGAAAAATTTAAAATTAGCCAGATGTTGTGGTGCACGCCTATAGTCTCAGCTACTTGGGAGGCTGCAGCGGGAGGGTCACTTGAACCCAAGAATTCGAGGTTACATCGAGCTATGATTGTGCCAGTCTGGGTGGCAAGGTGAGATCTGGTCTCAAAAAGTAAAAATAAAAAAAGAAGGAGAAGAATCTTGTCTATACATCTATAAAAAATCTTGCTAGAATTTTGATAAGAATTGCATCAAAACTGTACCTCAATTTAGGGTGCATTGACATCTTTATTACATTAAGTTTTCCAATTCATGAACACAATATGCTTCTTGTATTAGTGTTTTGTAGTTTTCAGCATACAACCCCTCTTTTGTTAGATTTTCACCTAAATATTTCATATATTTTCTTGCTTTCTAACAATAAATTTTTGTGGGTATAACTTTATCATTATTACTTGAGTTATGATTTTGTTAGTTAACTCTTAAGCAAAAATCATAAACTGAACACCCTCAGGGCAAATTCAGCCTGTAGAGAATTTTAATGGGAAGAGATTTCCCAATACAAACTCCATACTTCTACCTCCTTGTGAAAAATTGGGAAATCTGGTAACTTGTCCACCACTTAGAGGAGGCATGCTCTCTAGTTAACCATAGTCCTCACTGTACATAATGCACATGCAGCTATGCCTGGCCTAATTTCCTCATTTGCTACTGTCTTGACCGTGGTAGGAAACTGAGTTTCCACTCCTGCCTTTAATTGGGTGGTGATACATATTGGCCTAAACCATATGTTTGGCTTATTAACTAGGCTTTCATATATCAGCCATGGGGTGTATAATACATGTAAATCATCCATGTGTAATACATATAAATCATCCACACTCTTAGGTAATCATTAGCTGCTGTATGTGTGTGTGTGTGTGTGTGTATACATATACATGTGTGTATATATATATATATATGTATATACACATTCTTCTTCCCCCAACTCCAAAATGTTCTTGTGGCACTTCATTATAATCAACTGTTTCTCCCTGAACAACAGGAGAAAGCAGAGTAAGTGGTGTTAGGAAATGTTTTACATAATCTAGATAATCATGTTTAGGTTTATTACATAGGTTAATTTGTGTCATGGGAGTTTGTTGTGCAGGTTATTTCATGACCCAGGTGTTAAGCCTAGTACCCATTAGTCATTTTTCGTGATTCTCTCCCTCCTCCCATCCTCCATCGTCTGGTAGGCCCCAGCGTGTGTTGGCCCCCTCCATGTAGTCCCGTCATTCAGCTCCCACTTACAAGTGAGAACATGCGGTATCTGGTTTTCTGTTCCTGCACTAGTTTACTAAGAATAATGACTTCCAGCTCCATCCATGTTCCTGCAAAGGACGTGACCTTGTTCTTTTTCAATAAGCCATTGTTTTTAAAAGGTATAAGATACAGTATTTAACATGTCCTCTCTGGTATCCCAAAGCACCTAGTAAAAATTATTTCCTTGCGTTTCTTTAACATGATAGTGTTAAAAACATTTTAGTTGACGGAATCTCATTTTTGTTTTTATTCTTCTAACAACGCTGAAAAGTTGGCAGAATCAGATATTGCAGATTAAATGTCTATGGTTCTGAGAGGTTAAGTGATGTTCTCAATGTCACACAGCTACAGAGGGCCAGGTGTCCCAATATTAAGCCTAGTGAAGAGCAATTGCTTGAGTGAAATAAAAATAAAATGTGGTATCAAAGTTATAAATTACATTCAGAAATCTGAATAATAAATTTGGTGTCAATAAATGTACACTAACTCAGAATTACTGCTTCAGTTATGGTTATCTATAAAGGTCAGGCAGATGAAATTCCTGATATATTCTCTTTTAAGAGCTAGAATGAAGGAGAGAGTATACGTTTGTTTCCTTTTGTTAAGAAAAGTCACTTTTGATAGGAGACCAACTGAAAATATTATTTTTTGCACCATGACAAGTCATATGCTATACCATAAAACACCTTCCTCTCCCACTATTTTTCTCACCTCACAGCTGTAGCTCAGGAACATGGGCCCTTTCTCACCCTCTATTTATGACCTGTAATTCATAAAAATATAAAAAACAGAGTAGAAATAGAGAAACCAGCTGAGGGAGTCTTCTACGTGGGAGCTCTTCTCTATAGGTTGGTATTTTGTCATAGAGACTCATTGGGCAGAGGTAAACCTCTGGTAAACATACAAAGGTCATGTCATTTTGCTGAGTGCTTTTTCAGCTCTGAACTTGTACTTGCCGAAGTATTTTCCCAAGAATTTATCCTCTTGAGATAATGGAAGTTACATTTCAAAGCTGTACCTACAACATTCAATTTTCCTCCCAGGAATAAGAAAAATGGGTTCCCTCAGCTTAACTAACTTCACTCTGCTTATCTCTACTAGCCATTCAAATACATGACAGGGTTAACCTAGCCCTCATGTAACCACTTAGCACCATCTATACGTAGCCAGGAAGGAGAGTTCGTTTTTTAATATCTCACTTCTCCGAATCCATTATCCATGATAATCCATGTGTCCCCTGGGTACTTAATCATCAAAGCAACCCTAAACCTCTTTTTCAAGATCAAATGGTTCTTTAATCCATTTACTTACAGGATCCTGAGCTATAGAAAATTAATCATAAGTGTAAGTGGGCCACTATTCTAAGTTTCTCTCGGAGCCTCTTAACGTCACAAATCAGTAATGGCTTACGGGCAAGGTGGGTCAAAATGCGGAACAAATCACCTTGGTGGGTTGCTTTTCCCTGCAGTCTCCATTTGAACTTAGCTCTCACCGCCCGCCTGGCCTGTCTGCCCTCCCAGAATCCCATCTATGAATTAACAAAACTCAGACAGCCCAAAAGCTAATTAGACTTTCAACTTTCCAGTGAGGGTGCCGTTAATTCTCATCTTCCTTTCTGCACCCAGTTAGCTAAAACCATTTAGGGAAATCACCCTAGGTCTTTGAACTCTCAAAGAAGTAAGAAAGCAGTAATTTTCATTAAGCAAAAGCACCGTGTTCCAGGCTAAGTTTCCCTCTATCCTTATTCATGGCCTCTTCCCTCATTCCTGAGGGACTGTATCAAATTACCCCAAAATAACCAAGGACACGGGTGGCCACTGCAAAGCCTCTGAGCCTCAAGAAAACCCCAAGGTCATTATTATATCTCCCTCTACATTTTTCATTTACCCAGTTAAGAGAAACGATAATTATTTCTGAACCACTCAATAAAAGAAATTCAGATTCCATAATAACTAGAAATGTTATATTGGTATTATCCTTTATAAAGATTTCCTTCACCAGAGGAGCTGGATTAACTTGAACACAGAAAAACTCCTGACTCTGATCATGAGAAGAGGCTTTTTAATTATTCATTATGCAATAACTAAGTGTTCTATGGTTAAGGGGAAAAAAAAGCCTTCTTCTAAATAAAAACCCATTCATGAGACAGATGAAAAGCCTTGCATTTTCTATGTACTTCCCAAGTGCCTACTCAACACAGAGTCTCTTCATGTTTAATATATATAATATATAATATACAATGTTATATGTTATACATAATATATGATATATATTACTTATATCATATGTTATATATTATATAATATGTTATGTGTCATATATTATATAATATGTTATATATAACATATAATATATTATAACATATAACATTATATGTTATAATATATTATAACATATATTATATACAACATATTATATCTATTATATATTATATATAATATACAATGTTATATGTTATATATAACATATTATATCTATTATATATTAACATATTATATAGATGTTTAATATATTATATCTATTATATATTTATATAACATATAACATATTGTATCTATTATATATTTATATAAAATATATTATATATTACATATTATATCTATTATATATTTATATATGTTAACATACATATCTTATATATAACATATTATATCTATTTTATATATATATATAATGATTGAAACATCTGTCAGAAGCATAGGAGAAAGACAAAAAATAATAAAATGAACCCAGGAACCCAAGGAGAAGGAGTAGCAGCCCAAAGAGGAGGGTGCTGCAGATTGAATGATGGTAGGGGTTCCCCCAAATGAACTGGTCTCTGCAGATTGGACTGAGATGCCTATCGTTCAGCACTTCTGCTGACCACCAGTGATGAGCTCAGCCTGACTTAAGATATAAGCGGGGATGGAGAAAGAATCGATGTTTCTTCCTCTGCAAGAAAGACTGTTAGCCAAGCGCAGTGACTCATGCCTGAAATCCCAACACTTTGGGAGGCCAAGGTGGGAGGATCATTTGAGCCCAGAAGTTCAAGACCAGCTTAGGCAACAAAGTGAGACCCCATTTCCACAAAAAAAAGTAATAACAAATAAAATAAAACAAAGAAAAACTGTTGTGCGACCCTCCTGGGACCTTAATGAAGAACCAGGGGAAATCAATGCCCAGAGAAGGACCCAAGATAGGAAGGGACTGAGCTGAGGGTCTGGGTGAATTGTTTGGCCCTTGAGAATGTCTACATCACCCTCCTTCTCCCCAAAGCTGAATGCTGCACCTGTCTTGAAGACCTGGGCACGCCTCCTGAGCACAGTCATAATGTGCTTGCTGGGAGTCCTTACGATGGATAAGTGACATCCTTACACGGGATAAGTGATTTTATTGTTCCCTAAGCATGTGGCCTGAAAAAGATATTGTTGATGACTGTTATGAACTGAATGTTTGTGTCACCCCAAAATTCATACGTTGAAGCCCTAACCCCTAATGTGATGGTATTTGGAGATGGACATTTAGGAGATAATCAGAATTAGACCACGTTATAAGGGTGGGGCCCTCATGATGAAATTAGTGCTCTCATAAGAAGAGACACTAGAAAGCCTGCTATTTCTCTTTCTCTGCCATGTGAAGACACAGAGAGAAGGGAGATCTACAAGCCAGGAAGAGAGCCCCCACCAGGAACAATCAGCCAGCACCTTTATTTTGGATTTCCCAACCTCCAGAATTGTAAAAAATATATTGTCATTTAAGGTATTCAGTCTATTGGATTTTATTATGGAAACAGAAGCCAACTAACACAATGACGCATTGCTGAGAAGGGGTCAGGATATAGGGGCCACCTGTGGATGTAGCCAAGGTAGTAATCTGAAAAAGCTGAAAGGATGAGTCTGTATTTTCCCTTATACACACATTCTGGCTAAAGACAGAAAACCTTCGTACAGGTCAACTTTTCACTTGTGTAAATTTCACTCTCTCTCTATCACTCTGTGACTTACAAGGATCGGATTTCTAACCCTAGTTTCTATCATGTATTGACAATATAACCCTGGGTAAGATGCTTAATGACAATGACTTAGAAGATGGGTTGTAATACCTTCCTCTTAGACTTGTGGTGAGAATCTGATGAACTAATATGTAGAAGGCATCTGGCACAATGCTTGGCAAAATGCCATCCCAACAAGGAAGAGGAGGGGTGTGCTCGTGGGAGCTGGATCTTCCTTGTAGTGGAACAGAAGTTCTAGAAGACAGCATTGAAGAGTAGCATGCCATCTCCTTCCTTCATGAGTGAGATTTTGGCCTTGTCATCGTGGCCATTCCTTTTGAGCTACTGCAGCCTCTCCAGCTGCCTGTAGCATATCTGCTTCCCATCTTGATTAAACAACCAAGACAGGACATTCATGACAAAGCAAGTATTTTCTAGTTGTTGCCTAAAAGCAACAATTTTTTGTTATTGCTACTTGCCTTTCAATAGCTAGTGCTTTTAATGGAATTGCAGTAGTAATACTGTCCCAAGGTGATGGGCTACTATGGCTGAATAATATCCCCAGATTTTATTTCTTTTATTAAACAACAGTGGGACACAGGCTCACCTCATGAATGTTAATGTGATCAAGATAGTTGCCCATTGGAAAAATGCGTTCTAATTGAGTCGTGAGAAAGTGTGCCTTGCCATATCAAACAAAAGGAAATCGATAGCTTTCAAAGGATTAGAGTTCCCAGAGGCTCCATGAGACCAGGCAAGTAACGCTATTTTGTCAAAATCATGTTTTCGAAAAAAATTCCAAAAATCTCTCCTTCCATCTATGGGATGGATTCACTTAAGCATTTTATTTTTCTTGTCAATAAAGCATCAAAGCAATTTGACTAAATGTTGAGGTGAACACGTGATTTCAGTCTCATTACACATACTCTGCCAGCTTATTTAATGATCAGCTAGGTTATTTTCCTCAAAGACTTGGTGTCTTTGTAAGTGGAAATCAGGCCAGGGTATTTATTTAAGCTTTATAGAATTAGTTCTCTCATATCCAACACCTCTTCCCCCTCACCACGACCAGTTGACTATGACACGCTTGTGTGCCCCATGGCCTTTCTCACATGCCCCTCCTTAAGGAAATTCAGATTTCAGCCTTTTTTTTTTCTGTCCTCCTACCTTTGCATCAAGAAGAGATCCCTGCAATTTACTTGATTATTTGTGTGAAATGAGAACAGCCATGGTCAAAATGAGTTAATAAATGCTCCCCATACAAGGTAAATGATATGTTGATACAGAAAAGTGAGGGGCACTTTGCCAAGATATGAAGCAAGCTATTTACATTGGGTATATTGATGAGCACATCTCACAATCCAATGGAAACCAAACAGTAGCATTGCAGCTGACAGAATCTTCATGTTATATGCTAGAGGGCTATTGTTGCATGCAAGTGAGTTGCTTTGTTAGCCTTGGATTTGTGACCATGGGAGACAGTCAGAGAGGAAAGGACTGTGTACTTGCTGAATGAGGTAATGATCGAGAACTACCATGTCCTAGCTGGTAGCTGCTGGGTTTTCTAAAAGAATAAAAACAGCCGGGCATGGTGGTTCATGCCTGTAATCCCAGCACTTTGGGAGGCCGAGGCAGGTGGATCACCTGAGGTCAGGAGTTCAAGACCAGCCTGACCAACATGGAGAAACCCAGTCTCTACTAAAAAAAAAAAAAAAAACCACAAAAATTAGCCAGATGTGGTGGTGGCATGTGCCTGTAATCCCAGCTACGCAGGAGACTGAGGCACTAGAATCGCTTGAACCCAGGACGCGGAGGTTGTAGTGAGTCGAGATTGTGCCATTGCACCCCAGCCTGGGAAACAAGAGCAAAACTCTGTCTCAAAAAAAAAAAAAAAAAAAAAAAAAAGAATAAAAACAAGTCATGGCCAGCCTTCGCTCTAAAAGGACAGGCTTTTGTGGACAAGACTATTTATGCTCATTCCTCTTGACCACTAGACACTAAAACACAATTTACTGAAAGTTGTATTGTCCAAATGACTGCACCCAGGATTAGAGGTAGGAATACTTCTGTGGCCGCTGATATGGGTGTAACCACATATGAGGTCTTTCTTTACACACATGGTTCAGCCAATTATCGATATCAAATTACCTAATTCTCTAATGCTGCCATAAGACATCTCTGACTGTCTCTCTGCTCACAGACAAAAGAAATAATTTGAAAACTCAGCTTGAGATATATACAAACAAGAGTGACAAGGTGTATGTGGAACTCTAGAAATTACTGTGGTAGCCTCTGCGAGTCAGAGACTCAAAGACCATTCACAACCTTTTCCCCCTTGCCTTCCTCTACTTCTTTCTATGGAGGCCAGAAAAATAAAATATGTTCTTTCCTAGGCAACCTGCTGGCTAAAAGTAGCTATGTTACACAGCTCTGGCCAATGTAATTGTCAATGAAAAGAGTCAAACTCCATACAATATTTTAAGAGATTTATCCTAAGCCAAATATGAGTGACCACGGCCTGTAACACAGCCCTCAAGAGGTCCTGAGAATATGTGCCCAAGGTGGTCAGGGTGTAGCCTCGTTTTATACATTTTAGGGAGGCATGAGACATCAACTGAATACATTTAAGAAATGTATTGGTTTGGTTCAGAAAGGTGGGACAATTAAGCAGCAGATGGGGTGGGGAGTGGGGGAGGAGGGCGGGGAATAGGGAGCAGGGTGGTCTTCCAGGCTATAGGTGAATTTAAACATTTTCTGATTGACAATTGGTTGAGTTTTTGTCTAAAGACCTGAGATTAATAGAAAGGAATGTTTGGGTTAAGATAAAAGATTGTGGAGACCAAGGTTCTTTCAGAAGTCTCATAGTGGCTGCCCTTAGAAACAATAAGTGACAAATGTTTCCTCTTCAGACCCTTTAAAAGGTGTTAGACTCTCAGTTAATCTATTCAGAATTGGATGGGCTGGGAAGGAAAAGGTCTAGCTATGTTAACAGGGATTCCTTACAGATGTGAATATTCCCCCACAAAGGATGCCTTGCAGGGCCATTTCAAAATGTGGCAAAAAACATGTTTTGGTGGTAAAATATTTTGATTTTCTTCGTTGTCTCATAATGTTATGCCAGAGTCAGGTTGGAAAATAAATCACGATAAATAAATAAATAAAGTCCAGCTAATGAGAATGTATGGTTTGTAGGGCATGACTCCCCAGACTGTTAGACAGGAATTTGGGCAAAATAAAAAATCAGAGCTGTTGCTGGCTGCAGTGACTCACGCCTGTAATCCCAGCACTTTGGGAGGCCGAGGCGGGCGGATCAAGAGGTCAGGAGTTCGAGATCAGCCTGGCCAACCTGGTGAAACCCCTTCTTTACTAAAAATACAAAAATTTTAGCCATGTATGGTGGTACGCATCTGTAGTCCCAGGTAGTCAGGAAGCTGAGGCAGGAGAATTGCTTGAACCAGGGAGGTGGAGGTAGCAGTGAGCCAAGATAGTGCCACTGCACTCCAGTCTGGGTGACAGAGAAGACTCTGTCTCAAAAAAAAAAAAAAAAAAAAAAAAAAAATCAGAGCTTAGTCCTCATAATAAAAGAAAAAGTCACTGGATAGATCTCTCAGGAAAGTTATTTAAAGGAATGGGCTTGGCTAGCACAGCTCCTTACCTCTGCTTTTCAGCCTCACTCCCTCCCCCATGACACCAGGGGATGCAGCAGCCATCTGGAGACCATGAAAATGAAAGCCACTTGCTATGAGAGAAGAGGAAGATAAACAGGACTTGTCCTTGATGATATTTGGAACTGGCATACTTGCCCAGAATCATCTACCCCCAGACTTTACATTGCCTGTAACAAATAAACCCCTTCCTTGTTTAGGCCTTGTCAGTTAGGAGTTCTGTTACTTGCAGCTAAATGTAATCCTAATGGATGCACTCACTCTGAGCATCCAACATCTACTAGCTCAGCTCTGTCATTCTGCCACGTATGCTAGTGACAGGCATTTGCATTTGTCTTGACTGACAACACCCTGCGCCTGCACTACTGCTATGGTACTAGACAAAATCTGTCCTTTGCCAAACTTTCTAAAAATAGTGAATCATGGTGATTATTCTAACTTCATTGGCTATTTAAATTCTGGAATCTTTATTACTATTGCATGTTTTCTTAATTTGGTGAAATATAGTTATTATGTATAGGAGAAAAACAGTGTTGGTGTTGGTGTTGGTGTTTTCCTCACCCAGAACTTCTGACACCAGATGTGTGGGAGTTTTCCCCACACACCAAGTAAGCAATGCTCCAGAAGACACCAACTAGGTGTCCTATAATTCAACCCAATTCTGACACTCCAACAGGTTAAGGGTTCAGTTCCATACACTGACCCCCACTTCAGATGCCTATCACAAGCCCCAGGTTGTGTCCTGTATTTCCAGCCAACTGGCTACAAATTGGGATTGCCATGACCCCGTCCTCAAGTTTGATCAATTTGCTAGGAGAGCTCACAGAAGTCAGGGAAACACTTACTTAGGTTTACCAGCTTGTTATGAAGCACATTACAGAGGATACAGGTGAAGATGCGTATAAGGAACGGCATGTGGGAAGGGGTGTAGAGCTTCTATGTCCTCTCTGGGCACACCACCCTCCAGGAACCTCCATGTGTTTAGCTATCCAGAAGCTCTCCAAACCCAGTCTTTTTGGGTTTTTATTAAAGCTTCATTACCAAGGCGTGATTGATGAAATCATTGTCCACTGGTGATCAACTTAGCCTTCAGTCCCTCTTCCCTACCCTGAGGTTAGAGGCTGGGGTTAAAAGGTCCAATCTTCCAATGCCTTGGTCTTTCCATTGACCAGCCCCCGTCTTGAAGCTATTTAGGGGCCCCCAGCCACCGACATTATTGAATCAGCTCAATAACATACAAAAGACACTCTTATCACTCAGGTTTTAGGAGTATGTGTCAGGAAACCAGGACAAAGGGTTTTAGGAGCCTTATACCAGGAAACTGAGACAAAGACAAAACATGCATTTCATAATATCACAATAGCATGTGATTTTTTCTGGGTTTATTTAAACCTCCTTTTCTTCCTAATACTTCATATCGCTTTTTTAAACAAAGTTGTTACACTTTCTACCTGGAGGCTGCCACAGGGGCCAATTTCATCTACTCCTTCAATTACAAAGCTAAAGTATCTGTAAAGATCATTTTCTACACAGAACCCTTCCCAAAGGCCCACCGTAGGCACTAGTTTTCAGTCAGAACTCATGTAACAGACTCCACAAGCTAGCTGAAGGACAACAGCTTTTGCTAAAGCCCATAAATATTTGATGGTCCAATCTTAACAGTTCCTAAAGATGAAAGCACTTTGTACAGTATCAAATTGCCCCCAAAGACTCTTCTATCTGAATAGTTGGCTCTAGTCACTTTACTTACCATTCATGGGCTCTCACTCTCCCCTTGAAAAATCAGACATAAATCAATAAGAAGCAATTTGTTAAATGCATAACATGGGGCTTGTTTGTAATTATCTTCAAACCACTATGTGTATTTGATACATATGTGGAAACGACTGAAAAGCACCACTGCCTAAGAGTGTAACATCTTCTCAGAGAGAAGGCAAACATTGCCCAGCTGCCATGCCCACCTCTCTAGAAATAGCAACAAAGAGAAAATGCAGAAATTAACAGTAACATGGCACTTACTATATGCCAGGCTGTGCTAAGAACTTTAAATATAACAACTCATTTAATCCTCACAACAACCCTATAAGGTAGCTAGTATTATTATCATCCCTATTACACAAATGAAGAAACTGAGACACAGATACTAAATGGTGGGGCTGAGATTTGAAAGCAGACAAATAACTCCAGAGTCCATGTCTTCACCAATATATTTTACTGCCTCAGGATCCTTACTGCTTGGTGTTCATGCAACACGTGATCTTCTTCTCTTGAGTATGGATAGGACCCATGACTTCCTTTTCACCAATAGAATATGACAAAGGTGATGGGATTTTGTTTCCATTATTACACTGCATACAGAACTGAGGGTGGCCTCTGGTCAACAATTAGCAAGGAACAGAGGCCCTCAGTCCAACAACCCTTCAGGAACTGAATTCTGCCAACAATCATGTGATCTTGGACATAGATCCTTCCCCAGCTGAGTTTTCAGATGAGACTGCAGCTCCCGTCCACACATTAATTACACCCTTGCAAGAGTCCCTGAAACAGAGGACCAAGCTAATCCAAGCCTAGAATTCTGACCCACAGAAACTGTGAGACAATGAATGTGTACCCTTGTAGGTTGCTAAGTGTGTGGTAATTTGTTACACAGCACTAGATAATTTATAAGTATATGCTGCCTCTTACTGCAGCTCTTACTTTGGAATATAAATCTGGCCCATCAAAAGTTGCCACCAAATAAGAAAACAAGATTGCCATTGTTTCTGATAAAAAAAAAAAAAGGCCTAAGAATATGCACCCAAAGGAGTCAAGGCAGCAGTGTAGAAGCAAATCAATGTTTTCAAGAAGAAGAAAGATGACTGTTCTCCCATACAACACACCCCTCCTCTGACCCTTATTAATACCTGACCTCAAGGCGATAAAGAAAGGTACTGGGAGAGAGCAGGCCAGTAAAGAGATACACCTTACATCCTTTGAAGCAATTTTCAACATCCCCTGTAGTTTCTGAGGTCTTTGCTTTTAAGAATTCTATGTTTTTGCTGTCATGTAGTATTATATACAATGAGTGAGCACCTGGGATCTGAAGACCTAAGAAAAGACTGACAACCCAGGATAAGGGAAAAGCACAGAAGTAACCCAGACCCAGGTAGATGTCAGCTAGAGCAGAAGCCAGCACCTAAGTAGGACATCAGTGCCAATGTGGGGGATCTGGATGAGGCTTAAGGGATCAGGCAGGTGTCAAAGGGTAGATTAAGTCACTGGTTCAGCATCTAGGGAGAAAGTCAGTGTGTGCGAGGCAGGAAGCTAAAAAGAATATGCAACAGAGGCTGGGCACAGTGGCTCATGCCTGTAATCCTAGTACTTTGGGAGGCCATGGCAGGAGGATTGCTTGAGCTCAGGAGTTCAAGACCAGCCTGAGCAGAATAGCAGAACCTCATCTCTACAAATATAAATTTAAAAAACAATCAGCTGGGTATGGTTGCACATGCCTGTGGTCCTAGCTACTCATAAAGTTGACCCAGAAGGCCAAGGTTGCAATGAGCATGATCATGCCACTGTACTTCTGTCTTTTAGATAGGGTCTCACTCTTAGATCATCATCATCTGATGATCTTTCTGGACAGTTCCTCTCCAGGACATGCAGGAAAGGAGTGGAAGAACCAAGCATAGATTCTTTGTGCTAGAAGGGATCTTAGCGGCCATCTCACCATATTATCTCATTTTACAGACTAAAAAACCTCTGAAACCCAGAGTGGTTGGCAACATGTCCAAGTTCACAAAGCTAGGTAATGGTGCGTCGGAAGCAGGCGTTAGCCAGATGCTCTTCTCAATGCCACTGCAGCCAGTTAACCAATGGGGACTGAAGACCCTGAGCCTTTAGCCCTAGGTAGACAAGTGACACTGTGTAGCCAAGTGCTAAATTGTATGGACAGGCTATAAATGATAGAGGAGTTCTGGAGATAAATGAAAGAGGACTAGGTAATTAGAAACAACTCATGAAGAAGGCTCAATCCAACCCAATCTAGACTGTGCAGAACGAGGAGAAGCTATGTATTGTTGTAAATGGACTCAGAATCTCTAAATAGTCTTAGAATCTCTAACCTCCTCATCAAGACAAAGACCTTGAACACTTTAACATCTTTCCGTATTTCCCCTATTTCCTGTCTTCCAGATGTTTATCTAGTATATTATGCACAAAGGTTTTAAAATACAGGGGAAAATATAGCTTATGATTTTGGACACGTTTTAATGATTTCTTTGTTCACCATTGTTTTTCTGTTCTACACCTTTTGGATTCGTTTTCTCCTGCAGGAAATATGTAAAGTTTAGTAGTTCTTTCAGGAAGGCACTCTGATCGCAAACCCTCCTAGCCCTGGTGTCTGACTATGTCAGTTTCACTCTCACTCCTGAACAATACTTGGGGAAGGAATTGTTCCAGCATTTACCCTCAGGGCCAAAGAGGCAGCTGCCAATCTGCTGGCCATTCTTTTGTGAGGGACAAGTCTTTTCTTACTGCTTGCTTGTAAGACTTCCCCCTTTGTTCTCCATGTTTGGCCATTTCACTTGACTTGTTCCCCACTTCATTCAGTCTTGGCTTAAATGCCACCTCTTCAGAAAGACTTTCCTTGACTATTTTATCTACAATACCTCCTTTTAATCTAGTTTATTTTTCTTTCATAGTACTTATCTACACATGAATTTAAAGTTTATGTATATAACATATATGTGTGTATATATATAATATATATATTATATTCTACATGCATATTATATATGTGTGCGTATTCCCCCATCGAATACACAGTACCTACAACAGAGCCTGGCAATAAATCACTAAATCAATAGCTCCTGATAAATGAACAATTATACGTAGATGTGAGGTTTCATGGTGGTTGTTGAGTTCATCCTGCTCAGCATTTGGTGCTGAACCCTTTCCATCTTAACATCCGTGGTCTGGAAACGTTGGCTGTTTCTTATATTAAGTGGTTTAGGACTCTGTAATAGTCATGGTTCTCCAGAGAACAGAACCAACAGGAGATATATAGAGACAGAAAGAGAGATTTTAAGGAACATGTGATTGTGGAGATTTGGTAAATCCAAAATTTGTGGAGTGAGCCAGCAGGCTGGAGACCTAGGGATGAATTATAGTTCAAGTCCAAAGACCATCTATAGGCAGAACTTACATAATAGAGGCGTAATCTGCTATACTCAAAGTCTACTGATTTATTTATTTACTTATTTGTTTTTAAGAGATAGAGTTTCAGTCTGTTGCTCAGGCTGAAGTGCAGTGGCACAATCATACCTCACTGTAACCTTGAATTCCTGGACTCTAGTGATCCTCCCACCACAGCCTCCTAGCTAGCTGGGACTACAGGCATATGTCACCATGTCCAGGCAACTTTTTAAAGTTTTTTGTGGAGATGAGCTCTTGCTATGTTGCCCAAGATGGTCTTGAACTCCTGGGCTCAAGCAGTTCTCCCACTTCAGCCTCCTGAGTAGCTAGGAGTAGTGAGGATTACAAGTGCATCCCATAATACCTGATTAATTATTTCATTTTTTGTAGAAACAAGGTCTTGCTATATTGCATAGGCTGGTCTCCAACTCCTGGCCTCAAGTTATCCTCCTGGCTTGGCCAGGATTATAGGCACTAGCCACCACACCTGGCCTACTACTGATTTAAATGCTAATCTCATCTAAAAAATGTCTTCACAGAAATATCTAGAATAACATTTGAACAATATGTGGATATCATGACCTAGCCACATTGACACATAAAATTAACCTTCACAGACTCTCACCCTAGATGGGAAGTGCTCCATTTGTGCCACCGAGCCTCGCTCCTATTTTGCTTGGCAGCCTCTGTTTCCTCCCAGAGCTGCTCACTCCCAGTTGCCACCTACCTCTGGGCTCTCCAGTGGAGTTATTTCACCCTGGGGGCTCTGGCTGCACAGAGATTCCAGTGTCCCACCATGGGCCCTGCAGACCTTCCCAGGCAGTGTTGAAGCCCAGGGTCCACCACCCCTTGTCTGGTCATGAGTCCCTTGGGTCATGTGACTTCAACCCCCTCCCTCATTAATGTGAGTTTCCTCTGAATTCAGGTTCACAGAGATTTTCCTCTTGTTTTGGAATGGGTTGTATATGTTTAAATTTTTTAAAGCAATATTTCATCTTATGCCAGTGGAATGGAAGGTAGGGGAGTGTACATGCTCCCTCTGGCACCTTGATTGGAAGTTGGTAGGAATTAAACGGGTCTGGGAGAGATGGCAAGGCATCCTGGGTGCAAGAGAGCAGAGAACAGATGGGAAGAGTGTGCTCCATGGTGAGGAAAGCCAATAGCCTTTCTTGAGCATTCTCACACTGGAGCACCTGCTATGTGGTGGGAGCTGTGCAGGTGCTGAGGGCTGGGCAGGTGCTGGAGACAGTGATTACAAGACATGCGCATTCCTGTTCTCAGTAAGCTCAGCATGGAGACTGGAGTGAGCATGCTAGGCACAGTGGCAATCGGGGTTTGACAAGGAAGAGTCAGATTTTAAAGTACCTCAGGAATCTGATAAAAGATTTTGGCTTGACTTCCCAGAAAACAGATAGCTGCAGGCTTTTTGAGCATAAGGGATTCCAGGCTGAAAGTGATGTTTAAGGAAGCAAATTTGACAGAGGAAACTAGAGGCAGGATATCAGTGAGAAGTAGGTGCCATAATGCCTACCAACTCCTCGCATAATACCGATGTATGTTTCTTATCCCAGTATAGATTTTCGTAGAACCCCTTTTCACTTTCAAAGTGTCCTATTTGAATGATAAATTGCAAGGTCATCTAGCTAAAAGTCCAAATGTGAATTTTTTGTTTGTTTGTTTGTTTTTGGAGACAGGGTCTTGCTCTGTCACCCAGGTTGAAGTTCTGTGATGCCATCAGAGCTTACTGCAGCCTCAACCTCCCAGGCTCAAGCAATCCTCCAGCCTCAGCTTCCTGAGGCTAGGACCATAGGCATGTGTGTTTGTTTGTTTGTGTGTTTGTTTGTTTTTTGTTTTCTTTTTGTAGAGATGGGGTCTTACTATGTTGCCCAAGCTGGTCTTGAACTCCTGAGCTCAAGCGATCTTCTCCCCTGGCCTCCCAAAATGCTGGGGTTACAGGTATGAGCCACCACGCCTGGCCAATAATGTGAGCTTCTTGAGGGTAGGAACTGTGGCCTCTTTGCTTTCATGCCTGAAGCACACTGTTCCAGACACATGTAATAAGCATTTCACTATCTGTTGAAAAACAAAACAAAACAAAACAAAACTAATGACTCTAACAAGTGAATTAGAAAGCAGTTATGAAGGTAGCAGGAAATGGAAGATGATACAGTATTTATGAAAGCAGAGTTTCAAGGAGAAGACTATGGGTAACAGAATCTTGTTCCAAGGAAAGTGAGAACACTGGGAGAACAAAAATGAGCACAGGCTTCATGGAGACACGACTGATTCCCAGTCTGGGGTGAGGAAGGTACAAGGCAAGCCTGCAACATTCAGAGCTAACAAACAAGAAGGACTGAAAGACAAAGTAGGCCTTGTTAAAGGACACAGGAGCTGGCTTAAAGGGGCCCCCACTGGCCACATTTGTGTTGATTTGAGCATCAAAAAAAGAATAATGATGGCTTTGGATTACAAAACAGAAGGAAAAGAAAAAGAAATCCTGAGTCCACACTGTTATTGAACAAAAAAACAGGGGAAGCTCTTTTATTTTAAACATGAGAACACCAGTCAATGAGTATAGAAGGAACTTGAAAATGTCTACTTTGCCATCATCAATGCAATAATTGGTTGAAATGAGGCTCATCAATGCATGTTAAAACCATTGAGAGAAAAGTTGTTGGAATGGGAGACTTGCATGGTATCAAAACTTGACTTGCAAAACCACTCCTAAAAACTTTATAAAACTAATCAGGAAAGAAGGGAGCGGAGGAAATGAAAGTACACCAAGCTTGTAGCACATTCAGCATTGATCACTAAGTCAGCTAATTCTCTGACCTGCTTCCTCATAGCTCTGTGGTGCCCATTGTCCTAGAATCACATAAACCCTGTCACAAGATTATAGTTCCCCTTAACTGCTTCTAGATAACAACTTGAACATTAGAAAACATTAAGTTTTCCCTATGAGATATTCCTTCATGTCCTGCGTATCACTGAAACTACTCTATCAGTTGGCCTGAAGGACCCCACAAGAAACTGACTCACCAAAGAATGCAGTTTCCACATCCTGTTAATTTTATCCCCCTTACCCCAACCAATCTACAACCCCAATTCTCTAGTCCCTTGCCCTCTAGAATCTCCTTAAAAACTGCAGCCCAGCCAGGCTCAGTGGCTCATGCCTGTAATCCCAGCACTTTCGGAGGCCAACACAGGTGGATCACTTGAGGCCAGGAGTTCAAGACCAGCCGGGCCAACATTACAAAACCCTGTTTCTGCTAAAAATACAAAAATTAGCCAAGCGTGGTTGCAGGTGCCTGTAATCCCAGCTACTCAGGAGGCTGAGGCACAAGAATCACTAGAACCGGGAGGTAGAGGTTGCAGTGAGCCAAGATCACACCATTGCACTATAGCCTGGGCAACAGAGCAAGACTCTGTCTCCTTGGGGAGATGGATTTGAGGGTCTCCTCCCACCTCCTCACTTGGCACCCTGAGATCATTAAACTCTTTCTCAACTACAAACCCTGTTGTCTCACTGTAATGGTTCTGTCACTGCACAACAGGCATACAAACCTTTTGGTCTTATAACACTTGTTAATCACAAATAGGAAAAGATAGTTTTACAATGGAGAAATGTGGCAGGCAACGTAGTAACCAAAGTTAACTTCATTAATAACAAGACAAAATTAACATCATGATGTGATGCAACCGGAAGTACATGATGTTGTATATGTAAAATTCTTATCAAGACACAAAACAACCAACCAATGCTTAACCTGAATCTAAACATGAAGAAACAATCAAATAAGTCCAGTAGGAGGGACATTCTACAAGATAACTGGCCTGAACTCTTCAAAAAGTTCAAATATTATGACATACCACAAAAGAGAACGAAACATTCTAGAAACTAGAATCTAGACTAAGGGAGACCAAGGAAATAAAACAATCAAAGACAATGCATGAAGCTTATTTGGGCCCTGGATTAAAAATTAACAAGAACAACAACAGCAAAACTTCAAAATACTTTTAGGGGGACAGTTAAGGGCTTTGAATATGGACTGTTTATTAAATGATCTTATTGTTTCAACATTAAATTCCCTGGGAATAATAACGTAATTGTAGTGAATGACTTTTTATTTCTTAAGAGATACATGCGTAAGTATTTAGAGTGAAGTATTTAGAGGGGAGCACTTAGATTAAAAGTCATGATAAATGCAACTTTCCTTCAAATTGCTCTGTGAAAACACACACATGTGCACACACAGGGGATATGGGCAGCAAACATGGCAAAATGTTAGCAATTTGGTAAATTAAGGTGACAGGTGGGTATTCATTGTATTGTTATTTCCGCTTTTCTATAGTTTGAAAACTTTTCAAGATTAAAAAAAAATGGGTATGCTGGGTGCAGTGGCTCACGCCAGTAATACGACTAGGGAGGCTGAGGCAGGATGATCACCTGAGGCTAGTAGTTCGAGACCAGCCTGCACAACATAGCAAAACTCTGTCTCTAAATTCAAAAATAAAAATAAATAAGGGTAAGTAAAGGTCACTTATTGACATTAAGAGGGTGTGGGGACTCAGACAATTATACCCCAAAGCAAAGGCCTCAGAAGCAAAGTTTCTCTCTCTGACCTTCTCTGCCCTCCTGTCTCTCATGCCTCATTCTCTCCTGAAGCAAGTCATAGAAACTGAAATCCCTCTTCCCCAAGGTGGGTCATAAAAACCAAAAATCTCTTTTCCCCAAAACCAGCCATAAGACCTAAAAATATTACTCTAACTTTACCCCACATTTCTGTATAAAAACTGGTCATAAAGAAATTCTCTGACCTCTCTTGTCTGAATGTCCATTCTAAGACTGTTCCAGAAAGAGCTCTGCCCAATACTTGGAGGAGTGGATGCTGCAAATAGGCCAAGAAGAATCTGGACAGGCCTTCCTGAGTTTCCTTACTCAGTTTACTAGCATTAGATCATATCCTTTTTGCCCAATCAGTTCTGCACAGTCTACACAGCTGTTCATTATTCATTGACTCTAAGCATAAAAATGGATATCTTTTCCTGTGTATATGGGTCTTCCTTCTAAAAGCTCCCATGTCACGTAAAACTATAACCAAATACTTTTTTATGCTTTTCTTTTTTAACTTGTCTCTTGTTACAAGGTGTTGGTCATGACCTTTACAATGGGAAGGAAAGGGATCACCCCCTTTCTGCCACACAAGGGCATCTTCCAGGCTTCAAGAGTGTAGTTGATTAGAAAGAAAGAGAAAAATCAATTGCCTCAAGTTGAGAAGATGACAGAGAGAAAAGAGGTAAAAGTAAAGACTATCAATAATGATGAGGTTATATAAATACAGTAATCAAAGGAATAAGCAGGGTCAAATAAAAATTTTTTGGCTAGTTTTCTTTTTCAAATACACTTCTGCAGGGACAGACAAGAGAGATTTCTACAGAAATGGACTAGAGAGATTTCTACAGGAATCCATTAAAGAGACTTGTATACAAGTTTCACCTAATGCTCATTTACTAATAATTCCCAGAAGAGACTACTGACTGGATTCATAGAAGGGTATGTTATGCTGTTTATGCTTATAGTGATAATTCTTAATTTTACTTAGTATCTGTTCATTACCTTCATTCAAAGATAAGCACTTCATGATCTTATAACCACCACCCTCATGCATAGAAACACAAAGGCGCACACCAAATCCACAATTTCTCCTCTTATTCTCCCAATATAGTCATATTGCAATTTCTGGTTAAATATTTATTTAATATTTAAAACGGATAATCTGGTTATCCTTTATATTTTTATTTATGGCATTACTTTAATGAACACATATAATAATTGTTATATGCCAGGCATTAAGTGCTCTATAAATATTAACTTCTTTAGTCATTATTAGAGAATATAATTATTATTTACAACTGAGCCATGAAGTTCATTGAGATGACATTTCATTTCCTGCACAATGTTTTGCTTCAAAAAAAAATTTTTTTAACTATCTCTCATTTTTAAAGTCTTCGTCTTCCTATTCTACTTTCTGGGATAATTTCTCAGCTCTATCTTTTCATCATCCTTCTGTTAATTATTTTAAATCACTGCCATTATATTTTTGATTTTCAAATTGTTCTCTGTTCTTATAGTATTTTAATCTTTTTTCATAAATTCAATATCTTCTTATATGTCTGAAGATACTAAGATTTTGCTACTGTTCTTTTAAGTTTTCTTTGCTATCTGTATTGTATTTAGTTTGTATGTGTGTTTCTTATTTGATAATTTTGGACTCTATGTTAAAAGCTTTCCTCAAATGCTTTGTGGTCTTTGTCTGTTAATATTCAAGAGTAAAGTTCTAAAAAAGTTGCTTGGAAATCCTCTGTGTATGGGAACAGCTTGACTAATAGTGGCTTTAACCAGTCATTTTCCAGCACCCGTCTCCAATATTAGCCCCTAGATATTTCTTCTTGGGCCAATTAGTTTCTGGGAAGATAATTCCTCCAGCCTCCTGCCTGGGCAGTGTAAGCCTGCTTGCCTGGGGACCATCCAGGGGAAAGGAGTTAGGATAACATCATTCAGTGTGGGGATTTTCATTAAATACCCCCTGGGCCAATCCATGCCCTCTCCAACCCAGTTTCTGCTGGCAATAAACCTCCTATCTTTTGCCAGTCTATGTTTGGGGGAGAAGGATGGTAACCTGCTGTTAGAGTGGGGCAGGATGCCTAAATCAGTAGTGAGGGAGGTCTCTCAGTGTGCGTTAGAAACACTTTCAACCAATGCTCCTGTTCTCAGCTCTACCTTGTACCTCTGCCTTCAGAGGCACTTGGTGTTTTTCCACCAGAGCTGGGTTTCTGTGGTTGTAATCACTTTGCTTCTTGCGGGCTTTTTCCTTCAGTCTTTCCGCCTTCAGTCTTCAGAGTAGGAGAGCTTAATGTTTGCCCTTTAACTCCAGAAAAGCTACTCTGAAAGTGATCAGATTTTGGAGGTGAGGGATTGTGAGAGTGAGCACGTGGTTTGAAAAATTAGTTTATTTGAGAATGAAGGGACCAAGGGCTAGCTTCTTTGGCCCTCTGAAGGCTTATTGAAAAATCACTGACATGAGGCAGATTGATTAAGAGGAGAAATGGCATATACATTTAACATAATCATAATTATTAATAATATTAATTTCACACAATTTTAGAACATATATTAATAACACATTGATAGAAATATAACCTAAAGAAAGTTAAACATTTCATATTTGACAGTGCTTCCTGTGTGATTTTAACATACCAATTATGAATATGTCTCTTGGACATCCAGGGCCTTAATATCTAAAAAGCTATTTTGAGGTCAAAAAGACTAAATTTAGAATTTGAAATTTAATTTTGAAAAGTTTTTCAAATATCAAAGGTTTAAAACACTTGATGTCACAAAATGGATTCACTGTCACTGTAAGATAAGTCATTCATTTAGCCATAGTGATAATTCAAAGATTCTAACAAGTGAAAACTTTTACCCTTTGATATAAAGGAAACTCGGTTGCTTAAAGAATCATAAGACCTAATAAAGAAAGCATGAGACAAGCTGAATCTGCCTCTTCCTCTCTCTCCTCTTTTGTTTTGTTCTGTTACAGTTTACTCAAAAGGTGGTCTTTTACTATCTCTTATTAATACTACACAAATCTCATTCAAAAGAGAAAATCAAAATTTGTATATTAGTGTATTAATAACACTAGAGCTATACATATTAGGTTGGTGCAAACGTAATTTTGCTATTAAAAGTAATGGCAAAAACTGCTATTACTTTTGTACCAACCTAATATATATAAAGAAAGAGACAGGGTCTCACTCTGTCACTCAGGCTGGAGTGCGGTGGACAACCATAGTTCCCTTGTCTTAAGTGATCCTCCCACCTCAGCCTCCCAAGTAGCTAGGAGTACAGTCACCATGCCCGGCTGATTTATTTTAAAATATTTTGTACAGAAGGAGTCTCAGTATGTTGCCCAGGCTTGTGTCAAACTCCTGGCCTCAACTAATCCTTACTCTTAGCTTCCCAAAGCTAAAGTTAATATTAATAAAACCTTAAAAACAAATGCATCCAATCTAAATCAGTGTTGACCACAAGGTAAGATTTCCATAAACCTTTTATAATTTTTTTCACTTCCCCCTAACTTTTTATATTTATTCAGTTTTAATATGATTCTTTTTTGTTTCTTCAGTTTCAAACAGTCCTTAAAAACCTGTGAAAAGATCAACAAAATTGATAGACTGCTAACAAGACTAATAAAGAAGAAAAGAGAGAAGAACCAAATAGATGCAATAAAAAATGTTAAAGGGGATATCACCACCAATTCCACAGAAATACAAACTACCATCAGAGAATACTAAAAACACCTCTACACAAATACACTAGAAAATCTAGAAGAAATGGATAAATTCCTGGAAACATACATTCTCCCAAGACTAAACCAGGAAGAAGTTGAATCTCTGAATAGACCATTAACAGGCTCTGAAATTGAGGCAATAATTAATAGCCTACCAACCAAAAAGAGTCCAGGACCAGATGGATTTACAGCCAAATTCTACCAGAGGTACAAAGAGGAACTGGTACCATTCCTTCTGAAACTATTCCAATCAATAGAAAAAGAGGGAATCTTCCCTAACTCATTTTATGAAGTCAGCATCATCCTGATATCAAAGCCTTGGCAGAGACACAACAAAAAAAGAGAACTTTAGACCAATACTGCTGATGAACATCAGTGTGAAAATCCTCAATAAAATACAGGCAAACTAAATCCAGCAGCACATCAAAAAGCTTATCCACTACGATCAAGTTGGCTTCATTCCTGGGATGCAAGGCTGGTTCAACATACTCAAATCAATAAACGTAATCCATCACATAAACAGAACCAACGACAAAAACCACATGATTATCTCAGTAGATGCAGAAAAGGCCTTTGACAAAATTCAACAGCCCTTCATGCTAAAAACTCTCAATAAACTATGTATTGATGGAACGTATCTCAAAATAATAAAAGCTATTTATGACAAACCCACAGCCAATATCATACTGAATGGGCAAAAACTGGAAGTATTCCCTTTGAAAACTGGCATAAGACAGGTTGCCCACTCTCACTACTCCTATTCAACATAGTGTTGGAAGTTCTGGCCAGGGCAATCAGGCAAGAGAAAGAAATAAAGGGCATTCAATTAGGAAAAGAGGAAGTTACATTGTCCCTGTTTGCAGATGACATGATTGTATGTTTAAGAAACCCCATCATCTCAGCATAAAATCTCCTTAAGCTGATAAGCAACTTCAGCAAAGTCTCAGGATACAAAATCAAGTGCAAAAATCACAAGCAATCCTATATACCAATAACAGACAACCAGAGAGCCAAATTATGAGTGAGCTCCCATTCACAATTGCTACAAAGAAAATAAAATACCTATGAATCCAACTCACAAGGGATGTGAAGGACTTCTTCAAGGAGAACTACAAACCACTGCTCAACGAAACAGAAGAGGACACAAACAAATGGAAGAACATTCCATGCTCATGGATAGGAAGAATCAATATCATGAAAATGGCCATACTGCCCAAGGTAATTTATAGATTCAATACCATCCCCATCAAACTACCAATGACTTTCTTCACAGAATTGGAAAAAACTACTTTAAAGTTCATATGGAACCAAAAAAGACCCCTCATTGCCAAGACAATCCTAAGCAAAAAGAACAAAACTGGAGGCATCACATTACCTGACTTTAAGCTATACTACAAGGCTGCAACAAACAAAACAGCATGGTACTAGTAGCAAAACAGAGAGATAGACTAATGGAACAGAACAGATGCCTCAGAAATAACATCACACATCTACAACCATCTGATCTTTGACAAACCTGACAAAAACAAGAAATGGGGAAAGGATTCCCTATTTAATAATGGTGCTGGGAAAACTAGCTAGCCATATGTAGAAAGCTGAAACTGGATCTCTTCCTCACACCTTATACAAAAATTAAGTCAAGATGGATTAAACACTTAAATGTAGACCTAAAACTGTAAAAACCCTAGAAGAAAACCTAAGCAATACCATTCAGGACATGGGCATGGGCATGTTTTAGTCATGACTATAACACCAAAAGCAATGGCAACAGGCTGGGTGCAGTGGCTCACGCCTGTAATCCCAGCACTTTGGGAGGCTGGGGTGGGCAGATCACGAGGTCAGGAGATCGAGACCATCCTGGCTAACATGGTGAAACCCCATCTCTACTAAAAAAAAATTAGATGGGCGTGGTGGTGGGCACCTGTAGTCCCAGCTACTCGGGAGGCTGAGGCAGGAGAATGGTGTGAATCCCGGAGGCGGCGGAGCTTGCGGTGAGCCGATATCATGCCACTGCACTCCAACCCGGGCGACAGAGCAAGACTTCACCTCAAAAAAAAAAAAAAAGGCAACAAAAGCCAAAATAGACAAATGGGATCTAATTAAACTAAAGAGCTTCTGTACAGCAAAAGAAACTACCATCAGAGTGAACAGGCAACCTACAGAATAGGAGAAAATTTTTGCAATCTACCCATGTGACAAAGTGCTAATATCCAGAATCTACAAATAACTTAAACAAATTTACAAGAAAAAAATAAACAACCCCATCAAAAAGTGGGCAAAGTATATGGACAGACAGTTCTCAAAAGAAGACATTTATGCCAGCCAAGAGACACATGAAAAAACGCTCATCATCACTGGTCATCAGAGAAATGCAAATCAAAACCACAATGAGATACCATCTCACACCAGTTTAAATGGCAATCATTAAAAAGTCAGGAAACAACAGATGCTGGAGAGGATGTGGAGAAATAGGAACACTTTTACACTGTTGGTGGGAGCATAAACTAGTTCAACCATTGTGGAAGACAGTGTGGCGATTCCTCAAGGATCTAGAACTAGAAATACAATTTGACCCAGCAATTCCATTACTGGGTATATACCCAAAGGATTATAAATCATGCTACTATAAAGACACATGTACACGTATGTTTATTGTGGCACTATTCACAATAGCAAAGACTTGGAACCAACCCAAATGTCCATCAATGATAGACTGGATTAAGAAAATGTGACACATATACACCACGGAATACTATGCAGCCATAAAAAAGGATGAGTTAATGTCATTTGCAGGCACATGGACGAAGCTGGAAACCATCATTCTAAGCAAACTGTCACAAGGACAGAAAACCAAACACCCCATGTTTTCACTCATAGGTGGGAATTGAACAATGAGAAAACTTGGACACAGGGTGGGGAGCATCACTACACATGGGGGCCTGTCATGTGTCATATCCCATCACACACGGGGGAGGGATAGTATTAGGAGAAATACCTAATGTAAATGATGAGTTAATGGGTGCAGCAAACCAACATGGCACATCTATACCTATGTAACAAACCTGCACGTTGTGCATATGTACCCTAGAACTTAAGCATAATAAAAAAAGAATAAGATAAAGACATACCCCCCAAAAAATCTCTAAACTAGAAAAAAATTATATTCTCTTTAACCAAAATCACATTTCTGTGTCTTTTTATAATCTTTCTTACCAAAAACACATTCTACCTTTCTTATACTCTTTGCATGTAGAATTTTATCTCTTATATCTAGTAGTTTTAATCACATCTACTAATTACAAAGTTAGTTCTTAGTAGCCCTTATTTTTAGTGAAAAACCTAGAAGGGAAGCAATTTTAATTATCAACCAAATGCAGAGCCCAGGGCAAAAGATAATGCCTGGAGCTAGGCCTCAGCATGACTTCAAGGCTCAAATCCAAAGACATAAGCTCACAGACTAATCAAGCAAGCATCAAAACTATTACAGAGCAGTAGTTTTATGACCTTAAAACATCTAGCACAGACAGTATCAGACCGATAGACCCAGGCAAAAACATCTAAATTAAATTCTGAAGATGTTTTTTATTTTGTTTTACCAACAGTTTTTAAATGGTATTTATTTAACAAAGATTACTAAAATTACATGAACCTGAAAAGCATTTGGGGTTGCTTTTTTTTAACTTTATTTATGACTTATGAAGTCATAAGACTTGTAAAATTCACTAGTTTGAAATAGTTAATTCAAACCAGGTTAATGTAACTGGAAAATGTTAAAGATTACCTAAAGAAGCCCTTACTGGGTTTTAGAGAAAGCAGGTCACAAATTTATATCTCAAAACAGAGAGAGAGCAAAAAAAAACTTAAGCTATTTCAAGAAGTTTGGTTGTATTAGAGGACAATTAAAAATGGATGCTAAGGTAACACAAAATCATAAGAATTTACCATAAGTTTTAATTTTTATTTTAATTTTGTTTAGATAGGTAGCTGTCGGGGGAACCAGTCCCCAATATTTCAGCATAGGTTCTTTCTATTTTCTCTAAGTGTGGCTGGTCGGAGAAATAAAGAGAAAGAGTACAAAGAGAGGAATTTTACAGCTGGGCCATGGGGGGTGACATCACATATCAGTAGGTCCGTGATGCCCACCTGAGCAGCAAAACCAGCAAGTTTTTATTAGGGATCTCAAAAAGGGAGGGGTATACAAACAGGGAGTAGGTCACAAAGATTACATGCTTCTGAGTCCAATAAAGATCACAAAGCAAAGGGCAAAGCAAAGATCACAAGGTAAAGGGCAAGATGAGAATTACTGATGAGGGTCTATGTTCAGCTATGCATGTATTGTCTTGATAAACATCTTAAACATCAGAAAACAGGGTTCGAGAGCAGAGAACCAGTCTAACCTCAAATTTACCAGGGCGGGGTTTCTTCCCCACCCTAATAAGCCTGAGGGTACTGCAGGAAACCAGGGTATATTTCAGTCCTTATCTCAACAGCATAAGACAGACACTCCCAGAGTGGCCATTTATAGACCTTCCCCCAGGAATGCATTCGTTCCCCAGGGTATTAATTATTAATATTCCTTCCTGGGAAAAGAATTCACCAATATCTCTCCTACTTGCATGTCCATTTACAGGCTCTCTACAGGAAGAAAAATACAGCTCTATTCTGCCCGACCCCTCAGGTAATCAGACCTTATGGTTGTCTTCCTTTGTTCTCTGAAAATCGCTGTTATTCTGTTCTTTTTCAGGATGCACTGAATTCATATTGTTGAAACACACATTTTACAATCAATTTGTAAAATAGTGGTCCTGAGGTGACATACATTCTCAGCTTATGAAGATTATAGGATTAAGAGATTAAAGTAAAGACAGGCATAAGAAATTATAAGAGTATTATTTGGGAACTGATAAATGTCCATGGAATCTTCACAATTTATGTTCAGAGATTGCAGTAAAGACAGGTGTAAGAAATTATAAAAGTATTAATTTGGGGAACTGATAAATGTCCATGAAATCTTCACAATTTATGTTCCTCTGCTGCGGCTCCAGCTAGTCCCTCTGTTCAGGGTCCCTGACTTCCCATAACAGGTAGCTTTCAATTTAGTCTCTGTTTTTCAACTGGATCACTGAGCTTAGGGCAGAACTCATTAAGGAACAGGGCCAAGAAAGTAGCTGTAGTTTTTAGGGCCTAAAAGTTTAAATATATGAAAAGCAGATGCTATTGGAAGGCAGAACATTTAGAACTTTAAAAATTAATGATTTTACTGCAGCCTGGGTTCCTCAAAAAAGGAAAATCCAAGGGACCACATTTTGCAATGTTTCCATAGTATACTATATTACAAAGATGCTTTTCTAGGTGTTTAAACCATGCTCTTTCTTCCATAAACACACAAAGAAATGACTAGCCCCCAGCAGTAATAATCATTTTGTTGTAAGCAACTACAGTCAGCCACTTCTAACATTGTAGTTCTTGCCTAGCCACCACACACGCCAAGGTCAAGTTTTTTCATAATCCAGTGTAATTCTGGTACCCCCAAAAGCCAAAGAACTCAGCTAACACAACACAAAAGAGAGCAAAATTTGAGACCTAAGAGGAACTTGCTCATAACTCTGGAAACTCCACAAGGAAAGCAGAAGACCCCCCAAAAACGGGATGAGTGTTGTTTTTTTCTGAGTTCCTTAAGGAGCTGGACAGAGTCATCAGAAGTCTTCTTTAGATTTTTTCAATGTGGTACTAAAGATGGCAAAAAGGAAGGAGGAGTAGAGAGGAATAAAAGTAAATAGGAGAACAAATTTTAAGAAAGAAAGTGAGCAGAGGGATTTTAAAAAAGATTGTAGTCTACTGGAAAAAATTTCCAAAGAGATAAAGGCAGAAAAGCCTTTAAAATTTGTATAATAGCTTGGATATCTGCTACTAATTTAAGCTGACTTCTATCCATAGAGCCCTTAATAAAAAATACTTCCTTTGTTATGAATCCCGCATGGAATCAAAACAGCTAGTTTGAGTGTGCAAAGGATTTTAATTTTGCTCTAGGTGAGATTTGTGCTATTTAATTTTGTCAAGGGAATTTCTAAGGCTACCCATGACACAATTGTGTGATCTTCCTTTAATTTGATCTTTGTATTAATTGTTTAAAATAAGAGATCTCATGTGTGTGTGTGTGTGTGTGTGTGTGTGTGTGTGTGTGTTCTAATTTAGAAGCCTAATTTAAAAGGTCTATTTTCTGACCATTGACAACTAGAATTTCCAGTAACGTAACACTGACTCAGTCCAATAGCCTCTTCAGTGAAGAAGCATTCCCAAAGATTGGTATTACTTGGAAAAACAAGAGAAATGGCCTCTTACTGGAATTACAGCCTCTAATACTATACTTCAACTCAATTTGTTTTGCAAGCAGGATGGAAAATGGAATGAAATACCATATGTTCAAGCATTTTTGCAGCTCAGTCAGGATAAAACGCTGCAGCAGGCACGTGCATGTTTGACAAAAGGAAAAGAAGAAAAAGAGCTAGACATAATAGATGATCCTTTAATGCAAGCCCCGCGCAGTTCAGTGGACAGTTTTGGGTGGAGCAGAACCTCCTTCAGTCAGCTCTGAAGATTCAGATGTGTCAGTCCTTTATCCCTCTAGTTCACCTGAAAGTTTTATTGAGAACCCTTCATCCCCTCCTCCTTACCCATCTAGTCCCACTCTATACCCTCCAGTCCCTGATGAACTTAGTCTAACAAATACTACTCATAGTGGAACCTCCTATCAACCTCCAAAGGGAAACCTTTGTCCACTTAGAGAGGTGGCAAATGGGGAAGAAGGCACTGTGAGAGCACATATTCTCTTTTCTGTGAATCATTTGGCTATGTAAAGAGAAGTTTGGTTATTTCTCTGAAGATCCAGGAAAATTCATAGATGAGTTTGAGAAATTAACTCTGACCTATAGTTTAACTTGGCAGGATCTGAAGGTTTTGTTGTCTCTGTGTTTTACAGTGGAAGAGAAACAATGCATTTTGGGGAAAGCTAGGGCCCATGCAGATGAGGTATTGTCTTGCAAACCAAACCATTATTTATTTATATATATCAGACAGGAGGCATAGCAGTTCCAGATTGAGATCCAGAGTGGAACTACCAAAGCGGCAATAAGGACATGGGGAGGAGAGATCCTAGGGTCACTTGTTTGTTGGAAAAGATAAAGAAATGTATGAAAAAGTCTGTTAACTATGAAAAGGCTAAGGAAGTTTCTCAGGGGAAAGATGAGAATCCAGCTTTGTTTCAAGGGTGTTTAGTTGAGGCAATCAGGAAATATACTAACACTGATCCTGCCTCAAGGGAAAGACAAACCCTTTGGAGAGTACATTTTTTTATAACCCAGTCCGCCCCTGATATCTGTAGGAAACTGCAAAAAGCAGCTATGGGTACCCAAACTCCTATGGAGCAGCTTTTGGGTATGGCATTTTTCGTTTTTGATAACAGGGACAAAGCAGAGGAAGCAGAAAGAGCAAGATGGACCTGCCACAAGGTGCAGCTCTTGGCTGCAGCCTTAAGGTCACCTCTAGCATGGGACTGCCCTCCTGGCTCTTGGCCTGAACAAGAGAAGCTGAAAGGTGGGAAGCCCAAAACTGGGCATCCGAGTCACCATGCCTTGGGCATAAATCAGTGTGCACTCTGTAAGAAAACCAGCCATTGGAAGAGTGATTGCCCAGTGTTCCAAAGGGAGCCATTGGTACCTGAACCAACAATGGCTAAAATAGCCAGGCAAGCCCAAGAGTGATGGGGCCTGAGACCTTCTGCCACAGCTCTTATCAGACAACTAGCTGTATCACCAGAGGAGCCTCGGGCAACCCTTGATGTGGCAGGTAGGAATATTAATTTTTTCCCTGATACTGGGGCTGCTTACTCTGTTTTGACCCATTATAACGGGCCTCTGTCACCCCAAAACTTTATGGTCGTGGGGATAGGTGGACAAGCCCACAGATGTCATTTTACCTATCCTCTAAGCTGTTCTCCAGGGACTTTGGTTTTCTCACATGCCTTTCTTATCATGCCTGAGTGCCCCACCCCTCTGTTGGGAAGGGATTTGTTGACTCAGCCACAGACAGTGGTATCTTTTGAAAATCACAAGACAAAAGAGGGATTACTCCTCCTCCTTTCCTGTGATAAGGGAGGAAAGTCAATAGGGGACTTATCTACTTTACCTATTGAAGTAATCTCCCAAGTAGATCCTATAGTATGGGACACTCAGGTTCCAGGCAAAGTGTTAAATGTTTCCCCACTTTACATCCAACTTAAGCCTGGTGTCCCATATCCCTGGAAGGCACAATACCCCTTAAAGCCAGAGGCACAAAGAGAGATCCAACCATTAATAGCTAAGTTTTTGCAATTTGGGATGTCAAGGCCCTGTGAGTCTCCTTGTAATACGCCAATCTTGCCAGTTAAAAGGCCAAATGGAGACTATAGATTTGTCCAAGATCTTTGAGCTGTCAATGAGGCTCTTATTCCCATACATCCTATAGTGCCCAATCCCTACATGCTGTTAGCCCAGGTCTATGGAGATGCCAATTGGTTTACAGTCTTAAATCTTAAGAATGCCTTTTTTTTTTTTTGCATTCCAGTACACCCTGATTCACAATTCATTTTTGCTTTTGAATGGACTTACCCTGATAGTCATTTAGTTTCTCAATTAACTTGGACAGTTCTTCCCCAGGGGTTTAGGGACAGCCCTCATCACACTGGCTAGAGAATTAAAGATGTTACAATTAAATAAGGGCACTATTATTCAATATGTAGATGATCTGCTGATTGCTAGCCCAACCGAAAGAGACTCAGATGAAAATACCATTAGGTTGCTAAATCTTCTGGGAGCTAACACATAAAGCCCAGACTTCGACTCAAGAGGTTAAATACTTAAGATTATGTACTAACCCCTAGCATTCAGGCAATCATACCAGAATGAAGGGAAGCTATCTTGGGCATTCTGGAACCCCAAACTAGAAAGCAGCTGTGGGTTTTCCTAGGGATGGCAGGCTTCTGCCATTTTTGGGTGCCTGGATTTGGGCATATAGCTAAGCCTTTATATTAGGCTCTGAAAGGAGCAGATGTAGATCTTACTGAATGGGATAGTAACTGTCAACAAGCTTTTAATGCCCTCAAGGAGAAATTGGGATCAACTCCAGCCCTAGGAATCCCTAATATTAATAAGCCATTTTCCCTCTATATGGCTGAAAAACAGGGAATACCCCTAGGTGTCCTTGTATAGAAGCTGGGAGATATTCCCCAACCAGTGGCATATTTTTCTAAGCAATTAGACCATGTCACTTTGGGATGGCCTGGATGCCTCAGGGCAGTTGCTGCAACTGCTCTCTTGAAGCCAATAAACTGGTTTTAGAACAAATCTGAAGGTTTTAACCCCACACCAAGTACAAGGAGTCCTGGAAGCTAAAGGACACCAGTAGATAACAGCGGGACACTTACTGAAATATCAGGCTTTGTTACTAGACACTCCTGATATAACACTTAAAGTATGCCAGATGTTGAATCCAGCTACCTACTTGCTTGAACCTACAGGCGCCTTAGATTATTCTTGTATACAAGTTACTTCCGCCATCCAGATTTAAAGGATGGGCCTCTAGAAAACCCTGAGTAGAACGGTTTACAGATGGAAGTAGCTTTGTACACCAGGGAAATGGGAAAGCTGGGTATGCTGTTGTCAGTCAACACAAGGTAATTGAATCTCAGGCCTGCCAGCTTCTACCTCAGCTCAAAAGGTAGAATTAGTCATTCTTATTAGAGCCCTGCAATTGGAAAAGGACTTAAGAATTAACATGTACGCGGATTCTAAGTATGCTTCTCTGGAACTTCATTCTCATGCTGCTATCTGGAAGGAATGGAGACTCCTAACTGCTAAGGGTTCCCCTATAAAACTTCACTTAGAAATTTTAAATCTATTAGATGCTGCTTTGCTGCCCAAGGAATTAGCTGTAATCCATTGCAGAGGAAATCAAAGAGGAGACTCTAGTGTGGCTAAGGGAAACTCCTTTGCAGATGCAGCTGCTGAGGCAACAGCGGTAAAGGAGCCAGCTGGACTTGTAGGTATGTTAGTGCCTTCACGCACGTAATGACAGAACCTAGGTATACTAAAGAGGAACAAGAATGGGCTAAAGGTTATGGTTTAATTCAAGATCCTTCTGACTGGCTTATCAATAACAACGAACTGTTAATGCCAGTTGCTAATCAGTGGAAAATAGTTAAGCATTTGCATAACTCTACTCATTTGGGAAGAGATTCCCTGTTTCAATTAATGTTGCAGCTTTTTATAGGAAAAGGCTTACTTAAAACAGTAAAGCAGGTAACTTGGGCCTGTGAATTATGTACCCAGAATAACCCAAATAACCAATCTTTACCTCTCGTCTAAAAAGACCTGTTTAGCAAAGGGGAACGTACCCTGGTGAAGACTGGCACATAGACTATACTCAGATGCACCCATGTAAAGTGTTTTAGTATTTATTAGTATTCATCGACACCTTTATTGTTGGATTGAGGCTTTTTCTACCCAGTCTGAAAAGGCAACTGAGGTTTCTAAACTTCTACCAAAGGAAATAATTCCTAGATTTGGGCTTCCTAAGACTTTGCAGAGCAATAATGGCACATCTTTCACAGCGACAATTGCCCAAAACATATCTATTGCCTTGGGAATTCAGTACTGCCTTCACTCAGTGTGGAGGCCAGTTTTCAGGGAAAGTAGAAAGAGCGAATCAAACTCTAAAAACGACTTGCTAAATTATGCCAAGAGACATCATAAACCTGGCTGTCTTTATTCCCTGTAACCTTATTATGGTTTCCAGTGGCCCCTAAGGGAAATCTGCAGCTCAGCCCTTTTGAAAAAAATGTATGGAAGGCCTTTCTTAACTACAGACCTCCTAATAGACATAGATACTTTCAAGCTACAGAATTATGTAATCAACTTAGGACAAGTGCAAAATGCACTCCTTGAATATGGAAATCAAAGACTTCCTTCCCCCACTAAGGAAGAGAATTTTGTTATAACACAGCCTGGAGATGGTCCTATTAAAAACTTGGAAGGAAGGATACCCAGCAGATCAACTTTCCCAAAATGGAAGGAACCCTATCGAGTTCTTCTTAGTACCCCATCTGCAGTTAAACTTCTGGGAATAAACAGCTGGGTCCACTTATCTTGAATTAAACCTGTCTCTTATGAAATTCTACAAGCCGACAGAACCCAAGAGATGGATCCCTTTTATTCCTGTGAGCCAACCAGTGACTTCTGACTGCTGTTCAGAAGAAATGAAAGGGATGGGTAACATAAAGACATGGATTGGCATTCTACTTTTGGGTGTAAGTTGGAATCATGCAGAGAGTAAGTTATTTACCTAGTGGGCACAGATTTTAACCTCTCTACATAATCACACGAACTGTAGGGTATGTAGAGAATTGTCACTTTCCTCCACTTCCAGGTTGCTCTGGCACATTCAACTTGCCAACCTAGGTTGATGGAGATTTTATTATGATTGGGAAACTGAACATTATAAACAGAGCTCCTCTTTTTTTGTGATACAGCTCATGTATCATAGCCACATGAGCCTTAGCCCCTTTCCCTCCTATAAAGAGACAAGAAGGCACTTTTTAAATCTAATCAAAAACAGCTAAACTCCACCTCAACTTTAGGTTATGCTTTACATAATGACCTTGGGTGAATAACAACTGTTCGAGTGCAGGTATCGGGCAAGGCACCTCTAGGTTTTGAAAGGCACAATAGTCACCACCAGACTGAAACCCAGGATACGAGATGGCTGTCATTTCAACAATGTAATCAGACCCTTCTTCTAACAGACCAGTTTTGGACGGGATGGCAAAATAATTAGCCAAAAATTCGTGTCTACCCTTCTCCTTGGGGATGGTTATGGGCTTGTGGAACTCATGGCTGGGCATATTTACCTTATAACTGAACTGGAAGGTGTACGTGGGGTTGACCTTATCTCCCAGGACATACCCTCACCAAATTGGACTCTCTCCTATCTAACTGGGAAATTGTAAAAACTCTCCATAAGCAACAAAAGTGGACATCTTAGTGGTTCTTTTCAATGGCTATGTTTTCTCCACAGGCAGCTACAGTCAGTATGGAGTTACAAGTTGAAACTTTGGCCAAGCACACGGCTGTGCCCTTCAGTAATACACACCATGCCCTTACCCTCCTAACTGAGGAAACTTCTCAGATTAGACAGGTAGCCTTACAAAACCATATGGCTTTGGACATTTTAACAGTTGCCCAAGGGGGAACACGTGCTTTGATCAAAACCAAATGTTGTGTGTATGTTCCAGATTATTCACATAATATTACCCAGCATATGAAAAATTTACACACTCACATCTCTGCCACTGATGTACTCTCAGTCGACCCAATATTGGCTTGGTTCCAACAACTGCATGGTTCTTGGACAGGCTTTCAATTTAGTTTAGTTTACCTGGAATTATTTTTCTTATTTTGCTTTGCTGTTGTGGAATATATTGTGGTTGTACCCTTTGTGTAGAAATCCAAGACCAGCTCACTCCATACTTTCTGAAATTGGACACTGATTAATCTTCCAGGTATCACCTTTTGTCAGAACTTGGAGTTATGAATGACCTTCACCATACCGATGCGCTCTGACTGAGCTTCGCATTATCCTGAATGCAAGAGACCCTAATAGTTAGACAGGAATATCATCGCCCCTATTCAGCCTGTAGAAGTTATACAATCCTGCAACCCTTAGGATTAAGGATCCTCTTGTAAATGGAGGGGGTAGATAGGCCAGAGTCGTTCAAACCAGAGTGACTCCATTTTGAGTGAGGGCTAGGAAAATGAGGCTGACACATGCTGGGTTGCATTCTCAGAAAATAGGCATTCCTAGGCTCTAGATGTTTATGGTTAAGGGAACAAATTTATGGTGTTTACTGAAGCAGACCCAGACTTGGGAGTATCCAAATAGCCTGATATCTAGAGGACAAGGGCATTCCTAATTTTGCTTTAAAGATAATAATATCAATGCTTGCAAAATATAGTAATTAAGAAAAGTAATCCTTTATTACAAACCCTTGTAGCAGATCACATCTCCTCAAGAGCTATTTTTATCATATATATGTGTGTATATATATATGTGTGTGTGTGTATATATATATATACACATACACACACACACACAAGCATTGTACCTATGTTGGATGCATCCCTCCTCTTACTTTCAGGGACATCCTACTCTGTCTATGGAGTAGCTCTCTTTTCATCACTTTACTTTCTTAATAAACTTGCTTTTACTTCGCACTGTGGACTCACCCTGAATCCTTTCTTGTGTGAGACCCAAGAACCTTCTCTTGGGGTCTGAATCAGGACTCCTTTCCGGTAACAGAAACAGTGATTTTTACCATCCACTTGACTGGATTGTACAAAGAGATTGAGAGGCCAGGAATCTGGCTGATAAGAAATTCTTACCCTTTTGCTGGCTGATCGATGTCCTGGATTCTCTTAACTATGGCTTCTAGAAGAGCAAAGCTATGATCACAACACTCCCTGTGCCAAACTGAAGGGGCCAAGATAGAGCTTGCCCCTCGGCCCTCTGAAGGTTCACTGAAAATCAGTGACATGAGGCAGATTGATTAAGAGAAGAAAAGATGGATAGATTTATGCAACGTGTATACACGGGAGCCTTCACAATGAAGACTCAGCCCTCCAATAGGGTACAGAAGCTCATATGCCATCTGGGGGTTCCAGAAAGAATGCAGGCTCACAGCACAGGCAAACATAGGTTTTAGTGACAAGATAGGTTAAGGGAGGGAGAAAGGAAGAAGCCTGGCTAGCAAAGGTGGTCTTGTCATGTAGATGAAACCTCACAGGTTAGCAGCCCTTAGAGAGAATAGATGGTAAATGTCTCTCAGATCTTTAAAATGTCAGACTCTCAGTTAATCTGTCCTAGATCTGGACAAGGAAAAGCCTGGCTGCATTAACGGAGATTCCCTACAGATGTAAATTTCCCCCGCATTAATACTATACAAAAATCCCATTCAAAAGAGGAAACCAAATTTTACCTTTGTATTAGCAAAGCTTTGCAGGGCCACATCAGTCAGCTGACCCTGTGGGAGCCATCTCAACATATGTCAAAGAAATATATTTTGGGGTAAAATATTTTCATTTCCTTCAAGGATGAACTTAAGGTGCCTTAAAGCCCAGTCCACAGAATCTTCTGGTACCTCCTCTCATGCACCATGAGGCCCTGCTGAGGAGAGGGTTGAACCCGCAGCTGGGGATCCTGGGCTAAGCCTCAGCGCAGCCTTCCAGAGGAATATTTACATCCCCAAGGAGGAATTTTCTCACAGAATATAAAAAACATCTTCTCCACTTGTTCTTCCATTAAACACAGGAGAATGTGGAGGCTTTCCTCAAATGGGTTCTTAGAAACTGAAGTCACATCACCTCCAGAAGATGGGGGCTCAGTCTTTCTCAACAGACACCTTACTAGAAAGCTTTGCGCTACCAGGTCATGACCTCATCCATTGTTTCCTTTTTCTCCCCCTACAACTTCCTTTTCCTCTACAAACTGGTGAAGCTGGTCAATTTTCATGTATTCAAGGTCAGAGAGGTACTAATGCAAAGACCAAAAGTGGCTTATTTGCATATTTAAAGGATGTTTATTATAGAGGTGTTTGTAATGGCAAAACAACGGCAACCAAAATGCAAACAGGCTAGACATCCAGCCATGGGACACTGACTAAATAAATTATGGTATAATGACACACAAGGCAGCCTCGTATCGTGAAATCAAGTGCTGGAATCGAAGCACAGAACAGAATTCAACAGTATACACGCACAGCACATACACACGGCCTTTTATACACAGAGAAAGGTTTTGAAAGTACATAACCAAAAACTTCACAATTTTACCTCTAGGATGGTGGGGTGGGGAGGGCAAAAGGAGACAGGAATAATACAGGGTGGTTGTAGAAGAGTAGAAAATTCCAAGCAGCAGTTTCACATGGCTAGCAAAAAGGGAACCACTGAAATAGCTGCATAGGCTAGGGACTGAGAGCACCATGAAAAACAGTGTGGCCCAACCTGGCTAAGACACACTGGACCCAGTGTGGTGCTGGATTTGACTTCATTATACTCTCATTAACATACTAAATCACACATCTGCCACTATAATGACGGTTCCAGGAACACCCATATTTGGTGTAAAAATGGGTGGCACCACTATTGCAATAAATCTTCACATTTTCCCAGGAATTTTCACGAATACTCCACCCCTTGGTTAAAGAAATCTATAATGATAAAAGCCCCAAAGTCCATTGTGTGACTCTCTTAAGGCTACACTCCCCTTTCTTGAGTGTGTACTTTTCACTGTGCCATAAATCTCTGTACTTTCACTATTTTCAGACTCGTCCTTGGATTCCTTCTTCCCTGGTCACTGGCCAGGGCTGAGGTCTCACTGGCATTTGGGGACCTTCCCCAGCCCACCTGTATCACTACCAGAAGGAAGATCTACCTTTTACTTCACAGAGTTTGAAATTTTGTTTCCATAAACACATACTACTTTGGATCATTTAAAAATCATTTTTCATTTTTAAAAATTGTTATAAAATATACATAACATAAAATTTACTATCTTAACCACTTTTAAGTACATAGCTCAGAAGTGTTAAGCACTTTCACACTGTTGAGCAGCCATCATTTCCAGAACTGTTTCATCTTTCCAAACTGAAACTCACTACCTATTAAACAAGTCCTTATTCCCCCCTTTCTTCAGTCCTTGGCATTCTACTTTCTGTCTCTATGAAGCTGGCTATTTCAAGTATCCCATATAAGTGGAAACATACAATGTGTGCCTTTTCGTGTCTAGTTTGTTTCACATAGCATAATGTCCTCCAGCCTCATCCACGTTGTAGCATGTGTCCACATTTCCTTTCTTTTATAGTCTACTCCCATCATACGTGCACATTTTTGTTTATTCATTCATCTGTTGATGGAAATAACTTTTTGAAAATATATCGGACTGAGTACAAGCTGAGTTCAGTAAAAAGATGAATTTACATCTAGATGTTTACATTTCTTCTAAAGTAGCATTTGAAAGAAAATTTGGTACCACTATATACAATGATTTTTCAATAAAAAAGAAGGTAAACAAAATTGATCATAAAGTGAACAATGTAAGAAATAGACCGGAACCTGGTACCCCAAGACTGCAAGTCTGCCACAGGTGAAAGGGTAAGCTAAGTAAAGGCAAGGACCCCAAGGGAGGCGGCACCAGTGCAGACCAGAGCACACCAAGGTACCAGCTAGCGGTGTCTGTCTGCAGCACACAGTTGTTCTGGGGATGTGCTTCAGGGGCTCTGTGAGAGCTGATTCAACCTTTCCACTTGCAAGTCCAAAGACCCTTAGCCAAGTTGCCTGTGTTTAAATTGCTGTCCTGTTGCTGACTGACAGTGTGCTCTGGGGCAGACCACATAACCTTCAGAGCTTCCATTTCCTTATCTGGGATGGGGATGATATTTAATTTTCATAGATTATTGTAAGAATGAAATAATTAATATATATTATGGGCTTACAGCAGCATCTGGTACATAATAAACTCTCTTGAAATAACTATGAAGAGTTATAATTGTTATCATGTTTATCATCATTATCGCTACAGGCTGTTTAAAAAATACTTTCATAAAAACATCACACATGCACAAACAGGAAAAATATCAAATTTCAGCATCCTAACTTGCACTGACAGATTTGTCTAAGATACACACAGAAAAAAAACTTTTTTTTACCGAGAATTCTGATTAGTAGTGCAATTAAGTTAAATTTAAGGGAATAAAGTAATTTTTTTTTACATAGGTGGGTAGACAGGTTTTTTTAAAGTTTATATTAATAGAATTATTTAAGATGCAATGACTAACTATAGATGACAAAAGTTTGATAAGGAGAGAAAATTCTAGTTTCTCTAAATCCAGAACTCTGTGGCAGAGCTATGTGACATACACTGTACCTGTACAGCAAGCCATTTTTGTAGGTATTGATTTGTTAATGTGCTGTAAGCTGAGCCTATTTAATATTGAGTAGTGCCACAGTTTACTTACATTTTATTATAGCAAAGTCCATGCTGCCTGTTTCCCTCTGCTGCACCCCATGCTCTCCGATAATGTCTCCTTCTCCCCCACCCACCTCCTCCAAAGACCTGTACTATGTCTACTTTCTGTGTAAAATATATTCCATTACACAACAAACAATTATTTTTAAAAATTACAAAAATCCACCAGTGGCTATTTAACAACTCTAAGGAAGGTATTCCAATCTTTTAGCAACTTATATGACTATTCGGTGCATCCCAGCAGCCTATCAGTCTCAATTCTTTCTACCCAACTACCTATTAAGACTTTTTACTAGACAGTCCACTCCGAAGAAGAAAATCCATTGTCCATCCTTTAGACTACTTTTTAGCCTTGTAAAATGAATAGACCTATTTCAAGACAAATTCAACAAACCAGGGCTTGTAGTCATCCTCCTGGATCCCGTAGCTCAGGGTCCATAGCTCCAGGACAGTGAAAAGATGTTATTTGTGTTTATTATGTGCCAGTCCCTTGTCAATATTGGTGAATGAAGTGGATAAACTGCAGCGTCTATCTGCTTCAGAGAAATTCACTGGGAAGTGTTTATGGAAATCAACCCACCACCTGACTACTTGCTCCTCCCTCAAGTAGTGTCAGGTGGGAATGCAAATAGCTTGTTGCAATCTATCAGCCAATATTAAGGGTAACATACAAGTCACTTTCCCAGGGCTTGAAGAACATCAAATCCTCCTGTTAGTGATGCAGTATACTGAAAACTAAACTAACTGTACTGGGTTGAATAGCTCCCCTCCCTGCCCCATCCCCCCACAGATTTGCATTCACCTGGAATCACAAATATGACCTTTCTTGGATATAGGGTCTTTGCAGATGCAATCAAGTTAAGATGAGGTTGTACCAAATTAGGGTGGGCCCTAAATCCAATATTCACAGTATTTTTATAAGAAGGGGGAAATTTTATAAGAAGGGGGACACAGAGACACATGCACACTGGGAAGAAGACCATGTGTAGATGGAAATTAGTGTGGTACATCTACAAGTCTTGCTGGCAAGGGCTGTCAAGGAAGGATTCTTGATCCTAAAGCCTTTGGAGGAAGCCCAGCACACCCCTGCTGATACTTTAATTTTAGATGTCTGGCATCCAGAGCTGTCAGAGAATACATTTCTATTGTTTTAAGTTACCTAGTTTCTGGTACTTTGTTCCAGCAGTACTGGCAAACTAATACACTGACCAAGACACATTCATTGCCAAGATAATTTCACACCCAGTAGACTGTCAGTTTCAGGAGGGCAGGAACTGTCTGTCCTGATCATGGTTATATCTCCACTACTTTCAACAGTGTTTGGTACCTACCAGGTACTCAGTACAGTTTGGTTGAATACAAGAGGAATGAGTTTCCTTGATTCTCATCATAGCCCCTATTTTATTTTGAGTGAGCATCAGTGCAAAGGCTCACGCAAAAGGGAAGGTCCAGGCCCAGAATCCACTCCTGCATCCCCAGTGAAGCACTGCTTTCTGTACATGTAACTGTGCACCTGGATGTCTGGGCCCACAGTTTGCAGTGCTATGCCTGAAAGTTCCCCAGATTGCCCAAGTCTGAGGCCATCCTGTTCATGGGGCATCTCTAGCCTGTGGGAACTTGACCTGAGAAAACCTCCTTAGGTTGAGTTGCTTGGTCTTCACACCTTTCTTGGTCTGGTGGACACAATGGGAGCTCCAAATTATCATATGAGCAAAATTCCTTGGAAAAGCAAGTAAATTTGGTTTCATATCCCTTACCCAAGAGTCCAGCTTATATATGACTTCACACAGCTCCAAGTAAATGATAGGAAAAAAAAAAAAAAAAAAACAATAACTACTTGAAATACTTAGCAGACCTGGTCAAGAAGGCATGGTCAAGATCACACTGTAATCATCCACAGTACCAGCCAAGACTCCTGACATGTCACCGAGACCTGCATAAATTGTCATTTTAGATATCAAACATCAACATCCCGGAATGATCATCCAGGTTCTTGGCAACCATTGACAATTTAAAATGTTTAAATTTGCTACTAAAATAGAACTAAAATGCCAGTCATTATCAATAATTTGTCATCCTGAAATGCAAATTTAGCTTTGATTTTTATAATTATCTAGAAATGAATTTTAAAAGTCCTCTGAAAATTCAAGGATCTTGTTATACCAAAGGCGATGTCAAATTTGATAATCCTCTCGCTACCTGCCTGCCAATGCGGCGGCAGCTTGTGCCCAGACCTCCCACCCCACAGAAGAAAATGCATTCATTGTGCTGCGGATTATGCTTAGAAACAGAAAGTGAGGATTACATCATTTGTACAGAACCAGGAGTGTTACGATCCTAGACAAACCTAGCATTGTATAAGAGCAGGTCCTTAAAGGACACGAATGAAAAGCAAGAACTTCTGTGCCTTTCACAGCAAGAGTCCTCCAACACCCAACCCTGTGCTCCATCACTCAACACTAGCCTGAAGGAAGGAAGGAGAACACACCCTCAAGACTTTTCTTTTCCTCCAGATACATCAGCTTTGCCTCCAGGGTTCACTGTCTTCCTTGATTCCTACAATAAGAATTGCATATCCTTCTGCGTCAGACACTAAAACCAAGCCCAGGCCTGAAACATTGTCCTTGGTCACAGCATTCATTGCCTTTCCTTCAGCTACCTTTCTAGAAGGGCTCTTATATGGCTCTTTTCCCTCTACTGCTATCCATCCTCAGATCTTTTGCACCAACCTGAACAATAGCCCACCTTTGACCCCATGTCTGTAGCAAGTTCTCACTTCTCTCCTTCCTGTCTTCACAATCAAGAAGTATTGACTTCCTCACCTCCAGTTATCTCTCTAAACCGTGGGATTCATCATTCCCCAGTGCTGCACTTAAATTACCTGCATTAACTTGACCACACTTAATAGTCACCAAGGAGTATAATGGATTCTTCCTGGGCCTTTTTTTTTTTTTTTTTTACCTTTATGTAACAATTTAGATTATTAATGTCATCTTGCTGTGAAAATCTCTTTCCTTTTACATTTCACCACAGTTTCTCCTACCTCTGGCTACTCATTCTGTTTCCTTTGCTGATTCTTGATCTTCCATTTGCCTCCTGAATTTTAGGGTTCTTTTAAGTTCCATCCTTGATCTTCCTGTTCATGTCCTCCATATATAAGTGGGTGTTATCATCTATACTCAAAGTTTTCTTTACCATAAGACAACTTTGCTGGTGACAGGCAAATCTAGATTTCCGTTTAAATATTGCACATACCCAGCAATATCTATTTAAGGCTGAATATTTTCTTTTCTCCAGGATCTACTTATTTTCTAACATTCCCTTTCCTTGTTTATAGTAATAGAGTTGAGCTTGGAACAACAATAGGAGTTAGGAGTGCCAACCCCCATCTTCCCATACAGTCAAAACTCCACATATAACTTTTGACTCCTCCAATACTTATCTACTAATAGACTGCTGTTGACCAGAAGCATTGCTAATAACAGAAATAGTTGACTAACACATATTTTGTATGTGTTATATATATTTTATATATGTATTAGACACTATATTTTTACAATAAAGTAAACTAGAGAAAATAAAATGTTATTAAGAAAACAATAAGGAAGAGAAAACTACAATGCTGTATTAGTCCATTTTCACATTGCTGATAAAGACATACCCGAGACTGGGTAATTTACAAAAGAAAGAGGCTTAATGGACTTACAGTTCCATGTGACTGGGGAAGCCTCAAAATCATGGTAGAACGCAAGGAGGAGCAAGTCACCTCTTACATGAATGGTAGCAGGCAGAAGAGCTTGTGCAGGGAAACTCCACCTTACAAGACCAACAGATCTCATGAGACTTATTCACTATCATGAGAAGAGCACAGGAAAGACCCACCCCATGATTCAATTACCTCCCTCCAGGTCCCTCCCACAACACGTGGGAATTCAGGATGAGATTTGGGTGGGGACACAGCCAAACCATATCATATTGTTTACATGGAAATGAATCATCATAAAGGTTTTCATCCTCATCATCTTCATGATGAGGAGGTCAAAGAAGAGGAGGAGGAAGAGGGAGGTTTCTCTTGCTGTCTCAGAGGTGGCAGAGGCAGAAGAAAATCTGCATATAAGTGGACCCACAGTTCATATCCATGTTGTTCAAGTGTCAACTGTTCTAGTGAAGCCACGGTCTTTTGTACTTTCCCCCCAACTTTATCTACCTCTTGCCTATCCCAAATTGTTTACTGAATCCTACTTCGTAAAGCAATGAACTCATATCTCTTTAATTGCTTCTACTCTGGCCTTCACAATTTCTTACTAATGACAGCAATCACCTCCTAATGGATTTCTCTAGATGCAATGCTGCCTCTTCTAGTCTATATTGCCAATAGAATTTTGTTTCTAAAAATGCACATTGGTTTATGTCACTGCTGACTTTAAATCACTCAGGGGCTTACCTATATTGTCAATATACAGCTCAAAGCTCTTAGCATGACTGTCAAGACTTTCAGGTTTTGACCCTTACTATTTCTCTGATCTCAAATTTTAACATCTCCAAATGTACCTGCATTCTACTCAAGTAAGATATGCTGTCCATATCTTTGTGTCTTTCAACTTGCCCTCTATCTGCAATGTTTTTGGCCAATATCTTCTGGTCAGTAGCTACCATCTTTCAAAACTCATCTCAAACATCACCTCCTCCAGGAAGCCTTTCCTCTGACCCATTCTCAGGATAAGGTGGCAGCCCTTTATATGAGCTACCAACCATCCTGTCCTCACCCATATTATGAAACATTTGCCTGACATTGTAATCATTGTTTGTCTTGATCTTTCTCTCCCACTAGACTATAAGCAACTTGGAATCATACTCCACTCATCTATCTTTCTGCAGAGCTTAGCTCCATGCTTGGCACAGACTTTATTGAATACATAAGCAAGATAACAAAGAAAAGGAGAAGTGTCACTAGCTAAGAATATAAGGACTACAGTCTTAGAGACTACAAGAAAAATAAATAACAGATTCTACAGAAGGTTGGTTTAGAGAAGAGTTTAATATTCAAGCTGTTAGTCATGGTGATGCAGTTCATTACATAAATAGACAAGGTGTAAGCTTGCAATCATATCAACATTCATTGAGCATTCATTCTATGCATATTTAAATCTTAATATAAAAATCAGGCAGGCACTATGGTAGCACAGGGAATAAAATAGATAATTCTGCCCTCTCTGTCACTACCCTGTTCTTGTAATTTACAGTTGATTATTTCAACACCTCTTCTCCATATGCCAGGCAGTACCCTAAGTGCTTTATATGCATGTCCTTTGAATCCTTATAACGACCCCAGTGTACAAAGGAAAAGACGACTCATGGAGATTAGGTAATTTGTTGAACATCATACAATATGTGGGAGATCAATGATTTAATCCAAAGCCTGTCTGATTACTCTTTCTGCACTTAATCATCACACTCAACAACAAAACAAGTTTAACTTGAAGATCACTTGTATTCTATTTAGATATTGGGTTGTTGGGGCCTCCATACAATTCTAAAAGTTATGTAGGAAGATTATTTCAACTATCCTGTTATAGACATTAATTTTAGTATGGGAAGAAAGATTTATAATAAAAATTGATCAAAAAATATGGAAGTTTTGCAAGCGAGCATTTATGTTCCAAAGCTGTGAAAATATGGATATTAATGTGATTTATCACCCACTTCTGACCTTTGGAACATGGAGAATGGAGGGATGGAATGGGTTTGAGAGGCAAGAACTTTACCTTCAGCAAGTGCCATACCTCAGGATAGCTCTGTCTATTCATTCTCACAAAAGTGAGGATATTCTGAAGCTACATGAATATGATTGGTATACAAAAGGCTACTTGCTACCTGGAGCAACAAGATTATCCAAAGTGTTCAGAAAAATAAACTTGTATCCCATTGAAGTGTTTTTTCACAAACGAATTCTGCAGGGGGAAAGGAAATTTTCTGTTGTATTCACTGTGAGAGTGGAGATAAAGCCTGAGAGTGCCATAAAAGGCAATGGCAAAATCTGCAATGAAAAAGGCAGCTGCCTTTTTCACTGTGGTTCCAGGAAAACTTTATGGAGTCCCTAGGTAGGGAACTTTTTTATTTTATTTTATTTTTTTGAGATGGAGTCTCACTCTGTTGCCCAGGCTGGAGTGGAGTGGCATGATCTTAGCTCACTGAAACCTCTGCCTCCCGTGTGTTCAAGCAATTCTCCTGCCTTAGCCTCCAGAGTAGCTGGGATTACAGGTACCTGCCACCATGCCCGGCTAATTTTTTGTATTTTTAGTAGAGACAGGGTTTCACCATGTTGGTCAGGCTGGTCTCAGACTCCTGACCTCAGGTAATCTGCTGGCCTCGGCCTACCAAAGTGCTGGAATTACATGCGTGAGCCACAGCACCCAGCCAAAATTTGTGTTTCAGTGGAAAAATAGACACTGTCTATAACATACCTTTCCCCATAATCTGATTCTGACTCTATGGGAACTATTCCACAACTGTGTAAAGCATAAGCAACTGATAGGAACACAGGATCATTTTGTCTGTAGACACACAAATGAATTCTGACTGGGGCAGGGAATACCCTCCCCACCATGGAGAAACAAATCTTGCCTCCATTTGCACATTCATTTCAACATGCCTTTACTCTTTTACATTTTATTCATTATCTTATTCCATACTGAGCCTAACATCTGCTGGGTTCTCTTATTATGAGTAAAGTAAACCCTTTAACATGAGTTCATTTTTATATCCTTATGAGAGTCATGAATTTATCTTTTTTAAAAAATTATCTTTCAACACTTTATTCCCAACAATGCCTCTTCCTCCTTGACCCAGCTATGAACTGAGCTGCAAAGTGTGGATGTGCCCAAGTATTGAGCTCCAGACCATGGCTCTTGTGTTGGGAGAAGATAATGCTCATCTTTGGCAAACTTGAGAGTGTCCATAGCCCACAAGTTGACAAATAGCTCCCTTTGATGTTCTACCTATAAGCTGAAGTTTCAAACAATGCTCAAAGAGGCATGGCATTTTTAACTAGCTTTATTGAAGTATTACTTATATACATTAAAATTCATCAACGTTAAGCATGTTGTTTGATGAGCTTCAACAAACGCATAGTTACCTACCATCACCACAACCAAGATATAAATTATTTCTATCACCCTAAAATGTGCCCTCATGCTCCTTTGCAGTCCATCCCCTCTCCCTACTCACAGCATCTGGTAATCATTGAGTCTAGAACTTCATATTGTGGGAGACCAGAATATACCACCCCCAAAATATGAAGGATTGCTGAGCTGTAGGCAGTGAAGAAGAAGCAGATACAGGAAAGTTGTCTCTCCTTCCTCTATTTGCCTAAAAGCAGGACATAAACATAGGAAGACAAAAAAGTATCCTACCTGCCTTCCCTTCTATGAGGCAGAACAAAGGTTAACCACTGAAGATAACTTTAGACTCTTATGATCCTGGAGTTGCTTATCAGAGGAATCTAAATTAACACGCATTACCAACTGGCTTTTATCTGCCATTTATTTCCCTTCCCACAAGTTGCCACCTCTAAATACTCAAAGTCCTTTCTTCTGTCTTATCACTTCCTTAAAAATGTACTATTCTTTGTTGAAGATGCTATATAAGCTGGAATTCAAAGCCACTTCCTTGTGAAACACTCATTCCCTGGGTATCTCTCACGTATATATGAAATATGCCTGTTAATAAACTCGCCTGTGTTTCTCTTGTTAATCTATCTTTAGTTACAAGGGTCTATTTTAACTAAGATCCTGTGAAGACTGAAGAAACAATTATTCTTCTTCCTCTACAATGTAAATAGGACCATGCAGCATTTAGTCTTTTGTGGCCAGCTTATTTCACTTAGCATAGTGCTTTTGAGATTCATTCATGTTTTTGTATGTGTCAAGAGTTCATTACTTTTTATTGCTGAGTAATGTTTCACTGTATGGATTTACCACATGCATTTTTCCATTCATCTATTGATGGTCATTTGGATTGTTTTCAGTTTGGGGTTATTATCAGTAATAATACGTGAGATTACTGGGTCATATACAAAGTATCTGTTTAACTTTGTAAGAAACTCCCATACTTTTCCAAAGTAGCTATACCATTTTATATTCCCACCAGCAGTACACAAGCACGTAGCTCCACATCCTCACTAGCACCTGGCATTGTCAATCATTTTAATTCTGGCTTTTCCAGTGAAAGTATACTAATATCTCATTGTAGTTTTAATTTGCATTTCCTTGATGAAGAATAATATTGAGCATCTTTTCACTTATCTTTTTACTTATTTGTCATCATTTGTCTAGGGTAAAATTTCCATTTAGATCTGCCCATTTTTAATCAAATTGCTTATCTTATTATTGAGTTGTAAGGGTGCTTTATACACTCTAAATATTTTATGAAATATGTGTTTTGCAAATGTTTTCACCCAGTCTGTGGCACGAGAAAGGCATTCTTCTTCATATTTTGACAAATAATTTGCTAATTCGGACTGCCTGGAAATGCAAACCAGTATACTGTGTATTGACATCTGCCAAGCAGCAGCCAGACTCTGGGGGAGGAAATAAATAACGTAAAATTCCAAAATTTGGCCTCAGAAAAGCTGCTCCTGGCTTTCATCATCATCTCCTGATTTTCTAGCGTTTTATTTACTCCAGTTATTTTCTCTCCTGTGTTACTTGCTTCCTGTAACAGTTCCCAATTTAGGCAAAAAAAAATGTATATGGAACGTCTGTCTGTTTCTCTCCTGATGCAAATGAACACCCTAGCTTCTGCATTTCGTAGTGAACCCCAAATATAGTCTCAGCAGCAACAATGCAGCTCACATGAAAATTGTTTCCAATTATTTCCGATTTAAACTCTGAATGTCATACCATCACCTCTGACTTCTTCTGAGGACCATCTTCCTAGACTTCTTGGGTCTTTGCGGAGTAAAAAGGAGAAAGTTCCCATATGAAGGTTCCCTGTGATGTTCATTGTTTTGTTAAAGCACTAATCTGCCTTCAAAAATAATTTATTCTGGAAATACAGTGGAGGTCCTGTGGTTAGTAGGATTGGGCCAGTGGTGTTTGAACCGAGTGCCACAGACAGGGCATGATTTGGCACATACATTACAGCTTTTCATCACGTCTGTCTCTTCTCAAATATCCAGAGGGGAAAAAAACATGGATGGTTTTCTGGGGTTCCTCTGTAGACGAGAACACTAAATGCCTGCCTAGTACCCATTCTACAGTTCTTCCTTACTAGAGAGACCTGATGTAATGTAAAGCACCCAGCTGAAGAAATTACATTTCTCAGCCGCTCTCCAAGATAAGGGTGGCCATGTGATACATTTCCAATGAATATAATTTAAGCAGAAGTCAGGCTGGGCTTTTGAGCCCTTGCCTTTCTCATGGCAAGGCTGCTTTCCTGCAACAGCCATCTTGTGACTGACCCTGAGGGAAAGGCTGCAGAGTCACAGAGAATGTGGCCTGGCACCTTCAGCACCGAACCAATGCCAGCAACTGTCTACCTCTGGACCTCTCATCATGAGAGGAAAACCAACCCTCAAGCTGTTCAAGTGTTGTTTTTTAGTTGTCTTTTTTTATGGCTCTACACAATCCCTGACTAACAGCTTGGGTTCTAGTTTCTGCCTCTTTACTGAGCAGCAGTGGGAACTACCCCTCTCAGATTCCCGGTTTTCTTCATTCATAAGGAAGGGTGGAAAAAGCAGAAAGTGCCTCACAGCCATTCTAGCGGGAAGCGTCCACAGTGCAGAGGCACCGTTTCATCGTCAGTGTACCAGACAAATTCTTCCAGATCAGGTGTCTCTGGTGACAGGAAGCTTAGGCCACAATTCTGGCTTGACTAGGATATGTGGATGCCCCAGTTCTTTCTCACAGCTACTGGAGGATCTGCTTCCTTACTCAGCCGCAGTTCCTACTGAATTGACTAAGTTAACAGCAGACGGAGTACCATTTTTTGTTTGTTTGTTCTGAGGACAAATCTCCTCAAATTGCCAGGAGAATCCCCATCTTTAATATATTTTTCCTAGCACTCAGATGCCCATCATCACATGAATCTTCTGTCTCTCTAACAGTATATATGCTTGTCACATCATGTGCTGGGTTTGGGGTTTAGATATGGCCTTCTGCTCCTCCTAACCCTACTCTGCTCCACTCTGAAGCCTAGGTCACTCCTGACCTCCCGGCCCCCACTCCCTGTGTATATCAGGCACGTCACATGCAGTATCACTTCCTGTTCCTCTTGGCCTCACCCCTGCTCTGGCTGTGGCCATGGTGACCAGGTCCACTCGGGCTTTGCCAGCTTCCCACAAATATGGCCACAGAGGGCGTCTCATGTGAGGTCTTCTCTCCTCAACTCCTGCCTCCAGCCCTGGTGCATCTCTAACAAGGAGCTGCTCAAAAGAGCCACCCAGAGTGGGGCCCAGCGGCAACAGAGTTCATGGATAAATGCTTCTCCCCTGGCCCCTTTAATGGCCAGTTCTTAAATGCATTTTGTGAAGCTTCTCAGAAGGTTCCAGCAGGACTGAGCACCAGATGCTTGTGTCAATGACCTACTAGATAATGCATTCTTGTTTTGGCTTTCCTTCCCCTATCCCTCACCCCTGTTCCTAAAGATCATGTATGCCCCCAAGTAAATTACTGGTAGGTAAGCCTTTCTTAAGCCCTTTTTTGGCAGAATTGAAGTTGAGGCAGAGAAAATTAAAAAACAAGTGTGTGTGTGTGTGTGTGTGTGTGTATGTGTGTGTGTAGGATTTTCCTCCTGTCTTTCCAATTTTGGGTTTAGTCACTGATACACTGATTCATTCAATCTCAGTTCCCACCACGTAACGGGACAGTTACATCCCTGCTTATGCAATCGTTCCCTTCCACACAGTTTTGCACAACTCAGATTTTGCATAAGTCAAAATCTGGGTTATTGCCCCGGATATTAAAGGTGCAGAACCTGCTACACAAATATTTATGTGTATAATATCACTTAAACTCATTTTCACTGTTGAAGCCACCAAAATGTTTTCACATGCAATGGCAGAAAGACTCTAGTCCTCAGGGGCTTGGCATTTTATTTTTTTTACTCTAAATCAATTTCCTTCAGTTTACAAATGCTCCTCCACTATTGTTTTATCCTGGTGGCTTTTGGAGAAGATTGGAAGGCTGTGAGAGTAAACACATAAACACGCTGGAAATAGCATGAGTTGGTGCAGTAAGAAACTCCACCAGAGCCCCATAAAACTGAAAGTGAAAAGCCTGGCCTCTTAGAATTCGTGGAGTCTATACTGCAGCTTAATATGTGTTTTCATGCATAATGCAACCTTTCCACATCTCTGACATGCTGTCAGCACCTTCCAGAACAATTTGAAGAGGGTCAGATTTGCATTAGGCATAGCTTATAGGACCTGGGGGCAGCTGTCCCTGATCAGGAATCATAACAGGGAACCCTCATTTGCAATCACCACTTAGCCTCTCTCTCCTTCAGATAGTAGAAGGACTGGAAGTTGTTTGTTCCTAAGCATTTTGTGATATTTATGAGTGGCCTTATTTTAAAAAGTCTCCATTAGTCTGTTTATTTTTAGGTATCATATTAAATATACCAGCAGAAAAATGCAAGATCAAATCCCCCAAAGGTCTAATGCCTGCTTCTTAGCTGGAGTCACACTGCTTAGAAGCTGAAAGCAGCCAAGTCCCACGACATTAATATCCTGGGAAAGAATGGAGCACACTCATCCCTCGGGGATGCTTTCCTGGGTTCGAAGGCATTTTGCACTCTTATCAGGTGAAAGGAAACACACATTAGCCAAATACAGGCAGACTTCACAGACTCTGTAAAAGATTCCCAGCAGAGCTCCTTAAAGCTCCTCTGACTGATCTTCGACTTCAAGGTTATGCCCAAGCAAACTGCGCTGGAGCTGATGTGTTCAAATGTGGCTAACAGCTCGCCAGAATCGAGCCAATCCATGCCTTTCACATGTCTCTTCTATAGGCTGAGATGTGTGTCAAGGTGTTTGGACTCAAAGTGTCCAAACCTCCCCCACCATGGGCTCCTTCTGCTCCCAGCTGAGTAGGAGGATCAGTGATGGCCTATCAAGAATAGAGGAGTCTCACTCCCTCTGCTGACTGCTGTTCTTGATATTATCTAAATATTTTGAGCTTAAATTTAGTTGAAAAATCAGCATGGAGCAAAAAAGCGTAGACTGGGCATGGTGGCTCACACCTGTAATACCAGCATTTTGGGAGGTCAGGGAGGATCTCTGGAGTTCAGAACTTCATGACCAGCCTGGGCAACATGATGAAACCTTGTCTCTACAAAAAATATAAAAATTAGCCAGACATGGTGGTGCATGCCTGTAGTCCCAGCTACTCGGGAGGCTGAGGCGAGAGGCTCACTTGAGCCCTGGTGGTTAAGGCTGCAGTGAGCCAGGATCGTGCAATTACACTCCAGCCTGGGTGAGATAGCAAGACCCTGTCTCTAGAAAGACAAAAACCAAAAGGATGAGATCTTGTTCATATGCCTAGAAAGGTCATTATCAACCTTTAAACTACCATAGAAAAATGCAATGCCCTGATCCTTTAGCTCTTTATGTGTCTACATAAAGCTCCCAATATGTAATACACATTCTTCCTCCACAAAGCCCTTCAAATCGAATGAAATCTGGACTCAAAATTTGCTACCTCTGATGAGAAAGGGGACCTGGGAACAAGCCCTCCAATGGCACAAAGGAGCCCTCCTTTTCCCTTCTACTCGAGGTTAAGATGGAGAGGTGTCAGCAGTTCCTGAACACCTCTGCCCTAAAGGACTTCAGACAGGAACAAAAAATTTAAGGGACTTTGGACGATTGTTCCCAGCAAAAGTCTGGGAAATGACCAAGTCAGGTATTTGCTAAGCTATTTAATGAGTCTGCATAAGCAATAAGAAGAACTTGATAGAGCTTTAGGGTCACTGGGGTTTCCAGGGTGAATTAAAGAAAGCAGTGAAGTAAGAGGAGAGGATTTAAAAATTAACCTGCGTGTGAATGTACTATGTTCAGAACAGGAATTAAAAAGCAAACAAGGATTAATTGATCCCCTCCTCCCTCCCAAGCTGCACGCTGGCATTTCAGGAGCAAAATGGATTGGTTGAGAATGCACTCTGCTGGGTAATTAAACAAGGAGGTCGATCAATACTCAGTAGCTGGGATTTAAATACCCATTGACAAGCTAACAGAGGAACCCAGAAGGGAATAGAAGAATAGCTGGTTGGCTCAGGCAAGATTGGATCTTAAGGTTTCTGCATGTAAACAATGAAAAACAACAACAAAAAGCACCTCACTCTTTTCACCTCTCTAACTTTAAAAATCTCTTTGATTCAGCATCAGCCCAAACAAAAATAAGGATCTCCACTCAGAGCATTTCTCTTGGTGACGAGTGACAGATGTAAAGGACCCAATTTGTGATTTACATGGTTCACTTCTGCAACTGCAATCAAGCTGCCCATTAAATTCACGTAGCTAAATAAAAATTATAACCAGTTACTTATTAGCTACCTTGAACCTGCCTCCCTGAGAGTCAGGGAGGTGAGAGAGTCAATTTACAGCAAAGCCGAAGTGATCTGCCTTGCTTATTTGTTGTGGTTTTTAAATCAGATGGGTCCTGAACATCTGTGTATATGCATAAACAACTGAAACTGCCCAGAGATGTCTATGGCTAATCAGATTAATAGGCCCACCAGCTAGCTGCCAAGACACTCAACTCTCAGTTGGACGAACCTGATCTAACTTTGCTGCAAAGGATGGGCCCCGGGTTCTTCTCTTCAGCACCCACCTGACGAAGACGGGAAATAATGGGACCAAAGACAAAGGCAGGAGTAGAACAGGGTTTTCTTCAAAGCCCATGAAGGGGAAAAGACCCGTTATGAAGGGGGGGTTAAGGGCAGAGAACTCTCCAGGGCTGTTGATGTTGTTGCTGTTGTTGGTTGGTCTTAGGATTCTCTAGGGAGGAGATGAAATAGAAGGAAAATCTAGGGGTAACAGCTCACAATTGGCCCAGTGACTAAAGGCTACCTTTCAGGGATTCATTCGGGATTTCCTCGATTCCTGGGCTCATGTGAGAGGCACCAGTTTTCTCCACTTCCTGCATGTAAACCCATGCATTACAAGCTTTCTGGCTGGGAGGACTGAGGGAGAAGATAACCCTACAGTGAAGGGCGCTTGGAGACACAAATAGCTAAAACACACCAGAGGAGGCAATTGATTTTATCCAAGAATTTACCTGGATTTACCAAGAATTACTTCCGGGTATCTTGGAGGATTTGTATTTTAAAGGATCCAAGTTATAAAGTTCTAGAGTCATTCATGGAGATGAAAGTAAAACAGTGCTTACTAGGGGCTGGAGGAGCAGGGAATGGAGAGTTAGTGTTTAATGGGTTCAGAGTTTCAGCTTGGGATGGTAACAAAGCTCTGGTGATGGGTGGTGGTGATGGCTGCATGACTATGTGAATGTACTTAATGCCACTGGAGTATGAACCTAAAATGGTTAAAATAGTAAATTTTATGTTATATGCATTTTACCATAATAAAAAATCTAGAGTCAGCAAAGACAATGTTATTTCCTGTATAATCCATATAAACCTACAGCCTACTACTTTTGAAACATAGAAACTTCTCCATGTTTCAAAAATTACATTATCGAGGGATGCCAAAATGAAACAGACTTTAAGGAATTGGAGACGTGCCTGTATCCATTCTGCCCAGAGCATTCACGTGAAACATTTCCCAAAGAACACGACAGCCCAGGTCCCTGTGTCATTTGCCTCGATGCCCTGTGCCTCGTGCCCTCCCCATATCCAGGTAAAGCTGTTGAAGACCCAGAGAGGCCTTCTGGTCACCAACCACCTGCTCTTCTGATTTTCTTTCTGAAACATCATACTCTCTTTCTTTCCCGATTTCAGGAGAGAATCTAACATACTCATTCACACTGAGGTGTAAGGTTCTAAGAAGATGTATACAGCCTGCCCAGGGATATTTCCAGTTCACCTGGAAGCTAAGCAAGAAGAATTAAAACACAGAAATGGGAATAAAGTTTGCAACCTCTCCAACCTTTTGTTCCAGGCTGTTTTTTATGCCTCAAAACTTACCAGATTCTGTCTGCACCTCCCAGACAGCCTTAGAAATGTGTTTCCCAAAAATCTCTTTCCCTGGTCAGTTTCTCTGTCATATACTACTTTCAGAAACCCAGACTATCCTCTGGGCCATCAGCCCTCATGCCCAGAGACCCATGCCAAGTTAAGTTGTTCATTGGGCACAGAAATGTCTCCAAGGCACCTTCTAAATCTGTCAAGGCCAATTCAGGAACAGTAGGCTGAGGCCAAATGGAAAAGCTGGGAAAGCACCCATGGAGAATAGCGCTAGCCCAGGCCTGGAGGCACAGGATCACTAATCTGATGAGTGGCTCCAATCAAATGAGACCACATGGACATTGGCAAAGGGCATAAGGAAAGTTTTCTCTTCACTCAAGCCTGTAGCCTGTCCTAGAACAAAGGAGCAAAGGTTCCTTCAGCATAAACACTGCCGACTCTCTGGAGGAAAACAGGCTCTTTTTTATATTTACAGAATCAGAACCAGCAGGGGCCAGACCTAGGAATCTGTATTTTTAAAAGGCTCCCCAGGAGCACTGGAAACCACTGGTCTAAATTAAAAAGTGATGACAGACAAAAAAGCCAACATAGGGTGTTCTGTGTTCGCTCTTGTTCTATGGTGTTGTGGACATCAATAAAGAACGTGGTATTTATCCTATTTATGTACTTGTTTTTCAAAACAGCAAAAAGATGCCGAGATAGGAGGCTTTGCTCAACAAGCCAGTGCTAATGACCATAAAGGGTCTGTTGTGTTACACTCTGATGAATCACCACGTGTCAGCAGGGACATAGCCAACGGAAATATGTTCTATGGCTTTGGTTTCCTCTTTTCCCTTGATGCATGAAAAAAACCTTTTCCCCAAGCTAAGTTTAGGGCAAGACGCCCTTTTTGTTTGTGAATAGGGGCAGTCTGAGGGTGAAACAGGATGCCCCAAACAGAAGGAAGGGCCCAAGGAAGTCTGCCATCTGGCGAGTGAGCTGTAGGGGCCACCTTGGATTTCTATGCAGAATTGTCCTTAGATTTAGGCAACAGCCTGGTGAGTCTGACTCTTGCTGAATAGAGAAGCTGTGCCTCTCTCACGTGAGGAGTGGATGTCATCCCCACACATGGGCGAAAGGACTCCTTCGGGGGCTTATTCCTCCTCCATCTGAGGGCGCTCCCATCGGAGGCGCTCCCACCATCTGCCTCCACCCACTACTCCTCAGTACCTTGGCCTCAGCCCTCTTTGCTTCCTTCCCAGCCTCTCTATTTCTCCCAGTCACCCAGCCTTAGAATCTTTGTGGCCAGGCACAGCGTCTGTAATCCCAACACTTTGAGAGGCTGAGATGGGAAGATCGCTGGAGCCCAGGAGATCAAGGGTGCAGTGGGCTATGATCATGCCACTTCACACCAGCCTGGGTGACAAAGCCAGATCTTGTCTCCAAAAATAATAATAGTAATAATGAAAACAAACAAACAAAAAGAATCTTTCTCTCTATGAAACATAATGGAAACAGAAACTGACTTGGGGCTGAAAATCTGAGTCTGGATCCCGACACTGCCAGTTCTTGACCATGTGACTTTGAGCACCTCCCTGACATGTTCATATAGCACTACACCTCTGTTTCTAATAACTGCCCGATCCATACCTCTGCGTTGTCAGAATCAAATAAACTAGGTGAAATATTTCCCATGCTTCATATTTCCCATTATCTCTTCACACATACACGTATGTCTTGTTTTTGACATACCGTCTTGCCTGCTGCCATATTGAATCAGCCCCCAAATCCTGCTGATTCTGGTCTTGTTTGCGTCCCTCACATACCTTCTTGCTTTTCCATATTCATTGCTATCACTGCCCTTCAAATATATGCCTTCAAGTTGACCTGCACTGTAGGTCATTCAAGATTACAGTATTAGGTTCTTAGCCTTCTGGCAGCCATCAGTGGTCAGAGGGGTGAAGGCCACTTGGGGATAAGGTCACTGTTAGTAAGGGACTGTCTCAGCCAGGTGGTCTGTTATAATGAGAGCAAGACTCAGACCAAATTCTGACACACAGAGACCTATCAGCCAGCAGGAGGTAAAATGTCAGACCACCTGGTTTGTAAGCTTAGCAAACATAGGACCACCTGGTTTATCCCAGCTCTCTGTCCTTTCATTCCAAGCAGATGTGACAAGGAGCTAGCAGCAGGATTCGGTTCATTGGTCAAATGACAGGATTCTCCTTAAGCAAATGTACACAGAATCTAGCAGAATTCTAAGACCTGGGGGACACTCCAGTGGGTGTGAGTTGCTCATGCCCTAATTGCACAAAGGCAAGGATCCCTGTGCAGCCTTCCTAACCAACCCAACAAACACCACTCGTTTCACCAATACAAAAATAAAATCTAACACCCAGTATGTTAATTAACAAAACTTCTGGTGCCATTGGCAATAAATGTAACTGAAGTGCTAGTATCACAGTCCAGAACATAACAGAACTACCCCTAATACTTCTGAAATATTGGGAAACTTCAAATACGAAATAACCGTGCCTAGGGCATTACGCAAACTGAAATACACATCATCAACATATGTTTTAAATAGAGCTGCTTCAAAGTAAATTGTAGATAATATAACAATGTTGTCTTATGCCACTGGGGCTCCCATAATAAAATACCACAAGCTGTGTAGCTTATAAATGACACAGATTTATTTCTCATAGTTCCACAAGCTGAGAAGTCTGAGATCAAGGCGCCAGCAGATTAACTGTCTGGTGAGGGCCCACTTTCTCATTCATACATGGTGCCTTCTCTCTGTGTCTTCACACGGTGGAAGGAGTGAGTTAATTCTCTCAGGTCTCTTTTATTACAGCACTAATCCTATTTATGAGGGCTCTGCCTAATCACCTCCCAAAGGCCCCACCTCCTAATATCATCACCTCGGGGACTGGGATTTCAATATATGAATATTGAGTGAACACCAACACTGAGACTATAATGAATGCCATATATGGGCTTTTACTTCTTGTCAAATTGCCCTTTCTTCCTCTTTGAACATATACCACAAGCTTTAGTCCTTTTCTTCTGGCCTCAAGGAAGACCTGATTATCTGTCACAATACTTTATTCCTGAAATGGTGGAATATTACTTGTCCCTTCATTTATTTAGCAAACACTTGCACTCCTAACACAATAAAAAATCATGAAGCCAAGAGGGTAGGGGGTAAGTAAACCGGTACCTCGACTTAAAGAGGCTCTAGGTCTAAAGAAGAGACAGACGTTGGAACTGAAAATAACAGCACCAGGCAGTGACTCTCCGGACAGATGTGCACAAGTCACTGTGGAAGCACAGAAGAGGCACCCCTGAGTGTGCCTCCCAGGAAAGGGAGAGGGCAAATGACCAAAGATGTTTCATCTTAAGGAAGTATTGTGCTGGCTGAACTGAGCCTTAGAGGATGAATGGAAAGTTAGCCTGCAGTACAGGGAGCATCCCAGGCAGAGAAGACAAAAAATATATACCCAGCAATAATAGCTAAAATCTATTAAACTCCTACTCTGCTCCAGGTGCTCTCCTAGGAATGCCATGTGCATGATAAATAAAATCTGAAATACTGCACATCATTTCACTTCCTCCTCAAAACCACACCTTGAGATAGGTGCTATGGCACAGATGAAAACTAGGGCTGAGAGCATTAAAATAACTTGCCTCAGGTCACACTGTTAGAAACTGGCAGAGCCAGTGTTTGAACCCAGGGCTTTCTGGCACTTAAGATATTACACTACATTCTGTTCAGCTATGACATACAGGTATTAAATGGGGCTGAAACTGAAGTTCAAAACAGAACTGCACGCAGTCTGTTTGCATGCAATTCTGTTTTGAACTTCAGGAGAGGTAAGTCAGCCAGAACATGGGTTTTGGTTCATTTTCTCATCTAGATGTGACTGTCTGAGTCTAATACATCTTTCTGTTTCTATTACAAAGTGAAACCCACAGTAGGGGTTTGATGGAATTGAGTGACTGAGTCTACAGGGAAAGAATTTCCAGAATAGATTATTGAACCACCAACTGCCTGAGCAGTGACTTGCTCCTTCTTTTTGGGTTTATTTTCTTTTAAAAATAGAGTTTTCAACATGCCCAACGAATATCGACAGATACTTGAGTGTCCTCCATGAGGCACACACAGTTAAGGGCAGTGGAGATTCAGCAGGGAATGAAATAGACAAGGTCTCTTCTGTTAAGACAGCTTAAAACAACCTTCCCCTGATGTGACCTCTCTTATTCTGAAAAATGCCAGGGAAATAACAATCAACAATGGACTCTGACAGTGGGCATCTCTAGAGGTAGGCTCCACCCTTGCATGGCGCCAGCATCTTGACACCATGCCCAGGCCCACCTGACCATCACTAATGACAACTGCAAGATTCTCAACCCCAAGAGGCCCAGGGCCCAGCACAGCCACTTATCTGGCCCCCAAGAGCTTGCTCAGGGGACATCCTGCAACTCTTTAAGGTGGCCCAGGCAGGCAGCACCTGCTGAATCAGCAAACCACCCAGAGCCCTGTATGTGCTGGCCCAAGAGCTCAGCCTTGGGCCAGGCAGCGGGATTTTTTCCCCTCTGAAGAATGTGCCTGTATTCAAACTCCACTCTGCAGGAATGCCCATGGTGCCAAAAAGGAACAGAAAAAAATAGGATTCAAAACAAGGCACTTGAACGAAACAAGGTCTAGTTTTCAGTTCTTTCTTTCTTTTTTTTTTTTTTTTTTTTTTGAGGCAGAGTCTCGCTCTGTCGCCCGGACTGGAGTGCAGTGGCCGGATCTCAGCTCACTGCAAGCTCCGCCTCCCGGGTTTACGCCATTCTCCTGCCTCAGCCTCCCGAGTAGCTGGGACTACAGGCGCCCGCCACCTCACCCGGCTAGTTTTTGTATTTTTAGTAGAGACGGGGTTTCACCGTGTTAGCCAGGATGGTCTCGATCTCCTGACCTCGTGATCCGCCTGTCTCGGCCTCCCAAAGTGCTGGGATTACAGGCTTGAGCCACCGCGCCCGGCCAGTTCTTTCTTTCTTACTCTGAATCCAAGCATGCTGTGTCTGAAGGAAGGTGACCAGGGAAAGGAAGGGCCCTGGAGGCTGGCTGTTCTCTCTTTCTTCCAGTAGGGTGGTGGGGAAAAGCAAGGAGAGAATGGTGAGCCAAGTGCTCAGGCAGAAGTCAGAGCAGAGGTCACTTGCATGGTGTCTCATAGGACGTCTAGTAGGATCAGACTGACCCAAAACTCGAGTTTCCTTAGGGAGCCCGTTCTCTCGGAGTCCCCATGGGACCAGCTTGCTGAGCTGACCAAGGCTTCGGTCCCCGGCAGCTGGCTCTCCTCAGTCCTCTCCCACCCCTGAGCCTGCTTTCTACCTCCTGCCTCCCTTACAGTGACCTTGTCCCCAAGTTGCACCACTCCTGTCCTTCCCATGGACTAACCCAGCTGTCCCCTCCAGAGGCTCCCTCATGAGGCTTCTAGGAGTAGAGGAGGTTGCATATCTGCAATGTTAAAGCCTCAGTCCTGAGATCTGGGCTTCCTCTTTTTCCTCCCAGGGCCTTGCTTTGTGGGGCCAGGGTAAGTGGCCAGAATAATGTGATCTGAGCCCTTTTCTTTGACGGAACGCACTGCCAGGTTTAAACACAAGCTACATCCCTGGGCTCCAGCCTGCTTACCATGCTCAGGACACTTCTTCTCCTTTCCCTGCAGTCCCCAACTGTGGGGTCTGACCACCACCAACTTTCTGTGAAAAGTCAGATAATAAAAATTTTAGGTTTTGTGGACCACATCCAATCTTCATCACATATTCTTTTGTTTGGTTTTTTTTTGTGGTTGTTTTCAGGGTTTTTTTTTTTTTTTTAAATAACGTTTTAAAAATGTATAAGCCATTCTTAGCAGGGCCATGGGCCAGATTTGGTCCATAGTTTGTCACCACTTTTGCCTTAGTACAGTGGCCCTTCTCAGGCCCAGTGAAAGTAAGATGATATTTCCTCAGGGAGTCTCAAACAAGATGCTTCCAGCTGAGTGGCCCTGCCTGGGTGCTGATGATGTCATGATTCAATAAGCAGCCATCTATGATCATAATTAACTAAGAGAAATGCTTAACCGGGAGGCAGCAGAATTTTCCATCAAATTCTTCTTTATTGAAAAAATAGATTCTTATCAAAATAGACAAGCTTGGAAAATTTAAAAATAACAGTATTCATTAACAACTCCCACACTAACTGTGGTTACCAAACCTTGAGAATCGAAGTGCCAAATTCCATGTGCTAGCATTCACATGCTTTCTACTTTGATTCCCACAGTGGCTCCCACTGTAGCTATCAATGCAATCCAGGCCCAACTGAGGTCACTCTGTCACTTGAGATTGAAATAAAATTGGCTTAACCCCCCTATCCTAAATCCACTGGGAAGACCAAGATTGCTGCACATTCCCAGGAGCTGAAATTCTCAAGGGACTTCTGACTCCACAGTTTCAGACTGTCCCCCTCACTCAGCTCTTCTGCTTCCCCAGCAGCTGTGGCCCAGGGCCGGGAACATGGCTCTGGCTCTTCTGTGTGTGTGTGTGTGTGTGTGTGTGTGTGTGTGTGTGTGTTTCTGAACACATTTACCCAGTAGCATTGTGCTGAGGCCAACTTCACAGGTTTAAGACAATGGAGAGATGAAGCCTTGAAGTAGGCCAAGGTCAAATTTACTAGTTTCTATAAAATTGGGCATTAGTCACCTCATTTCCAAGTCTTTTGGCCATGCTACCAAATATCAGGGGTTTCCACATTTCTGGGCCTCCCTCCCTCACAGGATGGCCTTCCTTCTTCCCCATCTCTCCATCTTTTGGGCTCACCCACTCTCCGCCTCCCAAATTCAAATGAGCTCTCCACCAGGCTCTGGGCTCTTCTTGTCCATCCACGAGTGTCTCCAGGTCTCTGAACTGGCATCACTTTTGAAATTTCTGTCTTTCCCTTCTTTTCTCTAGTCATGACCAGGGGAATGAAGAGGCCTAGAGTATATTTTTCCCTTTGATATGAATGCACCATCTTCTTTACAAAGCAGAAGTGGCTACAGGCAGTTTATAACTATGCCCTTCTCTCTCTGTTACATTCACAACCCCACTTTACCAAGGAGGACACTGATGCTTGGGATCATCCAGCCAAAACGTGGCGGAGCTGCTGTGACCCTCCAGGCTGGACTCACTGCTCTCACTCCCTGCATCAGTGGTTCTCAAACTGGACTGCTCCTCGGAGTCACTCAGAGGACTTGTTTAAGTGACACAGGTCGCTGGGCCACTGACCCCTCGGAGGTTCTGATTCATCAGGACAGAGGGTGGAGCCTGAGAACATGCATTTCTAACAAGTTCCCAGGGGATGCTGTAGGGCAAATGCACCCGAGAGCAATAACTTAAGCATATCCTTAGAACGACCCTGTACAGTAGATACACCTGAATGTGTGTTCCAAGCCGGAATCTGGGAGTGGCCAACCTGGAGACTTGTTCCTTGTCAATGAGGAACATCTGAGCCCCTAGCCTGTTCCATGGAACATAGGCTGTACAGGAAACTGAGGCCCTGAGTTTTGGTTCAATGAAGGTTACAAGGCAGAGGTCATTAAAAGGAGGGTGTTGACAAGTGGTTGCAGTTTTCCTGCCTAATTGACCTCCACTGGACTGTAAGGCGGTTATCTTGTCCATCCCCCTACCACTGGACCATGTCTGTACATAAGGTGATTCTCCTGTCCAACTCGCTGCCACTGGACTCTTTCCCTTGTAGGTAAGCCCTCAATAAAACCTCATGTCTTGCTCGCTGGCTCTGGATCTCTTCTTCGGCCTCTTGAACTTGACGCAATCCCTACTGAAGTTAACATGGGTTTGGCATGGCAAATGCTGACTCAGGGACCACACTTCGAGAACTACCCCAATAGAAAACAATGCATGGTTTTATGCCAGGGTGTGGGTGTGTGGTGAAGGGAAGAAAATGGTGGGGCAGGGACAGGCTGGGGGTGAACATGGATATAAGTGATAAACGTTGACCTTTTCTTCACAGTCCTTAAATTCTGCATTATTTCATACAATCTAAACTGTATGTGTATTCTTGATTACAATACACTTCTCTAAAGAATTCCCATCTTTGGGTCTTGGGGTCTGGTGGCCTGAGTTGCTTCATACCAGTTTATTGTCACACCAAAGTTTACAAACTACTACCCAATCCAACTCACTGCCTGGTTTTGTACAACTCATGAGGTAAGAATGGCTTTAATATTTTTAAATGGTTGACAAAAACTTAAGAGATGAATATTTTGTGATATATGGCAATTATATGGAATTCAAAGTTCAGTGTTTTATAAATAGTTTTAGTAGAACACAAACACACCCATTTATTGACAAAGCATCTGTGGCTGCTTTCCTGCTACCACAATAGAGATGAGTAGTTTTGACAGAGACCCTGTGACCCACAGAGTCTAAAATATTTAGCATCATCTAGTGATACTAGAAGATACTAAACATTTTAGTATTAGGTCCCTTACAAAAAATTTGCTGGTCTCTGGTCTATCCTCTCCTTATTTCTATGCTCTGATTTCCCCCAGTAAGATAGATTTAATTCTGCAGGTTTTCTCCCAGTCAGTATGATTCTATATTCTCTTACTTAACTTTCACTCTTTAGAGCAATGACTTGGTGGTCTTCTAACCATACTGGCAGATAGTTATTGATCCTGAAATGTTTCTCAGAGGCATTAATGGACACTTATCTACCTTTTCCTCATTCAGAAATTGTCCTGCCTGTACACATTTTAAGAAGCAAACCAATTTCCTTAGGAAGTCGCGGTATACACTGAAATTGAATATGATCATTCCTTGGACAGCCAGAAATGTTTAATACAGAGCCTGGAATCAGAAAATTCCCAGCTTTCACGCAGAACAGTTTCCTCAAAGCACCTGTATTTCTTCCTATGTAAAAAAATTGTAACTCATACATTTAAACAGAGTTGACCCTTGAACAACATAGGTTTACCTTATGCAGATTTTCTTTGGCCTCTGTCACCCCAGAGACAGCAAGACCAATCCCTCCTATTCCTCTTCCTCCTCCACTTACTCAAGGTCAAGATGACGAGGATGAAGGTGTTTATCATGAGCCACTTCCATTTAATATAGTGAATATATTTTCTCTTCCTTATGATTTTAACATTTTCTTTTCTCTCATTTTATTGTAAGAATAAATCATATAATACATATAACATACAAAATACATATTAATCGACCTTATGTTATCAATAAGGATTCTGGTCAACAGTAGGATATTAAATTTTGGGGTAGCCAAAACTTGCATATGATTTTTTTTTACCACACTGGTGGGGTCGGGGGGGTGGGGGGCTCAATACCCCTAACCTCTCTACATTGTTCAAGGATCAGTTATACACACAAAAATGATTCATGTCTCTTAACAAACATTTATTATTTATTTATTTATATATTTTTTGAGACAGAGTCTCAGTCTGTGAGATAGTGTCTTGGTCTGTCACCCAGGCTGGACTGCAGCCTGGGCTCATGCAATCCTCTTGCCTCAGCCTCCCGTGTAGCTGAGACCACAGGCACGTACCACCACACCCAGCTAATTTATTTATATATTTATTTTTGTAGAGACAGAGTCTCACTATATTGCCTAGCTGGCCCCAAACTCCTGGGCTCAAGCAGTCCTCTCACTTCAGCCTCCCAGAGTGTTGGGATTACAGGCATGAGGCACCATGCCTCGCCCCTTAACAGATATTTAACATGATTTTCAAACAGTTCGTACCTCTTCATCTATAGCAAGGCTTAACAGAATTTCCATATAAAACTATAAAACTTTCTGTGAAGCTTAAAATAGGTGCAGGAAATGTTCAGAGTTCATGTTCTAGTTCCTACTGAGAAAAGCATGTGCACCAGTATGTTTCCCCACCCAAGAATACGCTGGGGTCCACCTGTAAGTCCTACAATTCTTTGGCCTTCTGGGCTGATTATCAAATGGTCTTTATCTAAGGCCACGTAACCGCCAGTACTAAGGCGCAGACGTTGCAGAACTTTGACAATAACCAGTCATTCTTTCTGAACAAAAACAAATTTCTTTGCTTACGTGATAATATTTTAGTCTGCGTGAAAGTCTTACATTCAGAGAAACACCACAGTTCTGGCACCAGGAACGAAGACACCATCTGGCCCCTCTTGGGCTCCTTGGCTTGAATTCCTGGGGCCATTGTTACACTCGGCATTCCCCAGGCGAATAAGAACAATAAGAGGCAGGTAAAGCTGGAGCCCGCAACGGGAGGAAACGTGAGCATTGAAAACCCTCCCTTTAGATGAACTGACCACAGCTGGACAACACCAGTGCCAGGGTATGCGGAAGGTGGGGACATCGGAAATCTGGTCATTGTCATGCAGTAGGGGAACTGCAGTGTTTATATAAAGATTTCTCTGATTGTGTACGCTCTTGATGGATGATTCTTGGCCTATGTGGAAATTCTATGAGCTATATTTAAAGGGGCAACTCTTTTCCCAGTAGGGGAAGCAGAGAATAACTTTCTGGGAGAAAGTAAGAGGCAGAAGGGATAACTTTGGGAATAAATTGCTTTGCAGAAGCTAGGTCCTCAGGATCAGGGTTTCGACCAATAATTGATTTAGTGCCTCAGTAATTAGCCACTACAGAAAAAACTGCTATAGAGGATGACATTCCCCATCCCCCCACTTTGAGGTCTAATTTCTAGGTGACACTTCTATTTTCCTTGAACCCTGTAAACCCACCGTTTCCCTTGAACAGCCAGGGTTCCAAGCAGTGCAGAGATGCAGCGCCTTCTTCCAGGAGCTCCTGGAGTTCTCAGAAGCCAGCGCGGACTTGTTCCTCCCTTTTATTTGATGAGGTTTGTATGCTTTCCAGATCCTGCCTGAGTGGTTTCTGGTGTGGACTCAGGGGCAACAGGCAAAAGTAATAAAAAGCAGATTCCATCTGCTGTTACTGTGGGGTAAGCAGCCACAGGATTAAAAGGACCCTGCTCATTCAAATGCCAGCCAGGGAATTGGGCACCATTGAGAGGTGCCACCCCTGCCACCTGACATGACTACTTCTGGAATCAAAGAACTGGCAAAAAGAAAATTCCCTATCTGAGGAACCCAGTTCTGTAACATGGGCCACAAATTAAACATTTCTCATCCTTGGTGGTCTAATTTTATTTAGGAGATCATATGTGCATTTCCTTCCTCCTTCATTGACTGGGTTTATAAAACAATTGTCTTTATGCAGTCATCATCCCGGTGGGGCAGGGAGGGGAAGGCTTGCCACAGCTGTAGCAATAGTCAAGGCTGGTAAACAGTCGGAAGAGCAAAGAATGGGAATATATCCCTCTGGAGTGTCCAGGATATGCAGGGCTAGCACTTCATAAGAATGATGTCATTGAATCCTCAGCACAATCTCCCTCACACCAGGCCCAAATTCAAGGACACCCACAAATAAGGACTGGGGATACAGAATTCCAATTCCCTTTTTGGATGGAAAGAAAATATATACCTTTGCCAAATTTACTGTAAAAGCAGTGATCAGTTCCTGCATTCTCAGAAATCTATAATGGAGCAGGAGGTATTTAGGAGGAAAAACCAAAATTTGCAGATGTTCATGCAAGAAAGTTCCTTCAGCCTTATTTTGCAGGTGTGGGTCAAACCACAGTGTGGTACTCTGACAATGGTGACTTTTCCTGCTATTTGCTGATACTGCTTTAAAAGCAGCAGAGCATACTTGTAAAGCATGAATCAAAATAAAAAGAAGGCATCTTAAGTGTTTAGGATGTGCCCTGCACAACCCTAAGCATGTCACATTGGTAACTCTTCTAACTTTCACAATGACCCTGAGATAAGTACTATCAGGAATCCTATTTTACAGATGAGGACACTGAGGCATAGAGAAGATTATCCAGCCTCCAAAGCTTATAAGGCCAACAAGTGCAATAGCCAGGATTCAAACCCAGTCTGACTCAAGGGTAACTGCTCTTAATAACCACACTATTTTGCCCCTGGACCTAACTAAGGAAGTACACCATAAAGAAATACAGAGCTCGGCCGGGCGCGGTGGCTCAAGCCTGTAATCCCAGCACTTTGGGAGGCCGAGACGGGCGGATCACGAGGTCAGGAGATCGAGACCATCCTGGCTAACATGGTGAAACCCCGTCTCTACTAAAAAATACAAAAAACTAGCCGGGCGAGGTGGCGGGCGCCTGTAGTCCCGGCTACTCGGGAGGCTGAGGCAGGAGAATAGCGTAAACCTGGGAGGCGGAGCTTGCAGTGAGCTGAGATCCGGCCACTGCACTCCAGCCCGGGGGACAGAGCGAGACTCCATCTCAAAAAAAAAAAAGGAAATACAGAGCTCACTCTACAGGTCAAAGGGAATGAGCAAAGGCAGATTCTGCCAGATCCACCATCCCCTGTCAGAGTCAAGAAAACCTACAGTGACTGCTGTCAGCACCAGATGACATGTGAGACACATGTCTCATTAAAACAAAACATATCTTGTAAACTCAGTACACAGTTCTCTTTGCAGAGTTCTAAATATAGCTAGGCAAGGCTTTGGGTTTTAGTGGGAAATGGTCAGAGGTGAAGACCTGATAAAAGTAGCTTGAATAGGCAAGTGCGTGCTCTGTTTTCCATTTCTATTGGAGTTCCTTTTTTATGTATGTATTTATTTATTTATTCTCTATTTTTTGGTTTAACAACAGGAATGAGCTTCAAGATTTCCTTTTTTAAGGAATAGAGGAGACACTCCTGAGGTCACGTATTTGATTAATGTTGAGATATTTGCTCAGCCTCCCTTATCAAGGGGAGGGCACCTGCATGGGGCATGGAGCATGCTTTGCAGATGCCAAGTGCCAGCAGCACCCAACAGTGTCTCTCAAGACTTGATCCAGAGGGGAGGCTCATTCCCCCACCATGGCACCCCAACCCCAGGAGTCTGGGCCTGCCTGGGTGTGGGTGATAGGCAGCCAGTCACACAGAGGGACAGGCAAAGTATAGCCAGAGCAATTTGAATGCATCCCCACTCCACCACCCTTGTAATACGGAAAGATCTCCCATCTTTCCTTCCTGAGCTGGGAGGTGGGTTCGAGTGAGCACTGCTGGAGACTACGATAGGGCATACTCAGAGAAGGCTGGTGGGAAGAGGCTGGATTTTTTCATTTCTTTCTTGTCTCTCTTTTCTTTCTTGTCCTGGCTCTCCCTCCCTGAGCTAGGTGCAAGCTCCTGACATAGGAAGCAATCCCTCCTTGCCACAGGTAACCCAGTCATGTAGCCAGGTGCTGCCAAACAGCTTCCACCTGGAGGAGGGCAGCTGCTCTGAGCATGACCAGTAGCTGTGGATGGCATTGTCGAGGCATCTGGAGGAAGCTGCAGCCCCACAGAACCCCTGAGCCCTCTGCCCTTCCCTCTGCTGGCTCCTCTTCCTCCCTCTTTCCCTGCTGTCCCCTGTAGAGAACTCTCTACCAGTCCACACACAAACACAGGTGCAGCCCCCCTGCCTGACTCCCTCCCCGACTATAACCATGGCCAGCTGTATCTCTGCATCCCTGCCCAGATCCCCCTGGGAAGGCTTATCCCAGGCCCCAGGTTTGGGGCAGTGCCCAGTGGCATCAGATGTGGTCCCCCTTGAAAGGAAGCACATGACTGAGTTGTCAACATAGTCTCTTCCACCACCTGCCACTGTCCCCAAAATCCCTCACACTGGAAGTATTTAGACTAAGGACAATATTGTCTAGGGTTTGAGGACCACCCCACAGCAAAAACACTAGAAAGCTAGTTCCAAAATGCAAATCCCAGGCCATGCCCCTTACCTCCTGAGGCAGCATCCCTGGGTATAGATCTCAGAAATCTGCAGTTTTAGTGCAAAGACCCCCTAAACTTGGAGAAAAAGCCTGAATTCACATAGACACACCTTACCTGAGCAGGCAATACAGTGACAAGGGTGGGAACAGAGGGAATGAGACCTGACACTGGGAAGGCCTGACAGAGGGAGGAAGGAAAGCACTCAGGCTAAGGGCTCTGGGAACCCCACTCTTCCCGCTAGGGAGCTGCTGTTCCCTGAGGGGCCTGGGGGGCCTCTTCCTGAAGCCCCAGCTATTCAAATTACATCTTTTCTTATTAGGACAGCAAGATGTGTTGCTCCTTAGCCTTCCATTCTAACCTCCTCAATGTAAGGGCCTTGCTGGTGTCGAGGACATGGCAGAGGCCTCAAGGGCATGTGCAGTCTAGGTGGCCTTGGTGGAAGGGCAGGATTCTAGATTTGGGAGGGGACTTCTTGCTGAACTCCTTCTAGCTGGGTCAAATGGGGTAGACTGAGGGAGTAGCATGAGAGGTGGTAAAGAACCAGGCAGGGACTGGATGGATCTCGGGAGTTTACAGGGCTGCCTTGGAGACAGAAGGTGCTGAGAGAGAGGAGACCTGGGGGGCACCAACGTGATCGCTGCAGTCTAGGAGTGTAGGATCAGAGAGGGTTAAGGGCCAGAAGCCCCTGTGTGTTTAGGACTGTGGCACCATGGGTGCATCCCCTGAGAAGTGAAGCTCAGGCAGGAGCAGCAGTGGGCAAGGAACCTGGTGGTGCAGGTGAGGCCCTGTAGAGGAGGCAGTCACAACACCCAGCCCAGGCCGGCTCTCTCTGCCTGTCTCGAGTCCCCTGGCATCTCTCCACATCTGCTCAGCCCTCCCAGTTAACCTAGCACTTGTAGACGGTTGATATGGTTTGGATCTGTGTCCCCACCCAAATCTCATGTTGCACTGTAATCCCCAGTGTTGGAGGTGGGGCCTGGGGGGAGGTGATTGGATCACGGGGGTGGATCCTTCACGAATGGCTTAGCTTTATCCCCTTCATGCTGTTCTTGTGATAGTGAGTGAATTCTTATGATATCTGGTTGTTTAAAAGTGTGTAGCACTTCCCCCCGACACTCTTGTTCCTATTCCAACTCCCCCTTTGCCTCCTGCTATGACTCTAAGTTTCCTGAGGCCTTCCCAGAAGCCCAGCCGGTGCCAGCATCATGTTTCCTATACAGCCTGAGGAACTATAAGCCAATTAAACCTCTTTTCTTTAAAAAAATACCCAGTCTCAGATATTTCTTTTCTTTTCTTTTTTCTGAGACAGGGTCTGACTCTGTCACCCAGGCTGGAGTGTAGTGGCATGATCACAGCTTGCTGCAACCTCTGCCTCCAGGACTCAAGTGATCCTCCCACCTCAGCCTCACAAGTCACTGGGATTACAGGTGCCTGCCACCACACCCAGCTAATGTTTGCAGTCTTTATAGAGACGGGGTTTCCATATTGCACAGGCTGGTCTCAAACTCCTGAGCTCATGCGATCCTCCTGCCTTGGCCTCCCAAAGTGCTAGGATTACAGGTTTGAGCCACTGCACCCATCCTAGGTATTTCTCTATAGCAATGCAAGACAAACTAATACAAAGGTGAATCTGTCTGCAGATCCAGACTCCATGGGAAGCCAGCAAGTATGATGGCGGGGCTCTGCTGCATTTCTGGGGCGGTTCCATACTTGGCACGTGCTTGCTTTCCTCAGCCTAGCATATTAAACTGCGGGGGGCTACTATAACAAAGTACCACTAACTGAGTGGCTTAAAGCAACCGAAATGCATTCTCTCACATTTCCAGTGGCCAAAGTCCAAGATCAAAGTGTTGGCAGGGTTGACTCCTTCTGGACACTCAGAGGGAGAGTCTGCCCTGTGCCTCTGCCCTGGCTTCTCCTGGTTGCTGGCAACCCTTGGCATTTTTTGCTTATAAATGCATCCCTCTTATCTCAGCCTTACTGTCATGTGACCTTCTTCCCTGTGCATCTGTCTCTTGTCCTCTTCCTCTAAGGACAGCAGTCATACTGGATTAAGGGCCCAGCCACTCCAGTATGACCTCCTCTTAACTTGATGGCATTCAAAACCATCCAGTTTGGAAACAAGATCACATTCCCAGGGACCGGAGGCTGGGACTTGAAGATACATTTTGGGAGGAGACACCTGCAACATCTGGATTGGTGAAGACTCAGTGACCTTCTGGGATGTCGTTTACCCTCCCTGGGCTGCAGCTTCCTTGTTTGTAGAGAAAGAGGTTAAATTAAACAATCTCTCCCAGGTCTCATGGTCTTCGAATCTGTTTTCTCCTCTGCTGTTTTCTTGGCTTCCTTCTCCCAGTGGAAACAGGGGGCCAATGTATTTCCCCTGCCTCCTCTCCCTCTCAGCCCTCCTTTCAAGTCTTAGAGCTGGCAAGGGCTTTTGTGCAATATTCCAGGTCCTACCCTCAATTTCTGGTGGAACAACAGAATAAGCAGTCTCTGTGTGCACACAAATCCCTTCAGCTCCCTCTGGGCCCAGCGGCAGCTGACCAACCAGCCCATCACACACCTTTCTGCAGGCCCCTTCCCTGCCCAGCCTCTATTGCTACTCCTTTTGTTTATTTTTATTCCCCAGGCTCTCATCTCTTACCTACACAGTCAAGTTTCCAGCCTCTCTTTCCACCCATTGTTTAGCCATCAGTCAGCCTAAACATTCTACTTTCTGCCTTTGTCCCCACAAGCACCTTTGTTTGCACAGAATACACAGAGTTTGGCACATTGTCTGCAGACTCTCTGTCCACAGGCTGCAGGTGTAGTGGAGCCCGCTCCAGACTGAGACAGAGGCTCAGGTTTTTCCCAGGCCGTGCTGCTGCCAGTCTGGTGTGACTACCCATCCCACCCCTTTGATACCTGTGCCTCAGTTTCTCCCATGGATAATGGAACTCAGTGGGAGTAACAGACTCCAGAACATGAATGGGGATGAGAAGGGACCACCCCCATCTCATGTCTGACCCACTCACCTCCAAAGTAACAGGCACAATTTCACCAAATCTGTGGCCCCCCAACTGGGTGGACAAGGCCAGGACTTGCTTCTGATTTGCACAGCACATCCCCCCAGTACTGGAATAAAAGCTACTCAGGATGGTCCTCGAGATAAGGTTTTCAGAGCTCTAGGGATCCAGACCCCAAACTGCAAGACATCTGAGGAAGCACAGATTCCTGCACTGAAGGCAGAGCACTGGCCATCTATTTTGACTCTAAATGTTAGGAGAAATTCTGTGAGCTGTTTTGTAAGCTGCACCGAGGTAATGCTGTGTCATGGAAACCAGTGCAGGCAAGATTTCTAGGGAGAGGCAGTGTTTACCCTTGTTACATGGTCTAGAGGTCAGCAAAGGCAGAGGTCAGCATGCCCTCAAGAGCATGGGCAGAGCCGCAGAGGCAAGCTGGCAGGTCCCAACCAGTCTTCAACAAATTTGGCCACGAAATGAGGAATCCCTGGGACTTTCGTGTTCCTTGGCCATGTATATGCGCGATCTCATTTCAGCTTCATGATTCTTGCAGGCATCATTATCAATGTTTTTGTTGCTGTTTTAGGGGGGAGAGAGGGGAAATCACGTTCCCGGAGACATATGGCTAAAGAGAAAGTGAAGATTTGAACCTGACACCAGCCATGTTTTTCCTGACATTCCTAGCAGTGTGAGAGGAAGGACAGCAATATGGTTGTCTTGAAGGAGTAACAAGTTTCAGCAAATAATTTTGCTTATGTCTTAGGAGAGAGGCATGGATGTTTGCTGGGAGGGAAAGGAGCTAGTAGTAAGGGAAAGAGGAAGGACTCCAAAACCAAGAGGAGGGCTCTTCTCTCCCAGAGTTGAGAGGGGAAGGATGGGAGGGAGGTAAGGGTCAGAAATCTCTCTTTATTTGGAATGGTTTGCACAGAGGCTCACACTCGGAGCTTCTCTCTGCCTCAGACAGGCCTCTTCTTTAAAAGGTGTAATGCAGTGATGTTTTCCTTTGGCTTCCTTGCTGAGTCATGACTAGATTTGACTGGGAAAGCTCAGATATTACTAATTCAGTGTTCATTCCTTTTTCCTCCTTACCACCAGCCTTCGACACTCCATATGATGCCTTCAGAAGGAAAGGAGGAAGATCAATAACATGGAAACAGAGAGAATCACCTAGACCCATTTTGGTATTAACACCCCTGGAAAAAGCATTACATGTTTGTTTTTAATTTTTCTGCCCTCAGAGTGAATCTTGGTCATCGTTACAGAACTTTTAAGCTCCAAGATGATACCTTTTATTTCTAAGACTTCTGCATGCAGTGTGAGAAGCTGGCTGATATTGCTAGCTCCTCTTCAAAGGTGAAGAAACTGAGTCAGGCAGAGAGAGCACCAGATCTGTCTGAGCTCAGTGGAGACAATCAGAGACTCAAATGAATAACAGCCTCAGAAAAAGGATGTAGTTTAGTTTTCCAGCTATGGGTGAAGGTGTCTTATTTTTTCTAGAGTAATAAAAATCAGAATTTTAAAGTATATTCCCTTACTTACCCTGGAGGGCTCAAGAACTCTTTCTTCTTGCTTTTTATGACTCTGATTTTACCTGTAGAAGTAAGTGGCACTATAAATCCCAAACAGCTTCCTACCTGCTGTTCTTCCCTAGTGAGGCTTGAAGTGATTACTAGATATGGTTTCAGGCTCTGCAAAATGATAGGAAACTTAGGGAGTTTGCTTTCTTCTCAGATTTACCAGGAAGAGAGGGTAATTTAAATGGCATTTCATTATCTCAAAAGAGATGACAATAAATATATTCTTCTGTTACTGAGAACAGATAAGTAATTTCTATTATTGGAGATCTTTCCGTGGGAATTAGAGTAAAACTTCCAAGTTCAAACATGTTGCCTTTGCTTATTAGAAAATCTTGTACTAAATTGTCACGCTTTAAAACCAGTCACAGTTGAAACTCATCTTTTCCTTAACAATGGGTGGAGGTAGAGAAGACAGTAATTCAGAGCCTTACAGACGCTAATGCCCATGAAGGCCCCCTCATGCTTGACCACTTTAGAGTCTGTCTCCCCACTGCTAGATGGGAAGAAACTGGTTGACAATCTGCAAGTTGTCTTTTAAAGAGGACAGCACCTGCTCCAGGCCCCAATTATTAAAAAGTACGCATTAAACCAGAATCTCATTACAGCTGTCAGAATTAAATGATTGGCAGCTGGAAAATCTTATTATGCATTTCTGCAGGATTGCAGCAAAGCTTTGATTAGCATTTAGGTATTCACATTTGCAGAAACAGCATTTTTATTTGTTCTTAAATAATTTTTTATAACACTCAGACTCAGCACTGAAATGCTATAGTGTACTGACTTCCTTGGCTTCAGGAAGTGAAATGCTATAGTGTACTGAGGAGGCTGGTGCCACACAAAACCCAGATGGGCTTTGTTTTGTTTCTCCTCAATATCATCCTGGCTAGCATGACTTCGGTTTTCCATCTCTTGGATAAAGAAGGAGCTGAACAGAAGTTATTCAGCTTGTGATTTGCGCCAGGAGATGACACAGACTTGCTCTTGACCTCTAAAAAGCACTTCCAAATTCTTATGTGTAATAGAAATGAACAGCACGGAGGATGGTTTTAAGATAAATAAATCAAAGTGCCATCTAATTTGCAACCAAGAAGGGGCATGTCTATACATTAGACTAAATAAAACCCCACAGTTACAAGAAAATTAGTATATGGCCAGTAAAGGTATTTTCATATAATCTCAGCTTAATATTTAAAGTCATTGGTAAGCAATGGTGAAAAATGAGATTTTTTCCCCCCAAAACTACTCCTTCTGGCAGATAATAAGGTAATATTGTATCATAAAGGCTATGAGCTCCACTTATTGGCATAGATTTTGGAAATAGTAATTGTGTTGGTTTTTAGCTATTGCTTCCCAGGTCCAAATCCACTATTCCATACTGTCCTTTATGATTCTGGCATTGGGATGCCATAAATGTCATTTCTCCTTTTTCTATGCTGCTAAGTGATATAGAGAGTTTTATCTTCCTAATGCCTATTGCAAATAAAAAGAGATTTTTAAAATCCAGTATTTGGAGTGTTTTATTACCACCAAAACTCTTCCAAATGGGGCATTTTACGGAAATGGGATGTTTGATGAAGCTTCTAGGGTCAGGAACCAAACGTTGAGTAGATGAGAATGTTGCAGCTCCCTCTGGGAAAGATCTGTTCACTCTACTAATCTCATGATAGGTAGGTAATTGCAGAAAACGATTGCAAATCTCCAAGACTGCGGAAGACTATCTATTGCCTGAAATACCCTGGAAGTAAGTGGCACCACTGGGAGCTGTGGTGCTTGCAAGGCCCTGAGGTATTTCTTTGATGGTCTTAAACAACAGGGCATGATTGCTCAAGTTCCCCTCAAAAGCACCACATACCAGAGCCCTAGGCACCATTCCTACCCAGAGGCTGGGGCAGCAAAAGAAGTCCTGGTGGATCAAATGGCTGAGGAGATATGACCCATTGGGAGCATCAAATCTCATCTCTAAATCCATGAGCTGAATTTGATAATTTCCATGTTAGCAATTTTTAATATATTGACATTCACGATGGACAACTCCTGAGACTTTCTTCTGAAATTCTACCATTCATAAATACTGCTGATAATTGGCAGGCCACTATAGCATTTTCCCTGTAATATAAAGGAGAACATGTGGAAACAGAGCCACACTAAGATGCAGATGCTAGTAAGCCACTCTGAATGTACGTGACTGACCTCCACTTCCAAGACTCTTAGGGCCAGAGATTCAGATCATGTCTCAGAAAATTAAACTCTTAAGTCATGGCTCTTCAAGGTCATTTGTTAGCGGTGCCCAAGAATAGTCTAGCAATAGTCAAAGCCAGGAAAATTAAATCTACAAATGCCAAGGATCTAGTCTGTATATTTACATTGGTTGGTCTATTTTGATTAAAATCTAGTAACTAAAGCCCATATAAAGTGAGAATAGAGCATGATGCATTGAAAATAGAATGAAATTTGGAGTTAAGTTTTACATATAAGTCCTTGGGCATAGTATTTGGCCTCCCTAAGTCTTTGTTTCTTCACCAGTGACGTAGAGCCAAGAAATATCTACTTCTCCATATTGTTGTGAGGATAAATGCAACATTTTATTCTGAAACACTCTCCCACAAGGAGAATTTCAGAGCCCAGGAACCACTTTAGAACTCTTGATAAGCCCCAAGTTAACATAGTGCCTGGCATATAACAGATGTTAAATGAATGTCTGTTGAATGAATAAATGAATGAAAGAATTCCATGATTTATTGAAATGCCCTGACAGCATTGTTGTGTTATAAGAGACTTTATATAGATCTTAAAAGAGCCCGTGTCAAAGGAGAAGCAACCCGGACACTTAAAGCGTTTGGACAATTTCAAGTCTGAGATTGTGTTGTAATTCATTTAAATATGCTCTTTCTTCTGCAAAGCTTTAAGAACTTTCCAGGAATCATATCATCAATCATGAATTCTTCTGATAAGAAAAAAACATACCAAGTACAGCAGCTGCATGGCAGCTAAAGAAGCTGAAGAACAGCCTTCTTACCTTTATTGGCCATCCTGGACCCTGAGTCTTGTGGTGCTCAGAGATTGGCTGTTTCCAGAAATTAGAGATAAAGAATGGCAAAAATGTCTTTTGGCTATAAATAACCTAACCACATTTCCACTTGCAGGCCATATTCTTATTTCTTCTTCCCTCTTCTGGAGAACAGAAATGGATGTTATCCAATGACTCTTGGTGATACAGTTTGGCTATGTCCCCACCCAAATCTCATCTCCAACTGTAATCTGAATTGTAATCCCCACAGCCTGAGGGAGGGACCTGGGTTTAGGTGATTGGATCATGGGTGTGGTTTCCCCCATGGTGTTCTCCTGATAGTGAGTTCCTACAAGATCTGGTTGTTTGATAAGTGTCTGGCACTTCCCCCTTCTCTCTCTCTCTCTCTCTCTCTTTCTCTCTCTCTCTCTCTCTGTCCCCGCCCGTCTGCTGCTATGTAAGATGTGCCTGCTTTTCTTTTGCCTTCTGCCATGATTGTAACTTTCCTGAGGCCTCCCCATCCAGGCAGAACTGTAAGTCAATTAAACTTCTTTCCTTTATAAGTTACCCAGTCTCAGGTATTATTTATAGCACTGTTAAAATGGACTAATACACTTGGTATGGTACAGCCTGATGGTAAAATTTGCTCAGTAAATATCATTGGATACTCTGGATTCTCTATAAAGCAGCCTCAGTATTGAGGTAAAATAGGGCAGGGAGATCATTTGACCAATACCCATTCAATCCTCTTATTAACATCCATGGTCTCAGAGCTGTGCTTCTAATGAAAACAAGACCCCACTGCTTAGATTACTAGTAGGGAAAGTGAAAAGATGGGCTTGTTGCTGACTCCCCCATCACCCCACCAGCTGCATTTCACTACCACTGCGAATCCATTACAGGCCAGATGAATTGGCCAAACACTATCAGTGAGAATGTCATTGCTTCCAGGAATCCAAAGATGCTTTTTATGTTGCTTAGAGCACTGGGCATTTCACTTAAATATCAGGCAAAGCTGTAAATAAAAATGCCTGTTTATATGTGACATTATTCCTTCTGAATTTCCTTACTAAAACAACAAGGATGACAACACCACTAAGCCCCTCACACCACCTTATAAAGGGCAATCCAGTACCACTGCCAGCCGGAGATACTCAGGAACATGAAATGTCCTATCAAGGTGATTTGTTATTGGAAACAAAAAGTAGTAAGTAACCTGTGAAAAACTGCAGAAAAAGAGTCACATTTCTTTTCTGCATTTTTCAGTCAGAATGCAATCAGGATGTCAAAAACAAAAGTTTTGGGGTTATATCCTGTAATCTTGAGAGATTCTGCCAATGTTCAATGGTTCCTAATAATACATGAAATTATTATGTATTAATGCATGATATAATAATAATACATGAAATTACTAGGAACCATTAGGTGTGGCTGAATGCACCTTTGTAAAGCACATGACAATGAATTGTCTAGGTACCTGTCCTTCCCACTCGGCCATGAGCTCCTGGAGGGCCTCACATATAGGAGATGCACGAAGAATGAAAGGAAGGAGAGGAAAATTTAAGTAACTGCTGCAAGGGGCATAGTAGAGAAGTCCCCAGAAATCTTCATAGGAGCCCCTCTCCTGAGAATATAAAGGGCCATCTGACAGATGGAAGAAGAGGATTCTGGGAGGGGGAGAAGGGGGAAATGAGAGGCACATTATCGAAGGTAGCTACCTCTTTGGAAAAGGAGCTCAGAGATTTACACAGGCAGAGGCAATAAAGGACCAAAAATATATATTTATGTTTAACTAACATCTGCTTCACCATCTTTTCAGGGCTTGCCCATTGATAACCAATTCCCCTGGGTTTTCTGGATCTGGACACGTCTCTCAGCAATTAGGCAGAGCAGTGACTGGAATCACCGGAGGGTGCCATGGAATCCCAGATCTGCCGTTTGCTAACTGTTGGCATCTCCTTGAACTTCATTTCTTCAACTGAAAATAAAAATGATGAAAACTCCCTGGGGGTACTACTAATATTAAGTTTCCAAGGAAGGAGCTATCATAGTTTGTGGCACTCAGGCACTCAATTAAAAAAAAAAAAAACCACTATTGAATATGTGCTATATTATAGCAACCTCCTACTGCTATGGGCTGACAGCTGTCAGATTCTGTAACACACTTGGGGTGAGTGGGAAGATGGGTGGCTCAGAAGTGTTAAAAAAATAGGAATTATTATAACAGAAGACTTATCATCAAAATACCCACGTAGCACCATAGTTATCACTCAACAGGTATTATTGTAACTTCCTCAATTACAATAAATGATTATGGTCAACTACAACTTTTTAGGGTCACAGAATGGGTGACTCAAGGGAGCAAAAAGTCCATGGGCACACAAAAGCTCTTATCTCTTCTGTAATAATTCAGACCCAAATCTCACCAGTTTCATCTAGAACGAGCAAATAAAAGAAATATGCATAAGAAGACTTTCTCATCAATATGTTCATTACTTAATTAAATTATCTCAAAGACCTGTTTTGAAGTACTGGGGAAGTGCAGCAAGGATCTGATGAAATAATGGGAGAATAATTATGTTGAAAGCAATAAGAAGCAGTGGGTATACTGGAACTCACATGGGTACTGGAGAGCTGGAAAGGTGGGCTCCTAGTCAAGCCTTGCTCTTATTGGTTGTGTGACTGTAGGCAAGTTCCTTACCCTCACCAAGACTCAGTTTTTAGTCTCTATAGAATGGACCCATTAATGCATACCCTGCAAAGCTGCAGGGAGAATTAAATAAAATGAGGCCCATCAAGCCCATAACTATTTGTTTCTCCTTCTTTTGAGTTCCTCTTATAATAATATATCAGGTTTATACCATATCACCAATGATTAGCTTATTCCATTCATTAAAATATGGCCTAAAAATATGTATTCTTACTTAGGGACAATGTGTATTATTACACAGCAGGTAATTCGTCCAAGAGAATTAAAGAGATCTTACAATGGTCTCAACTGCCCTTCTATGACACAAACTTCTGATGGGCAAGGAGTGTGTCTTACTCATCTTTATACCCCCTAAGGTTTCAAACACAGTGCTGGTCACATAGCAGGCTCGATAAGCGTTTGTGGAAACTGATCCATTTGTCTCAAAATATTCACATGTTCTGTTCTATTAGTTCTGCAGGGCATTTCCAAAGTATATCATGGAGACCCTCAAGATTTACAAGACATCCTATGTTCAGTTATTCCCACCTTGAGGTTTTCAACCCTTGGGTTTCCAAAGGGATCTATGGAATTGAGAAATTTGAGAACCATGATGTCGTTTACTTATTCTTTTCATGTTTTATGTCCTCCCAGTTGAGCAAGGCAGTGAGTAGAGCCACCAGAAGTGTGATGGGATCCTGATCTGCCATTTGCAACCCGTAATGTAGACAAGCAGCATCATTTCCTCAAACCTCATTATGATGATGTTATCCAAACTTACTTGATCTAAACAAAAGAGCTGGATCTATTATCCCAGGGACAATTGTAGTAGTTTCTGCTTCTAATTGTATTCAGCCTCACAGAGCCATTTTTAACTATAAATGGAAAAGGTAGTGACTGCAAGTAACTGAAATGTTCCCTCCAACTTAACTCATAAAAGAATACTTTTTTTAATTCTCACTAGCTTTCCCAGACTTCTAAAATCCCCTGTACTACAGATTTTTCTCTTGGAGTTAAGGCATCACCCGTCTGCCATCCTCTGATTTAATGTCAACAATCAGCTTCTTTGCTTATGAATTAAAAAATAAAAGGTTGGTTCCTCAAAAAATTAAACATAAAATTACCATATGATCCAGCAATTCCACTCTTAGGCATATACCCAAATAATTGAAAGCAAGGATGCAAAAAGATACCTTTACACTAATGTCTATAGCAGCATTACTCACTGTAGTCAAAATCTGGAAGCAACCCAAGTGTCCATTGACAAACAAATGACTAAACAGACTGGTGTAGACACACAATGGGATATTACTCATTCATAAAAAGAAACTCTGATACATGCTACAATGCAGATGAACCTGGAAAGCATTATATTAAGTGAAATAAGCCAAATGCAAAGAGACAAATATTTTATGATCCCACTTATGTGAGATACATAGAATAGTCAAATTCATAGACAGAATGCAGAATGGTGTTGCCAGGGGCTAGGAGCAGGGGGGAATGGAGAGTTACTGTTTAGTGGGTACAGAGTTGAGAAGATGAAAAAGTTCTGGAAATCATGGTGATGGTTGCAACACACTGTAAATGCATTTCATGCCACTGACTCGTACACTTTTAAATGGTTAAAAGAGTAAATTTTCTATTATGTATATTTAACCAATGAAAAAAAAACAACAGGGGCTGGTCATGAGAATCCCCCCCTTTCCATTGTATTCTAACTCTCTAGATAATTTATATATGGAAATTGCTACTATGATGAAATTATTTTTGGTTGATTGGCTAGAACAATTAATTTTCAAATCCTAAAAGGAAAATAAAAGAAATGAATTCAGTCACCAAGTTCACCTCAACCTTGAAAGGGAGGGGTGAGAAATGAAGTCAGATGACCAAGACAGTGATTCTTATCCTCAGAAACCACAGCTGTCACAGAGCTCTTTAATTTATTCATTGATTGACTGTGAAAACCACAGCTCAATGTCTGAGGTGCAACTTCTCACCCAGAAAGTTCAATTACATCATGTGAAGCAAAGTGAAGCAATTTTTTCTATTGAGGGGATGATGGCAAGGGGAATCTGGTTTAAAATGAATTTTTGGGCATAAGCAGAACGTGGGGAGTGAGACTCAGACTGAAAAACTGAGAATGCCAGTGAACAACCACCTCATATCTGGAGAATGAAGGGGTTGTTTTATTTTGAAGGAAATTTCAGCAGACAACAGAAATGAGATCCAAGGAATTCAACTAACCATGGAACCTGAGGTTTTACTGCCTGGATAATGTAGGCAACTGGCTGCTTGGGAGACTTAACACTGAATATTTCACAAATCCCATTTCAAAACATGTATGCTAAGGTCACAATTTTGTGAAATGTCACACCTTCATTTCTTAGCACAAAGTTAAGAGGAGGTGGTTATTGGAAATAAAATGGACCATAGATGGAAAGGAAAGTGAAAATTGCAGACTTCTGCTAATGTGTCATACAGAATAAAGCCTGTCCAAAGGAAAAAATATTTGCAATGTTTGTCGTTAACACACTGTATCAGAAATCTCTGCTTCTTGCTGAATTCTTATGCCCTAAATCAACTCTGCTAAGCTGGTTCCATCCCAACTCACTACTGGTTTTATTCTCAATGAGTAATGTTAATTGGCCTCCTCTGAAAGCAAGGGGGATGCCTGCGTTGATGAACAGCCTTATCTGTGGAGCACAGCCTCCCAGGACAGCCAGAAGAATTTGTAGTCTGTGCATTTGCAGCGTCAGCTGCGTTTTGCCTGGGCCTGACTCCCCCACTTCACACAGGGCCGTGTAAACAACCTCACTCGCCATCACTCACCTTGAAAGTTTCCCACAACCCATTTTTGTACGTCCATCTCCTCGCTCACGGACCATGCGGCAGTCTATTTGTTTTTTTCCACAAGTTCTCTCCTTTTGGAGGCTGCACATATCTTTCTGGACAGAAATGGCTCCATTTTCCTTATTCTTGTTTTCTCTCTTTCAGCAACTTTTGCAATGGCTGCAGTGACAATGTTTATCTCGGGCCTCCCTGTTCGTAAAAAGAGGCCCCTGTTCCAGCCTGCTAAAAGCAGAGCCAAACCTCAACTCTCTCCACCTGATTTAGCCTTTTATGAGTTTTGGAACACAAGTTTGGAGTAAAAGAGAGTTGGGGCCAGGTGCGGTGACTCACGCCAGTAATCCCAGCATTCTGGGAGTCCGAGGTGGGCTGATCACTTGAGATCAGAGGTTCAAGACCAGCCTGGCCAACATGGCAAAACCCTGTCTCTACTAAAAATACAAAAAAAATTAGCCAAGTGTGGTGGTGCACGCCTGTAATCTCAGCTACTTGGGAGGCTGAGACAGGAGAATCACTTAAACCTGGGAGACAGAGGTTTCAGTGGGCTGAGATCTCACCACTGCACTCTAGCCTGGGCAATGGAGCAAGACCCTGTCTCAAAAAAAAAAAAAAAAGTTTGATTTGGATTCCCATTCCATAGTTTACTACTTGCCTCTCAAGTTCTTTTAACTCACTATGCTTCAATATCCCTTTTCTATGAGATTAGTAAGCCCTATCTCAAGTAATTGGTGTAATAATGTAGTAAAATGACATATGTCAAACTGCCAAAAACAGCTTAATATCTAAATGGTAGTTCAACCTCCTTATCAGTGGAGGCCTGTCGGTACATTGCTTGCCTTGGCAATAATTTGAAAGATTTTCTTATTTGGTTTTCCACTTTGTTTAATTTTTAGTTGTTTAATTAAATGCCTTACATATCTCAAAAATATGTGTATGTGTAAGGTATGAAGAATAACAACACAATGACCCATTAATCAGTTTAAGAACAAAAGAGTAACTATTACCTTTGAAGCATCTTGAGTCCCCTCATTTCATCCCCTCTCTCAGATACATAATTATTTTTAATTTGAGGGTCAACTCCCTCGCTTCTTTGTTTATACTTTTAACTTCTATTTGTATTCCTACGCAATGTCTAAATTAGCAATTTAAAATATTACATAATTGTAATCATACTGTGAGTATTCATCTGAAGTTTGCTTTTTTCATTCAGTATTAGGTGTCATCCCTATTGCTGTGTGCAACTGTGATTCATTTGCTGCCACTGCTTTACAGTATTCTATCACATGAATATACCACAATTTCTTTAACCTTTCTACTGACAGTGGAAATGATATTTTCTCCCAGATTTTTGCTGTTACAGGGCTGTGAACAGTGTTATATGAGTCTCCCATTACACACACACACACACGCACACATTTTTCTCCAAGGGATATCCTTGGAATATAATGGCTAGATTATTGGATATGCATATTTTTAAATTCGCTCTAAATATTGCTAATTACTTTCTAAGTAGTTACAAGAATTCACAAATCCACAAACAGTATGTATGTAAACAGTATATGTGTTTGAGTTGTCCCATATTCTCATCAAAATTTAACCTTTGTCTTATCTAAGAAATCTTATAACAAGTTCATAAAAATATTTTCCTACTGTGTCTTCTAAAAGTTTTATGATTTTGTCTTCTACATATAAGTGTTTACTCCACCCAAAATGGATTGTTAGGTAGTGTGCATATATTTATGGGGTACATGAGATATTTCGATTCAGGTATACAATGCATAATAATCACGCCAGGGTAAATGGGGTATCCATACCTCAAGTACTTATCCTTTCTTTGTGTTGCAAAAAATCCAATTATACTCTTTTAGTTATTCTAAAATGTACAATAAATTATTGTTTACTGTAGTCACTCTGTTGTACTATCAAATACTAGATCTTATTCATTCTATCTAATTATATTGTTGTCATTGTCATAATTCTTGATACATTTCCGGGAGAGCAAAGCACTCGACTTGTTCTTTGGCAGTGTGTCAGCTATTCTTGGTCCTCTGCTCTTTGGTCTAAATTACCAAATCAGCTCATCTAGTTGAAACAAACAAAAAAAAACTATCCAAAACTTGTTGTTTTATGTAGAATTGCAATGTCAAAAGATAAATTTGGGAAGAATTTACTTATTTGCTAACTTGTTCTTTTCCTCTCCTTTAACAGTAAATTCTTCACTAACTGGCCTCTTCTTAAATGCGTTTCAATCATTTAATAATTTTGTCCATAAAGATCTTGCTCTTCCTTTAAGAATTTTCTTCCTGGGGACTTCATATATTTATACTGCTACCATAAATGGTATCCTTTATTAAATTATATTTTCTCAATGTTTATGACTGATGTATAAAAATTTGTTAAGTTTTTGTATGTTGATTTTGTATTAGGCAATCTTCCTAAGCTCCAATTAATTATAATAATTTAGTATAGATTCTTTTTGGGTTTTCTATGTATGTAACCATAACATCCGCATAAAAAGAAAATTGTGTCATTTCAAAATAGTGGTCTGACTAGGGCCTCCACCATTGTTTTCTTCCTGATTTAAAGGGAATACAACTGGTGCTATTGTTCATAGATACTGTGTTTGTAAATTTACCTACTTGCTGAAACTTTTTCAGGACCCAAAAATCAATGCCTACAGCACTTTTGGGGTCATTTGTGGACATGGATGCGTGCAGAGCGAGGGAAACATTTGAGTCGTCTGACACATGGGTTCTCAGCTGAGGATGAACAAGGCCACACTTTGCCTTCCCGTTTCAGCTCTGGTATGGCAACCAAGTGATATGGTTTGGCTGTGTCCCCACCCAAATCTCATCTTGAATTGTAGCTCCCATAATCCCCACGTTCCTGGGAGGGACCCGGTGGGATGTAAATGAATCATGGGAACAGCTATTTCCCATGCTGTTCTCATGATAGTGAATAAGTCTCAGGAGATCTGATAGTTTTATAAAGGGCAGTTCCCCTGCACACTCTCTATAACCTACCACCATGTAAGACATGCCTTTGCTCCTTCTTCATCTTCCACCATGATTGCGAGGCCTCCCCAGCCATGTGGAACTGTGTCCATTACATCTCTTTTTCTTTATAAATTACCCAGTCTTGGGTGTTTCTTCGTAGCAGTATGAAAATGGACTAATACACAAACTGTCCTCCTCGAGTTCTGCTTAGTGCTGCATTTTTGTGTTTTTCGTTAGTGATTCTGCTGCTGAAAACGTTCCCCCACGCATGGTGCTGAAACACTGTCTGGTGTTAGTGCAAGACACTGGGACGTGCCTCCTGGAGAAAATACGTGTGCTAGAGAAGCCTGGTTCAGGCTCACTTTTCTCTTTCTATTTCTGTGTAAATTATATTTTCACAGGAACATGTCTAATTTATCTAAGTTTTCAATAGAGTTTTTCATTATATTTTCTTTTCTTTTTTTTTTTTTTGTGAGATGGAGTCTCACTCTGTCGCCCAGGCCTGAGTGCAGTGACACAATCTCGGCTCACTGCAGACTCTGCCTTCCTGGTTCAAGCGATTCTCCTCCCTCAGCCTCCTAGTAGAGTAGCTGGGACTACAGGTGTACACCACCATGCCCAGCCAATTTTTGTACTTTTAGTAGAGACGAGGTTTCGCCATGTTGGCCAGGCTGGTCTTGAACTCCTGACCTCAGACGATTAGCCTGCCTTGTCCTCCCAAAGTGCTGGGATTACAGGGGTCAGTCACCGCGCCTGGCCATATTTTCTGATTGATTGATTGGAACAGAGTTTTACTTTGTTGCCCAGGCTGGAGTGCAACAGTGCGATCTCTGCAGCCATGACCTTCTGGGTTCAACCTATCCTCTGGCCTCAGCCCCGCACGTAGCTGGGACCGCCGGCACGTGCCACCACGGCCGGCTAATTTTTGTATTTTTTATACAGACGGGGTTCCGCCACATTGCCTAAGCTCATTTTCGTATATTTTAAACCTTTAAAGCATCTATCATGAGGTCTCCTTTTGTATTCCTAGCATTGTGCTTGTGTCTGTCTCATCTGTCCTCCATCAATGTGGCGAGAGACCGTTTGGATTGTCTAATGAAGGACCCAGGAACTCAACTTACCTGGCAATGCATGTAGCAGCGAAGGAGTTGCTACTTTCTCAGTGCATGCTGCTATACTCCACCTCAGCTTCCCCGAGTACCCAGGCTCCTTCCCCAGTAGCCCAAATCCCACTTCTTCCAAGGTCAATGGATGCCAACTGCAGATGTTCTCATATGACACGTCATGCAGACTGCCCGCCCCTAAGTCCTCTATTTCCTGCACGCTCAGTGTTTTTCTTACGCTTGCAGTTACAAGACCTAGAATAGCAGAGGTTCAGTATCCCCAGCCCAAGCATCACATGATAAGGCAACGCCTTCATCTCCCTGGCCATAACCTGTATTTCCAGCGGGTTCTCAATGATAAATCCTTTATCATCTTTTCTATTGTATGTTTTCTACTTTACTAGCATATACACTTCTCTTTACCTTTTCCTTTCCTCTACTTTATTAGGGATTTATTCTGTTGATCTTTTTCTAATTCTTAGATTAGACACCCAGCTTATTAATTTTAGGTCTTTCTTCTAATAGAAGTGTTTAAAACTAAAAACTTTCCCTCCAAGTAACATGTTAAATATATGATGCAAGTTTTGATGTGTGATATAATTGGCATTCGATTCTATGTATTTTCTTTTCTTTTTCTTTTTTTTTTTTTTTGAGATGGAGTTTCACTCTTGTTGCCTAGGCTGGGGTGCAATGGCACAATCTTGACTCACTGCGACTTCCGCCTCCTGGATTCAAATGATTCTCTTGCCTCAGCCTCCTGAATAGCTGGGATTACAGGTGCCCGCCACCTCGCCTGGCTAATTTTTGTATTTTCAGTTGAGACGGGGTTTCACCACGTTGGCCAGGCTGGTCTTGAGCTCCTGACCTCAGGTGATCCGCCAACCTCGGCCTCCCAAAGCGCTGGGATTACAGGCGTGAGCCACTGTCCGCGGCCTCTATTTATTTTCTATGATTTCTTCCCTGATCCAGGTTCTTTTATGGGTATGTATAACTTACTCTTATTTTCATATTGAAGATTCTCAAAGACACCCAAAATAGAGAGATTCATGTAATACACCTTCATGGACTCATCATTCAACCTCAACAATTATCAACATTCTGCCATTTTTGTAAGAAGTACATTTCAAATATGTGACATTTTTTCTATATCTTTTTGTTGTTGTTATTAATTTATAATGCAATCACATTGTTGTCAGAGAAAATCATCTGTATGAAACCAAGCCTTTGAAATATGTTGAGACTTGATTTATATGAGCCAATTGTGATTAGTATTTGTAAATACTCCATTTGACTTGGAACAAGCTGTGTCTTTAACTGGTGGAGTGCATTAATGTGTGTGTGTGTATTTATATTTATATTTTTTTACCAGATCAAGCGTATTAAGTGTTTTTCAATCTACATCCTAATTTCTTGTCTACTTATTGAAAGGATGTATTAAGATATCTCAATAAGGTAGCTGATTTATGTTTTTTCCTTATGATCACATTAATTTTGATTTATATATTAGGAGGTTCATAATTAGGTAATACAAATCTAGACTTTTTTTTTCTTTTTTTTTTTGAGATGGAGTCTCGCTCTGGCACCCAGACTGGAATGCAGTGGCGCGATCTTGGCTCACTGACAAATTTAGACTTTTTATACCTTTTTGATGAGTTGAGTACTTTATCATTATGTGATGTTTTCATTTCACATAATGCTTCCTGGCCCTCAAATCAATGAGTCTGATATTAATGCAGTTTATCAGTTTTCTTTTGATTAGCATTGGCAAGTATATCTTTTTCCTTTCTTTACCACCAACATTTCTGTATTTTTCAGCTTTAGCTGTGTCTGTTGTAAGCAGCATGCAGCTGGGTTTTGCCTGTCAATCCAGTTTGAAAGTTCTTGTCCCTTTAAGTAAATTATTTTTTCCATCTACATATATTATCATTTCTGATATAGTTGACACCCTATCCACCATTGCAATGGGCAGAATACAGCTCCCCAAAGATGTCTGTGTCCTAATCCCCAGAATCTGTGAATATGTTGTGTTGCATGGCAAGGAAAAGTTAGGTTGTAGAAAGAATTAAAACTTTCCCTCCAAGTAACATGTTAAATGTATGACACAAGTTTTGATGTGTGATATAATTGCCATTCAATTATATGTATTTTCTTTTTTCAGTCAGCTGATCTTAAGATAAAGAGATGATCATGTGCTATCTACATAGGCCCAATCACAGGGTCTTTAAAAGTGGAAGCAGGAGGTGGAAGAGGAGAACCAGAGAGATGGCAGCATGGGAAAGATCCAGCCTGATGTTGCTGTCTCTGAAAGAGGAGAAAGTGGACAGGAACTGTGGAATGTGGGCAGCCTCTGGTCGCTGGAAAAGGCAAGGAAATGGATTCTCTCCCAGAACCTCCAGAAAGGCACACAGCCCTGCCAAAGTCCTGAGTTTAGTTCATTTTGGACTTTTGACCTTCAGAGATAATGAATTGATGTTGCTGTAAGCCACTAAATTTGTGATGATGTATTACAGCAAGCATAAGAAACTAAAATACCATCTTATTTGCTGCTCCGTTTTGTTTGCCTGTTTCTTTCTCTCTGCTTTCTTGCCTTTCTTTTGAATGACAGTGTTTTAATCATTCCATTTTCTTCTGTTAGTTTGGAAGTTCTATATTCATTTAAATTCTTTTAGTGATTGCCAAAGAAGTCTAAATTTATCTAAAGTCTAGATTGTTCACTGTCTTTATACTTCTAAGAATAATATAAGGAACTTAAAACCACTATCTACCCATTGCCTTTCTCCTGAATTGTGTGCTACTGTTGAGCATTATTTCAGTTTTATTCTAACCCCTAAAATTAAACATTCTGATAATAATTGTTTAATCTACCCAAATATTAATGATTTGCTTATTATTCCTTATTACACTTCAGACCACTTCCATATAAGATAAGATATATGCTTCCATATAAGATCCTTCCATGTAAGATCACTTTCCTATTGGCTCAAGTAAATTTCTTAGAACTTTCTTTAGCCAAGGACCATTGTGGCAAACTCAGATGGTGTTTTTTTGGTTGTATTTTGTTTTTGTTTAAAATGTTTTGTTTTGTCTTTGTTCTTCTTTTTCTATTTACAACTTTATTAGAGTATAATTTAAGTACAACAAACTGTCCATGTTTAAGGTGTACCATTCCATGAACTTAACACACACAAAAACGCATGGAACCACCATTACAATGAAGACAGAATATTTCCATCACTCCAAAAACTTCTTCACGCCTCTGCAATCTATCCCTCCTTCCACCCCAGTGCCCAGACAACCACCCATCTATTTACTATAACTATGGATTGGTTTCCTTTTTCTAGAATTGTATATAAATTTAATAATTTAGTAAGTAGCCTCTTACATCTGGCTTTTTTCACTCAGTATCATTATTTTGAGATTGATTCATGCTATTGCATTTATCAACAGTTTGTTTCTTTTTACCACTGAGTGGTATCCAATTGTATGAATCTGCTACAATGTGTACATCTCTTCACTTGTTGATAAAGGTTGGGTTGTATCTAGTTTGGGGGCTGTGATAAATATGCTATGGACATTTATGCACAAGTCTTTGTGTAAGCATGTGTTTTCATTTCTCCTGGATAAATACTTAGGAGTGCGATGACATAGGGTATCTATTGAACTATTTAAGAACTATCAAATTGTTTTCTAGAATGTTGGTGCCATTTACATTCCCATCAATAATTCTAGTTGCCCAATATTTTTGTCACCATTGGTACTGTCTTTTCAAAAAAAGTTAGCCATTCTAATGGCTGCATAGCGATATTTCATTTTGGTTTTAATTTGTATTACCTTGATGACTAATGTAAGCAGCCTCTAAGATGGCCCTCAGTGATTTCCACCTCCTGGTATTCATGACCTTGTATAATGAACTGCACTTAGTGAATAGAATACTGCACAACTAACAGGATATCACTTCTGCAATTAGATTACAAAGAGACTGTGGCTTCCATCTTGGGCTGCCTCTCTCCCTGTCTCTAGAAAGCAAACTGTCATAAAAAAATATCAAACATGACTTTCATATCTTTTCTCAATTCCATTATTTTTCACCTCACTTTCAGGAATTCGAATGAGTTGTATTTAGAATTTCTTACTCTAACTTGTATGTATCTTAACTTTTCTCACATAGTTTCAATCTCTTTGCTTCTCTGTGCTGCCTTTGGGGCAATTTCTATGAATCTTTCTTCTAGTTTATCATTCTCTCTCCAGTTGTGTTTACTCTGCTGTGAAACTCAGTGTTTTAGTTATTAGGACTTTCATCTCTGTTAAAAGAAAATCCTTAGACAAATTAAATTTAACAGAGTTTAATTGAGCAGAGAACAATTCATGAATTGGGCAGCCCCCAAACCAGAATAGGTTCAGAAAGGCTCCAATCCTGCTGTGTACTCAAAGAAGATTTATGGACAGAAAAAGAGAAGTGACGTATAGAAAACAGAAGTGAGGCACAGAAACAACCGATTGGTTGTAGTTTAGCATTTGCCTTATTTGAACACGGCTTTTAACAGTTGGCCACCTTTGATGCTTGAAACTCAGTGATTGGCATATGAGTAGGTTATGGTCTGTTTACACATCCAGTTAGGCTACAGTTCACTGTATACAGAGAAATCTTTAGGCTGAACTTTTAAATTTTAAGTTTCAAAAGTTTAGATTTCTTACTCTCTGTACATGTTTTCAATTCATTCTCTTATTTCTTTAAACATCCAGCAAACTTATTTTCTGTATCGGATCATTCTAGCATCTGAACGTGTTTTATACCTGCTTCTGCCGTCTGTTGTTTCTGCTGGCTTACATTTACCTTGGTTTATTTCCTTGTTATTTTGTAATTTTTGACTGTGCATTCATGTTCTTTAGAATATGAATTTAAGATTTCTATTTATTTTGCTAAATGCCCGGGGCATCAACCATCCCTGGACTACTTTAACCTACCCTTGCCTTAAGGTTTTAGAATTCACAAGATATTGTAACTTTTGATAATGAATACATATGAAGGTAAGCTTATAATTCTGAATTCTCAAGAAAGATTAATTTTTCCTCTATTCAGCTCCAAGATTCAAGATGGGCAGTTTCCTCGTAGTTTCCCCTCCCGCATCAATCCATGTGCAGATTTATTTTCACTTCATTGTTACCCTCAGGACATTGCCCTTTGACTCTCAGCTTTACGCATTAGCCCTTTAATCAGACACTTCATGGGTCGTGGGTCCTGGATTTTGTAAAAGTGTCTCCATCCCCACAGGGCTTTGAAAGCCAAGCTCAAATTCACTGGGTTTCAATAAATACACTCATGGTGAAAGGGTGATCTGGTGCTTTGTTTACTTCTAGAAGTTAAAGCTTTAACTTAGCTTTTGGTGTCTGAGTGTCTTGCTAGCCCATAGATGCATTTGAAAATAATTTTTAAATAGTTTCAGAGGCAGAGTCAGTATGACATCAAGTCCAGTGTGTTGCCAGAAATGGAAAGGTACTTTTCATTTTTGCATGTTCCTAATGAAGTGTGAATTAATTTGACAATGTCCAACCATATATGTCCAGTAAAATAATTTTTGGACCTCATCTCATGTCTATCCCTACACAGAGCAACTATTAAAATAATTTGAAGGGCTTATTTTTTTCCAGTAACTTTCATGTGGTTTGATCTCGAGCAGCTTTAAATCTAGGAGATGTGAAAGGTAAGAGGGAGATTGGTGTCCTTTCTTGTCATCTCGAGTAAACTTTTCAGTAAGACAGAAGTTCTTCTCCTCAACATTGTCTCATGTTCATCCCCAGACAGAGGGAATATTAAAATATTTTCAGACATCCCTAATGTGGATGAAATGACATTGAGTCACTCTGCTTTGCTAAAGCTGAATTTTTAGAGTAAAGTACAAAAATTATTAGCCTAAACTTCTGTAGACAACTTCTCAGGAAAACTGACCATCCAAGTCATCTTCATCAAGCCCTTCTAGGTTATAGAAACATGGGGGTTTAGAGCTAGTGGTCATTACTCCAAAATTTCATTCAGTAGCTAAGGAAGTGAGGTCCAAAAACCTCAGCTGCAGCTAAACCTGAATCTTGTACATTTTCTAGCTCATAGGAAGCAACTAGATGTAATTGAAGTGGCCTGAACCCCAGTCCAGTTCTCTTTTCACCCAGCCCCACTGCTAATAGCACTATTCACACAACCCAACTCTCTCCTCTGAAGCGATCTTAGGGGTTTTGTAGTGTGAACAGCCACCCAGAGGAACTTTTTCCATTGCCTAATGAGGCACACAAAAGTATTGTTAATTTATGATATAAAGTAAATTTCAGCTTTTATTTTAGGTCACATCTTTGATTTGGCTACTCATAATTTTTATGTGCCATTTGTGCACTCTGTGGCCCTTTGGGAGCCTGTTGTATAATGAGCGCAGTACATTTATGCCTAATTGATAGGCATTACTACTTTAGTTAATTGAAGAGGTTAATCATTTTGTGTATTTGATTTTATGACACATTTCACATAGCCATATTTATTTGATATTGCGTTCTGGATCAGAAATGCAACCCCAGTTATCACAGTTCCCATGGGAAAATACAGCTTGCATTATGAGAGTGCTTTATGACAACAATTTCTAGAAATGAATTATAGTCTACATATAACTTGTAGCATCAAATTTATGGGTAATGGGATTAAAATGTTTGGCTTGTGTGTTATAATTTGAGGGCTAGTGTCAATAGCAGCAGAATTTTGACAGTTTTCCTGGAGGGGGGAACCAAGATTTTATGATAACTTGGTGGAGGAGAGGGGATTAGAAATAAAGTATTTAAAGAAAGATTATGCATTAACTAATGTGATATACAATGACCTCATCCCACTAGTCAAGAATGCTGAATTTGCTATTTTATAGCAGGCTGTCTGTCTGTTGGGGACTAGTAATATTGGTAATGTATTTTTCCTGATGGGACTGGAAAATTTTGTTTACTTACATCATTTGTAATGCTACTTTAGAAAAATAACAATAATGACTCAGATGTTTTAAAACAGAGAAAGCACATTAGAGATTTAAAATGTTGGAAAACATAAAACAAATTATGAAAGAAACTATATATAAAAATTAACTCAAGAAGGATTAAAGATTTAACTGTAAAACCCAAAACTATGAAAACTCTGGAAGACAACCTAGTCAATACCATTCTGGACATAGGAATGGGAAAGATTTCATGATGAAGATGGCAAAAGCAATTGCAACAAAGCAAAAATTGACAAATGAGATCTAATTAAACTAAAGAGCTTCTGCACAACAAAGGAAACTATCAATGGAGTGAGTAGACAACCTACAGAATAGGAAAAAAATTTGCAAACTATGCATCTGACAAAGGTCTAATATCCAGCATCTATAAGAAACTTAAACAAATTTACAAGAGAAAAACAAACAACCCCATTAAAAAGTGAGCAGGCTGGTCACGGGTGGCTCATGACTGTAATCCCAGCACTTTGGGAGACCAAGGCAGGCGGGTCACCTGAGGTCAGGAGTTCGAGACCAGCCTGGCCAATAGGTGAAACCCCATCTCTACTAAAAATACAAAAATTAGCCAGGCATGGTGGCGGGCACCTGTAGTCCCAGCTACTCGGGAGGCTGAGACAAAAGAATTGCTTGAACCCAGGAGACAGAGGTTGCAGTCAGCCGAGATCATGCCACTGCCCTGCAGCCTGGGTGACAGAGCAAGACTCCACCTCAAAAAAAAAAAAAAAAAAGTAGGCAAAGGACATGAACAGACACTTTTCAAAAGAAGACATACATGCAGTTAACACTCATATGAAAGAAAGCGCAAAATCACTGATCATTACAAAAATGCAAACCAAAACCACAATGAGATACTATCTCACACCAGTCAGAATGGCTATTAATACAAAGACAAAAAATAACAGATGCTGGCAAGATTGCAGAGAAAAAGGAACACTTACACACTATTGGTGGGAGTGGAAATTAATTCAACCATTGTAGAAGATGGTGTGGTGATTCCTCAAATACCTAAAAACAGAAATGCCATTCAACTCAGCAATTCCATTACCGGGTAGATATCCAAAAGAATATATATTGTTCTATTATAAAGACACATGCATGCATATGTTTGCTGCAGCACCATTCACAATAGCAAAGACATGGAATCAACCTAAATGCCCATCAATGATAGACTGGATAAAGAAAGTATGGTACATATACATCATGGAATACTATGCAGCCATGAAAAAGAACAAGATCATGTCCTTTGCAGGAACATGGATGAAGCTGGAGGCCATTATCCTTAGCAAACTAACACAGGGACAGAAAACCAAATACTGCATGTTCCCACTTAAAAGTGGAAGGTAAATGATGAGAACACATGGACACATCAAGGGGAATAACACACACTGGGGCCTGTTGGAGTGCAGAAGATGGATATGATGGTTAATACTGAGTGTCAACTTGATTGGATTGAAGAATGCAAAGTATTGTTCCTGCGCATGTCTGTGAGGGTGTTGCCAAAGGAGATGAACATTTGAGTCAGTGGACTGGGAAAGGCAGACCCACCCTCAATCTGGGTGGACACAATCTAATCAGCTGCCAGCATGGCCAGAATAAAAGCAGACCGAAGAACGTGGGAAGACTAGACTGGTTAAGTCTTCTGGCCTCCACCTTTCTCCTGTGCTGGATGCTTCCTGCCCTCAAACATCAGACTCCAAGTTCTTTAGCTTTTGAACTCTCAGACTTACGTCAGTGGTTTTTCAGGGGCTCTTCAGCTTAGCCTTTGGCCGCAGACTGAAGGCTGCACTATTGGCTCCCTTACTTTCGAGGTTTGGGGATTCAGAGTGTCTTCTTGGCTCCTCAGCTGGCAGACAGCCAATTGTGGGACTTCACCTTGTGATCGTGTGAGTCAATTCTCCTAATAAACTCATATGTAGATATATATCCTATTAGTTCTATCCCAATAGAGGACTCATAGAGAACTCTGACTAATACAGTGGGAGAAGGAAACAGACCAGGAAAAATAACTAATGGGTATTAGGCTTAATACCTGGGTGGTGAATTAATCTGAACAACAAACTCCCATGACACAAATTTACTTGTATAACAAACCGGCATATGTACCCCTGAACTTAAAATAAAAGTTAAGTTAAAAAAAATGAAATTAAAGAGAACCATCATTGGTTCAAAGGAATTAAGTCAAATGTTGACTTAGCATTAAATACTTCCAGAAGTTTGTATTTGATTCTGTCTTTTGTTGTATCCACAATGGTGACTTCTGTCACCATTTAATGTTAACAAACCATTGAACAAACCTAGTGCTCTGTTACGGTAAAGCCAGGTTTGTTCTTTCACTGCAAACTCCTTCACGTGCAGCGTCTCCAAGAGTAAGTGGTTATGGATGAGCTAGCTATGTTCCATGAGAAACGACTTCACTTCAAATAGTGATCAGCTTAATCTGGTAACATTGGCAACTGGTATTCACCTCAGGATGGATGATTAAAACCCATTCTGCTTACATAATGATCACTTAATCTGGTTATCACAGCTCACCACATTCTGGAAACAAGTCCCATGAGACTTTCTAATTTAAACCCATTGGTAGCTAATTTAACATTATTAATAGAGTGGCCATGTCATTCACCTGCCTCTCTGAGACCATGAGCTTCCCAGTGATGGATATTCAAGAAGGAGCTGGAGGATCTCTAGGGACACTTTGAAAACTGTGCTTCCCATTCCCTAAAGGAAGATGTACATGACAATGAGCGAGAGTCAGAGATGCTCAAATGGCTGGAAAATGTAGAGCACAAAGAGAAATCAGAGTTAATTACCACTTCAAGTTGAAGCACGTTCTGCCCGAAAGTGCTGATATTATCAGCAAAACATGAGGGAATCCATGTGATATAAGGAGAAAAATATTTGTCCATAAGTCTGAAGTTCTGAGTTCAAGTCCTAGCTCTGTCACTCAATAATTGTATGACTTAAGCAAGTTTCTTCACCTTTCTTGGCTGACATGAGATTCAATCATTCTTTCTACCCTTAACAGTTTGCCTATTCCTGTTTGGACTAAACTAACCTATTTCCCATTTCTCAAGGGAATATTTATGCACATCAAGGGTCATCTCTCTCAGCTGTTCTAGGTATGGCAGAGAATGCAGGAATGGTATCAAGAGTGATGGGACCTGCCCTCAAGGACTTTATAACCTCACTGTAGATCAAGGACTTTATAACCTCACTGTTCTTATCCACAGGAAAGCAAGAACTTTGTACAGTGCTGCATGTGACAGATGACCAGAGAGGAGAATGTGGGAATGTGGTTCGATGGTTGGGGACAACTCCATCAAAGCACAGAAGAAACAGGGCTTGATTGACACTTTAATTGGGCTGTCTAGGATGGGCAGGGTTTTTTGAGGCTGGGAGCACAGGGCAGGTTATTTCAACGTAGGAAAGCAGCAGGAGTGGAGTCAGGGAGGTAAGGGCAAGCAGGGCTGCTGGAGGGATCAGTGACTCACTTGTGTGGAGAGAAATGTGAACGTTGGCATGTAAGACTGACTGGAAATATATAAGTTAGCAATTAATGTGATGATGAGGATGTTGAAAATAACCCAGAGTGCGTACTTGTTGTGGGAAGTAGGCAGTAGGCAGGTATTCTCAGGAATGCTTGAGTAGATGGTGGGTATGCGGAGCCCTGTTTGGGGCAGCTTAGACAGGTATCTCTTTGTAAACTTGGAGTTCCTTATAGATGGGGAGGGGAATCATAAGAAAAAAACAGGATCAGGACAGACATGAGGAGTGAAGAAAGGGAAGGGAAGGAGAGAAGGAGAAAACCTCTTTGCAAACACCTCGACGTTTCAGGAAGTGAGGCTAACAGAGCAGGAGAGTTGTCAGGCTGAGCCTGAATATGAGAAACATCTTTTTATAGAAAAAAAGAAGTGCCTCACTTGGTCCAGGCCTCTGCATTCCAGCATTTTCTGCCTTCTCAGGGGCATCATTCCATTTATCATTCCTTCTCTTTCTCTCTCCCCCAGACCTTCAAGCCCTGCTTTTCTCCTGGTTTTCTCCCATCTACACATAAATGTGCTTAAGCCTTACCCATCTTAGAGAAAAACAAAATTCCACGTTCACTTTCAGCTACTGCTCTCTCACTCTCTCTCTCACCCCTTTCCAGCCAATTTTCTTCAAATAATTTTCTATACTTTGTATAATCTAATTTTTCATTCCCCAACTGCTACCTTCAGACTCACATCCTTTCCACTCTACCAAGCACCTTATTCTCCTAAAATTTAGTGGATGCTTTTTAGTCCTTATCTGGCTGGACAGCTGAGCAGCAGTTTATCCTGGTGATCACCAGCTCCTTTTTCAAACAGCTCATAGTTTCTGTCCCTCTGCTGTCACAACAGACTCCCTATTTGTCTCCCACCTGTGGTTCTCACACCCCTTACTGCCCCCCACCCCGTGGTCCCGTCCTGCAGGCTCCCCATGGCTGCTCATCCTCCTTGCATAAGTGCTGGCAGCCATCCAACCCCCAGCTCCATCCCAGCTTCAATTTCACTCTCTCTCTGCACACCCTTCGAGTGACCACATCCACTCTTTGGCCCAGTTACCGCCATATGCTGTTGACGCCTAAGTCAACATCTATAGGAGAGACCTCATTTCAGAACTTTAGACCCACAGGGCCCCTGAACTTCCAGACGGCTCCACTTGAATGCCCCATAATACATTTCAAACTTAACCTGTTCAGACTTGAATTCATGGTAGCCCCTCCCCACTTGTGACATTATTTTATATACATATATATAGTATATATATTGTGTATATAACTTGTATATATGTATAATTTCTATATATGTATATAACATAAATATGTGTGTTTGTGTATCTATGTGTGTGTATATATGTGTGTATGTGTGTGTATATATGTGTGTGTATATATGTGTGTGTATATCTATGTGTGTGTGTATATATGTGTATATATGTGGTGTATATGTGTGTATGTGTGTGTATATATGTGTGTGTATATCTATGTGTGTGTGTATATGTGTATATATGTGTGTATATGTGTGTGTGTATATATGTGTGTGTATATCTATGTGTGTGTGTATATATGTGTATATATGTGTGTATGTGTGTGTATATATGTGTGTATATGTGTGTGTATTTATGTGTGTGTATATGTGTGTGTATATATGTGTGTGTGAGTGTGTGTATTTGTGTGTGTGAGTGTGTGTATATATGTGTGCACATATATGTGTGTGTGTATATGTGTGTGTGTATATATGTGTGTGTGCATGTGTGTGTGTATGTGTGTGTATATATGCATGTGTGTATATATGTGTGTATATGTGTGTGTATATATGTGTGTGTATGTGTGTGTATATATGTGTGTGTATATGTATGTGTGTGTGTATATATGTGTGTGTATATGTGTGTATATATGTGTGTGTGTATATATATGTGTGTGTGCATGTGTGTGTATATGTGTGTGTATGTGTGTGTGTATATATGCATGTGTGTATATATGTGTGTACATATATGTGTATATATGTGTGTGTGTATATATATGTGTGTGTGTATATATGTGTGTATATATGTGTGTGTGTATATATGTGTGTGTATATGTGTGTATATATGTGTGTGTATATGTGTGTGTATATATGTGTGTGTATATATATGTGTGTGTATATATGTGTGTGTGTATATATGTGTGTGTGTATATATGTGTGTGTATATATGTGAGTGTGTGTATGTGTGTGTGTGTGTGTATATGTGTGTGTGTACATATATGTATGTGTGTGTGTGTGTGTGTGTATATATACACAAGTTTTCCTTCAGGGTTCCTGGCTTCTAACTCTCATCATCCTTGTTATTTCCTAAGTAACCAAAACAATAAACAAGCATATCTTTTATTCAGGTATTTGGCCTTTTGTCCTTGGTTCCAAAGCAATTTCAGAGCGATAAAGGTGAAAGACAGTCTTTTACCATAATGTTGGGGTGCTTTAGGCCTCAGAAGCAGGCCTTGAAAAGCCGACTCTCTCTCTCCCTGATTTTTTTCCTGCCCTCCTTTCCCCTGCTTTTATTTTCCTCCCCAAGGCAGGTCATAGAATCTAAAAATATGCTCTAATTTCCCTTGCAGTTTTGTCTCGAAATTGGTCATAAATTCTCTGACCTACCTGGTCTGATTGTAGGTCATGAGACCCTCATTTCAGAAGAGGTCCTGCCCTATCCTCTGCAGGAGGAACACTGCACTAAGAGGCCAAGAAGAATCTGAACAGGCCTTGCTGGGTTTCCCCGACACAGTCCATTAGTATTAGCTCCTACCCTTTCCGTCCGATAACAGTTGTTCCATCTTCAATCATGCCTATCCAGCGAAATCTCCATAGAAGACCCAAGCAGACGGGTTATATAGAGAGAGCATCTGGACAGCTGAACATCTGGAGGCATGGAAGCTCTGAGTCCCTTCGCCATACCTTGCCCTATGCGTCTCTTCATGTGTGTTCTCTGTAACATCCTTTATAGTAAGCCAGTAACTGTTTCCTTGAGTTCTGTGAGTTGCTCTAGAAAATTAATCAACCCCAAAAAGGAGATTTTAGGAACCTCGATTTACAGTTGGTTGGTAAGAAGCACCTGGGATTTGTGATAGGCATTGGAAGTTGGGGGCAGTCTCGTGGGACTGAGCCCTCAACCTGTGGGATCTGACACTATCTCCAGGTAGACAGTGTCAAAATTGAATTGGAGGACACCCAGCTGGTATTCCCTGCAGAGTTGACTGCTTCCAATCATAACCACAATGTGACACCACCTTACTCCTGCAAGAATGGCCATAATCAAAAAATTTAAAAACAGCAGATGCTGACGTGGATGCGGTGAACAGGGAACACTCTACACTGCTGGTGGGAATGTAAACTAGTATAACCGCTGTGGAAAACAGTGTTGAGATTCCTTAAAAAACTAAATGTAGAACTACCATGTGATCCAGCAATCCCACTACTGGGTATCTACCCAGAGAAAAAGAAGTCATTATATGAAAAAGATACTTGCACACGCATATTTATAGCAGCACAATTCACCATTGCAGAATCGTGGAACCAACCCAAATGCCATCAATCAACAAGTGGATAAAGAAACTGTGGCATATATATACACACACACACACACACACATATACATATGATGGAATACTACTCAGCCATAAACCGGAATGAATTAACAGCATTTGCAGTGACCTGGGTGAGATTGGATACTATTAGTCTAAGTGAAGCAACTCAGGAAAACCAAGCATTGTATGTTTTCACTGATATGTGGGAGCTAAGCTGATGCAAAGGCATAAAAATAATAAAATGGACTTTGGGGACTTGGGGGAAAGAGTGGGAGGGGAGTGAGGGATAAAAGGCTACAAATAAGGGCTGAGCACGGTGGCTCACACCTGTAATCCCAACACTTTGGAAGGCCGACGTGGGCAGATCACGAGGTCAGGAGGTCAAGACCATGCTGGCTAACACGGTGAAACCCCATCTCTACTAAACACACACACACAAAATTAACCAGGCGTGGTGGTACATGCCTGTAGTCCCAGCTACTCAGGAGGATGAGGCAGGAGAATTACTTGAACCCAGAAGGTGGAGGTTGCAGTGAGCCTAGATCGCGCCACTGCACTCCAGCCTGGGTGACAGAGTGAGACACGATCTCAAGAAAAAAAAAAGACTACAAATATGATGCAGTGTATACTGCTTGGGTGATGGGTGCACCAAAATCTCACAAGTCACCACTAAAGAACTTACTCATGTAACCAAATACCACCTGTACCCCAATAACTTATGGAAAAATAAAATAAAGTAATAAAAATAGAAAATAAAAGAACTGATTGCTTGCTTGGTGTGTTAGGAAACTCCCCCTCCCCACACTTTGGCATGAGAGCAGAGGAAAAACTGTTTTTTCAACATACCTCCACATGCATACCAACTCCTCTTCAATATGCCATCTGTTGAAATGGCACATATACCATAAATTACCCAAACCAGAAAGTCCACCTCATCTTTTACTTCGCCCCCTCTCTCATGCCCACTTCTTGTCAGTTATAATCACACTGATTATACCTCTTCTGAGGCATGAGAGAATCCTCAGGTAGGCCAGTGCCTCTGAGAAGAAAATTTATAAGCTCTGCCTATCTGGTAGGCCATTGATAAGCCGAATTGTATGTAAAAAGCAAATGTTTCAATGGTGGTCAGATCTGTGTTTTAAGAAACAGGACTTGAATGTTCAAAAGAATTGACATGTATTTGTAATAAAGAAATGTTTAGGGGTAATGTAATAATCCTGCTGTTGTGTATGTTCTTGGAAGTCTGCTTTTGAAGCATTTGAATTGAGTTTGTTGTAAAAGTGTATGTTTAATATTGGTGAATGTGATGTTACTTCTAGAAGCCCCAGGAATAACATCTGCTGTTAGGCGATAAGGCATCAGTTTTAATGCCCCAAAGCCCTGACAAAGTAGCAAGAAGCTGTTGGCTGATGCTTGCCTGTGAGAGCTGGTTGAGGAAATCCCCTGTTGCCTCCTGCAAAGGCTATGAGAGGCTGATCCAAGTTTCCAGAGTCTCTTTGATGCTCAAACACCTGGGGCTCACCCAGAGGGAGTGTATCCCCAAGGAGGATGGCATCATCCTACCTGCCAAGACCCACTTTCCCAGCCTACCTGGGGCAAAGGAGGCATCTAGTGGGTGCTGGCAATACAATTCATGAAAGCAAAACCATGGCATTGGCTACTGAACTGTTTTTGCTGTGACTGGCGTTCCTTTTTTTCTTTCTTTTTCTTCCTTTTTTTTTGAGTCGGAGTTTCGCTCTTGTTGCCCAGGCTGGAGTGCAATGGCGATCTCAACTCACTGCAGCCTCCACCTCCTGGATTCAAGTGATCCTCCTGCCTCAGCCTCCCAAGTAGCTGGGATTACAGGCATGCACCACCAGGCCCGGCTAATTTTTATATATTTTTTAGTAGAGATAGAGTTTCTCCATGTTGGTCAGGTTGGTCTCGAACTCCCAACCTCAGGTGATCCACCTTCCTCAGCCTCCCAAAGTGCTAGGATTATAGGCGTAAGCCACTGCGCCCAGCCGTGACTGGCATTCTTAAAGGGTATTGTAGGCAGGTTGAGCTGTGACCCTGAAAAAGATGTTCAAGTACTAATCCCTAAGTCCTGTGAATGTAACCTTATTTGGAGAGAGGGTCTTGCCGATATAATCAAATAAAGATGAGGTTATGCTAGAGTAGGGTGGGTCTAACCCAATGACTGGTCTCTTTATAAATTTGGACTAATTTATATACATTTTCATAGAAATTTGGACCCAGAGGCACACAGGGAAGGAGACCATGTGAAGATGGACACAGAGATTGGAGGAATACAGCTCCAACCCAAGGAATGTAAGGATTGTCAGAAGCGACCAGAAGCTAGAAGAGAAGTATGGGACAGATTCTCACCTGAAATCTTAGAGGGAGCCTTGATTTCAGACTTCTGGCCTCCAGAGCTATGAGGCTACAAATGTCTATTGTTCTAAGCCCCCTAGTCTCTGGTTACAACAGCCTTAGGAAAGAAATACAATGGGGATTCCCTAGAAAGGACAGAAACAGAAGCCCAAAGGGAGACCCCGAAGCCTCCACCATGGATTAAATGGCAGCCTAACCAATGCTCTGTATCTCACATAGCTCTCAGATCTACCAACTTTTCCAAACTAGGCCTCCGTGCCATCTTGCTTGGATTCTGTAATGGTCTCCTAACTCGTCTCCCTACCTCTGTCATAGGCCAAGGATAAGGAGAAATCTTAGCAGCAATAACAGTCACATTTATGGAGAATTATGTTCCTGACAGTGTCTTAAATAGTTGGCATAGAGTTTCAGGCACAGGCAGAATCTTAACTCTCCTTACCTTAATCTTCACAACAGGCCTGTGTGATGAGTCATAGGATCAACCTCATTTGGGGGTGTGGTGTGGAGCAGGGTCTGCAGCCCAGACAAGTTGACTCAATAGCCTGAGGCCACAGAGCTAGAACCTGAACCTAGTCAGATTAACTCTCACACTCCTCACTGGTACCGGATTGCCTGGGAGGAAACCACAGTTGAGGGCTTGAAGGAGCAAGTAGACCCCCTAAGAGAGGCAGAGTCCTCACCTTGGGACAATCCCTTGAAATTGGGAAGAAGAGACATCATCCTATTTCTCAGTGGAGGTGCTGAAGTCTGAGATTTGCCAATGTTGAGTCAGAACATGGACCAGAATTACCACTTTCCACACTTTCTCTTTCCCTACCAAGCACTGCTCATTCTTTCCTCCTGCCTCCCCCAGACTGGGCTGTGAGCAGCTCTTGAAGGATCTGGAGCAGTAGCAGCTGGATCTCCTGGGGTGACCCAAGGCTAGAGCTTTCCCGCATTATCAGTAACTTTTCTAAGAGTGCAGTGAGAGTTAATGTTTATAAAGTGCTCTGAGAGCCACTGATAAAAGACGTTAAGTGGCATGAATAGAACACATTCTGTGGGCCCCAACCTCACTCATACTTGATGGATACATGTCTCTCTTGTGCAGTATGTGGACTTTTTGCTTCAGATGAAATGAGTTCATTAATTAGAATCCTGCCTGCAGTGTATCTTGAAGGATGCTCAGATATCACCGTAATTAGGACCCAAAGCCAACCCTTAGGCTATCTGACTGTAAACATATGGGAATGGGCGGGGGCTGTCCCCTTGAACACATTGTGCACATAGTTGCTAAATTCAGGCCCATTGTCTTGCACAGACAGGCAGCAGAGGCTGTCACACAGTAAGGAGGTCACTGATTTCACCGGTGCTCCTTCTTAGAAGATTCCGTGTAAGCACAGTTGTGATTAATGATTTGCTGAGTAGTGTTTCCCTATTTTCAGACATTAGTACACTTCTAGGCCTGTAATGCTTCTATCCATCATTTCCATTCAACATCCAATAGACATTTTAAAGCAAAATCAAACTCCTTTACCCATTTGCCAACAAGGGGCTACTGCATTAGCCAGAAAAGCTACAGTACATTTAAGGCAATCCTTCACAAACCTAGCTGCATATTAGAAACCTCTAGGGAACATTAAAAAAATTCTGATGCACAGACCCCAGCCTCAGAAATTATGATTCATTTGGTTTGGAGTGGGAACTAGCAATCAGCATTTGCGTGTGTGTATGTATGTGTGTGTTTAAGCAGTGTGAAGGCAGCAATCAGTCCTTTTGACAAATAATAGAAAAAGTTTTAAAATGTTCTATAGTACCCTAAAGGAGCTACACACTTAACCAAGTCATTTGGGTCCATAATCATTCATTTTTTCATTAAACAAATACTTACTGAACATCTACTCTGCTCCAGATTCCAGGTGCTGTGGATAAGCAATGACTCAAACAGGCAAGAGGGCTGCTCTTATAAAACTTTTATTCTGATAACATATTAGAATATATATTTATATCTATTTATCAAAATACTGTTAGAATTGTCTAACAGCAGTTGGATATTTTTGGAAATGTAAATATTATCTCAATTGTAAATGTCATCAATACTGACGTTACTATGTCCTTTTATCATACCAGATAAAAGAGAAACTCCAAAAATTACTATGAAATATTCTTAATTGTTGAAGTTTTGCTTTGGAAAAAGTTAATATGCTTTGATATTGGTGTGCTGTAACAATTAGATTAAGCATAAATCATAAATTATATAAAGTATAGAAAAGAAATAAACTCAAGTTCCTTTCTTTTTTTTTTTTTTTTTTTGAGACAGAGTCTGGCTCTGTCGCCCAGGCTGGAGTGCGGTGGCGGGATCTCAGCTCACTGCAAGCTCCGCCTCCCAGGTTCACGCCATTCCCCTGCCTCAGCCTCCCAAGTAGCTGGGACTACAGGCGCCTGCCACCACACCCAGCTAATTTTTTGTATTTTTAGTAGAGACGGGGTTTCACTGTGTTGGCCAAGATGGTCTCGATCTTCTGACCTCGTGATCTGCCCATCTCGGCCTCCCAAAGTGCTGGGATTACAGGTGTGAGCCACCACATCCGGCCCTTCAAGTTCCTTTCTTAAGGTTAACAGCTTGTGGGTATCTTGGGTCTGTTTAAGTTGATAGACATCTGTTTTAGAAACTTGCTGAGTTTCCAAAACAGAAATGGTATCCATTTAATGAAGGGCAGTGGTATCTATCAGTTAGCTTTTGCTGCATAACAAGTATCTCTTAAATGAAGAAAATAAACAACATCTGATTTAGCTTGAAATTCTGTGGGTCAGCAGGGATTTTCTTCTGGAATGGCTAAGCTAAATCTGTCCAGCACTCCCATGCACTATGGCCAATCTGGTGAGATGGCCTCACTCAGATTACTGGCAGTTGGCAGGCTGATTGGTCCAGGGTCCTCCACTGAGATGAATCACTTCTGCTCCAGATGGCATCTTTAAAAATTTGTTTTGATGTTTAATTTTTGTGGGCATATAGTAGATGTACATATTTATGGGGTACATGAGATGTTTTGATACAGGCATGCAATGCAGAATAATCACATCATGGAAAATGGGGTATCCATCCCGTCAAGCAGTTATCCTTTGTGTTACAAACAACTCAGTTACACTCTTTCCGTTACTTTTAAATGTACAGTTAAGTTATTATTGACTATAGTTACCCTGTTGTGCTATCAAATAGTTGGTCTTATTCATTCTTTCTATTTTTTGTGTGTGCTCATTAACTATCTCCACATTTCCCCAACCACCCACTACCCTTCCCAGCCTCTGGTAACCATTCTTCTACTCTCTATGTCCATGAGTCCAATTGTTTTGATTTTTAGATCCCACAAATAAGTGAAAACATGTGATGTTTGTCTTTCTGTGCCTGGCTTATGTCACTAACAGAATGATCTCCAGTTCCATCCATGTTTTGCAAATGACAGGATGTTCCTTTTATGGTTGAATAGTACTCCATTGTATATCTGTACCACATTTTCTTTATCCATTCATCTGTTGATGAATGCCTAGTTTGCTTCAAAATCTTGGCTATTGTGAATAGTTTGCTCTAACAAACATGAGAATGTAGATATCTCTTCCATATACTGGTTCTTTTCTTTTAGGTATGTACTCAGCAGTGGTATTGTTGGATCTTGTGGTAGCTCTATTTTTAGGTTTTTGAGGCACCTCCAACTGTCTCCATAGTGGTTATACTACTTTACATTTCCACCAACAGCATTCAAGGGTTCCCTTTTTTTCACTCTTCACCAGCATTTGTTATTGCCCGTCTTTTGGATATAAGCCATTTTAACTGGGGTGAGATGCTATGTCATTGTAGTTTTGATTTGCATTTCTCTAATGATCAGTGATGTTGATCACCTTTTCAAATGCCTGTTTCCCATTTGTATGTCTTTTGAGTAATGTCTATTCAGCTCTTTTGCCCATTTTTTGATCAGATTATTAGATTTTCCCTGTAGAGTTGTTTGAGTTCCTTATATATTCTGGTTATTAATCCCTGGCCAGATGGGTAGTTTCCAAATATTTTCTCCTATTCTGTGGGCTGTCTCTTCACTTTATTGATTGGTTCATTTACTGTGCAGTAGCTTTTTAACTTGATGTGATCCCATTTGTCCATTTTTCCTTTGGTTGCCCATGCTTGTGGGGTACTGCTCAGGAAATATTTGCACAGACCAATGTCCTGGAGATTTTCTCCAATGTTTCCTTGCAGTAGTTTCACAGTATGAAACCTTAGATTTAACTCTATAATCCATTTTGATTTGATTTTTGTATATGCCAAGAGATAGTGGTCTACTTTCATTCTTCTGTGTGTGGATATCCAGTTTTCCCAGCACTATTTATTGAAGAGACTGTCTTTTCCCCAGTGTATGTTCTTGGCACCTTTGTTGAAAATGAGTTCACTGTAGGTGTATGGATTTGTTTCTAGGTTCTCTATTCTGTTCCATTGGCCTATGTATCTGTTTTTATGCCAGTATCATGATGTTTTGGTTACTATAGCTCTGTAGTATAATTTGAAGTTAAGTAGTATGATTCTTCCAGTTTTGTTCTTTTTGCTTAGGATAGTTTTGGCTATAGAGAATAAAGAATGCAGAAACAAATCCTAAATTTTGGGATTTTTTTTCTAGTTCTGTGAAGAATGTCATTGGTATTTTGATAGGGACTGCATTGGATCGGTAGTTTGCTTTGGGTAGTATGCCCACTTTAACAATATTGATTCTTCCAATTCATGAGCATGAAATATTTTTCCATTTTTTTGGTGTCCTCTTTAATTTCTTTCACTGACATTTTACAGTTTTCATTATAGAGATCTAGATGTTTAATTTTTGTAGCTATTGTAAATGGGATTACTTTTAAAATTTCTTTTTCACATTGTTCACTGTTGGTATATAGAAATGCTAATAACTTTTGTATGTTGATTTTGTATCCTCCTGCAACATAACTACATTTTTAAAAAATCAGTTGTATTAGTTTTTTGTAGATTTTTTAGGTTTTTCTAAGTATCAGATTATATCATCTGCAAACAAGGGTAATTTGATGTCTTCCTTTCCCATGTGGATGCCTTTTATTTCTTTCTCTAGTCTGATCACTCTAGCTAGGACTTGCACTACTATGTTGAATAATAGCGGTGGAAGTAAGCATCCATGTTTTGTTCTAGATCTTAGAGAAAAGGCTTTCAGTTTCTCCCCATTCAGCGTAATATTAGCTGTAGGTCTGTCATATATGACTTTATTATTTGAGGCATGTTCCTTCTATACCCAGTTTTTTTTTAAAGGTTTTTATCATGAAAGTCCATATGGCCTGTTATCCTCCAGCAGGCTAGCCTGGGATTCTTCACATAGCAGTCTAAAGGTTCCAAAAAAAACAGAAAGAAAGAGCAGATCCTAACATTCAGTGGGACTACTTTTCTAGTTTCCGATTGCGTCGTGTTTGCTATTGTACCATCAATCAAAACAACTCATGTGGCCAAATCCAGAGTTAGTGTGGGAGGGTGCTACCCGACGACAGAAAAGGAAATTGTCGTGGCCATATGCACAAACAATCTACCCCAGAATCCCATTGCTAGGGTATAGATTTTTAGGGGCGAATTCCCCAGAAATTGCTCTTTTATAGGAGAAGTTCCCAGTTTGGTCCTGGGCCCCATATACACTGAGTTCTCATTGTTCCTGGTGAATATAGTCCAGGGAAGATGGCACCTTTCAGGATCACCATCTTTCATGCAGTTCCAGATAGAGATACAGATAGCTCTAGAGAGAAAAAAAGAAATGGAGAGAGAGAAAAAGAGATTGATGTCTTTTTTAAAATTGGATCACACAGTTGTGGGAGCTGGCAAGTCTGAAATCCGCAGGACAGTCTGGCAGGTGAGAAGGGAGGATAAGAGTTGATGTTGCAAGTCTTGAATTTGAGTTCCACAGGGCAGCATGCTGGAAACTCAAGGCAGGATTTCTATGTTACAGTGTTGAGGAAAGTTTCTGCTTCCTCAAGGAACCTCAATCTTTGCTCTTAAGATTCAATTCAACTGGTTGGATGAGGCCCACCCTCATGATGGAGAGTAATTTGCTTTACTCAAAGTGTACTAATTTAAATGCCAATCACATCCACAAAATATCTTCTCAGCGATATGTAGACTGTGTTTGACAAAACAGCTGGGTACCATAGTCTAGCCAAGGCAACACACAAAATTAACTGTCACACTATCGTTAAGGGGAAGAAAAAATAGTACCTATATCGTAAAATTAGGAAGCAACAATGCATACAAAGCAATGAGGATGGCTCCCAGCATTAATCCTAGTCATTATTATTGTTGCCCAACCCCTATAGTTACAGTAAAGGAGGCTTGTCCATGAAAACTTGGGGTAGATGGAAGGTTTGGTGGATCTACAGCAGGCAGGCTGTCTTATTCTGTGTAGAACTCGAGCAGAGCATTTGGGGTTAGTTTTAAATTGATCTTTGTTTTCAAAAGAAAAGGAACTTAAAAACAGCCCTGTTCCTTTAAGACTGAACTATTGCTTCAGAGACCCATCACCTAGCAACAGGATGATAATATCTCACTCTTCCAACAGGTAAACCTCCAGCTTATCTAATTGAAATTTCAGGCTACCTGCCACACTCCTAAAAAACTATCACTTTAAGGGGATCAAATTGTACAAGCCAAACAAAGTCAGATTTGCATGTGCTACTTTTCAAATGGTAGGCTAATGAGATTTTCACTGGGAAAAGAGACGTGAAGCTTTACAGCTCATAATTTAAGTAGCTTTGTTCCACTGGCATTCACTGAATCTCACAAATGAATTCTGCAACAAAATTCCTATTTGACTTCTGTCTGGGGATCAAAGATAAATGTTAAAGCAGAAACAAAGTGTAAATTGGAAGAAAATACAGAATTATCTAGACTTCTCACCAGGTTGAGTTATCTTTTATTCCACCCTCCCTTTTCTCGGACCCTCCCCGGCCACAGTCATCACAAATGCCATCCATTCTGTGTCTCATTTCCTGCCTTTCCATTTCACTGCCAATGCCCTTTTCAGGACTCCTAATTGGTCTCTCTGACCAAACTGTCCTGATCAAATCCACCCTTCGCATAGTTGGCCAGCGTATTCATTGCAAGACACAGCCTTTCCTCATTCCACCTCTCTACTCAAAAGTTTCAGTAGGTACTACTGATTGATTTCAACAAAGTTCAAACTATTTTGCCTGGCATTTAAGCCTTCTTGTGTGACCTTACCTCAAATTTTCCTTCTAAGCTTATTTGTACCTTTTTTTATCCTCCAATTCCAGCCAAGCACAAACTTCTTGTCCTCCCTAAATGCACTCTTAAGTTTTTTTAGCACCCTGCCTCTGTTTATACTAAAACCTCTTTGAATGTCCTCTCCCTGAATCCAAGTAATTTTGCATATAGTAGAGTCAAATGCCACTAGTGAGGCCACTTCCTCCAAGAAGCCTCCCTTAATTTCCCTTCTCCTAAGTAGAAGCAGACTCTTGCCTTCCAGTTACACCTTCGTCTTGATATTTATCACATTGAGACAAGTCAACAGGGCACAATGGTTAAGAGCACAGCTTTCTAGCTGTGTTACCTTGGACAAATCATTTACCATCTTTAAGTCACATCTTATGTTTGTTCGTTTTGAAAAAGGAGGTACCCAGTGGTTGTGAAAGTTAAATAAGTTAAATCGTGGAAAGTATTTAGCCCAGAGCCTGGCATGTAGCTGATAGTAAATATTAATTCTTATCGTTAAAGAAAATCATATTTAACTTATATTATAATCCCTTTGTATATTCCCCATCTCCTTTCTTCATTCTAAAATTCCTTCCTTTGGGGGCAAAATTTATACCATAACCCCATCTTATCTCACGCCCCACAGTGCCTTCCACACATGAGGACTAAAAAATATTTTAAGTGAAAAATAATGTATTCAAAATCACACTCATTGGGGCCATGCAAAGCAAGGATTCCCTGTATTTGACTTTACTAGAGATCATTAAACCACACAGGGTCAAGACGTTGGAACTCAATTTTTGCAACGTTTTATTTAGTTTCACATTTTTTCTTTAAATTTCAAGAATGCTTTTCCTATTAATATAAATTACTGTGACTTCTCAATAACAATGAACTTTATTTACCCTCTCTTAAAATTTCTGTTTGTTGGCCGGGCGCGGTGGCTCAAGCCTGTAATCCCAGCACTTTGGGAGGCCGAGACGGGTGGATCACGAGGTCAGGAGATCGAGACCATCCTGGCTAACACGGTGAAACCCCGTCTCTACTAAAAAAATACAAAAAATTAGCCGGGCGATGTGGCGGGCGCCTGTAGTCCCAGCTACTCGGGAGGCTGAGGCGAGAGAATGGCATAAACCCGGGAGGCGGAGCTTGCAGTGAGCTGAGATCCGGCCACTGCACTCCAGCCTGGGCGACAGAGCGAGACTCCGTCTCAAAAAAAAAAAAAAAAAAAAAAAAAATTTCTGCTTGTCATAGCCTCCCTTCTTCACCTCCAAACGACCATTCTTCTTAACACATAAGTCATATTAGTTACAGAGTTATAATCATAATTAAACATTGATTCACTGAAAATGCTATAGCATGAACTTACACAGCTGCTATCTTCTTTTGGTAAAAATGCCTTTATCATCTTAGGGAGAGTCTCCTTGTACAAAAATAATCAAGCCAATCCAGAAGCCATGAATTCCTCCCCCCAGGACTGAAGGATGAACTTGCATGAGTCCATCAAACTTTCTGCCCTTTAAACAAGGACAGGTATTGACAAAAGGATGAGACATGATAATTTAATTCCATCGGATATGGAAAATGCCTTGACTTCCCAAGAGATGAAGTCCATTTCTTCATCTATGCTCCAGCCATGGATAATCTAGCCAGTCTGCACTCATGAGTCATGTTTGTTCTTAAAGACATTCCCAAACCTATTGATTTATTATTGACAACAACTCAACCTATGCTTGGTGGAAAAAAAAAAAAAAAACATGTCTTAACGTATGGTCTATGCACTTGAGGGTCTTACAATCTAGCTGGGGTCATGAGACAGATATATTCATTGACTGTCTTCAGAAACAGAAATACAGAGTGAGGCAAAATAATTAAATTTTCTTTTTTAGAAAATATGGAACTTTCTGGCATGCCTACATTACATTATAAAAAATAATATGTCATAAGAACCAAGAATGGTATAGACATAATAACTACTACAGGAACGAAGAGACACGAAGGAAGAAAGTTGAAAGACGGAAAAGTTTTACTGAGGAGGTGAGATAAAGGAAAGGGAAGGCCAGGCGCAGGGGCTCATGCCTGTAATGCTAACACCTTGGGAGACCAAGGCAGGAGGATTGCTTGAGGCCAGGAGTTCGAGATCAGCCTAGGCAGCAAAGCGAGAACACCATCTCTACAAAAAATGTATTAAAACAGAAAGGGAAATTTAAGACTTAAATCTGATATAGGGAACTCAAATGGCCACAGAGGCCAACCAGAGAACATAAATGAATGAGACTAAGAATAGGATAGAAATGTTAATTCTGCACATCCAGGGCAGATGGGGAAGAACCAATACCCACTCTATGATACTGGTAACATGCATCTTCTGATTTTTCAAGAAAAGTTAGAAATCCAAATATTTGTAAGAAATAGCCAGATTTTAAAGTATTGGCAACTAAGAGAAACACGTTTGTACGTCAAATGAAACACAGTTTCTGGCTGGATGGGACGACTGCTTTGCAGCTCTGACCCAGGTCAGCTAAATGAGCAGCTTTTTCTCTCATCCAACACTTTGCATTTCAAATGACTTCGGTTTTAGTGTACGCAGAATATATTTAACCTCGCTTACCCTGACATAGATACAGTGCATTTACTCTGGATAATTCCCAAATTTTAAAGAGGAAACTTAAGATATTTTTCTGCCTGCCACATGATTTTGCTCTGTCAACAGTAATTGTTCTGAGCCTTTGGTGCACTGGTAAGAGCTGGTGAAAAAGGCCTTGCCCTGATTAATTACACTCTGTTTGCTGAGAGCAAGTGTCAGAACTCTGTTTGCTGACAGCAAGTGTCAGGGTCTCTATTACACTTCCCATCTCTTTGGCTGCCTCAGGAGGAAGCTTTAGTCTTACAAAACTGCTAGCATTCCTTAGCATTCCTCCTCATTTGCTTTTTATCTTAATTTTTTTTTTTTTTTTTTTGAGATGGATTCTCACTCTGTCACCCAGCCTGGAGTGCAGTGGCACAATCTCAGTTCATTGCAACCTCTGTCTCCCAGGTTCCAGCTATTCTCCCACCACAGCCTCTGGAATAGCTGGGATTATAGGCGTACGCCATCACACCCGGCTAATTTTTGTATTTTTAGTAGAAATGGAGTTTTACCATGTTGGCCAGGCTGGTCTCGAACTCCTGACCTCAGGTGATCCACCCGCCTCGACCTCCGAAAGTGCTGGGATTGCAGGCGTGAGCCACCGCGCCCAGCCTATTTTAATTTTTTTTATTGTGGAAAAATAGAAATAATATTTTCCATTTTCACTATTTTTGAGTGCTATTGCCAAATCAGTAGCATTAAGTATATTCACAGTGCTGTGCAACCATCACTGCCATCAATTTCCAGAACTTTTCCATCATTCCAAACAGAAACTTGGTAACCACTACACAGTAACTTCCTATTTCCCCTCCCCTAGTCCCTGGTAACCTCTATCCTACTTTCTATCTCTACGAATTTGCCTATACTAGGAACATCATAGAAGTGTAATCATTCAATATTTGTCCTTCTGTGCCTGGCCTATTTCACTCAGCATGTTTTCAAGGTCATCTGTGTTGTAGCATGTATCCCACTTTTTAAAAATATTGTTCGTTTCCCCCATATTTCCTTAACCTTTTTCTTACTTTAGTTGTAAATACATACAAAAGGAATAATGCTTTGGGCATTAAAACTGACTGATTATACATCATTCAAAGCTTTAATTCTCTGAAAAGGAAAGGATATTGATTTATCGAAATCTATGATTTTCAGACAGCTTGGATTTTAACCTTGCCACCATTGGCTACCTATAAGGCCCTAGGAAAGTTATTTAACTTTTCTGTGCCTTAGCACCCTCATCTGAAAAACTAGGATAATAATAATTCTAATAGCCAATGTCATACATAACATGCATATACATGTACATGGTAGTACGTATTTATTCAGAAAACTTTTTGTAATTTCATTCCATTTCAGGGACTGGTTACAGGATAGAGAACTATTGATCTTTATAAATATGTAAATATATTTAAGTACTCTAGACAATTTATTTGAATTAGTCCTTTTTAGTTAATCCAGACAATTTGCAGAGACTAATGATTTATAAAGGATTGTTAATGGTAAAGATAAGAGCTACCCAGGCCCATGCACATTTCCCCATAAGACATACAGTGGCCTCATCTTCAGCCTTCACACTGAAAGTTCGAAACAGAGGACACTACACAGCAGGCTCACAGGGACAACTCTCAGTAGAGAAGTTGACAAAAATATTTGGAAAGAAAGAAGGAAAAGAGGCAGGGAGAAACAGAAGAAGGAAGGTGGGGGAGGGAGAATCCAGCTTGGTGTGGTGGCTCACACCTGTAATCCCAGCACACACCTGTAATCCCGCCCGAGGTGGGAGGATCACTTGAACCCCTGAGTTCAAGACCAGCCTGGGCAACATAGTGAGACTCTGTCTCTACAAAAAAATCTAAAAAGTATCTGGGTATAGTGGTGGGGGCCTATGATCCCAGCTACTCATGAGGCTGAGGCAGGAGGATCACTTGAGCCCAGGGGGTCAAGGCTGTGATGAGCTGTGTTTGCACCACTGCACTCCAGCCTGGGCAACAGTCAGACCTTGTCTCAAAAAACAAAAACAAGCAAACAAAAAGGAATCCAAGTAGAATAAGCTGTAGCCATTCAATGTAGGTGCAGAAATCCTGACTTGCCTTTCAATGGCCCCTGAGAGCATCAGCTTTTCTGATAACCAAGGACTACACAAGGTGGTGTGGACAGAAGGAAAAAATGTAACTAAGATCCTATCCCTCTTTACAGGCAGATCACAATCTAGTAGTGGACAGAGACACATAAGCCAATGAATGCTAAGATGATAAGCATGAGAATACAAATCCTTAACGTACCAGGGAACACAGAGGAGAGACAGCTGAGGTCTCTCTTGTAGGGTCAGGAAAGCTTCCGGGTGCATATGACATCTGTGCTAGATTTTGAAAATTGAAAGACTTTCCCAGTCAGACCAGACTGACAGGCAGGGAGAAATAGCATATGAACGAATGCATCCAGGGAACATTTAAAATAGTTTAACGCTGTGGGAGCTTAGGAATAGACTGGAGGGGTATATAGGTAGGAGGAGTTTCATAAGGAACCTGGGTGTTGTTATGCTAAGCTACCTGGACCTTGGTCTTATTGACGACAGGGAGCCAGAAAAGGGTTTAATGAGGAGAGGGGCATCCTCAGAAATCTGTGGTCTTTGAAGAAACGTACAAGCTTTAGTAAAGAGCCAGTGGTAGAGACAGAGCAGAAGACAAGGCCATTAGTCAGGAGGAGATTGGAAATTCCTGATGAACATCTAAATCAGGGCAGTGGCCATAAAGAAATAAAAGAAAAATAAACAAAGACAGTGCTTCTTTTATTGGTCTTTATAGTCATTCATTTAACAGGCATTTAATGAGCTTTCGCTATTAAGGGAAGCATTTCCTTAACCTATGTTATACTTTTCAGCTTTTTGAAGCATTTTTGCAGGCTTCATTATATTTCTTGATGCCTAGAGTAATTATGACAGGCAAGAAGAATAGGTTTTATCATCCCCATTTGGCAGATGAAGAAACTGAGGTTCAGAGGGATGAACTCATTTTTCCCAAGGTTAATACAGATAGCAAACTGAAAAGTATGAGTTAGACCCAAATCTGCTTACTGTGGTGCAGGTTTCCTTCCACCATCACTCCATGGAATAATCAGCTCAATGGCCAGGTGTGGTGGGGCTCACACCTGTAATCCCAGCACTCTGGAAGGCCAAGGCAGGAGGGTCATTTGCGGTCAGGAGTTTGAGACCAATCTGGGCAACATACACAGTGAGACTTCGTCTCTACAAAAAATAAAAAAATTAGCCAGGTGTGGTGGCATACACCTGTAGTCCCAGCTACATGGGAGGCTGAAGTGGGAGGATTACTGGATCCCATGGATTGATGAGCTGTGTTTGGACCACTGCACTCCAGCCTGGGTGACAGAGCAAGACCCTGTGTCAAAAACAAACAAATAAACAAACCTCCCCTCCCCACAATTTTCCTACTTATGCATCCCCAGAAAATAAAAGTTTGCTCAACAATATGCTATCAGTCATGGGAATGAAAAATTTTAAAGAAAGTTGAAACTTTTAGCAGACTGTAGGAGTCTCAGAGTTATTGATCGAGACACAAATGGCCTGGCAAATGGGAAGAAATGCAGGAGTGCCTCTGGTTTGCTTTTTAAATAAACAGTGAATCCACTTGCACAGACACATGGCTCTGGCACAGTGAATGAGAATTTATGAGGTGCTTGACAGGAGGACTTCACCTCCTCTCTGCTGCTTGGGTGAAATTTCTGCTTTAAATGGAAAGGTTAATAGGGCTGTGAAGATCTGTCTCCATCACTAAGAAAACCAAAAAGCACCTGGTGCCCTATTTAGGCTTAATTTGCTTTTAGGCTTCTCTGACATCATGAGAAGTGTGCTGTTGTTTGGCACATTAATATACACTAATTTTGTTTGGTGTCTCCATTCTCCTGCATCCCATATATGAGTGCATTCAAAAGGCCAAGGTCACATCTTCCCCTCTTGCTAAGCACATCATTTATTTGTTGCTCCCGGACCTACTTGTTGAAAAACATTTTCCATTCAGAGAGTTAAATCTGGCTGATTCTGCCAATGTATTTACATGACTGGGTCTGCATTTATTGCTATAAAAAGGGATTAGTCCTGCTGTAATAATATTTTCCATTTAGAGAGCACTTTGGGCTGAGAGGCCCATTCAAAGCCTCATTGTTCTGAGGCTGCCTTTTAAAAAATCAGCCAGTTTATCCCATCGAACTTTGACTGTGAAGAAAACAAAAGGCCTCTGACCCACCTGGTAGAGGGAATGACCTTAAAGAAGGGTATGTTAGCAGTTTGTTTCCAGAATCCCTTTGAGAGAAGCTGCCCAAATCCACATTTGGATCCAAACTAGTTAAACAAATTCGTGGGAAAAGACTGGCTAGAGAAGAAGTATAGTAGAACTGGAAAGCACCTTAGAAATCAACCAAGAGGAGTGATTTTCACATTTCCTTTTTCCAGTAGAACTCCTTTTCCCAGAAAAAATGTATGCTGGATTGGCTGGAGTAGCCACAGCCTTCCCTAGTCGTTCGTTCCCTGGTGGCTCCTAGGGCTCTCCGGGAACATCCTTTGAAAACTTCTACTGCAGGGTGACCTCATCATCTTTCATATAAGAAAATGGAGGCCCAGAGAGCTAGATGGCCTGCTCAAAGACTGACAGCAAGTGACAGAACAGTATGGTATCCCCAAGGTCTCCTCAGCCCAGGAAGGACTTAAAAGGAGGACCAAAAACAGCATTCTGGTTTTATTTCTATTGTTTCAGTATTAGTGCTTTTCTCCCAAATGGGAATCTTCAGAAGATCTTCAACTCTGGTTCCCTTCAACAAGGGAAGAGTTTTGTTCCTTCCTGGCCTCTCTTTAGTGCGGACTAGCATCTTTCCCTTTTTCTCCTTGAATCCAGGTTGAAACTACGAGAGACCTTTGGAGGACACACAATCATCGGCCCCAGAGCCTTTCCCTTATTGAATCACAAAACAGCCCTCCAGGGGAAGAGCCCAGACCTTTGCAGGGTGGCAGGTGCCCCTGGCCTCCGGTTGCCCTCACACTGCCCCACGAGGCTCCTCTCTGATTACTCCACTCTTACCCTGGGGCTTAGCAACACTTCTCTTGTGCGTGTCAGTAAAAAGACAAGCAGTGTGAGCCTAAATGCCCAGATCCAAGAAAATTATAAGACCAACTTGCTTAACCAAGCATTTCTAGAAGAGTCCTTTTGACTAACGTTTTTAGACTGTTTGCTTACTCTTCATCTATCACCAGTTCTTGTTTGCCAATCTCAAGCAGATCATTTGTATGTGCCCAGAATCCCTGGGTAGTGGGCAAGCTGTAAGAATCAATGGAATAAATTAGTTCCTAAGCTTCTCAAATAAATCCAGTTGAATTAGATGTATCTACTCACTCAGTCTTGAAGAGTAAAGTGGAGGTGGTAATGACATGAGAAACAGGCTCTTTATTTGAGGGAAAAGTAAGAAAAGGGGGAAAAAGCTCTCCAAGGGCATGAAAAATTCAAGGAAGTCCTATGTGCACAGAGAATCAGTCGTTGTTATTTTGGGGGCTTTGTCTCCCAACTGCCTTTTCCTCAGACTCAATTCAGCTTATCTCTCTAGAACCTCCCACTGAGATTTGAATGCAGGTCTTCTCAAGTGAAGTCAGTTGGTTACTTGATAAATACTGTATATTCCCAGAGAAAAAGGAAGGTTGTTTCCCCTCAAGATCTTGCCCTCAGAAAGGAAGAGGTAGCCCTCATTTACATCGTCATTGTCTTTTCTAGTATGAGGTTCAGATGCTTTGAACAACAAAGTTCTACCTGGGTTAGACGCGTGGGCTAGAAACACCTACACGTGTGAGCATACACGCACACACGTAGCAATGCTTTGCTGAGGTCTCCCAATATGCCAGGAACTGTCCTAAGTCTTATATTTGCCTTGATTGTTTTAATCCTCACAGCAACCCTCTAAATCAGCTGCTATTACTACCCCGATTGTAATATGAGGAAACTGTTAGTTTTATTTTAGTTTATTTATTTTATTTTTTGAGACAGCATCTCATTCTGTCACCCAGGCTGGCATGCAGTGGTGCCATCTCAGCTCACTACAACCTCCGCCTCCCAGGTTCAAGTGTTTCTCCTGCATTAGCCTCCTGAATAGCTGAGATTACAAGCACCTGCCACCATGCCTAGCTGATTTTTGTATTTTTAGTGGAGATGGGGTTTCGCCATGTTGGCCAGGCTGGTCTCGAACTCCTGACCTCACGTGATTGGCCTGCCTTGGCCTCCCAAAGTACTAGGATTACAAGTGTGAGCCACTGCACCAGGCCAGAAACTGCTAGTTTTAGATTCTTATACAGGTCACCTGATATAATTGGTTTAAAAAGGCAAATATAAAAACATAAGATTTAAAACCTGTTGTACAATGAAGGTGAATCACATGTAAAGTGAACATTTCACATCTACATCTACAAAAGTTTACATCTTCGAGTTGGCCTAAATCATATTGTGCTTTGTTTGTTAGGTCTTCTCACTGGAAAGATAAGGTATCACCTTGTAATTTGGATTATTTTATGCTTTGGCATATGCCGTATTTACCAAGCACTATGTCGAGAAGATTGCTTTGGCAACTGTTGGGAAAACCAGCGATGTGTATCTGATCTTACTTTTGATCTAGTTACAGTCAAGACTAACACATGCTCACACACACTCAAATCTTTCCCCTCCCAGTGCCAGGATGGGGTGAGAGGCAAGGGAGACCTCCGAAGGAATGAGCGCCCCCTAAAATGTTCCACCCTAGGCGCCTTGCCTGCCTCACCCTAGTGCAGCCCTGCCCCCTCCCTCTTAAACCTATACCAAGCAAGCACCGTAATTGAATACAACAGAATGGAGTGTGATCATGTATTCAAATTAATGGACTATGGGGAAAATGCACAGCATCTGTAAATGGTCAAAGTAATAGGGCAGATACAGACTTGACATTAGTTAATTCTGATTAACAACCCAGTTGCCAAGCCAGTCAGCCTTGAGCATGAACATTCTGAGGAAGAGGAAATGATTTTATTTCAGGAAGACAGCAGAACAGAAAAGCTCATTAAAATGTGTTTGATGGGCGGGAAAGAGAGAGCGAACTATTCCCCACAGCAATTGCAAGGCTCTTAAGTGCAGAAAATGATGAGATCTGCCAAGAAAAGAGACCCAGCCACCCAGAATATTCCAAAACTGTTGGTGCATCCGAAGCCTAATGTTACTCAATTGTCTCAGCAGACAGTATGACTTAGACACTCATTCATCCAGCAAATATTTACTGAGTAGCAATTATTCTCTTAGGTGCCACAGGATGCAGTGGTGAGTGGCAAGAATGGATAGATGCAGTCTATCAGTGACACTCCAGGCAGGAGCAGCAGGCTCTCCGCTACCAGTGGTGCTTACTTCAAAATCTCTCATAGGAAGTCTTCCCCATTTCACACCACATTCACTAATTCTGCTTCTCTGCAAAATTTACTATTTAGTCTATCCTATATTTTGCAAGCAAAACATCACTTACATAAACAGAAGTCATTGTAAAATTAATAACCATTTCCATATAAATATACAAAACTATCAATATCTTCTTTGTGAGGGGCTGGAGAAGCTGGACTGAAACTTAAGGAGGTACATTTTACATAGGAATGAATTTTTCCTTTCCAAATGTGGGTGATGAGGCAACAATATGGGATTTTTAAAAAGTAGACAATTTCTTGGTTGTCTGACATAAAGCTAGAAAGAAGCTGTGATTTGTCCTAAATGGTTGGGGTGGGGGGTAAAATTTCATAGGGAACTTAGCCAATGCATAGTGGGATGTTATGTGTTTAAAGTACATAAAAACTGATAGAAATGTATAGAACATGGATAGTTCTTATCTTGACTATATCCTGAGCATATTTGAAAGTAAATATTACAACTATTGATTTTATTCCATGAAATTTTATTTCTATTAAAGTGATGTTTTATGAAATGGAAAACTGCTCCATTTCTCATTTATATGTACTGCGCATGTTCATAAATTCCTTGTTTTTGTTTGCCTAATCTTCTAGGGAGTGGTTCTCAATGCATGGCCCCCTGCCCACTTGGGAGGGCCAATAGGTTTTATTAACAGGTTGCTTAGCAACCCCAAAACTTGTTAAATGCCTGAATGAGATCAACTCATTAATAACTGCCTACAGATGATTTGCTAAATTTTGCATTTTTGTACCTAAATGAGTGCTTTTCAGAGCTTAGAGAGTTCAGCAATGGCTCCAATTTTGTATTTTGTTAATTCGATATTTTCCCAACATTGCTGGGCTCCTACTGCATGTGCAAATAGTTGAAATTCCTACAATTTGTGGGAAGGATACTTATTATCAGTGCTGTCTTGAATTGATCATGTTTTTTAATTGCTATTCTTCTTGCTTAATAGCAAATTATTGTTGGTTTTGCTCATCATTATCAGTTTAGTTTGTTGTGGGTTATTTCTAACCCCACAATATGTAGTAATGAATATTTATAAATTTTCAGGCTATAATTTTCTAAAACTAGACTCTGATATGTTTGCACTGCATTTAAGTATGATTCATCCATACTCTTATTGCTAAAGCAGATGTATACATATTTCCCCCATAATTTACTCGTATGAGAAAATTTCATTGGTAATGTGTGCAGTACATATTAGCTTGCAAATTACTTACAATATGTCATCAAGGTAAATCTAATATAAGTATCAGGTTATTTTATGTTTACATGATATTGTTTTAAAATAAAAAAACAAAACACAGGCTAATGGTTCAATCTTCTTATGTAAATATGGGCACTTAATTTATAGGTTGGTGGTTGGTTTGCTTTGGGCCAGTCTTTGAGTATCACTTCAACCCAGAAATGAATGGAGTAAGTCAAAATAGCGAATTACCATTCAAGGCCAGTATTCCCCCAACCGTGTTCTACTAGACATCAATAGACATTGTGCAGATGATGGATTCTTTACTCATATAAATTGGGAGAAAGTGATACATATTATGTTCCCATTTTAGAGATATCCAGGGCCCCTTAGCATATTGTGATGGTTAATTTTACGTGTCAATTTGGTTAGACCATAATACTAAAATATTTGGTTAAACACCTTTCTGAATGTTGCTGTGAAGACATTTTTTAAATACGATTAACATTTAAATCTGTAGACTCTGAGTAAAGCAGACTGCCCTCCATTATGTGGGTGGGCCTCATGCAACCAACTGAAGACCTTAAGAGAAAAAAGACTGACCTCCTCCAAGGAAAGGGGAATTCTTCCAACAGGCCGCCTTTGGGCTCAAGCTGCAGCATTATTTTTCCCCCAGGTCTCCAGCCTGATGACCTACCCTGCAGATTTTAGACTTGCCGCAATCCACAATCATGTGAGCCAATTCCTTAAAATATCTCTCTCGCCCCTTCCCCACCCCCATCCCCAACACACACACAGTTAGTTCTGTTTCTCTAGAGAACTCTGACTAATGTACATATTAAAGGCTCTGAAAAGTTATGCAATTAAAAAAAAAACTGTTTAACCCAGTGCTTTCCCAGCTTATTTAATCACAAAATATTTTTCATAAAATACCTACTATTAACAATATCTCAAAACACAGCTTGGAAAATGCCCTTTTCAGGACTGTACCTTAGACAGAGGTTTATTTGCAGCCCGTGTCAGCAATATTGGAGTCTGAATCTGTTTGATTCAGAAATTAGTGGCACAACTATTGGAATAAAAGATTCTGTGCATTCTTTTCTTCTGCACAGAGCATAGGCAGAAGAAAATAATTACATGTTATATGAACATGATGAAGCACATGTCCATTGCAGAGCCAGTTTCACACGTAATTACATCTTATGAAAAAGTATCTACCTCTAAAATCAACCCTATAGTTGTGCTTTTGTAAAATGCTCTTCTATGGGTATCTTAGTCTGTTTGGGCTGCTATAACAAAATACTACAAACAGGGTGACTTATAAGCAAAAACTTATTTCTCACAGTTCTGACAGCTGAGAAGTCCAAGATCAAGGTGCTGAGAGATGTGGTGTCTGGTGAGGGCCTGTTTCCTGGTTCATAGATGGTGACTTCCAGCTGTGTGCTCGCATGGTGGAAGGGGCAAAGCAGCTCCCTTGAGTCCCTTTTATAAGGTCCTCACTCCCATTCATGACAGCCCTACCCTCATGACCTGATCACCTCACCAAAGGCCTCACCTTCTAGTAACATTATCTTGGGGTTTAGCATTTCAACAAATGAATTTGGAGGGGGACACAACATAGAGACCATTGCAATGGATATTCTTGGGGGCTGGGATGTCACACTGAAATATCATCAATTGCAGTGTAATTGGCACAAGACAATGTACAAATTGCAGGGAGGCTGACAAGAGAAGCCAACTTATGCCACAGAGAAGTCTCCGTGCCCGATGCCTCCTTTTTCTCTTGTGATCCCTTCTTGAGTGTGTTTCCAGAAATGTTCCTCACTAATCCCAATTCATCCCTTAGCTCTTATCCTAGAAGCCACTTTTTCCAGAACGCCTTTTCTGACTCTGCTCCTACCCCAAACCCATCAGGCAAGCCTTCCATCTGTCTTCCTTGTTACATGCATTCAAATCCCCTACACCTCTGCACTGGACCTGGACATTGTTTATTATCATTGCCTGTCATTCCTATAAGACTCTAAGGTTCACATGAAGTCAGGGTTCAGAACATGATACCCCAATGTATGGCACCTTGGCATACTGAGTATTTTAAGCCACAGGAAATTGAGAAAATTTCAAAAGCAGGAAGGTCTCTCTGATCTTCTCTACCCTCTTTCTCAACTGGGCCATAGAAACTAGAATTCCACCTGCCCCTTCTTCTCTGAAGCAGACCTTAAAACCTAGGAAGCTCACTCTCTGATCTTCTTCCTCCTTTCTCCCCTGAAGATCCCCATATGACAGACATGTCACCCTATGACCAGAGAAAAGAAATGGCATGCAGGGATTCCAGGAGGAATCTGAACAAACGGGTCCTACTAAGTTCCCCCAACCCCCAGATTATTACCATTAGATTAGACCCTTTTGTCCTCCAATTATACTTCTGCATGAGTGTCCATAAAAATAATTTCTTCTGAGTCTTTGGGTCTTTTTTCTGAAGGCTCCCATGTCACATAAAGTTTATATTAAATAAATGTGGTATGCATTTATCTTATTAATGGGTGTCAGCCATAAACCTTGTGATGGGTGAGAAAAGAAGTTTCTCTTTCTCCCGTATGTGGTCAGGGGCTGTTCCCACCTTGCTCATCTCAGCAGCCATCGTCCCTGGCCATCATGGAAACTCTGCGTGAAGTAACAAAAGGTTGAAGGGGCTTTCCCTCTCCCTAATTTTCCTCATTATTCCTTAGAAATAATCCTTTCCTGGCCTGGCACAGTGGCTCATGCCTGCAATCCCAGCACTTTTAGAGGCCCAGGCAGGTGAATCATCTGACGTCGGGAGTTTGAGATCAGCCTGACCAACATGGAGAAACCCTGTCCCTACTAAAAAATACAAAATTAGCCAGGTGTGGTGGCACATGCCTGTAATCCCAGCTACTGGGAGGCTGAGTCAGGAGAATCACTTGAACCCAGGAGGCGGAGCTTGCAGTCAGCTGAGATCGCACCATTGCACTCCAGCCTGGACAACAAGAGTGAAACTCCATCTAAAAAAATAAAAGAAGTAATCCCAAATCAGAGTATTTTTCTGATCCCTCTTTAAAGATCTTCACCCTCTTAACCTTGAAAAAAATCTATGCCAAGAGTCCATGAAATGTTCACATATGCATGCGTATACACACACATGCACACGTACATGTCTATACATTCACTTACTCTTGCAAATAATAAAAGCAAATACGCATGTGCCAACACAATAAAGAGGGGATTCAAGGAGCAGTTTTGGGGAGTGAGAGAGACTGAATCGAATTATAGCTGTGTCATTATATGGGTCAAGTAAAATTGTGCAAAAGTTTTCAAATCTATAAAAAGAAAAGCAGAGATTCAGTCTTGATTCTAGAAACACTTCCTTTTCTCCCCTGCCATTTACACAGCCTGGTGCTATATTGTGTATACTGAAAATGGGTTTCTCTTCCAAGAATTATCTCTGAAAACAAAAGCATTAAGAAAAAGTGTATTGGCAGGTAGACGGGCTTTCATTTCAGGAAATTAGGCGGAGTGTTGGAGGGTTGTGTGTGTGGAAGGCCTGAGGGTGAGGATGGCATGCAGTGAATGCCAGACCTGGTTACCCTCTCTCTCTGCACCTTCATATCCCTCTGCCTGATCTTCAGCTACTCACACACATTCTTTCTCTGCAGGGATCCTGGAGCGAGCATGGCCTCATCCTCTCCTTCCAGGCCCACATTCAGAGGCAGAAAACCTGTGCCACCACCAATAGTGTCATCTGAAGAGGTTGCCAATGTGTCTATTCCCAGGTAAGATACACCTATAGGGCTTTCCCAAGACCCCCTCTCCTTTGCTCTGTCCCCATCAAGTCTACAGGTGAGTCTTGATAACATAAGAGTGTAGATACCATTGGCTCCTGGCATGAAGGAGCTAAGACCTGGAGTAGCCAGGGCATCTAAATGCCTTCCTTAAATGTCTTTCTGCCTTCTTCTAATCAAGTTCTTCTGTAGCTGATAGAGAGGTTCAAGAATGAATAACCAACTCTAGCAAAGAAATTCCTACCCACCCACCCACCTCTGCCCCATGCTACTTGAAACCAGGGAAATCCACAGATCAGAAATAAATTTTGCACATTTAAGAATATAGACAATACAATACTCCTTGCGTTTTTGGTATAAGAAGTGGGTATTGAATCACAGTAATGTCTCTTATTTATTTATTTATTTATTTAGGAGAGAAGGTCTCACTCTGTCACCCAGGCTGGAGTACAGTGGCACAATCAGGCTCACTGTAGCCTCAAACTCCTAGGCTCAAGTGACTTCTAGGCTCAGCTTCATGAGTAAACTAGGACTACAGGTGTGCACCACCATGCCTGGCTAATTTCCTCATTAATTTTTGTAGAGACAGAGGTCCCACTATGCTGCCCAGGCTGGTCTCAAACTCTTGGCCTCAAGTTATCCTCCAGCCTTGGCCTCCCAAAAAGCTGGGATTACAGGCATGAGACACTGTGCCTGGCCACATCTCACTTTTAAAACTATGGGGATTACTTTATAATTCCCCAGAAAGCCAGAGCATGCTTACACCTGCACCCAAGCATACCAGGTCATTGATAGCCCTTAATTAGGAGTAGGCTACCTGTTAAACTAAATTGAAATTCATTGATATGATAGAGTTATTGAAAGACAGGATGTTTTTTGTCAAAAAAGGCTCTCCAAAATACCCTCCTGATGAGAACATTAATTGAAGGACACCTTTCCAGACTCAGGGCCAAGAGGCCAAGTCACTCGACCTGACTAAACAGGGGCTGATGAAGTTGTTCTATACATGGTGCAAAAAGACGGTTCTGGGGCCTGGGGCATGCAGCACAATTTCTAAACAGTGGAGGATAAAGGAAGGGCCACCAGAAGCCATGAAAACCCAAGTTGCAAAGACAAGCTTGGGCTTGCTCATTAAAGATGTGTTCTTTGGCCTCTCAGAGGATCTACTTGAAAGTCACCTCCATTTAAAATCCTTGGTTGGCCGGGCACGGTGGCTCAAGCCTGTAATCCCAGCACTTTGGGAGGCCGAGACGGGCGGATCATGAGGTCAGGAGATCGAGACCATCCTGGCTAACACGATGAAACCCCGTCTCTACTAAAAACTACAAAAAACTAGCCGGGCGACGTGGCGGCGCCTGTAGTCCCAGCTACACGGGAGGCTGAGGCAGGAGAATGGCGTAAACCCGGGAGGCGGAGCTTGCAGTGAGCTGAGATCCGGCCACAGCACTCCAGCCTGGGTGACAGAGCGAGACTCCGTCTCAAAAGAAAAAAATAAATTAAAAAATAAAAAATAAAAATAAAATCCTTGGCTCAGGATCTTCTTCCTGCTTTATCACTCAAGTCTACTAAAATCCTTAGAATAACTGATGATGAAAATCTCACCAATTTTTTTTCTTTTCCTGGGGTTAGGAGGGGGGAAAAACAATACGTGAGTCTATTTGAAATCATTTTATGAATTTTAATCATAGCAAATGTGTTTTTACAGTAGTCATAAAATCAACATTACCACATATACAAAGGACAAGACACCATTTTGGCATACAAAAATACCATATATTAAAATTGGGTTCATTGGAAAACTCAGGACTGGCTAAGACACCATCTATAACAGAGAGAGCAAGCAAGAATGCTTTTAAGACATTCAGATTTATAAACAGCAGCTTGATATCCCCTTTATGAAGTCAATATTTGGCAACATTTGGACAGTATTTTCTACACAGCCCAGCAGTTCATTTATCTGTCGGGCTATTTGGCCCTTAAAAAAAAAAGCTCCTAAAATAAATAATCCACATAAATGTAAATGAAACACATCAAGGATTTGAGTTAATAGCCTCTGAGCAGCATTCATCTAGCCATTAGACTGGAATATTTGTTATCAAGAGGGCCAGAGAACCCACCGCTAAAGCCATAGGGTGGGAGAAACCCTGGGCTGCAGCTAGATGGCTTGTGTTGGGAGTTTTTAACAGTTCCAAGCTGAAACCAGCTTCCACACCTATGACTGTTGAGTGAGGCAAACACAAACAAGTGGTGAAATGAAAAAAATATATGACAGCAACCAGTATATATAAACTGAAATATTCTTGAACTCATTTTCCCAACAGTACTGACATAATCAAGTCAGGATAGATCCACAGGAATAGGCCTTGCATTCCATGGTTAAGAGGATTCTAGAGTCTGTGTGTGCTGACGTGGCAACCAACTCTAGAGCAGGCTCTGAAATTGCCTAGTGTGCTAACGATCCAAACCACGAGCATAGGATAGGGTGATAGGAAAAACGGGGCCTCCTTGGACCCTCATCGGCTGAGCACATTACCCCACGTGTCTTCAACTGAAGCATCCTGAATTGAACTTGGTAGTCCATACTGGAATGACAGATTGTGCTTAACTAAATTGTCCTAGCTGTCCTGTGCTTTCTCCAGCTGGTTTCTGCCATGTCTGCTTCAGCTCCTATATATCTTGTTTTGCAGCTATACTCTTCCTTTATTAAGTATTTTTTCCCTCTCTGGGTATATCTGCCTGTCCCCTGACATAGACCCAATGCTTCACCTCTCCCTCTCTCTCTCCCACTCCCTCTCCCTCTCCCTCTCCCTCTCCCTCTCCTTTTCCCTCTCCCTCTCCTTCTCCCTCTCCCTCTACTTAATAGTTGGGTTGTCCCTCAACCCAGAAAATCCCATGAGGATTTGTAAATGAAATCTTCATAGAATTTTCCTAAAGCACAGTGTAAGGTACCACCTCCTGTGTTCTGCCACTATTTAACAGAGGTATCAACTAGATCCCCTTTAAGAGGCATTTGTCATCTCTGTTTCCTTCTGTTTACAGCCCATGCTCTTCTACCACTATTATATCCAACTGTCTACTTCTGGATCTTCAAAAAGCAAATGTTGAATTAAAAATGGACCATCCCTTTGGAAAACTCCTGTTAGAATAACCCAATAACTCATACCCCAAGGAGATTACAGAAGACTTTCCCATGGGCTACTAGCCCTACATCCCATGGCAATAAATTTAGAGCAGTGTTCTAGAACAAAGACAGCTACAGGGAAGCACTCCCAGAAAAACAAAGAAAATGCATGCTGTTGCAGACTTCAAGAGGTCCCTCAGTACTCTGCCCCAAATATTACTGATTGTCCCTAAAAATATCATAGTATGAATAATATAAAAAACCTTGGATTAGAATAATAAAATCTCGCTAATGAGATGAGTGTTTCAAGCACCACTACATCATAGGTGAGATATATATAGTGGGATACCCCAGGCAGTGAATTCTGAAAAAAAAAAAAGTCATTGGCTCGACTGAGCAAGAAAATTTGTGCAGAAAAATGGGAACCCAAATTGCAGGGGTTCAGGAATAATGGTGCACTTGCCCTAACCACTTGAGCAGATCCAAAAATAAGGTATTTGGAAGAAATTAAATGCCCCACCTGCTTATGTTCTTTAATGATCAACGGCTTTCCAATAAAATGTATACAGTAGAACCTACCTCTTCATATATTTGAAAAGTTTCAAGTGTTTATATGGACGCTCCCAAAGGTAGTTTGACGTAATGTATGCAGCCCATAGTAATAGTTAAGAAATTAACATCTAATCCAATCTTGTATAACTCACGAATTGGAAAACATGACTAATAACAGATTTTACTTGATTTTTAACTCCAATTACAGCTAAATCATGGTGTGTGTGTGTGTAGTAAGTCAGTTGTGTCAGAAAAATCAATGGCTTGAATTTCCACTTATCTTTTAGAAGTGTTTCATGTCGGCTGGGTGTGGTGGCTCACACCTGTAATCCCAGAACTTTGGGAGGCCGAGGCAGGCAGACTACCAGAGGTCAGAAGTTGGAGACCAGCCTGACCAACATGGAGAAACGCTGTCTCTACTTAAAATAATACAAAATTAGCCGGGCATGGTGGCGCATGCCTGTAATCCCAGCTACTCGGGAGGCTGAGGCAGGAGAATAGCTTGAACCTGGGAGGTGGAGGTTGCAGTGAGCTGAGATCATGCCATTGCACTCTGGCCTGGGCAACAAGAGTGAAACTCCATCTCATAAATAAATAAATAAATATATAAATAAGTGTCTCATGTTGAACAAAATTCGGCAACTGAACATCATTGCTTTTGAAATAGACTATTACTTTCAAAACAGCTACTGAATTATCTTGACTACCTTATTCTTCTCAGTAGTTTCTGTTTTGGTAAGAATTACCATGTGGGTGACAATTTACTGAGAATGATGGAAATGTCAAGGAACAGCTTCTCTATCTAGGTCAGGGATGACAGACTGACTACCCGACACTTCTTACACTGAAACAAAATCCTGACCTGTGGGCAGCATCATTTTTCTGAGAAAAGATAGAAATTGAAGTCTTTTGTGTATCACTCCTCTTGCACTGATAACTTTTGAACTCCTATCTTCCTCTTAAGGCTAAAGAAAGATACTATCTTGGCATAAAATAAAATAAATGATTTTTAAAGGCAAGCTAAGAAGGAAAGTCTTGCCCATTGATGAGTTCTAAGAAGAAAACCCAAAAAACAAAACAACCTATTTCTGCTAAAATGAAGTAAATGTATTTTGTATATATTCCATTTGGAAAACAGTGAAAAGTAGACTAACCAATTTTGAAACAACGTAAGTTTTCAAATAAAGGGATGGGAACTCTTCAAATCAAAATCTAGACTGGAATAAATACCAGATTATCAGTAAGAATCGGGTCTTTATAGGAAAATATACCTCAAACTGAATTTTCTGCTTCCTTTTATTTAGCTAAAAAGTAATTCTTGTAGCTTTAGTAACCTTCAAGTCTTTAAATTTTGTGGACAATACTTTTTACTGTTAAAAGAAGTGCTTTTGTGCAAAGCTTCAAATCTTCAACTCTCAGTGATAACTGAAATTTTTGCTTAAAAAAGTGACTAAAACAATGTCAAATCTCATTCTAAAAATAGTATCTACATTTTAGTCTGGCATCTGAAAAATGATGCCTACATATGCCCACACCAAATACAATGACAAGCTGGCCTTCAAGGGCAAACAAAACCAGTCTGAACACTGCAAAGCATGCTTGCTCTTACATTTGCACCTTATTAATACAGCAATGAAGTTTGGATAAGATATTGGAAGTGAAGAGGGACTTCATTAGGTTTTTTTCCCCCCGTAACATTACTTTTTGGCCACAAGACCCAATTTCACAGTACGGGTCATGCATAGCTTGCAAGTCAAACGTTTTACAGCTACTGTCTAACTACTATTTTTGGACAACAGGTTCACATGCAACTAATGATCCCAGAAAAGCGGCTTGATAAAGCACTCTTTAAGCTTCACTGATCATTCCTTGGTCTAAAGTCTATAAGCAACAGTTCCAAAGGGCAACAATGAATTTTTACTGTCATACTTGAGATCATACACTTTTTAAGCCCAGAAAGGAATTTTTTGCCTTTTTCCAACTGCATGTTCCTAGCCCACAAACTCTTTTCTTAGCCTCACCGTTACTCCATTAATACCTTGATGCTAGCTCTCCAAGCACAATCACTCAGAACTGCATTGTTCAATATGGCAACCACTAGACACATACGGCTATTTGTATTTCAGCTAATTAAAATTAAATAAAATTTGAAATCCAGTTCTTACCTTGTAGTAACCCCATTTTAACTGCCTAAAAGTCACTGTAGCTGGTGGCTACTATACCAGATGGCGCAGGTTTTCCAGCATTTCCATCATCACAGAAAGCCCTATTGAACAGAGCCCATCTAGAAGATCTCACGGGTTATACCATCACATGGTTTAACCTTCAAGGGACCCAATCTGTAAGCCATGCAAAAAATTAAACTTAATTCTATTTTTAAAGAAAATATCTTACAGCTTTCTGATCACTAAGTATGACTGGAACCGAAAACCGAGTTGCCTTTTCATCACAATTTATGCCCCAAGTCATTATACAAAATTTTTCCAAAGACAATGCTTCTTAGTAGCATTCTTGGCTCTACTTAACATATTAAGCATTCTCTTACTTATTTCAAGATCATTAATAAAGATGAAAATTCATGCTTCTTATAGTTTACTATTTACACAACACTCACTGTCCTTTACATACAAGTAGGGTGGGAGGTTTGGACACCAATGTTTTACAATTTTAAAAACTCAAACCACATGGTTTGATAGTTGTCTTTCAACATCTATACTCATCCCTAAGTCAACCCTCCTTTCATTTTCCCAGAGAGGTAGATGCTAACTAAAATGAGTACATAAACCTACAAAACAAACCCTTTAAAGCAGTAGTTGACTCAATAAAGGGTATTCATCAGCCCTAGAAAGGATGATAGCCAGAGAGAGATGTAGACAGACCTAGGATGGAACAAGAAGACACTGCAGTGCAAAGTTCATATCCCCCCTTGTCTGCAGAATTACAAAATGGACTCATCTACAAAATGAAGCCACCGGAGGCCGCTTTCACCTCTAACTTTCTGTGCTTTCCAGTTGTGACTTTTCATTAATGTGCAAGTATGAATTCTGGCCTCTTGTGTCAGTGGACTTTGGTCACATGGGTAGATGTGTTTGGTACGGGTCACTGGTAAATTCCAGAAGAGGCCACAGCAATGGGATGCCAAGCAACATTAAAACATCACTAAGCCTATAAAATTCTATTTGGCAGACTGAGATTCTCACTCTTTCTCGATCTCTCTCTCTCACACACACACACACATACACACAAGAATGCACACCCCAACAAACAGGTACACAAATAACTGCAGGTAGAATCCATTTAAACAATTTAAACAATGTTTCTTAGGTCAGTAAGACTCACAAAAAAAAAAAATTAATAATCTGATTTGGGTTGTTATTGTTAAATTTAACAAGAATCCATCATACAGCCAATTAATTTTGCACGCTTAATGGCAGCTCTAGCACAGGATTGTTTTTAAGTAAAAGTTCTATGGACATTTTTACAGATTTGCACTAAGAAACACAGGACACTATCATTACACACATTAGTGTCTATATCTAACCTACTTTAACAAGTAGAACTCTATCACGTACTACACTACAGAGTCAGTCATTTCATACTGTACAGAAACATATGCAGATATCACTCACAAAATTAATCTGAATATGGCATAGCTTAAAATTGCAAGGGTAAAGTCTATTTGAAATGTAGCATTCTTAATGCAACATTTCTGTGGTGTGTGTGTGTGTGTGTGTGTGTGTGTATTTTCCTCCAAGAGAGATAGAAATTAGGTCAGACATGCATTACAGCAGCCTGGGAGAGTTTGAGAAATTGACACTAACCCAACAGTATATTATGTTATGTAATAGAGGATAGTACTCAGCTAATATGATACCTAAATTATTAATACCAAATAAATCCTAGATTATTTGTTGTATAATGCCCAAGAGCTTACACAATAAAATGGCATTTTAACCTAATTTCTATTTTGAGCTTTCAAATACATTTCCTAAAGGTTTTATGACAAATTTGAAAAATCATAGCTCATAATTTTATGTTGAAATTCTCATGCCAATTAGTGGTATTAGCTTTGTATTGTAGTCATTATATTTTTGTTTTATTTCACATTAATTCCATCACTTTTATATGCATATTTTGTGCTGCTTGAAAATAACAGGTAGCATGTAAATAAATTAAATTGTCTTGACCTCACAGGGCTATTTTCTAGCCTTGCTTTTTGGAATTAGCCCTGCTTGTCTTTCCTTCACTTCCCCCCACCCTCCTCACCATTTTCAGGGATTCAGTGGAACATAAAAACAGTTACATTTATATGTAGAGTCCTTGTCACATACCACTTGCTTCATGAATTCCTTAAAAGAAGTTAGATGAGAACTGTAAAGCTCACAGCTAATTTCTGAATGCACATGCACCCAGGGATAGGAATTTATCACTCACTTCTGGCAGATCTTTCTTCATGAGCCTCTATAGATCATTACACATTTAAGAATATTAGACAGTTTATGAGAAACTGGTTCACTTATATTGGGAATTTGAGCTGTTAGTTTACCTTGCCACTTTTCTCTGTAAAAACTGTTAAAATGCAGGAGATCTTCTCTCTTATATCAACAAGAGGAAACTGGAATTCTAACTGGCTTAACTCTTGTGGAAGAGCATCTTTCGAAAAAGAATCACAGACCATCTATTAAAATGCCCGCCCGGGTTGGCCGTCAGTCACAACACTCATGGCCAGCACAAGACTCCAAAACCAGGAGAAAAGACACTCCTCTGTTACTCTCCATTTGCCTCTTACAAAAGGCAGGACTTCAGTACACAGATGAGGGGTGAGTGCTGCAGGGGACGGGCAGGAGACTCCCTGCTGGGTCAAGATGTCCACGAAGTGGCCACTGCTTCAGAGACTGGACTCATTCATGCCCAATTAAGTCTTAATCCAGGATTCTTCAGCAAAGACTCGAACACCTGAGGTAAATCAAAGTAGACACACATACATACACACACAAATACACAATATTTACATTTGAAATTCTTGTTTTGTGAGATGGCTTGAGAAAAATCGGCATACAGGTGTCCTGTGGGATTAGACATTTCTCATGATTTCTCGGTTTATTGCTCCCCTGTTGAGCTTTCAGTTTCATAAACACGTAGCGAGTTCTAATTACAAGTGAAGAAAATGAAGGTTCATGACAAAACACAACACATCGGAGACGCTTGTTCAAATATTTTCTCCAAAAAAAAATGACTGTCCATTTTGACTTATTTTGTTTTGGTGCCATTCAAAACGTATAAAAGCGTTAGCAACCAAATGAAGACTGGGTTTCAATAAAAAGAAAAATAAAAGTAAAGAAGCCAGCAGTGCATGTCTTCACTGAATTTTTACACGGATTCGCAGGTTTAATTCTACTTGTCTACATAGTATCTTTGTTTGAATCTACCACATTTAGAGAAGGTCACATTGTACGCACTTGTACAGTTTCACGTCTAAGTAGAATATGTCTATCTCGTAACATGATTTTGAAAAATCATAAATTACAGTCCATTGAATACATGATTATGAGGATGCATGCAATCATCTTCCAAGCTGTTGCCATCAACACTCAGAACAATTCGCTTGGTATCTTGTTGAGACCTCACCTTCTGCCCTTTGTGTCTGTTTTGGGGTAATCAAGAGGCAATGCAGAGGCCAGCGCTCAGCACCAAATGGTCAGTGTCGCCCCCCACCTTCTCACCGGAATCTCATCATCAACCTGCTCAACCCCTAAGTTGGCACCCACAAGAGACTTCCCTGCAGCCCTGTTCAGCCACAGGATATCACAGTGAAGCGCTTAGAAATGCAAGACATGTTGTGGAGCACGATGCCGAGAAGGAAGACCAGGACGCAAGCCACCAAGATGACAGTGCACACCCCTGACCAGGTGGAGCTTTTCACCACGCCCCGCCTGTCCTGCTCCTCCTCCGCTGCCTCCTGGGGAGCCCCACCTTGCAGAGGCTGCTGTTCAGCAGGGATGGTCACCACGGTGACGGACTTCTGCTGGCTCCCGGGCAGCAGGCGGCAGCCCATGTCTCCAGGCAGCAGCGCACGCTCCTTGGAGATGGGCAGGGGCAGCATGTAGCACCCATTGCTGGGAAGTTTGATGAAGACCGGGGTGTGTTCGGAAGTGTGTGGAATGGGGATGACAGCCAGGACCTCTGGGTCATCAGGGAGCTGCGACACGGAGAAGCCAGGGGGCAGCTTGGTGACACCGCGGCACCAGGGGCACCGCACGTCCTTCTGGCTGGTCCTCATCTGCTGGAGGCACACTGAACAGCAGGTGTGCTTGCAGTCCAGCAACTTGGGCCTGCGCCGGGGGCTGTAGTAATTGAAACAGATCTGACATTCCAGCAGAGAGTCCTGGGACAGCGTCTCCATGGTGGACTGTGAGCCGGAAGGGCAAGGCCAAGGTGAAGGGGAAGGAGCTGCTTCTCGGAGGCTGCCGCCCTGTGTCTTTGCAGTGCGGGTGATGGCAAGCTCACAGGCATCCAGTACTCACAGGTGTGTTCATTTCTGAGAGAGACAAACAATGCAAACAATCTTAATCATTTCAAAGAAGTTGAGATGTCAACATATCTAATGGATTTATGCCATTGCTCAAAAGACTCGACACTGGGCCAAAAGTCTAAAAATGTACCACTCTTGAGACTCCAGGATTCCCATAACGCCCAGTGAAAGGTAAATGAAAGTTGTCTCCAAGAGCATGTCATGGCAAATACTTCGTTCATTTCTAAAAAAATGAACACCTCCAATAGGTGTAGATGATGCCTCCGCATTTCATAAAGAGAGAGTATTTTGTTTCTGTTTTGTACATTTCAGCAAACTCTGGGTCATCCTTCTAAAATATACTGGAGAAACTCTCCTGCTTCCAATAAGTTCATAGCATTTCCTAGAAGTAAATTTCTCTCCTTAGATCCTCTGACCTTTTTTCCTGACTCTATTTACCCACTTGTAAGTCTTAATTGCAAGATTTAGGCAACTTCACAAACCTAGGTATAACTAGCTTGCTCAGTTTACATATATGGGTTAGGACTGTTCCTCTTCACAGAGAATTAAAGTGACACTACAGAAGAAGCACGTGAAGGCATCTTTCATCTTTCCCACCAAACCATTTGAAGAGAACAAAACAAAAAACCCCAAACAGCAACAAAACCAAAAGCAGCAGTGAACCTTAAGGCAGTGTGGATCACAAAGGCACGCTCATCACAAAGGCATCACTGACATTTTCCAGTCAGTTCTTTTTGTTTCATTACTACTTAGGCATGTACCAAGTAGCATGACTAAAAGCAAGTATAATTGACCCTTGAACAACACAGGTTTGAACCACATGGATCCACTTAAGTACGAATTTTTTGAATAGATACAGTCAGCCCTTTCTGTGAGTGGGTTCTGCATCTGCGACCAAATGACATCTAAAATACAGCGTTCTCAGGATGCAAAGTCCCTGTATACTAAGGGCTGTCTTTTCATATTCTTGGGTTTTATAGCACCAACCGTGGGCCTTGAGTATTTGCAGGTTTTGGTATACATGGGGGTCCTGGAACCAATGCCCTCAGATAGAGAGATGACCGAACCATTAATTTACTAATTGAAATCAAATATTCTATAGTTAAAGGTTGTCAGGGAAGACTGGCAAGCATTCCTCATTGTAAAAAACAAACAAACAAAAACAAAAACAAACAAACAAAAAAACTGTTAGCATCCCGGTATGGAAGGGAGGCAGAGAAACTTAGTTCAACTTCACTGAAGTTTGGGAATGCCCTCTAATGCTCCACTGGCATTTCAGTAAAGGCTGCCTGAATCAGTTTCCCATTGAAAGCATCCAAATTATGTGTCCCTGGATGGAGCCATGATGACTCTAGAAAGAACTACTCAACCACTATTGCAGAAAAAATTGCTAGTCCTAGAACCCCACCAACACCTAGAGATGGGAGCTATAACAAATAGATAAGCTCCTTCAAATTTTTATTAAAAGTAACTCTTCTTTTTCCTTTCTAATTTCCTTTGTGAAAGTAAGAAAGCACCTCCACCCATGATACATAATGTGTTAACAATCAAAATTAAGAATGCAGCAAAAGCCAACCTGGCCGACATGGGGGCTCACACGTGCAATCCCAGCATTTTGGAAGGCTGAGGAAGGGGAATCATTTGAGCTCAGGAGTTCCAGACCAGCCTGGGCAACATGGCGAAACCCTATCTCTACAAAAAATACAAAAACTAGGCAGCCATGGTGGCACATGCCTCTAGTCCCAGCTACCCAGTAGGCTGAGGTGGGAGGACCACCAGAGCCTGGAAGGTTGAGGCTGCAATGAGCCGTGTTTGCACCACTGCACTCCAGCCTGGATGACAGAGTGAGACCCTGTCTCAAACAAAACAAAACAAAACAACAACGAAAAAAAAAAACAGTTCAAAGACAAAAATAACCACTGTTAAAAACTAGTAGCAATCAAAAGATCAACATACTTTAAAATAAAATATATTAGCTATATTAAAAGCACTTAAGTTACCGAAAGTGAAATACAATAATGTAGCATTCAGAAAGTTCATTATCAGGATCAACTACACAGCTATCCACTAACTCAAAAAATATTTATGGAATATCTATTATGCACAAAGCACAATGCTAAATACTGTAGGATATAAATCAGACCCAGATTCTACCTGAAAATAACTTAAACTTAGGTAAGAAGGAACACATGAATGCATTTTCTTCTTTCATTCATTTATTTATTCAAATTTTCATTGAATATCTGCTATGTGTCAAGCATGATGTTTCTTTTTGTCCCTTGTAACTAAGATCTTGTCATTGCCCATAAGAAAGTCCTGGCCTAGAGATGGGAGTGCTAAGTACTTAGACAATTGTAAGGTAAATACAAGGTACCCTAAGGGAGCCGAAGGAATCAGGGAGAGTTTAGTGAAAACTCTGGATTATGGAATTAGACACATAAAATCAGGAGATTTGGTGTTACGGAATCAGCATGAGCAAAGGAAAGAAGGTTGAGTGATTACAGAATTATTTCCTACTCTATGTGGGACACTGGCTAGAGGATTGTTTCTAATACTAGAGTAACTTACAGAAGTCTTCTCTAAGAGTTTGATCGGTTTAGCCCTTAACAGTCTCTGATACAGATGCCTAATTTTAAAGAAATAAAACTCTCAGAGAACCTGCAAGCACTCTCCCCAGACCCAACCAGGGATAGCAGATCACACAGGGAGGGGAGAAATGAGCTTAGTCAGGCATAGGCCACAGACTGTGGACCATGGGCAGCCCCCAGTGCCAGGCCAAGGATTCAGGAGTGAGCAATGGGAAGACACTAGAAAGGTTAAGAGTAGCAGAACAATTCATTCAAGGGAAGACTGGAAAGACCTATTGGGAGGCTATCACAACATTAGGCCAGAGTTAATTAGTAGCTAAAGTGAATAGTGATGATTAGCACGGAATGATGAGATGTGTGAAGAGGTTCACAGAATTCCAGCAGGATCTTTCAGGGTATTACAATGAGGTTGTACAGGGAAAGAAGTCAAAAATGAAGCCCTTAGAGGAAGGTAGTGTCATTATGAGAAATAGGGATCACGAAGAGAAATACAATGAGCTCTGTTCGGGCCATATTCCATTGGAGGTGCTGGGGAAGGTATTTAAATTAATCAGGAAGATATTAAAGAGTCAAAGAGAAGGTCAGGCACAGTAGCTCACATCTGTAATCCCAGCACTTTGGGGGGCCAAGGCAAGCAGATCACTTGAGGCCAGGAGTTCAAGACCAGCCTGGCCAACATAGTGAGATGCTGTCTTTACTAAAAATAAAAAAAATTAGCTGGGTGTGGTGGTGTACATCTGTAATCCCAGCTACTCAGGAGGCTGAGGCAGGAGAATCACTTAAACCCGGGAGGTGGAGACCACAGTGAGGCAACATTGCACCACTGCACTCCAGCCTAAATGACAGTGAGATGCCATCTCACAAAAAAAAAAAAAAAAAAAGAATCAAAGAGAGTAGGATAAAATTATTCTATAATTTTATATCCAAGGTAATACATTTTTTTTTCTTAAAACAAAATACAGGGTTTGTTGGTGAATCCTTTTCTATCTCTCTCCAGGTTAAAGTGCGCAGACAGAGATCAGGTGAGACTGTAATTGACTCTACGGAGATGTGGCTGTGCCTGCGGGGAAAGATTGATCACGCTGAGCTACGGGTGGGTAGAAACAATAAAATGAGGCAGGGTATAAAATTGTACAGACTCCTGCAATTTTATGAATTTGGAGAGACTTTTCCTTAACAATTGCACCCAGGACAACCACCCTCAATTGTAAATGAGGTTGGGGACAAAAATGTTTCAAGACATCCTATCAAAACAGTGACCACCGATTTACTTATTCACCTTCTTCCCTTCCATACTATTTGCCTTAACTTCTACATAACAATGTGGGAAGCAGCTCAGCAGAGTGGGAAGAACTGACATTTGGGACTCAAAGAACCTTGGGCTCTAAGCCTAGCTCTGTCACTAACTAGCTGTGACACCAGACCAAAGTCATTTACCTTCTCTGAGGCTGCTTTCTCCCTAGCCAAGCAGGGATGATGGAAGCTGTGGTTGAAGGTCAAGCGAGCTCAGGGGATCCACATACTTCCACACAGTGAAAGGTTCAGAGAGGACAGTGCTTGTTCTCCACTTCCTCTCCACTCAGTCTAGTGCTCTGCGCTGAGGCACAGATCTGCCCAGAGGCACCTCCTGGCTATCAAAGAGCTGCCACTTGGAACAGCCTGGGAGGAGGCATGCAAGTGTTCTTCCTGGCCCTGCCCCAAGACCTACGCACCATCATTTGTCAACAAAACCAATATGCAATTTTATTCATAAATTTATGTTCCAAGTAATGTTCTCTTAATTTGTGTTAAGCTTCCTTAAAATTAGATTATCCTATTCAATTTCCAACTCTATCCAAGTGAGTTCTAGGCCTTACAATTCAAGCTGAACACAAAAACAGAATGGGAAAAAGTTCCTATTTTCCATGCTCAGCCACTTAAGCCATTTTGACAGCAGCCTCTCTGATTTATGCACTGATTTGTTTTACATGAAGCCAGCCTGTACTGCATTCCAGTTTATTTTCTGGAGCATAATTAGTAATGATGATGATTCGTTAGGTAAAGAGAAGGAAATTTATGAGGCTATGGAGTGAAGCTAATGATGAATCATTCTTTCTCCCTTTCATCATAAAGTCTAAAGATGTGCGTCAACTATAGAAGAAAAAATGGAAACAAAGTCCATGTAGACCAGAAAAGAAATTCAGAGTTCCCCATCAAGTGTGTTATAATAAACACATATCAGTGATTACTTTAGGGCAGGGGTCTCCAACTCCCAGGCCACCAAGCGGTACCAGTCTACGACCTGTAAGGAGCCGGGCTACACAGCAGAAGGTGGGCAGCTGGTGAGAGATAATCCCCACCTGAGCTCCACCTCCCATCAGATCAGCGATGGCATTAGATTCTCATAGGAGCATGAACCATATTGTGAACTTCATATGTGAGATATCTAGGTTGCACACTCCTTATGAGGATGTAACTAATGCCTGATGATCTGAGGTGGAACAGTTTCATCCTGAAATCATGGCTCCCTACCCATCCATCCTGTGGAAAAATTGTCTTCCACAAAACCCACCCCTCGTGCCAAAAAGGCTGGGGACTGCTGCTTCAGAGACCTGTGTTTGGCCTTGTTTTCCTTACAGGAAGAGCAAGATATGATACTCCAATAAAATACTCATTAAGATTTAAAGGGAAAGAGTACTTCAGTAGAATGCATAAGAATAAGTATATAAGAAAATATATGAGAACAATTTTTAAATGCCACCACAATTTATTTGAAAATAACTTAAAGTCAAGATCAAAGAGAAGAACAGTAGTTCAGGGATGGCATTCTCAAAAAACGGATGGCTCCCAAGATAGAACTTATTTCAAACATAACCTCATAAAACAGTACCTAGTTACATAAATAATATTAATTGAACAATACACAGATAAACAAAGGAGGTCTTTGTGTTGCTGTTGCTGTTGTTATTTTGAAGCCATAGATATTGGGTACTTTTGAAAGTCCTTTACAATAACGATTTACTTTCACAAAATAAAATTTCTTTTTAAAAACTATAAATTTTATTCATCTTTTGAAAAGGTATGGGTGTGACAAAGTGCGCCCATTCATTTGGTAGGTGGTAAAATAGCAAAGCTCTCCAACACTGAATTTTTATAATCCCAGTTGCTTTTAGAAGTCCAGGCATATGACCCCAAGGACAAAAAAAGCCAGTGAAGTAGATAATCCAGATCGTTTTACTCTGCTTACACTCTTAAGAACCTTCATACATTCTGCGACAGTGGGGTTAATTATGAAGCCTCTCTGTGGAATTGTGGACTGATCTGATATTGATTACATCTGGCTGACCTTGAAGCATTCCAGTTGATAGTCTCTATGAGGACCTTAAATTCAATGGTTGTGTTGGGAAAAAACTCAGATGCAGAGATTAAACTAGGCACTACGTTGCTTTTCTTTTCCTATTGAAATAGCACATCTTTCTGATACAGGCCATCTTCTTAAATCTTCAATAAAATATAAATATTTGAAATGGGATTAAACAAAATAATCACAATTCCATTTCATCTGGTATTTCAGCTGGCTTGCCAGCCACTTAGTTATATTGGATCTTAGCAAACACTCCAATTAGTGGCAAGAATGGGAATGCCCGGTGACAGATGTGTCATTGACTTTTTGTCCTCTGGTAGCAAAGAGCAATCCTTCCAGGACACAACTGCTGCACACATGCATAGTCCCACTGATGTAACTACAGTCATTATTTTAATGGAGCAGGACTCTGACAAATCTCAACTGAGAATTCCATTGGCTCGAGCTCTAATATTTGCACAGTTTCCTCCTATGAGCATCCTGGTTTTGCTGTATTTGATGAAGCAAAGAATCCAGAAAGTGAAAATTGTCATTTAAACATGTTTTTTGTTTTTTTGAGACAGACTCTCACTCACTCAGGCTGGAATGCAGTGGTGCAATCTCGGCTCACCGCAACCTCTGCTTCCTCGGTTCAAGCTATTCTCCTGCCTCAGCCTCCTGAGTAGCTGGGATTACAGGTGTGCACCACCATGCCCAGCTAATTATTTTTGTATTTTTAGTAGAAATGGGGTTTCGCCATATTGGCCAGGCTGGTCTCTAACTCCTGACTTCAAGTGATCTGCCTGCCTTAGCCTCCCAAAGTGCTGGGATTACAGGCATGAGTCACCCCGCCCGGCCTTTTGGTTATTTAAGATGTTTAAATATTTAAACAGGGAATAGGGCAGGGGATGCTGACAGTGCTGGAGGCCATCTGGCCGAGGTGGCGGAGGCAGGCAGGATGGGACAGAGAGAATAATAGTGGCTGACCCAGACAAAAGCAGCACACCATCTAGAAGGCCAAGGTCACCCCAGGAACTCACCACACAACTGAAGGCCTGGCCCTGCCAGCACAGCCCACTAGGAAAAGTGTGGGCCCAACTGGCCTGGCTGCAGCCTAGGTGCTGTCCCTGTCTGCATGTGCCATGGAGCCAAAGGCATCCTGTGCCAGGGGACTCTGCTAGGGCAAGTGCCAATTCTGTCACTACAAAACTCAACTCATCAAGCTCCACGGTCACCAGAGAGGTATTTACCCAGCCCTGGGTGCATTTCATTTACGTCAAATTAACAAACAATGAATGAATTTGACCCCTCCATGGTTTGGTGATGCATATTTAAAAATCAAAGTATATTGGAATCTAGACATTTTTAGGAATTAAAGCCACATGTCATTATTGCAATGAGTGATGATAACTACTGGTTTTTGTGTGGACATCTGCCAATCATTACTATTAGGAATCAGGAGATAAGGATTCTAGCTCTTATTCTGTCCTCACGTAGATAGGTTACCTTAAGCAAATAACCTCTAGATGAACCTCCTATTTCCTCCCCTGACAAATGAGGACTCTGGACTAGATGGTCCCCTAAAACACCTTCTAGTAAAAATATTGTGACCTAAATGATTGCTGAAAACACTGCTCGGTTTCCAACCGCATGGCAGTACTACCAGGCCACTTATTCTATGCTTCTCATCCCTGACAGATGATTTACAAATATTATCTGTTAGTGATCTGGCAAGAATGCACATTTATGTGAGACGGGGGAGTGGGCATATAAACTACTTAGAAAGCTCTCCCTTTATGCCTTCAGCTTAATGAATGCATCTAGCTAGAGCCCATACCCTAACAGAAAATGCTGCAACTTCAATTTTTTAGCAACTGTCAAAAGAAAAACTCCTTCAAGTCTAATCAGTATCCTTCCCAGATGAAGAAAGATATTCCTATTACCCAAACTTGTTACCAGATGAAGAGGTTCCCAACTCTACTTTGAAAAGAAGTTGCACAGTTTTCTGGCTTATGCAGGAAGCCAAGGTTAGCACTGGCATTCATCAAACACATGGCTTTATCTTCATTTGCTCTGATCACTCAGTGACAGTCAAGAAAAAGTTGCTCATGGTCATTAAAGAAGGAAAGAGCTATAAAAGACTGTCAGGAGATCCCCAGGCTCCCTGGAAAGAGGAAGTGATAAAAGATGCCGACAGACAGACAGACAGACAGACAGGTAGAGCAAATAAAGATGATCAATTACCCTGACTGCTAGAATTCTGAATAGAGTTGAAAAACTGACAAATCAAGCACACAGGGAAAGCCAAAGAGATGGAAAAACAAAAATCCTACTAAGTCTTACCAGCAGCTGAACGGCTGCAAAGCACATGGTGGTGAGTAAGCAGATGTTTATTGTGAACTCACCTAGTGTACTATTCAAGGCACTGGGGTTGCCATGGCAAACAAGAGTCCTACCCTCAAGGAGCCTGGATGTACAACCAGAAGGAAAGAACCATACAAAGAGAACCACAGGAAAGAGAGAAGGGTAGACAGAACACTGGAAGGAGACTCTTCTTCAACTGAGCCTGTACGTCCAATTGATCATACGTAGGGGTTAAGCAGAAACATTAAACAGAACTATCATTGCCTGTCAGAGCCAGAAAGCACATTTGGCATTTAAGGAGCCTACAAGCTGGCCCATTGTTCTTTCCACTCTGGAGATACTGGAGAGAGAAGAAAACTCAGGGGAAGGACAGTGGCATTTCCTCTATTTGATTAAACATCACAACTGACCCTGTCAGCATCATACAGGCAGACTCCAACCACAAACCTCAAGAGATGCAAGATATTAAGATGGTAACTTAAGGTCTGGAGGCAGCCACAGACCAGGGAAGCACACAAAGTCATCACTGGAGGTGAAGGGTTTGAGGGCTGAGAGTTGTGCCTTAGGGGCTACAAGGGCCTCCAAGTAGCTAGGCTCCCTTGGAGAGCAAAGGCCTCTCTCTGCTACAGCCCTCCAGTGCCCCTACTCTTCATGTCCAAGATATACAGGGCCCCCAAAGGCCCAAAGTTACCATGTACAAATTTACATTTTAATAAAATGAACTACACATGTTCCCTATTCTTAATTTATTTTACCAACCACAAATTCCAGAACAAATTGAAACCTTAAGTCAATTTGTTGGCTTTCAAAAATATTTTCCCATTATATTTTATCTATGTCAGGGACCCACAACCTTTTCCTGGAAATGGGCAGGGAGTGTAACCAGCTTCTAGGCTTTGCAGGCCCTACAGTGTCTTTCACAGATACTGAACGCTGCCATCCAAGTGTGAAAGCAGTCACAGACAGTATCTCAAGGAATGAGCACGGCTGTGTTCTGTGGGGACCCAATGGAAACCCCAGAGTTGGTATAAAGACTGTTTTAAGCTGGAGGCATATGAGACTCAATAGATGCAGAAAGAAGACTTGTGGAACATCCCTTATCTAACCAAAAGCAGAAACTTCTGAGAAATGAGAACTGCCATAAATTCCCTCTTTAGGGCAGGTCTATTTCCAGGAGAGAAACCAAGAGAAATCCACCATAAATCCCCTCTCCAGGGTAGTTTCATGGCCACAAAGAAGACAGAAAAACCACTCACACATGCAAACACACATCTTATCACAAATCACAAACATTCTTATCCCCCGCTTGAACTCCTAAAAACCCATTTGTCTTTCCTAAAGATACCTATTTGTTCTTCCCATAGAGGCCTTTCTCACCCCCGTCCCTTTCCCCTACTAAGTTAGGTATGTAATCCTTACATTCATCTGGGCACATGTTGTACGCATATATAAACTTTTTCTCCTCTTTACATGTTTTTGGCTACTTTCATTTGCATGTCCGTGACACTGAGCCTAGGACAAGAACTTTTCCTCCCCAACAGTTCTAATAAAACTGCATTTATAAAAACAGGCTATTATTTGTTGACCTCAGATCTACACCATTGTCCATTAGCCCTTTCCTGATTCTCCTAAATTTAGTATATTACTCTGGAGACACCTACCTGGAAATCAGCTTGTTGCTCTAACAGTGGTTACCTTACCTGAGTTTTCTGTCAAGCTCCAGAATGCAAAATAGTTTCAAAATTATTGTGCATTCTATTTTGGAGACAATAAGGCTTACAGATGCAACTTTGCTTTTAAGTAACTGTTTCCAGACAACCAGAAAGAGCTGAGCAAAGAACATAAACAATGGCCATTATTTGCCATTATTGAGAACATATAGGAAGGGGTCCAAGCTTTCTTCATCCTTTGAAATAGGGATCTATTATTTCAACAATATGTGCAATGATACCAAAAGTCATAATAATAGCTCCAGATTAAAGCTAATTCCTTATTTGATGAAACTTCACAAAGACATGATGATAAATCCTCCTTATAGTCTGAACTTTGGCCATAATTCCCATGTTCCCTTGCATAGCTATAGCAGGCTAAAAAGTAGCTGAATAAATTTTGATTTGGCCAGGTTAATCTCACTCTACACAGCAGTATCGTATGGTGGTTCACCTTGACAATCAAGAAGGGACATTGAATAAATTGCCCAAACACATTCAGTATTCCTTCAAAATACTAAAGAACACGTAAGATTTATGATGAGTAGAGCTTCATTAATTTGAGGTACCCTAAGACTGGAAGGAGATGCATAGAGGGAAAATCTTGGCTCAATGAAAAAACAAAAAACAACAACAACAAAAATCTACCTAATTGTTAAGACTCATTTACTTTCACACATTAAAAAATATGTATTTCTTTAAATTTCCTCAAATTACCCAGAGAACATTCTATATTAACATTTGGAAAGAATGGTAAAGTAAAAGCCCAGTGGGTTTTATAGATATCTCTTTAAATAAGTCTATTCAAAAGCCATTCATAACAGTATTTTCTTTGAGCACAGAGTGTTTATTGCTGCAATTTCTCTACCTACCCTCAATATTGATGATTCATCGCGCGAGTTAAGCCTTACACTGAAATTGCAAAGAATTCCTAAAGGCATTGGTACTAAAATTAAGCACTGCAGGGAGTCAGCTGTCAGTCTGCTCATTACTTCTGCTTTTTCTTACTTCCAGCTGCAGTAACTCAATGAGGGTTGATTTTCCATTTAGGCAAGGTAACAAGGAAAGAAAAAAGTACAAACCTTGAAACTAGATATGGAACAGCGGTGCAACCCAACACCATTCATCATGAATCCACCTTTTCTAACCTAACAAAAAAAAAAAAACCAGATTTCTCCTCTTGCTTTCTTAAATTTATTTTAAGGCAAAATGTATCAGTAATAAAATGCACATATTTTCAGTGTACAGTTCAACCAGTTTTGACAAATGTACTCACCTGTGTAACCACTATGCCAATCAAGATATTTCCTCCACCCCAAAAGGTTCCCTTGTGCCTCGTGCAGTTCATCCATCTACCCCTATCTCTGCCACTAATGGTCACTGCTCTGCTTTCCAAAGAATTTGAATTTGTGTTTTTTTCTTCCTTCCTTTCTTTTTTAAGAGACGGGGTCTTGCCATGTTGCCCAAGCCAGTACAGTGACTATTCATAAGCACGATCATAGCTCATTGCATCCTTGAACTCCTAGCCTCCAGCAATCTTCCTGCCTTATCTTCCTGAGTAGCTGAGACTACAGATGCACACCACCATGCCCAGCTACTTTTCCAAAAATCATTTTTTTGTAGAGACGGGATCTTGCCATGCTGCCCACGGTGGAGTGCAGGGACACAATCATAGCTCACTGCAGCCACCAATTCCTGGCCTCAAGTGATCCTTCCACCCCAGCCTCCGGAGTAGCTGGGACTACAGGTGTACACCATTTCACTGGCAAATTTGTGTATTTAAAACCCAATCCATAGGTATTGGTTTAGGGAAAAAAAAACAAAAAAAGTGGTGATATTCTCAGGGTACTTTAGTGTGCTTTTAGAAACAAAGTTTTCATCCAACTTCATATTTGTATTTCCCAGAGAAAGCCATAGAGTAACAAATACAACTATTAACACAGACATATTCAAATACATATTGAGTATAAGGCACTACTCTAGGTTTGTGGAATCTAAAGAGAAAAATATAGGGTCCTCTCCTGCTAAGGCCGGTGGGGAATACAGACAGCCATGCTCAACATGAAGAAACTGCAGTCGTGTGATTGGGCTTCACGTGGAAGTATCAGGTTGAACTGGAAGAAGGAGAATTTATGTCTGTCTGGGGCAGCCAGGAAGGATTTTTCAAGAAAAAAATATTTCAATTTCAAGGGTGAGGACTCAGAAGACACAAAGGCACAGAGACCAAGACGAAGGGAGGCAGTGCCTGGGGTGGTTACGGGCAGGAACCAGAGCCTGGGCCCTCCAGTAAGTCAAAACCCCCTGCAATAGAGTTGTTAAGATTAACATGCATTCATACACGTTGAGCATGTAGGGCGGCACACGACAGGTGGTTTAGCTCTTCTCACAGCAAATATCACCATAAGGGGAGGCGGGAAGGAGACGCAGGGCACAGCCTGGAGGACTGGCCTGCCCAGCGGTGTGCGGTGTGACAGTTCTCAGGATGACTAATCAGCTCGGCCAGAGGAGGCACAGACCCAGATGGGGGTTAAGGTCCACTCTGCTGGCCCCAGCGCTCTAAAGCAGGGGTGGTCCCAAGGACCAGAGCGGCCGTCCCTGCAGCCGGGATGGGCCAGGTCACTAGGGGGCAGCAGAAGCAGAGAGCAAAAAAACAAGGCCCAGGGAGAGAGAGAGGAGAGAGAGAGATATTGGGGAAGGGAGAGAGAGAGATTGGGGGAGGGAGAGAGAGAGATACGGTGGAGAGAGAGAAAGAGTGAGAGACATCGTAGGGCAGTTGAAGGTGAGTGAAGAGGGGAGAAGGGGCAGGATGCCATCCAAACCTTTCCCCTCCTCTTCCAATCCAAAGCAAGGGGTACTGAGAAAGGCCAGGCCTCCAGGAGGAGCTGGAAGCAGAAGTTCTTATGTTGTGAGAAGTGAGAATCTGAGGAATGGAAGAGAAAGGTCAGTCCCCTCCTATTCTGTAATCTGGGTTTTGTCTTGTAGGCTGTGGGGCTTGTGATGACTTTAGGAGGGCAAGTATAACTGTTATAACTGTGTTATTATTGCTACTAATATTCGTACTCTTTTACACTTTATTTGAAAGTGTATAATTTGATGGCTTTAAGTCACCATCATGTGTTGCCATCCTCATCTATTTCCAGAGTGCTTTTTCTTTTTTTTTTTTTTTGAGACAGAGTCTCACTCTGTTGCCCAGGCTGGAGTGCAGTGGTGTGATCTTGGCTCACTACAACCTCTGCTTCCCGGGTTCCAGCGATTCTCCTGCCTCAGACTCCTGGGTAGCTGGGACTACAGACACGCACCACCGGGCCTGGCTAATTTTTTGTATATTGAGATGGGGGTCTCGCTATTTGGCCAGGCTGGTCTCGAACTCCTGACCTCAAGTGATCCACCCACTTCATCCTCCCAAATTGCTGGGATTACAGGCGTGAGTCACAGTGCTCAGCCCTTTCCAGAGCTTTTTTACCATCCCAGACAGAATTCCATATTCATTCAACAACCGCTCCCCGTTTCTCCCGCCCCTAGCCCTGCTAACCTGTCACTTTTCTGGCTCTGTGAATTTGCCTGTTCCAGGTACCTCTTAAGAGTGGGACTGGGGCCGGGCGCGGTGGCTCAAGCCTGTAATCCCAGCACTTTGGGAGGCCGAGACGGGCGGATCACGAGGTCAGGAGATCGAGACCATCCTGGCAAACACGGTGAAACCCCGTCTCTACTAAAAAATACAAAAAACTAGCCAGGCGAGGTGGCGGGCGCCTGTAGTCCCAGCTACTTGGGAGGCTGAGGCAGGAGAATGGCGAGAACCCGGGAGGCGGAGCTTGCAGTGAGCTGAGATCCAGCCACTGCACTCCAGCCCCGGCGACAGAGCCAGACTCCGTCTCAAAAAAAAAAGAGTGGGACTGTACACCATTTGTCCTTCGACCAGTGTCCTAATATTTGTCTGGCTTATTTCATTAAGCACGTTTTCAAGGTCCACCCACGTTGTAACATGTATTGGAATTTCCTTTTTATGGCTGAGCAATATCTGATTGTGTATTATTTTTTCTTTTTAAGCCACTCTGGCAGTACAGTGAGACATGAATTGGCAGAGGCTAAACTAAAGGAGAGAGGGGCAAGGCTGGAATGAAGGTAGGGATGAAGGAGGAGGAAGAAGGCTTGGAGATTGGCTTCAAGTACAGAGACCTGAGAGTAAGGGAGGAGTATAGAAAAGATCCCTGATTTCCCAGTGAGGCAACTGGATGGAGGAAGCATTTCTGAGGGGCACAGCTGTGACAAAGTTCAGCAAAGAGAGTGGTATCTGAAGGTTACAGAGATGGCCAATATTCTCCTGCACCTTGAGATTTTGTAACTAGCAAAGTCCTGACTTGTATGTGTAATTTAGACAACTATTGGGAAACTAGCTTTACCCTATAATTTTATTTATATGAAGTTATATTTCACCAGGTCTATTACTAAACAATAAAGAAATAGGTATTTCCATTAATAGGCCTTCTAGAAAGAAACAAAGGATATGGAAGAGACTATGAATCACAAATATTTATGTTTATAGAGATTAAACCTTAACAGCACTCAAATTCTTCTCATCTCTGAAAAGCTGCAGCTAAGTACTTACAAGGGGTTCTGTGCGCCAGGCTGGAGCTGGTCTTTAGGTCCTCAGATCACCACTGTCTCTAGTCCACAGCCACTTCTCGTCTTGTAAATCCCTCCCGCTCTAAACCCTGGGCTGTGATTACAGAATCAGCCAGGGGAAAAGCTCAGATTCATCATCTTTCCCTTTGCTGCTTATTTAGCTTGAGCGCCTTCCTCCTCTCTGAGTGGACACATTTTACAGACTAATGAAAGCTTGCCCAGCACAGTAGATGGCACACACTGGGCACTAATTTATTCAATAACACCAGGATGAAAATGCATCTTGCTCTTACTGTCTCCCTCATTATCTCCGTAATAAGAATATTCAACTTTCTAAGGATCCAGGAACTGAAATGTGAGGTTATGGATTATTCACACTTTTATATCCAAGACTATACACAAAGTATTTAAGATGTAAGAAAAAAAAAAAAAAGAGCAATTTAGAACACAATGCTCACCTCCTACTGTCACTAACTACCCTCAAAGCAAAACAAACAAACAAACAAAAACCACTGTAAATACAATTTCTATGTCAGATACAAAACAATAATCCATTTAATTAAAAATTTTACATGTTAATGACTTCTATTTTAAAAAGTGTCCTGTCAAATGGTAAAAACTTAGAGTCCTGTCATCAATAAGAAACAATTTGGCTGGGCGCAGTGGCTCACGCCTGTAATCCCAGAACTTTCTGAGGCCGAGGCGGGCGGATCACCAGGTCAGGAGATCCAGACCATCCTGGATAACATCGTGAAACCCCGTCTCTAATAAAAATACAAATAAATTAGCTGGGCATGGTAGCGGGCACCTGTAGTCCCAGCTAATCGGGAGGCTGAGGCAGGAGAATGGCCTGAACCTGGGAGGCGGAGCTTGCAGTGAGCCAAGACTGGGCCACTGCACTCCAGCTGGGTGAGAGCCAGGTTCTGTCTCAAAAAAAAAGAAAAAAGAAAAAAAGAAACGATTTACTTCCAGAACATTTTAAAAAATTATGTAACCTATTTAAAATGTAAATATTATTATAAATATAGTATTATGTGTTGGGGGGGTGTGGGTGTGTGTAGGGGAGTGTGTCATGATCTATGATCATACTCACACATACAGGCCAAATAAAATCCAATTCATTTTCTTGAAACTACGAGACAGTTCCTAAGCCTTGAACTGGTTTTGTTACAGTCGTTACAATTGTCCTTCATAACATCAAATATATTCGATTTTAGAGGAAGTAAAATATTCAAGTCATATTTGTAAACTGTTGAGAGCCATTAAACATCTGAATTAATCGATAATGATAAACACTTAATAGTAATTTCTACCAATGCAAACGGATATATTTTTGATTGGGGTGAATTCATTCTAAAGCATTTCAGATGTGCACAAGTAGGAAAGTCTATACTGCTGTTATTCACAGTATATGGATTTTCGTTTTTGTTTTAAGTGCACATGTATATATGTACTATTTAACTAAAACTACTTTAAAAATAAAAATGTCTATTTTTACAATATAAAATATTTATTTGTCCTAAGCTAGTCATTTTAGTTAAAGTAATTAAGTTTCATTTGGTAAAAATTGCTATCCTAATTCAGCAAGACAAAAATATTTCCCAAATAGCTATGCATACCCTGTAGAATTAAGCCTGTTTAATCCACAAATAACTTCTTGAGTTTCAGCTTTCATTTTCTTTGTGAAAATATTCTCAATAACTTATCTTTCTCAGAATAGTCATGAAAAGTATCTAAAATCAATGTTAATATTTTTTAATTACCCAAAATATTTTAATTACCCATAGGTAGAATATTTAATTCTACCTATGAATTAAAAAAACAGCCTGATCTAACAGGCATGCATTTTACAGGCAGAAAATCCTTACAAGAATCTTCTGGGCCAGCAAATAAAATTGACAGGATTTTAAAAGCCACCCTGTGTTTAGAGCCCACCTGTATTACTAGGTCTTGCCAGATACAAAGAACATGGTTTCAATCACCAAATAGTAATTAGATGATAATACATCTTGCCACTCGGCATATCATGACCTTCACTCCACACAGGGATATTGCTATGGCTTTTGTCAGTCTGTTCCCATTTCATGAGTACCTATAACATGGAAAATCTATATCTGCTTAATTCAAGATATTTATCAAAGCAGAAGAAATTGTAAGGCATATATTAATTCAGTCACTGTGCCAGTTAAGGGATGGCAGCGTGCTTTCTTCCACTCCTCAGCCTGTGTCTCTACTAAAGTTCACTGACTTCTACCAACAGAGAAAACTATTATTTCCTTGCTTTATGCATATTCTGATGCCTTTCCTGGAGATGCAGCAATACTAGGAGTGAAACAACAAATAGAGATTTAAATGAAGATAGATTTCTCACAAACCATTCGCTGATGTAGCTCTCAAGAATCAGAATAAATTGGCTTATTGAGACAGCCAGTCTATTTCAGAAAATAATTCTCTAATACTATCAAGTTATGGAGTCACTTAAAATAAAACAAGGTCAAATTTAACCTACATTAGAAAGAAGGTAGAGGTAGCAAAGCCTCAAAGAAATCCAAGTTTAAGGTGATTCACAATGCCCCACTGCCACAGCTGCAAATCCAATTCCAGCTTCCACCAAGAACTGCTGTCCTTCAAATGATTGTTTTAATTGTCGAAACTCCTCTGCGTTTCCCCCTAATGGAATATCAATGAAACCACAGAACCACAGACACACACAAACACGATTTCCTGAGGAAGTGATTCTAGAGCTAACATAACTGAACACGAGGGCTGTCTGTCAGTCTCATCTGTTTGTTTTTCTTTGGTTGATGGGAAACATTACAAGAGCTCTCAGGGCCAAAGGGACTATGCATTTTAAAAATGTCATCCATCCCTGAAGCTGGATTATAATAAGCAGATAAAGAGACAAAAGCATTGTGACAACAATTTGAAGAGATTTTTCTTTCTGTCCATAGATCTAGAATGGGGTGATATATCACCTCAGGTGACCTCTCTCAATTATAGCTACTTTCATAATCTGGTTGCCATTTGGGCTTTTTAGAAAAAAAAAAAAAACGTTTTATCCACACGATAAAATATCAGATACGCTAAGAACACCAACTCCTTTAATTATGTGTGGTTAGCAAAAATCTAATGCAAAACTGCTCTTTTCCACAAATCAGCAAGTTGTCATTCACTCAATCAACCATCCAGTGCTTTATTAAGCACCTACTATGCTTAATAGTAGGTGGAGCAAAAGATATGACCAGACACTGGAGCAAAAGATATGACCCCTGGTTAGTTGTCCAATCTTATTTTTGTTATGTCCTGGCTTGAATCCCACACTCCAGCAACTCTGAGTCACTTGCACATCTCAAAAAGCAACGTGCATTTCTCATCTCTAAGCCATTCTTTCTCTCAGCTTGGGATGCTGTCCTTTTGGCCTGGAACCAAAAAAGAGAAGGACAGCATCCCAAGCCAAGAGAAAGAATGGCTTACAGATGAGAGAGGTGCATTGCTTTCAGCTCAAATGTCTATCACCTCCTCCAAGAAGCCTTCCCATTCCCCACCAGCTGGCTTAGACACCACTTCTATGTTCTCCTAGGACCCCTTTCTAGAATGATCATATTCTGTGTCCTTGTGTCTCCCACACTGAAAAGTGAGTTCCTTAAAGGGCAGGAACCTACACACACACCCAGCATCTAGCCAACTGATGGACTCCATTGACCTTTATTTACCTTTATCTCCCTTGTCTACAAAGAAGACCCCAAGGACAGGGATCTATCTGGTCTGGCTTGTATTCTTTCTGCAGTACCTAGGCAATGACTGGCACTCAGTAAGTGCTCAATAAATGCTTGTAGAAGGGGTGAAAACTAACTGAAATTAGGCATTTTTTAAAAAAATTAGGCATATCTGGCTACCAGTATTTGCAGGCAATTCAGAAATCATGAGTATAGTAAGATTCATACATAATCAGTATGCTTTTATTATATCTCCTCGCAGAATGGTTAGTTAAAAGAAAGAGTTACTAGGTAGGTAACTAAACTTAGATGTTAAACTAGTACTTCCACAAAATAATCTGAATCCATGCTTCATAATGTCCACAGAAAACCTGATAAATCAGTGTCTGGGGTAAGGTCCCACTGCAAAGATCTGCAAAACGGCAAGGTTCCCTGGGTGATTCTGATGCCAATTGAGGGTTGAGAGTCACTGATAATTCCTCACTCCAACTAAAAAGGGCTATAACAATTTGCCCCAAAATAGGCACTCTCAAACATTGCTAAATGGGAAGACAAAATGGTAGCAGGGGAATGTGGCATTATCCAATAGAGCTATATATGATTTAACTTTTGACCCCGCAATTCCATTTGTAAGTATTCATTCTGAAAATACAGCTCCATAGTACAAAACAGTGTATTTACAAGGTAATTCATTTCACCATTATTTGCAATAGGAAAAAATTCTAAATTCCAATCCATAGGAATCTGACTAAACTATGTCTCTCCACCTGATGGAGTAGTTTGTGTTTGTAAAACAAGAATGAGAAAGATGTTTATGAATGGCTTTGGAATAGGAGCCAGGTTATATTGTTACATGAAAGAGTTCACCTTATTTCAAGGTGAAAGAGTGAGAATATATATTTGTTTATTTTTACAAAAATAAACACAGAAAGGACAAATCAATTAAAGGAAAGGGTCACAAATAAGGAGGCAGGTGGGAACAGAGAGGAAAGGCATGGGAGACCTCTCTCAATATGCCTTTTTTGAATTTTTGACTTTTGATCCATGTAAATATATTACATATCAAACATAATAAATTAAAAAGGATGAACAAAATCAAACCCTAAAATTAAATACAAACAGAAACAAGTAAACTGGATTCAACTCAACAACAGAACCACATTCAAATGTCTTTTGAATACAAGCACTCTATACGCCTTTAGTGGGGTACATTCTGTAACAACAATAACTGTAAAGCAGTCTTGAACTTTATCTAGTTGGTTAGTTGTTGGTATTGGTATTGAGACTAGTATAGTAGTAATTCTGAAACTATTTTGCATAGACCATATGCTAAAACAAATAAGCAACTAGATTAATATTGTCAGAAAACAAGGCCAAGGCTTTCTCACTGTGGAAGGAGAGACAAAAATTTTAGAATAGGAGAAGGTGAGAAGGAACATAGTTACATTAAATTTAAATTGGAACCAACAGATTATGCCCATGATTTAAAATAATACATAAATTTCTAAGCCTTGTCAACTGAAAGGCCTAGAAACAGTGACAGTCCGGTAACAATGAGCACACTTAGTTCCTAGATCTTGGTGTCTAAATAGCATTTCTCACTAAAAAGAAGCTGACATCCTTGGAGAAATGGTTGATTCCAGGTCTGGGGGAGGGAAAATACAAAGTGAGCCTGGAATGTCCTTTTGTGCCATCAAGTGGGGACATGGGGACATGTCAAAAAGCCCCAGGAGCCCGCTCACAATGGAGTGGCCAAATTTGGAAACATCTGAATATTAAAAAGAAAAAAAAAAAGGTGCTATAGACGGAATGTCTGTGTCCCCCCAAAATTCATATGTTGAAACCCTAACCCCCAATGTGATGACATTTGGAGGTGGGGCCTTCGGGAGGTAATTAGGTTAGATGAGGTCATGAGGGTAAAGCCCCAAGATGGGATTAGTGCCCTTAAAAGAAGAAGAAAAGATCAGCACCCTCTCTCTCTCCTGCCAAGTAAGGATACAGCAAGAAAGTGGCTGTCTGCAAGCCAGAAAGAAGATTCCCACCTGAATCTGACCATGGTCAGCACCTTGATCTTAGACTTCCCAGCTTGCAGAACTATGAGAAATAAATGCTTGTTTAACCCACCCAGTCAATGTTGTTTTGTTAGGGCAGCCCAAGCTAGCTAAGACAGATGGTAATGTTTTATAAGACACTGAATTAAAAAAAATCCTTGACTCCATAGTAACATTCAAAGAGGGAAACATACAGAAAAAGAAGGGGAAAGAAAGGCAGGAATAGAGGGGGGATTACGATTGACTAAACTTTTTGAAAGTCACCATTTTACCATCTCCAATGTAATGACCAATTTAGGCATAATCATCAATAGATGCTAAAATCACTGGATTAAAGGCTTTGAAAGACAGGATATTTACATGTCTGAAAGTATCAGCTCACAGATTGCTTATTAAATGATAAAGAGAGTTATCTTTACAGATATCACCTTAACCGAAGATCAACTTTAGCACCCTCAATAATGGAAGAGCTGACATCTTGCTTCCCAAGGTGATGCAATGGGAAGAAGGCAACATCCCTTATGAGGTATCAGGCCTAAATGTTCGTCTTGCATCCAGTCATGACAGGAATGATGAGACATGTAGGACTAGTCCTGGGTCCTCAAAACTGTCAATGTCATGGAAAGGAAAACAAAAAGCAAAGAGATTGTTCTAGATTTTAAGAGACTAAGAAGATGGAAACCAAATTTTATTCATGAACCACAATGAGATCCAGGATTGAGTGGGGAAAATGCCCACAGTGATACAAGGCATTTTAAAATATGAACTGCATATTAGATGATATTATTGAATTAATGTGAATTTCTTAGGTGTGATAATGGTGCGATTATGTAAGAGAATGTCTTTATTATCAGGAGATATTTACTGGAAGTATTCCAGGGTAAAGGGTCATGATGTCTGCAAATGAGATGAAATGTTAAGACTGCTGACTTTGTACCAGTCTCTCCACATTTCTGCATATTTTACATTTTTCAAAGTATTTTTTTAATTACTATGGACTTATCTGCATCCCCATATAACAAAATCCCTCACACAGATCTCCATTCCACCTGTTCCTTTTACTTCTAAGATTCTTGATAGGAGAAAGCCTCAAAACAGGGATAGCAAGCCTCTTGTGCTTCTAGAAAAGCTGCCAATAGCCCTTTAAACAACTTGTGTGAGGATCCACAAAAATAACGCTTCCTAACTTAGTGCTGTTCTTGATATAATTTCTATTTTGCGCAGACAAAGTGTCTAGCAGAGTTCCTGGCTCACAGCACCCACATGCACTCTTCCCTTCAGACTTTGCAAGGATGGCCCACAAGGTCCTGGGGATCTGGATCCAACAAAACCTAGGCCTCATCTCCTGCCCTCCCATCTTCACCAAGGCTCCACACACTCTTCAACCTCTGACGTCAGTCTTGCCTCTGTGCCAGTCTTTAAAGAAACACACACATGGTTCCTCTGACTTGAAGGCTTCCCGCCCCCACATACAAAAGTAGAGGTTCCTTCCCTCCCAAACCCTCAGCCTTTATCAGTCTCTATTACACAATTCCCATGCTGCATGATAATTACTTGTTCATTCACCATTCTCACCCGCATCGGACTTTGTTTCCTGTAGAGCAAGAAACACATGTTCATTATCTTTGTAAACTGCAGCATCCAAAGCACATACTAGGCATTCATATCCTTTGGTGAATTGAATTAATATGAAACACAAACAATCCTAATTCAATTTCAGACTCCTCTTTTGGCTTTTCATTTGCTTTGGCATGTTCAAGGGACCAAAGTAGCAATCATAAAAGACTCCAGAGATCAACCCTGTAACCAGAGACAGAGGAGTCGTACTTACATCCTCCCATTTTGGATCTGTACTTCCAGCCAGCCAAATTTCCATTAACATTAGCAGAAATGAATCTCAAAGAACGAAGATTCAATGAAGTGGACCTCAGTGTGAGCTTAGACCAACCTCCTTTTCTAGAACGAACAGTCATCATTCCTCTGAAGTCCCTGGCAACCCCCCCAACTTGGTCCCAAAGCATCTATAGATAGCCACAGACGGTCCCCAGACAGCACTAACATTCACGGCCGGGAAGAGAAGGAAGAGCTGCCGTTTATCAGGATGGCACTAGAGGGCTGACAAAGACTGATGCACCTCCCTCCGCTGTTCACCTCCACATTCAGATCTATCAGTCTTCATCCAGCCTTTTCTCATGACTTGACTCCTTGACTCCCTCCTTTTGTCAGCTGATGCTTCTTGACCCTAAATTGGCTACAGCACATCCCACCTGCCCTCTCATCCTCCTTGCCCCCGTGAGAACCTGCTTCTCTGCTGATAATATTAGAAACTGCCCATTCACTCTCACCTTCCTTACACTTCACCAATCCAAGTTGAACTTGGCCGTCATCTTCTATAACTTCAATAAACATAATGTTCACCCATCAGATCCCACTTTGTGGCAAAAAAAAAAAAAAAAAAAACTAATAACTTTCCCTCCTTGAATGATTTGATACTAAGCTGCAGGCCTGAGGTCCCATTATGCCCATATGCTCCAAGTATTTTCTACATAACTGCAGTACGGTCATTAAAATCAGGAAATCTACTTTGGTGCACTACCACAGATCTCATCCACATTTCACTCAGTGTTCCTCCAAGAATGCAAAGGGATAGAGCCCAAGATCACAGGTTGCATTTACTTGTCATAATCCTTTAGTCTTCCACAATCTGCAACAGTTCCTAGTCTTTCCTTGACTTTCATAACATTGGCAGTTTTAAAGATTTCCAGAAGTTATTAATATTTCATAGAATATCCCTCAGTTTGGGTTTGTGTGATGTTTTCTCATGAATGGATTCAGGTTTACCTTGGTTTTTGTTTTTATTTTGGAGAGGAGGAGCTATTACAGAAGCAATGCCATAATGTTCCCACTCCATCCTAGCAGGTGGTTGTGTTGTAGTAACTTTGATCACCTGTCCCTCCTTGGATTCTCCTCCTCTTTTTACATTTAAGAAGTATTTTGTGGAGCAATACCCTGACTATGTAAATATCCTATTCTTTATCCAACTTTTGCCCACTAATCTATCATTCTTAAAAATGTCTCACCTAAATTAATTACAACTGTAATAATTGCCAAATGATTTTTTAAATCCCATCTTTTCTTCCACATTTATTAGTTGGCATTCTAGTGAAGTTAGAACATTCTCACTTATTTCCTATATATTTATAGTGATATGGACTCATAGATTCATATTATTCAGTGAGTTATGATCTATTACACTATTTTTTTCTGATGCTGAAACTGTCCCAGGTTTCAGGTTTCAGGCCAAGGTGCTTGGCCAGGGCAACCACCTCCGGGCAACCACCTCCAAGCTGGCTCCTGTGTGCTTTTGATATGTCCCCATCATTCTTTGAGCACTGTCTTACTTTGTGACATGAAAAAATATTTCAGGCTCAATTTGTATTTCTCCATCCCCAGGCCCAGATTCAGCCATTTCTCCAGGGAGCCCTGGCTCCTTTTAGTGAAAAACGTCACTTAGAAGCCAAGGCCTGGGTAACAGGTGTGCTCACTGCCACTGGGTATCACTACTCCCCTGCATGCCCATGGGCACGGCTAGGAAATACATGTAACCTAAATGCCCAGGGGAGCTTATTTGCTCTTTCCCTCATGTAAGAACACAGCAAGAAAATACTGTGTGTGACCAGGAAATGGGCTCTTACCAGACACTGAATGTGCCAGTATCTTGATCTTGGATTTCCCAGCCTCCAGAATTGTGAGAAATAAGGTTTTGTTGTTTATAAGCCATCCAGTCTATGGTATTTTGCTATAGCAGCCTGAATGGACCACAGTGTCCAAAGTCTTGCTCCCACAAAGTAGGCAAGCCTCAACATCTGTAAAATCTCCTAGGATCCTGGTCTGTCTCTTCTTCGTAACCCAGAACCCCAAGGGGCTGTGGGTATAGGGCAGAGGATGGGGGTGGGGTGGGTATTCTGTCTCTAAGTGGTCCTTCTTCTCTTCACATTTTAGTCTGGAAACTCCTAGTTCTATCTGACTGCATCATCCTTGCCATACTCTGTGCATATGCTTCTAGCTTGTGACTTCACAGATGGATTTTTTGGAGTCCCTCGGTCCCAGGGAGCCTGAGAACTAGTCCTGAACCTTGCACAATTCCATTCCAGCTCCCAGAATCCAGCTCCTAGAATGAGGGCCTAGCACCCAGGGACCTATTTGTTCTAGAGAATTCTCCCATTGAAAAATCCAAAAAGGATGTATATTTTTAATAGCAATAGTCTATCTTTCCCTATATTAATCTCTGATGGATAGACAGTGTAGCATGTACCTTTCTAGGTTTGTGGAAGTGACAAGGTCTGTTCTCTTCGGCTAGTTTTGCATTTCGGAGCCTTTTTCCCTTCCCGACCTGTGAAACCACAGCTTTCTAAAAGCACCATTGTTATTCCTCCCTTAACCGCTCTTCCCAGCTTCCATCTCCAGAAGCACCTGTCCACCTGGGTAACACAAAACCACACATAAATTATCTGGTTCCTACCACCTACTGCAGGAGGCTGGCATGGGGTGAGAAAGACCCATGGGGCACATGGAGCAGCAGTTCCCGGGGAAGCTGATCAGAAGTCAGGCTCGGCTCATTTCAGATTTCATCTTCTGCTTTTTAGAAATTCTTGCAGGGTTCCATACATGATGGAAGTTTAATAACACTGTCAAGCGAACTAGCTGTGATTTCTAGTTTCCCATTAAAAGTCACTACGAAGTCCTAAAATTCTGGACATGAGAGAGTTTTCACTTTATCAAGGTGGGAGACGCATGTAATAAATATCTCCAGACCTGCAACATAACATGACACTAGTTATTAAGGCACAAGGAGACAATATTCATGAAATAGTCCCTTCTCCATTAATCATAGTTACAAAATGACATAGCCCACCTCTGTGCTGTGCTGCAAATTTATACTCTTTATTTAAGAATAATGAATAAATGAACTTGAGCTGGATCTATTTTTGGTGTAGAAGAATAAGATCTTTCCAACCATCATTTCAGACACGAACCTGTACTGAGTCAAAGCCACCCTTTCTAGTCTAGGGATTCTTAACTTTTGGGGGTTACAAGTCACTCTGAGAAAGTGATAAGGCTTACAGACCCCTCTACTTCTGAGTGGGTAGAGATGCAGAAAAATTCACATTTGTACAAAAACAGAATTGTGTGTATAATTTCATGGAGTGCAATCACTTAAGCCTCTCCATGAAACCACAAGTGAAGAACTGGTCTCAAACTTCAACATGCCAGTGAATCACTAATCCTGCTTTCAGTGGCAAGGTTGTAGAACATGGGTCAATACACTCTTTGTACAGGGACAGATGGTAATATTTTAGGCTTTGTGTGCCACATAGCATCTGTTACAACTTCTCAACTCTACCACTGTTAACAGAAAGCAGACATTAACAATATGTAACAAATGGACATGACTGTGTTCCAATAAAACTTTATTTACAAAAACATGAGGTGGGTTGCATTTGACCCCTGGGCTATACTAAAAGGTATCACTTTAAAGCTAGCACAAGGAATCTAACAGCAAATCACAAAACTAAATTCAGCTCTGAGTTTTATTAAGGGATCACATGTATTTTTACCACAAGTTTATCATATTCACTTTGTTATTTTCTTAACCAGCAATTCTGCTTATGACATTTTTTCCTACTGAACAATTTGTCATGAACAAGCCATTGTTCCATTTTCTAGCCATCACAGTGAGTGTCAGAATAATTCCACATTATAAACATTTCCTGAAAGCCCCTTTGTGGCCTAGTTTTCTAACTCACAGCACAGTTCTATTAATTGACAGCTGACCACATACCAGACATAAAAGCAAAACACATTCTTTCGCATTCCCCAGTGGCCCATTTCTCTTCTGGAGGCTGCTGTCATTGCTGGAACAAGGCTGGCAGCTGTCACACCCAAGCCAGTAGTCACAAGGGCTTTGTTTCCCTGGAGACTTGTTTTCACAAAAATTAGGACCCGCAAGAGACTCTTCTCTGGCCTTTCTCTTCCTTCATGGCAAAAAGTCAAATGCTGGACTATTGAGCACCTTCATGAGTGAATTTCTGTTCTTCCCATGTATTAGTCTATTTTTGTGCTGCTGATAAAGACATACCTGAGACTGGGCAATTTACAAAAGAAAGAGGTTTATTGGACTTACAGTTTCCACATGGCTGGGGAGGCCTCACAATCATGGTGGAAGGCAAGAAGGAGCAAGTCACATCTTATGTGGATAACAGCAGGCAAAGGGAGAGCTGGTGTAGAGAAACTCCCATTTTTAAAACCATCAGATCTCAGGAGACCCATTCACTATCACAAGAACAGCAAGGGAAAGACACAGCCCCATAATTCCATCATCTCCTATCAGGTCCCTCCCACAACATGGAGAAATTATGGGAGCTACAAGACGAGATTTGGGTGGAGGCACAGAGCCAAACCATATCATCCTGTTTCATGACTCATTCTGGTAACCTCTCCATTCACAGCAACCTGACTCTACAGAATGGAAGTGGTTTAAATGTGTTTTCCTTCCAAGTGTCTTGCATTTTAAAGTTCAGAGCTAGCCAGGTATCTGATAACCTGCTTTGTGGGAAGGATTTTAGAATGCCAGGTATGTGCCAAGAGCACCTGAACAACTGTTGCTGAATGACTGAGAAAACTATTTTCTTTTCAACTCCTGCACACCCTACAGAAAAGCCATCTCTCATTAGAAATGACTATGGTCAGTGGTGTGTTTCTAGTCAGTTTCACTGGTTTCTCAACTTAAGCATCACTAAATTAGATATTAACATTCTTCAGGATTGTTGGCTATTGTTTAAAAATCTATAGCAATAACTGTTGTTTTAAAACAGTATGGCAGTTCCTCAAAAATTAAAAATAAAATCAACCTATCATCTAACAATTCCACCTCTGAGTATTTACCCCAAAAAATTGAAAACAGGGTCTCGAGTATTTCTACACCCATGTTTGTAGCAACATTATTTACAACAGCTAAAATGTGGGAAAATATCCAAATGCCCATAGACAGATGAATGGCAAAGCAAAATATGGTATGTCCATACAATTGAACATTATTCAGCCTTAAAACAGCAGGAAATTCTGACACATTACAACATGGATGAATTTTGAGGACATTATGTTCAGTGAAATAAGCCAGTCACAAAAAGCAAATACTATATTATTCCACTTACATGAGGTACTTAGAGTAGTCAAAATTATAAAGACAGAAAGAATTAATAGAATCATGGCTGCCAGGGAATGGGGAAGGAGGAGTTATTATTTAATGGACATAGAGTTTAAGTTTTACAAGATGAAAAGAGTTACGAAGATGGATGGAAGTTATGGTTGTACAACATTGTGAATGTATTTACCACCACTGAATTGTATACTTAAAAACAGTTGAAATGCTCGATTTTATGTTATTTGTATTTTACTACAGTAAAAATAAATAGATAAGCAGATAAGAAGAATGAGCAAAAAGAAAGAAAGAGAGAGAAAGAAAAAAGGAAGGGAGGGAGGGAGAGAGAGAGGGAGGAAGAGAGAGAGAGGGAGAAAGAAAGAAAGAAAGAAGAAGCTATGTAAGAAGAGCAAGAAAGAAAGAAAGAAGAAAGAAAGAAAGAAGGAAAGAAAGAAAGAAGGAAAGAAAGAGATGATACTAATCATTTTGTATGAAAGCCAAAGTCAAATTCATGAGCAAATATCTTTTATAAAATCTCACACCAAAAAACTTGAGAGGAGTTATGAGTAACAGACTATTGGAAAATCATAAAAACAATACCTTACCACCATCCTTCACCTTGGCAAAAGAAAACCATCCATGATGTCGATCTGGTGGAAAAAGCCACGCGGGCTCTGGTGAGTTTTATGTGCTTGTTGGTATTATTGTTTGTGGGTAAGAAACATGTTCAGGACTGCAGAATATTTACAGTAGCATTTTTTTTAATCTAAAAGCCAAGCTTCCTTTTTGAAATCACTAGCACAAACAGGCCAACAAATTATTCATCTTGTGTCTACCCAATGACTGGGGTTTATGAGAGAATAAGTGTAACCACAGCATGGGTTGGTAGGTCACATGTGCTTAAAACCTGTATGTCTAATGAGGGCAGTAAGATGCGATGAAACTTGATTTATCAAGGGAAGGTGCAAAATGCATTTTAACCTAGTTTTAAAAGGTTCTGATGACCTTTAGATATTCACAATGGCTTTGTTAAAAAAAAAAAAAAAAAAGGCATTTATTCACCTACTAGCCCCAGTGATTAACAATTTATGGAGGGCAACTAACAAAGAGCCTATTTCATTCATTTTATTCCTTCTGTTCCTCCTGAGGGCCATAAGTGGACATGAGGGCTGAAAACATTGGTGCCACTGTAGGACTGTTATACAAGCGCAGAGGTTAAGATGATTTTATTTTTTTGGTGGGTGGTGGGTTTTTTGTTTGTTTTTACAGACAGGATCTCACTCTGTTGCCCAGGCTCGAGTGCAGTGGCCTGATCACAGTTCATTGCAGCCTTAAACTCCTGGGCTCAAGCTATCCTCCCCTGTCAGCCTCCCAAAGCAATGGGATAATAGGCGTGAGACACTGCACCCACCCAAGACGATTTTCTTATTCACTTGTAGAGGTGACAGTTTTGGCTGTGCTATGTAAGAAGAGCAATGCTAGGGATCTCAAATAAAACCTCATTAAACAATGAAGTCTGCTCAGAGTGCCAGACCTCTTGCCAAGCCCACACACCAGCCCCAGCCAGCTGGGCACGCAGAGCAGACCACTAAGGCCGCCGCCACTCAAACTTACTCAGCCACCTGGAAGCTTCTGTGCTAGGAAAACATCAATCTCTCTCCTATTCAGGTGAAGTTTGAAGTTTATAGTCAAAACAGCTGCTTCCCTTAAAGCAGGTTTGGAAAGTTTTTATAACGTTTCATTTTAAAATGGTAGATACATTTGTACTTTAAGACATTGAAGGGTTTATGTGAAGTCAATTTTCCACCAAAACAAGGCTATAGATTACTGCCCTATAATGCACTCGCCATCTTCATTCTTCAAGGAACTGACCTCCCGTAGCAGAGGCAGTCTGAATAATAGTAACTCCTCATTGAAACCCTCCTCTCAGGAATCACTTTTGTTTGATGAACCTGACCATAAGCCTGTTCAAAAATTTAGTCAATGCATACTGCTACAGTCTCAATGTTTGTGTCTCTCCAAAATGCATATGTTGAAACCTAATCACCAATGTGAAGGTATTAAGAGGTGGGGCTTTGTGGGGGAGGGGGTGGGGGGGCGGGGGGGGGGTGACTAAGTCATGAGGACTCAGCTCTCCTGAATGGGATTAGTGCCCTTATAAAATAAGTTCAACGGAGCTCACTTATCTCGTTCCACCACGTGAGGACACAGCAGATGCCCTTTATGAACCAGAAAATGGGCTCTCACAAGACACCAAATCTGCCTTGATCTTGGACTTCCCAGTCTCCAGAACTGTGAGCAAGAAATTTCTGTTGTTATAAGCCACCCAGTCTATGGTATTTTCTTATAGCAGCCTCAAAGGACAAAGATACACACTTCATAATTCTCGACCCAATCACTCTCTCTTGTTCTTGCCTTTTCCTCAATCTTTTCTTTCTTTTTTAATAAAAAACAATCCCAAAAAACTATCTTTGGGGAGCTTCCATGGTATCATGTAATAAAAAGTCAAAGGTACAACAGTCACACAGTCACTTATTACCAAATAGTAGGCCCCCTTCTCATCTCCCTCTATCCACTGTGCCTGTGCAATCTCATCTCATTCAATCTCATCGCTACATTGAGCCTCTGTTCATATTGCTTCTGCTGCCAAGAGTTTCTTCTCTACCTCCCTGACCTGGACAATTCATTGTCTTACAGGTTGAGGTAAGGGGAAAAGTGGTCCCCAACTCACAGAGGCACACTCGTTGAGCACCTACTCCTTCCTTTCCCCGCAACACTCTTCTCCTGAGTGATTCCTTACTAAATGTTTGCTAGGGTGGAAGCTCTAGGAGTCCCTGCTGCCACCAACTCAACACTGAGCAAACACCTGGCACCAGACAGGTGTTCTGTACATTCTGGGAAATTCATAGAAACATTTATGAAAGAAGCACCAGACATAGAAATATTAATACTGCTCTCCTAACCTTCATTAGTAAGAAAGCCAGACAATGTAATGCACTGATACCTAGAAGCACTGAACCGCCTGCAGAGAAAGCTTTGCTTGAGCTCTGGAGCTTGGAAATCCACTAGTCTGGATTTGAGTCTCAACTCTTGTCACCAATTAGTAATGTAGCCTTATGCAAGTTAACCTTACTGAGTATCTGCTTCTTCATCTGTAACTCAGGGACAATCACACCTCCATCAAAATACTGTTATGAGGATTAAATGGGGGTAAGTAGCAAGGTATCCAGCCCGGAAGTGCACATAGTAGCTGTTCAGCCAACACTGGTACTCCTCCCCCATACTTAGTCTCACCTCACTATTCGGAGCAACTGCAACATTGCCACCAAGAAAACAGAACTTTCAGAAATAAATAAAAAGAGAGAAGTGGAGAGAAAAACACACACAAAAAGAAGTACCAGAGTAACATTTAAAAGCAAAAATACATCTAAAAGGGCAGCAAAGCTTTAACACACAAGCAAATTGGGGCTTTGAGAAATGTGCTATTTCTATTTGCATGGGGTCTGCTTTTGTGGGCGACTTGAAACTGTCATTGCATAATGCCATAAAACACAACTCTGCTCTAAAAAAGGGTTTGGTATTGTTACAGTAAGAGCTGGTCAAACGGTGGCAAAAATCTCTCAGCTCAGAAAAAATTCCCGCAAGTGTCCTCGAATCTGTTAACTATGCAGAGGTGGTTTTCCTATCAAGGGAGGATACAGGTATTGCATATTCTGCCCCAGGCTTACTCTCAAAATCACTACCGAAACCATGGCATACACATTTATGTTTCTTAAAACACACCCCAGAGAAAGCAAGCCACCAAAGGTGATACAATTTGAAACTTAAAACTACTAAACATTGACAACAGTCATGTGTTTGAGATCACTCCTTGGGTTTCTCACAGGTGTCTCAAAGCTAGTATTTCCAAAATGGAATTCCTGGTCTCCCTCCCATCCACTTCCCAAATCTGCTCTACCCACAGTCCTCCCCTTCAGTCAATGGCCTGGCCTGGCCTTCCTACCTATTCTTCCCTCTTCTGTTAAATGCGGATGTATTTTTCCTTTTCACCTCCTTCAAGTCTGAGCTCAAATACCGCTTTCTTCAGAAGGTCTTCCTTGACTGCCTTTTCACACATTGCAAACTCTCACAACACTCACGCTTCCCTTCCTGTGATTGTATTTCTCCAGACACAGATCATCTTCTAACACCTTATGTAATCTACCCATCTGATTTTCCTTGGAGTCGCCCGCTATCTCCCCAGAACATAAGCCCCTGTGTGTTTCATTCGGGGCTGCGTTCCCAGCATCTTGAACTGTGCCTGGCACACAGTAGACACCTGATTTTCAAAGTGCCTCTGGGCTCCTCTCCTATCAGCTAAGTAACACCCCATGAAGTAGCAGGAAGAGCAGGCTCTAACTAACGCTGCCCTGTCTCTCCCTCTCCCTCTCTCTCTGACCCACCACAACAGCTAAAGTTTTCTAGCTTTCTCAATATTTTTGCAAGATATCAGTGCCTTCCACAATGTTTCTAACCATTAGTAATTATGCCACATTGTTGAATGATTCCATAGCCTAAAAGAGAAGTTCTAAGTTTATATGTCAAATATAGTCAAAGAAAAAAAAAATCAATACCACCCTGCTACCATCACCTTCCCCCAGATAAAATCGGAAGTCAGTAAGAGAACAGCAAGCAACATCCGTATGCTTTCTACACACAGCCCCCCAGACTGTATGTGGGCTAAGCCTAACACAGTTACCTTCCTAAGTAGTATTTGTGGAGAGGCTTTGGAAGGAACTGTGTGTAGGTCTATGCAGGGTTAATGGTTCTACAAGGCCCCCAGAGACCAGCACCTGTGGAAAGCCCCTATTGACCTCAGAGTGGAGGGGGCAAGACAGCAGCTGTCACCAGAAGCATTGAAAGTTTGGAGCCATGGAAGAGGCCTGCCGGGCAGGAGATGATGTACAGATGGGAATAAGGGGCTCAGGCAGGGAGGAGGAAAGTACTCAGAATTCTCCAGCTTGTCTTTCAGTCTCCTGCCAGTGGCCTAACCCAACTTGAAGCCAGAGGGCAGGAGAACCAGGACACAGCCCACAGAGGTCTCAAGACTGGAGAATGATCCACAGGGATGCAGAATCTCCAGCACAAACCAATAGCCCATGGAGATCCTGGACTCTGCACCAGCCCAGGGAAGAACAGGGAAGGGGAGCCTGGAGAGGGCCTTCGATCATTCCTTACTTTCCCATCATTGTCAGCTGTGAATCCCCTGGGATTTGGGAGCCAAGTCTGTGTCAACCCCTGCTATGACTGACTCCCTGCCTCCTCTCTCTCACTCCACTGAGGGGAGATGGGTGGAGAATCGGGGGAGTACTGCCCTGCGGGGCTTTACCAGCTCATAACCTGAGTACTAAACCCTTTGTCTGGGGCAAATGGTCTCCAGTACATAACACATAAAAACCAAGACCCAATCACTCTGTGGCATGGCCAGAAATTTTCCTTTTTAGAAAATCTACATTTTTGCTACCTTGAAGTTAACCCTGAGGAATTTCCCTGGACCCATAATTACTTTTGAGAACTTGGCTCCCTTTTCTAAAATTATGTCAAAAGTATCACAAGTGGCCAATCCCTGAGCAATTACAACAAATACCTACAAAGCTTTAGGTGTCATTAGCATCTCTTCCTCCCAACAGCCATACGAAGGGGGTTGAAGTAACCTACCCAAAGTGCCACTGAGCTGATGCCAACCCTGTGCAGTGTTCCAAAATATGCAGAAAGAAATTTCAAAATTTAACTCAAATGGAAAGTTCTTAAAACTATGGTTTTAGATTATCCAAAACAAAATGGATCTCTCCTCTATCAATTAGTTTGAAAGCATGCAATTGTATGGACTGAATCCTCATTGAATGAGTGTTGTTGCTGCTGTTGTTTTGGTTTGGCTTGGGTTTTTTTAAGAGAAGGGGTCTCACTATGTTGCCCAGGCTGGCCTTGAACTCCTAGCCTCAAACAATTCTCTGCCTCAGCCTCCCAAACTGCTGGGACTACAGGTTTGAGCCACCATGCCCTGACATCATCAAATGAGTTTGAGGAGCACCTGGCTTCTGGGTTAAGTTCTATCAAGTACTGTGTGACCTGAGGCAATTCTCTTTCTCAGTGCTTACTGAGTATCTCTAAGATGTCTAAATATGGTTCCTCTTCATCCAAACCTGGCAGGGACATATTGGGGTGAATTAGCCAATATTTTCTTCCTCTCTCTTTTAGAGCTTCTTCTCTCTCAACCACCTAACTGTGGATTCTACCCAAGGCAATAATACAGTAATGTTGAAAGCACACATGAGTATGGAATGAAATGGAAGGCCTTCCACTGAGAAGCTCTTTTGAACGTGGGCACGTTATCTAACCTTGTTATTCCTCAATGCCCCTTGTCAGTAAAACGTGAACACTAAGAAAGCATGACCTCATACAGTTTCTGGCTGCTAAAATGAGAAATGTGTGCAAAGCCCTTGACCTATCACCTGGCACAGAATAACTCCTTGAATGCAGAATGCGATCATTATCATTATTACAATCCTGTCATTTTTCATATGTGGTTTTTCAGTGAAATTGGTGACAGAACAAAATTTCTTTGAGCATTTGCTAGAATTATTCTATACCCTTGAAATAATTCTTTTCTACTCTTGAAAAGCAGAGTTAAAAATAACACATTGTGATTATGATCACCATCAAACTTGGTTAACAGTTCTAATCACTAATAAATTTCAAGTTACTGAGAGGCAGACTCAAGCTCCATATACTTGATTAGAGCACAATAAATATTTACTAAGGGAATCTTGGGAAAAGGAGGATTTCAGTTTGGACCGTTTGCTATGAAAAATATATAAGTTCAGGACAACAAAGTAAACCTGTATGTGAATGCTACTCCAAAAACAGGGAGGTTAAAATATAGACAGTTTTATGGTTTATCCAAACCACTTCTTTGAGCTCATGGAACTGATGAGAGCTTACTCACCTCCTACCTTGCATCCTCCCCCTGAGCACCTCACCCTTAGGCTGTGAGGTGTGCAGATACTCAGGAAGCTCCATCCAGGCAGACAGCTTGCACCCCTGAGTGGCTAGTGAAGCTCTGGGCACATGGAAATGCCCAATCACCATGTTTGCTTTGATACATGATTGGCTGTGTAGCCAATCAAATCAGAGAATCACGGCCACTCCCCAGGGTACCTACCACCCGGTGCATCAGCCAGCAACCTCTCTCTGCTTGGTCCTCAAGACCATCTGCTGATATACACAATGATTAAAAACAAAACAAAACAAAAAATACTTATGATCTGACACTGGTCAGTGCAAATAAACCTTCTGAGGTCTTATCTTTCTGACCCATTAGAAACAGACAGGCTGTACTCACCCCATCCCTCCCTCCCATCACTACTTTGTGTCAATATTTTAAATCAAACTTTATTTTTTTATTTTCATTTTTTAAATCAAACTTTAAATCACTGAAGTCCTTCACAAGGGTGTCCACTTTGCATAAACACTGCATCTATACCATATTTCTACCAGTAGTAGGTGTCCAATAAATGCTTACTGAAGAGAGGAGGGTGGAAGGAAAAGAGGAGAAAACACGCAAGTGCCTGAGCTGCCCCAGCTTCAGGGGTGAGGCTACAGTGAGACACTCAGGAACTGTGCCCAGTTTTCTCCGTGCCTTATCTCATCCTTACGACAGCCCTATGGGAGGGGATCTTATTTATCCATTTTCTACAGAAGAGGAAATGGAGGTACATATAAGTGAAGTAACTACCCGAGTATCCCCCAGACAGTAAGTTTCAGAGCCAAGGGTTAAACTGAGACAATACAATCCAGACTGTCTGGACACCCAAGTTCACCCAGGGCAACCTTAAAAAAGCCAAGCATTAATGTTTCCATTTATAGTTGAGAAAATTAAACTCAATTGCTTAAATAACCAGTAAGAAGTTACATGGCACTAGAGCCTCTACTTGGTTAATACCACAGGATACTAGAAAATAACAATCCCCATCTGTTCTTATACAGCAGTACATGAATATAATAAACTTATTCTACAGGCTTTCTATCATCTTTCCAGCCTCAACCTGGAAGTCTCATTGAAAATATAACAACGACATCTGCAGAGCACCTTGTGGCTTATTAAAACAATTTTATCTATAATATCCTCCCTGTGACATATAAAAGGCAAATGACATCACCTACTGTCAAAGGCCAGGGTGCTCTCAGTGACAGGCAGCCCAGGGCCAGCCAGCGGGCACATCTTTTCTCAAAACACCCAGGAATATGACGAGGCCAGCAGCAATGGTAATTTTCAAAAACCATGGCTTCTAGAAACAGTGGTTCCAAAGGAAAACATTCCAATATGATTATTTCTCCTCCAAACTGGAAACATAAGGACATAAGACAGAAGTAAAAACAATATTCCTCAAGTCTCAAGGGACTAGCCCATTTGAGGAAAAGACCTAGACATCTTCCTTTTTTCCCCTCACTACTGCTTTTTAAAAAACCTCTGGGCAACAAGAGGAGAAAAATGTTGGCTGATTAAAAATGTGTTTGCCACCAGGACATACCAATCTGTGTGCTGAACATACTCAAGAGTGTTAGGTAACAAATACTTTTGTATTTCCTGCCACAGTTATGTCATCGCTCACTGTATATATCATTGAAAGATATAAGACAGAGTCCTCAACAGACCACCCACTTCCCCCAAAACTCAAAAGAACATCTAGATTGTCAGTCTTCAAAGAGAAACTGATTTATAATCTTATTCAGCAAACACAATACCTCTGCAAACTTAGCTGCACACTTCCATCACCTAGAGAGATTTAAAAAATTCCATTGTTGTGGTTTGACTTCCTGAGGTTCTGATTCAATTGTCTTGGTGGTGCTGCCTGGACATCAGGACTTTTAAAAGTTCTCCAGATGACTCCACTGAGCTTACAAGGTTGAGATCCACAGCTACAGAAAGTGAGGCACACACCTGCCTGCTCCCCTAAAAAGTGCCTCACAGGTACTAATGGCCATGAATAATTTCACAATGAAGAAGCATTCAATAACATGGGTTTAACATTTTCAGAGACAATCTGTTCACTGCCTAATTAAGAAGCCCTTTTTATTGTTCTCCTGGTCTTCCTGACTCATTCTAATCACAACCTGGAAATCTAGATGAATATAAAAAGATCCATTTAAAAAGTGGTAACATCTATGTAGCACTTTGAAATGTATAAATATATAAGATACAACGTCACATATAACCACTACAAGAACTGGCATAGGCTAGTTTATTAGTTTCCTATTGCCACTGTAACAAATTACCACAAACTTAGCAGCTTAAAGGAACATGAATTGATTATCTTACAGGTCTGGAGCCCAGATGTCTGAATTGGTCTCCTCGTGCTAAAGCGAAGGTGTTGGCAGAGCTGGTTCTTTCTGGGGGGCTCTAAAGGGAGAATCTGGTTCCTTGTCTTTTTTTTGGAGACGGAGTTTTGCTCTTGTTGCCCAGGCTGGAGTATAATGGCGCAATCACAGCTCATCGCAACCTCTGCCTCCCAGGGTCAAGCAATTCTCCTTCCTCAGCCTCCTGAGTAGCTGGGACTACAGGCACATGCCACCACACTCAGCTAATATTTTATATTTTTAGTAGAGACAGGGTTTCACTATGTTGGCCAGGCTGGTCTTGAACTCCTGACCTCAGAAGATCCGCCTGCCTCGGCCTCCTAAAAGTGCTGGGATTACAAGCTGAGCCACCGCACCCAGCCAGTTCCTTGCCTTTTTTAGCTGCCAGTGGCTGCCTGCGTTCCCCAGCTCACAAGCCCTTTCCCTGCCTTACTCTTGTTCTGTCACTGTATCTCCTACTACTAACTCTGACTCTTCTACCTCTTTTTCATAAAAACCCCTGTGATTAGATTGGGCTCAACCAGATATTTCAAGATAAACTCACCATTTCAAGATCCTTAACCTAATCACTTCCTTGAAGTCCCTTTTGCCATGTAAGGTAACATATTCACAAGTTCCAAGGATGAGGTTCCAAGGATGAGGACAAGGACTTCTCTGGGGTCCGTCATTCACCACAGAGTAAGGCAAATATCGCCACCCCTGTCGTGCCCATCCTCCCTGTGAACCTGCCCATTTTTCAACTGAGAAAACTCAGGCTCAGGATTGCATGACTTGCCCAGGTCCACACATGGAAATGGTCCAAGCTGATACCTAATCTTGTAACTCCAAGCCGTACTTTCTTTCTGCCACTGCTTATTGACTCCCTGTGATAAAGTGATGTTTGCAATATTTTTTTATTTTCCAAGCTTCCACTATACAGTTAACAAGAAGTGTTTTTACTTTCCCTCAGTTATCTCTGCTTCTCAGCCAGTGCATACCAAATGAAAACTAACCAAGCCTTTCCCTAAGGTTCAAAGGAACCAGAAAGCCCACCAAGGCGGGAATTCATTATGCAGACTACAATGTCACAACAATCTAAGAGACTGGTCATGCAAGAAAGTATATGGGGGTAAAAAGCAAGCTTTCAGTTTTGAGAGTGCAAAATAATCTGAATTTGCTAAGACATACACACAGCAACAGCCTTGAAGGAAATGCACAATAGGTAACACCAGTGTTTTCCATGTTCAACACAATCTATTCAAAATTACACAGGAAACCATCCTCTCAATGATTTTCCATAGCTTCTTCCCCTCTTCCTCTTTCTCAACTGAGGGAATTAAAGAGGGCTGGAAGGTGGTGTCTGGAGCCTCATTTAGTCATTTTTTGAATGGGGTATATTTTAGCTGGGGTAATCAGAAGGTAGTGACTACAATTTTCAGTTTTCTACTATGATGGTCATACTGCTATTGGTAACCTGGAATTTCCTCTCTCTCTCCTTCCACTAGCACATCAGGCAGAAAAGAACCCAGTGCTGAATCATGGCCACTTTACCAACGAGAGAAGTAAACAAGCCAAGCAAAGCTCGCTGCCAGGCTTATATTTTGCCTATGTCTGTGTTCAACCTGACTTGAAAATAGCTGGTGGAAAAAGATCAATGTCACATCAAAATGCAACTGGTATAATAGCAGCAAGTTACATGACTTTCCTGAACTCCAGATAACTCATAGACTGTCTCAAATACTATAAAATACCAGCAATAGGGCTTTTAAAGGTCATGTGGAAGAATTCAAACAACCTAAATATTCTATTTTAAATAAGCTAATGGTGGTGGGGAGAGGGAGCTGCTGACTTGTGTTCACGCCAAAGCCATGTTCTGAAGCTATCCTCTTACACAATTATAACCAGTGGGAGGAATGATTTGAAGGCAGCAAGATTCCCCGATATCTAAGAGTCAATTGTGGTCACTAATTCAGAAAACTAAAACAATGCATTTTGTAAAGCCTTTCAATAAGGATGTCATTGTAAGAGAATTCTGGTTTACTAGGAGTCAACCTTAAAAGTTTAATAAAATTAGGAAGTTCTGGTTCATGTAATTCATTATTTTGATGATATCATAGTGATGGCAGAAGTGGCCTGTCTGGAGCAGCCACTGTAGGGACGCCAGCTGTAGTGGGGGAGGCGCAGCCAGGACTGTGCACTCCATAGCCCAGACTTAGGGGCTCCCCGAGCCAGGGCTGTGGCACCCTCTTTGGGGCTCTGTGGTTCCTGGCATCTCCAACCTTCTGGGTGCCACTGCGTTCTCGTCCAGATATGGGTGCCTGCAGTGGAAGGCACACGCAGTACATATGGTGCAGCTGCAGCCTCGCATGGAGCCAGCACCTGTGCCAGCGCCTGGAGCTGCCTGCCCCACCGCAGCCCCGGGTGTGCCTCGCTGCGCACAGTGGCCGGACCCCACACTCGCTCACCATACAATCTCATCACTCCATGCCTGGCTCATCCTTGGCAGGTGTGGGATCTGGGCCAGTAGCATGAACTGAGCGCAGCTCGCCAGGCCAAGTGGGCAGAATGAGCCCAGCAGGCACGAGCAATACTCAGGCAGAAGGTGCCGTTGCCCACAGAGGTTTCCGGTTGGCGAAGTGACTCCCCAAGGATCCCGTGACAATAGCATCAAAAATAAACTAAGTAAACTGAAAGAGAGTACACCTGCTAAGTATTCACTACTCCACATACTTTAATATGACCACGCCATGTTTCCCTACAACGAGGTACTTAAAGAACCCTGGGTTCTAGTCCCCACTCTGACACTAACTCACTAGCCTAGTCACATGATTTCTTTGGGTGTCAGGGTTCTCATCTGCAAGGGGAGAGGGCTGGATGAGATGACCTTCCAAGGTCTTTTCCAATTCTGACTCTAAAAGCTTCCAAAAGATCCATTAACAAAATTCACTGACTGATTTCTATCTGAAATGAGATTCTAATTGAATTGGTGAGTAAAGCGATTCAATGTCGAAGACTCTTGAAAACTAAATGCTGGAGAACACACATAAGCTGGAAAACGACACGGGGAAATACACAATGGGTTCCTCTCCTGGGAACACTACAAGGCTGGGGGTCCCAAGAGTTAATTTCGAAGATGCCTGTTGGGGACTTATCTGCCACAGCGCCTATTTCTTTCATGCCAGCTCTAGCACTCAGGGTCCCCTGAGTACAGGCACAGAAAGGATGGGAGGGGTGGGAAGACAGTCATGAGATGTAAATCCCACATAAAGGGTCATAGCTCGGACCCTTCTAGCTACCAAGGACCCAGCATCACTTCTAGGTCTCTTGGATCCAGGGATGGCTATTCCTGGGAGTTGAAAACTGGAGTGTTTAGGAGATTTGGTACCCCTTCTTTCTGCTGTCCTTACTCATTCCACAGCCTTACTAGAGGTGAGGAGTTTGGGGAGGGGTGGTTGAGCAATCTTCTGTACTTCTGAGGATTTGCAAAGTTAGGCACAGAAAATGAAAAGTGGATTCACAGAGCTGCTGACGTCTCTTGGGATTCAGTTCCCCGAACAGCTAGCTCCATGTAACAAATGTGCTCCCCGAAGTGGGAGAGCCCAGGAAAAAAGAGACAGGAAAATTGCGGACTAGCTATAAAGCTCATCTTCAAAAAGCTATAATTATCACAATAGTGTCACCTAAGCATTATTTACAAGCATCTGTACACACAATCCTTCCTCTTCTAACAGCCCTCATTTAGATACAGAGCTATTACCCAGGGCAACATTTTAAATTAATTAAGTAGTAAAACAAGGAGAAACCAGCATTATTCAATCAAAACTCTAGAGTGAATATAATTAAAATACAGGCAGGGGAACAGGCATAAAAGAGAGGAATCTCACTTTTTACTTTGTGCTGATAAGTCCTACCCTGACTTGCATTACACGTCAGGGTTCAAGCTCTGTCTCCATTACCCCCAACACTGTAACAGGGAGAAAGCGCAGACACTTTTCTATCTTGCAGATGAGAAAACTGACACTTAAGGCAATTAAATGATTTGTCCAAAGTCAATTCATGTCAAAAGTCTAGATCTTCAATACCTGCTCTGGGAACCACGCACTGTGTCCACATGATTTTATTTTCATGGTGAAACTGAAATAATTTTTATACTAAAAGCTGCCAACTATTTTGCCTGGGAATTGCTTTAGAACCTTTAGGGCCTCAGAATAGTCTAGTTTGAATCCTGGCAGAATGAAGCAAATTTTCAAAAGCCATAAAAATGGCTTTTTCTCTTCAAACAGCAATAGGCAAGAGAATGTTCCCCACAGTCTGTCGTTATTGCTATAATTTTTCTTCAAACCTACTGTTACTTCCTTTAAATGACCACACCTTCCATCTCATGGCCGTGTTCAAACAATACAGGGGCACAGAAGTAGCAAATGACCCCACAAGTTCCATATCCTCCGGGGACTCGCCAGTAATAAAAATAAATAAATAAATAATTAATTAATTAAAAAAAGAAACTACGGGCCTTTGTTCATTCTAGTTTCGGATAATAGCCTATCACAAAACACCTTTCAGCCTCAGTCCTGTTAATCAATAGTCATTTAAAGTAAATTTGTCATGGAAGTGTATAAACATCTACATTCAAGAGCATTTTCCAAAATAACACATTTGCCTTGTGATTATATAAATAATCAGACAACTAAAACAATAACAGCAGGAGCAAAAAACAACTCTAGTCAATCTGAGGTAGTGGGGATGGGTTTAGCTTTCTGTTTGGGTCTCCTCTGCTATAATCTATTAAATAATGAAGCAGAGCCACCCCAGCAGAGACTGAAAAAGACAATTGTCTGTCTTTCTGAAAGCCCCCTCTGCAGTCACATGCAAACCCTCTACCCCAATTTCCAGGACCAGCCCTAAACTTAGTAGAGACATTTAGGTAGTTTGGTATAACTCTCTGGGACTCCACCCAGGTCCCGCTGACTGTGGGCTTGGCTGTGACCTCCTGCCCAGAGCTCTGTGACATTGAGTGCTTTCTCAATTCCTTAGCTCTTTGAACCTGACACTTGTTAGATTCCTGCCAGCCCTTCCCTCCCCCACGCTCTCTGGACCTATCTCCCCTGCAACCGTAAACCCTAGATGAGGAATCTGCCCCTGAGATACAGCCACCTCTAGAAATATTTCCCCAATACCTTCTCCCTAGATTTCACATCCCAACCCATCACCCTGAAGGATGCCCCAGGCCCCCAACTCTGCTGCAGCCCCTCCACTTCCCCCAGTACCCATTCCTAGTCAGCCTTGTTCTTACTGAAATCCTGTGTCCCAGCCTAAAACTTCTGTATTCCATGGAGACGAAGCTGGAGAATGGCCATCCTCATCATCACCCCTGGCTATTTACTTGAGGTCTGCCAGAAGTTTGCATTCAGCAACCTACTAATTGCCTTGCAGACATCATGATGCAGCAAATTTCACTATTTTCACAAAAACGGAGATCCCGTTTTAATAGGAAATGTGCTTAAGTTCGGTCAGCAAGCCTGAGACAAAACAAAAACTAAATTTGGGGTCCCCTGGCTTTGTTCTTACTGTATAAATCATATTTGGGGAAACTCCATGTTTCTTACGCACTGGGTGATGTCAATATCTAATTACAGGAGGGTGAAGGAAGCCCTTTCTAACCCACATGGGCCCGTCTGATGTCCCTCAGCCATGACCCCCTATTATAAATGAGGGCTGGTGGCTGCCTACAAGTCATCACCACCATTCAGATGCCACTGTGCACTTGTTCCACCCCACAGACTGGGATGAGTACGCACTTGCTCAAATTCCCACCTCAGTACTTCTGACCACACCAATTGTTTCAAATTAAACTGGAAGGACTTTTGTCCTTCCCACTGGTACCATCAAAGGCCCTCAGTTTCAGGCTTAGTTGACTGCAGTGAAATAGGTAACAGAGCATGAGAGGGCATGCTCTCTTGCGGTGCAAATTCAAACCTGACGTGCTTCAGAAACGTCACATCTCTTTCACACAGTGTTCCCAGGGCTCCCAACACATGCGTCAGAGACATAATTGCGAGGCTAAGCGTTCTGGAGAGTTGGGGAGCTTCATTCCCATGCAGAGCAGGAGATGCTGCCCTCAAAGAAGGGCCTGGAGGCTGCAGAGCAAAGGAGCATCACCCACCTGTGTGGGGCAGGGGAATGGGCTGAGTTGTATCTCCCAGAAAGAGATGTTGAAATCCTGACACCTAAGCCAGGCACGGTGGCTCATGCCTGCAATCCTAGCAGTTTGGGAGGCCGAGGTGGGCAGATCACTTGAGGTCAGGAATTCAACACCAGACTGGACAACATGGTGAAATCCCATCTCTACTAAATGTACAAAAATTAGCCAGGTGTGGTGGCAGGCGCCTGTAATCCCAGCTACTCAGGAGGTTGAAGCAGAAGAATGGCGTGAATCCAGGAGGTGGAGGTTGCAGTGAGCCAAGATAACACTACTGCACTCCAGCCTGGACAACAGAGACTCCGTCTCAAAGAAAAAAAAAGAAAAGAAATCCTGACCCCCAATATCTCAGAATGTAGTCTTATTTGGAAATTGGGTCACTGCAGATGCCATTAGTTAAGATGAGGTCATACTGGAGTAGGGTTAGCCCTTAATCCAACATGACTAGTGTCCTTCAATACAGAAAAGACTCACAAGGAGAGACAGCCATGTGATGACAGGACCCAAAAGCCAGGAATACCAAGGACTGCCAATAGTATGAGAAGCTAGGGAAGGGAGGAAGGGTTCTCCCCATGGGTCTCAGAAGTGCATGGGCCTGCCGACACCATGCCTGTGGACTTCCAGCCTCCAAAACTGTGACAGAGTTTCTGTTGTTTGAAGCCACCTACTTTAAGGCAGCCCTAGAAAACTCATATAAGGGGGAAGCAAGCAACTGAGAAATCATAAAACCCTCCCAATTTAGAAGCAGCACCAAATAGCAAAGAGAAAACGCAGTCATGTACCACATAATGTTTCGGTCAATAACAGACCACATAGAAGATGCTGGTCCCATAAGATTACAATGGAGCTGGAATTTCTTATTGCCTGGTGATACAGCCATCAGAGCATCGTTGCATTGCAATGCATTACTCACATGTTGATGGTGAGGCTGGTGTAAAGAAACCTACCATGCTGCCGGTTGCATAAAAGTCTAGCACACACAATCATGTAGCGTACATAATACTTGATAATGATAATTAACAACTATGCTACTGGTTTCTGCATTTATTGTACTATACTTTTATCATTATTTGAGAGTGTACTCCTATTTTTTTTTAAAGTTAACTGTAAAATGCCCCAGGCAAGAGGTTCAGAAGGTATCCAGAAGAAGGCACTGCTGTCCTAGGAAATAACAGCTCCATGCATGGTTTTGCCCTGAAGACCTTCCAGTGGGAGAAGATATGGAGGTGGAAGGCAGTCATATTGACAGTCCTGAACCTGTGTAACCCTAGGCTAATGTGTGTATTTATATTTTAGTTTTTAACAAAAAATGTTTAAAAAGTAAAAGAAAAAATTAATTTTACAAATAAAAAAAGCTTATAGAAGAAGGATATAAAGAAAAATATTTTGGTACAGTTGTATAATATTTGTAATTTAAACTAAGTGTTATTACCAAAGAGTCAAAAAGCTAAACAAAATTCAGATGTTTATAAAGTTAAAAAGTTACAGTAAGCTAAGATTATTATGGAAGAAAACTATTTTTTATAAATTGAGTGTAGTCTAAGTGTACTGTGTTTGTAAAGTCTACAGGAGTGCACAGTAATGTCCTAGGCCTTCACATCCACTCACATCCTGACTCACTCAGAGCAACTTCCAGTCCTGCAAGCTCCATTCATGCTAAGCGTCCTACACAGATGTACCTTTTTCATCTTTTATACCATATTTTTATTGTATCTCTTCCATGCTTGCATAAACAAATACTGTGTGTGTTACAACTGCTTGCAGTATTCGGTATAATAATATGCTATACAGGTTTGTGGTCTTGGAGCAATGGCTGTACTGTATAGCCTACATGTGTACTAGGCTACACCACCTAGGCTTGTGTAAGCATACTCACTCCATAATGTTCACATAACAAAATCACCCAAAGATGCATTTCTAAAAATATATCCCTGTCATCAAGTGAGCCATGACTGTACATGTTACGCTTAGTGTCTTTGTCCTTTTAGTGTTGCTAGATAGGAATACATGAGGCTGGGTAATTTATAAAGAAAACAGGTTTATGTAGCTCACAGTTCCATTGGTCAGAAGGTTCAAGACTGGGCATTTGGCGAGGGCCTCAAGCCGCTTCCACTTGGGCAGCGGGCGAAGGGAAGCTGGCATGTGCAGAGCTCGCATGGCCGGAGAGGAAGCAAGGGTGAGGAGGCAGGCACTTTGTAACAACCAGCCCTCATGGAAACTAACAGAGTGAGAACCCACTCCCCAACCCACAGAGCATTCATCTACTCACAAGGCATCTGTCCCTGTGACCTAAACACCTCCTATTAGGCCCCCACCTCTAACACCGGGCATTAAATTTCAACATGAGATTTGGAGGGGTCAGACCTCCAAACTATACCACTAAGGAACACCTTTTACAGCAGTGGCTTGGTTAAATTGGAAAAACGAAGACAACGCCCTGAGGCCCTCAGAAGAAACTTCCTTCCCAGAAGAAGCTGGACCTTCTATCTAATTCAGGTACTAAGTTGGGGAAGGACCATGAGTGGGAAAAGGTAGGAATTGAGGCTTTTTTCTCCCTATTTACATGTTAATACAAAGCCCTGCCTCCTCCATCCTGACGCCCCTATTTCCTCTCTGCTTCATATGCTTACAGAAAGGCACTAGATGCAGTACTTTCATGTCTATCATCTCATTTAATCTTCACGACAATGTGCATGGCAGAGAAGGAGGCAAAAATTCTCATTCCCATTTCACACACGAGGAAACTAAGGCTCAGATGGGCTCAGAGACTGCCCAGAGAGGAGATGACCATCCTGAGAAGAACTTCAGCTGACAAAGCAAGAGCAAGAGGTGAAGTAAGAGCAAGAGGCTTTTCAAAAGGTAGCAGGGAAGGGTAAGAAACCGTCTGTGGTGTTATGATACGTACTGGCTTTCCTCTATGGTTCCTGGCTCATGACTTCCATAGCCCTTGTTATCGTTTTTTGTTATAATGCTGGGTATGTGTGGTCTCAGGGGCGGGCCTCTGACCTTCTGCCTCCCTTTCACCTGTCCCAGGGCAGAACACTACTGTCTTTCTGATGGAGGGTCTTAAGACCCTCCAGTGAGGGGGTCCCACTCTGTGCCCTGGAGGAAGGAATGCTGACATCATGAAGCTTCCTTTAAAAACCAGTGGACAGGGTTCAAGGAGTCTCCAAACACGCTGAGGTTCCTGGAGGGTGGCACCCAGGGAGGGCATAGAAGCTCCACACCCTGTCCCGCATCCCTCATCCCACAGTCTCTTCATCTGTATCCTTTGCAGTATCTTTTACAATAAACCAGTAAACACAAGTAAGGGTTTCACCAAGTTCTGTGAGCCACTCCAGCAAATTCATCAAAGCCAAAGTGGGGGTTCTGGGGACCCCAACTTGAAGCTCATGGGCCAAAAGTTCCAGAGAGGCCCAGACTTATCACTGGTGTGTGGGTAGGGGCGGTCTTGGGGACTGAACCCCTTAACCAGTGGGATCTGACACTATCACTGGGTAGACAGTGTTGGAACTGAATTAGAGGATACTCAGCTAGTGTCGGAACTGAATTAGAGGATACTCAGCTAGTGTCTAGTTGTGTGCTCATGATTGTTGTCGTGTGAGAACAAAGAAAAAAACAGAGTTTTCCCTACACACAGCCCAAAATACTATCTTTCAAAAATTTTGAAGACAGGTTAACCAAAGGTTCTGGAAGCCATCCATGTCCAAAACAAACCAAATGTGTTGCCCGTAAAACATCTGCTCTTGAAAAGTAGTCCCTTGGCCAGGCGCGGTGGCTCACACCTGTAATCCCAGCATTTGGGAGCCCAAGACAGGCAGATCCGTAGGTCAGGAGATCAAGACCATCCTGGCTAGCACGGTGAAATCCCATCTCTACTAAAAATACAAAAAATTAGCCGGGTATGGTGGTGGGCACCTGTAGTCCCAGCTATTCAGGAGGCTGACTCAGGAGAATCACTTGAACCTGGGAGGCAGAGGTTGCAGTGAGCAGAGATGGTGCCACCGCACTCCAGCCTAGTGACAGAGTGAGACTCTGTCTCAAAAAAAAAAAAAAAAAGTAGTCCCCTGACTTTTTTCAGTTGTTCAGGTAACATCACTGCAGACACAATCTGTAGATTCTCCTACTGACTTTTTACATGAAGTATTTAATATCTTTGAGGAAAAAAACTAAGCACATTTTCCAGGCTGGAAAAGCCAAGTCTTCAGCTTTTGCATCCTGTCTCATTTTGTGCTTCCAAATCTTCAAGCGATCCTGTCTAACTGTATGGCCTGTCCTCAACTAGCAGGCCGTACAAAGAACGTTTTCCTGATGCTGGGCTTCAAACAGTGCTTGAGCGGTGGGTGCATTACACACTGATGTCCAAGGACATCTGATGACTGGACAAATCTTTTCCCCGAAGCAACACCTGACAAGAGTAAGGAAGGCAGAGCCAGGGCAGAGTGGCAGGTGTCCAAGATAAGAACAGGACTGAAAGGGTTGAGCTGAGCAGCACTGATGATAAGGAACTTGGGTGGGGAGCTCCCACTCTAATCAGCTGCCTTTTCCATATATTTTAATCTTTCTCTTTCTGAAAAACACCCAGTCATTGGTCATCAAGAGAACCTGACTTCTCTTTCCTGCCCCTTATAGCCACAGTCTGTTTCTACCCATAGAACATTTCTGACAAACACATGGGTGTCTTCCACCTCAACAACCAAGTCTCCAACTCTCCAACACCAATCGGGTGTCCCGCAATTCAATTCCATTGTGACCCTAACTACCCGGAGTCAGCACAGACCCCACAGGTCAGGGGCTCAGCCCCACAAGTCTGCCCCCATTTCAGACACCAAGTGTAAGTCCCAGGCCTCCTGTGCTTCTGACTGACTGGCTATCAATGGGGTTTCTCACTACCCCCTCTCCGGTTTAATAACTTGTGAGAATGGCTAGCAGAACTCTGTGAGAATGGCTGGCAGAACTCAGGAACAGTTTATGATAATGGATACAACTCAGATCAGCCAAATGGAAGAAATACATAGGGCCAAGTTGGGTGCACAGAGTTTCCATGACCTCGTAGAAGGCGTCACCCTCCCCCAGCTCCTCCAAGTGTTCACCTCCCAGAACCCCATCACTTAGGGGTTTGATGGAGGCTCCATTGTGTAGACATGGTCAATTAAATTATTGGCCACTCTGGATTAACTCCGTCTTCAGCCCTTCTTCCCTACCAGGAGGTCTGGGATGAGGCTGAAAGTCACAACCCTCTAATCACAGGGTTGGTTCCTCTGGCAACCAACTGGCACTCTGAGGCCAGCTAAGAGCCCACCAAGAGTCACCATATTAGCATAAGCTAAGGTACGGTTGAAAGGAGTTTATGGTTGGGCACGGTGGCTCATGCCTGCCAAAATGAGTGGATCACCTGAGGTCTGAGACCAGCCCGGCTAAGGTGGTGAAACCCTGTTTCTACTAAAAACACAAAAAATTAGCCGGGTGTGGTGGCACGTGCCTGTAATCCTAGCTACTCAGGAGACTGAGGCAGGAGAATCACTTGAACCCAGGAGGCGGAGGTTGCAGTGAGCCGAGCTCGCACCACTGCACTTCAGCTTGGGCAACAAGAGCGAAACTCCATCTCAAAAAAAAAAAAAAAAAAGGAGTTTATGATGAAAAACAAAAGATATTCCTGTCACCTCTATCACACAGGAAATTACAAGGGTTTTAGGAGCTCAGTACCAGGAAATGGAGGACAAAAACCAAATATATATGTTTCTTATTATATCACAACATCACACCCGTAGAACCTACAGCCAAATTGTCTGGCACATATACTCTGATACCTACCAATAATCATTCTGGGGAAACCACATCTACAAAATGCCATGCCACATTTTGTCAGCTTGAAAATATTAAACACTACTGAAAAAATGTAAGGTTTCTTCTTCAGATTTAAATGTCTACTTATTTCAAAATGAATTAATAGTTCTCTGGGTTTCATAATGTTTAATTCATTAATAACTACAGCTCAAGAATTTGAAAGGAAATTGCTTCCAGGATAAAATTAAATGCAAAACTCTAAGCAGTGATTCATGGCTGTTCCTGTGTAAATTACTAATCCATGTGACAAACCTGGTTGGCAGCACAAAGAAAGCAATACTATTTGTCCCCCATTGCCTTTATAGACTTTGCTGAATTGTTTTTGCAAATTGCCTAAACCCGAGTACTAGATAATCCCCTGCTAGCAGCTTCCATTCCGTTATGAAATTTAGTTCTTAGAGTCTCTGTTGCCACAAAGAGTTTCACAATAGACTAATACTTTGTACCTCAGAAAAGAATTTTCTGAACATTAGAGTTTAGACGTAGAGCCCAATGGACTTCTAAGGAAACTCACTTTAAGTTGCAGGCAAATATTCCCATGAAAGCTGTCCCAATCCCCAAAGAAACCTACAAAAAATCTGCTTAAAACCATTTTTTAAAATGCCTGTTTTCTTTTAGTCTGCAAGGAAGGCTAGTCAGCTGAGTGTCAATTACATATCTCCCTGTTAGAACAATCAGGCACTAGAGTTACCCTGTTGTCCAACAGATGATATAAGGCTTCCTAAATTTCATCAAGCCCTGGTTATTCTGCCTCCTAAAATTTCTCTCAGGTCTGTTCCTCGCACTGCCTGGGTTCACTCTTATGGCTGAGTGGAGAAACAGGCAGGAATATTCCTCGCCACATACTCCCACCTCCAAGGGAATTTGGAGGGCTGAGTGGCACAGGGCCCCATCCCCTCTGGTAACCACTGCCCAGATCATCACAAAGCCCTGCAAACTAGGTTCTCCCTGCCTCCCATCTCTCCCCAATGCCAACCATCCAATCTACTGCTTCTAGACAGCAAGTTGGGCCCAGGCAGCCCCATGGACAGCTATTCCCCACCAGGTGCCTTATACACGGGGATTCCTTTATCCTCAGGACAACTTGAGGAAGTCACCCTCATTGTCTTATTACAGACTTAGAGCTGGCAGCAAAGATGTTCAAACAGTCCCCCAAGCTATAGAGTGAGGATCTACGAGGCCAAGATTCACACCCACACTCTCGGCCCACATTTCTGTGCTTTGAGCCACCTGATCATGCCATCCCATGGCTCCTTAGTACCAAGAGTGAGGACACACACCCCAGCAGGGTCTCTGTGTCCTTTGGTGACTTGGCTATGTTACCAGCCTCATCTGACCCCTGCCCTCCATCTGCCCTCTATCTCCATCAGTTACTTGCACATGGTATTCCCTGTGCTCCTCCATGTCTCCTCTCCCTGCTGTGTGCTCCTACAGTGCCACATTCATCCCTTCATCAACCGTTCACTACTTTCTCCCAACATTGGCGGTGATACTGGGGGTATGACCTCAAAGCAGCGGCTCTGGCTTTCCCCTAGTTGCCCACTGTCCCCACCACTGAGCAGCATGTGACAAGACGGCCCATACCTTTGGCACCAAAGAATGCATTAAAGCAAATCATCAGTGAAAGTTTAAAAAGCAAAACAACACAAAAAAACAGACTTAGGGGCTTGTCCCAAAATGACTGTCAGATCCCTTATAAGCAGGGGTGGAGGGATGGGAAGGGGCTTATGTGGCCTTATTAAACACTGCACATCAGGAATTTTTTTTCTCACCAAACATCAAACATTGCAATCAACAGAGGGGAGAACACCTAGAATCTCACCAGCTGAAGTAGGAAGAAAGCCTGTGGCAGATTTTAAATCAGTAAGAGGTGGGAACTCAAGAGTCACCCATGCATGACAAATACAAAGAGATTGGTGACTGGGCACCGTGACTCACACCTGTAATCCCAACACTTTGGGAGGCGGGTGGATCACTTGAGATCAGGCGTTCAAGACCAGCCTGGCCAACATGGCGAGACCCCATCTCTACTAAAAATACAAAAAATTAGTTGGGTATGGTGGTGTGCTCCTGCAGTCCCAGCTACTCGGGAGGCTGAGGCAGCAGAATCACTTGAACCCGGGAGGCAGAGGTTGCAGTGAGCGGAGATTGCGCCATTGCACTCCAGCCTGGGCGACAGAGCGAGACGCCATCTCAAAAAAAAAAAAGATGACAAACTGAATCGTCAGCTTGGTCTGGTTTTTACAGCTGTTTCCTGGGAGGAGGGGGAGCAGGGTCAAAGAGATATTTGAAAGGAGTTTGGATGTTCTGTTTTTTATTTTTTTTAATTTTAAGGAGGGAGAGCACCCACTATTGATGAAACTGTATGGCAACCCCCAACCCAGGGTGAACCATATGTAAATCAGGCTGAACTCTCCACATCGCTGGCCTCACCATCCTGGGATACATTTCTGACTATAAACTCAGCATCGGATAAACCTAGATATTACCAGCAATGCAGCAGGAAAAATAAAAATAACAACTGGATTCACAGTAATCATTTAAAATGTAAAATACTGCTCCTAAGTCCTATAAAATGGCCACAAATGTCCAGAGCACACTAATTCTATAAGGAACCCCCACTGTACTATAAAAATACACAAAACGCATGTAAAAATACAACTTTACTATTATGCAAATTTAACCTTAAATGAATATGCTAGCTAACACAAATAATATATTAAATCAATTTTGCTCACCTTCTTAGAACTTAACGAGCCTCCTAGGGGCAATTCAGATACCCCAGCTCCTCACTTACAAAGCAGTACGAGGAGATTCACGGTAATGTGGGCAGCTGGGCTTTTCCTGGCTCCTCTCCCCATTTTCCTCGCAGCCAGCACAGGCATTCAGAACAAGCTGCCCACTGTAGAGGTTGGCCTTCAGGGGTTGCTGTAAACCTACAGCATATATCTGTGTTATGTTTCAGGGATGTTTAAAAGCATGTTAAAAATTTGTCCCAATATTTCTCTTTTCCTCCCAGCTTATTCCAAGTCTCAAGAGCCGCTACACTGCTCAGTATCAGTTCAGAGACCACAGGACAGAGGTAAACCCAGCCCAGCCACCTCTCAGCTGATCCTGCAGGGCACTGGGAAGCCACCGAGGTCATTAGAATAAGTACAGGCTTTAGGCCGGGAGCAGTGGCTCACGCCCATAATCCCAGCACTTTGGGAGGCCGAGGCGGGTAGATTACCCAAAAGTTTGAGACCAGCCTGGCCAACGTGGTGAAATCCCATCTCTACTAAAAATAAAAAAATTAGCCGGGCGTTGTGGTGGGTGCCTGTAATCCCAGCTACTCAGGAGGCTGAGGCAGGAGAATCACATGAACCCGGGAGGCGGAGGTTGCAGTGAGCCGAGATCGCGTCATTGCACTCCAGCCTGGGCAACAAAAGCAAGACTCCGTCTCAAAAAACAAAAGTACAGGTTTTAGAAGGAACTTCAAAGTAAATGAATGTCCAGGAAATGAATGAAAAGCATAAATCAGTAGCGTGCCTTGTAGTTATGTGGCAGAAAGACAGAGCAGTGGAGCGTGTAGTCAAGTCAGGAGCAGGCATCACAAAGCAACAGTGCGAAAAGACCAGCGGTATCCACACATCTTCATAGATGACCTAAAATCAAATGGACAATAAATCGCCCATACTTGAGGTTCTTAGGGTTCCCAGTTTCATGATTAGAGTAACCAAAAAGCATTCATCATTTGTAAGAACACACATTTTTCGTAAGCATTTGAGGTTATCAGAAAAGATTCTGAGAATATTCTAACATCTCAGAGGTAATCTCATTTGTTATATAAAACTTCCTAAGTTCACCATGTCTCTTTAAGTAGGATGAGCTAAAGGAAAGCCCAGTCTTAATCATTTCACTGACCACAAAACCCTAATTAGTAAAATGCAAAGAAATAGGGAATGTCTATCCTCAAATTTCAACTGCTAACTCCACAAAATCACCAGGTGGGGTAAAAAGTTGTCAGAGGCCTTCTTCCAGTCATACTTCCAAGCAACTCAAGTGTTCAGAAAAACTGGTCTCCAAGATTCATCTTTTAGGATACATAAAAACAACCCCTACTTCCAAATAAACGTGGGTCCTGGAGGTACTGTCTCCTGCACCTGAAAAGAGATTCTGTTACTGAAAAAGAACTCAATGTGGAATGCCCTGTCACCCCACTACAGACAGCACTAAAGGCGAACACCCGGAGACCCACTTGATAAAGGAACACAAACTTTTGTGTTATTCCCATTTGTTTGGGTTTACTTTATACCCACACCTTCAATAAAGGATGCAGCAAAGTTTGGCATCAAGAACTTAGCTGATCCTGCAGGGTGCCGGGAAGACACCACACATCATTAGAATAAGTATAGGTTTTAGAAGGAACTTCAAAATAAATGAGTGTCCAGTAAATGAATGAAAAGGAAAACTCATATAATTGAGTGGACACACACACATTCACATACACACATGCACACATATCCACACACCTGGAAGCTTATCATCTTCATAAACTCAGACAAGTCACCTACCCACCAACTTCCTCAGCTTTCATGCATCCATGAACTTGGCACAACAATGATGTAAAGGAAAATCAGAAAGTTTATAAGCAAATGTACCTTGAACAGGAAACCATGAGAGAAACAGTGTCACTAGCATTTGCTAGAAGCATTTGTATTTCTTGATAGAGGCTTTTAACTTGGGCTTGTTGACTCTGATTTCTATCCATGAAGGAAAAGACAGGCAAGTCACCATACAACTTGTTATACCATAAAAAAAGTATTTCCATTTCTTCTACACCTCACACTCTCTTGGAAAGAAATAATTTGAAAACTTGGAAATATTACGTTCCTGCACCCACATCAGGTATCACGAATATCCTGCTTTTAGGATTATAAAGAAGCTGTGTTGGGGTGGGGGTGTGGAAAACACAGCAGGGAGCTTTTGGTGGCCAAATCCCATTGCAGCTGTGACGTGGCCTCTGCACTCCAAAGAGAAACAGGCTCTCCTGATCCCAGCCTATGAGGGTGGGATTGATTACTGCAAATACGCACAGGCTTGGAAATCTTCATGTCTGATGCATTTCCTGGCCTCATCTCCCACGTGGTATTTTCTTACTCTGGGCTCTCCCCTGCTCTGGTTTTCTTCCACCCCAGGAAGAAAGGGGAGACCACGCCTGTCACATTACCCCCTAGCTTGCTGTCCCTCGAGAGAAGACTTCAAATCCCTGCCGACTCTGTGGTTCCAAAGCCTGCTATGCTGTTTGCCTTTTGGCCAAGCATGAACTCTGAAAGCTACCCCCTGTAGGTTTTCCATCAGGGCATTCTTCCTCTCCCTTTTTAGGATGCAGGGAGAAGGGGAGTTCTTTCAAGGTTAACCAAGAAAGAAAAAGGATCAAGGTCTTATTTTCCTACTATGGTTTATGGACCTCCCTTCTTTGGGCCCAAAAAGAAAGGAAGCTAAACCCACATAAGGAGCCAGGTCCAGTTCAGGCAAAAGAGTCCAGGGGAAACTGAGCATCCCTGTTTCTCTCTGTTCCCCTAACTCCTTCTCGACCTCCGACACCCACCTGACTCCTAACCCATCGCACACATCACACCCATGATTCCAGCCCCAAATCAGTTCAGCCCAGCTGTCTAGATAATGGGCCACCTTAGTCTTTTCCACATTCCCTCCATCAGACTACCCCAACCCCATCCTGATAATGGCATCCCAAGGCCCTGCACCTGCTTCCCAGAGAGGCTATTAGAATTTACTAGAAGCATTTGTATTTTCTGTTAGAGGCTATTACCTTAGGCTTCGATTGAAATCATTGGCTACTACAACCTCTCGGAAGTGTGTGCGTGTTACCTCCACAAGGACACTGTCAGTTTAGGACAGGACTCACAGACAGTGAACCGCCCCACACCCCACCATCAAAAAAAAAAAACAGAAGGGAATTGATTCACACTGAATTGTCCACCTACCAGCTTCTGGACTCAGACACATCATTTTATTCCTCTGGGCCTGCCTCTGGATTCCCACCTTAGACTACTGTTCTGAGAATTAGGTAACACATATACAATACTGAAAACAGCACCAGATACCTTGCAAGTGCTCCACCACATCAATAACCAGGATTCATCATCTCCATGACCTCTCGAGATAGGTACTGCTGGTCTCACCTTAAACCAGAACAGAGAGGCTCAGCAAGGCTGAGTAATTTACTTAGGATCACAGGGCTGAAAATAAACAGAAGGGTTATTGCCCTCAGCTGACCAAATGAACAAAATTCATGCTGTTTTCACCACATCATTGAGAAATGAATCTCTAGTGGTAAAACCAGGCTACTCTGCAGATTGCGGGATTGTATGGCAGGGGTTCATGGTATCCCGATGCCAAACCTTCAGAAGGTAAGACTGGGCTTCGGAGCATGAACAGCCTGGCTTGTTCCGGCAGGGACAATTCATGGTCCACCTCGGAGCTGCAGAGCCCTTGGTCTATCGAATTACCTCTTTTAGTCTCAGGTCTTCCAACTATAAAATCAGAGCAATTTACTTAGGAGGTAGTAAGCCTCCGACAGATACATATCTTCATGGTAACAACTAAAACCTCTTGTGAGGAGCCTCCAAGAAAGGACCCTACATTAAGGGCAGTATATGGGTCAGTTCTCACATTGCTATAAAGAAATACTTCAGACTGGGTAATTTATAAAGAAAAGAGGCTTAATTAGCTCACGGTTCCACAGGCTGTCCCAGAAGCATGATGCTGGCATCTGCTCGGCTCTGGGTAGGCCTCAGGAAACTTACAAACACAGTGGAAGGCAAAGTGGGAATAGGCGTCTTACATGGCAGGATCAAGGGTGGGGGAGGTGCTATAACTTTTAAACAACCAGGTCTCGTGAGAACAGGAGAACAGCACCAAAAGGATAGTGCTAAACCATCATGAAGGATCTACCCCCATGATCCAATCACCTTTCACCAGGCCCCACCTCCAACACTGGGGGTTACAATTAAACATGAGATTTGGGTGGGGACGTAGATCCAAACCACATCAGGTAGCAAACCTGATGGTTGAAGTTCCTTCCAGTCCTACAGGTGGAAACTTCCTAGAGCAACAAGCTAGAGACTAACAATGCTTGTTTAAAAAGTTTACTATCAGAGCCAAAACTATTGCTAACAACCTTGAAAATGTCTGGTTAAAAATCCCAAATTAACTCCTTACAGTCCAATTTTTAATCGCCAAAGTATTCCTGAAACCACCCCCTGCTCCCAATCCCCCATTTTCATGATACATTATAAACCCAAAGTTAGGTCTCTTTCCCTTCTGGCTTGTTCTACATTTGAAAAGCATTTGCTATTCTACTGTAGTGGACTTCCCTCAAAATAACCTCATTATTTTCTTCTTCCACAACTATGTCATTGATATAATTACTACCATCATGATTTTCACAGCTATTTGTTGTGCTATAATTTCCTGATGAATTTCTGGTATAGAAACAAAATAGCCACAATAAGATATTACAACTATATTATTACTATAGCACACCATGACTGAAATTAAAACTCTTAAAATTTGTAGTATTTCATTTTTAATACCATGCTCATTTTTGTAGTGAGTAAATAATTACTCTAAAGATGTTTATTATTAGTTTATTTTGTTTCTGATAATAGCTTCCTTTTGTTGGTACTTTTCAATAACTTACAGCAAAATTTTGAAAGATTAACATATTTTAATGGACTACAACATATCAATGCTTCTACTTACCAGATTTGGGGTTCTGTTCTGGTTCTGCCACTTGCTAACACAATCTTGAGCAAGCTACTAAAGTTCACTGTGCTTTCTGTCTGCCCATCAAAAAACACAGGGCAAAGACAGACCCTACTCCTAAATTATTAGGAGAATGAAATTGGGTAACTTCTGTAGCGTTTCACAAAATGCTTAAAAGTTAGTTATTGCCAAGTATTTAGTAATTTTTTAACTTACACAAGTACAAATATCAGAGATATTTAATATTTAAAATTGTACTCAAAATTTTGCAATCTCCTTTCTTTTTCTTGCTTGTTTTTTGAGATGGAGTTTCGCTCTTGTTGCCCAGGCTGGGGTGCAATGGCGAGATCTCGACTCACCGCAACCTCCAACTCCTGGGTTCAAGTGATTCTCCTGCCTCAGCCTCCCAAGTAGCTGGGATTACAGGCAAGTCACCACGCCTGGCTAATTTTTGTATTTCTAGTAGAGACAGGGTTTCACCATGTTGGCCAGGCTGGTCTTGAACTTCTGACCTCAGGTGATCCACCCACTCGGCCGCCCAAAGTGCTGGGATTACAGGTGTGAGCCACCATGCCCAGCCTCAGTCTCCATTCTTAAACACGGGCAGGCCTCACATCCTACAGCAGTGGGGTTACCACCACCATTTGTAAACTCCAATTATTCAAAAGTCCGTTATGAACATCAATTTACCCGACATATTTTCTGAGGAAATAAAACTTCTTTCCCCACAACCCAAGGAAAGTGGACTTGTTTTCTGAGAAAATGAAACGGTCCAAGCCCAGGGTAACAGATCTTAGCTAATCAGTACTAATTACTGGGAGTTTGTTGAGGCTGATGGAGATGAAATTTTATTAGTAAACAAATCTCATAAAACGAACAGTAAACCCCTTGCATCCTCTAAAGTATTTTCCTAATCTATCTTAATGAGCATAGTTTCATTCTGCTTATTCATGATCATTCTTCATACCATAATAAGTGTACTTTGTCTAATTAATTTAATTTTAGAAATACAAAAACTAATTTTATACTTTACTACTACTTTACTTGTTTGGGCTTGAGTGTACTTCAGTCCCTGAAAAGCTACCCTGACATCTTAGGTAAAACCAAAGGCAAAATGACATAATAATTTCCCCTAATATTACTTCCTCGCTGCCGCAGTTTAACAGCGCATGAACAGACCAAAGAGAAGAATCCATCAAGGTAGTCAGTGTCTTTCGAAGAGCAGACAAATATAAACCTAGACATTGGTGATAGCCAACATATTGTATTTCTGATTACAGACACAGGATTCAGCTACCAAAGTGCAGTTAGCATGCACAGAGTGGCAAGAACGTTTCTTGATGAAAGAGCCCTCAATCAACCAACCAGGACCACCGAAGAAATCATATTCAAAAAAGTGTGGGACTATTTTAAAAAGCATTAGATCACCACAGTCCTTAAGAAGGCAGAACTAGTGAGAGACATAACAGTTCTCATGGCTACTTTCAGGCCTTTTTAGGGTTTGCTGAAGCTGGCGGTATATAGGCTGAGTGGCAAGAGATGGTGAGGTATATCGGGGTTTATCGATTATAGAACAGGCTCCTCTAGAAGGATATAAAGCACCGCCAAGTAGGTGTAAGCTGTTGCTTGTAGTTCTCTGGTGAATAGTTTTGTTAATTTAACTACTTGGGTTTAGGGCTAAGCATAGTGGGGTATCTAATCCCAGTCTAGTTCTTAGCTCTTGTGTTTTCAGGATATTAAAGTCACTTCCACAGTGTATTTTATCTCACCTGGGCTTTTTTACAATTTAGATGAAGTTTAGCTTTATTGGGTACAGACCTTAAACACTTTTTATGCTGACCTGGTGAAAAAAATAAGTAAGATTCTTGAGATGCAAAGATGAATAAGATAAGTCCAGCCCTCAAAGACCCGCCTGAATCACTGGCCAGCACCTGGCCATCCCCAGTGATATGTCATGGTCTGCAAGATGTTGCAGGCAGCAAAGGCCATTTCCAGTCGGAATCAGGGATTCAGAGATGGGATCTGAACAGGGTATTGAAGGAAGAGTTAGGGTTTGAATAGAAGGATAGAGGAAGAAAGGGAAGGCAGGCATTCTAAATGAGGCAACAACTTGGGTAACATCTGGAGGCTAATGAGTTAACCAATTTGTATGAGAAGGGATCTGCCAACCAGATTCCCAATATTCCAGACAGGGTACTATATGGAACAGTCCTTAAGCACAGTCTGTAAAATATTTTCAGTATTTTAAATCCAGTTGAAATCATAACCAATTTGGGAATAATAAATATAAGTTAAGCTACATCTTAACTTTAAATAAGACATATAATTTAATTGTCAGTGCATGCAAGTGTCCTCTGTTCCAGAAAACACATTTTTTTTCTTCGTTCCTACAATCCTTCAGACCTATGCCTGGTCAGCTCTTGTCTCCCTGATGGCAAGGTGTTTAAGCCTCACGTTCATAATGACCATTTGGGCGTGGATTACCCACAAAGGTACAGTTCTGACCTGTCCACTCAATGCTGTTTCTAAAGCAAACTCTTAATTTCTCCCAAATCTGTTTTTTTCCCTGCAATTTTATATTTGTTACCATTATTCACCCAATACCTCAGATTTGAAAACCTGTGTATGTCTCATCACTCATTCAGTTAATCTCCAAACTACTATTAGTTCTGTCTCTGAAACGTCTCTTGCATTCATTCACACTCCCATTCCTGCCACCCTCTCCAAGGGTTCAGGTCTTCACTACATCTCTGGACCTCCCCCACCCACCTCCATGGTCTACCCACCTTTGTTCCTTCCTGTTCCAATCCATATTGATGACTGTCTGATTAAGCTTCTAAAAACATAGCTTTATGACCACATCCTCCTCCAGTCCCCAAACCATCAATGGCTTCCTGGCAAATAAATCCCTAAGTCCCCCTCCCACCAACCTTTCCAATCTTTTTTCATACTATTCCTACTCTCATACTCCCATACTCCCAGTCCCAGTCATAAAGCATTACTCACTGTCTGGAAGACAGGAGTCACCTATCCCCATGCTGTCACCAATGCCATTCCTCACTGCCACGTGTCCAGACAATTACTACCTACCCTTCACGGTCATTGTCAAATACTACATCTTTTGTGAAAGCATTCTGAATCCTTCGAATTCCACTACCATTTCATTCCCATACCACCTGGCATTTGCATCCCTTTGTACACATGTTCTTACTCCTGCAGGGTAACCTCCTAAAGGAGCATCTTGGTATAAAAATAACCAAATCAACATGCTAATGAACTACTTTCTAACATGGAAGCATTATGCCAAGAGTTAGGGAAGATACAAGAGCATCAGCTGACAATGCAGTTGAGAAAGTACACTCAGCCCACACAAAAATTAAGCAATAATATCAACAACTCTTTTTAAGCATCATATACAGATGTTAGTCGAAGTCATGAAAATACAAGAGATCGCAGAGAAAGCACATCTCCTTAACAGAAAGACAAGGCTGAGGCAGCACACTGCAGGGGCTTACAGCATCAATGCTGGAGACATCCTGCATGGGTTCTAATCCCAGCTCTGGCTTTTACTTGCTTTGTGACCTCAAGCAAGTCGTTTAAGCTCTCTGTGCTTCAATTTCCTCACCCACATAATAGAGATATTAATAGTACTGTCTACTCTCCCCTTAGGATTGCTGTGAGGAGTATGCACGTACTGTAGCAAAACCCTTAGAGCCTGGCACACGATTCATGGCATAAGTGTCAGTCTTATGCTAATTATTGTGCAAACGCTTTATATGGTGGAACAAAACACTAGACTCAGATATTTGGAAGTTAAGACGCCTAGCAGGGTATTTACTAGAAAAAGGGACTTGACCATTGTATCCTCAAGCCAGATTTGCTATATTCCCTGGAGATAGGGATTTTGACTGACAGGTATGGTGAAACTCAACTGGGGTTGCTCTTTGTACAAAGGATTGAATCCTGTGCAAATAGAGCAGGCACACAGACCACTGAACCAAACACAGAGCTTCCAGCCACCGAAAGACTCATCCACAAATAGCCATTGTCTCCCACAAACAACTCGGCTGTTGTCATCCAGATGGGCACCAAATGAAACCATTTGACTTACGTATTTTGGTCAGGGGTTCTGCGTAGACACAATGACACATACAATTGATTGCGGCAGAATAAATTTAGAATGGTGCACTGAATTTAGTCTGATAAGCAAGTTCTCAGGTCCAGCATTTTACAGGACACTAATCCATGGCATTCAGCTGGACTAAGCATATAAGAGTCCATTTCAAAGACTGCCATATCATATAGTGATGTATTTATTAATGGTGTGGGAAACAGCTGTGACTGCAGGGTAACCACATCTGTCACTGTTCCCAAAAAAAATGTTAAAATGCATTATACATAAATTGCCGCAAATATCTCAACTTGAACTTGTGTTGCAGATACATATACATACACAGTGAAATGAAAACTGCCAGTACACTTGAGGTTTTATTACTTTCTACTAAAAGTATTTACAGCTCAAAGCTGCTTGTTAATCACACGTCAACATTATTAGAGTGGTAGGAATAACAAATTTTATCATCATCTCATTTTCTGATAAAATATAGAAATTACAAGAATTATAGCAATAAGGCTGATGCTGCACAAGAAAAAAACAAACAAAATCTGTCCCATTTTTTGTGTTTGGAATCTCTATTTTTACTCACTGGCATGGCTGCTTCAGCAAGGTTCCTTCGTCCCAAATGTCAGGGAAGGTCAGACAGTAGACTGCCAAAATGAACACCCCCAAATCTGAGTGGCCAAATGCAGTAATGGTTTACTGTCTTCTTCACCGTGTATTCCAATGACACTTGGCACGGGAGGATCTGCTCCACAAGGTCTCTTAGGAACCCAGGTTCCTTCTGTCATATCCTAGGACTTCAGACTTCTCCCCTGGACCCTGGAAACTGACCAGCAGATTAGAAAGAAACGAGGGTAGAAAAGGTATCCCACTCTGAACTGTCTCTCATTTCCATATACATCCCATTGGTCAGAACCAGTCACGTGGCCCCACCTAGGTACAGAAAGTGGTATAGTAGAGTGATTGTCAACTAGGGACAATTTTATCCCCTAGGGGACATCTGGCAATATCTGGAGACATCTTTGATTGAACTGGGACAACTGACACCTAGTGAGTAGAATCCAGGGATGCTACTAAACATCCCACACTGCACAGGACGGTCTTCCCACAATAAAGAATTATCCAGCCCCAGAGGTCAAAATGCCGAGATTCTGGTGAGCATCTAGCCAGCCTCTGCCACAGTCACAGGTCCATGCTCAGTTCTAACATCATTGTCCACTAACACACACCCTAAGCAATCCCAACAAACTCACGTGTTAATCATTTGTCTGTTCCTTTGCTTGTTTGAGCCTCCATTCATTCATCCAAACTCTTGAACAAGACAAGATTTCTGTCTTAGTCTGTTTGTGCTGCTACAACAAAATACTTGTGATTGGGTGATTTATAAATAATAAATATTTATTTCTCACAGTTCTGGAAGCTGAGAAATCCAAGATCATGACACCCGTGGATTCAGTGTCTAGTGAGAGGCCTCTGTTTCCAAGATGACACTTTATTGTTGTGTCCTCACGTGGCAGAAGAAATGGAAGGGCGTGGCATTCTCTGAAGCCTCTTTGGGCATTAACCCCATTCATAAGGGCAGAGCCTTCACGGCCTAATCAACTCCTAAAGGCCCAGCTCTTAATACCATCATCTTGGGGTTTGAGTTCCAACATGAATTTTGGAGGCACGTACATTCAAATGATAGCAGTTCCTACAGCTAAAGAACTTACAATAGAGCTGCAGAGGCAACCATATGCAGAATTATCACGCCCAGGGTAAGTGGGATTAGAAAGAACAAATGGAAAGAAAAGTAAGTCCATCTGAGGGAGCTGGAGGAGGATCAATAGGACAAGTGAAATGGGAATGAAGTATCGAAGAAAGTACAGTCTGCCCTCCATATCTGGTTCGCACATCTGTGAATTCAACCAACCATGGATCAAAAATATTCAGGAAAAATAATACCAAATGGTTACCTCTGCACTGAATATGCACGGACTTCTTCATTTTGTCATTACTTGCTCAACAATATGGTATAACAACTTACATTTATATTGTGTTTACATTTACATCATGTTTACATTACATTTGCATAGCATTTACATTGTATTAGGCTTTATAAGTAATCTAGTGATGATTTAAAGTGTACAGGAGGAAGTGCATAGGTTATATGCAAAAACTATGGCGTTTTATATCAGGTACTTGAGCATGCATGAATCTTGGTTTCTAAGGGGGTTCCTGGAATCAGTGCCCCATAGATACTGAGGGACGACTGTATATGTGGTACTTACAGCTTTCCATCACTATGCTGTGTTTTGTGGGAGGGCAGAGAGGAAGGATAGGGAGAAAGGGTGTTCCAGGGAAAGGGAACTACACAAAGGAATGGGAATACAAAAGAGTATGATTTATTCCACTTTCTGGTATGGGGTCAGGGGGAAACAGTAACTAGGGAAGGAGGATTGTAAAAACAGTTTTTTGAGGCCAGGCACAGTGGCTCACGCCTCTAATCCCAGCACTTTAGGAGGCCGAAGCGGGCGAATCACCTGAGGTCAGGAGTTCGAGACCAGCCTGACCAACATGGAGAAACCCCCGTCTCTACTAAAAAAACACAAAATTAGCCAGGTGTGGTGGCTCACGCCTGTAACCTCAGCTACTCAGGAGGCTGAGGCAGGAGAATTGCTTGAACCCAGGAGGCAGAGGTTGCAGTAAGCCGAGATCGTGCCATTGCTCTCCAGCCTGGGCAACAAGAGCGAAACTCTGTCTCAAAAAAAAAAAAAAATTGTTGTTCACACTTTTTAGTAGTGGATTCCCAAAAGTCCTAAGCTCCTAGCCTCTGACAGAATCCCTCACATAGCTATATACACTGGTGTTCAGTTAAGTGGCCCTTCTAGAAACAATTCACACCACCTGACTTCACAGAAACCTGAATTAGCACAGGACAAAGCTCAGGTAAGAGCCAGAAATCTCGCTGCAAATTTCCCTACAAAACTTGACACCCATGTTTTCAAACAACCCATTCTCTAAGTCAACATCAAACACATTCAGCAGATGGGTGGCCAAAATTGTCCATCTTTGCTCCCAGAGACAGATTGGCAAAGAAGTCAGATCTCTTCCTAAATTACATTACACTGAACCAGTTTTCAAAATGCTTTTGAACCCTAATCCCAGTTGTGAGTGTGGCTCAAAGGCAGTGAAGAGGAAGGACTCAAGCCAGACTGCCCAGGGTCACATATCCCAGTTCCAGCTCGAGTACAAACTCACCACGTAACCTTGGACAAGCCACCTGACTTTTCCAGGTTCCACTGCCTCCCAGGTAATGTGATTAAAGCACTTTAAACTGAAAGCATGCAAGTGTCTAATAAACACTATCTACTGCTATATTTGTACTACAGTTATCTCCCCTACTCTCCCAAATTGTCTTTTGGTTGTCATGAAATACATTGTGGAATCCAAAATCGTTAGGGAAGGAAAGGTATTTGATAAATTTCCATGTCATTTTGTAAAACATTGGGAAAAATGTTTTTAATTATGAAGCCAACACCATTATGTAAACAACAGTTGTTCTTCATTTTGACTAAAATTGAATTTTAAAAATACTGTACACCCACACAGTACTTTACCCTTATTCTTCTCTTTACTCACTCCTCCTCCCTCAAACTGTTGTCTTTCTCTCTCTAGTTTCATTTTTTATTTTTTTATTTTTTTTTTTGAGATGGAGTTTCGCTCTCGTTGCCCAGGCTGAAGTGCATCAAGCGATTCTCCTGTCTCAGCTTCTCAAATAGCTGGGATTACAGGTGCACGCCACCACGCCCAACTAATTTTTGTATTTTTTGTAGAGATGGGGTTTCATCAGATTGGTCAGGCTGGTCTCAAACATCTGACCTCAGGTGATCCACACGCCTTGGCCTCCCAAAGTGCTGGGATTAGGCGTGATCCACCACGCCTGGCCTTCTCCCTCTCATTTTCTTATTTTCACTGTAATCAGCTTGGGGAAAACAAAGTGTATTTAGCTGTTAAGTACTATAGATTATATCGAACGACACCAGTCACCTGGTACTAAAAAGCCTCATAAAAGGAAGAAATTTGTTTCTTTACAAATCAGAATCTCCAGGGAGAAATAAAAATGAGGGAAACAGATTCCAGAGCCCAGAGGACAAAGAGCCTGTTCAGAACTGCTTCCCCTGATGGGGAGAGGAGAATTGCAGATTGCAGGCAAACAACCCATTTCTAGGGTTTTTGTCTCAGTAAAATCACATTCACCTTTACTAAAAGCGGCAACAGAAGCTAATACTGTTGCCCTTTGCAACAGTCAAAGACATGAAATCAAATGAATGCTGAGGCAACTATAAGTAGGCTGAATCAGGTTGAGAATCCAAAATTGATTGTCACTGTCCTCCTAATTTATAAGGAATTCTAAATTGTCTAGATGGCATCCATTTCTCAATCTTCATTGCAAACTAGATTTGACCCCAAGAGAATGTTATTTTAAGGAGCACAAAGAGAGGGTTTAGCATCTCCATGCACAAGTTCTACAAATAAGATGAAATAAATTTGGGGTGAAATCTGACATATACTTATTTCCTTCCCAGTGAAGACATTTTTCCTTGTTAATTAACAGACTTCTTATAGGGCAGTGTGGACTGCCTTGAGATGCCATTCTTAAATAACTTATTATTTTGTTATAAGATGTAGCTTGTATGAACAATTAATTTTTAATAGATCTGACACTCCTGTTGGAAAAAAGAAAAGTAAACTACAGTTGGGCATTCAAATTCATATATCCGAAATCCGAAATGTTCCAAAATCAGAAATTTTTGAGTGCAAACATGACATTCAAAGGAAATTCTCATTGAAGCATTTTGGATTTTGGATTTTCAGACGTGGAATGCTCAACCAGTAAATATAATGTTTGAATGTTAAGTGTAATGCAAATATTACAAAATCAAAAAAAAATCCAAAATCCAAAACATAGATTAGCCTGTACTTAATCTGCAGAGAAATGAACTCTTTGTACTAATATTTAGCACTTTGTGTGTAAAAATAAAGGCAATTTATTAAATGCATTCTGTTTGCCTATAAGATTCCCCTTCCAAAAACAAGTCATTTGCCTTTTTATTCGGTGAAGTAATAGACTATGAAGAAATCTGGCGTGCCAGGAACACAGTGAATACAGTATCTTGGTGTGCATGATGATTACATGGGAAAGAGGCACGCAAGTGTCTGGCAATTGCCTTCAGGTGCTCTGCGCATGAGGTTTACAGAACTGGCAACCAACAAACTAATCACTGTTGCTGGCAATTTGCTAAGGTTCCAAGGAGACAGAGAGCACAAAGGGTTATCATCTGAGGCATCAGTGAAATACTAGAAGAATCGGTGGCTTGGCTAAGGGCCTTAACAGTCTCCATCAATCCCACATGTTAGTAATGGAGACTCAGAGAGAGAGGAAATGCTGGCAAATTGGAGCCCAGTTCCTGAGATCTCTAAGATCTTTGCCATAGGGTGGAACCAGGCCTGGTTCCCTTCCCAACCCCCACTTGGTATTACAGACTCATCACAAAAACCCTCTGGAATCTTTGGAAAGAAAACACAGGGTGCTGAGTACACAATGCCCCACTCCACCCAGCCCACACTGCCATCATGCTTACAACCCAGGAACGTTCCAGAGGCATCCTAGCTTCAAACAAAAGACAAAGCAACTTGTCTGCTAGCATCATGCGGTTCCACCAGAAAGAAAAAAACAGTCATGAAGAGCATCAGCTCATACATAAACACACTCAGATATCAGCACAGGAAACCCAGAGCATATCTAGACACACGCATTTTCAAATGAGTGATGGAAGGGCCCAGAAGAGTGAGGCACAGAGTGGTTCAAAGCCCACAGCGTTCAGCCACTCAACCTGTCCTGGAATGCAGGTCTCAGAGGCCCCTTGCACTTCTCTATGCAGCTTTCAAAAATATTTCTGAAGAAAAAATTGATGCCACCATTTCAGTAAGTCTTTACTGAGTGTCTACTGTGTACCAGGCCCCAAGCAGCTACCCCTTTTTAAGAGGAATTTCTGAAAGGTCTCATTCACTTTATATTGTACAGCCTAGTTTCCTTGCCTTTATTAAACAGTTCTCTTCTTTTTAATAATAATAATAATTAATATCCCATTCCAAAAAGCAGATTCCTAAATAAAGAGGTTGCCAAAGCCACGATGTTTTTTCCCATCTTTTTCTGCCCCGTTTGCTCCTCTCTTGTAGGATGGCTGTATCTCTACTAACAATGTTAGATCTTACAAAGCCTGCTTCAGGATGTCAAACAACAATCACAGAATAAGACTGGAGGGTGACCAGCTCATCCCAATTTTTCTGGGACTGTTTTAAAATGTGAAAGTTCCATGACCCAGGTATGCTCTTAGTCATGGGCAAATCTGAGAGTCACTCTATTTCCAAGAAAGCAGACCCTGGGAAAGAGGATGTCCTTCATCTCACTTGGGAAGAGTGAAGCCACAGGAGAAAGGCGACTCATCTCCCTTAAGGAAGGCCCAGGTTGCCTGTGGGCTAGCTCAGAACCCTTTCTCAGAATCCTCTCCTCCAGTTGCTTCCAGCTTTTTCCCGCTTCCTCCTGAGAAGGCCTATCATTTTAAACTCAGAGCCACTTAAAGCTTTAAAAAGACTTTCCAACCGAAAGACTCTGATAATAATGACACGCAAAAGAAGCTGCCATGTAAACGCTGAAGGCTGTAGTTGGATGTCATTACCTCCTTGGCTAGCTTAAGAGCTTCTTCAGGTGAGACCATGCCTATTCATCCCGATATTTCCAGAACGGAGCCCAATGATTGGTGGATGGTAGATGCTGGGTAGAATGACTTAGCAACAGCTGCCATTTATTTAGTCTTACATTGTGGAAGACAACACATTAAACACTTTCTATGTAAGTCTCTCCTGTTCTCACACGAACTTAATGAGGTTGGTTCTTCCCCATTTTGCAGCTGAAGAACAAAGCTCATTCAGACCTTGTGCACTCAGGTCACACGGCAGACGTGAAATTTAAACCCAAACCCATCTTACTTTTTAAAATTCCAGTTCATAATTACTTACCTGAATTAGAGCCATGTAAGGCAGGCATATATGCTAAGGTATCAAGAATTGAGAGAATATCAGATACATTTCTTTTATTCTCTATCCTTTTAGCTTTGCCATTACAAAAAAAAAAAAAGCGGAAAACCAAATTAATTATGAGTTAAATACATACAGAAAGCTAGAAGGCAGGGATTTTTGTTAGAATTATACATGGAAAAACATAGGCATTCAACATTCTTTTTTTTTTTTTTTCTTTTTTTTGAGACGGAGTCTCATTGTGTCACCTAGGCTAGAGCGCAGTGGTAAGATCTCAGCTCACTGCAACCTCCACCTCCCAGGTTCAAGCAATTCTCCCTGCCTTGGCCTCCAGAGTAGTTAGGATTACAGGTGCCCGCCACCATGCCTGGCTAATTTGTATTTTTTAGTAGAGACAGGTTTTCACCATGTTGGCCAGGCTAGTCTTGAACTCCTGACCTCAGGTGATCCGCCCGCCTCGGCCTCCCAAAGTGCGGGGACTACAGGTGTGAGCCACCACACCCAGTCATTCAAATACATTTAATGAATGCAACTGTTTGCCCAATAAGTGGTTTAAATCCCTGATGCTCAGTGTTTCAAATGACGCTTTACACACCACCACAGGTGAATAGATGGATCTGTACCTTCAGTTTCTGAAGTACCAGTGCGAAGGAGTGGGAGTGGATGGAGAAGTATTTATCCCAGTTAAGGACGCCTCTTTAACTGCATGGTTGAATTAACTATTACTCACTTAAAACAGCAGTAATCCTATGTCTCATGCAACAAAGCAGTAAATTCTCCAAAGTACACAAATTTGTCCACGTGCTCACCAACCACTTCTAATCTCATGTGATTAATCTTTGAGGAAGCAATTTGCAAATCAACCCCAGAGCAACACAAGTACAAATGAACATCACAACAAATACTTGTACAACACAAGTACAAAGGAATATCACAACAAATACTTGGTTCCTGAGACATTTATCTCAACCCCATTCACTACCCTTCAAACTGAGAGTGGTTTTTTTTGTTTGTTCGTTTTGTTTTGTTTTTTTAAGATGAAGTCTCACTCTGTCCCCCACGCTGGAGTGCAGTGGCATGATCTCAACTCACTGCAACTTCTGCCTTCCAGGTTTAAGCAATTCTCCTGGCTCAGCCTCCCAAGTAGCTGGGATTACAGGTGCACACCACCATGCCTGGATAATTTTTGTATTTTTAGTAGAGATGGGGTTTCACCATGTTGGCCAGGCTGGTCTCAAACTCCTGACCTCAAGTGATCCACCTGCTTTGGCCTCCCAAAGTGCTGGGATTATAGGCATGAGCCACCGCACCCAACTGAGAGTATTATTTTTAATATTAATGTATTTTTGGTCATTTTCTTCAAGCAGCCGAACTTATTTCCCTCTTTCATAATAACACTCTCATAATGATCAAGCATTTCGAGTATCAAAGAAGAGTTCCTATCATGTCAATGAGTATTCCACAATCAAAAGAAGTGAGGAAAAACAGATGTATATCACAAAGGCATTGAAGCCTTAATTATAAAGGGAGATGGGGTGGTCAGTGGTGGGCAGCTACACCCAGTCATTGCAAATCCAGACATCAATGCCTGCTCCTTTAGATTGTGGGGTGGTCTGGTGGGCTGTAAAGTCCTAAAGCTGCTGTTATATGTCACCAATGAGAGGTTTTTTTCTTTTGCTTTTTTTTTTTTTTTTTTTTTTGTGGGCAAAGTAGGAGGCAAACGGAAGTTGAAAAACAGACTTTGAATAATAACTAATTTTGTTAGAATGATGACCCTCATTCACTTCCCAAACATTGGCATACTCACTGCAGCCTGGTCATTCGAATTTGATTCAACATTTAATCATTATGAATGCAAGGAGGGGAAGCTCTTAAAAATAAGTTTCTCTCTTTTTAACTTCCTCTGACACTTCAAGCTAATGGGTCTAAAATTCCTTTAAATCACTGTAAATCAAAATCATTTTCTGTGTTGTCCAAGAGTCACCAATGATTTGTTGATTGAGCCCTTCCTGTGTACAAACATGGTGGCAAATACACAATGGCGTAAAGCCTCATCCAATCATCTTTAAGGAGCTTGTAAGAGAACTGAGATCTCCTTGAGTGCCTATACAACCCATCTGTTTTTCACTTTCAATACAGCGTTAATAAACTACAAGAGATATTTGATGCTTTAATACAAAATAGGCTTTTTGTTACATGATTTTGCCCCCATTGTAGGTTAATTGCAGGTCACAATTGCTACCTCAGCCAGCCACAGGCTCCCTTGGAAGGAACTGTGCCCCCAACCCTCTCCTGCAGCTAAGCAGGTCCAGGGTGAGCGATAACTGGAAGGGTCCCATTCACTGGAACTCTTAGGAAATGTGGCTTGATGACAAGACATCCTGGGACATCTTTTCAATTTACCTCCCTTTATGCAAACTAGCTTGAGTGAATTTCTATTCTTTGCAATTAAACAGAAAGAAAAAGACATTTCAATCTTAGGTGATAATACAAGACAATCTATGACAAGTGCCCTTTGTAGAATGAATGAATGAATGTTGAATGAAATGAGACATGGAGGCAATTTTGCCAGGGAACTTTGGATTATAAAGAATTGCTAAAGGCTAACGTGATCAAGATAAATTTTTCAGAAGAGTTCAGAGCTGAACCAAGGCTTTAACAATAGGATAGAGGCAGAGGAAGGAGGAGGACATTTTAGGCCACAGAACGTGCTAGAATAAGAAAGAGGCGATGAAAATCATTTTGGGCAACAGTGGATTAACCATCCCAGCTAATGTTCAGTTTTAAAGTCAGGCAGAGCAAAAGTCAAGGTTGGAAAGGAAGTGGAAAGCAAACTGCGGAAACTTGAAAAGCAAGACTGAATAATATGAGCTTCCTCCCACAAGAGCAACGAAAAGTTATTAAGTGAGGGGATGAAGGATTAATCGGCCTAGTGGTCTAAGAGTGGCAGCATTTTCCAAACTGGAGTGAGGGTGGGAAAGCCAGAAAGTGAGCAAGACCACTGTCATAGCCCAGAGAGAAACAAGGTTCTTGACTAAGATGCGGCAGTGGGAACTGTCACTAAGGGGGAACAGTAAATCTGCTAAGGAGCAGAACAGCAATATTAAAAAGAATGCTCCTGGCTAGGCACAGTGGCTTACGCCTGTAATCCCAGCATTTTGGGAGGCCAAGGCTGGTGGATCACAAGGTCAGGAGTTCAAGACCAGCCTGGCCAACATGGTGAAACCCTGTCTCTACTAAAAATAGAAAACAATTATCCCAGTAATCCCAGCTACTTGAGAAGCTGAGGCAGGAGAACTGTTTGAACCCAGAGGCAAAGGTTACAGTGAGCTGAGATCACACCCCACTGCACTCTAGCCTGGGTGACAGCGAGACTCCATCTCAAAAAAAAAAAAAAGTTCCGAATTTCCGTAGTATCTGTCAAAGCTTTCACCAAAATCTCATCAATTCTTGTCAAACCTCAGTGAGGAGTGCACTAAGTGTGATTATCTGGATGTCTAAATCAGAACTGAGCCGGGAAGGTTACACTTCCTTGGTAGGTGGGAATGCGACAGTGGCAGGAGAGAGGAGGCTGTAGAAAGAGAAAACACAAGCACAGAACACAGCATTTGGAGATTCCACTTCCTCATAACTTTGCTCCCACCAGCAGCACATCTTCATTTGCTCAACCCCTTCTTTGCATGAAAGGCAGGTACCCAGGAAGTCTATGTGATGTTTGAGTAAGTTTCATCATGCAGGATGTTTGCAATGAGTTTTATTTATGCAGGCATTAATACATCAAGGGGTAAGTAAGCCATCCTCTCCACTCCCAGGAGATCACAAGCAGGCCCCTCACAACTCCACAAAGAACATAGTCCAGGCCTCAGCAGCCAAACATGATCTAGGCCAAGAAATCATGGATGTCAAGAACCACCCAAAGGAGATGCAGGTCACAGATACACTATTTGAGGCCTCCCTCTTTAAATCCTACAATGACAGTGAGTCCATTAGAAATCGAAAATCCTTAAGCATGTAACAAACACAGATGGTTCCCTACTTACAACTGTTTCACCTATGACTTTTGATTTTTTGACTTTACAATGGTGTGAAAACAATACACTTTCAGTAGAAACCGTACTTTGAGTGCCTATACAACCAATCTGTTTTTTCACTTTGAATAAACTACATGAGATATTCAAAGCTTTAACACAAAATAGGCTTTTTGTTACATGATTTTGCCCCCATTGTAGGCTAATGTGCATGTTCTGGGCACAGTTAAGGTAGGCTAGGCTGAGCTGTGATGACCGTAGGTTAGGTGTATTAAATGCATTTTCCACTTACAATATTTTTAACTTATTTTAACTTATGAGGATGTAGCCCCACTGTAAATTAAGAAGCGTCTCTACCAACTTTATCCCAGTTGTGATTTCAATCATGGAGTCAGACTGTAGGATCACACAGTGTAACTCTCGAAGCCATGGGGAAAGGAGCAGGAAAACCAACGCCTTCTTCCTTTCCGGTTTCCATGACGTCACAATGGGCAGTGCCAGAAACCACTTTCACGCCACAAGTGTCCTCTACTTGACCAGCTGACTTGGGTATGAAATTAAAGTGGTAGGGATACAGAGGCCAGAGAAAATATAGAAATACCTTTTGGGGCTTCCCAAATATAGTTCAAGACTATCCCTCAGGGCTTCATTTTCCTTCTCCCTCAGTCTGTGCCTGGCCCTCAGCCCAACCCCAGGCACCCTGAATGGGTTTTTGGATGGTCTATATCTGGTTTTTCCTGCTGGTCTCCCAGCTGCTCATCTCCCAATTCAGAAACCCTTTGGGTGCTACATCTTATCACTTGAATGAAGCCGGGTGATCTCAACCTCCCTAGGTTGATACTGATATCCCCTCAGTCACTGTGACTTGGAGACTAACATAGTTTACCATACCACTTCCTTATTTGGAGAGCTATCTTTATAAAAATGACTTTGCCAAGGTGATTACTGAACCAAAAGCAATATCATTTTGTTAAATTCTATGCTTATGCTTAAGGTATTTATCAAATCTTAAAAATGCTCATCCGTGCATGCAGTTATCACAATGTGAACAAAGATGTATGATTGAAAAGCTCTTCCCCAAGCAAAATCTCTGCAAGCTACCAACTGCTGAATCCAGAGCACCTTGCAATGCCTATTCCATAGCATCCAACTCTTTTTAGGGAGAGTGAGGTAAGGAAGGCTTTAAAACTCACCACCCTCCTAGTCAATACAGTTGCTGATGGAAGCACAAATGTCCCCGAACTCTCTGGGTGTTCTACTAGTCCTGTGACCAGAAAAAGCGTCTTGTCCAAATTTCTTTTTGTAAACATCAAAGTAACAAAAGGGTGACCCAAGCTTACCCTAAACACATTCCTGCCCCCTTTAGATCTTATCTGTTGCCCTGTGGTCTCTGCTGCAGGAGGCCACCTCCTGGGTGGCCCTAGGCCCATTGCCACTCTTTTTTACCCTGCACTGTTCCAAACAAACTCAGGAAGCCTTAAACAAGAGGCAGATGGTGAGGAAGAGAAAGTCTGTAAGTAACACCTCTCTATTACATAATGCTAAGCTCACAACCTCCTTGTGAATCAGCCTTGAAAATACCTAATGGCCTTTCACTTCAGAGTAAACCTGCACTTGAAATAGGTAAAGAGGATTATAATTATTTTATTTGATGACCGGTGTACAACCATGTTAGTAAATAATATATCAACATATTAGTAGTCCATTACAGGTTGGGGTCGGACCATATATTAGTAAATTACAGGTTGGAGTAGTAAATATACAGGTTGTAAATTACAGGTTGTTGATTCAGTCAATACTCTTGTGACATCCAGTACCTACCAAGCACTGAGCTAGGTCCCGTAGGACACACTTTCTAACCTCACCTAGACCAGATCACTGTGGAAGTCACTAGTGCTACTCACCCATATCCACTTCTCCCTTTTTCAGCACAAGAAATATTGAATTGGGATTAAATAGGGTCATATACCGAGTTCTGGCCAAAGTGATGGAACTCACCTCTAAGTGAGATCACAAAATTGCTAGAGCAAGACCCTGCAGCATTTCCTTCTCAATGCTGCAATGATCTTGCAAGCTCACATCAAGACCAAGATTCCATTAGAGTCTTTGAGTGACTATGATGAGCAGGGTCCACCTGCCAACCACACAGGATGCAGCACGGGAAGGAAAGAAACTAGTTAGCCATGGAGACTTGGAGGTGTTTGTTACTGCAGCATAACCTCCCCTATCTTGCTGGTACGTCACTGTTTAAAAAAGAGAAAAATCTGCAAAAGCATCCCATCAATCTGTTTTCTAAATCAGATAATATGGAAAAACAGTATTTGTTTCAAAATTCAACTTCATCAGGAACGGAACACTATCTTGAAAAGCAGAGGGTGCTGACAGTATAGGTGGGTTCAAACAACTCTGCGGGAATTAGAAATGAAAACAGAGTGACCCTCAACAATGTAAGGATTGAACTGTATGGAATTCAGCTAAAAAGACTATAATGAAAAGGCCACCTTCTGACAACAGGAACAGCCATTTATGAAGCAGTGAGCTCCTCAGTGAAAAAGGCATTTAAGTCAAGGCTGGATGATCGTATTTTATCTCCCCAGAAGTCCAATCCTACCTCTCTTGAGGTTCCATTAAAGTTCATTAGAATCAGGTCTTCCTATAGGGAGTTGAATTTTGCGTCTCCCCCTACACCCAATCCCAACCCCTTGAGTCCATTACCTATCACAGAGTCCATTATCTATCAGGTGCCAATAAACATCTGCGAAATGAATAAATGAGCATTGTAGAAAGGAAGCAGGCACTGGAGGCAAAGATCAGTCTAATAGTGTCTAGGGATCCTCCAGCCTAAAGCTAAACACATCTGAGGGTGGGGAGCCTCCTTCTTATAAAAAAAAAAAAAAAAATTAAGCATCAATGGACACTTTATTATGATTTATCACTGTACACAATTTAAAACCACAATGAAACCTAACACTGCACTGTGGCTATCTTTGTTCTTGGACGTGCATTTACATGCGCAGGCTACTGTTTTGCCATATGGAATTTTGTGTGTGAAGTGTTTATTCTATTAAAAAAAACCCACACCCTTGTTTCTATTGCATTATTATATTCCTTATTATCCCATCACATGTGTTTTCTTCTTGCAGCAACACAGTACACACCCTGTACTATTGCTGACATAAAAATTACTTGTCAAAAATACCTCTAGCTTAGCACCATATTACTCATCTGATCTTTGCAAAGCATTGGCCTTTGTTTCACCTGGAACTAGATAACCCAACTACTTTTACTAGTGACTCCTGAATGCTTGTAGTAGAAGGATAAATGCTAGTGTCACCTATGGTTTTAAAGTCACCTTCTAAAACAAAACTATATTAGAGGTGAATAATAAATCTTTCAAGTTTTTAACTTCATTTTTCAAGGGATTTGGAGGAAAATGGTGAAGAGAGAATCTGTCACAGATACCAAGGTGCTACTGCAGTGTAAAAGAGACTATACCAGGAGCCTTTGGCCCTCAGCAATCTGTCTTCCTACAAGAAAAATCGAAAGCCCATTTCCATAACCATCCTTATTCCCTGCTACTAGTGTAGGATGCGCAGGACTCTGCCCTCTAGGAGAAAATGCTAATGCCGGAGTGTCCTGCTAAGTCTGAAGGTTATGTTTTTTCATTGCACTCTTACCAAGATAACCCCAGATCCGGTTAGGCTGACATCAAAACAGAACTATCCTTGGAAAGAAAAGAACAGGCCAGAGTTTTTGGAAAAGCCCCAATAACCTAAAGATAAAATGCAGAATGAGAGTCTACTGGTTCATGGCTATCTAAATGGAAACTTCACTCAAGCTGTTTTCTCTGTTCTTTTTCTGCTGCCCCCAACAGCCCTTCCTTCCACCTCCCAGTACTCACTGCTAGCATGTCTCTCTTAATATTACAAACACTATTACAATGAAGGAACAGGAGAAAGACAGCATTTCATAAGAAGGTCACCTCATTTGACCAGTGCTCAATTAGAGCACTGGGCAAAAGTACAATCAGCCTTCCAATGACATCTTTTCAACAAAGGATACCCCACCTCTAGACTGAAGCCTAAATATATGACTACAGATAAGAAAGCAGGCATCTATGGAAACCTCACATTCAGATACAACCGCCTGTGTATTCATTATATCAAAATTCCCATCAAAGGAAACCAGGTGGGATTTCTACAATCCCAAATTCACCCTTCACCTACCTCCAATGGCTTCTTCAAAGGGAAGGTATAAAGTCATTTGCAATTTCTTTCTCTGAACCTGGAGTTTTAGCAGCCCCCACACCTTCTCACAGATAGGAACGATGCTGATGCAGAAACCACCCAAACAGCCCTGTGCCAGCACTGTCGGCCCAAATGACCCAGAGACACCCAGGCGGCTACCCAGATCGTGGGGGGGGGTGTTACCTGAATCTGTCACCGAGTCTCTTTCACCCCCTTCTGCGTGATGACATCAAGTGGAAATGGTACGTGTTTAGGAGGCAAGAGGCTGACAGGCAGGAAACACAATTGAGACTGAGCTTTCTTCAGCCTGCAGTGAAATACATGCAGGAGGGGTTAGATACGCGCCTCAGAGAAGGAAATCCAAGCGCCCTCCCGTGCCGGCGGGGCTGGAGCGGGTACACTGGGGAGGTGGAGCAAGGCGGCTGAGGTGTGGAGGGCTGGCGGCTGAGAAGGGGGCGTCACGGCTCCTAATTGTCTCTATAGGATAAATAACCACCTCCCCTCTCCTCCGCAGTCTCCCCCGCCCACGAGTTCCCCTCTGGTGGCAGAGCGTCTACTAGCAACAGTAAGCCCTAGGAAAAAGAAATCGGAGCGGGTGGAGAATAACATCTTGGGGCAAAGACACACTAGCAAAATCTACTAGGTAACCCGGTCATATGGGAATGCGGGGCGCCTAGTTACCCGCGCAGACAGACACACAGCGCGGCAATCCAGAGCATCTTTCTTTCGTTTGCCCCTGTCCGCTACCTCATCAAGTCACCGTCACTCTGTTTTGGCGATTTCTCTACTCTCTCCAGACCCGGGCAGCGCTCCCCAAGCCATGCCCCCACCCCAGGCGGGATCGGAGACCGCCGCTTCCGCGCAGCGCCCCACGAGTCCAGCTGGCTTTGTCCTGCCGCTGTCTTTTCAGGAGCAAGCGCCCCAGGCGAATGTGTCTGCACAAAAGACCCCCAACATCTGCCCGTCACAGCGTCCTCTCCTTCCAGGAGGGGCCCCGGGGCAACTTCTAGAGGTGGAGAAGGCGCGAGACAAGGGGACCGAGGGGCGACGAGCTGGGGTGTGTGCGGGCCGGGGGCGCAGCTGGGACGGGCGCGCGCGCACGTGCACACCCAGGGGCGCGCGCGGCGCGGGCACGAGGCAAGCTCCCTCGGACCGGAGCTCCAGGGGGCATCCGAGGACTCTGCCGAGCCGCCGACAGCGCCGCTCCCCCTCTCGCGGCCGCCCGCTCAACTCCGCCAGCGCTCGGGAGACACACAACTCCCAGGACCACCTCCCGCGCGCCCCGCCAGACCCCGCGCTCCTCTCCCCGGGACCCCGTGGCCCCGCCACCCCATCCGCCGTCCAGAAGATCCCCCCAGTTACAGCAGGCGGCAGCTGCCCTTTCCCGCTTTCCCCGGCTCCGGCGCGGCCGCCGTGGGGGCGCAGACATCCCCGCGCGCCACTCTGTCCGCCCCCGACCCGGAGCGGGCAAAGAAACAAACCGAAACTCACCGACCTTTCTCCGTGGCAGGCTTGAGCGCTCGCTACAGAGGCGGCGGCAGCGGCGACAGCATCGCCAGGTGGTCCCGGCGCGCCCGCCCCGCTCAGCCAGACGCGCGCCGCGGGCAGGCAGCGGCCGCTCCTCCAGCCGAGAGCCACGGGGCAGGCGCTGACAGCGCAGCGGCGGAGCCTGCAGCCCCAGCTCCCGGCCCGGCCCTTCGGGCGACACCCTCACCTGCCTGGCAGCCCTCTGCGTTCGCGGTCGGACACCGCCGCCAGGCGCTGGGCACCGTGCGGGAGCTTTTTGTCACTGAGACTCCGGCACCAAAGCGGGTGGGGGGAGAGGCTGGGCTCAGCTCCCGCGGCACCGCCCTCCCCGGCGGCTCCACCCCCTCCTCCCCCCCCCCAGCCCGGCGGGCCCAGGACTTCTGTCCTTCAGTCCCGAATCGCCCACCTCCCCCGGGGTGAGGGGCTGCCGGCCCTCTCTTGCGCTCTCCCTCGGCTTTGCCCCCGGTGCCCACCCTAGGCCAGGATCTCGACGCCGTCTCTCTACGGTGCAAAAGCGGGTCCCGAGCTGGCGGCAGGTGTGAAAGCAGGCCGGGGCAGCCGGGAGGAGGGGCGGGGTCGGGATGGGGGCCCAGGGCCGCGGTGGGCGGGTTGGGGGGTGCCCAGTCTGTGCCTAGGTCCCAAACAGCGAGCGGGAGGAGCTGAGATCATCAGGTTTCCAGAAGCTGCCCTGCATCCTCGTCACCGAAGAAACTTTTTGGCTGCCCCTAAAAGTTCACCTAGTCCAGTCAGGGTAGGGCCCCGCTTTCCAAAGAGGCCCGAATGGACACCCCACTACTTGAATCCCTCGAATGAGGGACAAGAAGCAGGGGAGTAAGGAGATGCAAGTCCTGGGGGTTACATGGAAGCGCGAACCCCACGGAACCTCGGGGCCCACCCTATTCCACACCTTAAAACCTAACTTCGACCTAGGAAGGTGCTTAGAATGTCTTGTTCCGCGGAGAAAATCTCCCGCCTCATGAGTTAACTGCGAAATAGGAGAATGGAGGAGAAAGGTCCTTGGTAGAAGATGGTTCCATGCCCTTTGGTGCCTTTTTAAAGGATTTCCCTGCAGAATGAAAACCTAAAACTCGCTTCTAGAGCTCAGATGAAGTTCAGCCTGCGGACGTTCCCGGTCCCTAGCAGCAGGGCTCAGCTGTTTGTGATCCCCACGGATTCTGGCGGTACTTACCGCCTTTCCCCACTGCTGGAGTGGAGCCGTCTTTGTCTTACGGTAGTATCCGCAAGGAAAGAGCTCCCAGTTTCACTCCCTCAAGTAGCTTACTGAAATGCTTCTGCCAAGATTTCTTTTTTTTTTTTTTCTTTTTTTGAGACCTTCTCTCGCTCTGTCACCCAGGCTGGAGTGCAGTGGCGCGATCTCAGTTCACTGAAACCTCCGACTCCCGGCTTCAAGCGATTCTCCTGCTTCAGCTTCCCGAGTAGCTGGTAGTACATGCGTCCACCACCATGCACACCTAATTATTGTATTTTCAGTAGAGATGGGGTTTCGCCATGGTGGCCAGGCTGGTCTCGAACGCCTAACCTCAGGTGATCTGCCCACCTCGGCCTCCCAAAGTGCTGGGATTACAAAGATGAGCCACCGCGCCGGGGGTTTTTTTGTTTTTTGTTTTTTTGTTTTTTCAGAGGAAGCCCTATGAACCAATGGAGAATCTAGGTAACCTACCATAAAACTCTCAATGTACTCAGAGCACCCTTGTCATGTCCCACAATTACGACCTGTTGATGGGGTTTCCAAAAGTGCTGTCCGTAAGCACATACATAAAATTGGTCATCTAGAAACAGATAAAGCTGCATGGGTATCAGTTGTCCCTGGGATCCCAATTAAAACGTTGCCTTCTCTGGTCATCTGACTGATCCTTATCCCTTTGTTTGCCCAAGCTAAAACCTCTATGGTACACCTGAAAAGAGTGAAAGCTGTATCCACGTTTTAGAAGCCTAAGGTAATCTTGAAGTAGAAGACTTCGAGAGTCTTTGTTTTAAGCCTCAACGTCAGGGCAGGAGGGATCTTTTTTTTTTTTTTTTTTTTTGAGACAGGGTCTCACTGTGTTGCCCAGGCTGGAGTGTGGTGACCAAAATCCTGGATCACCACAACCTCGATCTCCTAGGCTCAAGCCTCCTCCTGCCTCAGCCTCCCAAGTAACTGGGAAACTACAGGAGTACCACCACGTGCAGCTAATTTTTGTATTTTTTTTTATTTTTGTAGAGATAGGGGTCTCTCTTTGTTGCTCTGGTTTGGTCTTGATCCTGGCCTCAAGGTATCTTCCTGCCTCATCCTCCCAAAGTGCTGGAATTGCAGGCATGAGCCACCACGCCCAGCTCCAGAAATTCACTTTAAGGAGAAGTTAATGAGGATCTTGAAAACTCTGACGTTGGCAAGGAGTTGGAATGAGGAAGGTAAGTTATAACATCCCAAGATTTTACTAGGAAAGTTCAGCCTAGAAATGTTATGATTATACAAGAGTGACTTTAAAGACTACTCTTCAGAAGCTAATTTCAGGGATCAGTAATTGTTCCAAAATTTTTCAGCTCTTTTATTCAGCTGCTTTTGAAACAATTATTTGGGGGATTCAAGCATTCACCATGATGTGGAAAAACCACCCCCATCCTTAGTCTTTCACTTCCACTGGCTGGGATTTTAATTCACAGAGCATCATGGGTGTTCTGCCTTCTGTCCAGTCTTGTAAAGCTGTCACACAGAGAAGGTTAATTAACTGGGGCAGACTGGGATAGGCCAGTTCTTAAGGCTGGTCGTAGGCCAACACTGGGGTGGGCAAGAACAGTTTGAGTCAGAGGAGGAACAGGCAACAACATGTCCAAGCAGAGTCTTCAGTGAGAAATTCCAGGATCAAGGCCGCTAGGACCAGGCAGTGTTTTGAGCTGTAAGCCAGCAGGCAGCATGGTGGGAGAATCTGGCGTTGTCCTGGAGACTGGGCACTGCCCATGTGTGAGAGAGGGAGAGGGGATCAAGGCTACATCCCAGGTCTTGAAGGATGGGCCATCAAGATGGGACCCCAGCACTGGGTACCGAGATAAAGATCCAAATATTCGTGAATTCATACAACAAATATTCATTGAGTATGGACTATGTACTGGGAACCTGGTCCTAGGGTTAGGATAGAGAAAACACCCCCAAATTCCTGCCCTAACAGAACTTATATTCTAATGGAGGAATCAGACAATACAACTGTGGACAAAAAGAGTCAAACTCTGTAAAATATTTGAAGAGATTTATTCTGAGCCAGATATGAGTGACTATGGCCCATGACACAGCCCTCAGGAGGTCCTGAGAACGTGTGTCCAAGGTGGTTGGGGTGCAGCTTGGTTTTATACATTTTAGGGAGGCATGAGACATCAATCAAATACATTTAAGAAATATTGGTCCAGAAAGGAGGAACAACTCAAAGCAGGGGCTTCCAGGCTATAGGTGAATTTAAACATTTTCTGTTTGACAATTGGCTGAGTTTGTCTAAAGACCTGAGATAGATAGAAAGGGAATGTTCAGGTTAAGATCAAGATTGTGGAGACCACAGTTCTTCTGAAGTCTTATAGCAGCTGCCCATAGAGACAGTAAATGACAAATGTTTCCTATTCAAGATCTTAGTTAATCTCTTTAGGATTGAGAGGGTCTGGAAGAAAAGTATCTTGCTATGTTAACAGAGATTCTTTACAGATGCAAATTTTCCTCCACAAAGAACAGCTTTGCGGGGCCTTTTCAAAATATGGCAAAGAAACATGTTTGGGGGTAAAATATTTTGATTTTCTTATTTGCCTTATAATGTTATGCCAGAGTCAGGTTGGAAAGTAAATCATGATATACAGGGTTAAATAAAACCCATCTGATGAGAATTTATGATTTGTAGGGCATGACTCCCCCAGACCTCTTAGATAGGAATCTGGGCAGGATAAAAAGAAAAAAAAAGTTGGAATTTAGTCCCATAATAAATAAATAATCTGTAGGTTGGAGAGTGAAAAAGGTAAGGGAGAAAACAAAGCAGGGCTGGGGCATTATGAAGTCTGTGTGTTGGGGGAAATTTTAGATCGGTGGCCAGGGAGGGCCTCCCTGAAGAGGAGTTTTCTGAGCTAAGAACTGCAGGAAGAAAAGGAAAGTGTCATGCCAGTAAATAGGGAAAGCCTGTTCCCATGATCAGAGGGAACAAGTTGGGGGTGCCTGCACTTCCCCACGGGCAAAGGTCGAGATGCTAGAACTGGGTTACAGGGTCAGTCAGATCTATAACATTGATTGATGCTGAGTCACCTGAGGTTGTATTAGAGTTGCTTACATTGGGGCAGGGATGAGCTCTTCATCTTTGTACCTGCAGCATGGAGCACAGGTGCCCAATAAATGTTTATTGAGCTGAGCCCTTAAATCTCTGAGAACCTGGCATGGAGCTGAGATTAATGTGATCCCATAATACCCAGGGCAGCCCTTCTGTCGAGGATGACACTTTCACAAAAGAATGTGATGATCTCTTCAGTCGCTTTTCATTACTGTCTTCCTGATCTGGGAGGGCAGAGATCATCTTTCAACTTGGATCCTTAGCACCTAACACACTAAGAAGAAGGCAGACAGTGGGGCAAGAAGGCAGAGAGAGAGAGGAACTGGGATGAGGAAACAAGCAAACCCTGTTCAGTGCTTGATATCCCTGTAGATCCTAATCCAGTCCAATACTGAGAGTGACTTTTCTACTCAACATGTTTGAATTTTACATGTTAAAATTGCACCTTGAAACTGAATTAGGGTGGTAGTTGCACAACCCAGTAAATCTATTAAAAATCATTGAATTCTACACTTAACACGAGTGGATTTTATGGTGTGTAAATTATACCTCAAAAAATTGTTTAAAAGCATTGAAGTGGGAATCCCATATTTAGACAACTTTCACAAGCTGTCAGTGATAAGCCAGAGTCATCTTTAACCGAACACATTATCATCCTTCCTAATAGATGTTTAAACCAAATTGATCTGCAAATTTACTTTTCCCTTATGTGATATTAGCCACCTTAAAGTAGATATAGTCTTAAAAAGTCTAAGAAGTCTTAAAAAGTCTAAGAAGTCTTAAAGTTAGGCTGGGCATGGTGGCTCACACCTATAATCCTATCACATTGGGAGGCTGAGGCAGGTGGATCACCTAAGGCCAGGAGTTCGAGACCAGCTTGGCCAACATGGTAAAACCCCATCTCTACTAAAAATACAAAAATTAGCCAGGCATGGTGGCATGAGCCTGTAATCCCAGCTACCAGGGAGGCTGAGGCAGGAAAATGGCTGGAACACTGGAGGCTGAGGCTGCAGTGAGCCGAGATCACACCACTACACTCCAGCCTGGGCAACAGAGCAAGACTCCATCTCAAAAAAAAAAAAAAAATTTTAAAGTCTATTTAGACTCAGAAAGTTTACTAGTAATGATTGCTCAATATAGTGCACATTTCAAAACTGTTTTTATTTTGGGGCCCTATATAAACCAATCCCACAGACTTCTTATTCTGGTAAGGTGTTCTGAATGCAAAAGGTATTAATTTGACATATTATCTAATCTTTTTCCTATTTAGAACCCAGTGCTACTTAGGACAATGAAACTTCATCTAGAAAAAAATACTGAAGTATTTTGGAAACCTCAAAAGATTTGAATAGGAAATAACCCAGATTGCTTTTCTAAAAGTAGTGGTGGATTGAACAAAGCCATCTCTATTTTGTTTTGTTTTGTTTTGGTTTGGTTTGGTTTGGTTTGGTTTTTGAGATGGAGTCTCCCACTGTCGTCCAGGCTGGAGTGCAGTGGTGCAATCTTGGCCTTCTGGGCTCAAGCAATTCTCCTGCCTCAGTTTCCCAAGTAGCTGGGATTACAGGCATGTGCCACGACACCCAGCTAATTTTTGTATTTTTAACAGAGATGTGGTTTCACCAGTTGACCAGGCTGGTCTTGAACTCCTGACCTCAAGTGATCCAACCACCTCAGCCTCCCAAAGTGCTAGGATTACAGGCGTGAGTCCCCACACCCCACCTCTGTATTTTTTTGTAACCTCATCTTCGATATGCACAACACACATTCCAAAACAGTTGGCTAGAATGATGTGACCATTGCCAAGGGTGATGGTCAGTCACCATGCAACATGTTTAACAACCTGCAGGCATAGGCCTCCACCTATCATTTTGGGCAATGGCCATACACAATCAGTATGGCCTTTATGGTGTGTGTCCTGGCTAAACATCAGCTCAGACTATGATGCCAAAGTCCTCTGGACACCCTCCTAAACAGCAGGTATCTGCTGTGTTCTTATCATGTTTGTGCAGTTCGGGGTTGAGTAAGATCCTCACATCCACTAGCAAATTACTGCTGTTTTTGCTATAAGTACAATAGAGGAGAATCATCATACACTGAGCTCCATTCCTTGTACAATCAACACAAGACAGTGTTCACCCTCCCTAATGGATTGGAGTGACCACATGTGATCAGCCAGGGAAGGGTTGGAATGTGGAGCTCCCCTCTCACCCCACTGTCTGCCACCTCCGCCATCTGTCCTATTCACCTTCCCTCCAGCTGACCTTCTGTCACCCATGTGGTTCCAACTGTCCTCCTTATCTTTCCTTTCCATTGGCTGTCAAATTCCTGGCATCCACTTGGCCCCTCCCCTCATTTGGAAACTAAACCTGCTGCTCCAGCTGCCAGATCATGGAATGGTGCCACTTTGAGAAAGGAGAAAAGGAACAAAAGAACCAGGAGGTCCCACCACTGTGTTTTGAGACCCCCAAGTCTGAATCCAATGTCTTGCCCTCTGGTGGTCCACAAAATTTGGCTCCAGTTTCTCCAGGATCTATTCTTCTGTAATCCACCTGCACCCCATCCAAGTGGACCTGTCACCCCTGTACCTGCCCCAAGCCCAGACCTAGCTTCAGGCAGTTCTTCCTCCCCACTGCCTCTGCTTTTAGCCACTGCCTGCCCTCATCCTGCAAACTCAAGGAATCCAAGCATCTGTTTATAGTGCACCTGTATCTAGGGGATCAAGTCAGTCCACCCTCTAGTGGTCAAGAGGAGAAGTGGCAGCCTCTGCACACCACCCAGGTCAGACCTTGACGAGGTCAGCACAGGGAAATGCCAAGGAAGACGTCTACACAAACCCACGTCCTCTAACTCTGACTTCAGTGTTTCTCCTCTGCTATTCTTTCCCTGCCTTCCCAGTGGGTGAAGTGTGCTGGGGGAGGGCATGGAGTAAAGACCCCCTGTTTATTTCTCAAACCTGTCGCTTCACAGCTCCTTAAATGTTCACAGCAGATTTGATGGTTTTAAAGGACACAAATTATTCTGCTACAGGACAAGGGAACTTCAGCATATCAACCATGTCCAAAATTAAGAGATGACGGTAACTTCTTTTTTATTGGTAAACATTTATTGAGTCTATGTACCAGATTGTGTATTTCCATACATGTCCTTGCAAGATCACTAGAAGTAATTTGATTATCCTCACTTTACAGATGAGAAAACAAATGCCTAGAGAATTTAAGCATCTTTCCCAACATGATGTAACCAGTAAATGGTGAACATGGACTTGACTCAGGCCTGCTGAACCCAAAGCACTTTCCCCTAGTTGCTGTACTGATTCCTCCCATGGACCAAAGTATCCAGGCAATTGCACTTGATTTGCCTTAAAATGCATCTCAGTCTCTTCCAAGCCATGCCTATTTTAGGTCAGGGTGCCTGACACTGCGGCTCACAGTACTTTAGGACCCCATATCTCCCCCACGATTTCAAGTGGATCTGCTCCTCCTTATCCTCACTCTCACAGCTCCTTTGTACCTTTCCTTATGCAGCAGCGCAACCCACATTTGTACTTGTCAATCCCAAAAGATATGGTAATTTCAAAGTTTCTGAGGGCATTTACATCTCTGCCTCTCACCTTGACCTTCTCCCCTTCAAGGCTCACTCAAATTTCTCCAACCAGATTCATTTTTACCTTCTTTGCACTCTTATAACACATTGTTTGCTGTTTTATTTTGCACTTGCATTCTGCCTTATATCATAGTTAGCTGTTCACACATTTGTAATGGTCAGTAGATCCTAAGCTGTTATTTACCCATCTCATCCACCCACGCACACCCACACCCCACAGCATCATGCAGAATAAAGTGTTCATGCCCTGCACGCATTCAGTGCTTAATAAATGTTCATTTAAAATGGGCCGGGCACAGTGGCTCATGCCTGTAATCCCAGCATTTTAGGAGGCAGAGGTAGGTGGATCACCTAAGGTCAGGAGTTCAAGATCAGCCTGGCCAACATATAAAAATACACAAATTAGCTGGGTGTGGCGATGAGCGCCTATAATCCCAGCTACTTGGGAGGCTGAGGTGGAAGAGCACTTGAGCCCAGGAGGTAGAGGTTGCAGTGAGCCGAGATCACGTCATTGCACCCTAGCCTGGGGAACAGAGTGAGACTCCATCTCAAAAAAAAAAAAAAAAAAAAAAAGTTCATTAAAAATTACCAATCAGGACTTCCTATTTTCTCTTCCAGAGTCACGTTTCCTATGCCCCTCTAGGGGAATTATCCCTAAATTGTCTCTTCACAAATCTGTTACAACTCAGTTCCTCCAGGCTCCATGTAATCCCAGCTACTTGGGAACCTAAGGTGGGAGAATCACTTGAGCCTGGGAGGTGGAGTTTGCAGTGACCCACGGCACTCTAGCCTAGGCTGGGTGACAGAGTGAGACTTTGTCTAAGAAAAAAAGAAAAAAGAAAAGAAAAACATTCTTTAAAATGACCAGTTGGGACTTTCTATTTTCTCTTCCAGAGTCATGTTTCCTATAGCCCCTCTAGGGAAATTATCCCTAAATTGTCTCTTCACAAATCTATCACAACCCAGTTGATCCAGCTCTGTCAGTGTGAGACTTAGGATTATTTTCCAAATTCATTTAAAACAGAGATTAGAGAAAAGGATGGGTGTGGGTAGGGTAAAGTGTTACGACACGACATGAGAGTTCTCACTCTTGGTTTTAAGGAATATGGACTTCCCAATGCCAGTCTTCACCATATGTGACAGGTTGAATTATGTCCCCCAAAATTCAAATGTTGAAGTTCTAACCACCGGTACCTCAGAATGTGACCATGTTTGGAGATTAGAGATCATCGAATTAAGATCAGGTCAGTAGGATGGGCTCTAATCCTGTAGGACTGATGTTCATACAAGTAGAGGAAATCGGCTGGGTGTGGTGGCAGGTGCCTGTAATCCTAGCTACTTGGGAGGCTGAGGCAGGAGATTCACTTGAACCTGGGAGGCAGAGGTTGCAGTGAGCCGAGGTCGTGCCACTGCACTCCAGCCTGGGTGACAGAGTGAGACTCTGTCTCTAAGTAAATAAATAAATAGAGGAAATTATGGCCACAGACAAATACAGAGGGGAGACAATGTGAAGACAGAGCAGACAGCAGTCTGTAAGCCAAGGAGACAGGCCTGGAACAGATCCTTCCCTCACAGCCCTCAGAAGAAAACAATCCTTTTGACACCTTGATTCCAAGCTTCTGGCCTCCAGAACTGTGAGACAGTAAATTTCTGCTGTTTAAACTACCCAGTCTGTGACATTTTATCATGGTAGCCCTACAAGTGAATATGTCCTAGGACTCTGGTTGACACAGAATTGGATTCCACAACCTGCAGCGGTTCTTTCTCTAGATGCCATTTATTTTCTGAGTGTTTACCTCCTTGGGTAATCGAAGAAGATAACCAAGAAATCGTGTGTTCTCCCTTTTGGGAAAAGAAAAATCATAATGATAGCTATGATTATGAAGCATTATTGTGTATGTCCACAATGAGATGATATTCAGTACAGTAATGTGTAGAAATCACTATATTAGGTGCTTTGCAGACATTCTCTCAATCCTCCCAGCCACCTAATTGGGGGCAGCGGGTATTGTTAGCCTCAGTTCACAGTTGTGGAAATTGAGGCTCAGAGATATTAATGCAAGTCACCCAGGATTATACTTCCAGTGAACTTCAAGGCTTGGCTGTGTCCTGTTGTCTATTTTGCCCTTCCCCCATGTGGCATATTCCTTTTTCTGTTCCAGTGTCCTCCCCAACCCAAGTGCCTCAGACGATCCTAACTAGTTATGCAGTAACCTCTGGTGGTACCATTTCCTGTGCTATGATTGGTTTAAGGATGGGATGTGACCAGTATTGGATAATGAGAAATGAGAGGAAGTCGACTAGAAGACTTCTAGAGAAAGCATTCCTCACTATCGAAAAGAGATGCGCAAAGCGGCAGCTTCTCTTCTGCTGCTGGATGTTACCGAATGCGCATATGATGGTAGGATGTCGGCAACCACCTCGTAGCAAAGAGCGGAGTTTCCTCAAAGAACATTATACAGGGAGAAGAGGGAACAGCACCAATCATACCACTCTGCCTGAGTTCACCAACCTTACAGGTGCTCCCGCCCACCCCCATTTTTCATTTTGTGAGATAATAAATTCCTTATTATTTAAGCCATTTTGTGTTGTCTTCTGCTATTTGCTGCTGAAATCATCTCAATATGATTTTTCTACCAATATGCTTTGATTTTCCACAGTAAGAGCAGTTTTTAGGTATCATAGTATTAGAAATAAATAACCTCAGATTCACTGCTATACAGAGTTTCAAAGGTCCAACAGAGAGAAACAACACTTTGTGTGTTTTTTAAAGCTAGTCAAAAAATATATACAATTTGCCATTTTAACCATCTTTAAGTGTCAGTTCAGTGGCATTAAGTATATCTACATTGTCGTGCATCCACCACCACTATTCGTTTCCAGAACTTTTTTTTTTTTTCCTTTTTCTTTTTGAGACGGAGTTTCGCTCTTGTTGCCCAGGCTGGAGTGCAATGGTGCGATCTTGGCTCACTGCAACCTCCGCCTCCGGGGTTCAAGCAATTCTCCCTGTCTCATTCTCCTGAGTAGCTGGGGTTACAGGCATGGGCCACCATGCCTGGCTAATTTTTGTATTTTTAGTAGAGACAGGGTTTTGCTATGTTGGCCAGGCTGATCTCGAACTCCTGGCCTCAGGTGATTCGCCTGCCTCGGCCTCCCAAAGTACTGGGATTACAGGCATGAGCCACCATGCCCAGCCTCCAGAACTTTTTCATCATCCCAAACTGAAACTCTGTATTCGTTAAACAGTAACTCCCTATTTGCCTCCTCCAACCCCTGGCAACCACCATTTCCCCTTCTGTCTCTATAAATTTGACTTCTCTAGGTACCTCATAGAAGTGGACTCATAGCAATATTTTTCTTTTATATGTGGTTCATTTTTTTCCTCTAATGCTTTCAAGATTCATTCATGCCATAGCACATATCAGAATTCCCTTCTTTTTAAGGCTTATAGTCCATGGTATGTGTGTATCGCATTTTGTTTATCCGTTCATCTGCCAATGGACATCTGGCTTGTTTCCACCTTTCAGCTACTGCGCATAATGCTGCCATGAACATCGGTGTACAAATACCTGGTTGAGTCCCTGCTTTCAATTCTTCCAAGTATATCCATACGCGGAATTACCAGATCATATGGTAGTTTTACTTTTAAATTTATGAGCAAACTTCCTATTGTTTTCCATGGCAGAAATGCCGTTTTACATTCCTACCAACGATGCACAAGGGTCCTAATTTCTCCTCAACCCTGACAACACCTGTTCATTTCATTTTTTAATAATGGCCATCCTAATGGACAGGGCATGGTGTCTCACAGTGGTTTGGATTTGCATTTCTCTAATGATTCGTGATGTTGAGCATTTTTTCATGTGTTGACTGCCCATTCGTATCTTTTTTGGAGAAACGTCTCCTCAAGTCCTTTGCCCATTTTTGAATTGTTTGTTTTTGTTGATGTTGAGTTTTAGACATTCTTTATACATTCTGGATTACTATTCCTTATCAGATATGTGATTTGCAAACATTTCTCCCATTCTGCAGGGTGCATAGTATCCTTTGAAACACAAAAGAGAAGCAGAATTTCTCTTTGGAGGATTCTCTAAAGAATATGGACCCCATCCATTCTTCAAATACTCTAAACTCTATCCCGGAATTAAGTCAGACCACCAGAGACAGACACCTACTTTGCTTTGTGTACCCCATCATATTTATTCATTCATTCACTCAGTGGGCACATATGTGCTGAGCCCCTGCCATGGGCAAAGCTATGCTAAGCAATTTTACTAAATTACATCTACAGAACTGACCTTGTGCCACTTGTTGCTGGATTCACGGTTTGGAAGTTGCCAGTCACGTTGTCCCTAAAGAGTATTTTAGTGTATCCCAATTATGAAGACCAATGAGACAAATTTCCCACTGGTCTCCTGTCAAGGATATTTGTGCTTCTTCCTTAGCCACTGATTATGTTTAATGCACATCTTATAACTGGTCATTCTTTCCTTCTCACCATGGTTGCTGGGATTGCCATGGGCAATTTCTAGCAGGTGAATTGGCCATCCTGACATGCTTTCCAAGGGAGTGAACTCAGTCCCCACTCCATCTTAACTTCCTAATCTTGTTTTCCCTTTGCCTCATTAAAGAACTACTTTTGAATTTTATCTTCCTTCATTTTAGCCATTTTTAATACTGCCTTAAATCCTTTTTAAAATAATAAAAAAGAAAATCGATGAATAATCAAACATTATCACTCACTATCATTGTGTAGGCCCCAATACAAAATGGAAATATAAGGTGCCTGCCCAAAAGTTATTAAGAATTTCAAGATGATGACAGCAGAGCATTAAACCACATGCTGAACCCTTCTGAGTGTGGGACCTTGTATGATTGTTCAGGTCACATGCCCATGAAGCCAGGTCTACCAACTATTGTGATCTGGGGAACAGACACAAGTTATTTTTCCATTTGGTAATTGAACATTGTGTCTATTCTTCTTTCAAAGCTTTTTCAAGAATTATTCAAGAGCCAGTGAGCATTGGGCACATGTTTGTGTTAGAGAATACAGAGGCAGAGAGATGGGAAGATTAAAGATGGCTTCAGGGATTGTATTGATCTAAAATTGATCATTTCTATGAGCTTCTGATGGTCAGCTTCTTGGTTCTTGTGCCTCTGGTTCATCTTTGCATTTTCCCACAGTTCTAGCACAACGCTGTCATATAATAGGAACTGAAACCCTGGCTGGCTGACTGGCTAGCTGGGTAGTGATGGTTGGACATACATGGGCCATATTTAGGAAATGGAAAGTAAGGTTAGAAAAATTCTTTGGGTTTCAACTTAAGGAGGTGTAGAGTGGTGGACTTAGTTTGGTAGAAATGAAAAAGCAGGATGGTTTTTGAGCAAAAGGATGATTTAGAAAAGCTGACCTGGCCCTGGTATAAAGGGTGAGTTGGAGAGCAGCTACTGAAGGAAAAGCATGCGGCTAGAAAGCCATTTCCCCAGTTCCCATGGAGGTGATTAGACTAGAATTAGACCAAGTAGCAGTAACAGTGTGATCATCACAACAGTAGTACCTAGTTCTTTACATTTTCACATCTTTTCACACCACTGTTTCATTTGCTCCTTCAGTAATCCTGCTTGGAAAGTATTATTGCATTTTATAGAATTGCAAATTGATTCTCGGAAAGTGCGAATGATTTCCCAGGTGGGAGTAATTAACGAGCGCAGCCAGGTCAGGTCTGCATGGGCAAGTCTTTTTCTCCTCCACCCTGACCGCACATTCCAGTTGCTGGATGAACTTTCAAACAATGAGATGTCTAGACGCCACCCCCAGATATTCTGATTTAATTGGTCTTGGGTGAAATCCAGGCAAGGGAGTTTTTCAAAACATTCTGGGACTCTCAGCTGTAGCCAGGTGGAGAACCTGTGGGTTGTGGCACAGGCTGGCTGTAAGGCAGGGCCTGAAAGCCAAAGACCATGGGAAGGCAGAATTGATAAGACTTGACATTGAACTGCAGAGAGATGCCAAGGCAATGAGGTTTTTAGCCTCAGGGACTAACTACCTCTTTAACCTCATCTTTAACCAGACCAGGATGGATACACATATGCCTAGGAGCAGCTGCATTCAGGATTAGAATAAAAGGAAAGTTGCTGCTTTCAATGTGATCAAAAACAGGCATCCATCCCACAGGTGGTAAACAGCGTAGATATGTGAACAACAAATGTACGTTCTTCAGTTGGGGCTGGAGGTGGCAACTCTAAAGGAAGTGATATGGACAATGCTTCCCCTGAAGTGTCCCACAGACTTCTATCCAGTGGTGCTAAATTCTGTCCTTGGAAACATTCCATGAGACTGTTTGCCTCTTGGATTTCCACATCTATACCCAGATCCATAGCCCATGGGGTAACAACCTGGGAGATGTCAACCACAGCAGGGCCATTCTTGAGATTGAAGGCAGGGTGGCTGGAAGGGAAGATGGATTTAAGAGACAAAGTATTTGAGTTGCTGATAGCATATGCAGGTGCAGAAGACAAGCAAACCATTGGTGGTGTGAGACTGAATCACTGGGTTGCATCTTAAACAATTCAGTAGAAATTGATTAACATCTCAGATGTGGGGGAGATCAACAAGCAACTCAGTAATGAAAGAGAAGAGGTTCAAGGACCAAACAGTAGAGACGGTTGTCCTTAGGGGTTTGAGTGAGAAAGAGGATGCACACAGGGTGCTTTACTTTTGAGTACCACCACCTTTCCTGATCATCTCCCACTGGTTTCTTACTTGTACCATTGAGGTAAATCACTGAGACTGTCCCTAGGCCCTGAGCATGATCTTCACTTTTCCATCTCCTTGTTCTTTTTCCTGAAATGTTACTTCTCTTCTCCAGATGCACAAGGGGGTCAGTCCTCTGAAAGACCCATCTCCAACGCCCCCTCTCCTTTGGAGAGTTTTCTGCTGTCTATCCTCCTGTGTGGATATCACCTCTCCCTTCTTTAACCCTCATTGCACTTCTCTGTGAAGCTCTTATGCACTGTAACAGTTGTCTATTGCTGCATAACAAATTAACCCCAAATTTACCAACTTAAAAGAGTCAAACATTTATCATCTCTCACAGTTCCTGGGGGTTAGGAAGCACAGAGTGGCTTAGCTAGGTGGTTCTGGCTCAGGGCCTTTCATGAGGTTGCTTAGGTGTCAGTTGAGGCTGCCCTTTTCTGAAGTCTTGACTGAGACTGGGTGACCTACTCTCAAGATGGTTCACTCACATGGCTGCTGACAGGATGCCACTGCTTCTCACTGGCCTGAGCAGAAGGTTTCAGCTCTTTGCCACATGAGCCCCTCCACAGGGTTGCCTGAGTATCCTCACAGCATGGCAGCTGGCTTTCCCCTGAGCATCTGATATGAGAGAGAGACAGAGAGAGAGAGAGAGAGAGAGAGAGCAGGAGGCCATTTGTCTTTTAAAGTCTCCAAAGTTGCCAAAGTTGCACATCAATATTTCCTCTTTATTCTATTTGTTATAAGTGTGTCACTAAGTGCAGCCGACATTCAAGAAAAAGGGAATTGGCTCCAGCTTTGGAAGGGAAGGGTGTTAAAGAATTTGTGGACATATAAGTGATCTCCAATTTATTATTGTTCCATTTATGATTTTTTTTGACCTCACAATGAGTTTATGGGGTATTAAATGCATTTTTGACTTACGATATTTTTGACTTAAAGTTGATTTATTGGGGCATAACCCCCTTTAAGTCGAGGGGCATCTGTATTTAAAACCACCACATTCACTTGCCATAATCTTCCCTACATTCAAACTCTTGTCTTTTAATTCAAAACAAGGCTTATTTGGCAAGCCTTTATGGAGCACCTGTCATGTGCATTGCATTGTGATAGATAAAAATAACAGAGAGAACCTTCACTTAATTCTACAAATAGCAAAGTGAAACAAGTAAGTAGGTATTGCTGTACAATGCAGTAAGTGCTCTGAGAGGGAAATAAGAAAGTACAATGGGAGAACAGAGATAGAAGTAGCTAAATATAAGAGAGTCAGGAAAGGTTTTGTGTAGAATGTTTCACCTTTGTTGTTTCTGCATAGTCAGCACCCTTTCCCCTACGTTCTGGTAATCCAGTGCCTCTTTTTATATCATTTGAAGGAACCCTTCCAATTACACCCTGGACACAGTGTCTCTCTGCCATAGACACTGGTTCAAGGATGGGTACATGACACAAGCTAGGCCAATGCAAACCACTCCTCAGAGACTTCTGCTGGAACTTATGGAAGAGTTCCTCTCTTCTTCTGAGATAGGGACATGCAAGCCTGGTGGAGCTGCCAGCAAGCATCCTTACCGTGACCTGGAGAGACTGACATCCACATGGAGGGAAGTAGAGATGGAGAAGCAGCCTGTCCTGATGACCTCACCAATTCTGGGATTCTCTGAAGTCACAGCACCTCTGCATTTAGTTATTTTTATTTGCTAAAAGCTACTTTGAGATCAATGACTGTCAGTGTTATTCAACAGAGGCTTGGCTCCTAGAGGAGGTTGTAGGGAACTGGGTCTTGCAGACCAAGCAGAAGTTTGTCAGATGTAGGTAAAAACAGGCTTCAAAGGCATGTCAGAAAGAAAAGAAGATGCAAATACATAAAGTCAGGTGATCTAGAGCCCACGAGAAGTCCTGCATGGCTCGTGCAGGGCTGCCCGGCTGGACAGTGAGAGGAAAGAGCAGAGGAACCTGAATGGCAAAGGAGCCTTGAACCCCAAACACTGGAAAGGTCGGGTGTCTGAGTCGGGGTCAGAGGGGATTTTTGCGGGAAGTCAGGGACCCCGAACGGAGGGACCGGCTGAAGCCATGGCAGAAGAATATCAATTGTGAAGATTTCATGGACATGTATTAGTTCCCCAAATTAATATGTTTATAATTTCTTATGCCTTCCTTTACTGCAATCTCTGAACATAAATTGTGAAGATTTCATGGACACTTATCACTTCCCCAGTCAATACCCTTGTGATTTCCTATGCCTGTCTTTACTTTAATCTCTTAATCCCATCATCTTCATAAACTGAAGAGGATGAATGTCGCCTCAGGACCCTGTGATGATTGCATTAACTGCACAAATTGTTTGTAGAGCATGTGTGCTTGAACAATATGAAATCTGGGCACCTTGAAAAAAGAACAGGATAACAGCAATGTTCAGGGAACAAGGGAGATAACCTTAAACCCTGACTACCCATGAGCTGGGCAGAACAAAGCCATATTTCTCTTCTTTCAAAAGCAAATAGGAGAACTATCGCTGAATTCTTTTTCTCGGCAAGGAACAGCCCTGAGAAAGAGAATGCATCCCTGAGGGGAGGCCTCTAAAATGGCCGCTTTAGGGGCAGCTGTCTTTTACAGTCGAAGACAAAGGGATGAAATAAGCCCCAGTCTCCTGTAGCACTCCCAGGCTTATTAGGACGAGGAAATTCCCGCCTAGTAAATTTTGGTCAGACCAGTTGTCTGCTCTCAAACCCTGTCTCCTGATAAGATGTTATCAATGACAATGCGCGCCTGAAACTTCATTAGCAATTTTAATTTTGCCCCGTCCTGTGGTCCTGTGATCTCACCCTGCCTCCATTTGCTTTGTGATATTTTATTACCTTGTGAAGTATGTGATCTCTGTGACCCATACCCTATTCGTACATTCCCTCCCCTTTTGAAAATTGCTAATAAAAACTTGCTGGTTTTACGGCTCAAGGAGCATCAGAAACCTGCCGACATGTGATGTGTCCCCCGGACACCCAGCTTTAAAATTTCTCGCTTTTGTACTCTTTCCCTTTATTTCTCAGACCAGCTGATGCTTAGGGAAATAGTAAAGAACCCATGTTGAATATTGGAGGTGGGGTTTCCCCCGATAGGGGATGCCATTTTTCTAGCCACAATATTCTATAATAATCAATCTCTGCTTCAGGAGGGCAAGATAAATAAATGTTGTATATATAAATTGTTGTGTTTGCTGATTTTAAATTAGAAAGCACTTTGGATTATATACAGCAGAATTTTTAAGCAGTGGCTTAAAAATTTGGGGGTCACACAAGGGATAAGACGGTGCCCAGAAAAACATGATCTGTAACATTAGATAAGAATAATCTGTTAAGGTGAGGGTCCCAGAGTACATTAAAAAGGGTATTGCATTCCTGTAAGTAGAAGGAGAGGAAATAGGGCCCCCACTCAGAGTGGAAGACCTGACAGCTACAAATTATCAGCCAAACATCTGGATATCCTTCTCTGGGTCCCACTGACCCCTTGCTAAAGAGACAAAAGTCCTTGGCAGCTTGGTCATGGCATTCACCTTCCAGATTCATGGAGACTGGTCCTGCTGTCCATGCTTCTGACCTCAAAGCCAGAGTTGCTCAAACCTGTCAGCCTGCCCTTTCCTCTCGCCACTCTTAACCTCTCTGGGCTAGAAAAGGGTAAGAAGAGGAAAGCGTAATGAAGCCACTGCCCAGAGAAGCCACTGTTCTGCCTTTGTTCTCCATTCTTCCTAACTAGCTTCGGAATAAGGCTGTCTCCTACCAAGCAAAGTCAGAGGACCTTGATGTGAGCCGTGGAATTCAAACCCAGTGCAAGCTCTTTAAGATCACAGATCTCATCACACCTTTACTGCCTACCTCGAGTAGATTCTCAACAAATCACAACAATTTATATATACAACATACAATGCTAAAAGGCTTGAAATTTAAGGATGCAAACCTTTTGCTTCAGGGGAGCAAGTAATGAAGTCCTGGTATGTGAAGGTGTGGCCAACACTTCTAAATACAGTGCATGTAAGGGGAGACGCAGCACTTCCTCAAAGAAGTACCAGCATTGAGAGAAGAATTTCTAAGGTCAAATATGTTTACATACTGAGAAGGAGGGAGATACTGTAAAGTTACAAAAGAAGCCCAGGAATATTTGACCAATATATTTAATTTAATACCTGCCTATATTCATTTAAGAATTTACATTTATGGTCAGGCACGGTGGCTCATGCCTGTAATCCCAGCACTTTGGGAAGCCAAGGCAGGTGGATCACCTGAGGTCAGGAATTCGACACGAGCCTGGCCAACATGGCAAAAACCAGTCTCTACTAAAAATACAAAAAGTTAGCTAGGTGTAGTGGTGGGTGTCTATAATCCCGGCTACTCAGGAGGCTGAGGCAGGAGAATTGCTTGAACCAGGAGGTGGAGATTGCATTGAGCCAAGATCATGCCATTGTACTCCAGCCTGGGCAACAAGAGTGAAACTCCATCTCGAAATAATTAAGTAAATAAATAAATAAATAAGAATATATATTTACCAGGGGAGAAAAAAACTACCTATTGGGTACCATGTTCACTATTTGGGTGATGGGTTCAATCAAAACCAAAACTTCAGCATCAGGCAATACATGCATATAATAAACCCACACATGCACCCCCTGAAGCTAATATTTTAACAATATATCTATGCTTATAAGTGTCTATTGGAGATTTATAATATAGACACACAGACACATGTGTATTTGTATATGTATGTTTCATATACATCCTACTGTGCTACTATAAAAATGCATACTATTTAGAGGAAACAGGAATTAGAAATGTATATATTAAAACCTAAGGAATTTGCTCAAAATTGTACCCAGAAACAAATTCAAAGTTTTAAAAGCTTTCACTGTAATTCAAGAAAGGCTGAAAAAAGAAAAACTAATTATTGAAATCTAGAAGCTATAAAAACATCACATATACCTAAAATAAAGTGAAAAAAGAAAATAATAGAGGTAGAAATCTCAATAACATTAGGAATTGGTCAACAAATTCAAGAACTTTATACTTAAGAAAAAATAAGCAAAATAAATCATGTCTAAAGAATTAAATGAAGACAAATAATAGTAATAATACAAATTTAGAAATGGTAGAGTATGCAACAATTCATAGGAAGGGAATTTGTCTAAATAGATTAGTATAAGCTTGTATATGCAATTCTTGTACCATGTTTAACCCTATGCTAATACATTCCAGAATCTGGACATTGTCTGAAAAATACAAATTTCCAAAACTGAAACCAGAAACAGTAAAATATGCTACAGCAGTAACAATAAAATAAAGTGAAAAAATAATCAAAGAACTACTTATCAAAAAAGGATCTGGAACCAGATCATTTTGCTAGTAGATTTTTTTCAAATTCTCGAGGAATAAAAATTTATATCTTCTATAATTTGTTTTAGGGCATGTAAGAAATGAAAATTACTCCATTTATTCTGTAATTTTTCCCTTCACTTTCTTTTGTTCCTATCTTTCATCATTTTATTTATTTTATTGGTCTTTTACACTCAGTTAACCCCATATTCCATCAAACTTGTTGCCTGACCAAAATGGTTTAAAAAGGTTTTTGCTTTTAAGGAGCTTTTAATATGTTATGAAACATGTTTATAGACAAGAAGTAAGCAGAAAAGTGTTTTTCTTATCCTCTTCAGAATCTAACATTTCAACAATAAATATGTTTAATGTGGGTGACTTCTATCTTGCTTTTTAAACAAAGACAAATGGTTTGTAATTATCATCCTTCCTTTTTGTATTTTAACTTTAATATACATATATATATATATATATATATATATATATTTTCTTAGTTTAGTCTATTTAAGGTCCTTCCCCTTTAAAAACTCTGCTAATCCTCTTAAGGAACTATGTCCAAATCTTGACTTTCTTTTTTTTTTTTTTTTTTTTTGAGACTGAGTTTTGTCTTGTCGCCCAGGCTGGAGTACAATGGCATGATCTCAGCTCACTGCAACCTCCACCTCCCAGGTTCAAGCAATTCTCCTGCCTCAGCCTCCCGAGTAGCTGGTAGTACAGGCGCCCACCACCATGCCCACCTAATTACTGTATTTTCAGTAGAGACGGGGTTTCACCATGTTGGCCAGGCTGGTCTCAAACACCTGACCTCAGGTGGTCCGCCTGCCTCGGCCTCCCAAAGTGCTGGGATTACAGGCGTGAGCCACCGCACCCAGCCCATATCTTGATTTTCTAATTCTTACATTTGCAGTGACTCCATACTCATAAGTCCTGTTCCTTACCAATGATTTTCTCTAGAATACCAACTGTTTAATATTCAGGATTAATTCCTCAGTAAACAAGCCAGAGTTATGAGCAACTGAAGAAACTTCCTAACTCCAGGAAGAAGTCTGCCATTACCATTGGCAAGACTTGCTGGAAATCTGAACAGTGTGGAAACCTCAGAAATATTTCCAGTTTGCAAAACCGTGTTCATCAAGTTCAAGGGCAAAACTAGTGAAAGGAAAATTTTGCCACCATAGTTTTCTCTTACGCCTCTTCTTTAGGAGTGGAGAAGAGGAGAACTTTCTCCATCTGTCCACAAAGATTTGAATCCTTTCACAAAAGAAAGGATGCAGTTTTGCTGAAAGCATTCAAAATTGTTTACCTTTAAACTCTTCAGCACCAGGAACAATGATAAATGTCCCCTCCCCACAGCCTCCCTTAATTTTGTTCCTACCATGGAACTAATTGCATTAAAGTTCACACATACACACACACACACACGATGCTTGCTGGAGGGTATGATTCAATGTTTTGTTCTTCAAGGCCTAGCACAGTACCTAGAACATAGTTTACACTTAACAAGTGTTATTTGAAATGAAAAGAAATCAAATGAAATTGAATCTAACTAAAATGAAGGTACAATGAAAAAGCTATGGGAACAGAGGAAAGCAATTTCTAATTCTGCCTGGGAGCATTAGGAAAAGATGAAACACGAATAATGCAAAATGTGTTTTGAGTTATGCAAACCATTTTGACAATACAATTTAATTGCATGGAGCAAACATGTATTTAATTGTAATAATAAATATTTACACATTTTTACATAGCATTTTAATCTTCAAAACCCTTCCAGGCACTAAATTATTGAATTTTCTAGACTATATTCTTCAAAAACTCATCCACATTGATTTAATGTTTCCAACAGAATAGCTAAATGAAAATATAAACAAATTAAATTAGCACAAAGCTCAAAATTTCTCTCCACATTATTCAGACCACCCACCTTCTCCCCTAGAGGTGGTACCAAGAAAAACCAGATGATCCCAATTCTATTTCCAACAAATGGGGACCACCGTGTCAATATGGACACCAGCATCATCTTACCATGTGCATAACAGACACAATCTAACAAGACACACAGATCATCCAGGCCCTAAAGTGAAAAGCAGTAGTTTCCCAAGCTCCATGTTGGCTATTCTTTTCTACTCCCGGTAAGAACTTCTAGGACTAATGTTTGTCTCTAAAGAGACAAGTCTCTGATTATATAAAGACAAGTTTCTACACTGGCATATATCTGTGCTGTGAGATATGCATCTGTAAAAAGATGTTTAATGGGACTTTTCTTATCACATAGTTTGAGTACAGCCCAAATGCTGAGAATGATCGGAGAAAAATTCCTGAAGTCCACCTCCAGCTTATGTAAGAAAGGCCAGAGATAGAAAGAGCAATTAGAGAATGTTATCAAGCACCAGTTCGAGAGTGTCTTCCTCCTGCCCTGAGCCCAAAGTGGGAGGTCCCAAGAGACCCCTTCCCAGAGGCCAGAGAGGGCATTTTGAAGAAGAGGTCGGAAGGACAAGGAGAGGGAGAAAAAGAGAGAAGGAACTGGCCCCTCCCACTGTGTCTCTGAGCCAAGGTGAGGCCAGGGGTGGGAAGGGAAGAAGCTCTGGATGGAATGAGAGATTGAAGTTTTGATTTAGACTCGAGGAGACATTATAACTCCTGAAAGTGAATCATAGCTACCTCAGATTGTTCTTACAACTGAGAGCCATTCAAAAGCAATGAGACCTGCCTAAGGTGCTATCCTGGGTCAGGGAACACAGATTGGACAAAGCCATGAAGAGAAAAATAAATAACTCTGTATTCCTTTTGTATCCACTGAGATCATCCCACTTAATTAGCCAGTTACATTTCCTTAAAATATAGCCTCATTTGTCCTAACATGGCCAATATAAATATAACAGAATAGTCTATTATCTTAGCAGTCATAATGACTGAATTGGCTTAACCACATAGTAATCCAAATAATTGTGCAAAAATCAACCTTAATTATCGTTGAAAAGTCTAAACAACCACACCACACAGAGACTGACTGGATGAATGGCTGTGTATACCTGCAGCTTTAAACTTGTGTCCTTTTTTTCATAATATAACTCACAATAAAACTGAATTATGAAATTTAGATCATGCTGTCATTAACATGACAGACGTTATTACTTGTCTAGGAAATCAAAACCTGGCAGACATTCAGCATCATTGTTGTTTTAAACAAATACTTTGAATTTTCTACTCAGAAACAGGCTAAGGGACTAACCTGGAAGATTAATAAGGACAAAGTTTAGCTAGGGAAACAAATTTCGACTAACACTTCAAATGTCCCAAGCTTAAACTACTTTTTGAGAGGACAAGCTGCGTAAGTGATGTATTCCAGTCCCTCAGGTAGATTGTGAGAATGGCCTCTTGATTTTGAATGACTGAGAGAACCAGGATTCATTCATCACCCGCAAAGAACCTGGAAGCCCTTTTTTTCACTAGGAACTACTTTCATTTTTACCTGTTGGAAAGGTCTATAACTCTGAGCAAAAGAAAATAAATAAACTGATCAGGAGATGACTACCTAGATTAATAAAATTTGGAATGTTTTGCAATTGTATGATAATGACAGTATTTACAATAATAAAATGGCTCGCAATTTGAATTTACAATCCCTAGTTACTCCACAAAGCACTAGTGTTTTAGATGCAAGATTGGCTATTCACAAGACTTCTGCCCAGCTCCTATATGAGGATTCTATTATGGGTAAACTGGAGACAAAATGGGAGTTTTAATATGATTATAAGTCAGTGGTTTTTGAATTGTTAACTTACAGGAGACCTCAGAGGAATATGCTGAATATATAGTCCGTGAAAGACACAATTAAATAAACAAAAAGCAATTTACAAGCTGGAAAACATTTTTAGTTCTTATGGAGCGTTGTAACACACGTCCTCTAGCATCCGACTTAACAGGGCTGAGCTGACACCACAGAAAAGAGGCAAGTAAATGAATTTCGCTTCATAGGCCCAGAAACTGAAAGCAAATGGCTTGTGGGAAAGCATTTCAAAATGGAAAATATGAATCATGAGGTGAGACATGATTTCTGGGGACATGGAAACTCCTTAGAACAAGACTCATCCTAGTGACATTGACATGAAGATGAGACCTATTTATTTATGTGTTTATTCATACATTTACTGCACCTTGTCCATTACCAAAAAAAGATTCACAGTGAATGAGAAAATCCGAGTGGCTGAGGGGGATATTTTCAGTCTGGATTGGGCAGTGTTTTGCACCTATGGTCATGTGAGGTGGTTTACGTGCAGCTTCATGTTTGCAGTTCAAGGGTGACCGTGGCAATGGGAGCCAACCTCCCTATTTTCTTGACTGTTAGCTCTATCATTGCTCATCTAGGCCACTAATTTTTCACCCTGAAATGCCCGTCTGATAGCAGCAGTCCAGAAGAGAAAGACAGCCCCCCATCAATGCAATTGCACACACATTGTGGAGACCCCAAGAAGAAACACACACCTGCCCCGGTCCCAGCCGAGAGGTAATGGTTACAAAACTTAGCAGAAATGAACCTCAGAGGCTCTCAGATTCTCTGACTTTTCAAAACCAACCGGGTGTCCAACAGTCGTATTCAATTCTGACACAAACCACCCAGAGTCAGCATCAGACTCCACAGGCTTAAGGATTCAGTCTCAAAAGACTGTCCTCACCTCAAATACCAATCACAAATGGAATGTTGTGGCTTTGCTACAGTTCTGTCTGGCTTTGCTACAAATTTGCAGGGTTCTTAGGTGGCCCCTGCTTTCAGTTTCCATAATGTGTGAGAATGACTCACAGAACTTAGGAAAATGCTAACCTTACCAATGCAGTTTCTTCTAAGGATAAAAATGAACAGCCAGATGAACAGCTACACAGGGTGAGGTCTGAAAGGGTCCCTAGCTGGGGAGCCTCTGTCCCCGTGGAGTCAGAATGCACCATCCCCTTGGAGGCTGTAGAATGGGGCTGAAAGTTCCAACCTTCTAATCCAGGCTTGAACTTTCTGGTAGCCAATTCCCATCTAGGGGCCACCAAGAATTATATCATCAACATAAACTCAGGTATGGTTGAAAGAGGCTTCTTATGAATAACACAAGAGTTTCCTATCACCAGTGTCACTCAGTAGATCCCAAGAGTTTTAAGAGCTCTGTGCCAGGAACCCAGAGCAAAGACCAAATTTCCATTTCTTCTTACACCACACAGGCTCCTCTAGCATTAAACCTAAAGGGGCTCTGTGAGATCATCTCATCCAAACCAACTATCCCATCTCCTTTTACCTCCATGAACCCTCCAGCCTATATAATGGCGACTCAGTTTTGTTCAGTAAACATTTTCTAAGCCAATTATGAGTGCTAGACACTGCCAGGGATAGAAGAGCAAGAGGTGGCCTATCTCACTGGCTAACATTTATACGGGTCACTAAAGAGCGCTTCCCGGATTTATCTCATTTAATCCTGTTAACTATCCTATGAAGTTGGACACATTTTACAGATAAGAAACACAAGCCTTTGCAAGGTTAAGGAAGGCCAAGGTTATGTCTTAGGAAGCCATGGAAAGAGCACTTGGAGTCAGGTCTGTTTGACCTGGGTGCAAGTTCTCTAGGCTGCACCACTCTACCGCCCAGCTATTGGGAGTGAGTGGACTGCTCTGGAACAAACTGTAAACTCGAGGTTAAAGTAACCCACAAGAATCACAAATCATATAAGAGTCGGGCATGTCTTTAAAAGCTGTGCCCCTGATATTATGATCCTTGGGGTAATTTCTTTGGTTACTATGAGTGAGCATTTTCAGTTAGGGGAGACATCCTGAATGCAACCACAAAAATTAATATAATCAAAACAAATTTTTTCAAAAATAAAGTTTCACTCAAAATTAAACCTCATTAATTCAGATGCCCCAGTTCATAATCAGTGTTAAATTAACAGGAACCATGCTGAATTTTACCTTTCCAAACCCTTTCCTCATAAATCAAGAAATTAATTACAGTTGTGAGATTTACTCATTATTTGATTCCAGAGCATTTTATCATTCTCGATTAAAACTCTACATTTCTATTTTGACTAGGATTATATTAAGCCACACTTGTAAAACTTAATAGAAAGGCAAAATAGAGTTCTTACTGTGTGTAATACAGTATATAGTTACTAGAAATATATTTATACAGCAAAGCCTTTTGATTTGGTTATTTTAAAAAATTGCATAATCAATTTGTTATAAGTTTATGTTGTTTAATGTCTGTATACAGAAAAATCTACACTTTGTGTTGTATTCAATATAATTCTTACAAAGAATGTGATTCTGGTGGTTATTTCCCAGGTAATAACATCATTCATAATAAAAACTGTAACTTCTAAGACTTCAGTAGCATTGGAATTTAAAAGTTATTTAACAATAAAGCTCTAGGGAAACCCTAAGGGTTCTTCCAGGCTATAAAGTATGTTCAGTTGCCTTATAAGTTTGAAACAAATATTTTTCTTTATGGATTGTTTGCTAGACTAAAGGATGTTTTCCCCTTATTTCAGGTTCACATGAGATATGAATCTCTGAGTCCATTTTTAGCCAGTGAACCACATGGACATCAGTGTCACCTCCGGAAGAGTTGGGCTTCAAAAGACGTAGAATGAATGCAAACACATCTGAAGTTCCTGTGTGAGCTTTTCTGTCTTGTTTTGTTTTTTAAGCTGTGTGTTTTATCCTGGCTCTTAATAGCATTCGAAAGTTGCCAATAGGCTGGGCACAGTGGCTCAGGCCTCTAGTCCCAACACCTTGGGAGGCTGAGGCAGGGGGATCACTTGAGCTTAGGAGTTTCAGACCAGACTGGGAAACATAGTGAGACTTTGTCTCTACTAAAAAAAAAAAAAAATAGCCAGGCATGGTGTTGTGCACCTGTAGTTCCAGCTACTCTGGAGGCTGAGGTGGGAGGATGGCTTGAACTGGGGAGGTCAAGCCTGCAGTGAGCTATGATTGCACCACTGCACTCCAACCTGAGCAATAGAATGAGACCCTGTCTCAAAAAAAAAAAAAGGTTGCCAATAGTCATGATTGAAACAAAGCTGGACCGTATAGTAATCTGCTAAAATGGAGGCAGGTTTTGTAAAAATAAAATGTGTTTTAATTTCAGTGGTTGAGGAATGAAAGAAAGAAATAGAGAACATGTTTCGGTGTGAGAAGGGCCTCCACCATTGTCAGGCTGCTGTCAGGGTACTGTTCCCGGGATACCGGGCAGGCGAGCACAGCAAGTGAATGCACCCTGGCTGATCCTGCCTCTGCACGCCAGGCGCAGTGCTTTCTTCAGTAGTCGGGCTCCGATTACAGAGAAATCTCATGAATTCAGGTTCAGCATATACGGAATTTGAGATCATTCATGGAATCACCACGTGTTAAAGTGGAGGGATCCGGGCAAGCACATTATCCAATTAGCGGGCATTTCACAGCTGGTACAGAAGAGGAAACTGAGGGCTAAAGCTGTTTGAAGGATGCGTCTAAGGTCATAGTGCAAGTCCTTGGGGAGAATCTTCTCCTCCCTGCCACCTCCCTACACCATATTCATAATCACTGACTGCTGTGGGTTAAATTGTGTCCCCCGCAAACATACGTTCAAGTTCTAACCTTTGGTATCTATGACTGTGACCTTATTTGGAAACAGGGAACTAAATCAAGTTAAGATAAGGTCATACTGCAGGACAGGCCCTAATAGAATAACTGACATTTTTGTAACGGAAGGGAAGTTTAGACACAGATATACAAAGGAAAGAAGGCTGTGTGGTGACAGAGGCAGAGATAAGAGTGACTCAGCTACGAGTCAAGCATTGCTGGCAATCATCAGATGCTGAAACAGGCACGGGAGGATCCTCCTCTAGAGCAGGGGTCCCCAACCCCTGGGCCATGGACATAACGGACTGCACAGCAGGAGGGTTGCACAGCAGGAGGTGAGCGGCGGGTGAGCAAACAAAGCTTCATCTGTATTTACAGCAACTCTCCATCACTCCTACTACAGCCTGAGCTCCGCCTCCTGTCAGATGAGCAGAGGCGTTAGAGTCTCACAGGGCCACGAACCCTATTGTGAACTGCGCATGTGAGGGGTCGAGGTTGCGGCTCCTTATGAGAATCTAATGCCTAATGATCTGGCACTGTCTCCATCACCCCCAAATGGGACCTTTTCCGTCTTGTTTTGTTTTTTAAGCTGTGTGTTTTATCCTGGCTTGTAGGAAAACAAGTTGCAGTTGCAGGAAAACAAGCTAGGGGCCCCCACTGTTTCTACATTATGGCAAGTTGTATAATTATTTCATTATATATTACAATGTAATCATAATAGAAATGAAGTGCACAGTAAACAGAATGCACTTGAATCATCCTGAAACCATCCCCCGTCAACCACCCATGGAAAAATTGTCTTCTATGAAACCAGTCCCTGGTGCCAAAACGGCTGGGGACTGCTGGTTTAGCCCCTAGTCTGTGGTAATTTGTTACAGCAGCTCTAGGAAGCTAATACAGTGACATTCACATATAATAGCATCAAAACCCTTTCTGTTCTAAGATCCTTTACAGTGGCAAGTGTCCCTAGTGAAGAGTCACAGCTAACCACAAGCACACGCCATGAAAAGCGGGTTTATTAAACATTTGTCATTGCCTTGGGTGTCATACCTTACCTCATTTAATCCTCATAACAACACGATGATGTCTAATTCTCCCAGTTTTCAAGAGGAAGAAATAGAGGTCTGAAGAACTTCAAGGAACTTTCAGAGTACTGATAAACTAGCACATGATGAAGCTGGGAATCCAATCTGGGAAAGTGTACCCTGCAACCTATGCACTTAGCACTAGCTCAGGCCAGCTGCACAAGGCAGGTCAGCCTGTGCACAGAATGTACCTGATTGTGCAAGATAGCAGCCCTGTAATGGCTGAAGAGAATGCAATGATGACAAACAAGCTAAGAGAAATTGTCAGACATGTCAGAGTCATTTAATATGCCACTAAAATGTCAGGCAGCGCATCTGTATTAGTCAGTTTTCTGTTGCTTATAATAGAATGCCCACATTTTATCTTTTTGGAGTCTCCTACGTAATTTTCTTTTTTTTTTTTTTTTTGAGATGGAGTCTTGCTGTGTCACCCAGGCTGGAGTGCAGCGGCTCGATCTCAGCTCATTGCAACCTCTGCTCCCCAGGCTCAAGCAATTCTGCTGCCTCAGCCTCCCAAGTAGCTGGGATTACAGGCACCTGCCACCATGCCTGGCTAATGTTTGTATTTTTAGTAGAGACAGAGTTTCAGCATCTTGGTCAGGCTGGTCTTAAATTCCTGATCTCATGATCCACCCATCTCAGCCTCCCAAAGTGCTGGGATTACAGGCATGAGTCACCGCACCTGGCCTTCTCCTATGTAATTTTGTAAAGGAATCAAATTTATTTCTTACAGTTCTGGAGGCTGGGAAGTCCAGGGTAAAGGAGGTACATCTGGTGAGAGTCTTCTGGCTGGTGGGGACTCTGTGTACTCCCAAGATGGGTCAGAACATCATGTGGGGAGGGCTGAGCATGCTCAGGTACTAGTTCAGACCTCTGTTCCTCTTCTTGTAAAGCCACCAGTCCCACTCCCATGATAATCCAACAATCCATTACTCATGACTGGATTAATCCATTCATGAGGGCAGAGCTCTCACCACCCAATCACCTCTTAAAGGCCCCGCCCCTCAACACTGCCACATTGGAGATGAAGTTTGAGCATGAGTTTCAGAAGGGACAAGCATTGATGCCATACAATAATCTAAATAAAATATAATATTAAAAATGTAGTTTAGAAGGCCCAGGTGCCAGAGCCCACTAATTGAATGCTTTGAATTTCTTCTCACTCACTCAAAGGCATGCAGAAAGCAAGCTCAGAAACAGCAGACTCAAACAGAAGAGTGCATTTCTCAAACATGCTCCAAGGAAGAGAAAATAAATGTGGTTTAATGATCTCCACAACCAGATTTTTGGGGCAAATGAGTGGAGTTTCAATAGGCATAAAAGGCACAAAAATAGCAAAAATAAAGACACAAAAGACATGAAAGTTCATGGGATATTTGTTACAGCAGCTCTAGGAAGCTAATAACGTGATGTTCACATATAGCAGCATCAGAGAGCTGTGAAGTTCATGCAGCCAGTCCAGTTGCATGCATGCGTGTGTGTGTGTATGTTTCTGTGTGTGTGTGTGTGTGTGTGTGTGTATGTTTCTGTATGCGTGTGTCTGTACGTGCACACACACAGACATGCACAGATGTGCACTCACTCATGGGGTCGTAGGGAGGAGTGTTTGTTGCTGACACTGGAAAGGTAGATGGATGAGCTGAGCTCAAGTGTTTACCAAAAAGGTATGCAGGCAGGACCTAAGCTTGTGGAGGAGCAGCGTATGAGGGTGGCCCTGGAGCCCTCATACAGAAAGTAGTTCTGCACTTTCAACAGCCCCCCAGCTCTGGGTGAGGAGGGTAAGTTCATTCTATCTTAACTGCAGTCTCAATAAAGAGGTGTACAAAGAATATAAACGCCTTATTTTTAAACCACAGTTCTTTCTCCACTCCTGCAGTCATCACTAATAGCCTGACCTGAACATAGAGAAGCTTCATGACTTTCACTGCCAAAAACATTTTTAAAAATTTTTAGAATTCCTCTAACTGGAGCAATAGTAGTTTCATTGAGTTCCATATTGAATTAAGATTCTCATGAATTTTTTTAATATAAAAAGGATTTTCTCTTTTGATATATACTTATTACAAACTTCCACAGAGACCTACCCAGCCCAAACTTTACCTCTAAACTAGGGATTGGCCAATTTTTTCTGTAAAAAGTCAAAGGGTAAATATTTTAGGCCTTGCCAGCCATGCAGTCTCTGTCACACCAACTCTGCAGTTGCAGTATGAAAGCAGCCATTGACAATATGTAAATAAGTAAGCATGGTTGTGTTTTAATAAAACTTCATATATAAAACAAGGCAGGGGCAGATTTAACCCCATAGTTTGCTGACTCCCTCTCTAGACCAACATAACCTTAGCCTTTTGCAATCAGAGAATGTATAATGCATTTTTATAACTGGTCAATTTTAATTTCGTCTTACTGTTCAGTTTTCTCATGCTGATTAATATTCAGATTAATAAATTATCATATGTATTCATCTAATGCCTTGCATCCCTGGGGCAGTATTAATATAAATTTGAATGCATTCAAAAGAATAGCTTTACCATTTAATTTCATTATTATTAATAATACACTTACAGTGTCTCTTTAGTTTAGAAAATTCTTTGTGGAGAATGTGGGTAGGCATCCAAAATGATCCCCCTAGCAACCCTCCAGGAGGACAACAGAATAAAGACAGACAGAGATAGCAGAGGGTCTCTTCGGCATTGGCGTTGTGTTCTAAGATTGTATTTAAAGATGACTGGGAATTTTCTCTGCGTTTTGAGCTAGAAGGTCCCACATCTCATTATCCCACCCCACAAAATAATCCTAATCAGACACATCAAGAGCATGGTTACCATGCAGCTCCTGGAATCAAGACTCATGACTCAGAATCTCAGAATCAAAACATACCTTAGATACAGGTGGCTCCAGTTACATGTGAGCCCCTGTAAATAAAAGAAACAGAGAAGAAGCATCATGCATGCAAAATTATGAATGCAAAATTAGGTATAAAACTGAATATTAATTTCTAAAGAGAAGAGAGATCTCAACAGATTATAAATGTTTGAAAGCTGAGGAATACTACCGCCATTTTCTTTCAGGTTACATTTTGAGTTTCCACTAAGATACTTCCTTCCTGTCATTTTTAAATTTTTGATGGGTTCATAAGTATGAAAAGACTATTAACAGTCTAAAATTAAAGAATGCACTAAATTAAAGTACATTTGTAATTGCTGTTACATTGTATAGAGTGACATAATTGTGTCATGAAATCACCCTTAGTGCATGAGTTTTGTCACTGAAACTTCTGTTTTGATATTGTCACTTGTTTTTTCGGGCTATTTTGCTGTGTTAGTGGCAATTTTGCATGCTGTTTCATCTGGAACCACTATGCTTCGTCACGACGAGCTGTGTCAGATACACTAAAATTCAAGCTGATATGTTGAAATGCATAAGAACATGCAACTTCACAAAAGGTTGTATCCATTTCCAGCAATGTTGCACACATGTTACCTACAAGCCCCAGAATTCTGATCAATTTTGTTTCAAAAGAGTCACGGAATAAAACTAAGTTGAAGTAGAAACAGACAGTGGTCTTCATAAATTGTGATTCAAAGATCTGCAAATTTACAGAATTGTTTGCCCATATAAACGCGTTGCTAGGGACTTACAAGGATCCTTTGCACGAGTGGGAGGTGGAAGTTTCCGTTTCATTTACTTGACAGGAAACCTCCCTCTGACCTTAGAAGTTCTTCCGGTTGGGCTCCATATCAATCACAGCTCTCTGGTGGCCAACCAGCCCATGACACTGCGTATGTTACCTTCCAATGCAACCCAGTCCAACTGTAGACATATTGAGTTACTACGGAATAATAGCATGTGCTAAACAGCAAATAGGAATAGTATATGCTAAATAAAGATATAATAATAATAGTATATCCTTATGCTAAACTAAACCCACCTTCTAATAACTATTAATATTATCTGGTGGTCTTAAATCTCCTCTTTGACTGATAGATCTAATCACTCTTCCACAAAACAGTCATCCAAACATTTGAAGACAGTGGTCATGTCATTCCCTGTCTTAATTTGGGTTCCCTAAAAAGCATACTCTGTCTCAAGGATCTGTTCAATTGCAAGCAGTTTATGTGATAGGTGGTTCTAGGAAACCTAGTAAAAGAAAGAGGGCATGGAGAGAAAAGAGAAAGCAGTTGATGAAGTGTGCATGGTCAAGCCAGTTACCGCTGCGGCAAACTGGAGCTCCATCCCTCTGGGAAGTGCTGAGGAGCCAGCATAAAATGCATGCCTCTGAGTCATCCCACCTGAGGGACAAAGGAGCTGGGGATTTATGCACCAACTCTCATTAGGTATTAGTTGAGGGCTGCTTTTGAGAAGCATTAATGTAAACTGACAGATCGAGCTCCAGCTTCTAGAGAAAGCCCTCAAACAAAGACAGGCAGAGGTGACCGCTGGAAATCAGCCAGCCTGCACTGCAGAGGCAAGGTCCGAGGGGACATGGGCAGCACATTCTCCATGTGCCCTGGGGTCTTCTGGGGAATCTGCATATGGCACAGCCACAGGTCTTCTCCATCCCCATCCATCAGATGGGCTTGGCTTTGTTTGTTTTGTTATTGTTTTCTTCCTCAGCACTGAACATGACACTCCGTGTCTGACCATGCCTTCCCAGTTCCCAAATTTCTGGTCCCAGAAGGTATATACACAATACAGAACAGACACCTTTATTGATCAACGGTAGAAACAAACACAATCAGGTTCCACCACCAAGTGGCCAACAGAATTTAATCAAACTGAGTGGGCATGGTGTGGTTCTGATGTGGCTTCCCTACCTGGACTTCTGAATGGCTTTTGCTAGAACCATGCCCAGATAAGTCAATTGGGAAATTCCAATTTTTTTAAAACAAGCTAGAAACATTCACTCTTTCCTAGTCACCTATCACCTAAAAGGAGGTTTTTCTTTAGTACTTTTATCAGTCTATTCTCACATTGCTATAAAGAAATACCTGAAATTGGGTAACATATTTTAAAAAATGTTTAATTGGCCCATAGTTCTGTAGGCTGTACAGGAAGCATGATGCTGGCATCTGCTCAGCTTCTGGGGAGGCCTCAGGAAACTTACAATCACGGCAGAAGGCAAAGGGGGAACAAGCACTTCACATGGCTGGAGCTGGAGGAAGGTGGGGGAGGTGCCACACACTTTTAAACAACCAGATCTAGTGATGACTCACTAACTCACTATCACAAAAATAGTACCATGGAGATGGTGCTAAGTCATTCATGAGAAACTGCCCCCATGATCCAACCACCTCCCGCCAGGCCCCACCTCCAACACTGCGGATTACAATTCGACATGAGATTTGGGTGGCGTCACAGATCCAAACCATATCAATACCCTATTACATAAGCAAAGGGAGATCAATCTAAGGTTAAATGATGGAGAATAAATGAACATTTATTCATGTTAAATAATCAAAGATAGCTTTTTGCTACACAGTGATAGTATTTTTACTTTGATTCGTTACTATAGTAGTTTTTAAATATGCCCACAAGTTCTTTGCTACTCCTGCCTTCAAAAGGTGCGGCTGAATTTCCCTCCACTTGAGCATGATTGTCCTTCAACAGAAGTCAGCATGTAAGATTCCTGAGAGGTCGTAAAAGGCACTGTGGCTTCCTTCTCACTCACTCTCTTGAATCACTCTTTTTCAGGAAAGCTGGCTGCCATGTTGTGAGACACTACAGCAGCCCCGTGGAGAAGCCCACATGGCAAGAACCTGAGGGCTTCAGCCACGAGCAGTGTGAGTCAGGTACCATGAAGGCAGGTCCTCCCATCCCAGTCAAGCCTCACCTGGGAGGCCGAGGTGACCAGATCACGAGGTCAGGAGTTTGAGACCAGCCTGGCCAACACAGTGAAACCCCATTTCTACTAAAAATACAAAGAATTAGTTGGGCATGGCAGTGGGTGCCTGTAATCTCAGCTACTTGGGAGGTTGAGGCAGGAGAATAGCATGAACCCGGGAGGTGAAGGTTGTAGGAGATCATGTCACTGCACTCCAGCCCAGGTGATAGTGTGAGACTCTCAAAAAAAAAAAAAAAAGAAAGAAAAAGAAAAAAGAAAAAAAGAAAAAAAAAAGCATGCATGGCCAATTGGCCTTGTGAGATCATCAAAAGTTACCAGCTTTTTGCCTCAACATGGAAGAATTCTTTCTTGTGATTCTTTGATCCCAAACCTGTTTTCCTCTAGTCCTTAATGAAATTCTAAATTGTCTATTGACAACTTTTCCATTACCATTTCTTTAATTGCATGTGGTTTTACCAGCTCACCCCACCACAAAGCTCAGCAGTGTAAATGCTATCTAAGCCTTACAGCTGTGCAACCAGGACTTAAATTCTATCAATGGATGGCTCTGCCACCTTTCCCCAAGAGGTCCAGAAGATCTCTCTTGCTTGGAATGGGAGGCAGAGGCATTAGATGTCAGGGCAGGGCTTTATCTGGTTATGTTTTCATGAATTATCTGCTCTAGCTTTCTTTTCCCAGCCCCTTTCCCAAATGATCCTGTAACAACAACATGTGAAACCTACCTGATTTGGCCCCATGAGAGAACGCCTTTCTGTCTTTGGTGGCTTTTGAGCAAAACAGTCAGGAACAGCCCCAGCCAATCCCATTGACTCTGGCCAATTAGTGTTTCAGCAGAGAAGTATTTCTGACCTAACACATGGGTTCCTGTGCCTTCCAGACGACTATGGGGAAGTTATTAAACAGTAAATTAGGGCTCAGTGAAGAGTTATCTTTTGGTCCGTGATCTTGCTTTACTGACAACAGCCAATAGGCTTCTCCTTGTGGTGGACTGAACTTGCATTGTCTTCTTTTATCCACAAACAATGGAAACAGCTGCAGTTGCAAGTTATTGCTTGCCAGAGCTTATTTCTCTCATACCTGTTCAAACATCTATGAGCAGCAAAAAAGCTGATGGAAGGGAAAGGTTACTTTGCTGTCTTCAGATTATAGGTGACTAAAGAATTGAATTTGTGCTGACACCAGGATGGAATTAAGGATATTTTCTCCTACAGTTATGTCAGAACTAGAGAGTAAAATGCTGGTAGTCAATGTAAATATATATGCTCCATGTTCTTAATTTTTTTTCTGCATTATTTGGAACTTCCACATAAATTAGAATGTGGCCCATCGTAGTCATTGTACTGTAATCATCCTTCAAAAGAAATGCAATGTTTTACCTGGTAATACACGTTATCAGAGTGAGTCAGTGAGTCCATGAGTATCTCAGCTGGTGAATCTCCACCTCTGATCCTGGCCACTCAATTGCCCAAAGGTTGATAAATCATCTGACTGCTTACAAAACTCCACACACTCCCCTACACCAGCACCCAGTTTGATCCTCTTCCATTTGGATGCTTATCTGTGGGTCTTTCTTGCCTTCTCAATTCACATTTTAATTGAGATTTTGTAAGTCAAGCCAAATTGATGCTTTTCAAGAGTTTATTCCCATCTCTTCCATTGTTCTGTAATTATAAGTTGGGTCCAAGACAATTCAGAATCTTGTGCCAATCCCAAAATTATTCCAAATTGCTTATTTTGGGGATGAGTATTAGAAAGTCTGGCACATAGTAGGCATTTAATAAGTGTGTATAGAACCCCAGTACATATGCATGGCTTTTTTACTGAGGCAATTTTTTATTTTCAGTAGAAATAGAAGCAAGATGGCATGTGACACATGGACTGGAGATCTCTTTGATAACAGGGGACACTAAACAGAATTTCTAGAAGGGGCAGAGTTCTCCTAGCTTCCTGATTAACACATCTTCTCCCAGTCTTAGTTGATATCTTCAAATATCCATAGATCATGCAATAAACATGCCGGAGCTTACAGTTATTTGATCAATGAGGATATACAATTCCATAATCTATCTAAGATTTGTTACTCCCAGAACTATGAAAGTCTTTACAATTACACCTTCTGATACAGACTTGGTTCTAGTGTGATAGGTTGGCCCTAGGTGTTTCCTTCCTTCCTTCCTTCCTTCCTTCCTTCCTTCCTTCCTTCCTTCCTTCCTTCCTTCTTCCTTCTTTCCTTCTTTCCTTCCTTCCTGACAGAGTCTCACTCTGTTGCCCAGGCTGGAGTGAAGTGGCATGATCTCGGCTCACTGCAACCTCTGCCACCTGGGTGCAAATGATTCTCCTGCCTCAGCCTCCCGAGTAACTGGGACTACAGGCACGTGCCACCACGCCCAGCTAATTTTTTGTATTTTTAGTAGAGACAGGGTTTCACCATGTTAGCCAGGACGGTCTCTATCTCCTGACCCCTTGATCTACCTCCCTTGGCCTCCCAAAGTGCTGGGATTACAGGCATGAGCCACTGCACCCGGCCAGGGTTTTCTTTTAATAAAATGAAAGAAAAAGGAGGAGGAGAAAAAAGAGAGCAGGGGGGCCCTTTAACCCCCAAAGCCAGCATATGCATATGAGCATGTAAGAACAAAAAGATGAGGTGCACAAACTAAACTTTTAAAAATTCCATCCTGGGAGTGGTCATTTTTTCATGAAATGAATCCTTCCCATCTCCTTATTCTGGTGAAGAAATGAGAAGATTGATGAAAGCACCTTTCTTTCAAAAGTTCTTCCTGTCAGTTCAGAGCAAGGAAAATTAAAATACCAAACAAATTCATCCATCATGATAGGCCTCTTGTCTCTTTTTCATCTTTCTTCTCCTTCCCAGATTACTCATCACTCAGTCACCTTGTTTTCACTCCCCATCTGATGGTGGGATCATTTATAATAGTTAACACTTGCTATATCTAAAGATACTGGTGTTTTAGTACTTAATATTTGCTGTATGCATAGGATCACAAAGAACTTCATGAATATTAATCAGGGGTTTCAAGCTATTTCAAAAATTAGAATAGGTAAGGAAAGTGAGCTTTAGAAAATCAAGCAGTCAACTGCTACTTCCTAGTAAAAACTCAAGCGTTTTGTCTGGACACTGGGGCTCCCCATGACATCTAGCTGTTGGCTGCATGACCCTAGCAAGGGTATCAGCCAGTATAAGTTAGGCTATGCTGTGGTAACAAAATACTCCCAGACCTCAGTGGTTTATAACTACAACAGGTTATTTCTCACTCACACCACATGTCTGTCACAGGGTGGCAGTGGCTTTGCACCCCATCATCCTTACTCTCAGACCCAGGCTGTTGGAGAAGTTTCTGTCCTGGACCTGCCTAGTTGTGTGGCAGAGGGAAGAGAACACATAGAAAATAACATGCTGACCCTTCAAGCTTCTTTCCAGAAGAGCCCCACATCATTGCACTCAGTCTGTTGGCCAGAGCAAGTCCAAAGGCCCTGTCCATGGGGCACATCATCCTCTCACAAGGATAGGTAGCAACTACTGGGAATATTATACAACCTATCACAAGAGAACTCCGTTTTCCCACTTGTGAAAAAAGTTTGGCTTGTGCTACTTCTTATATAAAGCCTGTGATGTAATAATCCCAAAAACTATTTGGCAGAGAAGTAGAGCAGTATTATTATAATTATAGTTCATACCTGCCGGCTATAAGCACCATAAATTCAGTGTTCCCTCATAAAAGCAACAGGCAGAGTTAGAAAAGCCTTCTTGTTCAAGTCATGGTCAATGTAGATTTTCTGGAAGATGCCTACCAGCAATGACCGATATGCCTTCTACCTCAAAATTCTATGATACTATAACACAAAAGAGGGCAGCAAAGTCTGAGAATTCTGTGAACATATTCTAGCCAGGTTTTTCTTTAAAATGTATCTGCTTCATAATTATCTTCAAATTTCAAAATACTAACATTATAACTCTTTTAATTATCTAACCAGAAACACCCTATCTAGAAGGAAGTCTTAAAACCATAGCCAATATTGGCTTGTGCAAGGAAAACCCATGGGTTTCTGGTTCTCACTTGAATTGTATTGTGAGAATCATATTTACCTGGTTATACTACTATAACATAGGAGGCTGAGCATTAAGGTCATGATCCTTTAAAAAAATGTTGTGGAAAGATAGGTGATTAAAAGTTACTAATAAATGATTTATACATTACAGGTTCAGAATGCCTTATCTGAACTCCTTGGAGCCAGATAAATTTCAGAACTCATAACCTGCAGATTTCTGAAAGGTAATACAATGCACATACCATTACTACTTAACACCTCCATTGAGGTATGAGGCTGGACCCATAATCAAATCTATTAAATACCCCAGCATCAAAAATGTGTCAATGTGCACATAAGCATAAAAAATAAGACAATGAACAACTTTTTGTGTGTTTAGATTTGATTTTCTTTTTTTCCGAATGAATTTGCTGCAAGCTTATAATGAAATTCTGGGTTTTCAAAGCTTTGAGGATTTTGAAACTGTGGATAAGGGACTGTGGACTTTTGTTTTATTTAGTACTTAAAATATTCCTATGAAGTATTTCCCAGCATGTATTAAGTGAAAAGCAGCAAGGTGGAGAAAAGTATGGATCATATCCTAGAAGAGGAGGAGAAATAAATATTTACTTATATTTTAAAATTTTTCTTAAACTGAAAAAATAAAAAGGAAAGATAAACCAAAACTAAAACAATGGGAGCAGAGAGAACAGTGTGGAGAAGGCTGAGATTAAAACTGGCTTTTTCTGAATACGCTTGACTGCACTCCACACTTTAATTTTAAAAAACATGCAACCCTTAAAAATCTAAAGCAGGCCGGGCGCGGTGGCTCAAGCCTGTAATCCCAGCACTTTGGGAGGCCGAGACGGGCGGATCACAAGGTCAGGAGATCGAGACCATCCTGGCTAACACGGTGAAACTCCGTCTCTACTAAAAAAAATACAAAAAAACTAGCCGAGCGATGTGGCGGGCGCCTGTAGTCCCAGTTACTCAGGAGGCTGAGGCAGGAGAATGGCGTAAACCCGGGAGGCGGAGCTTGCAGTGAGCCGAGATCGCGCCACTGCACTCCAGCCTGGGCGACAGGGCGAGACTCCGTCTCAAAAAAAAAAAAGAAAAGAAAAAAAAAGTCTACAGCAAAGTACAGAAAATAAATGGGCTCATTGGGAGAATCAAGCCAGCAGCGTGCCCATACAGAAAGGGATGATTTCAATGAGTTCAGAACACAAAATCCAAATGGACATCCTTACAAAATATAACCTAAACACAAGAAGAACTATTACAAAGTTAAACCATTTTCAGTTATCACATTGTTGGTGTTAATGTCGCAATCTTTATTCCCCTACTGTTTTCTGTATATTTTTAGATAAAGCAAATGAGTAAATATGTTGGTTTGAGATGGGTGCCAGAATTTTATACAACAAAAAAGGTGATGCAGAGGTATTATTGGAAAAGTTTTGAAAAACCTGAGAACCTGAATTTGTGTTGGAAGTATGAGTATGAAGTTAACCAAATTGAAAGGAGAATATTCCTAAGTTTAAAAAAAAGAGAGAGGGGAACCTATGGTCAAAAGAGAAGTAATAAACAAGTGAGCCAATTATCTACATGTGGACTCTCTTGCTTTGTCTATTGAGAAAGCTGTTGAAACAAGAACCAACTGCAAAGCAGTGAGCACCGGAAAACAATGTAATGAAAGCCTCTAAATACACCTTCCATCAATAGGAGCGTGGATCATTGGCGATACAGCTGATTCCAAGTGTGGGATGGGAAGTGTTTAACATCAGCCTGGAACTCTTCTCATTGCAAAAGACAGGCAGTTATCAAAGACCACAGGTGTTATGTCAAAAGGAGTCAAGAGGCAGCTTACAGAAACTCCCAGTGGCCAAAAATAGAACAATTTCAATATCAATAAGAAAAACAACTACAATGGATTGAAACAAATGGCATATCTTTAAACCTATGAAATGAATCCACTGGTCACTTTCAGAGAATGCTAACACCAACACATTAGTTTTGAAAACAGGTAAACAAAAGTAAAGAATTAAGTATTTAGCATACCTTTCCTGTACAGACTCTCTGAGATATCAAATAGTAGATGAGGAGATATTTCTCTTTACAGAAAAAATTATCAAGCTAAAAAATGAAGAATGAATGGCAGAATTAGAATACCATTTTCTTGCAATCCCTAATTAAATAATAAATGTAGCTATTGCTCATTAAATGCTACTAGCATAACAAAAAAGAAGATAATTGAATATTACCTTCTTGTGGTGGAAGTCACAAAAAACAGAACTTGAATCCACACAAGCCTCTATATTTTATTAGCAATTTATAGCAAATATAGGGACAGAGGAAGATACAAAATGACATCATAGGGATGCAGTAGGCCACATCTTGTGTATTAGGCATGTATTTTTTTATTCTGATGTTTTGATACCTGGGGCCTTACTGACCAAGAGAGACTGCCTGTTTCAGGGCCACCCAGTTCCTAGAGATAATAAACCACCTGTTTTCAAGCGCGCATCATACATTTCGTATGCAAACCAACAATCCAAAGCCATACCTACCTCCTCCCACAACACACCTACAACCTCTGTTGAGCTTTTACACTCCAGGCCAATAGTCTCCTGCCCTAATAACCCTAAGCCCAGATATCAGACCACCGAAGACAGTCCTTATACCTCAGGACCGGGTGAAATTATTCAAATGATCTGTTCTAAATTTGTTTACCCTATCTTGCCTTTCCCATGGAAACCACAGTAAAAACTCTTGCCCCGTTTTCTTCACACTGTCTGCCTTCTGACTGACCCTGACACTTCCCTATAAGCCCCTCAGTGCCATTGTGTGGCCCCTTCCTCTTGGGAACTGTGAGTAACAGGCTATCTTCAGTAGCCATCCTCTCCTGATCTGTTGCCTAACCATCCCTAAATAATAATATCACCTACGTTTTAAAACCCCTGGGCTCTTACTGACCAAGGAGGACTGCATGTCTCAGGACTACCCAATTCCTACAGATCTTAAGCAACTCTTGACTGACTGTGGGAAACTCTACAAGACAAACAACAAATTGCAAGGGAATTTTACCTCAATATAAAGGAAGAAATAGCAAGGTGACAGAATGAGAGGGAGGAAGAATCTCTGATTAAAAGAGACATACAAAGTCGGGCATGGTGTCTCACCCAACCATATAATCCCAACACTTTGGGAGGCAGAGGTGGGAGGATCGCTTGCGTCCAGTTCAAGACCAGCCTGGGCAACACAGTGAGACTTCGTCTCTACATATAATTTTTAAAAAATTAGCCAGGCATGGTTGCACACATCTGTGGTCCCAACTACTTGGGAGGCTGAGGTGAGAGGATTACTTGAACCCAGAAGGTCAAGCCTACAGTGTGCTGTGATTGTACCACCTGCACTCCAGCCTGGGTGACAGAGCAAGACCCTGTCTCAGTCATAGTAAGAAACATATTGGCCAATTGCAATGTAGCGACCTGATTTTATTGCTGATATGAACCAACTATTAAAACTATTATGGGACTGCTGGGGAAATTTGAACACTGGCTTGATAGCTTATATTTGATATTATGGAATTACTGATCTTTTTTTAGGTGTGACAAAGGCTTTGGTAACAGTTTTTAAAAACAGACCTCATCTTTTAGAAGTTCCAACTAAAATATTTATTAATTAAACAACACGATACCTGTAACTCACTTTGCAATCATCTGGGGTTGGGAGATGAGTTGAAGTGGAGAAAAGATAAGATTGGCTGAAAGTAACAGGTGTTAAAGCAGGGTCATGAATACGCAGGTGCTTATTATATATACTATTATATATACTATTCTGATGAATTTTTTTAATTTCTGAAAATTTTCGTAACAAAAAGTAAAAACATAATGAGAAACTTCTTTGAAGATGGTGTTATCTGCCCCAATTTTTTAGAAAAGATAAGTGAACTCAGAATGACTACATAATCTGCCCAACTGCTAGGAAATGGTGGAGCCAGAATTCAAATCCAGGTATGGCTGACCACCCAACTCCTTGCCTCACAAAGCCAAAAGGAAGGCCACCTCTGGAGGCTGTTCCTCTGGGCTCGTTGGTAAGAGAAAATTACGTCTTCTTTATTCCCAGAAGGCACTAGACAGGCGCAACGTGAACCACTGGGCTTGTTGCAACCGCAGCCTCAGGAACAGAGACTTCCCTCAAGTCTTCTTTGTTCCCTGTTTCCAGATTCCCCTTAAAGACCAAATGCTGCCTTGCAGACAGCACACCAGGAAGTATACATACAAATGAACCCTGATACCTTGAGCATGCAGTGACGTGCTCCAAGATATTTTCGAAACTTTCTCTTTTCTAGTAGCTTTTAGTGAAACCTTTCACTTGCAGCTTATGAACCACATAAAATCATCGCACCATTTTTGCCTGCATTTTGGATTCCAAATGCCATATCTTGGTCTGACCACACCCCCACCTCTCCTTATTCATCCAACTTTCCCCTAAATGGCTTTTCACTGCTTGCAGAAACTTAAATCTAATATTAATAAGAGCCAAAATAAAAAACCTACAATGCCTTCCACTTATATAGGGCTAGGAATTGCACGAAGCACTTTAGAAATATTATCCCCTTTAATCCTCAGAATAACCCTTCAAAGGATGAAGATTTGCCAGCATTGAGGCTGTTCAAAGAGAGAGCTCTGGGAAAGGGATTAAGGTGGTCCCAAGATTTGAATTAACCTTAGCCTTGACAAAGGACACTGGACACTAAGAGTCTTGGAACGATTTACGAACCAATTCTTTAAGTATCACTTTGTCCTGTCATCTATGACTTTTGAGAGCATCGTCAAGGAGAAAGACTAGGAAATATGAATAATCTGTTCTTTCCAATCTCCTCCCCAACAATGATCAAGGGGTAGCCAATAATTATTTTCTTTTTCTGAATCCAACACTTTTTTTTTTTTTAATGGAGGATTGCATAGAATTTGTTTAGTATCTCACGGTATCTAAAATGACTTAGGAAAACCAACATACTCAGAGCGTGCAAGCCCTTCCTGAATTTGCCTTTTGGATTTCTTCTGCATGGAGCAGATTGTGAAGACATGAAGATGCAATTCTTTATATCTCCTAATTTATCTTCTTTTCTCCTAATTTTTCTTCCCCTTAGCTCTCATATCAGGCCTCCTCATGGTGTTTGCCACTAATTTTAACTCCAACATCAAATTTCCACCTGAACATATGGACTATAAACATCTCAGCGGCCACAGGGCAGAGTGAGCGCTGCTCTCTGCTATGAGAATTTCACCTTCTGCAGACTAAATTTAGAAAGAGATCAAAATCTTGAAAGGGTTAGGGAGTGCTCAGATTCAACTTCCTCATTATAGTCTTTAAACTGCTTCCTAGTTCTGGTGCATTAAATCCTGGGCGTGGAGAAAAATGTTTGCCTCCAGTGCTAGTTTCAGAAAGAAATGCAGGCTTGGGCTACATATTGCTGTTTTGGGGCCAGTGCTTTATTTCTTCCTCTTAGTCAATAAGACAGGAACTATGATCTTAAATGGTTTTAACTCTTCCACTTAAGCATTTTTCATTCCAGATTGGACATCAGTGATGACAGCAGTAGGTGTCACATTCCTAAGACCCTAATCCCCTCTCACTTACATTTCTACTTCAAAAATTAAAAGCATAAGCAAATCTTTGAAAAATAACATTTTTTGTTTATTTGATGTATAAGTGCTGTTCTAAATAATTCACTAAATAGATATATTAGAGGTTTATTTTCCTTACCTGTAAATGCCACCATCACCATTTCTCCTTTAAAACTCATCTTCTCCATGTTTTCTGATTAACTCATCCCCTCTTGACCCCTTCTTTGGTCTCCAGACTTTAAGTACAAATGTGTCATTTAGCCTCAATCAGTTAGTTTCGAGTTGCTTGTGCATACATTTATTGCTTCTGTTCAAGGTCATCTTGTTAACTAGATTAGAAACACTCCAAGGGCAGGAATCGTTTTGCCTATTATTTTATCTTCTAGTGTAGGGCTTGGTTCTCAGGAGGCACTCAACAAATGCATAGTGACTAGTCAACTCACAGCAATTAATTATTGTGGCCAACATCAAAAGTGCTCAGATGATCATTTAATAATGATCACCTATCGTAATGATAATACTCATAATAGCATTTCTTTAAGTTCTGGTCGCTACTGACTAACTTCTTCCAGGCAACACTTATGAATTTTGCATAAGATTGCTATTGTCTTGACATTACTGCTTTATGAAATATATCATCTTGGAAATCATTTGTTACTGAAACAATGTGGAAAATAAAAGTAATTTCAGTAATATGTTGAAAATGTATATTGTAGAAATGTTAATATAAACATCCTGTAAAATGAGGAGAGACATGTTTCAGAAACATTCAAAGCTGGTAACAAGATTTGATATAGAAAGAAGTACCATCAGGCCCTGTACAAGGAAATATTTAAGTTATAATGAGCCAATTTGGGGAGGTCCCAGTGGAAGATTAACTGGGGCACAAGCAGGACAGAGTCCCACCTGGCCTCTCTTTCTCAGATTCTCTGGGGAGACTGGGTTAGGGCTAGTCTCCAGCAAAGAATTATTCCACTTCAACCAGGCCCCTTGCTACGTATTAATCTGTTCGAACAAGTGAGATGCATTCCATTTCTGGGCCTAGAAATTTAGGATGGTGGATAGGAACACAACACCACTCAGGTGCTCGCTACAGCAGAAGCACAGTGTTATCTTCTAGTGTAGGGCTTGGCTCTCAAGAGGCACTCAATAAATGCAGAGTGAATGAACCATTCATTCCACGCAGGTACACATCACCCCCTTCAGTATCTCACAGGCTAGTGGCAGAGATGGCCACAAACACATCACAGTGCCACAGAACACACACCAAAATGAAGGCCTTGGATAATCACCTGCATTGACAGCACCTCCTGCCATGGCTCCGGCCAAACCCCCTAAATCAAGCTGGAGGCTTTAAAAATGCTTTAGTATGAAGCATTTATTTCTCACACAAATTGAAGATTTATTTCCCACTACCTCCCCCATCCACCAAAAAAAAGGGGGGGGGGATAAAATCCTGTAATAAAGCATTGCCCAAAGTATATTTCATGGACCACTAATTCTGCAGGACGATAATGGCTGTTACCTGAAGGAGAAAATAAAAGAAAGGGAGAGAATTCCTAGTCACTGAAGTCTGGAAACTACCCATTTAATTAGTGTAGAATTTCTTAGATCCCTTAAAATGTTAATGTGCATTATGAATCACAAGGAGGGGAACAATATGCAGCGTCTCCCAGAGTTAGCTAAATGCAAATTTCTTTTTTCCACAAACATTTATGTCACCGTGCATACTTGAGAAATATTGTTCTAGAGCTTTCTCAAGGCTCATTCACCTCTATATCCTCTTCTACGAGGAAAACAGCAGGCTTCAAACAAGTGTGGAATAGAGTGGATAATAAATATGTTTGTTGATCTGAATGATCAAACACTAAGGTCCCACAGAAGAGTATAAATTCATTTCAAAGACTAAAACCTGATGTTTGATGGACTTTTTAAAATGTTTTCTTCCCAGTTCAAATACTTGTAACCAAACTATTTTTCCCAGCTCCTAGGACCAGACTCTGTCTCCTGCCCCTAGCGTGCCCTACTTTAGGTTTACAAATTGGAACACAAGCTTGGTTTCCTGTTTCTCCAGCAAGATTTGGAAAATACGTTGATGCAGCTTTAAAAGCATACAAGAAGGCTCAGAAGCTTAGGTAGACTCTCTTTAGGTAGATTCAAGCAGCTTCTGGAAAACTGGGAGCTGTAGATGTTGGTTCTCAACTCTGGTTGCATATAAAATCACCTGGCGAGCTTTAGAAAAGCAAACCAATATCCGGGCCTCACCCCAGGAGAACTAAATCAGATCTCTAAGGGTGAGACATGAGGACTGTTATTGTTTTAAAAGCTCCCTGGATGTTTCTAATGTATACCCAGGATTGGGAAGCCCTGCCCCACAAGGTCCAGCTGTAGGTCACAACAGTCGGCTGCCACCACACCATCATTTTCAGGACTTGTTCATTTTTTTAATCCAGTTTGGTACCTTTCTCTTGCAAGGACCTCGTGTCAGTCCGTTTTGCCTTGCTATAAAAGGAATACCTGAGACTGGGTAATTTATAAAGAAAAAAGTTTATTTGGCTCATGGTTTTGCAGGCTGTACGAGCATGGTGCCAGCATCTGCTAGGCTTCTGGTAAGGCCTCGGGAAGCTGTCACTCATGGTGGGAAGGCAAAGGGGGAGCAGTGTGTCATATGGTAAGAGAGAGAGAGGAAGGGGTGCCACATTCTTTTACATAAGCAGCTCTCATGTGAACTAGTGGAATGAGAATTCACTCATTACTGGGAGGACAGCAACAAGTCATTCATGAGGGTCCCACCCCATGACCCAAACACCTCCCACTGGGCCCACCTCCAACACTGGAGGTCATGTTTCAACATGAAATTTGGAGGAGACAAGCATCCAAACCATACCAGACTTGTTCATTCTTCAGAGAACTTGCAAGGTGTGATTAGAGACCCCAAAGTCTCCAGAAAACATTTCATATTGTCATATCCCCAAAACTAACAGTCTCCTGCTGCCATCTTAGTTAAATACATGACATAAAATAGGAAAAAAAGAAGACCAGCTGCGCCTTGAGATAAACCCAAAATAACACAGTCCTTCTGCCTAGTTATGACCCTCAAGAAAACTAGAGCAGGTCCCAGTTTTGTTTAAAAATTTTTGTTTGTTTGTTTGTTTTACCCTCACCATTATCTGCTTGAGCTGACTCGACTAAACTACTTTACCAAACAGCCACATTTACCACATGTGCTGTTAAACCAGCACAAGCCTTTTGGTTTCTAAAATGAATCTCATGCATGAATAGAGCTTTACCATCACTGCTTTTTTTTTTTTTTTTCCTTTCCTAATTGTAGTTTTCTGGTGTTGTTTCTATTTGCATTTCTGGATCAAGTCTGGTTCCATTTTTGGTTTGAGGAAGGGCAGTAATTAATTCCCTATTAACGGCTGAAAGATATTAACAGGGGCAATGGGGCAAGTAACAGAAGGGGTTTACCCATCTTTTTTGTTTGTCTGTTTCTTTGACTTGGGGAGTCTGACATCTTTTGTTGTTGAAATGTTAGTACAAATATTCTATAAAATGAAGAGTCATGTTTTAGAAATGGTCTAAGCTGCCAACAAGATTTGATATGGAAAGAACCATCAGGCCATGGTATGTACCTAACTTGCAGTAAACTAATCTTCATGAATTCCAGTTGAAATTAACTGGGGCAAAAGCCTTGGCTATCTTCTTCCTCTCGATTCTCTGGAAACTGTGCTAATGGCTAGTTACCAGCAAAGCAAACTTTTCTTCTATGAGCTTCTATCACTCAAGAAAGTCCTGTGCCTACTGAAAAGGCAAACAGCCTTTTGAGATCTGGAACGACTGGACCCATGAGTTTTATATTCTGTGTTTCTTTTTTTACCTCCAGCTGAAGTTAGAAAAGTCATGAAGCTACTGTTTCTTTTCCCGTGTGAAAAAAAGAATTGTTTTCTCTTCTGGCAAAATGAAAGTGATTAACCTCCTTTAATATAGTTTGTTTACTACATTTTGTATTTGTGGCTACCCCTCCCTTCTCTTCTCCCATCTCACCTTTTTTTTTTCTCTCTCCTCATCTTTCAAAAAACCTTTCAGTGATTAGTGAGTTATAAAGCTCTTTTATTTTGTGTGTGGTCTATGGCTAACTGGTTCAGTCAGATCTAACATCAAAGAGGAGAAAACGAGCTACTTACATGATAAAGTTGCTTATGTTTAGCAGAAGACTTGTCTCGATTGGCAAAGAGAACCAAAGAAACAAATAGCAATTTCAAATAATAATTTTAAAGGTTTAAAATAAATGTAAAAGTAATTGCAGAAAGAATGTGGAAAATCAAATTTAATGCTTTCAATATGAAGGTTCTTTAAGAAAAAAACTTCAAAATCTTACTAAAGCTATACTTCAGAAGAACAAGCAAGTTTAACTCTGAGATAAATTAGTGGCTTTGGTTATAGGTTACAAGATAAAAACAAAGGAATGAGCAGGGTCTTAAACACAATTTAAAGAGTTTTTAATATTTGATTTGTAAATCTAGAGGTGTACAACATATAAATCCACCTAAAAGTTTAAAATATAGTCATATGCCAGGTAAAAATTTTCATTCAAAATGATTATATTCTACTTGCTTTTTAATCACAACACAAAAAATAATACTCTAGCTTATCCAAAACGTGGATTTATTTTCTCATGGAAAGCCTAAGTAATCTGAATGCTTTAAAGTTTTATGAGTCAAGAAAGTTATAGTTATTACAAAAATGTAAAATTATTTGTCCAACTACATAATTTATACTTATGTTCCTCAAAAGGATTTATTCTTGTCAAAATTTTTAATTCTAAATATCATATATATGTCTGTATATATACATAGAAACATAGAAAATCTCTGCTTTTTAATTGAAATTCCCATAAGAGTAATCATTTTAAAGTACATAATTCAATGGTATTTAATACATTCACAATGTTGTACAACTACCAACTCTATCCAGTTTCAAAACTAGATGTGGTTTTCATCACCCCAGAAAACCTTGTATACTCTAAGTAGCCACTCCCTAATCCTCCCTACCCCCAGCCACTGGCAACCACCAATCTTCTGTCTCTATGGACTTTTCCGTTCTGGGTATTTCATATAAATGGAATCATACAATATGTGGCCTTTTGTGTCTGGCTTCCTTTACTTAACATAATGTTTTTGAGGTTCATCCATGCTGTAGTATATTTCAGTATTTCATTCATTTTTGTGACTGAATAATATCGTATATACCACATTTTATTTTTGTTTCCTTTTTCTTTTTTATTTTCTTTTTTAATTTTTCTTAATTTTATGAGGCAGGTTCTCACTATGTTGCCCAGGCTGGTCTCAAATTCCTGACCTCATGCAATCCTCCTGCCTCAGCCTCCTGAACTGCTGGAATTATTGGCACCTGCCACCACATCTGGTTAGACCACATTTTGTTTATTCATTCATCCATTGATGAACATTTGGGTGGTTTCTACCTTTTGGCTATTGTGAATAGTTGTTTTCCACAATGGCTGCACCATTTTACATTCTCACCAGCAGTGTGCAAGGATTCCAGTTTCTCTGCATCCTTGCCAATATTTATTATTTTATGTGTGTTTTTTATTTCTCTTACTTAGCTATTGTAGTGACCATAAGGTCATATCTCATTGTGGTTTTGATTTGCATGTTACTAATAACTAATGTTGTTGAGCATCTTTTCATCTGCATTTTGGCCATTTGCATATATTTGGAGAAGTCTATTTCAGGTTCTTTGCCCATTTTAAAATTGAATTGTTTGTCTTTTTGCTGTTGAGTTGTAAAAGTTCTTTATTCTGGATACTAGGCCCTTAACAGATATATGGCTGCAAATATTTTCTCCCATTCTATAGGTTATCTTTTCACTTTCTTGATAATATCCTTTGACATTCAAACGTTTTTAATTTTGGTGAAGTGCAATGTGTTTTTTCTTTTGTTGCTGTGCCTTTGGTGTCATATCTAAGAATCCATTACTAAATTCAGAATCCTAAAGATTTACTCCTATGTTTTCTGTTAAGAGTTTTACAGTTTTAGCTTTTATATTTAGGTTGTTGATCAATTTTGAGTTCAGTTTTGTATATGGAACTTTTCTCCTTCAGAAGCAAATGACTTCATGGAAACAGTCTGTTTAGTCTAAGATCAACAAAATACAAATTGATTCCCTAGGACTAGACGAATGAAATGCAGTCATTTAATTGTGGTCAGGATTCTATTTTAAATAGGCATTGCAAGAAACCTCTTTTCTTCTTAATCTAGCACTGACCCTCAGTTTGACAGATTACGCTTGTTCAAATTGGTGTGAAATCTTCTTTAAATGGTATCTTATTCCAACTGAGTCCTCAGAATTCAGGGAAAAAACTTTTTTGTCTTACGGAAGATAATATAGACTATAAATTAATATAAGAATAATGATTTTATAAAAATAATGAGATAGAACAATAATAACAATGATTAAAATTTATACAAAGTGCCTTCACTAAATTCCTCTACTCTCTGTAACTGTAAATTATTTGCATAAGTTCAACAAGAATATGTTCCTTTTCCAGCCAGGGTACAATTGGATAAATCAAATCTACAACCACGATCATGCCACAAACCTCCTCTAATTAGGTAAGACAAGCCCAGGGACGATGGCTCCACATGTGAGGAGTAAGGCCCTCGAGGTCCTCCCATGAAATTGTTCTATAGTCTGCTCCATGCCTTATGGAACCCCTACCTTAAAGGCAGGGAGGGGATATTGATAACAGAAAGATATCAGGGAAAGATGAGACTCTGATGCTTTTGAAAGTTAGAGGCACTTTAGGCAAAGGCTGGGCAAAGGCTGGTAGATGTGAATTGGATGGTTCTTGGTTCCTCATCTCAGTGGACCAACTGACAAGGAAAATAAAATACTTCTGAAATATAAAGGTAAATTATACCCTTAGGAATTTAACAAGGCCTCCAGCGCTAACTTTTAGGTCTTAATATCATGTTGCTCTAGCTTTATTAAAAGTAAAAAAAAAGGAGGGGACCTTGTGTAATGTGTAACACTCATTGCTCCCATGATAATAAAAGTCATCAAATAAAACAAAACATCAAATTAATGATACTGAATCGGAAAATCACTAAGCATCTTATGTGACCAAACTGCACCTTAGGGACGGGGAACTTGAACAAAAGAGGTATCTCCTGAGGCAAAACTGATCCTTTGCTCTGCTTCACTGTGATTAAGAATATGACATAGTAGAGTGAGGAAAAAAGGGGAAAGAGTTTGCACCCTGAGATAAGCCAAACATAATAGGGTTGCTCTGTTGACATCTGGTCCCCCAGATAATAAAAACTTGAACAATTCCAACAACCCTGCCTGACTCTCTAAACCAAAAAACAAACGAACAAAAAATGGCTTTATCTCTGACTTTCACAACGCCATTATGTGTGAGTATGATGATCATGTGAAAAAGTTACTGTTTTCCACCAAAAACAAAGTAATATAAATTTGACCACCTTGTAAGGCTGTGATTATCTTCCTTTATTTGGTTCTCTCTAAGGAGGATCAGTCCTTTTGAAATCTGACTCCCTTCAAGTCTGAGTGAGTTAACTTTTCCTCGTTTCTTCTTTCTAAATGCTTTTGTCTGTTATTTTCTGTGCAGAAAATCGCCACACTTCAGTATTAATCAGACACTTGCATAGGGGAGAGTGACTCACTCTTTCAGGACATTTTTCACACAAGCCCATCTGGCAATGTCCTGCCAGGGAAAGGGACCACCCTGGCTGCCCTCCTTCTCCCTCTCCAGGGGCTTCAAAGCCACAGGCCTGAGTGCCCACTGCCAAGGGAGCGCATAGATACTGTCACCGCAGCTGAGGACCAATGAGCTCTTTGAGGCTGCTGTTCCGCAGAGACAGAACTATAAAAAGGAGATCTGTTTATGTCACAGGTACCAAAGGCAAGGGGACCCTTGTTGCCACTTGCTTAGGGACATTGCTCATTGTGTAGCACGTGTGAACGTCACTCGTACATCCTTGGTCTTGTTCCATTTCCATAAGCTCGTGTCCCGGTTATATTCAGGAAGCTCAGCCCCTGGTGCCCTGGAATGCGCTAAAGCAGCAAAGAAAAAGTCGCACTGCTATTCTTAGTCAGCTTCATAATGAGGAGCTTCAGATTCTCTATAAAATGAAAGAGATTCAATTGGGTGAGGTCACCAGGTCACAATCTCCCTGAGAACACTGCTATTCAGAGCAAACCTCCTTCCCAGAGAGGTCCTTAAAGTTTAACATCAGTCAACGGCAGCGAGACTCTGTGAGAACACAATCTGAAACTGAGCCTCTGTGTGCCGTCTATTATGGGAAGATCCGGTTTACCTTGTGTGCAATTTTAGATCATCAAAGGTGACATTGAGTGCTAGCTCCTAAATTTCAATCACAGCCTTAACCACCCTGTGATTTAGCCAGTAGCAGTTCTGTGGCTGCTTCAAAAGGCCACCTTCACAAGCCTGGGGAAGGGCTTACCCTGCAGTGGAAGGCAGAGAAGCACACACAGTAAAAACCGTGCAACAAAACATGTTTGCTGAGTTGCTACAGCAGAACATGGGATTGTGATGTCCCTGGTAGCATGCTGTCAGATATTTTTCTCTATGGGACTTCTTCTCTTTTAGTTTAGAATTTATGTAGTATGACATCTATCTTCTTAACACTTAACATCAAACTCAGTAAAAGTGAAAGCAGCACCCAAGGAAGGAAAAAGTGTGCCCTTCACATTGCTACCCACTGATGCATCCCCAAACAAGGACGCATCTCAAATAAATCTTGTTGAGTGAAAAGGGCAGACACAATGAGTATATGTTGTTACGATTCCATGTAGAGGAAGCCTAAGGACAGGTGAAATGAATCTGTGATGATAGAAATCAGGAAGTGGTTGCCTCTGAATGATGTTCTTGATCGGGAAGGGGAATGAAGGAGTCTGGGGTAATAGATACAGTTGTTGACATGGGTATATGCATATGCAAACATTCCTCAAGCTTGACTGTATATAAGTTACGCCTTGATTCTAAAAATTAGCCCTAAAGTTGGGATTTCTAAGACCACTCATTAAAGGCAGGTGGCGGATCCCCGTTCCCTGGCCTACCCTCAGTCCTCCCCTGCCTGAATAGGCCCAATATTGCCCAGTGCTGTTTGTTGTCCCTCACGAGCGGTGGCGGTCCCACTGCTCATCTGGCCCAAGGATCCCCCATATGGAAATTCTGGGACATAGCCAGGGCACCCACTTTTCTCTGTGCTCACCCAGCTCATCCAGTCTGTGTTTTTCCCTCCTTTTGACCAAAATACTGCAGTGAGATTGCTGTCAAGATGAGACGGATGTGTTCTGGCATTTCCCACCTCGGTCCCCCTCACCATTCCCCTTTGGAAATACACATCCCCAGCCTGATGCGGTCTGACCTGCAGTCACTCCCTGCTTCTGACTCTGCAGCGACCCTGGGAACCTGCCTCACCCACTTTGCTGTCTGCTCTATTCAATTCCTGTTTCTTGGTTAATCACAACATCCATGCTCACTTCTGCCCTGTTTATGAGTCACTATACGTGCTGGAACCTGAACTGAAACTGGATTGCAAAACTCTTGTGCCAAATCATGACAGGAGTCTGACCTCGGCTCTCCCAGCTCATCCCTGGGCAGCCCCATAGCCCGTGCTTCTCCCCGTCTCTCTCACCCGAGGGCAGCTCTCTGGTTTGATATGGGCTTTCAGTTATTAGGTTTCACTCTGGGTGTGCATAACAATACTAGGATGCTACCGGTTTAGTAGGCATTGGAATTGGGATGCTTAATCAAAACAGGGAGAAACTTGGAGACATCTTTGGCAAAGCTCAGATGCAAAACTGTATTGAGAGATAAGCACTATTACAGGTTTCTTCTTCAGTGTGGTGACATTTTAAAATGGGAGCAGAGGAATTTTTTCTATTTGTTTCCTTCTATTAACAGCATCCCTTATAACATGCCTGAGATCTAAGGGAAACAGTCACCCGTGTTTTATTTTTGCCTCATACTATATAAATCAGAAGCAAGGTAAATTTCTGCATGTGTACTCCCCTGAGACCAGTCAGTGTTCCCTGAAACCTGGCACGCACCTTCAGGGCCCTGGCACTCGGTGTGAATTTCAAAATCATATTTTTCTCTCCAAATAATTGTCCTTGTCCATGCCCAGTCAGGTGTTTCCTCACATAAATCCCTAGGTTTAAATTAAAATCCAAACAGAAAGGAACTGCTACTCATTTTTAACCATTTAAATAGAATAGCTTTCTGCATCCACATTAATTCTGTTTATAGGCTATATTTACTACGAATTCTTTATTTGTATTATGGTTTTATATTTGCAAAAATAATTTATGTTGTTTAATTCATCAGCCCTTATGGTACCTTTGGAAGAGCAAAATTATACTCCCATTTCGGAGGCAAAAAAGCACACATCAAGGTCATGTCTGAGAAAGCCTTTAAGAGCTCAAGGCTTGCGTTTCCAATTTGTGTCTTTGTTTGTAAGTTTTTCCAAATCCTTTGGTTCCGTGACCACCGCCTTCCCCTCAGCCACCCAAAACATTGTTGGGAATGCCGTTCACTGCGACTCCATGGATGCCAAAGGAGCGGTGATCCTACAGAAAGCCCAGGATCCTTCATGTGGCCCTCAAGGTTTCTGAAGAGAAAACCCTAGAATGCTCCTGGGTTTCAACTGTTGGAAACTCTCCCTGCTTTTCATTCCTCTAATCATTTACAGTCTCCAAAACCTCAAACGCTTATTTATCTTTTTGGCCCCTAAAGGTTCTCATAACACCAGCAGTGGACCAGCGCTGTCTAGTTGTAAGAGTAAAAATTTTCTGGGTCCAGGGCTGGAATTGTTAGGGAGGACCGTGGTGATGCATTCTACATTTCTTTTTTTGGAGACAGAGTCTTGCTCTGTCTCCCAGGCTAGAGTGCAGTGGCACGATCTTGACTCATTGAAGCTTCTGCCTCCTGGATTCGAGCGATTCTCCTGCCTCAGCCTCCAGAGTAGCTGGGATTACACCACCATGCCCAGCTAGTTGGTTCAGGGTTTTCCATGGTGATTGACCCCATCTCTGGCACTCCCCCAATGTGGTTATGCTGCTGTCAGCAAAACACTCAGTAGGTCTGAGTTTTAGGGTCTCCTTCAATGTCAAAAGCCAATTCTTCTTGCCACTTACCTATTACCCAGGAAAATGTAAGGATTCATGCTGTTTACTGTTTCTTCTGTATGCTTAAATGTGAGAGACATGGGGCATTTGCTTGGAGATACATGGGCATTTATTTCAACTTCAGGATGTCGCTGAGTTTCCCCGAAAGCATTCTCTTGGGGTGAGGAAAAAAAAAAATCCTTCCAGCATTGTTGATGCTAACATTATCAACGGCTTTAAACATGCAACAGTTCCTGGATTTAGGAGGATCTTACTAACGCTACTCAGGGATGATATTGCCTTGGACAGCCAGTCACCTTATTTCCTAACTAGATAAGGGCCTACACATTATTTTGTGAGAGACAGACCAAAATTCTATCAGCCATAAGGTAGGCTGGAGAAATCCCAAATCCTTTTTCTACCTTGTCACTGGGTTGCAAGACATTACCTACCGCTATTCCAATCGCTAATTGGTGCTTTCTGCTATACAACAAATGAGCTAAAACTATGAGTTGGTTTCATTTCCTTTAAAGTCTGCTCATTACTAAGAAGTACCTTAAGCTGATTAAAACCAGAGTATGGGCTGCTTATCACCAGGGGCTGCGTCCTTCCACTGTAAGAGAACTCAATTTGCATCTCCCGGGATTTTCCCTCACCTCCTCCGGTTAGCTTGAGCGAGTTTCTGCAAGCCTCACTGGGACAGGGAGCGGACAGCATTTTATCCACGGATCCATGAATCATCACCACCACATATTCTCAGCAGCAAAATTGGCTTTCCACTACCTGAGGCTGTCTCTTAAATACAAACAATTCTCCACTTCTAAACAGTGCATTTTCAAGCAATTGTTAGAAATGCAGAATGTGGCTGAGCTAGGTGGCTCACGCCTATAATCCCAGCACTTTGGGAGGCTGAGGCAGGTAGATTACCCGAGGTCAGGTGTTTGAGATCAACCTGGCCAACATAACAAAACCCCATCTCTACTAAAAATACAAAAATTAGCCGGGCGTGGTAGCAGGTGCCTGTAATCCCAGCTACTTGGGAGGCTGAGGCAGGAGAATTGTTTGAACCCGGGAGCCGGAGGTTGCAGTGAGCTAAGATCGCGCCACTGCACTCCAGCCTAGGAGACAGAGCGAGATTCTGGCGAAGGAAGGAACGGTGGGAGGGAGGGAGGGAAGGAAGGAACGGTGGGAGGGAGGGAGGGAGGGAGGAAGGAAGGAACGGTGGGAGGGAGGGGAAGGGAGGGAGGGAAGGAAGGAACGGTGGGAGGGAAGGAAGGAACGGGGGAGGGAGGGAGGAAGGAACGGTGGGAGGGAGGGAGGGAGGGAGGAAGGAAGGAACGGTGGGAGGGAGGGAGGGAGGGAAGGAAGGAACGGTGGGAGGGAGGGAGGGAGGAAGGAAGGAACGGTGGGAGGGAGGGAAGGAAGGAACGGTGGGAGGGAGGGAGGGAGGGAAGGAAGGAACGGTGGGAGGGAGGGAGGGAGGGAAGGAGGAAACGTTGGGGAGGGAGGGGGGGAAGGGGGGGGGAGGGAGGGAGGAAGGAACGGTGGGAGGGAGGGAGGGAGGGAGGGAGGGAAGGAAGGAACGGTGAGGGAGGGAGGGAGGGAGGGAGGGAAGGAAGGAACGGTGGGAGGGAGGGAGGGAGGGAAGGAAGGAAAAGGTGGGAGGGAGGGAGGGAGGGAAGGAAGGAACGGTGGGAGGGAGGGAGGGAGGGAGGGAAGGAAGGAACGGTGGGAGGGAGGGAGGGAGGGAAGGAAGGAACGGTGGGAGGGAGGGAGGGAGGGAAGGAAGGAACGGTGGGAGGGAGGGAGGGAGGGAAGGAAGGAACGGTGGGAGGGAGGGAGGGAGGGAGGGAAGGAAGGAACGGGGGAGGGAGGGAGGGAAGGAAGGAACGGTGGGAGGGAGGGAGGGAAGGAAGGAACGGTGGGAAGGGGGGAGGGAAGGAAGGAACGGTGGGAGGGAGGGAGGGAGGGAAGGAAGGAACGGTGGGAGGGAGGGAGGGAGGGAAGGAAGGACGGTGGGAGGGAGGGAGGGAGGGAGGGAAGGAAGGAACGGTGGGAGGGAGGGAGGGAAGGAAGGAACGGTGGGAGGGAGGGAGGGAAGGAAGGAACGGTGGGAGGGAGGGAAGGAAGGAACGGTGGGAGGGAGGGAAGGAAGGAACGGTGGGAGGGAGGGAGGGAGGAGGAAGGAAGGAACGGTGGGAGGGAGGGAGGGAGGGAAGGAAGGAACGGTGGGAGGGAGGGAGGGAGGGAAGGAAGGAACGGTGGGAGGGAGGGAAGGAAGGAACGGTGGGAGGGAGGGAGGGAGGAAGGAAGGAACGGTGGGAGGGAGGGAGGGAGGGAAGGAAGGAACGGTGGGAGGGAGGGAGGGAGGGAAGGAAGGAACGGGGGAGGGAGGGAGGGAGGGAGGGAAGAAGGAACGGTGGGAGGGAGGGAGGGAGGGAGGGAGGGAAGGAAGGAACGGTGGGAGGGAGGGAGGGAGGGAAGGAAGGAACGGTGGGAGGGAGGGAGGGAGGGAAGGAAGGAACGGTGGGAGGGAGGGAGGGAGGGAGGGAAGGAAGGAACGGTGGGAGGGAGGGAGGGAGGGAAGGAAGGAACGGTGGGAGGGAGGGAGGGAGGGAAGGAAGGAACGGTGGGAGGGAGGGAGGGAGGGAAGGAAGGAACGGTGGGAGGGAGGGAGGGAGGGAGGGAAGGAAGGAACGGTGGGAGGGAGGGAGGGAAGGAAGGAACGGTGGGAGGGAGGGAGGGAAGGAAGGAACGGTGGGGGGAGGGAGGAGGGAAGGAAGGAACGGGGGAGGGAGGGAGGGAGGGAAGGAAGGAACGGGGGAGGGAGGGAGGGAGGGAGGGAGGGAAGAAGGAAGGAAGGTGGGAGGGAGGGAGGGAAGGAAGGAACGGTGGGAGGGAGGGAGGGAGGGAAGGAAGGAACGGTGGGAGGGAGGGAGGGAGGGAAGGAAGGAACGGTGGAGGGAGGGAGGGAGGGAAGGAAGGAACGGTGGGAGGGAGGGAGGGAGGGAGGGAAGGAAGGAACGGTGGGAGGGAGGGAGGGAAGGAAGGAACGGTGGGAGGGAGGGAGGGAAGGAAGGAACGGTGGGAGGGAGGGAGGGAAGGAAGGAACGGTGGGAGGGGAGGGAGGGAAGGAAGAACGGTGGGAGGGAGGGAGGGAGGGAAGGAGGAACGGATGGGAGGGAGGGAGGGAGGGAGGGAAGGAAGGAACGGTGGGAGGGAGGGAGGGAGGAAGGAAGGAACGGGGGAGGGAGGGAAGGAACGGTGGGAGGGAGGGAGGAAGGCGGGCGGGCAGAATGCATCACCACAGTCCTCCGTAACAATTCCAGCTCTGGATCCGGAAAACTTTTATTCTTACAACTAGACAGCTCTGGTCCACTGCTGCTGTTGTGAGAACCATTAGGGGACAAAAATATAAACAAGCATTTGAGGTTTTGGAGACTGTAAGAGATTAGAGGAATGAAAAGCAGGAAGAGTTTCCGGCAGTTGGAACCAGGAGAGAAGCACCAGTGAGAAATATTCTGCCCTGCACACTGAATGACCGGATGGGCCACATGATCCTCTCTAACTCTGCCTAGAAATATTCACGCTCTGTTGTTAACCTGTTGTTAAGAAGCTGCTCCCCCTGGTGCCTGGAACACCCTGCACGTGTCCACATCAGCCCTGCAGGCAGGGGAGACTGGAGCCGCAGCTCCTTTGAACTGGCAGGACACCTTACGGCCCTCCCTGAAAGGCCCTCTCCCCTTCCCTGCCTGTCTCTTCTGGGAGGCTGTTAGGGGAATATCGCACACCGGGGCCTATTGTGGGGAGGGGGGAGGGGGGAGGGATGGCACTGGGAGTTATACCTGATGTAAATGACGAGTTGATGGGTGCTGACGAGTTGATGGGTGCAGCACACCAACATGGCACAAGTGTACATATGTAACAAACCTGCACGTTGTGCACATGTACCCTAGAACTTAAAGTATAACAAAAAAAAAAAAAAAGGTATTTCCCATCATCTCCCAGGCTATGAATAAGAATGAGGTTTCTTTCCTTGCCCTCTTGGAAAGAAAAAAAAACCCTGCAGATGATGAATCTGCTTAGCTGCCCTCTGAGACTGGGCTCTCAGCAACAGGGTTCCTCCCAACTCAAGCTGCAGGCATGGTTCCTTCTGCCTTGGTGTCCTGCTCTTTCACGTGTGGGAAAGGACCGTGGGGAACTGGCACTTTGGTGGGTCTTTCCTTTCTAGGTGAGCAATACACTGAGAGTGTCTCATTGTACTTCTACCGTCCAATCAGTCCGAACTTGGCCTTAACCACTCCTGTGCCCGACACATGTTAGCTATTTAAGATCCATTTGGGTAAGAGGTAATTCTTTTGAAAGTCCAAATAATTATAGGGCCACCATGGTTAACTTTTTGGCAGGAAAGGGAGCAGTTCATAGAGCCCTCTGTGCATACGTTCGCTCAGAAAAACGTAACTGCACAAATATTTGTATACATTTTCTAGAAGGGTATATATATACTCCGTGGGTCTCAGGCAGAAACCTCTGCTGTCAAGGGATTTCGGTCCAACCAATCACTCAAGCCATGAAATAAAATAGTATTACCAGACTGATGTTCTCATATTTATGAAGCACCATGCTAAGCAGTTGAGTTGCAACAATGGACAAAGACTGCCTGTCCTCATGAAACATACAACCGGCCTTCCCAATGCAAAAGGCAGACACTAATCACACAGTCATAGACATCAACACAAGTGCAGCTGCAGGAAGTAAACAGGAGAGGTGCATGGTACCATGAGGACTTACAGGAGGATCTGAACCAACCAGGGAGACCAGAAAACTATGCCCTGAGAAAATATGATTGAGCTGAAAGCGGGAGGGTGGCAAAAGCAGAGAGGGCTGCATGTGCCAAGGTCCTGTGGCAGATGGCACCAGGGAATCTGCAGGGAGGGGGCCCATGTGGCTAGGGTACAGGGAGCAAGGGACAGTGTGGATGAGAAGAGGCAGGAGAGGTGTGAGACGGGCAGCAATCCAGGTCCTTCTGAGCCTCAGTAAAGGATCCTCCATGCTGTGAGAAAAAATGAGAGGACTTTCAACTAGAGGTGGGTGGGCGTGCTGACCTGATTTGATTTGTGTCTGAAGCTGGACTGCAGCACAGAGGATGAGCTAGATGGAGCTGCAGCAGACATCGGAGAGCCCATGGGGCCCCACGCTGGGAGACCAGGTATGAGATTAGAGAACTGTTAGAGTCGGAGGGAAGGGAAAGATTTGAGAGCTATTTCTAAATATTTTTAAATTGTTCATTACTATGGTTACATAGTAGTTGTACATATTCGTGGGCTGCACGTGATATTTTGCTACGAGCATACAAGGTATAACGATCAAATGTGGGTAAGTGGGGTATCTATCACCTCAAGCATTTATCACTTCTTTGTGTTAGGAACATTCCAATTCCACTTTTTCAGTTATTTTGAAACACCTAATAAATTATTGTTAACTATAGTTGCCCTATTGTGCAACTGAACACTAGGTCTTATTCCTTCTATCTAACTGTATTTTTGTACCTACTAACCATCCTTTCTCTAGCCCCTGCTCCATACTTCCCTTTCCAGCTTCTGGTAACCAGCATTCTGCTCTCTATCTCCATGAGTTCAATTTTTTTTAGCTCTCACATATGAGTGAGAAGACGCACTATTTGTCTTTCTGTGCCTGGCTTATTTCAGTTAACATAATGTCCTCCAGTTTCATCCTTGTTGTTGCAAATGACAGGATTTCATTCTTTTTCAGGCTGAATAATATTCCATTATGTATATGTACCACATTTTCTTTATCCATTCATCCACTGATGGACACTTAAGCTGATTCCATATCTTGGCTAATGTGAATAGTGCTGCAACAGACATGGGGATGCAGATATTTCTTAAATGTATGGATGTCTTTTCGCTTGGATACATACCCAGCAGTGGTGTTGCTAGATCACAGAGTATTTCTATTCGAGAGCTGATACGGTTTGGATCGCCCCCCAAATCTCACGCTCAACTGTAACCCTCAGTGTTGGAGGTGGGGCCTGGTGGGAGGTGAATGTACCATGGATGTAGTTTCTAATGGTTTAGCTCCATTCGCCTAATACTGTTTTCATGATAGTAAGTGAATTCTCATGATATCTGGTTGTTTAAAAGTGGGTAGCATCTCCCCCACATTTTTCCTCCTGCTCTGGCCATGCGAAACGTCTCACTTCCCCTTTTGCCTTCTGCCATGACTGTAAGTTTCCTGAGGCCTCCTCAGAGGCCAAGCAGTTGCCAGCATCATGCTTCCTGTACAGCCTGCAGAACCATGAGCCAATTAAACCTCTTTTCTGTATAAATTACCCGGTCTCAGGTATTTCTTTATAGCAATGTGAGAACAGGCTAATACAAGAGTCATTTAGGAGATAAAAGTGGTAGGACTTAACGGAGACATGCTGGGCCGGTCCGAGCATTGTCAGTGGAGAGGAAAAGTTAGTAACTGGAGCATGGGGCGCTGCGAGCTGTGGGTCCCGCAGCTGTGGAATGAGGAGCACAGGAGGAAATGCATCCCCCTCCTGTTTTTTAGAGTCACTTGGCATTGGGAGGATTTCATAATGCTGATTTTTGCCTTCGCTGCCTTTCCTACCTCCTTGCATTGCCCCATCAATCCTCATTCAGATGGTACCTGCTTGCATTTCTTATGGGTATAGATTCCAGAATTAGAAAGAAAACAGATGGCCCAACTAACACCTTCTTTTCACCGAAGGTTTGGAGGTGAAAATACTGCCCAAGATTTTAGATGTTGATGTTTCAAATAAACAAGACACTTATTTCCCCAAAATGTATCCTGTTGACCACTAATCCCCTGAGATGCCCTTCAAATGTTTGCTAAAATAAACTTGTTACACGCTTTATATTGTCATCTTTTTTGGGTATATATGATGCTCATTGGCATGTTAAAGTCTCAGCGGTGTCCTGCAGCAAAGAAACACTGAATCCTGATTCCCTAAAGTGAACTCTTTTACCCTAACTCCTGCTACTATTCCAGGTGCGCAGCTCAGGACACCCATCCTCAGACCTCACTAGGATTTCCCTTTTTTTATCTTTATTAAAAAACCCTGAATACTTTAATAGTAAAAATATATTTTTATATTTCTCTCTTTTAAAAGATATTTAGTAACAGGCCGGGCACAGTGGCTCACACCTGTAATCCCAGCACTTTGGAAGGCCTAAGGCAGGCAGATCACTTGGGGTCAGGAATTCGAGACCAGCCTGGACAACAAGGCAAAACTCTGTCTCTACTGAAAATACAAAAATTAGCTGGGAATGGTGGCTGGCACCTGTAATCCCAGCTATTTGGAAGGCTGAGGCACGAGAATTGCTTGAATCCAGGAAATGGAGGCTCCAGTGAGCCAAGATCATGCCACTGCACTCTAGCCTATGCAACAGAGCAAGACCCTGTCTCAAAAAAAAAAAAAAAAAAAAGATATTTAATAACAATACTTCAGAAGACTGGATTTAACTGCCCTGCCTTCTCCCTCCTGCCAGTTGTCCACCCTGGCACAGACACATGAAGGTGAAGGCCCCTGGAAAGAAACATCCCCCTTGGCTGTGACCTGTGGTTCGAGGGTGAAGACACTCTACTCCTTGCAAGGTCAACAGAAAGGCTGTTCCCTCCTGTTCACTGAGCCATCCTGCATCCTGAAGTAGACTCTCTCAGTCATGTGGATGAACAGGCCTGTGTCCACCACACGTGGGACCATTTCAGCAGCTCTATTCACTTCACCCCATTTATGTACCTGGTCAAACTTCTAGCCCAAGATAAAATTCCCATTATCTGTCACCACTGGACCTGCCTTGTTGACAGCCATTTGGAATTCAACCACACGCCTAAACTTCTGGCTCATAGCTCAGCTCACTGGGACAAAGGACACTGGGATTCCCTCGTGCCACTGATCCCCAAGGTTCTTTGAATCTTTCCTGATGACAGGAAAGAGGCTGACAGGCCTGGAAGGAAGTGGGAATGCAGACCAGTCAGAATCTCCTGCTTCACCTTTCAGCTACTCGCTGCACAGCGTGGACACTTGTAGAACCACTTCCAGTTCCCAGCACGTTTTTATTCCTCAAGTGGTTCTCCACTACCCCGTGTCCCGCCAGTTCTTAGCCTCCTCAACCTTGGACATCATGGGGGAGGGGAGGGAGCAGGCAGAAGCTGTTGGAGTTCCCATAGCTGGTGTTTGTGCTGCCAGCTCTGTAGCACGTCCTGGACTGTGTATGCCCTGAGAGCTGCATGTAGGAACCCTGGAGGTTTCAGCTGTTCCCACCTCTTCTGGAGGATGCACCCACAGCCCACCCCAGAGCAGCACCAGGAGCCACCTGGAGAGGTCGCTGAAGGGCCCAGGGCACTGTCTCCTGATGCCTCACTCTGGCATCTGCTCTGTGATTTCTGTCGTCTCATTACATTAGGGCCTGGAGAAGTTTCTTGGGCTGTTCTTTTTGGCATGCTCCCTCGATTCTTAGTCTCCAGGGTTGGGGAGCTGCTCTCTAGCTCCCACTGAAGCATCCCACCCCTTCTCACCCCTTCAAAATGCTCCATGCTCCACAATCAACCAATTGCTCCTCAGCTGCTTTCAAATCAAACGTCTGTTGCCTTGGTACAACCACTATCAGCTCTCACAGAGGAAACGCAGTCTGCGCCAGGCGATCCATGCTGATGATGAATGACTAACAGCTCACTACATGCCACCCCTAGAAGACACATCTTATCCCAAACAATCCCTGCTATGGTGGTTTTTCATAAACCAGCACATGTAGGCCACACCAGGGGCAGAGGTTTTGGGGGCAAAGAAAACACCATAAAAAGCCAACCAGCCCTGATGACTTCCTCGAAGTGGTTTCTCATCTTCAAAAACCTGCTTTTTCTACCCTTGAAATCACAGGATCTATAAAATATTTCCATTATCTAGTTACCCGCTACCCCAGGAGCACCAATGGGTGTGAGCAGCAGAGAGAGAGCTGTTCACGTTTCTGGAGGCTGTGGAGGGAAGGGGGTAGGGGACGAGGCCTGTGATCTAGACGGTTTATGCATGCGGCGCTCACCCACTCTGGTCTGTTTGTGACAATGCTTACACTATGAAGTCCTCCAAACCCTATGGGAAGACAAGAATGATGCTCATGTACTAGTTATGTAATAACACAAACACTTATGTCTTTGTGTGCCATATTTTTTCATCTGAGATGAGGCAGGTATTGTCTTTGCAAGCACTGATGGCACCCATCGGCTTACGTGGATGGTTCCGTCAGACATCCCTGGATCTTTTTCCTTTGCTTAGCTTCTCTTTGTTCATTCCTCCAGCCTGTCATAAATGTGACTCAACTTTTTCCTTTTCTTTTTTTTTTTTTCCGTTTTGAAACGCGGTGTCTCTCTGTTGCTCAGGCTGGAGTGCAGTGGCACAATCCTGGTTCACAGCAGCCTTGACCTCCTGGGCTCCAGCAATCCTCTCACTTCAGCCTCCCGAGTAGCTGGGACCACAGGCATGCACTACTACACACATACATGATTATAATCAATATTTGTTTTTGTTTTGTTTTTATAGAGATGGGGTCTCCCTATGTTGCCCAGGCTGGTCTCAAACTCTCCAGCTGAAGCAATCCTTCTGCCTTGGCCTCCCAAAGTGCTGGAATTACAGGCATGAGCTACTGCGTCCTGCTGTGACTCAGCTTAACCAGCTCTTCTAGGTTTCTCAGGGATTCCTTGTGTTCCCCTGGGTTAGAGAGAAGCTATCAGGTGTTTCTTGAGAGCACATTGCACCCTCTACTACAAAGAAACATTTTGGCTGTTCTCTTCCAATTGGCTGGGCAGGGGCCACATCCTTCAGAAGAACTTGGGAGGTTCCTTCTATGCTAATCCAATGGTCTCTTTTCTGAGAAGTGTACATTCTCCTACTTCTTGCTGAAGGAAACTCTTGATCATCAAGCAGATTGTCTAAGATCTCTATTGTTTTTTTTTTTTTTTTAACTATCTTTCCTTCCCTTTATTCTATGACAATATTCCTTCACCTCTTAAGGTGAATGACTGCTTTCTGTCCTTACAACCTTCTCTGACATTTCATTCAGCCTTCACCTAATTCTCCCACTCCAGTTTTTGACGCTCTGACAATAGTGTCAGCTGCTTAAGAATTCCTTCAGGAGCTGCAGTCAAGAGCGAGGACTCTGTCTCCGCCTCTCTGTCTCTTTTTGTCTCTCTCTTTCTCTCCATCTTCCTGTCTTTCTGTCTCTGCATCTTCCTCTCTCTCTCTCTCTCTCTCTCACACACACACACACACACACACACACACACACACACGACCCAGAATTCTTAGACCCCACGTTAGAAAATACTCTTAGAAATACGGCTAGTACCTGGTGTAATTTAAGCAGAACAACAGGACCTAAAGCCTGAGAGCGTTCCTGGAAACAGAAGATCCTATTATTGCCAACAGTTCGAAATCTTCAAGTGCTCACATTTTTCAAGCCACTTTGCCAAACAGCTAAAAAGGATGCAAGTCTGCACTATTTCAAGTCATAGTTCCAAAGTTCTTTATGAGAGGGGTTATCTCTGGCATGTGTCCAGATGGATGGGAAAATGCCAGAAAAACATGGCAAAAAAATATGTGGCTAGCTTAGACATAGAAGAGGGAACAAGTTTAATGAGTTCTAGGTATAAATCATCCATGCTAGCTATTTTATCACTCTTCCCCTGGAACAACAGTGTCTTAAACTTCTCTGGGATTGGCCCAGATAGAACGTACATAGAGAGAATCATTACTCTGTAGGCTAGAGCCACAATGAGAAGAACTGTGGTTTTTTTCTATGAAGTGAGCAAGGCTGTCTGCACTGGACACGGTGTTCACAAAGTATAGACTGAGGAGAAAGGGCTGGAAATCAATCAAGCATCATTTTAAAGAAAGAAAACCTCAAAACCCTGCCTTAATTCCAATACTTTGCTAGAGTCCTATTCCCTCAAAAAATATAGTTGTTTACCTTTTAGTTTTTCATGCCTTATTTGTTTCAAGCCTAAGGAAACGACTTCCATTTCCGTTCAGTTGACCTTGCCGGAAGTTATGCACACGTGGACAGCCATGAGGACTAAGGAACAGCGAATCCTATGGACCCTTTTTCTTTTATTTATTTATTTTGAGACAGAGTCTTACTTTGTCACCCAGGCCAGAGTGAAGTGGTGCAATTACGGCTCACTGCAGCCTTGACTTCCCTGGCTCAAGTGATCCTCCCATCTCAGCCTCCCGAGCAGCCAGGACTCTAGGTGCACATCACCACACTCGGCTAATATTTTTTTATTTTTGTAGAGATGGGGTCTTCCTATGTTGCCCAGGCTGGTCTCAAACTCCTGGGCTCAAGATATCCTCCTGCCTCAGCCTCCCACAGTGCTGGGATAACAGGTGTGAGCCACCATGCCCAGTCTATGGACCCTTTCTGGAAAAGATGGTTGATTTGGAAATTTGACAGTGAAGCCCAAGGAAGGGGAGGATTTGAGTATGAGAGGTTCGGTCCACTTATTCCTCCAGTCTCTGGCATAATGCACATCCCTGCCAAATTAGTGGGAGGAGCATATACTGGGACAAACCTCTCTTCGTGCTTCCCCTTCTCCACACTCCTGGTATCAAAGGCCTTCAGCAATTTTCCCATCTCCTTATTGAAAATCAATTATCTGTTCATTCATTCATATAATGACAAGGGTCTAGGTGTACAGGGGAGTATGCAGTACTAAAATAAAGAGAGAAGGAGTATAAAGGTAACTCTTCAACTCTCAACTCTCTGGATCTTAGTAGCTCAAATCACTAATGGAAATTTCCAGACCCCTCAGTTTTGAGCCACAGGTTATAGGTTATCACAGGTGATCTGTCTAAGAACTATCTTAGATTGACCTTGTAAATAATGATAGTTCCTTATAATAAAAAAAGGGAATCGTACCACTGTTGGCCTTTCTATCTCTGCAATGTGCTGATTCCGGGGAGATTTAAGGTTGAAGTCCAGCCATAGGAGAAATTTCTTTTTTCTTTTCTTTTCTTTCTTTTTTTTTAATGGAGTCTCGCTCTGTCACCCAGGCTGGAGTGCAGTGTCACGATCTCAGCTCACTGCAACCTCTGCCTCCTGGGTTCAAGCGATTCTCCCACCTCAGCCTCCCAAGTAGCTAGGATAACTGGTCTGCACCACCATGTCCAGCTAATTTTTGTAGTTTTAGTAGAGACGGGGTTTCACCATGTTGGCCAGGTTGGTCTCAAACTCTTGACCTCAGGTGATCCACCTACCTTGGCCTCCCACAGTGCTGGGACTGCAGGCGTGAGCCACCATGCCCAGCCCATAGGAGAAATTTCTAAAGGCTTAGAAATAAAGCAGGCAGCCAGCCAGGGAGACCTCACTAAGGAGGCAAGATTGTAGTCCACAAAGAAGCCACACAAAACAGATGCTTTCCTAGCTCCCCAAGACTCCACCTGGTCCAAGGTATCATGGTGGGGTAATTCTAGGTGTGGTAGGTAGTCTCCAAGATGGCACTCAATGATTCTTTCTCCTGGCATGTCCTCTTCTCCCACATTGAATAGGGCTGGCCTGCGGAGCAAGAGGATGCGCAGAATTGATGGTCAGTGGCATCCATGCTCATAAAAGACATTGTGTCTTCTGTTTCTCTTCCATCACTCACTGTGGGAGAACCCAATTGCCACGTCACAAAGACACTCAAGTACCCCGTGGAGAATTCTGCATGGTGAGGAAGTGAGGCTTTCTGCCAAAAAGCAGCATCAATTTACGAGCCCTGTGAGTGAGCTTTCTTAGAAGTGGGTCTTCCATGGGCCAGGCACAGTGGCTCACTACTGGAATCCCAGTACTTTGGGAGACCAAGGTGGGCGGAGCACTTGAGGCCCGGAGATCGAGACCAGCCTGGCCAACGAGGTGAAACCCCGTCTCTACTAAAAATACAAAAAATTAGCCTGGCGTGGTGGCGAGTGCCTATAGTTCCAGCTACTCGGGAGGCTGAGGCAGGAGAATGGCGGGAATCCGGGAGGCGGAGCTTGAAGATAGCACCACTGCACTCCAGCCTGCGTGACAGAGCAAGACCCTGTCTCAAAACAAACAAACAAAAAAATACAAAAATTAGCTGGGCATCGAGCGCCTGTAATCCCAGCTACTCGGGAGGCTGAGGCAAGAGAACCACTTGAACCTTGTGGGGGGAGGTTGCAGTGAGCCAAGTTTGCACCACTGCACTCCAGCCTGGGCAACAGAGCAAGACTCCATGTTGAAAAAAAAAAAAAGAAGTGGATCTTCCAACCTCACTCAAGCCTTCAGATGCCTGTAGCCCTGGCCAGCATCATAAGAGACCCTGAACCAGAACCATCTCACTCCTGACTCTCAAAAACTGTGACATAATGGATGGTTGCTATTGTTTGCAGCTGCTAAGTTTGGGGACAATTTGTTATGCAGCAAAAGATAAATACTATACTAGGTCTATTGCTAAATACAAAATCATGGTGATCACAGCTCAGAAACATGGAGAAATCTTTATACATATGGACTTTCCCTGAATACCTGGAAGTCACCATACCAATTCTGTCATTGCCTTCCACGGAGTCTGAGAGTTATTTTATCCTCTCAGGATTTAACAGTGTCAAAGATTTGGAGCGTGAGGGACAGTAGCAGTACCAATCTACATTACAGAGTGCAGATGGGTAGAAACAAATATAAGACAAATAAAGAGCCTGGTTAAGCAGATGAAAAAAGGGTGGTGCATTTGATCTTTCCTCTGTTACCAATGTCATGGGTTAATTTTCTCAGCGAGTTGTCAAAGTAATGTCTTAAGCACCTGGAAAAAGAGCGGACCTTCCCCTAATAAGTTAAGTATCAGCCCCAATGCACCCCTTGTCAATATCAGGTATTTAGCCTTACAAAAACCTCCACAAAAGTTATCTATCCAAACTATTCTCCCTCAGTTTGACTCCTAAAATCTCCTAAAATGATGTTGATACAAGTTTTAAAAGTAATAACTTGCTTCACCTCTTTAGCCCATGTTATTTTGGAAATGTAAAAGCATATTTACAAATGTTCATCCATTCCAGAGTCATCACAATCAGGTTGATTTTACCTGTGCAATATTGTTGAGTTAATTTATTCACTGGAATCAATCTAATTTCCAAAGATTCCCTGGGCCTGCCCAGAGGCACCGAATGCAACAAACACATACACAAATAGCAGCAAAAGGGCTATGACCATGTTTAGTTTGGTGCTGTCTGGACTTCAAAGTCACCCAGAGCTCTGGCAACAGCCCCAAAAGTAATTTTCCCAAACACTGACCAAGGAACTTCCCCCTAAGATTAAGCTTCAGAGTGGAAAAATAAATATTGAAAATAATAAGGGGAAAAATGTAGTCCCTACCCTCAAAGAAGATTTCTAAAAATCAATGCCAAGTAGTTAATAAAAACCCAGCAAACCAAAATGTTAGGAAATGACAGAGGCATGTTCTAACTCTCATTGAAAGGGTAAGGATCCTGAAAAGGCCTCTGGCAAAATATTTGCACACTTAATTTGCTGACATTTCTTGCAGATTCCATTAGTTTGCATTTAAAACACAAGAAAATTAGGAGCAAAGTGTAGGCCTAAGTATTTTTCCTCCAACTTCTCATTCTACGGTGCATGGTTGGTACTTGAATGGGCAGTGCAAGTTGAAGTCCCTGAGAGGTGCCCAAGAATGGACAGAGCATCGATGACATCTTCAGCTAACCAGCAGTTAACAACCACTTGTGAATTGGATCACCTGACACTGATAACACCTTGTGTTCCTAGAAAGTGGGGACTCCCATCGGTACATGGTAATAACAAACAACTTGGAAATGTTTCCCACTTTCTTGAAAATGGAGAGTATTGAATGCTTTTGAAGTTGCAAAAACAGGTTGGCCAGCCAAGTGAGGTGCTAAATCTGTATTACCGGCAAGTACAGAGACACGTTTTTCTGATTATAGTTTAGCTCTCCATCACCTGGTGGTCCCTCTTGTGATCTCAATAAGCAGGGATAATATGAGTGCTTATTACAGGAGGGTATTATAGATGTTGGAAAGAGAATATAGACATGACTCATAAACTCCTTGAAGGTAAAATGTATTTTGAGTTAAATGGACCTAATGCAAATTGGATCATTGAGTCAACTGGTCCTTTGATCCTTTTTAGGCACAGAAGCCCAGCAATTTGCCTCTGGGTAAAATTAAAGCTAGAACTTTAGTCACTTTTGTAGATCTGTATTTTTCTACATTTCAATCTATTTAGTCAGTTTCCCAGCTAGGGTACCCTGGCTACTACTATTTCTCCATGGTACCTGGACTTCACATTTGACAGTGATCTGCAATAGTGAATTACTCCAGTGTGTCTTCCTGAAACACCAGGCAGATCACCAGATGGACTGAAGGTCCTGACAATGCTCAGCAACCCTGTGAAAATATCTGGGGTCCACAACAAAGTGGAGATATCTCCAACAACGTTAGTAGGAGATGCTTATGTAAAATTCACTCTCAGGGAGAAATGACGTCACCTTTCTAAATACTGGTACAGATGGAAGAATAAAAGGAGAGGTAGAGGGGTAGAAGCTCTGTCCAGGTGCCTGAAGCCTAAAAGCCAGGGTCCCAGAGAGGGTCAAAGGATACAGAAAAGAGTAAGCTAAGAGCAGCCCAGACAAATTTTATGTTGCTTCATAATTCTGCCAACAGCACGATCGAATCTGAATGCAACAGCCTCCAGAGGACGTGGCCATCTGTAACCTATGTTCGAGGCTCCTCTGTGCTTTTTCTCCTGGTTGGGTGGATGACATCATTTGACAAGTCATCTTCCATTATGTCAGGAGTTTCAGGGACATGGAGAGATATCAACAGAATTTAGAAGAGACTGCAAGGTAATGCTTCTTGGGATCCATTCCCAGTCCTCTCACTGACTCACAGGATGACTTTATTCTTCCCATTGTTATTAGGGCTGTTTTATTGAAGACTGATACAATACTTAACAAGATTTGGAGGTCAACCCAGGACCATTCTGTGGGGCTTAGTATCTAAATTAAATGTGAAACTTTCTCTGAGACACAATTTAGGAGAAAGGCTGATGTGAAGGTTATGAAATCTAAGAGAAATGAAATTGGAAATTTTGACACATCTTTCTCCCCTTTATAAATTTTTTAAGTTTATTGAGATGAAATTTATATAAGATAAAATTCACCATTTTAGAGCCAACAATTTCATAACATTTAATGCCTCTACAATGCTGTACAACCACCATCTCTATCTAGTTCCACAACATTTCTAACACTCCAAAGTAAAACCCATATCCATTAAGCAGGTATACCCATTTCTAATACTCCAAAGTAAAACCCATACCCATACCCTATCTCCTCCCACCCCAACCTCCATGCCCCATCCCTGGCAACCCCAAGTTGCCTTCTTTCTTTATGGATACATCTATTCTGGACATTTATTATAAATGGAATCATAAAATATGTGGCATTCTGTGTCTGGTTTCTTTCACTTAGCATAATGCTTTTGGGGTTCGTCTATATGATGACATATATACACGAACTTCATTCCTTTTCATGGCTGAGTAATATTCTGTTGTATGTATATGCTGCATTTCGTTTATCCATTTATCTGTTGCTGGAAGTTTGGGCTGTTTCCACTTTGGGGCTGTTGTACGCCCCCCCTCTTTTAATTTCTGTCTCTGCCCCTCACACTCTAAACTTTCTCTTTTTCTTTCTTGAATGTATATCCTTCCATTTAGAAGAAACATGCTGTTTTTAGCTTATCTCCGGGGGGTTTCTGGAGGGCTGAGAAAAGAAGAGAGGGTTGTGGGTCAGAAGATAAGGAGGGAGAGGAGTCTGGGAAAGAAGAACAAAGACAGAAGGGATGGCATGGAGAGCATGAGCAGGAACACCCACGTGGAGCAGGAGGCACAGGAAACAGACAAAGGAGAGGGGTTTTCTGTAAGATCATTCTGTGTAGAGGACCCACAGGACGTTTCCTCAATGGGCTTTAGAATGCTGGTTGAAAACTCATCTATGCTGTTGCTTCTGCCGCCTTCAGGGGAACATTACTCCAAAGTTTAGTGTTTTTAAGCAGGTATTGGGACATTTTTCCCCCTAGGTTTCTCTAAGTATTATTAGCCCAGATATTTTCTCTTTCTCTTTTTTTTTTTTTTAAGACAGAATCTTGCTCTGTCACCCAGTGCAGTGCAGTGGTACAAGCTCAGCTCACGGCAACCTCTGCCTCCCAGGTTCAAGCGATTCTCCTGCCTCATCCTCCCGAGTAGCTGGGATTATAGGTGTGCGCCACCACACCCAGCAAATCTGTGTATTTTTAATAGAGACAGGGTTTTGTCATGTTGGCCAGGCTAGTCTCGAACTCCTGACCACAAGTGATCTGCCTGTCTCGGCCTCCCAAAGTGCTGGAATTATAGGCATATGCCACCGCGCCCGGCCTAGCCCAGACGTTTTTTACAAAAGAACATCAGTTTAAATCCACTGAATCCCAAGACTGTCTTTTGTTTATTTTAAAAGTTTTATTTTGTTTTTGACATATATATTCATGGTGTACAATGTGATGTTATGATACATGTATACATTGTGGGATAATTAACTAATTAACATATCTTTCACTCTACATATTTATCTTTTTTTTTTTTTTGTATTGAGAACATTTAAAATCTACTCTTCTAGCAATTTCAAAGTAAACAATACATCACTGTTAACTGTATTCTCCATGCTGGTTAAAACTTATGCCTCCGGTCGAACTGAAACTTTGTATCCTTTGAACAACATCTCACCTTTCCCCACCCTGTCACCCCAGCCCTGGTAACCTCCATTCTACCCTCTACTTCTATGACTTCAACTTCTTTAGAGTCCACATTAAGTGAGATCATGTGGTATTTGCTAAGGCAGTCTTTGAGAAGAACTGAACTTCAGGAAAGGATTTCAATAATCAAGTATGGAAGAAATCATTGGTGTCTGTTAGGGTAGTTAGATAGGCATGAGCTGGGCAGGAGAGGACTCCTCTCCCCAACCCACTAGGCATGCCAGGTGATGGTTTGGCAGTTGTCTCACTGCCTCTCTAAAAGTGATAATGCAGCCAGTGCCAGAGTGCCAGCGAGAGACAATCTCCTGATGATCCACAGCTGTGAATGTTAACGTGTTCTCTGAATGCAGGCATCAGGGGAAGCCACTTCCCGGGCATGTGCAGTAAGAAACAAAATGGCAAAGTATGGCCTTCCGGGGGCACTCCACCGGAACGGGGAAGAAAGCTTCAGATGGGGGTCGGGCGCGGTGGCTCACGCCTGTAATCCCAGCACTTTGGGAGGCCAAGGCTGGCGGATCACCTGAGGGCGGGGTTCGAGACCAGCCTGGCCAACATGGAGAAACCCGTCTCTACTGAAAACACAAAATTAGCCTGGTGCGGTGGCACGTGCCTGTAATCCTAGCTACTCGGGAGGCAGAGGCAGGAGAATCGCTTGAGCCCAGGAGGCGGAGGTTTCGGTGAGCCGAGATCGTGCCACTAAACCCTTCGGGGAAGACTCGTGGGAAAGAGGCAAGCCTATACAGTCCTAGGATCAAGGTCAAACGCGGCACTTGACCTTCAGGTGCCCACTTGGGTCTCTTCCAAGTGAATTTTCCTCTTTCCTGTTCTAAAACCTTTTAAAATAAACTTCCATTCCTGCCCTGAATCTCACCTCAGTCTCTTCTGACCTGCACGGATGTGCCGCTGGTAACTCGGGTAACTGGTAACTTCTGCCCGTAACATACCTATTTTCTTGGAGGTTTCCCTGTTAGGAGAATTGTTCATTTAGAGGGAGACTAATTCCCACCTATTCCTGCCATAGGGAGGAAAGCTCTAATTCATCTTTTTAAAAAAGGAAAGGTGAACAAAAGACTTTTTTAAAGCATTTTAACTTTTATAAGGTTAAAAAAGACCTTTGCCGGGCGCAGTGGCTCAAGCCTGTAATCCCAGCACTTTGGGAGGCCGAGACGGGTGGATCACGAGGTCAGGAGATCGAGACCATCCTGGCTAACATGGTGAAACCCCGTCTCTACTAAAAATACAAAAAACTAGCCGGGCGAGGTGGCGGGCGCCTGTAGTCCCAGCTACTCGGGAGGCTGAGGCAGGAGAATGGCGTCAACCCGGGAGGCGGAGCTTGCAGTGAGCTGAGATCCGGCCACCGCACTCCAGCCCGGGCGACAGAGGGAGACTCTGTCTCAAAAAAAAAAAAAAAAGACTTTTAACTTTTAAAAAAGAGTCCACTCATAAAGAAATGAGAGATCCCTGTGAATGTGACCTGCATGTTTTCATGCCTGTAATCCCAGCACTTTGGGAGGCCAAAGCAAGCACATCACCTGAGGTCAGGAGTTCAAGACCAGACTGGTCAACATAGTGAAACCCCGTCTCTATTAAAAATACAAAAATTATCTGGGTATGGTGGTGGCCACCTGTAATCCCAGCTACTTGGGAGGCTGAAGCAGGAGAATCACTTAACCTGGGAGGCAGAGGTTGCAGTGAGCCGAGATCACGCCATTGCACTCCAGTCTATGAAAATAGAGCAAAATTCCGTCTCAAATATATAATAATATATCAAATACATAATATTACAATATACAATATATTATATATTATAATATTATAATGTATTATATTATATTATATATAGTATAGTGTTTGAACACTGCTACCTCTGGTACCCATCTTTATTGGTGACCAGTTTCACCCTCACCTTGCTTTTATTATATATATGATAATATTATATTATATTTATATAATATACATTATATATTATATATTATATATTATTATATATTATATATTATATATATTATAATATTATAATATCATATATATAATAAAAGCAAGGTGAGGGTGAAACAGGTCACCAAATAAAGATGGGTACCAGAGGTAACAGTGTTCAAACAGGAGCCTCCACTTGATGGAATAAAATCCAAAATACAAGTCAGAATGAAACCAGACAGAAAATCAGCTATGAATTATGATCTACTTTCCTGGAACTCCACTCCAGTCCTGAGCAACACTTTTCTTTTCCATTGTCAGAATGTGTGTGTGCGTGTGCGCATAAGTTTATGTAATATAAAAATGACCACTGGGTGCATGTCCAAATGAGAAGCCCAGATCTTCTACTGCAGATCAGAAAAAAAGATACAGCGGCAATCTCTGTTGCTTTCATTGGTTACTCTGTATCTTAACAAGCAGACACCAAAATTCTATGGGCTCCTCTTCCAGCACCTGGGAGAAGGAGGCAAGAGACAGAAGGACATCTTTTCAAAGGACACAGCATGAGGAGCAAACAACAGAGTCTGTTGGTTCTTAAGCCCAAGATAAGCATTTAAATTCCAAAGGGATAAAATACAAGAGGTCTTAAAGAAAGGCATCTAAATTATAACTCCAGTCTATCACATGGCTGATGACCAGCAAGAAGTGAAGCAATGGTTCTCAAAGTGTGGTCCCTGGAACAGCCACATAACCAGCAACCTCACCTGGGAACCTGTTACAAATGCAGACTCTCACACTACAGCCCAGGCCACTGTATTCCTCGGCTCAGGCTGACACAACAGAGTATCACACACTGATTGGCTGAAACAACAGAATTCATTTTCTCACAGTTATGGAGGCAAGAAGTCCAAGATGAAGCCGACATCAGGGTTGGATTCTGGTAAGGGCTGTCTTCCGGGCTTATAGACAGCTGCCTTCTCATTGTGGCCTCACACGGCCTTTGTTCAGTATGCACTTGAAAAGAGAGAGCTCTGTGGTTTCTCTTCCTCTTTTTATAAGGACAGGAATCCTATTGGATTAGGGCTTCCCCTTACAGCCTCATCTGACCTTAATCACCTCCCTACAGACTCTGCCCTCCAGATAGCATCATATTGGGTGGGAAGAGCTTCAACATATGAATTCTGGGGGTCGCATTCGGTCCGTAGCACCTGCCAAATCAGGGATGCTGAGGGTGGTGCACCAGTTAAAACAGTGCTTCAGGCAATTCTGACACGCCCTAAAGTTTGAGAACTGCTGACCTAAAAATGAGTAGATTGTCCTTGCTTTGATACAGGAGTTCTGAAGGACTGGGTTCAGTAACATGTATGTTAGTGGGAAGAAAGAAAAGCATGCAGTCACCCACCTCCTCTGCGTTCTGTCCCACCCCAGTTCTGTCAATATTAATTAAATAAGAACATGCAGGTCACGTTCATGGAGGTTCCCATTTCTTTTTGAGTGCATTCTTTTTTAACATTTAAACCTTTTTAAGTATTTGGACTTTAAAAGTATGCCTATAGAACCTGCCAAAATGATCAATTGTGTTGACTTTTTTGTTGCCATGATTAAGAGTGTTTTCATAAGGATTTTTGGAAGTGTAAAAGTAATCCACACACAGTGAGAAGGGAAGAAGCCAAACCACTTAATGGAGCTAAGAAGGGCTTTTCTGCTGGGACAGCTGCCATTAGAGGAGTGACCTGCAGCGTTTGCATATTAAATATGGCCATTTTGTCCCTGGCCCAGTGGTGTGAAAGAAACAGAAGTTTGGAGAGAAATACCCTGGGCCAGAGAAAGGGGCTTCTTGTTCCCAGCGGGGAAGTTTTTATGGCAGCACTTTGGCTATAAGCTATCGCTTTCTGCCTACAGCAATAGAAGCAGAATAAATAGCCTCTGCCAGCCTGAAGAACAAAACAGGAGACAAAACAAAAGAAAACCGAAACTAGAAAAGAAGAGAGAATATATTCCTAAAGATGGGCAAGATGAAAACAGAGAGGAGCTGTGATCATGCATTTGAACTTGTGGTCAAGAGTCCAGGGTCCAGTCCCTTAGGGAACCACAAAGCCCAGACTTATCCCTGGGACACAGAGAGACAGATTAAAGGGGTGACATGAGCAGTACAAGGCAGGAACCCAGTTCAGCCCAATCCAATGGAAAGTGAAATAAAAGAAAACTGAGATACAATGCATTGTGAATTTTTAAAAAATCATTTCTCCAATTGGATAATGCACAGATACCTGGGGAAAAAATAAATAAAGAAGAACAGCAGAAACAACAGCATCAGCTAAAAAAGTGGTTCTTAACAAGGGTGGGGGGAGAAAATCTGGACTACCCCATGTGGACACTGGGCAATGCTTAGACACATTTTCAGTTGTCACAACTCACGATGGGAAGCGGGGGTGCTACTGGCATCTAGTGGGTAAGGCCAGGGCTGCTGCTCATCCTGGGACAATGCACAGGACAGTCCCCCTCAACAAAGACATAGTTGGCCCCTAATAGCAATAGTGCCAAGGCTGAGAAATTGTAAGTCAAAGTATTGGAAACAGCTTTTCACATGCAAATATGGTAACACTCTGGGTCCCACCACACGATTTTTGCTCATTCTGTAAGAACCCACTCAGTTATTTAGAACTCTGGAGGACCTTCTACGGCTGTCAAAGCACTTTGCTCCCACAGTTCTCATAGCAGTTAACGTCTTGTGTTGCAATGATTCATCTGCATGCTTTTCTTTCCCACTCACATGGCTCTGAGCTTCTCAAAATTAGGGCCCAAATATACTTCATTGTCATCTTTATCATGTCATAAATCTTCAGTGATCATGGGTTGAATGGGTGAGTGAATGAATGAATGGGAATGAATAACTGGATAGAGACATTTTTTGGGGAGAAGTCCATCAATGTTAACATCCGTGATCAGTATCTTTATAGGAACTATTCAGTTGGCAAGGCAGGCCTACAGAAGCAACAAAATCATACTCCAATGATCCAATTCAGTTCAGGGGTTTCTACTCCAATCATGACTAAATGGGATTCTAACCACACCCTAACTCCAAGCTTTGGAATTAAGGGAAGTAACTGAAAATGAATATGATAGGTGACATACAGAGTTATCAAGTATTTACAATATGTGCAAATAGCATCCATAATACCAGCATGTTTTACATCCATGAATTCTCATTTAATTACAAACTGTCTCTTCATGATGAGTTGACAGAACCCTCTAGCCACCAGGATAAACAGTTGTCTCGGACCTGGTTGTGGCTCTGAATGTATTTATCCTAGATCACTGTCTCCTTGAATTCTGCAGTGACAGAGCCTCCCCCTTCTCTAGCGGGTGGTTGTTCCTTTGAACAATAATATCAATAAAACTGTGCCTCTGCAGGGGTTCCTCATATGTCATCTTATTCATATAACTCCAGACATCTCTTTACACATGATGTTGCTGTGAACGTTCCAGTTCTTGTGCCCCTGCGCACATCTCCAACTTCATTAGTCAGTCCCAAATTGCTCTCGGTAGTAGTTGTAACAATTTATGCTCCTACCAGCAGTACATGAGAGTCCATATTGCTCCATCCCTTCACTAACACAGTCATGCTTTGGTTAACAGCAGGGATGCAGGCATCTGTTCTGAGAAATGCATTGTTAGGTGATTTCGCTATTGTGTGAACATCACAGAGTACACTTACACAAACCTAGATGGTGTCGCTACTACACACCTTGGCTCATGGACAGTCTATTTCTCCTAGGCTACAAACCTGTACAGCATGTCACTGTACTGAATACTGCAGGCAACTGTATGTAACACAATGCTAAGTATCTGTGTATCTAAACATATCCAAATAGAACAGGTATCATAAAAATACACTATTATTTTCTTATGGGACCACCATCATACAAATGACCTGTCATTGACCAAAATGTCCTTATGTAACACGTGACTGTACTTAGCATCGTCAGACTTTAAAAATGTTTGCCTTTTTGATGTGCATGAAGTGAGGTCACAAGGTTGCCTTCGTTTTCATTTTCCCAGTAGCAGGTCAGGGAAGCACCTTTTCATGATCCTCAGCCATTCTGATTTCCTTCTTTCTGTATTGCCAGGTTGTTAAGCTTTGCCCATTTTTCTATTGGAGGGTCATTCTCTAGTCGATGTTTAGGATCACTCTATAAATTCTAGTTGCTTATCTTTTATAAATATCTTCCCCTACTTTGTACTTGTTCTTTAACTTTGTGATGATGTCTTTCATTAAACAAAAGTTTTTAGTTTTAGCATTGTAAGTCTCATTAATGTGTTTTTCTTAAGTTTGTATATTTTATGTCTTGATTAAGAAATTCTTTGCCATATTGAGGTCATAAATATACTCTCCTGTATTTTCTTTTAGAAGTTTATGGATTAATTTAGGAAAAATTTGCTAGCTTTATAACATTGATTCTTTCCTTCAATAACAAGAATATCAGTCTATTTGTGTCTTATTTTAAATCCTTCAGACAAGTTTTTCAATGTTTACATCAAAGGTCCTATATATCATTTGTTGGGTTTACCCGTAAGTACCTTATATATTTGTGGCTACTGTGAATAGAGTTTTCTGGCATTTTGTTTGATTATTACTAATGCTTTTTGTATATAGATGTAGTATTTAGATGTCTTGATGAATTCTGTTTTTACTTCTTCAGCTTTAGCTTTAGATATTTGATTTACTATAGAAACAATCACATCTGAAGATAATGACCATCTCTTCCTTTCTGAAACATATATTCTTATTTATTTTTCTTAGTTTATTCCATTGGCTAAACATTGAATAGGAACAATGATATAACCCTTTCTTTTATTTTAATGGGAATGCTTCCAATTTTTACTATTAAACCTGATGTTTGCTGTAGGTTTATGGAAAGGCATACTTTATCAGATCAAGGAAGTTCCCTTCTAGTCCAAATTTGCTAATAATTTTTATCATGAAAGAATGTTTTATCAAACACCATTCCTGCATCTATCTAGATTATCATGTATTTTTTTCTCCTTTATTGTGTTCATGGACAAATTGCATTGTTAGTTTTCGTTTGATAAACCATGCAATCATGGAATAACCCCTACTTGGTCATGATGTGTTACTCTTTTGTATGTTGCTAGACTTGGTTAGCTAATATTTTATTTGTGATGTTTGATTTTATGTTCACAAGTGAAATTGGTCTGTAATTTTCCTTTCTCATTCTCTGTAAAATTTTAATATCAAGATCGCACTTGCCTCATAAAATATGAGGGATGTTCTGATTTTTTCTATTTTCTAGAAAAACTTAAGATTATTATTATTTCTTACTTAATAGTTGATAGAAATCTCAAGTAAATCTACTTGAACCTGAGGTTTTCTTCATGGTAAGATTTTCATAACTAATTCAATTTCCTCAATATTCAGAAATTTTCAGGTTCTCTATATCATCACATCAGTTTCTGTAAGTTGTATATTTCCTGGAATTTCTCCACTTGATCTAAGCTTTCAAGTTTATTATATATAATTATTCCTAATTTTGTCTTACCATTTGAATGCTTACTTCATAGGTAATGGTGACCCTTTTTTCATTCCAAAGGACATTTATGTGTTCCTTCTCTCTTTTTAAAAGAGATTTCTAGCACTAGGGGATTTCAATTTCATGAACCTTTTCAAAGCATCAACACTTGGCTTTACTGATCTCTTTTATTACATATTTGTTTTCTGTTTCATTGATTTCTGCTTTATTGCTTTTATTTTGATTATTTTCTACTTTCTACTTTCCTTGGGTTTTCTAACTTCTTGAGATGGATGATTAGCTCTTCAATTTCAGCCTGTCTTCTCTTCTCATCCATGCTTTTAATGTTATGAATTTCATTGTAAGTATTTAGATCTTCAGCTGCATCCTGCAAGTTTTGATGTATCATATTTTCATTATCACACTGATCAAAATCTTTCTTCTCTGACCCATGGTTTATTCAGAAGTGTATTGCCTTATTTCTAAATATATGGGGATGTTCTAGTAACCTTTTGATTAATTTTATTGTTAGAGAACATATTCTGTAAGATTTAATCCTTTGACATTTCTTGAGCCCTGCTTTTTGGCTGAATATGTGTTTGTTTTTACAGATGTTCTACATCCTTGACAAGAGTGTACGTTGCATAGTTGTTAGGAGAAATTTACTATATATGTTCATTAGATTAAACTTAATAATGCATTTTAAATATTCTACATATTTAGTTATCATACTTACTGATTGTGATTTGGGTTTTATTTTTGCTCTGCTTATTCTATCAGTTACTGAAAAATGTAAATTTAAAGCAACCACTACAATTATAGATTTGTCTATTATTTTTTAGTTTTGTCAAATTTTACTTTGTATATTGATACCATATTAACACTCATACACAAATTTAGAATGATCACATCCTTGAGGTGTATTAAACTATTATCATTATGAAGCATCCCTCTTTATTTCTCCAGTATTATTTTTTGCTTTAAAATTTACTTTGTATGATATGAACATAGTTATGCCAGGATTGAAAATTCAGCATTTGCATGGTTTATTTTCCATCTGTATTCTCTTGGGTCTCTTGAAAGCAGCTAATAGTTGGGTTTTCTTTTGTACGCCCCATTTGCTAAACTTTATCTCTTAGTGAAAGCATTTAGTCCAGTCTATGTATTGATTACAGATATAAAACTTTAAACCTTATTATGGGCTATGATTGATTCTGCCTCTCCCACATTTCTATTTTACCCTTTCTTGCTTTCTTAATTGATTTTTAAAAAATTTATTATGGTAAAATGTATATCACATAAAATGTATCATATTCACTATTTTTAAGTGCACATTTCAGTGGCATTAAGTACATGCACAATGTTGCATAACCATCACCATGATCTATTTCCAGAACTTTCTTATAATCCCAAACAGAAACTATGAGCCCACTGATTATTTTTTATTTCACTTTTTTGCTATTTTGGAAACTATACACTCTCTTACAAATCTATTGAAAGTATCATAGATTGCAGCGTATATCTTTTTTAACTTTTATCTTAAGTTCAGGGGTACATGGGCAGGTTTGTTATATAGGTAAACTTGTGTCACAGGGATTGTTATATAGACTATTTCAGTACCCAGGAACTAAGTGTAGCAGCCATTAGTTATTTTTCCTGATCTTCCTCCTCCCACCCTCCACCCTCCTGTAGGCTCCAGTGCATGTTGTTCCCCTCTAAGTGTCTATGTGTTTTCATCACTTAGCTCCCACTCATAAGTGAGAACACGGGGTATCTGGTTTTCTGTTCCTGCATTAGTTTGTTAAGGATAATGGGGCATGCATCCTTAATCTATCAAAAATAGAATGTTAACTGGTTCTCATATTTTATTCCTGGACAATGCAAAGACCTTACGACACTTTAACTACACTTAACCATGTTTGCTTCCTATGCCTATTGTTTTGCATTTTAATTCCATGTATATTTGAAACCTTTTAAATGGCATCATCATTATTATATACAGTCAACACTCATTTAGCTTTACCTATATATTTGCCTTTTTATTGCTCTTTATTCAGCCCTGCATCTCTGAGCTGTGATCTGGGATCATATTCATTCATTCATTCATTCATTCATTTACTTTTTGAGATGGAGTCTCACTCTGTCACCCAGGCTGGAGTGCAGTGGCGCAATCTCGGCTCACTGCAACCTCTGCCTTCTGGGTTCAAGTGATTCTCCTGCCTCAGCCTTCCAAGTAGCTGGGACTACAGGCATGTGCCACCATGCCCAGCTAATTTTTTGTATTTTTAGTAGAGACAGAGTTTCACCGTGTTAGCTAGGATTGTCTCGATCTCATGACCTTGTGATCCGCCCGCCTCAGCCTCCCAAAGTGCTGGGATTACAGGTGTGAGCCACCGCGCTTAAATATTCCTATATTTAAAAAACACTTTTTAATACTTGCATTAGTGTGGTTTCATTGCTAACAAATTCACTCAGTTTGTGTTTGCCTGAAAATGTCTTTATCACCTTCACTGCTAAAGGGTATTTTTCCTGTGTGTAGAATACTAGTTTGGAGATTATTTTCTTTCAGCACATGGAAGATATTTCATTATCTTCTGGCTTTGGTTATTTCTGCTGAGAAATCTCTTGTTTTATTTTGCATCTTTGAAGCTAATTTGTAGTTTTTTTCCCCAACCCCACCACCCCCAGCTGCTTTTAAGACTCTCCTGCTGTCTTCAGTTTATTTGAGTTTTCTGCTTACTAACATGTTTCTCTGCTTTGTTTTCTGTTCTTTCCCACCTTTTGTCAGATTTTTTCTCACACGGAAGGCCATGCATAGGCCTGATCATAGAAAACCCCGAAACTGACATGCATGGGAATGAACTAGGTCCTGGCTCACAGGGACTGATACAGTAACTTGCAAAATCTGTGGTGTAGATTCAAGAAGAGAGAGAGAGAGAGGGAGAGAGAGAGAGAGCGCGCGCAATTGCATAAGTACAACTCAGCAAGATTTCAGTTTCCGAATCTTTCCATCAAACCTGACTGATGTGGTTGCTGAACAGCAGCATCAGGGCCTACCTGCAGAAGAAAATAAACAAATAAATAAAACCTGGCATTTACTCAGCCAAAGCTTCTAAAACCCGATAAATTCTGCACCTCCTGAGGACTGCATACCATCTTCATCACTCTCAGTGCTTCTGTTAGGGAAAAACTGGGGAAGCCACATTCATTGAAGCATATCCTGAAACTATTTTCTTCCTATAAAACTGCTGTGATAGAACATAGAATTGATTAGCTTGACCTTCATCTTTAAACCCTGCCCCAGTGTTCTTGGACCTGAGTTTTTTCTATACAATTCGCTAACATACAATTTTTTTTAACATTGTAAACATTAACATTAACAATATTCTAAACATACAATTTTTTCTAATATGCATTTTTTTTCCCATACAATTTTCTTTTTCTTTTCTTTTTTGAGACACAGTCTTGCTCTGTCACCCAGGCTGGATTGCAGTGGCACAATCTTGGCTCACTGCCACCTCTGCCTCCCAGGCTTAAGCGATTCTCCCTGCTCAGCCTCTGGAGTAGCTGGGACCACAGATGCACGCCACCATGTCTGGCTAATATTTTGTGTTTTTGGTAGAGATGGGGTTTCATCATGTTGCCCAGGCTGCTCTCTAACTTCTAAGCTCAAGTGATCCACCTGCCTCGGCCTCCCAAAGTGCTGGGATTACAGGAGTGAGCCACTGTGCCTGGCCTCCCACACAATTTTCTAACATAGCTAAAAGATAATCAATGTTTTCATCACCCTCCCAAGTACAAGAACTTTAGCACACTTTGTAATTGAACACCCTTACCCATTATGTAATTGTTTACTAGCTTTACAATTTTGCTTTTTAAAAAATATTTGAAGTTAATTTTAAACAAGAGTTAAATTTGATGATACATTTTAACCATTTCCAGATTCCCCATTATTTCCTTTTCTTAAATGTTTGAATTTGGGGGGGCGGTACATAGCAGGTGTATATGTTTACGGGGTGCATGAGATGTGTTAATACGGGCATGCAATGCAGAATAATCACATCACTGAGAATGGGGTATCCACCCCGTCAAGCAGTTATTTGTCCCTTATGTTACAAACAATCTAATTATACTCTTTCGGTTATTTAAAAATGTACAATTAAGTTATTATTGGCCAGGCACAGTGGCTCATGCCTGTAATCTCAACACTTTGGGAGGCTAATCACTTGAGGTCAGCAGTTCGAGACCAGCCTGGTCAACATGGTGAAATCCCATCTCTACTGAAAATACAAAAGTTAGCTAGGCATGGTGGCGGGTACCTGTAATCTCCACTACTCAGGAGGCTGACGCAGGAGAATCACTCGAACTGGGAGGCAGAGCTTGTAGTGAGCCACGATCGTGCCACTGCACTTCAGTCTAGGTGACAGAACAAGACCCCATATCAAAAAAAAAAAAAAAAAAGTTGTTATTGACTATAGTCATCACATTATGCTACCGAATCGTAGGTCTTATTCGTTCTTCCTAAGTATTTTTTTGTACCCATTAACCATCCTCACCTCCCCCTAGCCCCATACCCTTCCCAGCCTCTGGGAACCATCCTTCTCCTCATTATTTCCTTCATCCCTGATTTCCCTGGGAGTTCTCATTTCTTCTTGCTGAGTACTTATTTTAATAGTTATTTTATTGAGAAATTATACATAGGAAGTTATAAACTTTTATGTCAGAAAATGTCTTTATTTAACCCTTACTCTTAGTAGATAATTGATCTGGCATAAAATTTATAGTTGAAAGTATTTTTCCTCAACACTTTGCTTCTGGGTTCTATTGTGGCTAATGAGTAGTCAGCTGTCAGCCTGAGAGTCATTTCCTCTTAGACACAATCTTAGTTCATTTTGTGTTGCTATAAAAGAATATCTGAGACTAGGTAATTTATTTAAAAAAGATGTTTATTTAGCTCATAATTGTGTAGACTGGGAAGTTCAAGGGCTCTGGCTTCTGGTTAGGATTTCATGCTGTCATAAAGTGGCGAAGGTCAAAGCGGGAAGCAGACACGTTTGAAGAGAGAAAACTCCACGGGCATCTTGGCTTTATAATAACTTATTCTCGAGGGAACTAAGCCATTTCTCTGACAACTTATCCAGTCTTGCCAGAGTGAAAACTCACTTTCTACTGCAAGAACAGCACCAAGTCATTCATGAAGGATCTGTCCCCATGACTGAAACGCTTCCCACCAGGCCCCACCTCCCCACACTGTCACACTGGAGAGCAAATTCCAACATGAGTTTTGGTGGAAACAAACCAAACCATAGCAGGTACTCAGTCTTCTCTCACTGAAAATTTTTAAGATTTCCCTTATTCTTGATCCTCTATAGTCTCACTGGGTGAGGATGTATCATTATCTTACAGATTGGTGTTGAGAATGCACTCTGAATTATCCCTGCTTTAATTTAGCATCCTAGTAATTACCTGCTCCTTCTTCCCCTAGAAAGGGGGTTCTGCAAACTTTTTCTCTAAAGAGCTAGATAGTAAATATTTTAGGCTTTGTAGTCCATATACAGTCTCGGACACATATTCCTCGTTTTCTTTTTTTTTTAACAACTTTTTAAAAGTGAGAAAAAAAATTTAGCTCATAGGTTGTAAAAAAGTTTGCTAACTTTCACCACAGAATCCTGGCCACTACCTCCCAGTCTCCATCACACACTGTGGCTAGCTTTTATCTCCTTCCCAGTCAACCCAGCTTTCAGCTTTCCACTCAAGACACATACACATACACACACACACACACACACACACAATGCACACACATATACGTGCTACCAAGCACATTATGCTTCATAGGATTTTGTTCAAATCACTTGAAACTCAAAGTATCTGCAGAAATGTAATCCTGACACCTATATATGTGATTTTGGAAGAGTCCTGCAGGGGGACATTTTATTTGGTGGAAACAGTCTTGGCCTATTGCAATATTTCTCACATACACTCATATCTGAAACAGAAGTTCCATAAAACAGTATTCACTCTTTTGAACCCTAAATGTTCAAAGAGGGAAAACCTAAGGGGCATCCTGGCTTTATAAGAAACAAACTTATTTCTCAAAGTTCTGAAGACTGGGAGTCAATGAACAGGGAGCTGAAAGATTTGGTGTCTGGTAAGGACCTGCTTCCTGGTTCATAGACGGCATCTTCTAGTCATATCCTCACATGGCAAAGGGGCGAGGGAGCTCTCCAGGAACTCTTTTATAAGGCCCTTGTATTCATCTGTTTTCACACTGCTGTAAAGAAATACCTGAGACTGGGGAATTTATAAAGGAAAGAAGTTTAATTGACTTACAGTTCCGCATAGCTGAGGAGACCTCAGGAAACATACAATCACGGTAGAAGGTGAAGGGGAAGCAAAATACATCCTACGTGGCAGCAGGAGGTGGGGGAGGAGGAAGTGCCACACTTTTAAACCATCAGATCTTGTGAGAACTCACTCACTATCACCAGAACATCACAGGGGAAACCGCCCCCATGATCTAATCACCACCCACCAGGTCCCTCCCTAACACGTGGGGATTACAACTCGAGATGAGATTTGGGTGGGAATATAGAGCCAAACCATATCAGCCCCTAACCCCACTCGTGACCTAATAATCTCCCAAAGGCCCCACCTCCAAATACCATCACACTGGGGTGCAGATTTTAACATATGAATTTTGAGGGGACATAAACATTCAGTCTATAGCAGTGGTCCACTAATCAGTAGTTGCTTTAATTTAAAAAATGCTGGTCTATGATATTCTTTTTAGAACACTGAGAGTTAAGAAGAGTTTTGTGAGCTGGCCTGGGACTTTAACCATCATTTACAACTCTGTTTCATTGGAAAAATATATTCTTATGTCCAAACAACTAGCTTAGAATTCAATTTGCAGAATTCTATCCGTCTGTAAACTGGGGACTGCCAAGGTCTAAATCAAGAACATTTTTGTATTAGAAGTTCACTTAGAAGAAAAACAAGGAAAAGCTGACAACCAGCCTTCCTAAAGTAATTCCAATACACTTGTCTATTTGGGAATAGAGCTTACTGGGAAGTAGTCAACCTTAGCATTTATGTAACTTTTTTCCCTTTGCAAAAGGGCTTAATTTGAATTTCTGAAGACAGCACACTGGCAATTCATTTTCCCCATAACACATGGATTGGAAGGTACTTTAATGTGTTTGCTACAACATATAATTCTGCAGTTGCCTGAAGGGCTTTCTAAAATCCACCAGTTTTTGTTCCAGATGTGTCTTAGGCAAAAACTTTCCCATTCTTCCTGTTCATGATGGAAAGAGTCAGGCATTTGAGGAAATATTTCCTCATGCACCCACGTTCATCACAGTGACCTTCAGGAGCTTTTAGAATATCATTAGGAATGATGGAGCCTGGCCTTAGTTTTAGGGATTTTAAAACATTTTAAACCTATTTTATGACAACAGTTTGAACAACAGTCTAATCCAGTGAACTCTAAACCATGCACATATCAGTAGTTATCCCCAGGTTTATTTCAAAGACCCATAAATTAATCATTTAATACAATTATTTCAGAAAATATTTGGGTTTGAAAGTATATGGGTGTACCCTACTGACACGGTTTGGTTGTGTCGCCACCCAAATCTCATCTTGAATTGTAGGTCCCATAATCCCAATGTGTCGTGGAAAGGACCCTGTGGGAGATAATCGAATCATGGGGGTGGTTACCTCCATGGTATTCTTGTGATAGTGAGTGAGTTCTCATGTGATCTGATGGTTTTATAAGAAGCCTTCCCCCGACTTCACTGCACTTCTCCTTGCTGCCACCAATTGGTGGCAGCAACCGGGGAGTGCTGGCCTGGTGAAGAAGGACGTGTTTGCCTCCCTTTCCAACATGATTGTAAGTTTCCTGAGGCCTCCCCAGCCTTGCGGAACTATGAGTCAAGTAAACCTCTTTCCTTTATAAATTACCCAGTTTCGGTTATTTCTTCATAGCAGCCTAAGAATGAAAGTAATACACCTACCAATTTGTATTCCCTTTTAAATGGTGAAATGGTACTATCATCATTTACTTTTTTCTACCCCTAAAAAATAAAAAATAAGTATCTCTTCAAGATAGTAAATGTAAGGATATATATATTCTCTGTTTGGGGTTGCAACACTGAGAGATGCAAACCTACTGCTTGCCCATGAACTGATGAATAATCCAGAAGGCTCTAAGCAAAATCCAAGGCCTTGCCTCCGGGAGTCCATATGCCTTAAATGTCCAAAACCTATATTTATTTCTGTCTTCTGTCCCGAGTCACTCTTGTGAGAAAGTGGTGGAAGATCCATGTAGGATATGAGTGGTGCAAAGGAAATGTTCCAAGCATCTAAAATCCTCCTCTTGTTACTTTGCTAGACTTTTAGCATTTTAGACTGTGACCTTAATGAGTTTCTTAACTTGTCTGTAAGCCTCAGTTTCATCATCTACAAATTAGAAATCAATGTATTCATATATGATGCATTTACATCTGATGGGGCTCTAAGAGGATTCAGCTGGCTGATATCTGGGAAGTGCTGGGAGTGTCTGGCACACTGTAAGCCACTCAATAAACATTAGTTTATTCCCTTAATATTTTGTTGTTGTTGTTTCAGATTCTAAATTTAAAATAAATTTTAAAAAATGTGTTGGGGCATCTAGTTCCAGATGGGGGACTGAGCACTGGTATTTGCTCACCATCCCTCACTCTGACCCTTTCTACCCCACTTCCCACTACATTGGAGATCCCAATCACATGGGAGCAAATCCATAGGAGCAAAGAGAATGGGAAAGGGACCCTTACTGGACACTGTGGTGAAGAAAAGGCTGCTCTGACTAGTGAACAGCCTCACCAGACCCCAGAATCACAAGAAGGTGAACTGGGCATCAACCAAGAGCATACAAAGGGAAGTGTTGGCTAGGAACAGTCTTCCATGATTGGCAAAAAGAGTCATGACTTTGCATCTGCAATAAAGGATGATTATCCTAGCACACAGTGTAAAAACAGATTATTGACCAGGCAGTGTGGCTCTGCCTATAATTCTAGCACTTTGGGAGGTCGAGATAGGCAATTTGCTTGAGCCCACGAGTTTAGACCAGCCTGGGCAACATGGCAAGACTTCATCTCTACCCAAAATACAAAAATTAGCAGGGCGTGGTGGCAAAGGCTTATAGTCCCAGGTACCCAGGAGGCTGAGGTTGAAGGATCACCTGAGCCTGGGAGGTCAAGGCTGCAGTGAGCCATCATTGCATCACTACACACCAGCCTGGGTGACAGAGTGAAACCCTGTCTCAAAAGAAAAGAAAAAAAAGATTATTGGTGTCCAAACTTTAAAAATTCACCCAGGAAAGTTTTCCATATATTGTGTTATAAATCTTGACTTGCGGGTTATATAGTACATTAAATAGAGTGGGGGCTGTGGTGCTAGGCAGTCTACCTTTAAACCTCATCTCTGTCTCACTGAGAGGACCTTGAAGACTGGAGGAAGTGAGGCCTGTGCACATCTGGAGAAAGTGTGTTCCAGGCAGTGGGAACAAGAAGTACCAGGGACTTAAGGCAGGAGTAAGCCTGGTGTGTTTGAGGAGCAGACCTGCTTCTCAGTGGGAGAGAGGGGTAAGTGCTAAGGTCAGAGAGTGCCATGATTTACATGATTGTCCCTTCCAAAACTCATGTTGAAGCTTAATTCCTAATGTGGCGGTATTGAGAACTGCCACTTAGCTGTGGTGTTCAGTGTGTTTATTGGGTCTCCACCACATAGGCAGAGTTGACTGCCCACGTGGCTGATCTGGTTCCAGCTCTTCAGGAGGTCAAGCTAATACCGCATGACCCAAAGCACCCACATCGCCCAACCACATTGTTCCTTGGCCCAAGACCACAGAGAAAGAAAGACACTACTATTAGGTGGCAGTTGAATCATGAGGGCTCTGCCCTTGTGAATGGAATTTGTTCATGGAATAGTGGGTTAATGCATTAATGGGCTGCACAGGAATGGGATTTGTACTTCCATAAGAAGGGGTAGAGACACGTGAGCTAGCGTGCTCAGTCTTCTCATCATCCGATGCTTTGTGTGGCCTCAGGACTTGCAAAGAGTCTCCATATGCAAGAAGGCTCCCACCTGATACACCCCTCAACCCTGGACTTCTCAGCCTCCATAACTATAAGAAATAAATCCCTTTTCTTTATAAATTACCTAGTTTCAGGTATTTTGTTATAAGCAACAGAAAATGGACTAAGACAGAGAATATCTAGTAAAGAATCTAACCCTGCACAAAAAAGAGACCTGGCCTTTGCCTTTGACTTCTGAGAGGTCATCCCTAAGCCTCTGGAACATCATGCCTAATAGTAGTGTCTTTCTTTCTCTGTGGTCTTGGGCCAAGGAACAATGTGGTTGGGCGATGTGGGTGCTTTGGGTCATGAGGTATTAGCTTGACCTCCTGAAGGGCTGGAACCAGATCAGCCACGTGGGCAGTCAACTCTGCCTATGTGGTGGAGACCCAATAAACACACTGAACACCAAAGCTAACATGAGCATCCCTGCTGGCAAACTTTGTGCATATTGTCACACATCAGGAGGATAAGGTTGTCCGGACTTTATTAGGAGGGGACAACTGGAAGCTCCACGTTTGGGGCCCTCCAGGATTTCTGCCCTATGTCTCTCTTCTTTTGGCTGATTTTAATCTGTATCCTTTCCTTGAATAAACTGTAACTCTGAATGTATCAGTTTTCAGTGAGTTTCATGAGTCCTTCTAGTGAATTATCCAAACTGAGGATGGTTTTGGAAAGTTTCCAAATTTGCAATTTGGTGTCAGACTGAGACTGTATTTATATAGCCTGGGCCTCCTCTAACTGTAGAATTATCTAAACTCCTGCAGAGAGGCAGCAAGAAATCAGGTCATGTAGGACCTTGTAGGGCATAACAAAGATTTTGGCCCTTATTCTGAGAATGATGAGGAACCACTAGAAGTATCCGGGAAGAGAAAGGACTTGATATAACTCAGATGTTAACAGGTCATTCTGGCTGCTGCATTGAGAAGATATTGAAAGTAATCAAGGTGATAACTGAAGGCAACTGAAGCAAAAAGCTATTTAGGAGGCGCTTGCAGTGATCAGAGGGAGAGATAATGCTGGCTGGGACCCACGGGTAGAGGTGAGGAATGGTAAGAAGTCAAATGCTGGCCGGGCGCGGTGGCTCAAGCCTGTAATCCCAGCACTTTGGGAGGCCGAGACGGGCGGATCACGAGGTCAGGAGATCGAGACCACCCTGGCTAACACCGTGAAACCCCGTCTCTACTAAAAAAAAAAAAACTACAAAAAACTAGCCGGACGACGTGGCGGCGCCTGTAGTCCCAGCTACCCGGGAGGCTGAGGCAGGAGAATGGCGTGAACCCGGGAGGCGGAGCTTGCAGTGAGCTGAGATCCGGCCACAGCACTCCAGCCTGGGTGACAGAGCGAGACTCCGTCTCAAAAAAAAAAAAAAAAAAAAAAAAAGAAGTCAAATGCTGGATATAAAGGTAGCCCCAAAAGGGTTTGCTTCCAGATAGTCAAGGATAATGACAAGATTTTTGGCCTAAGTAACAGTAAGGATGGAGTTTCCATGATCTGAGATGAAGTAGACTGAGGGAAGAGCCAGTTTTGGGCAATGTCAGGATCTCAGGTTAGGATATGTTAAGTTTGAGATGTTTATTATAAATCCAAGCAGAGATGGCAGGTAGGTAATAGGATAATTGAGTCTGAAATTGAGGGGAGAGACAGGCTGGCAATATTAACTTGGCAGGCATCAATCTACAGGTGATATTTAAAGCTGTGGAACTGTAGGAGGTCACCTATGTGGTAAGTATAGAATTAAAAGAGAAAAGGCCTGAGAACTGAGTCCCTGGGCATGTCAATATCCAGAAGTCAGAAAGTTGAGAAGCAATCAGCAATGAAAGTCATATTCATTTCCTAAGGTGTACTTGTAGCCGTTAGAAAAACTAAAATAACATCAAAATGGGATAGAGATAAGTAAATAAGCAATATTATTGATGCATCAAGAAGTAGTATATTATTTAAACACATTCAAGGGGCCACCAGAAGAACTAAAAATGAGAACTGTTAAAAGTGTTTGTCTCTAGGAAATTGGCCTGGATGTGGAGTGGAAGGACTGTCACACATTATTGTGAAATCTTCTGCATAACAACAACAAAATCCATGTGTGTGTAATTTTACTACGGTAAAAGGGAAATGAAATTAAACATTCTCCAGGCAGGAAAAATGTATTTTCTGTGACGAAAGTGATCATTACATAATTTGTGTGATTTGTATGCTGCTCAAGTAATTCAACCGCAAATATTCCCCAGGTGGAATCTTCACCTTTGAAATTTTACATAACCCTGAAAAAGCTTCTCTATATTTCTGCTATGTCCCTTGGAAACGTATTATACAAAGTAGAAACAATTGTGGAACGACTCTGCAATTTCCACCTTTTCCACTCAAAAGGACTTAGTCTCTCCAGACTTCCAGAAACCACAGATTTTGGTCCCAGTACAGTTGACCCAGACACTCAAGCAAAAAAAGTTAAAAAGGTGCAAAGTAAGAATGGGAGAAGAAGAAAGGGTTTTTTAAGTCCTTTGGGTTCATAGTGCCTATATAAGATCATAAGAAGAAAACCACCATATTAGCTATGATTAACTATAAGGCATTGGGCAGGCACAGTCAGTGATTCACACCTGTAATCCCAGCACTTTGTGAGGCTGAGGCAGGAGGATCGCTTGAGCCCGGGAGTTTAAAACCAGCCTGGGCAACCTAGACTCCACCTCTACAGTAACTTTTTTTTTTTTTTGAGACAGAGTCTTGCTCTGTCGCCCAGGCTGAAGTGCAGTGGCGCGATCTCCACTCACTGCAAGCTCCACCTCCCGGGTTCATGCCATTCTCCTGCCTCAGCCTCCCATGTAGATGGGACTACAGGTGCCCACCACCATGCCCGGCTAATTTTTTTTTGTATTTTTAGTAGAGACGGGGTTTCACCGTGTTAGCCAGGATGATCTCGATCTCCTGACCTCGTGATCCGCCCGTCTCGGCCTCCCAAAGTGCTGGGATTACAGGCTTGAGTCACCGCGCCCGGCCTACAGTAACTTTTTTTTAAAAAGTTAGGTGGGTGTGGTGGCACACGCCTGTTGTCCACAGTGTGGACAGGGAGACTGAGGTAAGAGGATTAGTTGAGCCCAGGAGGTCGAGGCTGCAGTGAGTTGTGAACTTGCCTCTGTACTGCAGCCTGGGCAACAGAGTGAGACCTTGTCTCAAAAAATCAAACAAACAATGAGACATTGTCATACAAACCCAGCAGCACTCAAGAAGACAGTGTGGCTTCTAGAGGCTGCTCATCACACAAGTGTAATACTTTTACAGAATATACAGAAAGCAGGTGCATTAATATGCTAACAATTAACCAGAAAATCCCTTTAGCATTAGCTAGGAGTCAAGCTAGATTTTCCCTTTTGATTCAGATCTGAAGATCCAGATGTCAAATAAGTAACAAAATGCCAAAGACCAAGTTCAGAATCGTGGTTAGAAAAGATCAGATAGAAATCTTCCAGATAGAGATAGAAAAGGCAAGAAGGTTGATGCAATGATATTGTTAATATTCCAGCTCTTAGGTAGTAGATTCACAGGAATGTATATTACTATATATGTCAAAGTTTTATATATAATATGTATTATTTTATATTCATTACATGTATGTACATAAAAATATTTTTATTTTTGATTTTTATTATAAATTGATAATTTATAATTGTATATATGTACAAAATGAGGACAAAGTAATATTATGATTAATGAATACAATGTGAAATAATTAAATCAAGCTTGTTAAAATATCACCTCAAATATGTAAATTTTTAAAGTGAGAACATTTGAAATTTACTTCCCTGGCAATTCTGAAATGTATAATATTATTAATGTACAACATTTTTAAGGAAAGAAAATTAAATGACCTGAGCAAGAGAAACCATTGTATTACCCTGCAATATTATTTCATTTCCTCAACAACCTTAAGTTATATCTTCCTTTTTTACCCATCTTCCAAGTTCTTCCACAAATATTTCAATGCTTCAAAAAATACTACGCAGGTTATAGTGGGAAAAGCAAAAATTTAGAATCAAATCAACTCAAGTTCAGTTCCTGTGACCTCTAAATCTCTCGAGTCTAGTCTCAGCTACTAATCTGTATTATTATAGCTACTTCTACTTCTTCCCTCATTTCACTTGTTCATGTGCATTGCCTTGATTGTATCAACAGTTACCTTTGTTATCTTTCTCAGAAAAGCACCATCATCCTGCTAACTTGAGTTTGAACAATGGTATATACTGTGGTCAGCACTGACTTCACATGAACAATAATTGTTTCCACAAGGAATGCCACAGTATCTTCCCTATGGACAACTGTACCCACTCCCATGCCAAATCCTAGATGCTGGAAGCTCAGCATGGGCTGCCTTCTGAACCACCACATGACCAGCTGGGAAGGCTGACGTGGAGGAGTGGGCTGGCTGACACTCAAAGACATGACCTGGAAGTCCAGAAGATTGTCAGTGAAAGAAGTCTGTATGGTGACTCACACTGAGAGGCTCTATAAAGCAGTAAAATGCTCTTTCAAACTCAGGTCTCCATGATCCTTGTTGGAGGCTGACTCCAAAGATGAACACCAACAATTCCTCTCGACCCTGTGGATGCCTATTGTTCCTCCATCAGGAGGTGGACTCGATTTCCTCCTCCTGATTGGAGCTGGCCCTGTAATTCGCCTTAAACAACAGAACATGGCAGAAGTAACCTAGTGATAGCTCTGAGCTGAACCCATAAGGGGCGTGGAAGCTTCAGGTTCCACTCTCTTGGAACCTCGAGCCTTTACATCAAGAGGTCCAGGTAGCCTGGTAGAGAGACCACATGAAGAGAGATTCTAGAAGTCTGAAAGGTCAGGCTCCAGATCCTCCAGCCATCCCTGCTAGGAAGCTAGACACATGAACACTCTAATCCAACATGACCTCCTCTTAACTCACTACATCTGCAAAGACCCTCTTTCCAAATAAAAGGAGTTTTATTTGGAAAATTAAACCTCTGAGGTCAGATTCTGAGGTTCTGCATAAATATAAACTTTGGGGAGACATTATCTAACCTATTTCAGATGCTATCTTCAATGTTCCTGTCCCATTCAAGCCCCCAGGCCACTCCAGCTGCATGGGAGACTATAGAAAGATGACTTTCAGAACTACTCACACTGCAAAATCACAAGCAAATACATGGCTGTAGTTTTAAGCCACTAAATTTCTAGATGATTTGTTACAAACTGGAAATAATCCAGTCTTTTTGAAACATTAGAGAGACGATTGGACCAATCATCAACTTGAATTACTAATAAAATGCTAAAACACACAAATAAAACAGTAAAAGGATGAGAACACTGAGGCTTTTGCAAAAAGTTGTTGGCACTTTCATAAGATGTCCTACATATTATTCATTACATTGTTTTTCTTCACCCAAGGGTTTCTGAGGGGTGATTTCCTGTTTAAAATGAGAAGGAAAATGGGGAGGGGAGAAGGCACACACAGGTCTGTGCCTCAAAATGACTGCAGAAGGCTGAGTAATATGGAAGGAATGTGAAATGCTCTGAACCAGAGAAAGAAAGTGCTGTTTGTTATGAAGGACAGTGGATTTTATCATAGTCAATAGCCCCTGAAAAAGAGAAAGGAAGGGACTGAATTGACATCTTAGTCTATAACAATTAGAAGGTGAACAGACTTAAGGTATGAGGAAGAAAGGGGGTATCTGGTCCTGACCACGGGTTCAATCATTCCAACCTCAACTCCTTTAGACAGAAGAGTTCAAGTCTCAACCTTCGGCAAGCCTTAGATCAAACGGATAAAGAATGCTGTCAATTTTCTGTAGCAACCTCCAAAAAATATGCAGGATGAGAAAAAGGTAAATATTTGTCTCCTGTGATCCCAGAAACAGCGTGGGGAGACACAAAACTGTTGAGGGAGAAAATATAAAATGAGAACACAAAATAGTCTCCCAAAAACAGAGGCAACTAGAAAAATCTAAATTTTCTTTTCCATTTATTAACCATGAACATTAGGTAAGTTCCTTATGCAATTTGTGGTTTCAGATTCCTCATTTTAAACAAGAGAATAATAATGCCCTACTTCCCTCTAAAGGTCATTCTGAAAAGTAAATGCAATTATAAATGTGAAAGCACTTTGAACAGTCCAAAAGTACATGCCAAAGATAAGGTTTCACTATTGTTAGCATATATTGAAGCATGTTCATTGGGAAAACATTTTCTGCAGTGACAATTTCAGATGTGACTGATTAAGAGGAATTGCTAAAGAAATTTGCAGAACAGTAGCAATGAGGCAGCCATGATCTCCTTAACAGGATATTAAGGTCTAGTACTTCTGAATTCTCATTTCAATCCTGTCCAGGAATTTCAGACTTTATTCTCCAAGATGCTTCCTCTCTCCCCTACCTTCATGTATTTACAACAAGGATCATTATTTGCAATCGGTGAATTTCCAGTTAACATCTTCCAGGAAAACCACCTTCCTGAATCTCCATACCAGATTCAGCTGTCATCTGCTATTTACTCTCAAGTCCAACTCAGACCACTGCCAAGATGAAGCTGGTGTCTGGAGCATACGTTTTCTCCTTGGGGTCTTGATTACCAGTCAGTTTGGCATCTTATGAGATGATATTAAGAGAAAAGACTGAATTTATTTTTCTATCCCACCACAAAATCTCTTGACATTTGGGTTTCCAAGCAAACCTAAAAGAAGTGAATTAAGTAATTAAATCCTGCTAACCATGTACAAGACAACTTTCAAAAATTATTTCATGTCATCCTTACAAATGTCTTCTAATATTGATAATATTATTTTTCCCATTTATAGATAAAAGTTAAGGTCAAAGATCAGTTACTCGCCTAAAGCCACAGAGCTAACATGCAGTCAAGCCAGAACATGAACTCAGGTGGTCTGAATTCAGAATTCAACCTCTTGCTATTATGCAATACAGTATCTTCCCTGGAACTTTCATGTAGAAATCTAGAATTGATGGTGAAGCTTCCTGGTTCCTCCCAAATTTCGTGTGTTGGCAGCCACTTCACAATAGATAAGCATGCAAGCTGTGGCACATCTGTTGTTCTTTTGGTGGAAATGTAGTCATTCAGTTTTTACTTTTGGCTATGTTATACAGGGTAGTTCTCCTTCTCCTCTCCTGCTTACCAAATTCATACTATTAGTTCTATATTCAGTAATGAATTCTACAGTCACGGTTACAGTGAAAGTTTACATTCTTAAGCGTGACATTCAACCCCCTCTATGAGCTGGCCCTCTCATACTTTCCTACCATCCCCCTCATTTTTCCTCATTTGCTGAAAGCGCTGGGCAAGTGTATTCACAATCACAACTTGTGGGTCTCCTGTCTACGCATTTTCTTAGGATGCCCTTCTCATGTCGAATGGTGGTTCCCATCTAGAATTAATTCTTGTTCATATTTCAAAAATCCTCATAGGAACTAAACAGTCACCTAGAATAATAGACTAAGTAAAATATGAAGTTTCTTGACTTTTGACCAAAAATGCTAACTCAGTGTGAAATACGGATTATCTCATCTGATTAGAAACTCTGATTAACAGTAATGCATGGGTTTTTCTATCAGATTGAAAAGTGAAGTACCTCTTGATAAATGCAAACGTACTTATAACGACAAATCTTTTAAACAGCAACATGGGGTGGAGGAGGGAATAGAGAATTTAAAAATTGCCCCTTGGCAATAGAAAGTTTAGGAACCAATTGACCTGCTGTGGTCCTTATTCTAGCCTCAATTTTTAAATTAAAATTCTTTATGTTTTTTGGCATCTCAAATAAATTCTTTTTCCATGAAGTCTTCCCCTATATTATCAACAAGTAATCTTTCCTTGCTTTTTGATCCTATATTATGGTATATATGCTGTTCTCATAGCAATCTGCTTTCCTGTTTTGTTGGTTCTAAGATGCTATCAAATATAATCTGTATCATTATTTTATATACAACAAAGAAAGAGGAAACACTAACTACCAACTAAACTACAGCATATCATCTGGAATTTAAAATGTAAAAAAGTGCAAAAAATGTTACAGAATTGATGAGGAACAACATGATGAGTAGTTTGCATTTCATTTCCCCTACTACATCTTTGAGAGCCTCATTTATTTCCGTTTCCTCAGGACCTTATACTCTGCCTTACATGTGGTATATGTTCAATATGTGTATTATGTTTAATTATTAGCTTAGAACTGCCCCAAAAGACTTTCAAAACTTGGTGACATTAAGGCCCGTAATCTGTTTCTGTCTTTTGCATTCACTTATAGACAAGTCCCATCTATAAATTAGACTACAAAAAAGAAAGCATGGAATCCTAACAGACTCCTCATCTACATATCAGAAGTAAACATCTAAAAAATTTGTTAGTTTTCTCTTGTGCTTTTTATTCAGATAACTTGAAGTGCTATACAGAATATTCCCTATTTGCAACTCTTGAACAATTTATTTTCAATAAAAATTGGGGCAAGCGTGGAAGAGCATACAGGAGCAAAAAGAGACAAGGAAAAGTCAATTCAAAACTGAAATCTCTTCTTTTTGTCCCTGGAAAACACCATAGGCTTAGTGGACCAATGGATGTTTGATTGGCTGCATGGGTGGAAGTTTGGATGGATGATGTGATTAACTATTACTACAATAGTGCTATATAACCAACAACAACAAAACCTCAGTGCCATACAACAATTCACATTTATTTACTTCAGGTGGTTTGGCTGGGTCCTCTGCTGATCTTGGCTGGACTCAACCACGTATATATACAGGTCAGGCAGGAGGCTGCTGGTCTAGGTGGGGCTAAGCTAAGGCATCTAGGCTGAAGTGACTCTGCTCCACATGCCTTTCATCTTGATGGGAACAGAGACCTGACCTGGACGTGTTCTCATGGTAACTGGCAGAGCGTAGAGGAGCAAGCAGAAACGTACCAGTCTTCATAAGACTGAGGCTAGGCTCAGAGCTGTGCACTGTCACTTTGGCCACATTCTATTGGCTGAACCAAGTAACATAACCAAACTCAAGTCAAGAAGCAGGGAAATACATCCTGCTTCTTCAGAGGAGGACTTGCAAAGTCACATGGCAAAGGGCATAGTTACAGGAAGGAGCAAAGAATTGGGGTCAATGATGCAATTCTACCCTGTATGGCAATGATGGTATCCTCCACATAAATATTGATTTAGAGTTGACAGAGTATATTCACAAGTGTTTTCTCATTGAATTTGGACAACTAAATGAGAAGGGTAGAGTAGATATAATTATTACAACTTTACTAAACGAAAGCTGGGGGAAAGGAGATGGGGAAACTTAGAGAACTTAAGAAACTTGCCCAAGATATACACTTTTAAGTGAACATGATGGAATTAAAATCCACATTACAATAGTCATTTTGGGTTACCACTTACAGTTCCACTGTAGGCGTAGAGTTTGTGTGCTTTTGGTAAAGGACTATGTCAATTAAATTAAATTAAAGGACTATGTCAATTGTTCTAATATCAGAAAATCTCTGATATTAGACTATCTTTGGGAACAACCTACCACACCCAAAGTTCCTTGGACGTCAGCTCTGGCTGGCTTCTAGGCTACATACATGAGCACAAGTTGCTGCTTGTTTTTAGATAAATACATTAATTTGTGAAGAGATTGGGCCGGGTGTACCAAGAATGATGAAAAACCAAATTGGTGGCTGCACTGAAATGTAAACAGCATCACACACTGATAAACTGCTTATGGATTTCCTGTCTTCAACTGATTGGAAAATAAACTAGTTTGAGGTGATGAACAGTAACATGTTGGAAGTAATTGGTTTAGTAAGAAAAAAGGTGTTAATTTAGAAATAGCAATATTGCTGCCCTCCTAGTAGATTAATATATAGTATAAACAGAACAAAATCGGAGCTCCCCAATGATCTGATAGTTTATTATTTCATTTACCACCACATCCAGCTCACAAACATGACTCTCAGAGTATGTAGGTTTTTGCATCTCTACCAGAAACACTGTCACTTTGCTATTTAATTACTGCCATTTACATACAGAGTGTCAAAAAACACAATTACAACAAATTTAGCTTAAGTATCTCAATTGGCTTTATTGTGATCCTAGAATAGGGCAACACTTCATTCCATAAAATAAAATAAGTGTTCCAGTGAACTGAAGAGAGGAGGTTGGCTTTATATACAGAAAAGGGGATGAAGAAAGGAGAAACAAAGAACAAAAATGAATTGGTCATTTCAAAGTTAATTTCCTTGCAAGGCAGGGACAGAGAGACAGAACAATCTGATTGGTTAACAGCAGATTACTTCGAGTCAGTCTGTTGTAAGGATTAAAACAGAGGAAACATCATTTTCATGCTGATTGAAGATTGAAACTGGTGTCTTTGGGAAATTGGGTTATCTCTCTCTTCTGATTTCTTGGAAGGCCAAGTAACAACTCAGTGTTGGTTTGGTGAGCATGGGTGACTCCATATTGATTTTTAGTCTGGTCTATTGGAACCTAGTCCAGGAGCTTAGTCCAAAACAGTGGCCTCGTATAGTTTTCATTTAATAAGAAGGAGAAAGCATGAAGGTCAAGGTCACCTAATGAAATAAAGATTGGGAGTAGAAATAGGAGAGATAATTGAAGTTCCCAGTAACTAATAATTATACCAATAACTCTTAGTCAACCTAGTCTTCAGTGGGAACCATCCTTGAACCTCCTGCCAAACCCACCCAAAGTTAGGATCCCTGTTAGGATCTCAGAGCATCCTACACTGTTCTTTTGTAGCACTGTGTCAATTGCAATGTATTGTTTATTCATATGACGATGATTATGATGTGTCATATCCTACCTAGACTGTTAGACTTATGAGGGGAAATCAGGACATTTCTGGTTCATGTCTTACATCCTAGGACCTAGAACAATGCCTGTCACATATTAGGCACTCTTCACATTTGCCAGATGAAAGACTGATTTAATGTTACCAGTTTTTATCACTTCTACCTCCTTACAGCATGTTCTCTGTGACTCAGAATGGAGAGGGTATAGGAGAAAGCATGCTCTTGATCAGGTGCCCTGCCCCACTTTCTGAGGGTTTCTCCTCATGAATAAAACACAGCTCTTTCTATTCTTTTTTCCCATCTCTTGACACCAGCCATTATGCTCTATACTCCAGATGCATTGCCTTCCATTGCCCTTCTTTCGGCTCCTGAACCTGAAAGCCCACCTGCCCCTGGGTCACTGCACAAATAGCCCATCTGCCCTGAACACCAACTATGCAACCCCTCCTACCATTTAAATGATTCATGTCCCACCTGCAGGTGAAGTATTGCCTTAGGGAAGCCTTTATTGACTCCCCAGACTAGGTCGGCTGTCCCATGTCCCATCACAGTCTCTCATAGAATCACCTAGTGCTCTCTTTGGTTGCAGAAACTACAGTTGCTATTTTTCATTTGTTTGTGCTCCATGAAGGCAGCAATCATCACAATTTTGCTTACCACCTAACACCCCTGATTTTTGCTCACCATTTAACACTCAGAGTTTGGCATTGTACCTGACATTTGTTCAGAACTAAATAAATATTTATCGAATTAATCAATCAATGAATGAAACGCACACACACACCTCTCTTACATCTCTTCCTCTCTTCCCGTAGGGATGAGAACCCAGGTGCAATAAATCTGGCTCAACAATTAACTTTCTGTTGATATATCAATACATTTGAATTCAAGTGACCCAGGCTTTAGCCAAGAAACAAGTCCCAACAAATTGTCCACAGATTCTTTGCCTAATTCAGGCAAGACGTTTTATTCACCTCAGGCTACGTATTAGGAGTCATTTAATTTAAAAAAAAAAAGATGCAAAAATACCTGTCTCCTTAGAGAAAGACTTTATCTCACCATCAAACCAATCATTAGTGAGCTTTCTTTTTATAACTGTTTTCTGTTTTATCACAGTTTATCACTCACATTTTAAAAACTCCTTCTATACCCACCCCGCCACATACGGCCACAGCTTGTTTGCAAAGAATGCTGATCATGCTTTCAAACAAAACTGTTCCCATATGCTTGTGATTCATTTCCCCCTTCCTGCCTTTGCTTCATTTGTTTTAGAATTGGAGTTTAATTTTGAAACCATTGCTGTGACAGGAAGTGACTAGGGAGAGGAAGAATTAGAAGAGAGGGACCTCAGAGCTGAGAGGGATGAATGAAATGGTACGTTGCTTATTCAACCCACAGATGGGATCAAAGACTGTTAGACTGCAAAAGCCCTTTAAAGGAATACCAAATTCCCACTTGATCCTTTCCTTCTAGCTTAAAGCAGGGGGCTGGGAAAAACATGATCTTATCTCCATTTCTGGAATGCATGACAGTCCCATTATATACCTTACAACTGAATAGCAGCATAGGGTTCAGTTGCTGACCAGAGTGATGTTTTGAAAAGTACAAGCATCCTATCTCCAAGGAATATTAATAAAAATCATGAAATGAGTTGGCTGATATTTTCTGCTGCCTATTACAACTCAGCACATGACCTTTTAATGGAGAAAATGTTTGTAATATAAAACTAGCCTGACATTCTTGGATAATTTATTCATTCAACAAATATTATTCAGCATCCATTATGTGTCATAGCCCTTTCTAGGCACAGGATTCAATAGTGAAAAAAACACAGAACTATCCCTGCCCTCACAGAGCTTATATTTAAAGGGAGAGGACAGACAAACAACCAAGCCAGAATAGATATAGATATAGATATAGATGTACTATAAAGGAAGAAGAAGGGAAAAGGACTAAGAAATGCAGGGGGGTGAGGTTGGGGGGTTGTTATTTTGAAAAGGATGGTCAGAAAAAGGTCTTATCTATCAGGTAAAGAGGTAAACCACATGGCCATAGAAGGGACAATGTGTTAGGCTATTTCTGCATTATTATAAAGGAATACCTGAGACTAGGTAATTTACAAAGAAAAGGGGTTTAATTGGTTCATGGTTTTGCAGGCTATATAAGCATGGCACCAACATCTGGTCAGCTTCTAGTTCAGGCCTCAGGAAGCTTACAATCATGGCAGCAGATGAAGCAGGAGCAGGCATATCACATGGCAAGAGCAGGAGCAAGAGAGAGAAGGGAGAGGTTTCAGACTCTTAAACAACCAGATCTTGTGTGAACTCAGTGAGAACTCACTCATCACCAAACGGATGGTGCTAAGCCCTTTGATATGGTTTGGCTGTGTCCCCAACCAAATCTCATCTTGAATTCCCACATATTGTGGGAAGGACTCGCTGGGAGGTAACTGAATCATGGGGGTAGGTCTTTCTCATGCTGTTCTCATGATAGTGAATAAGTCTCACAAGATCTGATGGTTTTAAAAAGAGGAGTACCACCGCACAAGCTCTCTCTGTTTGCCTACTGCCATCCATGTAAAATGTGACTTGCTCCTCCTTGCCTTCCACCAAGATTGTGAGGCCTCTCCAGGCATGTGGAAATGTAAGCCCATTAAACCACTTTCTATTGTAAATTGCCCAGTCTCATGTATGCCTTTATCAGCAGCATGAATACGGACTAATACATTGTTCACGAGGGATCTGCCCCCATGATCCAATCACCTCCCACTAGGACCCACCTTCAACATTGGGAATCACATTTCAATAAGAGATTTGGAGGGACATACATCCAAATCATATCATTCCATCCTTGGCCCTTCCAATTTCATGTCCTTCTCACATTTCAAAATACAATCATGCTTTTGCAATAGTCCCCCAGAGTGTTAACTTGTTCCAGCCTTAACTCAAAAGTCCCAAAGTCCAAAGTCTTATCTAGAGATGGGTTCCTTCCACCTATGAGGCTGTGATATCAAAAGCAAATTATTTACTTTCAAGATACAATGGTGGCATAGGCATTGAGGATACAGTCCCATCCCAAAAGGGAGAAATTAGCCAAAAGAAAGGGGCAATAGGCCCCAGACAAGTCTGAAACCCAATTGGGCTGTCATTTAATCTTAAAATTCTAAAATAATCTTTTGACTCTATATCCCACATCCTGGGCTCAATTGTGAAAGAGGTGGGCTCCTAAAGCCTTGGGCAGCTCTGTCTCTGTGGCTTTGCAGGGTGCAGCCTATGTGGCTGTTCTCATGGGTTGGAGTTCAGTGCTTGTGGCTTTTCCAGACAGAGGATGCAAGCTGCCAGTGAATCAACCATTCTCAGGTCTGGAGGGTGGTGGCCTCCTTCCCACCACTCCACTAGGCAGTCCCTTGGTAGGCACTCTGCATGAAGTCTCCAATCCCACATTTCTCCTTTGCACCACCCTAGTAGAGTTTCTCTGGTGTGGGCTCCACCTCTGCAACAGGCTTCTGCCTGGGCACCCAGGCTTTTCCACACACCCTCTGAAATCCCATTGGAATCCTCCAAGTCTCCTTCACACTTTACACCATGTGGAAACTGCCAAGGCTTGTGGCTTGCACCCTCAAGAGCTGTGGCTCAGGCTTTACCTGGACTCCTTTGAGCTGCAGCTGCAGCTGGAGCTGGAGCAGTTGGAATGCAGGAAGCAGTGTCCTGAGGCTGCATAGGGAAGCAGAGCCCTGGACCTGACCCCTGAAACCACTCTTTTATTATAGGCCTCTGGGCCCATGATGGAAGGGGCTGCCTCAGAAATCTCTGAAATGCCTTCCAGGATTTTTCCCATTGTCTTGGATATTAGCACTTGACTTCCCTTTAGTCATGCTAATCTAGCAAGTGGTTGCTCCATAGCCCACTTGAATTCCTCTCCTGAAAATGCTCTTTTTTCCTCCATCACATGGCCAGGTTGTGACTTTTCGAAAGTTTTACACTCTGCTTCCCTTTTAAATATAGGTTCCAACTTTAAATCATTCTTTTGCTCCTATATCTGATCCTGGCTATTGGAAAGAGCCAGGCCACATCTTGAATACTTTACTATTTAGAAATTTCTTCCACCAGATACCGTAAGTCAAACCTCCAGAGCCCTAGGACATGGACACAATGCAGCTAAGTTCTTTGCTAAAACATAAAATGGGTGACTTTTGCTCCAGTTCCCAATAACTCCCTCATTTCCATCTGTGACTTCATCACTGTGGACTTCACTGTCCATATCTCTATCAGCATTTTGGTCACAACCACCTAACCAGCCTCTAAGAAGTTCCAAACTTTCCTTTGTCTTCCTGTCTTCTTTTGCGCCCCTCAAACTTTTCCACCCTCTGCCTGATACCCAGCTCCAAAGCCACTACCACATTTTCAGATATCTTTATATCAATGTCCCACACCTCAGTACCAATTTTCTGTATTAGTGCATCCTTGTGTTACTATAAAGGAATATCAGAGACCAGATAATTTAAAAAGAAAAGAGGTGTAATTGGCTCACGGTTTTGCAGGCTGTACAAGCATGGCATCAACATCTGCTAGGCTTCTAGTGAGAGCTTCAGAAAGCTTACAATTATAGTGGAAGACAAAGTGGAACCAAGAACATCATGTGGCTAGAGCAGGAGCAAGAGAGAGAAGGGGGAGGTCCCAGACTCTTTTAAACAATCAGATCTTGCATAAATTAACTGAGCAAGAATTCACTCATCACCAAAGGGATGGTGCTAAGCCACTCACAAGGGATTCTCCCCTATGACCGCCGACCAGACCCCACCTCCAACATTGGGCATCACATTTCAACATGAGATTTGGAGGGGACAAACATCTAAACCATATCAGACAGGGAGAGCACTCTACACAGATGAAGAAGCAAGTGCCAAAGTTCTGAGGCAGGAACACATGTAGTATACTTGAGGAGCACCAAGGAAGCTGATGCTGCTAACGTGAAGTGTCAGAGATAAAGTGAGATGGTCAGAAGCAAGCCAATCCCATAGGCCTGTGTAGACTATTTGAGAAATTGAGGTTCTACTCTACATGAGACAGGAGATAACTAATGGTTTTTGAATAAGGAGTGACATGATCTGACTTCTATTTTCAAATGTTCACTCTGATTGCTGTGTTGAACTAGACTATAGGGGGTGGGACAAGGACAGATACAGAGAGACCCATTAGACAGGAGGCTAGGTGATACTCCACACAAGAGATGAGGGTGCTCTGAAACGGGGTTATTGAGAGAAAACGGTAATAAGGTATATTCACTTCTTAAAACAAAGTACTGCAAACTTGGTGATATAAAGCAATAGACATTTATTCTCTTACAGTTCTGGAGGCCAGAAGTCCCAAGTCAGTATTGTTGAGCCAATATTTAGGTGTCAGCAAGGTGCATACCCTTCAGAAGCTTAGGGGGGAATCTGTTCTTTGGCTCTTGCAGTCTCTGGTGGGTGTTGACTTGTGGTTGCATCACTCCAGTCTTCAAGGCCAGCATCTTCTCATCTCTTTTCTCTCTCTTGCCTCTTTCTCTTTCTCTCTGCTCTATCCTCCCCTTCTCCGCCGTATCTATCAAGTCTCCCTCCACCTCCCTTTTATAAGGATACATGTCATTGTATTTAGGTCTCACCTGGATAATCCAGGATTATCTCCTCATCTCAATATCCCTAATCACATCTGCAAAGACATTTCCCCCTCCCTTTTAAATAGCTATATAAAATAACATTTACAGATTCCAGAGATTAGGATATGAATGTCTTTTGGAGAGCATTTTTTCAGCTTATTCTTTTTTTTTTTTTGAGACAGAGTCTTGCTCTTTTGCCCAGGCTGGAGTGCAGTGGCCGGATCTCAGCTGATGGCAAGCTCCGTCTCCTGGGTTTATGCCATTCTGCTGCCTCAGCCTCCCGAGTAGCTGGGACTACAGGCGCCCGCCACCTCGCCCGGCTAGTTTTTTATATTTTTTGGTAGAGACGGGGTTTCACCGTATTAGCCAGGATGGTCTCGATCTCCTGACCTCGTGATCCGCCCGTCTCGGCCTCCCAAAGTGCAGGGATTATAGGCTTGAGCCACCGCGCCCCGCCTTTTCAGCTTATTATAGAAGGGATCAGAAAATGAATTTTTTAAAGGAATAAACTGTAGGATTTTCTGATAGATTACTTTTTGAGTGGGAGAGAAAGAAGTAAGGTGACCCCAAAGCTTTTGGTCTTTGCACTATTTCTCAGAGGAAGATTCTGGAAAAATAGGGTCAGATAAGAAGATGAACTCAGTTTTGGATATGTTAAATGTGAAAACCCTATAAAATATACAAATCGTGCTTTAGTAGGAAGTCAGACTTAAGTCTGGATTTCAGAGAAGATCAGACAGGGCCTATACAGTTGTGAATCATTGGTATACAGGTAGAATGTAAAGCCATGACACAAAGTGAGGCTACACAGTGTGCCAGTTTGGAACTGTGTTAACTTGGCTAAACTGTAATTACATGTCCAGAATTTCTTTCCTTGTATGGTTATAGATTAGCATTGACCAAGAAAGAACTTTGCATGAGACTGGAAGGTAGGAGTGAAGCAGCTGCCATTATTCTTTGAAGGGTGTCTGATTAGATACTGAGGGAGGCAGACAGAGAGGGGCAGGGGGACTCCAGCCTCTCAGTTTTCCCCACACTGCATCCAGCTCCTCCTGTGACAACAGCAGCCCCAGGCCCACCAGCCAGCTTGGTGGCAACAGCCTTCCCTGGACGTCTATGTCTCTCCTTCCCAGTCACACTTTTGCAGCCAGATGTGCCTTTGGAAGCACAAACTTGTCCACCCACCCCAGTGCTTAAGGAGGGCTGGTAGTGACTTTTCTCTCATCTCTTCAACTCCCCCTTTCAGACTCTTCCTTCCCTAGCTTCTTCCACAATTGTATGAGTTCTTACTCCAATAACAAGTCCCATTCAGTAATACTCATTGTGATTCTGCTTCCCTGATTAAACCCTGACTACCTGTACCTATGGAGCAAATCTAGATGGTAACAAGTCCAAGAACTGAATCCTGCGACATCCCAAAGTTTGGAAATGAGAGAGAAAAGGAAGAATCAAGGAAGGAAACTAAGCAGGAATGATCAGTGGGCAGAAGAGCCTGAAGCTTATACAATTTTGGCATCTATCTTAAAGAAAAAGTACATAAAATTAAAATTAATTACCAATATGAATATAGATTTAGAATGGGAAAAATCACATCAAATTGCAGTTTTTTAAAAGCTGACAAATATAACAGATAATGTGAAGGTCCTTTAGGTCCCACCTGGATAATCCAGGACAATCTCCTCATGTCAAGATCTTTATTTTAATCACATCTGCAAAACTCCTCCCCCCTTTAAAAATAGCTATTTAAGGTAACATTCATAAATTCCACAATATTTTAAATTATTTAACTGCCTGATACACTCCTACATTTGTGTCTTTACATTTTGAGCTGCATACTTTTAAAATATCTCTTTATATTACAGTTGTTTTTTACTGTTACTTTCTACAGGGAAAGTAGAAAAATAATCACTTCTCCTGGCATGATTAAGCACAGTTTTTAAATTATTCTTAGCTTGTATGCATAAAATGCATAAAATCAGTGTCTTTACACACAAACTTCCTTGGTGTCTATGGTCCTGACAGAGTTTAAACAATCCTTAATTAAAACAACCTGATTCAAAAATAAGCAAAGAACTTAAATAGACATGTAATAGTCCATTTTCATGCTGCTGATAAATACATTCCCAAAACTGGGAAGGAAAAAAAGAGGTTTAATTGGACTCACAGTTCCACATGGCTGGGGAGGCTTCAGAATCATGACAGGAGGCAAAAGGCACTTCTTACATGGTGATGGCAAAAGAAGACAAGGAAGAAGCAAAAGCAGAAGCCCTGATAAACCCATCAGGTCTTGTGAGACTTATCCACTATCATGAGAACAGTGTGGGAAAGACTGGCCCCCATGATTCAATTACCTCCCCCTGGGTCCTTACCACAACATGGGGGAATTCTGGGAGATATAATTTAAGTTGAGATTTGGGTGGGGAGGTAATTTAAGTTGAGATTTGGGTGTGGACACAGCCAAATCACATCATTCTGCCCCAGCCCCTCCAAATCTCATGTCCTCACATTTCAAAATCATGATGATCTAGGATCATCCCCTCATCTCAATATCCTTAGTCACATCTGCAAAGATGTAGTCCCAGTAGGGGACTCTGCGTGGGGGCTTTGACCCCACATTTCCCTTCCACACTGCCCTAGCAGAGGTTCTCCATGAGGCCTCCACTCTTGCAGCAAACTTTTGCCTGGGCATCCAGGCATTTCCATACCTCTGAAATCTAGGCAGAGGTTCCCAAACCTCACTTCCTGACTTCTGTGCACCTGCAGGCTCAACACCACATGGAAACTGCCAAGGCTTGGGGCTTCCACCCTGTGAAGCCACACAGCCTGAGCTGTAAATTGGCCCCTTTCAGCCATGGCTGGAGCGGCTGGGAAACAGGGCACCAAGTCCCTAGGCTGCACACAGCACAGGGACCCGGTGCCTGGCCCACAAAACCACTTTTTCCTCCTGGGCCTCCAGTCCTGTGATGGGAGGGGCTGCCATGAAGTTCTCTGACATGGCCTGGAGACATTTTCCCCATGGTCTTAGGGATTAACATTAGGCTCCTTGCTACTTATGCAAATTTTTGCAGCTGGCTTGAGTTTCTCCCCAGAAAACGGGTTTTTCTTTTATATTGCATAGTCAGGATGCAAATTTCCCGAACTTTTATGCTCTTCTTCCCTTATAAAACAGAATGCCTTTAGCAGCACCCAAGTCATCTCTTGAATGCTTTGCTGCTTATAAATTTCTTCCATCAGATACCCTAAATCATCTCTCTCAAGTTCAAAGTTCCACATATCTCTAGGGCAGAGGCAAAATGCCACCAGTCTCTTTGCTAAAGCATAACAAGAGTCACCTTTGCTCCAGTTTCCAAAAAGTTCTTCATCTCCATCTGAGACCACTTCAGCTGGATTTTATTGTACATATCACTATCAGCATTTTAATCAAAGCCATTCAACAAGTCTCTAGGAGGTTCCACACTTTTCCACATTTTCCTGACTTCTTCTGAACCCTTCAAACTGTTTCAACCTCTGCCTGCTACCCAGTTCCAAAGTTGCTTCCACATTTTCAGGTATCTTTTCAGTAACTCCCCACTCTACTGGTACCAATCTAATGTATTAGTTCATTTTCACGCTGCTGATAAAGACATACCCAAAACTGGGAAGAAAAAGAGGTTTAATTGGAATTACAGTTCCACATGGCTGGGCTGGGAAGCAAAAGGCACATCTTACATGGTGGCGACAAGAGAAAATGAGGAAGACACAAAAGCGGAAATCCCTAATAAACCCATCAGATCTCATGACACTTATTCACTATCATGAGAATAGCACAGGAAAGACCAGCCCCCATGATTCAATTACGTCCCCCGGGTCCCTCCCACAACATGGGGGAATTCTGGGAGAAACAATTCCGATTGAGATTTGGGTGGGGACACAGCCAAACCATAACCATATCTAGACATGTCTCCAAAGAAGATATACAAATAACCAGTATGCATATAAGAAGATTCTCACCATTACTAATCATTAGGGAAATGCAAATCAAAACCACAATGAGATACCACTCACCCCCATTGGGGTGGCTAGTATATTTTTTAAAAATCAGAAAATAACAAGTTTTGGCAAGGATGTAAGAAATTGAAACTCTTGTGCATTGTTGATGAAAATGTAAAATGGAATAGCCAATGTGAAAAACAGCATGGCAGTTCCTCAAAAAATTAAAAATAGAATTACCATATGATCCAGCAATTCTACTTCAGGGTATATACCCCAAGGAATTGAAAGCAGGATCTCAAGGAGATATTTGCACACCCATGTTCTTTATAACAGCTAAAATGTGGAAGCAAGATAAGCAAAACGTGATGTATGCATACAATGGAATATTATTCAGTCTTGAAAGGACATTCTGACATATGCTATGTGGATGAAACTTGGGGACATTATGCTAAGTGAAACAAGCCAGTCCCAGAAAGACAAATACTGAATGATTCCACTTATATGAGGTACTTAGAGTCATCAAAATCATAGAGACAAAAAGTAGAACAGTGGTTGCCAGGGGTTTGGGGGAGGGGAGAATAGGGAGTTATTGTTTAATGGGTATGGAGTTTCCATTTTACAAGACAAAAGAGTTATGGAGTTAAGATGAAGGAGTTATGGTGGTGATGGTTGCACAGCCTTATGAATTTACTTATTTATTTTTAATTCTTTATTTTATTTATTTATTTTTTTGAGACAGAGTCTCGCTCTGTCGCCCAGGATGGAGTGCAGTGGCACCGTCTCAGCTCACTGCAAACTCCAACTCCTGGGTTCAAGCAATTCTTCTACCTCAGCCTCCCAAGAAGCTAGGATTACCCACCAACATGCCCAGCTAATTTTTTGCATTTTTAGTAGAGACAGGGTTTCACCACATTGGCCAGGATGGTCTCAAACTCCTGACCTCAGGCGATCTGCCCACCTCAGCCTCTCAAAGTGCTGGGATTACAGGCGTGAGCCACCACACCCATCCTTTAATTCTTTTTTAAAAGATTTTAAAAATTCTTTTTGTAGAGACGAGCATCTCACTGTGTTCCCCAGGCTGGTCTTGAACTCCTGGACTCAAGTGATTCTGCCACCTCAGCCTCCCAAAGTGCTGGGATTACAGGCATGAGCCACTGCACCTGGCCCCTGAATATATTTAATATCACTGAACTATACACCTAAAAATGGTTAGGATGGTAAATTTTATGTTCTGTGTGTTTCACCACAATTTTTAAAATTAGACAGAGGTATATAGTACATATTTAATTGTATTCCTTTGTACTCCCGATAAGAGAGAACTTCCTTTCAGACGAAGCATCAGATAATTGAATTTTACAAAAAGAGCTATAATTTTACATATCTGATGCTGAGAAGAATTATCTACAACTACTTTCCACACCTTGTTTCCCTTTCACTCTCACACACTTCCAGTGCTGCATACTATATGCCACATTGATAATGGTTTTCATTTCTGCCCTACCACCTTTGCCTCAATTCCAGTTAAGCCAGTACCCTGGGCAGTAGGAAAATTCCTCTAAGCACTCCTACTCCAGAGGGATAGAAAAATCTCAGCCACCCACAGGAGAAACTACAAACCACCTAAATACATCCCACTAAACCCAAACTACACATATCTCCAACTCAACTTAACTCAGTCTCCAAAATACTTACAGTCATTCCAATATTCCAATACCATCTCACACAAGGGCAAGTTATTAAATTTCTAATATGGAAACTTTCAAATTATACAAAAGTAGACAGAATAGTATAGTAAATTCCCAGGAACCCCTGCACCAGTTTCAACAATGATGGATTCATGGCCAGTCTTGTTTCCACTGTACTCCACCCACTTTCTCCTTTCCTCTGCAGCTTTACAGCAATTTCTAGATATTACTGTATTTTGTCTATCAATATTTCCATATGTATTTCTAAAACAGAATTATTTTAAAATAATAACAATGCCCTAAACATACTTCAGCAAACATGAATAATAATGTCCTAATATTCTCAGATATTGTATCCAAATCTCTAATGATCTCATGAGATGCCATACATTTATTTTTATGGTTTGTTTGAATCAGAATTTAAAGTTGTGATTAATTGATATGTCTCCAGTTTTTTAAAAATCCATAGATTTCTTATCTTGTTTTTGTAATTAATTTGTTTAAGGAATCAGGTTGTTTTCTCTGTAGTTTCCCACAGTCTGTATTTTTCTAATCAAATCCCTATGCATCATGTGTTTTTTTGTGTTCTCTGCCTGCTGAATTTCCTCTAAATTGGTCATTGCATTTAGAAGCTTGATAAGATTCTGGTTTGACATTTTTGGCAAGGTCAGGTGCACTTACTGTCTGGCTGTATCTCTGTTTGATGTTAGAGGATGTTGATGATCAATGTGGCCTTAGGTTGACATCCCCAAAATAGATCCAGAGACAAGGATCACTGTGAAGGTGACCATGTAGCACCTCGGGAGACCAGGAAGATGATGCAGGAAGCAGAACAGGCAGGAGAGGAAACCCAGCAAGATCATGATCTCAGGCAAAATCCCAGAGGGCAGTTTCTTTCTGATCCACAGGGAAACTTGGCCATGTAGGTTGCACTTCAGAACTGCACTGACTCAAGGCAAGGGATCTAGGTTTTAGCATGCCTGTATTTTTCAGTGATTGCTCAAGAGTTTCTGCAGAGGTGGGCACTATCCAGCATTAGCAGCTCTGTGTATGTCTGGGGCAGGTGGGTGCACAAAACAGTAATGAGAGATCAGAAGGGTCAGAGTGGAGCTTCCAGATCATCTGCATATGAGGGGAAGTGTGACCGATTATGCTAAAATATCTTACTTTGCAAACACTCCAAAAAGAGATGAGCGTGTAAACATATTCCTAGATGGGCCTTAGAAAGGGCCCACAACAGTGAGGGGCCCTGAAACTTAAGCTTCTTTGGCTTCAAGATAAATCCATCTCTCTAGTGAGGAAGAAAGAAAATGAGAGATTGTGGTGTCCTGGAAGATAAGAAGAGAGTATGTTTGAAAAAGAGAGTGATGATGTGTTTTAAGATCCTGTGACTCATCAGATCTGCTGGTCTTACTGCCTTTTCATTGTCCTTTGTCTACCTCATGTCTTCACATTTCCCACTGTCCAGCTTAGAGTCTGTGATCCAGAATTATAAGCACTATCAACTCCTTCACCTCTGTTGATGGGTCAGGAAGATGAAGACCTTTGGATCTGGCTATTTGGAGATTATTAGAGACCATCACAAAAGTAGTAACGGTGGAGTATTAAGAACAAAAGCCTAATCAGAGTGACTTTGTATAGAAATTGTAGGAGGAGAGAGATTGGAGAGAAGCAGAGACATCCCTCAGTATCCATGGTGGATTGGTTCTAGGACCCTCTTCAGATGCCAAAATCTGTGGATACTCAAGTCCCTGATGTAAAATGGTGTAGTATCTACAAACAACCTACATATATCACTGATATACTTTAAATAATCTCTAGATTATTTGTAATACCTCATACAATGTGAATGCTCGTAAATACTTGTTATACTATATTTTTTTATTCATGCTGTTTTTTATTGTTGTATTAAAAAAATTTTTAGACTCAGGGTCTTGCTCTGTTACCCAGGCTGGAATGCAGTGGTACAATCATAGCTTACTGCAGCCTCAAACTCCTGCACTCAAGCGATCCTCCCATCTTGGCCTCCCAAAATGTTGGGATTACAGGTGTGAGCCACTGCGCCCAACCTGGTTTTTGTTTTTTGTTTTCTTTTCTTTTCTTTTCAAATATTTTTGGTTCTCGGTTGAATCTGCAAATGCAGAACCCTCGGGTATGGAGGGCCAAATGTATAGCACATTTTTTCATGAAGTTTTGCTGAAACGGATGACAAAGTAATGAAGTGATTGCTAGACAGAAATGTGGAGTTAAAGATCTGTTTATTGGAAGATAGGGAAAGTAATATATTTGTATATTAAAGGGAATGATCCTATAGAAAGACGTACAGAGGGGAGAATGGCTAGGTATTTACTCCTGATTAAGTGACAGCAGACAGAACCTATGGACAAGTGGAAGGGTTGACCTGAGATAGGAACATTTAAGGTTCATCCCCAACAACGGGAGGGAGGCCAGATGGAGGAGAGTAGGTGGTAGGTTTGGGAGTAAGAGCAGAAGAAAGTTAAATAATGTCTTCACCTGAGATTGTAGAGAAGGAGGTGTGGGAGGCTTGAGGAAAGTGATAACAGGTGTCTAGGAGAGCCAGATAGTGAATTGACTAGCGAAATGTAGCAGGATTTCCACGCAGCCCTCGGGGCCCACATGAAGCTGTCAGTTATGAATTTAGAGTGAGGCCAACCAGCATGGTTGGGTGTTGTTCTTCAGCCATGATCAGCTGTGGGTTGTAGGAGTGAATAGGTGGAGAAATGGCTAGCCAAAGTTGAAGTTTTTCTAGGCTGGTTGGAGACAGAGGCAAAAGAGATGAGAGTGCTTGTAATTCTGGGTCATGGACTCTAAGCTGGATAATGGTGGGTGTGAAAACATGACGTGATAAGGAACAGTAAAAAGGCAATAAGACCAAGAGATGTGATAAGCTGTGAGATTACTAGGCTTCCAGGAAGAGTGTGCTGGAAGGTGACCAATGAGTTCACTTCTACTCGAGATTGTGGAGATGGCGTAGTTAATGGTTATAACAAAGTCTAAGATTTGGCCACACGAGCGGATGGCTGAAAGAGGGTGGGGAACACATTATTGACACAGAGAAGAAACCAGGCTCATCGATATGGCTATTGTAATTATTGAATCATAAATTTAATATCTTGTGGCCAATTACTGAGGAAGCTCATTCTTATAGCATCCGTGTCCCTCCCATTTTGCACAATTATCAAAAAGACCATTGTTTTCTCAGTTAGTTTTAGTTGAAGCAGATCTTATGGGATGCTTTGTGAAGAGTTTGCCCAATCAATGCAAATAGGACAACGTGGCAGGACACTGAGACCCTGTACCAGGCAACTTGTATCCTTTACATTCTGCCTTTTGGAAATGAATGTCCTCAAGGTATATAAATTTTAGTTCTGCCATTTACCTCCTAAAACATTACCACCTATAAATACTGAGACATTTTCAGTTTTTCATAGAATGAATTCATCCATCTGATGCTGAGCTTTTCTCTACAGAAAGCTAAAATCTCTGTGGTCATCTACCGGTATTTGTGCCCACAGACTGGCTCTCCTATCTTGTAACTATGGATGAACTCTGTATGCTCCTGACTAAGGTCAGAATGTGCTGAGAACAAAGCCATTTATGACAAGAGGGAGCTACCAAGGGCCCTGGTACTTGATCCAACAAGGGTCCAGCTTCTTGCATAGAAACCTCTAGGTCATTTAGACTCACCTGTCTCTCATCAAGTCCTGGCTTTTGTCAAATTCTCACTGTTTTCCTGTCACATTTTTCAACTGTCTCACCTCTCTCCCTGTACTTTTTCAAAGCCAGGGTTCTTCCAAAGAAATAAAAAATGTGGTTAAAACAAATATCTAGACAGACTCTAAGAATGATAAGCCTAAGACTCTAAGAAGGATAAGCCAAGTCTCAAAAACAACCAGAGCCTAGAGAGAAAAGAGTGAAGGAAGAATGGCAAGCTTTGCTTTGGATGGTGGGAGTATCAGGTCCTAGGATGGAGAAGGCTGAGCTGGTGTGTGGATGGATATAACCTCAGTTTGGGATTTTTTGTTTGTTAGTTTTGGGTTTTTTTGCAAGACCACCTCACTGCCAGCCTCTTCCAAATCACACTGGCAGGGGAAGCGAAAATCTCAGGGAACCAAGATTCTCTGCTCTGTCCATAACCACAGCTCACATCATGATCTTATGGCAACTTTCTTCTTTATTCCACCTTCAACTGGCATCCACACCAGTTATGGCTGCGTTAGTTTGAAATGTTGCAGCCAAGATTGTCTCTTTCCCCATTCCCTGCCAGGCTCTGACTTAGAATTAATTTCTTTGGGATAGGACCTTACCAAATACTTCCAGGTCCTTATGGAGCACCCAGGGATAATCGTGCTTCCCTTGAGTACATTCAAACTCCTCTGCTTACCTCAGAAACCAAGTGCCCAGCATCCCTATTCCAGCTCAGGACATTTCTCTAGAGCTCACCTTCTTGTAAGGAACTGATTTCCCATCCCTATTCCCTAGTGTCTCTAGTCATCATTCATAAATCTCAAACTCGTGGAGGAAGTCTCTTGCCCACAGACTGAACGGTGACATTGATTTCCAAGTACTATCTCTATGACATTCTTGTTTGCCACCCGAACAAAGTGTTTTCCCCTTTCCTTGCATGGCTCTCTCCCTGTTGGCCTTTGGTTCCCTGGAAGGACAACAAGAAGTGGCTTCGCTACTTCACATTCCAGAAGATTGAGGACCCAGTCTACGAAGTCAATCCTAACGTGAGTCTGAGGTTAAATATGGAGATGACCCTAACATCCAGAAACAGAATTTTCACCCGAAAATTTGTCTTTGAGGTACAATGAGCCACTGGATGGGTCACAAAGACTCAGCAGGACTGAAAACAGCTGACTGTTGCTGTCTACCTAAAGTACAGTTTTCAATTCGCATTTGGAAATTGTGGCAATATACAATTTTTCTCGATTTTTTTTTCTTGTAACAGTAACATTCTTTTAGTAAAATTATTATAGAAAAATTGAAAAACAAAAAAGTTTACAAAAGAAAATGAAACTACCTTTAATCCCACTAAACAGAAATAATTGCTGTTATTATTTTAGTGTGTTTCTACCTATATGGAATATGTTATTGAGGTTAATTTATATACACATAATATGAATTGTTTACTATTATAAATAATTTCAATTATTTTTGTGAGTTACACTGTGTCCCTGAGAATCCTAAAGAACAGTGTTATGCTTCGCTATGTAAATTATTATATTAAAAAAAAAATCAGTGAAGTGTTATCTGACTACTCCTACAGAAAAGTTATGGCAGATTCTGAGAGCAACAGAGCTGAGTACTGATCTACATTCTACCCCTTAGCAGCTCTATGACCTTGGTCAAGTTTCTTAAATCTTCTGCACCTCAGTTTCCTTTTATTTAACATGGGGATAATAGCATACCTACTTTAAAGAGTTGATGTGGTGCTTAAAGGAGAAATGGCATGTAAATTGTGTAGACCAGTGTCTACATGCAGTAAGTAGTAAATAAAGATTATTAGCATATAATATATATATGTGTGTGTGTGTGTGTGTGTGTATGTGTGTATGTGTATATATATATATATATATTATTTATTTATTTATTTATTTTGAGATAGAGTCTCGCTCTGTCACCCAGGCTGGAGTGCAGTGGCGTAATCTCTGTTCACTGCAACCTCTGCCTCTCGGGTTCAAGCAATTATCTGCCTCAGCCTCCTGAGTAGCTGGGATTACAGGTGCCCGCCACCATGCTTGGCTAATTTTTGTATTTTTAGTAGAGACGTGGTTTCACCATCTTGGCCAGGCTGGTGTTGAACTCCTGACCTCATGATCCACCTGCCTCAGCCTCCCAAAGTCCTGGGATTACAGGCGTGAGCCACCACGCCCGGCTGGTATTATTATCTTCATCTTACTGCAAGGCTTCTTTAAAAATGAGTAAGTGGATTTATAATAAAGCACTGATCCTATAATACAACTTATATAAAGGTTGGTAAGAGTTGAGGTTGAACAGCAAATTATTCAAGGTTTTAGTGAATTAAGAACTGAACAGCAAAAATTTCCTGAAGGCCATATAGTGTAATGGTCAAAAGCATGAGTTTTGATGAAAACAAGCAAAGATTTGTTTTTCCAATTCTTAATAATAAAAATAAAAATGTATGTAGTCAAAATAAAGGGCTAGGCATTATTCTCAGAGCTTTGCTTATATTAGCTCACTCCAGCCTTACAATAACCATAATATATAAGTACTTTTTACTACTAGGAAACAGGAACAGAGAGACATTAAGAAATTCATAGCAGACAACAAGGCTAGTAAAAGGCAGAGCTAGGATTTGAACTCAGATGACCTTATTCTAGAGCCTCTGGTTTTAATTATTATGTTGTTGTATATTTGAAAAAAGTTACTTAATATCAGTGAGTGTCTCGTTCTATTGTAGTCTTTTTCTTATGGATTTGACAGAATTATTTGTATATTCTTAATAAAAGCCCCTTTGCTAATTATATGTGTTGTGAATATCTTATCTTACTTTTCAGCTCACCATTTGACTATCTTAATGGGTCTTTTGATGAATGAAGTTTTTTATTTTAATGTAAGAACACACATCAATATTTTCCTATACAACTGGTGTATTTTGTACCTATGTTATCTTCTAGAAACATGCATCTTGATCCCTACCTCATACTACATCAAAAACTAAATTCCAAGTAAATTGTGATGTTAGTACAAGATAAACCATCACAGGCTGGGCATGGTAGCTCACACCTGTAATCCCAGCACTTTGGGAGGCCAAGGCAGGCAGATCACTTGAGGTCAGGAGTTCAAGACCAGCCTAGCCAGCATGGTGAAACCCTGTCTCTACTAAAAATATAAAAATTAACTGGGCATGCTGGCACACGTCTGTATTCCCAGCTACTCAGGAAGCTGAGGCAGGAAAATCAGTTGAACCCAGGAGGCAGAGGTTTCAGTGAGCCGAGATCATGCCATTGCACTCCAGCCTAGGTGACAGAGCAAGACTGCATCTCAAAACAACAACAATAACAACAAAACCATCACAATAATTGTGGTTTAAGAATAAGTTTACAAGCTTTGTTCTTCTTCAGGTTGTCTTCCCTATTGTTGAGTCTTTGCATTTTCAAATAAAGTTTAGAATCAGTTTACCAATTTCCACAAAATAATCTACCAGGATTTTGATTAGAATTGCATTGAACTAACAAATTAATTTGGAAAGAATTGCAATTTTACAATATTATCTCTTACAATATTAGTTCTTCCAATCCATGAACATGGTAAATCCTTCCATTTTTTAAAAGATATTCTTTATTTAAATGACACAATATAGTTTTTTTATATGGCAGTCTTTAAAATCTTTTACTAGATTTGTCCCTAGATATTGATGTTTTAAGCTGCTTTTGTAAAGGGTGTTATTTTACGTTTTATTGCAAATTCAATATAATGTTGAGTAGTAGTGGAGATATCAATAGCAGGCATTCTTGTCTTATTTCCAATCACAGGCAGGAAGCTTACAATATTTCACTACTAAATATGATGCTGGTTGTAGGTTGTAGGCACTCATTTTTACCTTTTTCTTCCCTACTAATTTTTCTACTATTCTCCCATCCATTCTCTATCTTCTGTGAATTTCTTCAATGTTCTTGTCTGCTCTTCTTATCTCTTACATTCTCTTTGTTTCCTTGGGCTTATCCATTTTTCATATCTTTAATTTTAATAAGGTTTTAATAAGGAACGAAGATAAGCATGTGTTCAAGCTACCATGCTTAATTAGGAGTCCCAGAAGGCTACACATGAAACAATCTTTTTTATACTTGAGAAAGTTTGTTTGACTTTTTAAATTATTAGTTTCTTAACTGACAAATAAAAATTGTATATATTTATAGTATACAACATGTTTTGCTGTATGTATACATTGTGAAATAACTAAATCGAGCTAATTAACGTATCCATTATCTCACATACTTATCTCTGTGTGTGCGTGTTGAGAACATTTAAAATCTATTCTTAGCAACTTTCAAGTATACAATACATTGTTATTAACTATAATCACCATGTTGTACAATAGACCTGCTGAACATACTCCTCCTAACTGAAGTTTTGTATCCTTTTACCAACATCTTCCCATTCTCCTCTCCTCATCCCTGAACCCTGGTACCCACCATTCTACTCTCTGCTTCTATGAGTCCCACATTTAAGATTCCACATATGAGTGAGGTCATATAGTATTTGTCTTTCTGTGCTTGGCTTTCTCACTTAGCATAGTGTCCTCCAGGCTCACCGAGGCTGTCATAAATTACAGGATTTTTAAAATCAACTTTTTAACTAAAGTGAACTTGATTCATTGAATGAAAATTCTGCTGTGTTTCCTAAAATCCTGTAGATTTTAAAAATGTTTTTTTAATCCTCATAGATTTGAAAAAAATGTGGGAAACAGAAATATGTTATACACATAGAATTGTAGCTTCCTTAAGTGCTAAAATGGTAAAGAAATTTTATTTTACAGTCATTGAAATTTAACTTTGAGGTGCCATAAGCCACTTTTATCCCAAATGGTTTCTCTTTAATAAACATTCTGCTTTTCTGCCAAGTTCAACTTTCCACTTAATGCAAGAATCCTGTTAAACACCCCTGAGTGATGTCTATCCAACCTTTGCTCAAATTCCTTCTATGCTGGTGAGTTTATTACTTCTCCCACGGACAGAGACAAATACTTATCTTATTTTCACACAAAAAGTAGTATCACCTAGGTTTGCATTATACCACAAATAACAGAAGAAACAACTAAACATTACCTTAACTAAAACAGGAGTTCCATTCTTTTCACGTCAAAAAGGAGTCCAGAGTTAGGTTATCCAAGGTTGGTTTGGCAGCTCCATGGCACCTTGGGTAACTCACCTTATTTTGAGCTCTTTCCTTTTTCATCTGAGAACATGGCCTTCAGCTCCATTTTTGTAAGATGTCTCTTACACCTCCAGGCAGTGCTTCTGCAGTCAGGCCCAGTGAAATGCCTGGTGAAGTGGAGGAAAAAAAAAAGCATGAGCCTTCGAGATAGCTCCTTTATAAAGAGCTTTCCCAACAGCCCCATTCGGCAACTTCCTCTTCCGTCTTATCCGCCAGACTACTCCACTTGGCCACGCCTAGCTGCCAGGGTTGAAGTCAACATTTTATCGGGCATATTACCACCCTGAACAAAACCGAGGTTCCACTAGCAAGAGAGACAGGGACTATGAATTTGAGTTGGCAGCGAACAGTGTGCACCACAAAAACTTATTCTGTTTCCCCTTATTCCCATATTCATTCCTTCCCACCTTGAGAGAACAGTCAGAGGCTTTGGTAATAGCTAAAAGCTCAAAAGACCAATTCAGAACTGCGTGGGAACTAACAGGCATAGGAGGTCAAGTCAAAACCAGAGGAATCATAGCAAACATATAGGGAAAGCAGGATTGGCTCCGGCCTGCCCTGGGAAGGGAAGCTTCACAAAAGAATCTGTGAGGACTTCCAGCTGCTCTGGTAGAGCTGGGAGGCTGGGAATGGGCGAGATCGAGTTGAAGAATTAAATAGAAACAGCTGTTGGCTGCCTTCACCAGCCCTGAGGCGATGGCTCATGCACATTCAGTGGAACGATTCCGTTTGATCCGTACACATGTAAAAATCGTTGCCTCCTTCACTTTCTAAATGCTTGGAATTATTCTTTTCTTATTAAGATTCACATTCACTAGGGTAACACATGCTTAGCAGCCAGGACTTGCAGAAGCCCATCAGATGCAGTACAGATAGGCACACTGTGCTAACTTACCACCCATTACTTTAGGAGGTTCATTTTTTTGGTGGCCTGTTACATACCTTTACCTTGCACTGGGCTCTGAGATGAGCACATGGTTTGTTACATCATTTATCCTCATGATAACCTTAACATTAGTTATTCTAGTTTTAAAGAGAAACCTGGGGCTCCAGAGGAAGCAGTACTTTTTCCAAGGTCTCCCAGACTGTGGGTGGCAAGCTCAACATTCAAGTACAGGTCTGATTCTGAAACCACATGCATGTAACAAAAGGCCTCTCTACTTGCTGCCTTAAAGCCAGAAAAGAGCTAACCTCACTTCCTCATCTATGGAAGAAAACACACACACACACAGACACACACAGCCCAGAGGTGTCAAAGGACCTGCCCAAGATTGGCAGTTAGAAAAAGCATTGGAGGCTGGGCACAGTGGCTCACACCTGTAATCTCAGTACTTTGCGGGGCCAGAGCTGGAGGATCATTTGAGGTCAGGAGTTTGAGACCAACGTAGTGAGACCCTGGCTCTACTAAAAACTAAAAACCTTAGCCAGGTGAGGTGGAACATGCCTGTAGTCCCAGACACTCAGGAGGCTAAGATAGGAGGATCCCTCGAGTCTAGCAGTTTCAGGCTGCAGTGAGCTATGATTGTACTACTGCACTCCAAACAAACAAACAAAAAAAAACCAAAGCAAAATTTTAAACCCAGTCTCCCACGTCCCTTCATTCCACCTCTTTGACACAAACTTGTAGCCTTTGTAAGTGATGCCTGTAGTATTTGGTGAAGGCTAAGTTCCACTGTTTGCCAGAGATGGACATTATTTTCAAACTTTAATGTTTCTTCAAGACATTTAATTAGTCACATTAACATTTTTACTTCTTAGACTAACAATACAAATAGCTTTTAAAAAATTCACTTTCTGAATCTATGATTAACTTGTAAAGAGTCAGGGGAAATTACCTGGGACTAGCTCTAGACACATTTTAGTTTTGCTAGTTAGCTGAAAACCAGAAATAAGACAAAACCTCTTTAAATCCACCTTAATAACCTCTTTTACCTAAAAATCTCAGAGGAACTAGTCAGGATGCAAAAGGTGGACACTTCAGGAGGCCAGGTGAGCCACTTCTCCATGGCTTTTCATTTCAATCATTATCTGTTCCTTGGAGAAGCCTTCCCTGACCACCTGTCTAAATGAAATTTCTCAATATAGCTTAGGATTCTGCTTCCAGTCACAACAAATTAACTGGTACAAGCCTAGCCCTCCCACAGTAAGCAACAATAACACTGGACAAAATATATGAAATTACAGTTTTCAGGCATTGGGTAAAAGGAGGCACAAGACTGTGGTCCCTGCGAGTCCCTTGATAACCCTTTCTGACTTTAGGCACTTTCCAGACTGTGGCACAGGGAGGAAGCCCAGCATAGCACAGCGTTGCTGCTGAACTGAGGAGACAGAAAATGGGACTCTGGATTATGGAGACAGTCAGAATGTGCAAAGCACAGTCCCATCGAGAGAGCGCTTGCAGAGGAGGAGTTCCAGATATCTGCATAGGGGTGTCCTGGAGGCTGTGGCTAAATACCAAGCTACTCCTCCGTAGGACAAGGAAGACTCCATACAACTGAACAAAGAACACTAAGGAGCTGAGAGTTGAACTACCAGAGCCCGAACAGGTCTGGAGATGCTCAAGTACTGATCAGCCAGAGTGGAGAAATCCCAGAAAGGCTGCCCTAGATCTACCCTAACAGGGCTTTAAACCAACCCTGGGAAATACCAAGATGATCTGTAAGGAAACGAACTGGCAGGCAGAACAAAATCCAACACTCTAGTACAGAACATAACAAATATAGACATTCAACTCCGTAGCATTCATAATTTATAGCATACAATACATAACCTCTAGACACGTGAAGAAGCAGCAAGATATGATCTGGAACCAGGAGAAAAGTAGTCAACAGAAAGACCTTGAAATGACAGAGATGATGGGATTAGCAGATAAAGACTTTAAAAGTTTTTTTTTTTTTAATGGGCTAAAGATTTGAATAGACTCTTCACCAAAGAAGATATATAGACATTTGCATATTAGCAGATTAGTAATTAGGAAAATACAAATTAAAACTACAATGAGATATCCCTATCTACCCATTAGAATGGTTAAAATTTTTAAAGACTGAGCATATCAAGGGCTGACAGGGATGTGGAGGAACTGGGACTCTCATATTGTTTTGGGGTGAATAAAAAATGGTACTACCACTTTGGAATATGGTTTGGAAATTTCTTTTTAAAAATAAACATACACCTACTAAATGATCCAGGCATTTGACTCCTAGGTATTTACTCAAGAGGAAAGGAAATACATGTTCATACAAAGACTTATGCATGGATGTTGAAGCAGCTTTACTTATAAAAACCTCCAAACAGAGAACAACCCAAATGCCCATTAACAGATGGATAGATACACAAATTGTTGTGTATGTCAAGCCAGGAGCTGTGTGTGAAAGGGTTTGAGATTTTACTCTGCTAGCAAGGCAACAAAGTATCTTGTCACAGTTTTATAGATACAGCCAGAAGACACAGGCTTTCTGGGTCAGAGACAAAAGACAGTTCATTACTCACAGCAATAGCAGTAGCCAGAGAAACATCATTGCATCATTTCTCTGAGCTGCAATCCCACTGGGTAACACGAAAAGGGCCAAGTGTTGCTGCACATGCGGTGGGGTACATTATAGGAGAGGAAACCTCGAGAATCAGAAACCCGGACTTTACACAGGGGCTGCTAAACATGCCGCTACCCCTCTCTGGAGAGAGGTGCCCTCACCAGGCTTTCAGTGAAGAAAGCTAAGTCAACGTTTTACTGGCTCTGGTTGTCAAGTGTATAACTTTCCTATTGCGGCATAATAAATGATCACAGATTTAACCATGTAAAACAACACCCGGTTATTATCTCACAGTTTCTATAGGTCAGACATTTGGGCATGGCAAGTGGGACTATTTGGGGTCTCACAAAGCTGAAATCAGGGTTTCGGCTGAGCTGCATTCTTATCTGGAGCTTTAGGTTCTCTTCCAAGTTCATTTGAGGTGTTGGCAGATTTAGTTCCTGTGGCTACAGGATTGAGTCCCACTTTCTTGCTGGCTATTAGCCATTATTATGAGTAGTAGCTATTATTATTATGATTATTAAACTATTAGCTCTTAGTCCTTGAGGCTGCCCTCAGGCCCTGGCCATGTGGCCCTTTCACAGCATAGCAGTTCACTTCTTCAAAGGCAGCAGAAGATCCCCCTTCCAGTCTGCTACGATGGTATCTTAGATAACATAGCATAAGGGAGAGAGCAGCCTATAATATTCACTGGTACTAACCACACTCAAGGTGGGGGGATCATATACAGTCTTTACAGCATGGGGCAAGAAGATTGGGGACCATCTAATGATTCTGCCTGTCAAGGAGAGGTAACTTGGAAGTCATAATTAAGCTTGAATATTTGCTTCACTGATTGGATTTGTCTTAACCTTAGTTAATAAACAGATAAGGATTCAAACTGAAAGCATTAATTTTCACTATACTCCCACAGACAATACTAGTAAAAGCCATTTTTTGTCAAGCCACACCCATAATTAAAGGAACTGGCCAATAAGGTTTAGCCCTGAATTGCTAGAGAATTTTCTGCTAAGCTGGTCTAGAAATTCTAGGCAATCCTCCATTGCATGGTAGTGCAGGGCTATAAAAATAACTGCAAGCTGAAACTGTATTAAATACTCTTAATTGTCAAGGGGAAAAATTATGATTGCTCTGTGACCTTTAAAATTTCTTGTAAGAATATTAAAATATCTCTTACTGTTGGTTTTAAGAGTATAGGAAAATGAAAAAATAATGAAACTAGTATTTATTTAGTACCTTGTATTTCATTAATAATAGCTTTACTGATCTATAATTCACATACCATAAAACCTAAAGTACATAACTCATTAGTTTTTAGTACAGTCATACCTTGGTATCTGTGGGGAATTTGTTTCAAGACCCTCTGTGGATACCAGAATCTGCAGATGCTCAAGTCCTTGATACAAAATGGCATAGTCTTTGCAAATAACCTATGCATATCCTCCCATATACTTTAAATCATTTCTAAATTACCTATAATGCCTAATACAATGTAAATGCTATGTAAACAGATGTTATGCTGTATTGTTTAGGGAATAATGACAAGAAAAGTTGTCTGTGCATGTTTGGAAAAGATACAATTTTTTTTCTGAATATTTTTGATCCACTATTGGTTGAATCCACAGATGTGGAACCTACCGATATGAAGGATTGACTATACAGTTATGGAGTTGTGCAACCATCACCATGATCGAATTTCAGAATATTTTCATCACCCCTAAACGAAATCTCATACCCATTAGCAGTCACTCCTTATTCCCCACTCCCAAAGCCCCAGGCAACCATTCATCTACTTTCTGTCTCTGTGGATTTGCCAATTCCAGACATTTTATAAAATCATACAATCCATGTGGTCTTTTGTGATTGCTTCTTTCACTTAGCATAATGTTTTCAAGGTCAACTATGTGGTAGCATGTACCAGCACTTCAGTCCTTTCTATCAGTGAATAAAATTCCATTGTATGGGTATAACACATTTTGCTCATCCATTCAATGGACATTTGGGTCACAATCACTTTCCTCATTTCTGTCAATAAATTCACCTTCAGTAAGTTTTTGTGGCTGCTTATCTGAAGTCTCTCAATGGTGGTTGTATCAATAGTTCCACCATGAACTATTTCTTCTGTAACTCCATTTATATTTGATTCAAGTTTCATTTACAGCATCATCACTTTTGGGCTTTTTTGCTGCAATTTCATCTTTGTTGGTCATTTCCCTCTTTTGATTATCCATTGTGATGAAACATCACAGGGGAGACAAGAAAGCAACACAACTGCACACTCTGCTGTCTGTGCATGAACTGAGGAACAGATACACAGTGACTAGTCACTGATAGTCACTGAAAGTTAAATGATTGGTCACTGATCATGATATCTATCTGTCATTTGCACAGTGATTTGTGGACTGAAGAGCTAGCAGTGAATTGTGTACTGTATGCAGTTACTTAGAGCTAATATACCATGGTAATTTGAATGATGCTGTTGGGGGAAGGTGTTATTTAACTAAAGCATAGTGGCTGAAATTCATGCATATCAGAACTGTGGGAAGCGAGGATGCCCTATTTTCTTCTGGAATACAGAGGGCAGCTAAAAGTAGGTTTTGTCTAAGAAATTGGGATACAAAGAGTTTGGCATCTAGGTAACTAGAAACCACTTGAATAGGCTGATGCATATTAATCAATTCCTTTCTTTTGGATATACATTGGATTTTTTAAACCAAACAAGTAAATCAAAAGCATTTAAGCCCACCATGGAAATACTCATGAAGGTGGCAGAGAAAGATTGAGGTTAAACAAAGAAGTCAAGATCTCTCACAAAGAAGAAAACATCTCAGTTTCCATAGCTGCTGGGAGACATTGGAAAGAGACACAGTGCACAGTCAAGTTCCTCCCCCAGCCCCTTACCTGTTCTCATGTGGGCTTCACTGATTTCCTCTAGCAGTAGAAACTCCAGACCGCATCTCATTTGGCTGCTCTGGGATATCTGATACCCGTTATACAATCTTCTAGAAATTCTCTCCCCCTTAACCCTGGCTCTCCTCTTTTTCCTCCTCTCTATAGTCCTTCTTAGTCCTTTTCACAATTTTCTTTTGCTCTATAACTCCAACCTTAGCCCCACATTTTGGTTCTTGTCAGGACCCCCCTTGTTTCTTGCTACCTTTATATGCATCCCTTAGAAGAACTCATTAGCTCCTGTGGCTCAACTATCACTTGTCTTCAAATATTACTGACTGGGTGCAGTGGCTCACACCTGTAATATGTAATCTGTAAGCATTCTGGGAGGCAGAAATGGGAGGATCACTTGAACCCAGGAGTTCAAGACCAACCCGGACAGCATAGCAAGACCTGGTTTCTTTATAAAACAAAACAAAATAAAAACAAATATTGATTATGATCATATATGTGCTAGAACCTGGTGAAGAGTTGGAAATGTCACCATGAATAAGACATTGTCCCTATTCTCAAAGAGGCCATTGAAACATGAAGAAGGAAACCTCAATCACTCTTATGGGTACAAGGAGGAGAAACCCTAGCAGAGGAAGAAACATTGGTCTGTGTCTAGGATGGATGAATAAGAGAAAGATTGGGAATGGATGGTAATAAAATTGCACAAAATTTCTAGGCAAAAATATTATATCTCTGTTGAAGGCTATAAAAATAGGCCTGAATAAATGGAGACACATCATGTTCATCATGTTCAAAGTTGCCAGTTCTTTTACTCATATGTGTATTTGCTACACCTGTATGGTATTTGATACCATAAAAATGCTATCATGCTGTACATAGGCAGTTCAACTTGGTTTGTTTTCAGTCAACATTAGGTTTTTGTGCTCTAAATGAAAAGTCAGCATATTTGTTAGTTCTTCACTGAGACAGTTATTTTGTTTCCTCTTGTTTTTGGTCTTTTTTTCCCCATTTAGAGAGAATAGGTGTTTCAGGCACAATTAAGGGTATATGTAAAGACCAGCAGTGAGAGAGGATACAACTGCATATGGTTGAATAAGCTTAGCAAACATAATGGAGAGGCAAATAGCAAGAGATAAAGCTGGAAGCACAGCCAGGGACTATTTCACAAAAGATGTTACATGCCATGCTTAGCACTTCCATATGTGTCTGTTCAGCACAGAGCTTGTTTCTAAGTCTTATTATGCAAACCTCCATTGGACATTCCCTCAAGGTTGCATTTGGACACCTCACATTGACCATGTCTAGAATAAAATTCATTATCATGCCCTAAATGTCCTTTCCTCCTGGGTTTCCTAGCTAAGCCAATGTACCCATATTCACTCAGTGTCCAAGCAGGAATATCCACCACCTGTGACTTCTCCATCCCCTTCAGCCCCTACATCCAGTCAATTCAACAAACCTCCAGAAAGTTTCAAATATACCTCCTGCCACTGCCCCTGTCTTAATTCAAGTTCCATTTGTCTTGTACTTAGATTGCTGCTATCCATGCATCTGGTCCTAAATTCCTCCACATTAATAATAACCGTCACAACAAGACCTACATCCAATATCACAGCTGTGAAATCTACCCAATCCCTGCACCTTATCAGAAGTTATGGGTGTCCCTCCTGAGCCCCCATAGCACTTGGGACATATATATTTGTTATATCACTCACATTGTGATAGCTCAGTTATTCGTGTATAAATCCTTTCATTCATTGCAGTATGAGTGGCACGCCATAAGAACTCAGCAATTTATCTCTGTTAAAAGAAAAGCAAAAATAATTATACAGAATGCTTAGAGACTAAGGAAGCATTCTGGCTTCTTGAAATGTGAATTTTGATGTTTAAACAAAAAGATACAGTTAATGCCATTATGTTCGTTTTCAACAGATAATCTGAAAGCTGGCAGAAAAAAAAAATACCAGAGCAACCAATTTGAACAAGACTCAGTATTATAAATTCTAAAGAGTGACATACATTTAAGCAATCTTAGCCCACCTTGAATTTCAAGAACAGGTGAAAATTTCATTCTGTATTTGATTACCACCAACTCTGCATCCCCAAGAACCAACCAATGACAAATTATACTGATACTGGCACAAAAACAAAGATAAATATCAGCCTACAGGCCTCTCTGAAAAAAAACAGACCTTTCAAGTTGGAGAGTAATCTACGTAAAAACTATCTGGGGTAACAGTTTTATAAAGTTTGATGTCCGTTATTACTTCAAAATGTACCCACTGTACTTTCCTCACATGGAGAACCCCAACAGCCTTCCTAACTCTGCCTCTGCTACTGCCACTCTTGTCAAAAGACATTCCAGAATGGATTTGTTGGGAACTTGACAGACATATCAGAAGTTGCCAGGGAGGTAGGAAGGAGGCGACACCTTAGTCATCACAGAACAATGTGGAGCCATGACTACTGCAAATGTGCAAATCAGTGTGGCCTGAGAAGGATGTTTCCTCTCAGGGACAAACTGTTAAAGGAGGCTGACGGGGGACCAAGGCACAGTGGCTCACGCCTGTAATTCCAGCACTTTGAGAGGCCGAGGCAGGTGGATCACCCGAGGGCAGGAGTTTGAGACCAGCCTGGCCAACATGGTGCAACCCCCTCTCTACTAAAAACAAAAAAAATTAGCTGAGTGTGGTGGCATACACCTGTAACCCCAGCTACTCAGGAGGCTGAGGCAGGAGAATCACTTGAAACTGGGAGGCAGAGGTTGCAGTGAGCCTAGATCATGTTGCTGCACTCCAGCCTGGATGACAGAGTGAGACTCCATTTCAAATTAATAAATAAATAAAGGAGGCTGAGGGGAGAAGACCACTTGAGCCCAGGAGTTCAAGACCAACCTGGACAACATAGTGTGAACCCCAAATATCTGAGACAGGTCTCAGTTAACTTAGAAAGTGTATTTTGTCGAGGTTGAGAATACACGCCCATGACACAGCCTCAGCAGGTCCTGATGGCATGTGCCCAAGGTGGTCAAAAACAGTTTGGTTTTATACATTTTAGGGAGACATAAGACACCAATCAAGATATGTAAGATGAACATTGGTTCAGTCCAGAAAGGCAGGACAACGCAAAGCAGAAGTGGGACAACTCAAAGCAGGGAGGGGGCTTCCAGGTTGTAGGTAGATAACAGACATGGTTGCATTCTGTTGAGTTTCTGATGAACCTCTCCAAAGCAGGCAACCAGATATGCATTTATCTCAGTGAGCAGAGGGGTGACTTTGAATAGAATGGGAGGCAGGTTTGCCCTGAACAGTTCCTAGTTTGATGCTTAGCTTAGTAATTTTGGGTCCCCAAGATTTATTTTCCTTTCACGATAGTGAGAACTTTAGCTGGGTGTGGTGGCACACACTTGTTATCCCAGCTACTAGGAAGGCTGAGGTGGGAGGATTGCTTGAGCCTGGGAGGTCAAGGCGGCAGTGAGCCATGATCACGCCACTGCACTTCAGCCTGAGTGATAGAATGAGACCTTGTCTCAAAAAAAAAAAAAAAAAAGGATAAAAGAAAAAGAAAAAGGGCAATAAGGTGATCAATCCTTATTTCTATGTAAATGTGCCTTTTCCCCATCAGCATACAGTACATTCCAGTATCACCACTTACACTGTGCTCCCCTGCGGCAAGGCTGCTGCAAGCACTGGGTTCCACAATACATGGAATACCCTGCCGAATGGAGGGCAAATCCACTTCCAGCTCTTTCCCCTGGCTCCTCACGACAATGACGGTGGAGATGATAAGAATGGCTGACAGTTTTCAGGTGCTTCACGCCTTTATATACCTGAGCCTCCTGGGAAAGTCTGTCTGCCAGTCGTGACAACAAAAATCTGCAACAGCACTGATAGAGCAGAGCAATTCGGCTGACTTGACTCTCCTGAGCCATCCAGCTGTTTACACTTCTAAGGTGTCAGCTCCTCCTCCGAAAGAATGAATCAAACCCTCTTGGCATAGGCTTTGGTCATTTAGACCACCTGCTCTAAAAAGAAATAGAAGAAATTGAAACAAGAAGGCATTAAAAATATTTTAGTTGAAAGAAATGCCATTATTTGGTATGGCAGTAGCTGGCAAGAATCATCTTCTTGACAAAGCTTCAGACATTTTCTGCTTAAATTTTTTAGAAGCAAGTTGCTACTCCTTCTTGTCTCTATTATGATTCTAATTACTTAAATTGAAAAGCATTGTGCTGTAAAAAATTACAGTTCTGAGCAAGATGCCGTTTTGAAATGATCTACATTTTCATGTAGCTCCAAGTCGCAGGAGCTTTCCCAAGTAAGAGACGGCATTTTCCCTTTGATAGCAGCTGCCTAGTTCTGTTTTCTTAGCTTCTTAGAATATGGAGCTAACAAGGATAAGGTTTTGGGTTTGCTTCCCAAGTAAGGAAGTTATCATCAGAGGAAGAAAGGGGAACAGTTTTCACTGATAGCAACACTACTACAATTCCTAAAAAGCAATTCAACATGATTGTTCTTTGGAGCAGTAGATCAGTGCTGTTAACTCTCCATATGAAAAACAGCACAGATGTTGTACAGCTATTATGTAAAATGGTCCCAAGAGTCAAAGGCCGTGGAGAGTTCTAGCACAACACAGACAGGGACAACCCACTGGACTGAGGACATGGAGGCCAGTGGGGCCTGGTGAGTCACTTCCATGTGCCTTCCACCTCTTTGTCTTCCTCCCATGGAATCCTGTGCAGCCGTACAGTTTTTGAAGGGACAGGAAGGAGTGGGAGGAAGATGCTTTGGATGAAGAAGGACTGTTACATCTTTTGATGACTTTAAACCACTTTTCATTTTTCTCTGTCCTTTGGATAAACTGATCGAGAGAACTGTTTGGATCTTCCCCTCTCTCTTCTTTTTTCTCTTATTCCCGCCAGCCTTTCTCACCACCTGCAAAGCCTGAGAAGTACATTGACTGTAAGGTCAATGTAGGGTCTCTAACCATTTCAGCTTTCCTAATCCAACCTCGCAGCTGAGACACAAGGGCTCAGGTAGATAAAGATAGAAAGGGGATGGAAGGATGGTTGGGTAGATGGGTGCATGAAAGGACATTAAACTTCTTTCTTGGAGATATAATTGCGTTGTCAACAGCCAGTTAAACTAGCTCAATCTGAAAATTTAACAAGGAGGGGAAGAGGGTATTTAGTACTGGTGACCTCTATGCCCCAGGATACATTCAGGAGTAAGGCCAGAACTTCCAATGGCCCCTCAGAAAAGCAACAACAAAAGTGGGCAGGTGGAGGGGAGAAGGGAGACTAGGAATAGAAACAGAGAGAGCAGAACAGAACTCTTAGCAGGAGAAGATACTGGCCTTTCATTAAACTTCATCTAATTCCTCGGCAGGAGTGACATGCATCTGCAGCTCACATCAAAGCATTCATTGCATTGGGTCAAACTCATAAAACTAGATCCAGGACTCATCAACTTTGTTCCCATATTAGTAGCATCCTGAAGGAGCAGGTCTACCAGATAAACTAAGAGGACCCTTGAGTGAGCCTCTTGCCACACAAGCTCTCAAATACAGAGAAGACCCAGGGGATGGATAACAGGTCCTTCTCTCATTATTCTCCCCTCTCAGACTCCAGTGAGTTTGGTCAGCCTCCGAGACCCTGGAAGCATTTAGAACAGCAGCTCCAGCCATCAGACTGACATGAGATACGATCTTATAAGCCAGAATGTCAGTTAGCATTACATAAGACTCAGGGGCTTAACAAGCGAAATGCCACTCGAAGGCTTCACTCTGAGATTCAGAGAATGTTCTTGTGATGGTGTCAGGCCCTGTTGCAGAGGCCTGTGGTGGATCTCTTATGCCAAATCTGGATCAGGACTCAGAGGACTTGCGTGCAGAGATCCTGGGGAGAAATTCTCTTCTGCATCCTGGATCAGGTCATGGATGCCACAGAATTACTGAGAATGAGGCACTTCTCAAGTAAGCCCCTGAGGGCAACAGTTAAAAGGACAACCAGGTTTATCATAAGCTTTCAACTTCCTGGTTTCAATTGGATCCAGACACATAAATACAAAAAAATATCAAAGGGAAAAGGAAAGTCACAGAGCTCTATACATGTCCAGAAAAATATGGCAGGAATGTTCCAGAAAAGCCAAACCATTAGCAATCTTGACATTAAAGAACTCTACCTTTAGGTTTATGTGCTGATATTTTTATCTTCACATTGTGCTGATATTTTTATATTCACATTTCATGGTGAACTCTGATACTCAAACTTGTGGCCCAGTAAATTGCTTGTGCTATTATCTGCACTTTCAAAATGAGGGAAAAAAGATCATGATCTTTTCATCACTGTGTGGCACTGCATGTGCCTTTGGGGATTTCTAAGTACTAGCTTATATATAACTCTTGCAGGGTACAGTGTCATGCACCTACTCAAGTGCTGAGGTGGGAGGATGACTTGAGGATGGTCCCAGCTACTCGAGACTGAGGTGGGAGGATGGCTTGAGCCCAGGAGTTTGAGTACAGCCTGGGGAACACAGTGAGACCCTGTCTCTAAATTAAATAAAATATATAACTCTTAAAAAGTGGATACATATTGGTATGGTTTTGCTGTGTCTTCACCCAAATCTCACTTTGAATTGTAATAATCCCCACGTGTCAAGGGCAGGGCCAGGTGGAGATAACTGAATCATGGGGGTGGTTTCCCCCATGCTGTTCTCATGGGAATGAATAAGTCTCACAAGGTCTGATTGTTTTATAAATGGCAGTTTCCCTGCACAAGTTCTCTTGCCTGCTGCCATGTAAGACATGACTGCTCCTCATTCGCCTTCCACCATGATTGTGAGGCCTCCCCAGCCATGTGGAACTGTGAGTCAGTTAAAGGGCTTTCCTTTATAAATTACCCAGTCTTGGGTATGTCTTTATTAGCAGCATGAGAACAGACTAATATGCATATTTTATGCATATCTCATAAGCAAGACCGAGGAAACATCATGGAACCAATTTGTTTGAAACTATTTATGGGAACCCTTGGAATAAAAAGTAGGGATGAACCTTCTGAGTCCACTGAAATGGATTTCAGTAGATGGAAATTTCTTTGAAGGGAAATGAAAAGTTGAGTGATGCTCTGCCCCAAGGAAGAAGCACAGCTTTCCTAACATCTGCACTGACTATCCCCAGATGCAGCCAAGGGGTCAAGGACCATCCTCCCCAAACATACAGGCACAGCCCAGATTTTGCCTCAAAAATGAATATTCAAAAGAAACGGGGTAAATGATTTCTTTGGGACCATTTTTTTCTTTTCTGTTTTCATGTTTCTATAACCTCTTATGGCGAGGATTTGAGTGATATGTGTCAAAGTACTAATCAATCAGAAAAGTGAAAAATGTACCTCCCCAAATGTACTCATTTCCTGTGGCTGCCATAGCAAATTATCACAAATGGAGTGGCTTGACCAATGGAAATTTATGACTTGTTTTTTCTAAGACCACCAGAGCGGGCGCAAAGGAACCAGCGACTAGGCAAGGGTAGGAGCAAAACTGCAAGTTTATTTTGGTCACCTAGCTTCAGGGGAAGAAGGTGGGTAAGGAGAGGTCTGTTGGCCTCCGGCAAATGAGCCCCCAGAGTTCTCCGTGCTGCTCTCGGACGGAGTTCCGGCAGTCCCGACCGCAGTGGGGAAGCTGGGAAGTCCGCGCGTGGCACTGGTCCGCAGCGGCTTTTCTGGGAGTGGGAGGGCGATAGGCGGGGCACGGGCGTGTCCGGGGGCGTTCCGCAGGTGCGACCAGGTAAATCTTGGTCTCTTCAGATTGACGTCACCTGGCGCATGCCCAGTTGGTCTGCACCTTCCCGGGCGTCGGCTGCATTTTCGCGCGCGCGGGAAAAGTTGGAGGGGGGGGGGATGAAGAACCCGGAAGTGCACCATCTTGCCTCCGCTCATCCAAACAGTCCAACCTTTTATTGGTAATAGTGATAAAGGGGCGCCGTGGTCTGTCTGGCTACTTCCTGCTGTTAAGGGGCGTCGTTAAGGTCGGGGCCCATGGTTGGCATTTGGACGCACGGATGAAAAATAAAATAAGACACAGTATTAGTATAGGAACGAGGTATGGAAGCATTTGTCAGAATATGGGCAAAACCCAGAAGGAAGGTCCTGGCAAGGTTGGGGTGTTAAGGTTTTGTATCTCAGTTTTTTATTTTATTGAGGGTTTGAATGTTAGTGTCTACTAGGCCTGACTTGCTAACATAATAGCAGCACTCTTCTCCAAGGAAGAGACAAGTGCCTCCTTTTTCAGCTATAAGCAAGTCTAGGGCTCGCCTGTTTTGGGCAGCTACTTAGGCTATTGAGGTAGTTCGGCGCTGCAGGGAGGCCAGGCTTTCAGCTGATTCCAATAACTAGAGGGAGGACAACAGCCCTTTTTTTTTTTTTACGGGGGTGGCGTAGTGGCATGGAAAGTTGCTGGAAAAGCTCTGCTACTTCTGCCTGGCTGTATAAAGTTAGACTGAGGACCAAGGACACGGGACATAGGGGATCAGTTAATGGCTGTATGGTTAAGAGTTTTAGAGAGAGATCAGTTGCACGAGATATAGCCTTCAATGGGGGCTGTGTGCCTCCATTGGGTGCCTGAGTATGATTACCTCAGGATGAATTTGGAGTTGAATAACGGAAAGGAAGGATTGGGCAGTTTGGACGAGAAATAGCCTTCAATGGGGGCTGTGTGGCCTCCATTGGGTGTGACCTGAGCATGATTACCTCAGGATGAATTTGGAGTTGAATAACGGAAGGAAGGATTGGGCAGTTTGGATGAGAAATAGCCTTCAATGGGGGCTGTGTGGCCTCCATTGGGTGCCTGAGCATGATTACCTCAGGATGAATTTGGAGTTGAATAACGGAAAGGAAGGATTGGGCAGTTTGGACGAGAAATAGCCTTCAATGGGGGCTGTGTGGCCTCCATTGGGTGCCTGAGCATGATTACCTCAGGATGAATTTGGAGTTGAATAACGGAAAGGAAGGATTGGGCAGTTTGGATTTCTGGTATAGTGGCGCCTGGAGTGTAAGTGAATTGTGGGATGTTTGACCAGTTGTGTTGAAGGCCATGGGCAGGGGGCTGCCACTAGGTGGGGGCCTTCTAAAGCCTCACAGAGGAAGCAGTGGGAGAGATTGGTTATATTCACAGTGTAGGTTAAGTCTAGCCTTTGGCAGATAAGTGCGAGCCATGAGAAAGGGGTCTCTATTGTGTGGAGAGAAGTTTGATAGCCTTAAGGAAGGCAACTGGCAGAGCTATGTACTACTGAGTGTGTTCGGCTGTCTTGTGGCCAAGTTTCAGTGATGAGAAAAAATTGCCATACAGTAGGCGGACTAGCAAAGGTCTGAGTGTATGAGTGAAACAGCAATATAAGTATAAAATGAGACTTCATTTTCCGTGTAGTCACGGAGTGTCCCTTGCCACTGGAGATGTTCAATGAAGGTTAGGAGATGGGAGAACCACTGCTCTGGACTATTGTCTGGAGGTAGATATGGGTCTGGGGTTATGTATTGAAAGTCTGATAGGTTTATGTAGAAGATGGTGAGAAAGCGAGCTAAGCGCCAGGGGTCAGGGAGCATGAACTAGTTAAGAAAGTTTTGTAAGTTTGAGGCGAGTGGGGGAAAGTTGAACTGATGTCCACTGATTGTTCCCGGTGGGGGCCCTCTTTAGCTGGGAGATATGAATCCAATGCGTGTGTCCTAGGAGTTTTGCGGCTGTATGTGTAGACAGGAGGACAATGTATGGGCCTTTCCACCTGGGCTGTAAGTCTTTGGCTTGGATATCTTTTATGTATACTTGGTCTCCAGGACTGAGGGAGAGATGTGGGTTGTAGGCGTCTGTTGGAGGAGGGTGTGCTAACTCAGCGTGTTGTCTTAGGAGTTGTCTGAGAAGAGTGAGATATGGGAGGTAGTTCGCCAAAGGGGCTGGCAGGGAAGGTATTTGTTGGAGGGTTAGGGGCCGTCCGTAGACTAATTCGAATGGACTGAGACCTGTTGGGCTTCGAGGTGCTGCCCGCAGCTGGGTCAGGGCTAAGGGAAGGAGAGTTACCCACGACTGCCGGGTTTCGATTGAGAGTTTGGTGAGCTGCTGTTTGATGAGTCCGTTAGCCTTTTCTACCTTACCAGAAGACTGGGCCTATAAGGGATGTGGAGTTTCCAGGTGATGTGTAGGAGGGCTGCCACCTGTTGGACTACCTTAGAGATGAATGCTGGACCATTATCAGATTGAAGAGTGACCGGGAGGCCAAACCTAGGAATAATATGTTCAGTGAGTATAGAGGCAACAATGTTAGCGGTTTCTCCTGTGGTAGGGTAGGCCTCGATCCACCCGGAAAAGGTGTCCACAAGGGTTAAGAGGTATTTGAATTTTTATGTTTTGGCATATGTGTGAAATCAATTTGCCAATCTTCACCTGGTTGGTATCCTCTGAGTTGATGGCTGGGATGGGGATTACGCAATGCGCCTTGAGGATTTGCCTTTAGGCAGGTAGAGCACTGCTGGTTGATTGTAAGTAAGTGTTTTTGTAGTGTTGGACAGTGGAGGAGGGGATTTAGGAAATTATATAAGGCTTTGGGTCCTATATGTAAAGAATTATGTATGTCTGTTAGAATGGTATGGAGTTGTGTTTCAGGAATAACTAGTTTGTTATTAATATAATCCAGTCACCCGTAGCTAGTTTGGCTGTTGGATTTTGTAATAGCTTAGCCTTTTCTTCCTGAGTGTAATTAGGGGCATACTGGGGGGAGAGAAAACAGGCGGAAGGAGGCTTAGGGGTGGAAAATCCGGCGGCTGACTTGGCAGTGATGTCAGCGAAATTGTTGCCGGCTGCTACCAGGTTAGATGAAGTTTGGTGCCCTTTACAATGTATAATGGCTACCTTGGAAGGTGCCGACAGTGCATCTAGTAGTTTGAGTATTTGGTTTTTGTTAATAGGGGTACCGCCGGTGGTTAAAAACCCTCTCTCTCTCCAGATAACTGAATGAGTGTGTGCGATTAGAAAAGCATATTTAGAATCTGTGTATATGTTTACTGTTTTTCCTTTTGATAGTAGGAGTGCCTTGGTTAGTGCAGTGAGTTCTGCCTGCTGTGATGTGGTCCCTTGTGGTAGGGGTTTTGCCTCCAAAACTGTGGAAGAGGTAACTACTGCATATCCTGCCTGTCTGTTTCCTTGAGGGTTGATAAAGGAGCTGCCATCCACAAATAGGGTTAGTTGTGCATTCTGAAGGGCTGGTCATGCAAGTGTAGGTGGCTGGGGGGCTGGGCCTCCAGAACCTCAGGACAAGAATGTTTAGTATGGAGTGGTTTAAGAGAGCCTGGCAGTAAAGTGGCTGGATTTAGAGAGGAGCAAACTTCTAAAGTAACAGTGGGGTCTTCTATGAATAAGACATGGAAAAGCTGGAGCCGGGATGGAGTTAAGTGGCTAATACTTTTATGAGAGATGAGATCCTGAAGACGGTGTGTGGAGAAGACTGTCAGATTACTGCCTCTAATGAGTTTTTTGCTTCCTGGGTCAGGCAGGCTGCTGCTGCTAGCGCACGCAGACAAGGTTGCCAGCCTTGTACAGTTGGGTCTAGCTGTTTGGATAGATAGGCCACAGGACGGTGGGTGTTACCGACAGGCTGGGCTAAGAGACCAACTGCCACTTTCTGCCTTTCATCTGTAAAGAGTTGGAAGGGACGCTGGAAATCAGGCAGTGAGAGAGTGGGTTGTGAGAGAAGGCAAGCTTTTAAGCGGGTGAAATGAGTCGAGATTAACTTGGGGTTGGACAAAGGCCCATGTGGGGTTTCTTTAACTGCAGCGTATAAAGGTTTGGCTAGGATTCCAAAATTGGGGATCCAATGTCTGAAGAAACCTATTAGACCTAGGAAGGATTGAATTTCTTTTGCATCTTGAGGGGGAAGAAGGTTACGTATTAGGGCCATGCGGTCAGTAGTTAGTGACCGGGTTGTTGGGGTGATTTCAATTCCTAAGTATATGACGGTTTGGCAAGAAATTTGGGCCTTGTGTTCAGATACTCTATAACCTAATGAGCCTAAATGGTTGAGGAGAGTTGCAGTGTCTAGAAGAGAGTCTTGTTTGGTAGGGCTACAGATTAGGAGATCATCTACATACTGCAGAACTTTGCTCTTTGTGAGAGGCAAGAGGCAAGGTCTTTCGCTAAGGCCTGACCAAAGAAATGGGGGCTGTCCCGGAACCCTTGTGGGAGGACTGTCCACGTCAGTTGAGTGGAGGTATGTGTGTCTGGGTCCTCCCATGTGAAAGCAAAAAGGAACTGGCAGTCTGTGTGTAGGGGTATAGTAAAGAAAGCATCCTTAAGGTCTAGCACAGTAAAATAAGTAGAATTGGTGGGGATATGGGACAGAAGGGTGTAAGGGTTGGGAACTACAGGGTGCGTGGGACGGGTGGCTTCATTGACTAGCCTAAGATCCTGTACTAACCTATACGTTCCGTCTGCCTTTTTAACTGGAAGTATTGGAGTGTTACAGGGGGAATGTGCGGACAAGAATATGTTGGCTAAGTAGTCGCGTGATAATTGGCTTTAAACCTTGTAGATGTGTCGGAGAGAGAGAGAATTGGGGGCGGTTTGGGAAACGAGTGGGATCTTTGAGCTTGACGAGAACTGGTGGGTGGTGGGCAGCTATGACCGGGGTGGAAGTGTCCCACACTTGAGGGTGTACAGAAATAGGGAAGGTGGGGGGTGGGGGCGACATAGGAGGAGCCTGTGCACTTGCACAAAGCATGAGCAACAGGTCATGAGGGGGTTGAAGGGGAGTGGATGAGTTGGTGGGAATGTATATGGAGGCCTTTAAGGTGCTTAGGATGTCTCGGCCTAGTAAGGGGGTAGGGCATGAGGGTATAATGAGGAACGAGTGCGCAAAGTAGTTGTTGGCCAGGCAGCAACTAAGGAGTGGAGTTTTTCGTGGGGTGGATGGCTTTCCGTCTACTCCTACTACAGAGATATCGGATGGAAGGCTAGGTCCAGAGAAGGACGGCAAAACAGAATAGGTAGCCCGCTATCTATTAAAAAATTAATTGTCTTACCCGCTACCAGGAGAGTTACCCGCGGCTCGGCGAGGGTGATGGGGGTCCCCGAGTCTCGGCACCTTCAGTCGTCGTTGTCGTCCAGATGTAGGAGCTGGAAGGAGCTCCCAGGATCCTGGGAAAGGGGGTCACGTGGAGACGCAGCACCTGTTCTCAGGGTGGGGCAATCAGACTTCCAGTGTCCTCCCTGCTGGCAAGCAGGGCAGGGGGTTGCTGGTGGACGAGGCTTAGGACATTCATTGGCCCAATGTCCTGACGCCTTGCACTTATAGCAAGGCTGCGTTGGGGCTCGGGGACCTTGCGGACACCTGTTGGCATAGTGTCCTGCCTTGCCGCACTTATAGCAGGCTCCTTTCGTAGCCTTGGAGTCTGCGGAGTGTGTACTCTCTGGCCTGGGGTTACGACTGGGCTGTAAAGCCGCTGCTAGGAGCTGGGCCTTCTGTTTGAGGCGTGCCTGTCGCACTGCCTCAGCCGTCTCCTCTCTGGAGTTATAGACCTTAAAGGCTAATTTAACCAGATCTTGTATTGGTGCCTGAGGACCATCCTCTACCTTTTGAAGTTTCTTACGAATGTCAGGAGCTGATTGAGAAATGAAATAAGACGCCAAAATGGTGGCCCCTGTGGGGGAGGCCGGATCTAACCGGGTATATTGGGTTAGAACCTCAGTCAGCCTATTTAAGAATGCGGCTGGATTTTCTTCTGGATTTTGTATAATTTCTTTTAATTTGTTAAAATTTACAGTTTTGTTTGAGGCTGTTTGCATACCAGCCAACAAACACTGAACCATTATGTCTCGCCTACGGCGCCCAGGCTGGTTTGCTTGGTAGTTCCAGTCTGGGTCTGCCGAGGGGACTGCTTGCTCCCCTAGTGGGATGGTGGCATCAGTTAAATGTAGTTGGTTGGCGTGCTGCCTGGCGGCCGCTAGGATGCGCTCTTGCTCCTCAGGGTTTAGGGTGGAGGTTAGGATAACCTGGAGGTCATGCCAAGTTAAGTCATAAGCCTGACAAAGATACCTAAATTCCTTTATGTAAACGGTGGGATTAGCTGAGAAATCCCCTAAACGCTTTTCAATTTTGGAAAGATCGGCCAATGAAAAAGGGACATGTACTCTGACTACCCCCTCCGCCCCAGCCACCTCTCGCAAAGGTGCTAACACTGTAGGAGGGTGTGGGGCAGGAGTGGAGGCATCAGCAGGGCACTTAGAGCGGGTGTGTGCAGAGACAGGAGACTCAAGACAGCCAGTTGGGGGCCCCGAAGGAAGCACGGGACTGAGTGGATTACTAGTAGGTAAGGAAGAGGAAGGAGGAGTCCGGGCGGAGGGAGGAGAAGTATAGGGCGGAAGTGAGGGAAACCCTAGATCCTCCGGCTGAACAGAAAGGAATGAAGACTCCTCTTTTTCGGGTTCCTGTGAGCCGGCGTCCTTGGCTAGCATAACTTGGGCCGAAGAGCACCGGCTACACAGGTCGGGACGAGAGCGTAAGGCCCAAAAGCCTTGTATGTACGTAATTTCAGACCACTTGCCTAACCGCTGGCAGAAATTGCTGAGGTCGGTCAGAACATTGCGATCTAGGGTGCCCTCCGGTGGCCACTGAGACTGATTGTCTAGTTTGTATCGGGGCCACGCCACAGTGGAAAGGAAAATTAACCGCTTCCTCTAAGGTCTTGTTCAAGCTGTAAGGTTTTTAAATTGGCTAGGAGGCACCCCAAGGGTGCTCTTTGGAAATTTGGACTGGGGGTTTCCCATTTGTTTCCTCTTTACCGACAACAATGGACCCAATGGACATGGGAATGGATCCCTGCCTGGCTTCAAAGCGTCCTTTGGAACCAGCAGAGACAGACGAGAGGCTCTTGAAGCCTAAGTGGAGATTACCTTCAGGCGGACGTCTCCGTCCTGAACGGGTCTCCCGAGCCACTTGGTGGCTCCAAATGGACCCCGGACCTGCGCAGGATTTCTGGCCGAGGGAGGTAAAGAGGAGACAAGGGCACTTACCCCAGAGAGGCCGTGAGAGTGAGGGAAGCGGGTCTCAGGTCCTGGTCCGTCTGCGGCGTGGAGCGAGGAGGAGGAGGAGGCTCCACAGGCCCTGGGGGCCCCGAGGAGGGGTCTCCTCCCGGTTCGGCACCAACTGACTTGTTTTTTCTAAGACCACCAGAGCGGGCGCAAAGGAACCAGCGACTAGGCAAGGGTAGGAGCAAAACTGCAAGTTTATTTTGGTCACCTAGCTTCAGGGGAAGAAGGTGGGTAAGGAGAGGTCTGTTGGCCTCCGGCAAATGAGGCCCCCAGAGTTCTCCGTGCTGCTCTCGGACGGAGTTCCGGCAGTCCCGACCGCAGTGGGGAAGCTGGGAAGTCCGCGCGTGGCACTGGTCCGCAGCGGCTTTTCTGGGAGGGGAGGGCGATAGGCGGGGCACGGGCGTGTCCGGGGGCGTTCCGCAGGTGCGACCAGGTAAATCTTGGTCTCTTCAGATTGACGTCACCTGGCGCATGCCCAGTTGGTCTGCACCTTCCCGGGCGTCGGCTGCATTTTCGCGCGCGCGGGAAAAGTTGGAGGGGGGGGGGGATGAAGAACCCGGAAGTGCACCATCTTGCCTCCGCTCATCCAAACAATTGTATTCTCATCACACTCCAAGTCCTATATCCAGGTACCAGTAGAGTGCTGCTCCCTCTTAAGGCTCTCGGGGTGATCCTTCCTCGCTTTTTCCAGCTTCTGGTGGCTCCAGGTGTTCCTTTGCATGTGGTTGCATCACTCTCAGCTTCCAGCTTCACATGCCTAATCCTTCTTGTGACTTCTCTTCTGTTCCTTTTAAGGACATTTGCCATTGGATTTAGGGAACACCTGGATAATCAGGATGAGCTCATCTTAGCATCCTTCATTGTATCTGCAGTGACTCATTTTTTCCTAATAAGGTCACATTCACAGATTCTGGGGGCTAGGATGGGGAAAGATCTTTTGGGTGCCCATAATTCACACCACTACATTAAGTATACTGTGGACTTCCACATCTTTACAAATTTCAATTGCTTAAAAATAGACAACCAATATTTACTTCCATCCTTTAATGCCGATTAAAAGAAAAATGAGGAAAGCTCTTCATCCTTCTGCTTCACATGCCATCTGGAACACAGCTGGCATATGCCTCAAAGGTGAATGTCAAGAATCTGGTGCAAGTGTGCCCCAAGCCAACTGCACACATGTAGTCAACTTCAAGAGCATGTTTTCCTAAGTATACTGTTCATACTTGATTATCTATATGCAATGGAAAAAGTCTAGCTTCCACACCACCTGGTTAGCTGCAGTGATTGCATTTTCGGAAGCAAAAATCTACAGATGCTCTTATGCTGATGACAAGACAAAATGTTTGGGAAAACGATCCATTTAAAATGTTTTTTAAAAAGTCTCATTGTTTACTAGCTGTGAGATCTTGGGCAAGTTATTTATAATTATCCAGTGTTTCAGTTTTCCCATCTGTAAAATAGTATAATACCCACCTCACAGGGTTCTTACAAGAATTAAATAGGTCAGTATTTGTAAAACATTTACAACAGTACCTAGCACATTGTAAGGATTACATAAGTGTTTATGAAAATTTTGTTAAAAACCATGAGAAATCACACTAAATGCTGAAGAGATACAAACACATTCAATGTATGCATATCAATTAAAGGTCTTGGTCTACTACCAAGAGATGCACACAAAAGTTTGATGCAGGCAAAAGATTTTAGGATACAAATGGCTTGTAGAGTAACTGGGCAGGCTTAACAAATGGTTGGGACCAAGGGAAGCTGAGTCACAGAGGACACAGCCAAGGGGACCTGCAAAGAACATCATTGCAGGTTCCTTGGATGCCATAGCTAGTGTCTGCCCCAGCTGGGCTGCCAAGAACCACTGTGTGGGGCCACCTTCTTCTTCTATAGTGGAAGGCAGAGCACTGCATTTCCCCAAGACTCCTTTAATAGAGATCCATGCAAATAATAAGGTAGAATGCTGACAATCAAAATAATACCTCCACAGTATGGCTTGTCTACATAAAATCACTGGATTTGTAAAGTTGGATTGAGATGAAAGCATACTGATAAGAGGCTCCCTCATACTGAACTGTATGAAATAAATAAAACTGTACCACTTCCCGGCTGTTTGACTTGGGTGAGTTAACCTGAATCTTAGTTTCCTTTGATAAATTTGACTGATAGTAGATTATATCTGCTAACTCTTCTAAAGTGTTTAGTTCAGTGCCTTACACAAGCTAAGGGCTCTTAAGCATGAACACCTACAAACGTGTGATCAATGGAATTAAATATTTTACTTCTGAATATAAATTGAGTTCTGTATTTCATTGTAGAACTATGCTTATTTGAACTCTTACCTCAAGCCCCTTCTCAATTGCTGGACTTCTCTGGCACATCAGTTTTCCTGAACTTTCTCTCTCAGAGTCTCTGAGTACTTGTTGCACGTATTGCTCATAAGGCAAATATCACATGCTGTCTTTATTCACCAGCTGTATCATCTATATCCACACTTTAAGTATGCAGTGCACTGAGAAGCTAATGTTCTTATTCAGAGGTGAAGCCTGTAAACAAATTTAATACAATTTAATGTTTCAATCTAATTTAAGTCATAAGTGCAACGAGACCAAAAAACACGTCATGAGACAGGCAGTATTATCACAGTATTACAGATGAGTCAGTTGAGACTCAGGGTGGTTGGCCTAAGGTCACACAACTAATAAGAAGCAGAGCCCAGATGGGTCTGTGAGATTCTAGAGTGCATAAATTCTGCCTCCTAAATTGCATTATCAATTTCTTGAGGGCAAGAATTAGGTTGAATATGCCTTCATGTTTCCCTTATTACCTGGTAAAGTCTTGAAAGAGGCAGGGCTCTAGCTTTGAGGACCAATGGATAAAATGGCAAACATTTTAAAACCACACAACCCACTGGTGAATGGCTAGAAAGCCCATGTGTTCTTGTTTTGCTTTGTTTTCTGAATCTAATAAGCTTTTTGCTCATATGAGCATAAATGTCTACATTAAAGTTTGCTCTATACTTAAAATCTGTTAACTGTTTGTAATTAACTAAACAGCCAGTCAACAAAATGGTTAATACAGGGTAGAAAAGAAAATCCACGCTAAGTTGTTTGAATTTTCAATAAAGTTAAGCAATGAAGTTAACAGAACTGCATATATTGTTATATATTATGCATAAATATATAATCTGAAAAGAAAATTGATATGGTTTGGCTCTGTATCCCTACCCAAATCTCACTTTGAATTGTAATAATCCCCACATGTTGTGTAGGGACCTTGTGGAGGTAATTGAATCATGGGGGTGGGTTTTTCCCATTCTCATTATAGTGAATAAGTCCCACAAGATTTGATGGTTTTGTAAAGAGAAGTTCTCCTGCATATGCTCTCTCTTGCCTGCCACCATGTAAGATGTGACTTTGCTCCTCACTTGCCTTCCACCATGATTGTGAGGCCTCCCCAGTCATGTGGAACTGTGAGTCCATTAAACCTCTTTCCTTCATAAATTACCAGTCTCAGGTATGTCTTTATTAGCAGGATGAGAATGGACTAACACAGTAAATTGGTACCAGGAAGTGGGGTGCTTCTGTAAAGATACCCCAAAATGGTGGAAGTGACTTTGCAACTGGGTAACACAGATTGGAACAGTCTTAAAGACAGTTCAGAAGAAGATAGAAAAATGTGGGGAAGTTTGGAACTTCCTAGAGACTTGTTGAATGGCTTTGACAAAATGCTGCTCATCTCAGATGGAGATGAGGAACTTTTTGGGAACTGGAGTAAAGTCACTATTGCTATGCAAAGAGACTGGTAGCATTTTGCCCCTGTCCTAGAGATCTGTGGGACTTTGAACTAGAGAGAGATGATTTAGAGTATCTGAGGGAAGAAATTTCTAAGCAGCGAAGCATTCAAGAGGAAGCACAGCACAAAACTTTGGCAAATGTGCCGACTAACGATGCAACAGAAAACAAAAATCCATTTTCTAGGGAGAAATTCAAGCCAGCTGCAGAAATTTGCATAAATAACAAGGAGCTGAATGTTAATCACCAAGGCAATGGGGAAAATGTATCCAGGACATGCCAGATACCTTCGTGGGAGTCCCTCTCATCACAGGCCTGGAGGCCTAGGGGGAAAATGATTTTCTGAGCCAAGCCCAGGGTCCTCTTGCTGTGTACAGCCTAGACACTTGGTGTCCTGCGTCTCTGCCACTCCAGCTGTGGCTTAAAAGGGCCAATGTACAGGTTGGGCTGTGGCTTCAGAGGGTAGAAGCCCCAAGCCTTGGCAACTTCCATGTGGTGCTGAGCCTGCAGGTGCACAGAAGTCAATGATAGAAGTTTGGGAACCTCCACCTAGATTTTGGAGGATTTATGGAAACAACTGGATGTCTAGGCAGAAGTTTGCTGCAGGGGCAAAGCCCTTATAGAGAAACTCTGATAGGGAAGTGCAGAAGAGAAATGTGGGGTTGGAGCTCCCACATAGATTCCCCACTGGTGTACTGCCTAGTGGAGCCGTAAGAGGGCCACTGTCCTCCAGACCCCAGAATGGTAGATCCACCAACTTGCACTGTGCACCTGAAAAAGTCGCAGACATTCAATGCCAGCCCATGAAAGCAGCCAGGACTGGGACCATACCCTGCAAAACCACAGGGGCGGAACTGCCCAAGGCCATGGGAGCCTAACTCTTGCATCAGTTGACCTGGATGTGAGACACGGAGTCAAAGGAGATTATTGTGAAGCTTTAAAATTTAATTGCTGCCTCTATGGATTTTAGACTTGCATGGGGCCTGTAGCTCCTTCGTTTTGGCCAACTTCTCCCATTTGAAACAGGTGTATTTACCCAATATCTGTACCCCTATTGTATCTAGGAAGTAACTAACTTGCTTTTGATTTTACAGGCTCAAAGGCAGAAGGGACTTGCCTTGTCTCAGATGAGACTTTGGACTGTGGACTTTTGAGTCAATGCTGAAATGAGTTAAGACTTTGGGGGACTGTTGAAAAAGCATGCTTGGTTTTGAAATGTGAGGACATAAGATTTGAGAGGGGCCAGGGATGGAATGATATGGTTTGGCTCTGTGCCCCCAACCAAACCTCACCTTGAATATAATAATCCCGTGTCATGGGAGGGACCTTGTGTGAGGTAATTAAACCATGGTGTGGGGCGGGGGTGGTTCCTGTGCTGTTCTCATGACAGTGAATAAATCTCATGAGATCTGATGGTTTTATAAAGGGGAGCTCCCCTGCACATGCTTTTTTTGCCTGCCACCATGTAAAACAAGACTTTGCTCCCCATTTGCCTTCTACCATGATTGTGAGGCCTCCCCAGCCATGTGGAACTGTAAGTCCATTAAATCTCTTTCCTTTTGTAAATTACCCAGTCTCAGGTATGTCTTTATCAGCAGAATGAGAATGAACTAATACAAAAATGCACCCCAAAGATAAGCAATAGCAAATTAATCTACTGATTTTTGTATAGTTATGTATAAAGTTCCTTGAACCAATGCCTTGATTATGGCCATCTCTGAACAAAATAAATGTAACTCAATATCATAATGTTTAAATTCCCACAGCTGTGGAGTTCCCCTGGGAAACCAGACAGTTCAATCATGCTTCTTCAGAAGGCCTTATTTAAGAAACCTAACTTATTTTTAACAAGTACTTACATTTCTAATTTCACCAAGTATGTCACGAACATAAAGATCATCAGATTTAGAGTGTTTAACCAAAAAAGGCTTTACTTTTCTCATGTATCCAGAAGCTGGAGGTGAGCTGTTCTAGGGTGGTATGGTGAACAGCTGAGGGATTTGACCATGGACTCAGTCATCTCCCATCTTCCAGCTAAGCCTTCCTTTCCAGGTAGTTTCATTTTCAAATGCATTATTCCTAGGTTGCAAAACTGCTCCACCTCCAGCAGCATGCCTACATTTCAGATACAGAAGGAGGAAAAGGCAACAGGCAAGAAGGAACATCATCTGCATTGAGTTTTCCAGAAGCTCTACCTAGAGACTTCCGTGTGTACATAATTGGCAAGAGCTGCATTGCATTGGCATGCCTCATTGCAAGGGAGGATGAGGTTTTTTTCTTTATTTTTTTAAATTGTTGTTGTTGTTAAGTCTCAGTATACTTTTTTTTTTTTTTTTTTTAAGATTTTTTTAGAGACGTGCCCTCACTATGTTGCCCAGGCTGTCTTTGAACTCTTGGGCTTATGCAATCCTCTTGCCTCAGCCTCCTGAGTAGCTGGGACTATAGCTGTATGCCACCCTGCCTGGCTCTGGGAATATTTCTGATAAACAAATCAAGGTTCTGATGCTAAAAAAAAAAGAGAGTAGATACTGGGTAGGTAACTAGAAATGCTTGCCACAAGTAAAACACATGTCAACCATGGATTATGTTGTTTTCCCTCTGGATATTTCGGTACTTGAATTTCCTACATAACAAATCATTTATGGAGCAAGGAAACGATGGGGAGATCCTAAACTAGGGGCCACAAAGCTGCCCACAGGGCTGCATTCGACTGATTCTCAATAGCCATATTATGCCCTTCTTTTTTGTCAACTGCTAGTTAGGACATTGCATTTCAGGAGGAGCATATTACTGCCGTAGGCCCTGAAAGAATCCTTATCTTAGCAGATGCTAACTGGTATGTTAACCTGTCATCGAAAGTGCTTTTTGTCTGTGTCTGGCCACTCAGCATTCAACTGCCCATGTCTTTCATTGCTGGTCTTCCTTGACCTAAGGCATGTGAGGGATTTGAGGCCAACCAGCTGGTGCAAAGGAAGCACTCAGTAAATATGATCTGCCAGTATCATTATCTCCTCAATTCCAACATAAGCTCTTCAAGGGCAGGGCTAATGTCTTATACTTTGTATCCCCACTCTGCTTCACTAGGAGAGGATATTGAATTATCTGCTGATTAATGCAATGGCTTACTTTAACTCATGCCACTGACCTACACATTACGGCTACTGCTGTCATCATCTACGTAATTCCACTCATGTGACCTAAGCAAAGGATAAATGTATTCTATTTCCAAGTGCTATCCTCTGTGTGGACTATCTTTCTGGCATCCCCAAGGAAGCAGTTATATACCCCTAAAGGAGTCTGGTGATTAAAAGTTTTAACTTTAGACTTTGAATTAGCTCTGAGTTGACTAGCAAATCAACTTGCCAAATGGAGGACTCTGGAACATTTATTTAGTCTCTTGGAACTTCAGTTTTCTTATCTGGAAAATAAGGCTGATATCTACCTTGGTTGGTGTTGTATGGGCCATGGCCGGGCCTGTCCATATGAAAGCCCCTCAGTGGGCATGGGTGGAACAGCCCAGGGCCCCATCGTGCAGACAAAGCAGGGACGTAAAGGCCTAGTGAAGCTGGCCCTCCTGAGCAGCACAGCCACTGCCTCTTACGGTGATGTAAGTTGTTTGGGAACGCTGCCGTGGCTGTGAGCACCCAGGGCAGCGGGCCCATGCTCTGTGTTCCTATGCTCTACTGGGCATATCGTTCTCCCTGGGCTTCTAAGAGCCCTAATCTTTGGTGGAGGTAAGCTAAGCTGGAGAAACCTTTGGGGCGAGGGCAAAACCACCTATATATTTTTCTCTCGTTACTATCTTTCCAGTGTTTGTTGCTTTTGCTGAAAAACCAAACTTGAGTAGAGCCCAAGACATCCTTCTTGACAGCCTGGAACCCAGACCAGACTCACTGAGGTCTGGCCTAGCCCGAGGGGTTGCAATAACTCAATTATGTGACAATGAATGTAAAGCCCCTGCCACAGGGCTTGGCATATGGCAGGCTCTCCATAGGGATTATTTGTGCTATTGTTTCTCCAGTAGCACCTATGAGAAAATTTGTATTTTGTTTTGGAGGAATGAACATGTAAGAGCTCTTTGCATTTCCTGGAGATAGAGGCTATGCAAAGCTAAGATTTTTAACTCCTGTTTTTACTACATAATACCAAAACAGGGCACTTAAACATTTTGTAATATTAGGCATGAAAGTAGCACTGTGAATCGGAGGGATAAAGTCTGAACCAGTTTTCATGGAACTATTCTGCCCCCTCAATACCAGCTTAGCAGAAGCTAAAAACTAGGAACAAAAATAAACATTTTAAGTGGAGCTTTGGATTTCTCACAATCCACTGTGTTCTTAGAGATATGAGTGAATTCAATCCCCCTGCCTTTTTTTTTGAAGAGATTACTTATTGGAAGGTTACTAAAATTTCCCTTAATTAAACTCAGCCAAAACCAGCTCTGAACCTCTGAACCTTTGCATCTTAGAAACTTTCTCAGTTCCAGCTTGAAAATCTTGCAAATAACTTAGATTGGTCTGGTGTGGGTCAGATGTGCACCCCTAAACTAGTCAGATGTGGTGAGAAGGGTCATAAAAAAATTTTAGCTCCTGCCAGAAACAGAAGGTTACCGATGGAGGCACAGTTATCTCAAGAGGAAATGCTGAGCAAAGGCACAGCTGACCACTACACACTCGTGTGAGATTTATGTTGAACATAATAATTGGCCAGGCACAGTGGCTCATGCCTCTGATCCCAATACTTTGGGAGACCAAGGGCCAGACTGCATAAGCCCAGGAATTCAAGACCGTCCTGGGCAACATGGCAGGACCCTGTCTCTACAAAAACAAAATATTTAAAAATTAGCCTGTGGTTCCCACTATTCAGGAGGCTGAGATAAGAGGGTTGTTTGAACCCAGGAAGTCACGGCAGCAGTGAGCCATCATTGTGCCACTGCACTCCAGCCTGTGTGACAGAGTGAGACCCTGTCTCAAATAAACAAACAAACAAACAAAAACATAATAATTGCTACAATAATTGATGGAAAGTTATTCAGGAAGAAAAATTTTATACACATTGGGCTCTAACATGGTTCAGAGGGGAGTAACAGGAGTAAAAGAGCAGAGAGAAAACTGGGGAGAAATAACAAAAACAGAAAAAAACCAGGGCACCACCCCTTCAATCCTCTGCTTCTCTGTTATTATACTTCTAATGCATTTATGTAAAATTATGTGTATAGAGTAGAAATTTTAAAAATATAAAATCACAATTACAATTTTAAATAATCTTGTTATTTTACAACAGTTTTATAGAAAATTTGCAAATTGTATACAGAGGGTTCCCACACACTCCCTTACCCAGTTTCTCTTATTATTAACACCTAATGATTACTAATTACTAATAACTACTGAGGCACAGTTTTCACAATTAATGAACCAATATTGACATTTTATTAACTACAGTCCATACTTTATTCAGATTTCTTTAGTTTTTACCTAATGTCCTTTTCTGTTTCAGGGCCCACCCAGGGTGCCGCACCCCATGTTTAGGGCCCCACCCAGGGTGCCGCACCCCATGTTTAGGGCCCCACCCAGGGTGCCGCACCCCATGTTTAGGGCCCCACCCAGGGTGCCGCACCCCATGTTTAGGGCCCCACCCAGGGTGCCGCACCCCATGTTTAGGGCCCACCCAGGGTGCCGCACCCCATGTTTAGGGCCCCACCCAGGGTGCCGCACCCCATGTTTAGGGCCCCACCCAGGGTGCCGCACCCCATGTTTAGGGCCCCACCCAGGGTGCCGCACCCCATGTTTAGGGCCCACCCAGGGTGCCGCACCCCATGTTTAGGGCCCCACCCAGGGTGCCGCACCCCATGTTTAGGGCCCCACCCAGGGTGCCGCACCCCATGTTTAGGGCCCACCCAGGGTGCCGCATCCCATGTTTAGGGCCCACCCAGGGTGCCGCATCCCATGTTTAGGGCCCACCCAGGGTGCCGCACCCCATGTTTAGGGCCCCACCCAGGGTGCCACACCCCATGTTTAGGGCCCACCCAGGGTGCCGCACCCCATGTTTAGGGCCCCCCAGGGTGCCGCACCCCATGTTTAGGGCCCCACCCAGGGTGCCGCACCCCATGTTTAGGGCCCCACCCAGGGTGCCGCATCCCATGTTTAGGGCCCCACCCAGGTTGCCGCATCCCATGTTTAGGGCCCCACCCAGGGTGCCGCACCCCATGTTTAGGGCCCCACCCAGGGTGCCGCACCCCATGTTTAGGGCCCCATCCAGGGTGCTGTACCCCATGCAGTGGTCATGTCTCTATAGGCTTCTTTGACAGTTGCTCAGTCTTTCCTTGTTTTTGATGATCTTGGTAGTTTTGAAGAGTACTCACTGGGTATTTTGCCAAATGTTCCTATATTGAGATTTGTCTGTTCTTCTCATAATTAGACTGGGTTTGTGAGCACTGGGGAGGAAGTCCATGTAGGTAAAGTGCCATTCTCATCATGTATCCAGGGTACACACTGTCAACTTATCACTGCTGATGTTCACATGGATCACCTGGCTGTGCTATGAGTAGTTTTTTATAAAATAAAACCAATCACAATAACATGAGAGATAGGACATGACAAGCAAACATGTATCAGGCAAATCAGGATTTAATTGTATGGTTTGTAACTTTAAGAATATTACTTCTCATCAGCAAGGAGAGGAGCTTTTAAAATGTTGACTGACGACTCCTAGAAGTTGGAGTAATATTGAGATATTCGAAGTAAAAGTTGATGTCTGTAAGATTGACAATTACCTGTGTTGGTCCCTTCGTTAATCATATTCAAATTCACTGAACATTATCTACTTAAAGTAAAAACAACTTTAAAAAATTCACAGAATCACTGATGTTTGATGCAATTGGTATTTGATACCAAGCTAATTAAATTCTTGTGTAAAAAGAATTTATCTTTTCATGAGTTTACCCAAGAGTAATAATAATTTTAGATTTTAGTCCTGTGAGGCCAATTAAAGGAAATCTTGATAATCGATGTTTTCTTTTCATAGTTTTTTAAAATAACAAAGCATTATAAAAATTTAACTACTAATCACCTTCTACAATGTCAAATCATAAGAAAACAAGTTGAAATTTGGTGCAAATTTATTTTTCAGGTAAAAGATGTAAAACATAAGGTATGAAGGTTTAGTCTAAACTCCAACAGGGCTGGACAATGAGCCTTGATGAACCGAATGCTATCTGGTACCACTGGCCTTTCCCACATGAAAGACTCAGTGATGACAGGTGTAATATACACAGAGGCAGGAAAAATTGCAGGAAATTGTAAAGTTTTCCCACATTAAGGGATAAAGTAAAAATGGCATTCCAGTTCTCAGGAAAAAAAAATTCAATCAAGCATACAACACCCTATTTTCAAAACTATGACAATTGAGCTTTTAGTGCAAATTTATATGGAGATATTTCTTTTTGAGGCAGAGTCTCACTTTGTCACCCAGGCAGTAGCACAATTTCGGCTCATGCCACCTCCCAGGTTCAAGCAATTCTCGTGCCTCAGGCTCCTGGGTAGCAAGGATTACAGGAGCCTGCCACCCCGCCAGGGTGTGTGTGTGTGTGTGTGGTGTGTGTGTGTGTGTGTGTGTTTAGTAGAGATGGGGGTTTTGCCATCTTGGCCAGACTATGTGTGTGTGTGTGTGTGTGTGTGTGTGTGTTTAGTAGAGATGGGGTTTTGCCATCTTGGCCAGACTGTGTATGTGTGTGTGTGTGTGTGTGTGTATTTTTAGTAGAGATGGGGTTTTGCCATCTTGGCCAGACTGGTCTCGAACTCCTGACCTCAAGTGATCCACCCACCTTGGCCTCCCAAAGTGCTGGAATTACAGGGATGAGCCACCGAGCCCAGCTTTGGCAACATTTCTTACGTTTACCAATCAGGAGGAAAACTCTAAGATAGGGTCTGCTGTCAAGCAAGTGGAAACTTTTGACATAATGCCATCTTCCTCCCTTCACAATGTACATCACAAGTTAAATTCCCTTAGAACTAACGTAAATACACCTATTTAAGGTGGTTTGACTAGATGTTTCTCAAATATATTTAATTAAGAAACTCTTTTCAGCTGGGTGAGGTGGCGCACGCCTGTAATCCCAGCACTTTGGGTGGCCGAGGCGGGTGAACTGCTTGAGGTCAGGAGCTCAAGACGAGCCTGACCAACACAGTGAAACCTTGTCACTACTAAATATATGAAAATTAGCCAGACGTGGTGGCGGGCACCTGTAATCCCAGCTACTCAGGAGGCTGAGGCAGGAGAATCGCTTGAACCAGGGAGGCGGACGTTGCAGTAAGCTGACATTGCACCATTGCATTCCAGCCTTGGTGATAGAGCCAGAGTCTGTCTCAAAAAAAAAAAGAAAGAAAAGAAAAAAGAAACTATTTTTATTATGACATTTATTTGTATTACAAGGAACCAGTGTCCTAAGGGACAAACTCTGAGAAATGCTGCTGAGTAGCAAATAAATGCTGCAATTCTCAAGTTAGAAAGTTGAGCAATAATTGTAATCTGTTTTCAGTGTACCCAAGGAAATGAATAAGAGACACATCTCAAAGTTTCTTTTTGTTTCTTTATAGAATGAATATTAAGTACTTTTCATGAGTTTACCCAAGAGTAATAATAATTCTAGATTTTAGCCCTGTGAGGCCAATTAAAGATAATTTTGATTATTAATGTTTCCTTTTCTTTTTTTAAAAGAACAAAGCATTATAAAGAAATCCCAGTCTTAAAAAAAAAACTCTGCTGCCTGGAAAACATAGTGAAACCCTGTCTCCATCACACAAATATTTAAAAATTAGCTAGGTGTGGGGGTGTATGCCTGTGGTCTCAGCTACTCAGGAGGCTGAGGTGGCAGGATCACTTGAGCCCAGGAGGCAGAGGTTGCAGTGAGCCGAGATGGTGCCACTGCATTCTAGCCTGAGCACGAATGAGATCCTGTCTCAAAACAAAAACGAAAAAACAAAACAAAAAACTATGCTGACACAGAAATGGGAAAATGCTACAAAGATATTGCCATAGTACTGAAAGCACACAGCATAACAATCATTAATACTTTGAAGCATTTTAAAAACAATAAGGGGAATGTCAACATAAAAAAGAACAACTATGAAAAGGTGAGAAATGGTCAAGTTATCTCTGGTCCCTTAAAAGAAGGAGTTCTCAGAACTGGTCTGAAGGGGGTCTTCTCCAAATGACAGAGTTGATTTAGCTCCATTCTCTTCAGCCCCCTCACATGCTGGCATCTAGTGTGAATATGGGAGCTCACCAGGTTCTCTCAAGGACAGGGGGCCCCTGCAACAGCTACGCCTCTCCTAGAGACCATGCCCATGCAATCGCCTTCATTCCTTCCAGGCCAGCTTCATCAGAAATCATGTTTGTAATGGTACAGTTATATGTCAAAAAGGAGAAAAGGAGCCCCTAGTCCACCAAAACAAGTGTATAAAGGTGGCAGGAGGGGAGGAGGGTTGACACTGATGTTCTTAATATCTGAGTTGGCTGAAATTTGTAATAAGTTTTTAATAAGAAACCATATTATAACTGATGAGGTTTTCTAATTCAGCTCTATCATTAACAAATAATTTTAATGACATTACTATGAAAATATACAACCATTTATAACATTATTTCCCTAAAAAACAAAAAAGCATTTTGTATTCTAAATACTGTACACTAAGTATAATAATTAACATATTGGGAAATGACAGACAAGCTGCAGTGATTTCCTAAAGCCTTAGGATTCCCTCTGAGATTTATTCATGGGCCCTCTAAGATTATAGCACGGCCTTTTTTGGTTCAATATTTTCACAACTTGTTCTGCCCATTTTAATTCTTATAACAATTCCTAATTTAAACATTGTTAATCAGCAAATGTCCTAAGTCTTGATTCAGAAATCTATGGCATAGGTAGAATGAAAAAATAAATACCTTAAATAGAAATACTTTTTCCCTAACTCTTGTTTCTTTTTTCTCTGTTTTTCTATATAAAAATATATATTTCAAAACATTTAAAGATATCTGAGAAACTGCAGATATCTCTGCAGAGAGATAAGAAAGGCCTGTTCCCATGTGAGTCTGAAGGGGCCAGTTACGGTGCAGCAGGGTGAGCCTGTGGCTGCAGGCGCACAACACAAACTCTATGATACTGTTAGAAGGAAGTTAACCTATTCTACAGACTCACATTGACCTGAAAGGACAAAATTAAGAAAACGACATGCCTCGAAGAGCAAATTAAAGAAAGATAAAAAATACTGAGCACCTTTTACAATGTTGTAATAAAATATTTATTAATTTCTCTGTATAAAAATTTGGGAAAAGATAAAAGGCAAAACTACACATAGAAAGAGGTCAATGACAAGTGTTTATATAGTCAGTTTTCTCTGATGTGTGGAAAAAAACTGATAAAAAAAATCCTTTGAGGTAATATGAAAGTTCATGGTTCTCATTCCATCAACATCACTGTTTGCTACCATAGCTTCTTAGTTGTCCAGCTAGATTTTATGCTATGAACTGATGCATGAGATTTCATAAAACATTAATACCTCTTTTTTATACTGTAATTCTTTCACTGGTATACCATAAAGTAGTATTACAAATAAATTATAACTATATTTCATCATAAATCGAAATTAAGAAAGTACACTTCGCCAAACTGATTTCTGACTCTTTTAAATTGTATTTATTCACTCCCCACCAATTTGAAAAATCTAGTAAATTACAGAGGGCTTCCTAGTCATTAACCTGAATTAGTAATGCTATAACTTAATTCAAAAGCAATTACTTCTTAAAAATAGTGCACATACCAGGAAAGCTTTGCATCAGCCAAAAGCTACTGGCATACCACAGGCAAAACAGGGATATGTAAAGGTCATTTTATGGACAATCCATATAAAAAATGCTCTCAAGATATTTTGCTCATTAGAATTTGTTTACAAATGGAAATCTAATCTGATGATTTTAGGCCTTTGGGCTAGAATCTCACAACTAGAAAGAATAACATCTCTAATATGAATTCTTATGATATTGTCAGAAAGTTAAACCATTGAATTTTAAACTCCTGTTAAAATAATAGATGACAGTAAAAATAAATTCAAAGGGAAATAAATAATACATGAAAAAGCTATGGGGTAACAAATGTTGAGCCTACAATTAAAAACTATTTATTTTAAATGTTTTCCTATGTATAAGACAGAAATACCAAGCACTTTCTACTTTTGTGTTGTCAGAAATTCCATGAAAATCCAGAAATGAAAAAACAAAACCAAAAAGTGAAGGATAGACATGCATCTAGCGGTTGACTGTGAAAACCCGAGAAATAGCACTAAAAAGGATAAGATAGTATTATTGCATACTAAAGAAATATGACAAATACCTGCAAACACTTTTTCTATTGAAGCTTTTGAAATAATACACCCTGATTGTCCAACAAAACCAGTGCTGAAAGCTGATAAATATTGACGGTGGCACCTGGTGATTTCCTTCCAGCTCAGCCACGGCAATGATTCTGGATGCCATCAGCACTGCCCCCACAGGCATGTGCTCACTTCTGGGTATGCAGGAAGCTGTGCGGTTGGGGACCAGATTACTGCAGGTGTTCTCAACATCACTGGGAAGAACTGCCAGCCAAAGGAGAAAAACGTAAATGGAGAATTCCTTCCTATGCTTTTCCACAGATATAATCACTATTTCATGCCTGCAAAATCTAGGAAAAAAAGAAAAGAAGCTCCTTTGTTCCAGATAACCTGTCAATTCGGAATTCCAAATACCATTTTTCCTACAGGAGTAGAATATACTATATATCCATATCCATCTTCTTATTGAGTCCTTGATGAGATTTTAGTTTAAAAGGAGAATCAGGATCCAGATGCTGAATGGTGCTTCAGCAACTTCACATGAAGTGACTTTTGGGTTTGCCACATAGTCTGAGTTTCTTTGTTGTGAGCAGCTGGGCCAGGCCATTGAGGAACACCAAAAAGATGGTCATGGACATGACAATCACATAGTGGCTGATGCTGCAAAGGGAGAAAAAGATGTTATAGGCAGAGAGAACATAGGTGAGGAAAAGCATGAGCTTCCTCTGAATGGTTTTAAATGGACAGATGAAAATCTCCTCTTTCAGGAGCTGGAGTAGGTGTTCCTTCCCCTATTTCTCCTGCTAAGTACAGCTGTCCGTTGGTTTCTGGTTCCAGGACCTTCAAGTACAGCTGTCCGTGGACTGGTTCCAGGACCTTCCATGAATACACAAATCTTCGAATGCTCAAATCCCTGATATAAAATGGTGTTGTATTTGTAAATAAGCTATGCACATCCTCCTGTATACTTTAGACCAGGGGTCCCCAACCCTCAGGCAGTGGACTGGTACCAGTCTGTGGCTTGTTAGGAACTGGCTGCAAAGCAGGAGGTGAGTGGTGGACAAGTGAGCATTACTGCCTGAGCTCTGCCTCCTGTCAGATCAGCAGCGGCATTAGATTCTCAGAGGAGCACGAACCCTATTGTGAACTGTGCTTGCAAGGGATCTAGGCTGTGCACTCCTTATGAGAATCTAATGAGTGCCTGATAATCTGAGGTGGAACAGTTTCATCCCGAAATCATCCCTCATCCCCGCATACACAGCGGTGTGTGGAAAAACTGTCTTCCATGAAACCATTCCCTGGTGCCAAAAAGGTTGGGGACTGCTTCTTTAGATAATCTCTAGATTACCTACAAAACCTAACACAATGTAAATGCCACGTATATAATTGTTACATTGTATTGTTTAGAGAATAATGGCAAGAATAGAAAGTCTGTACATGTTCAGTACAGATGCAATTTAAAAAATATTTTCAGTCCATAGCTGGCTGAAGCCATGATGTGGAAGCCGAGGATACAGAGGGATGACTATACAACTAAAATGTTGGACACTATAAACAAACATCGGATGACTCCAGGCGGTGGAAAGAGGGCAGACTGGTCAGTGATCTTGGGTCCCAAAGAATTCCCTGAATTTTTTTTGCAGGAAGACACCAGCAACCTAGAAATGCCAGTGGGCATAGACCCCCCAAAAATCCCCAAAAAACAATAATACCACCACCACAAGAGCCTATTCTCTCTAGCTAAGGGATAGACAAGGAAAGGAGCAGTCCTGAAAGACAGAAAATGTTTAGATAGTAACTGATCTACTTCAGCCAAACACCACAGAAGAAACGTGGCTCCACCCCTACCTATTCCAGCACAGGCTGAGTGGGGAGCCCAGACTTCCATCCTCACCAGGCTACAATGGGGCACTCTAACTCCCCACCTGTGCCCTCCCCTCCACTGTCATGGTGTCAAGGAAGGCTGAGGAGGGAAACTGGTACTTTTGTCCATACCTGGCGGATGTCAGTGGACATCACGTGGGAAGCCTAGACTTCCACCTCCATGAAGCAGTAATGAGGTCCCTCCCCCTCTTCAATGGGGTCATGTCAGAGGAGGCCTAGTGCAGAGCCACGAATTCCATCTCCACTCAGAGGTAGAAAGGCCATTCTTTTCCTGACCATGTTATTGGTGGAGGTTGCATGGGAGGCAAAGAAGACCTCTATCCTTCCCAGCCATGAAGGCAGTAGTGGAGGCCTCGCAGGGAGCTGTAATGCTGGTCCCTGGCAGGGAGCAGTAAGGAGCTCCCTCTAGGGTGCCAATGGAGGCTGCATGGGGACCTGGATTTCTAACCTCATCAGGCAGAAATGAGGTAGTGTCTCCTCTTCCCCTGCCATAGTAGTGTCAGAAGTCAGTTAAAACAGAAGGTTTAAGTAAGACTGAGAATCTCATAAACGAATATCCAAAATGTCTAGATTTCAAGAGAAAATCATTCACCACATCAAGAACCAGGAATATCTCAAGCAGAATGAAAAAAGACAATCAATAGATATCAAAACCTAAATAATAGAGCTATTAGAATTATCTGGCAAAAATTTTTAAATGGTCATTATAAAAATACTTTAATGAGCAATTATGTACATACTAGAAACAAACAAACAAACAAAAAAAACCAAAATCTGAGCTAAGAAACAGAAATTCTCAACAAAGAAACAGAAGATGTAAACAAGAAGCAAATAAAAAAGTCTAGAACTAAAAATAAAATAACCAAAATAAAAACTTCTGTGGAAGTACTCAACAGCAGAACTGAGGGGACACAGGAAAGGATCCGTGAACCTGAGGATAAAACAACAGAATTTGCCCAGCCTAAAAAACAAAAATAGACTTAAAAAAAAAAATGAACACAGTCTCAGGGACCTGTGGACTGTGACAAAAGATCTAACATTTGTGTCACTGGAGTTCTAGAAGGAAAAGAAAAAGAGGCTAAAAGAGTACTCACAGGAATAGTGGCTGAAAAGCTTCCAAACGTGACAAAAGACATAAATCTTACAGAAGCTAAGCAAACCTCAAATAAGGTAAACTCAAAGCAATCCACACAAAGACACATCAAATTACTAAAAACCAAAAACAAATAAAAGAATTGAAAGCAGTGAGAAATGACACCTTGCCTGTAGGGGAAAAACAATTTGAATAGCAGATTTCTCATCAGAAAATATGGAAATCACCAGAAAATGGTGCAACATTTTTCAAGTGTTGAAAGAAAAATAACTGTCAACCCAGAATCCAATAAAACTATCCCATGGAAATAAAGGGGAAATCAGAATTCACCGATGAAAAAAAAAAAACCTAAATGAATTTATTGCCTGCAGACCTAATCTAAAAGAATGCCTGAAGGAAGTTTTCTAAACAGAAATAAAACAATAAAAGAAGGAATCTGCTAAAATCACGAAGTAAGAAGAACTCAGCAAGTAAAAATCTGGGTAAAGATAGTAAGTTTTCCTTGTCCTCTTAAGTTTTTAAAATTATATTTGATAGCTGATGCAAAAATTCTAATACTGTCTGATGTGGTTTCAAATGTGTGTAGAGGAAATATTTAAGATAATTATATTGTAAGCAGGGGAAGGCAACAGGATGTAGAAGGAGGTAAGGTTTCTATACATTACTTAAACTGGTAAAATGGCATCACCAGTAGACTGGGATTAGCTATGTATATATAATACCTAGAGCAACCATTTAAAAAGCCATGCAGGCTGGGCGCGGTGGCTCACACCTGTAATCCCAGCACTTTGGGAGGCTGAGGCGGGCAGATCACGAGGTCAGGAGATCAGGACCATCCTGGCTAACATGGTGAAACTCTGTCTCTACTAAAAATACAAAAACAAAATTAGCCAGGCGTGGTGGCAGGTGCCTGTAGTCCCAGCTACTCGGGAGGCAGAGGCAGGAGAATGGCATGAACCCGGGAGGCGGAGACTGCAGTGAACTGAGATTGCACCAGTGCACTCCAGCCTGGGTGACAGAGCAAGACTCCGTCTCCAAAAAAAAAAAAAAAAAAAAGCCATACAAAGAGATACACCACAGAAAAGTAAAAAAAAATTCCATAAAATGTTCAAGTAATATACTGGATGGCAGGAAACATAAAACACTGAGAATAAACAGAAAATAAAAAAATAAAATGACAGACTTAAGCCCTAACATATCAATAACTACATTAAATGTGAATAGTCTACATACACCAACTAAAAAACAGAGATTGGTAGAAGAGAATAAAAAACATGACCAATGACCAAACCACGTGCTGTCTAAAAGATACTTCAAGTATGGAGGAAACATCAGGCAAACATTTATTTTAAAAAAGCAGGAGTGGCTATATTAATATCAGATAAAATAGACTTCCGAGGAAATAGACTTCAGAGCAAAGATACCCTTTCTCAAAAACTGATAGAAAAACAACACTGAAAATCAGCAAGGATACAGAAGAACTCAACACTATCAAACAACAGGATTTAACTCACAGTGATAAAACGCTCCACCCAACAAGAGCACAATACATGCTCTTTTCAAGTGCCCATACACACCAAGATAGACCATATTCTGGGCCATAAAACAAACCTCAGCAAGTTTAAAAGAACTGAAATCACACAGAGTGCCTTCTCTGACCACAATGGAATCCAACTAGAAATCAACAATAGATAACAGATATATTACCAAACACTCAGAAACGAAACAACACAACTGTATAATAATCCATGGGTCAAAGATGAAGTTTCAAGAGAAATAAAAAAACAGATTGAATGTAATGAAAATAAAAAAGCAACACATCACAGTTGATGGGACACGGCTAAAGCAAGTACAGACAGGGAAGCAGACCCGTGCAAATCTGCACCCCACCCCCAAAAAGAGTGTAAACCATATACCTGATGTCACCACAGCCTATCAGGGTGAGTCTCACACTATCTACAAAAAGTAACTAAAATGGATCATGGACTTAAAAGTAAAATGTAAAAATATCAACATTTTGGGAAAAAAATCTTTGGGATCTGGAGCTAGCCAAAGAGCTCTTAGTCTTAATACAAAAAGCACAATCTAAAAAAGTAAATCTGATAAACAGGGCTTCAAAGCAAACAAACAAACAAACAAAAAACCCTTATGCTCTGTGAAAGGCCCTGTTAAGAGGGTAAAAAGACAAGCCACGGACTGGGATAAAATACTTGCAAGCCATACATTCAACAAAATACTTTTTTCTTTTTTTAGGTAGGGTCTTGCTCTGTCACCCAGGCTGGAGTGCAGTGGTATGATCACAGCTCACTGCAGCTTTGACCTCCCTGGGCTCAGGTGATCCTCCCACCTCAGCCTCCTGAGTAGCAGAGACCACAGGCATGCACCACCACAGCAGGCTAATTTTTGTATTTTCTGTAGAGATGGGGTCTTGCCATGTTACCCAGGCTGGTCTTGAACTCTTCGGCTTAAACATTCTGCCACTTTGGCCTCTCAAAGCGTTAGGATTACAGGCATGAGCCACTGCATTCAGCCACAAAGGACTATTTCCTAGAATAGGATATTCTCAAAACTCAACAGTAAAAAAAGACTCCACAAACAATTCAATTAGAAAATGATCAAAAGACATGAACAGACATGTCTCTTTCATCAAAGAGGATATACAGATAGTAAATAAACAGATGAAAAAATGTTCAATATCATTAACCATTATACAAGTTGAAGCCAAAATGAGATATCACTACACACCCACTTGAACAGCTAAAATAAAAAATAGTGACAACACCAAATGCTGGCAGGGATGCAGAGAAACTGGATTGACAGTCTCTGGTACAACCACTCTGGTGGCAGTTTCTTTTAAAACTCAGCATGCAACTACCATGATTCTGAGCATGCACGCCAGAGGGAAAAAAAATGTTCACAAGAATGTTTATAGGATCTTTGTTCATAATAGCCAAAACCTTGAAATAACCTTGATGTCCTTCAACAGGTGAATGATTAAACAAACTGTGGCACATCCATACCATGGGTTTACTCAGCAATAAAAAGTAATGAACGACTGAAATATGCAACAACGAATCACCAGGGAATTACTCTGAGAGTGAAAAAAAAAGCTAACTCCAAAAAGTTACATACTATATGATTTACTTTATATCACATTTATGAAGTAACAACTACAGAAATGGAAAACATTAAATGTTGCCAGGGTTAGTTAAGGAGGGTTTCTGGGCGGGAGCAAAGTGCCTGGGCTATAAAGGGCAACATGAAGGATCTTTGTGCTGGTAGAAATGTTCTGTCTTTTGACAGTTTCAATGTCAACATCCTGGTTATACTATATATTATACTATCGTTCTGCATAAAGTTACCTCTAGGGGGAAGTCAGGTAGAGGGTATAGGAGATCTCTCTGTATTCTTTCTTACAACCTCATGTGAATCTATAATAATGTTAAAATGAAATGTTTAATTACAAACTTTTTTAGTTCACAGGCTGTACAAAAACAAGAGGTGGGCTGCATTTGGCTAAAGGGCATAGGTTGCTAGCCTCTACCCTGGCCTGTAAGCTCTGTGGAAGCTTCTGTGGAAGCAGGGACTATAATTTTTTATCTCTCTTCCCATTGCACCTCTAACGTATCATGCAAGGTCTTGTAGGCATTTAATCAATATTTGTTAAACGAATTATTAAAGATAATTTGTAATTAGAAGAAACGATAAAATCTTCTTTTGTTTTATGTTACCCTGGCAAATTTAATCTGAACTTATTTAGGTTGGTGCAAAAGTAATTGCAGTTTTTGCCATTTAAAAAAAAAAAAAAAAAAAAAGGCAAAAACCGCAATTACTTTTGCACCAACCGAATAAAATCGGACTCCCCCAAAATATAATAAGCATAATCAATACCAAAAGCTAAACAGCATAATCAAAATGCCAAAAGAAACAAAAAGTTTCTACAAAAGTAAAGTAAAACTAGCCCTACAAAATATTACAATATAAAGTTAAATGTAACACGGGCATTAGAATCAACAGGACAACGGAAGAGAACAGATCATCCTGTCACCCAAGATCAAGGAATCATCACCAGTAACTCCCAGCTGTCCTGGCTGGACTCACTGTAAACTTATAAGCACAAATGAGATTTGGTTCTCATCGGTGTCTCAATCCTGATTGCACACTTGTGAATTATTCTTATCTGAGTCAAACCAATTTGTGTCCTTCTCTCCTCAAAGTTCTGTCACCTTCCTCCCATCTCAGCAGACGACTCTGCTTTTTTTTAATTGAGAAAACACTGATAAAGTGATCACAAGAGAAGTGCCTCTTCTCACCCCGAACTTTCTAACCCACTCATATCTGTGCCCATATTGCCTCCTGTACCTTTCTTGTCTAAAACAAATCCCTCCACTTCTACTTTGGATCCCATCCCAACTCTCCCACTAAAGCTGGGGTCTCCAATCCCCAGGCCTTGGACCGGTACCAGTTCATGGCCTGTTAGGAACTGGGCTGCACAGCAGGAGGTGAGCGGCAGGGAAGTGAGTGAAGCTTCATCTGTATTTGCAGCTGCTCTGCATCGCTGGCATTACTGCCTGAGCTCCACCTCTTGTCAAATGAGTGGCGGCATCAGATTCTCACAGGAGCACGAACTCTATTGTGAACTGCGCATGCAAGGGATCTAGGTTGTGTGCCCGTTATGAAAATATAATGAATGCCGGATGATCTGAGGTAGAACAGTTTCATTCTGAAATCACCCCCGCCGGCCCCTGCACCCCTCGCCCTATCTGTGGAAAAACTGTCTTCCACGAAACTGGTCACTAGTGTCAAAATGACTGGGGACCACTGTCCTAAAGGACTATATTTTTCCAACTATCCCTTTCCTCTTAGATATTACCCATTTTTCCTTCTCTAGGTGAGCATATCCTTGACCATACTAATGTGTAATTTCTCTCATTCTAACTCTCCTAAGATTCCATAGCTCCCTCCAGCACCATCCTAATTTAAATTTTATATATGCAAAACCCAGATCTTAATCTCCCACACCTTCCTTCACCAAACTCACTCCTCTTAGAGCTTTCTCCAGATCTCTGCAATGGCTTTCCTAGTCCCTCAGTTACTCAAGATTAAAAAACAAAATTAGGAGTCGCTCTTGATTCTTTTTTTCTCCTAGTATATTAATCTACCAACAAATCCTATCAGCCTCTCTGAAAATATTTTCTAAGTCCAACCACTTGTTGCCATTTTGAATTGCTACCCTAGCCTAAACTGCCATCATCTCTAGCTTACAATACCATGAAAGCCTCTTCCTCAATCTTCCTGCTCCCTCTCTCGATCCCTCCAATAGGTTCTTTACACTGTGGCCAGTGTTATGTCAAAAATGTGAAGCAAATAAAATAACTTCCTGCTCAATAAACTAATGCTTCAACTTACACTTGGAATAAGCTCCCAGTTCTTTACAATGACTTTCAAAGGTCATAAGTGATAGCAAATATCTACTCTCTGAATTCTCTCCCCACCATGTTTTCCCTCACACCATTCTAGCTACACTAACTATACAGAGCACCCTTGGACACAAGTAACTCCATCTCAGAAAAAAGACTCCATCTTACATTTCATAGGACACTTTGCCAACAGGGACAAGATATTTTGATTAATAAATTAATATATAAAGACTGCATCCAACGAGATAAGGACATAAACAGGCACACTCTTGCACTATCAGTCCTCACTGGAGGACTCTGCAGCCATAAAAAGAGCAGGACTTCACAGCTCAAAATGGCTGACTTTACTGACACTGTCTTGCTGTGACTCCTGATAAGCACCCAGCATCTGCCACTGAAGTCTGTGCACACATCAAAGACTCTTTCTTGTAAAACAGATGGGCCCTGGCACAGACTGGGAGGTTCTTTTTGCCTTCCTCACTTTCCCTGGACTATTTCCTTAACCCTTTTTCCTACTTCTCTCCTCTTGATGTTAAATGTTACTTTGTTGTGGAATGTTTAACCTGCAACATTTAGATATTAATTAGGTATAATATTACATATAGTTTACCATATTGACTGACTTGTGGAGTAGCTTGTGGCTGTGTAGCTGTGACTACCAAGTGACCGGGAAGTTCTAAGGAGCACTGCCTCCTAGAAAACTCCATGCAGTTCGTGGCTTTTGCTATTGAAATAGCATCGACAAAAGTCTGACACTGTGCAAAGACACAAACACGAATGAACCTCGTTATCTCTGACCTTGCACTGCTCATAAGACTAACTTTCATATTTTCAAAAGTATTTACTCACATGGGGAAACGGTTATTGCAGAAAACCATCTTTTAAAAAAACTGTATATGTCTGCACACAAATTAAAGCTAAAAGGACATACATCAATATGTTGAATAGTGGTTCTCCCTGAATACTACAAACTGAGACACTGAATCATGAATGACTTATTTTTTCTTAATGCTTTCAGTATTTTCTTTAATATATTTGTAATATATTGCTATTTATGTGATGTTTACAAATTATGCTAGGTTTAGCCACAGAACTCTAAGGCTGACTTCATAATTACCACAGAAATCTTCAACTCTGTTCTGTTTCTGAGGCCTCAGAGGACACTCCAAAATTGGTACCAGTTCCTGAGATTAAAATCCTCAATCCAGGTCAGGTGTAGTGGCTCATCATGCTTGTAATCCCAGCACTTTGAGAGGCCAAGGCAGAAGGATCTCTTGAGCTTAGGAATTTGAGACCAGCCTGGGCAACAGAGTGAGACCCTGTCTCTAAAAAATAAAAATTAAAAAAATTACCCAGGTGTGGTGGCAGACACCTGTGGTCCTCACTACTCAGGAGACTGAGTTGGGAAGATCACTTCAGGCTACAAGGTGGAAGCTGCAGTGGTGATCACCTCACTGTACTGCAGCCTGGGTGAAAGAGCAAGACCCTGTCTCAAAAAAACAAAAACAAAAACAAAAACACTGGATATAATCATCCCAGCTTCTTCAGGGACTGAAGTTTGTAGTCAGAGATGAGATGAGTACAAACTCTTCAGCATAGAGCCTGGAAGTCAAATCCAGAAAAGCTCAATCTGACCCTAGTTCGATGGGGGAAACCAGGCAAGGAGGTGGGGAGCTAGATAGATTAAAAGCAACAAGGACCATAAAAGATTAATCTTTTATAAGCATTATAGAAAGGATAAACAGAATGTGGTATATTCAAACAATGGAGCATTATTCAGCAATGAATAAAGTACTTTTACATGCTACAATATAGATGAATGGCAAAAAGATAAAAATAAAATAAAAAGTTACACTAACTGGAAGAAGTTAGGTGAAAAAAAATTACATTTTGTATTTTTCTGTTTATATGAAATGTCCACAATAGGCAAATCTGTAGAGACAGAAAGCAGATTTGTGGTTGCCTGGGCTTGGGATGGTAATGGGAACAGATTGTGAACAGGTAGCGGGTATTTTCTGTGTGATGGAAGTGTTCAAAAAATAGATTGTGGTGATGGTTGCACAACTCCATTCATTTGCTAAAAATCATCAAAATGACTTAAAACATTTATTAAATCATTAAACTAAAATAGATAAATTTTATGGTATGAATTATCTCAATTAAGCTGTTAAGAATAAAAACAAAGAAAGAAAATATTACATGCTAGCAGATTTTGTTGTTGAATTTTGCCATCAATTTTAGGTTAAAATATTAAATCTGACTTGATGTCTAACAAAAATGGCCTGTAAAACCAGTAGGTGACCCATCCTCAAATTTAATCTAAAGCCTGTCTATCAAAGGCATTCCACAGATCACTCATCTCCTTACAGTGGCCTGAAATTACTCTCAGCTCATGTAAGCTAACATAATTGGCAGGAAACAGTTGTGAAGCTCATCATCTTCATGCAATTGAGCCATAAGGCATCCAACTTGTGATATCTTGCATCAATCAAGTCTTGGTGTCATCTCAACATAGCAGAGTTAAAGGAACATCAAATTTCAACTTGAAATGAGTTCAGCTGTTCCCACTCCCCTCCCATGACTATTGTGCCATCATTTAAATCAGCAATTCTCAAGATGTACACGTGTGATGGTCAAGGGGAAGAGTGTATGTGTGGAGGCACACAGAATTGCCAGGCAGGCCTTTTCAACCTGCACAATGGTGACAAAATGTTGATCGTATTTCTCCTCTATCAGGGTGATGGGCAGTAGAAGCAGGTCATACCTGTTCGATGTACTGGGGCAGAAAAAGTCTGAGAGCCATTGATTTTGATAAAGTTTGGTATTCATTGTAAGAGTACAGATGTTTTATGACACTTATTAATTACATTTAGGATATACAAACACTATTGAATAGAATCATGAGTTCTCTCTTTTTTTTGAGTTCTCATTATATCAAAAGAGAAATGATAAACACGTTGGTTGTCATTTGTATTTCAATAAGGTATAACAATCGTGCATGTGGGAAAAAAATTAAAGTCCAAATGAATAGTGCCATCAAACCAAACTGCAGCTCAATCAAACTGATGATCTTGACTACTCTACCCACCTCACTACAAATGGATTTAGAACATAAATCTGAATATATGTTTTTTATAGTTATGAAAATTACCTCAAATGAATTTTTTTCTCTAGTTTTAAAAATGCACTTTCAGTATGCCATATAAAAGGCAATACTCTATAAAGTTTATGACCTGCTATAAACGAAGATAAAGTGTAAAGATCAAAAGAAGAAAATACTAAATTAGCTCTGTCAGCTGAACAGTTTTATGGCCTGGGCAGGATATTTCTCACATGGCTGTTAAAAAGCATACCTGATACCACAGGTTCTCAAGAGAAACACTGAACTCACACCAGTTGTTTCAGCTGAATACACTGACTGCAGTGCATCCTTCCTGAGTCTCAGTTTCAGTTTGGTAAAATCTGCTCTGAACATGCATTTGAAACAGAGAGTACTATGGCTATAAACAGATACACTATCCAATGCCCTAATAATACAATCTTTTATTGTTTAAGAAGCTATACTTATTAACCTGAAACTATTAATAATAGGTGACAAATCTCTCAGAAGTATTCTAAAAACCCACGGCAGTCACCACAACACTATAAACATTACAGATACACACCAGACTACATTCACGGGGCAGTCAGCTCCCACTCCTCTCTCAAATTCTGGGACAGATTCCCACCACTTCAGGATTCACAAAGCAATACAATAGTGAGGACAAAAGGGCAACATTCCACTCCCGTGAATAAAAAGCACGGAATGGCTGAAATTGCTAATTATACTATTAACACAAAGGAGTTTAGGAATAAAATTCGTCATGAAGGGGAACCAGTGCAGGAGCACAATTCCAATAAGCCCGGCACCTGTGAAGGGAGCTCTGCCGGACAGTTCATAATATCAGCAAAATGACAAGAAACACCACAGCTTTTCAAATATACCTTCACATAAGAATAACTGGAAACTCAAAACTTAAACGCAACATTCTCACAAACAGGAAGCAGAAAAAAGTACAATAATGAAGTTTTGACATGTGAACCCTATCGTACAGTGCTTTAGTTCTGAATCTTGACATACATTTCCCCCTACTTCCCCACCATTATCCAAGCCTTTTCCTCGCAATAAACTAAATGTTTATGAAGATGCATGAACCCCTCCTGCCCATCAGACCAGCAACACATGGTTCACAGAGACACTATATGCCATTACTGCTACACAGGATACAAAGGAAAGACCTTAGAATTCTAACTTAGCAACAACAAAAACATCCCATTGCAGCATCAGTCGGGGCAATTCCATTTAGAAAGCCTAACTTCACCAACTCAGATTTCATTTTTGTCTCTCCATCCTGACCCTACTCCCCTGACCCTGCAATCAACTTCTTCTCTTAAAGAGGGCATCTTTTAGACAATATAATGAGACAAAGAAGACAGAGCAAAGAGATATTTCATCAGGAATGACTAACAGAATATGTGGGAAATTTATGTAGATTTGTTCAGTGCCATCGGCCTGATGAACAGAGATCTGAGGTTTCTTATACCTGCCTTTGAGAAGTTTCTCAGAGCAAGCGCCCCGTTTAACCTATGGGGGTTAGATCCCCAATGATGAAACACTGAGAAAGAGGTAAACTAAGGTTTAACATAACTTATTCACTGGCTGTGCCTTTATCATCTTCTTATCCACTTTGGATTTTTAATGTTGTAGAGACGGGGGTGTGATGATTATAGCAGGACAACAGGCATAAATCAGGAATGTCTCCGGGAAATCGGGGCATAGGATCACTGTATATTCAGGGCAGCTCCCATTATAAAAAATATTATCACAAAATATTTCTATAGCATATTTTTACCCTGAATAGCATTAATAGTATTTTAATATGTATACGTAAATTATTTAAAGCGCTGAAACATAAAATTAACACCCTTTTCTCAAGGCTAGTACGGGGTGGTGGTGGTTATAAATGCATCCTCCGCCTGTAAGTGCTCATGTGTCATTCTGTTTCCCTCGGTTTGAATGATGCTCATTGTTTGTTTTATGCTTTTGTATTCTGTTTTTTCTTGCTGTTTTGTGCTGTTTATTCCATGATGGCTGTGTAAAGGAATGTTAAGAATAAGGCTGGAGGTATCACACAAATATCAAGAAGAATGTCATGATAGACGTTAAATGCGAGCTTGCACTAGCTCTTTTAAAATGTACCGAGCATCAACACCCATGAAAAGAAGGGAAAACAAAAATAATAAAAACATATCAAGCAAACACAGGTAATAAATGTAAAATAAAATGGACTATATCAAAATAAAAAACTTAAGCCTCCCAAAGGCTATTTTCTAGAAATTTCTTTATCTAAAATCTATGGTTTTATAGATTTTATCCAAAATCTATGGATTCTGAAATCCAAATTATTTATCACATATCATGCACATATGCATTGGGCTTTCTACCTCTATGACTTTATTCATGTCCATCTGTCTGTCTAAAACAGTCTTCCCAAACCTGTAAGTGCCGTAAGTGAAATTATACCTTTTGGGTAGAAGTTTTTCTGTGGCAAAACAATAGTTTCTGGTGATCCCAAAGGGAGATGAGAGTAAACAAGGTTGTACACCTTTTGGTGTAATTTTAATTAGGGGACTTACAGGTTTGGGAAGACTATTTTAGACAGACCGATGAAAATGTGGCACATATACACCATGGAAAACTATGCAGCCATAAAAAAGGATGAGTTCATTTCCTTTGTAGGGACATGGATGAAGCTGGAAACCATAATTTTGAGCAAACTATTGCAAGGACAGAAAACCAAACACTGCATGTTCTCACTCATAGATGGGAATTGAACAATGAGAGCACTTGGACACAGGGTGGGGAACATCACACACCGCGGTCTGTCGTGGGGCAGGGGGAGCAGGGAGGGGATAGCATTAGGAGATACACCTAATGTAAATGACAAGTTAATGGGTGCAGCACATCAACATGGCACATGTATACATATGTAACAAACCTGCACGTTGTACACACGTACCCTAGAACTTAAAAGTATAATTAAAAAAAAAAAAGAAATTACACCTTTTGTTCAAGGCCCAGTTCAAATGCCAGACTTGACATAATGTTTTCTGTCACCGAAGACTTAAGTAAAGCAGCCTCCCTCCTGTATTCTTATAACCCTTAACCACATGTTGCCTTATACTATAATCATGATCATTATGTCTTTAAACCTACATTAGGCCATAACCTCCCTGAAAGCAGTGGCCATCCATTAAGAGTCATACACTTCCAGGACTGGAATGTTCCATACCAGTTATACATCCTTATGCTTAAGTTCCTGATGAAGAAGCTATCTATCTCCAGAGATGGAGCATCACCAAGTCTTAAGTCCCATTCATCTCTGGGTACTCGACAGTGTCTGGGAATGCTTTATGCATGGTGAGTGTTCATTATGTATTTTTTTTCTGAAAAATGATCGATATGTTAAACACATACACAATGCAAAAAATAAACCTAGCTATGCCACATTATTGTGCAATCAGTCTTTCAGAACCAGTTTCTACTCTGTAAAATAGAAATTGTTAATATTTTCTCCACATCATTTCATGAGAATCCACGAGATAACATAAATACAATTCCTAATACACTGCATACAATAAATGATATTCTACTAGTAATAGCATTATCATCAATTTAATACTTTTCTCAATAATCCCTAACTTTTCCCAATCATTGTTTAACTTAACCTGCTTTTCCCAGGTTTGGGTAGAAGTTTTTCTGTGGCAAAACAATATAATCCCCCAATTAGTTTCTGGTGATCCCAGAGGGAGAGGAGAGAAACATGGTTGTATTAAATTAGTTAAAACAGCTGAACTTGACACGTCTAAAAAAAAAAAAAACTTCCCAGAATTTTCAAGAGAAAAATGGTGAGTCGTTAAACAAGCAACATTAAAGACTGCAGAAGGGATAAAGGAAGGCCTCCTGGACAAAGACAAACACAGGACTTCCAGAATAGACCAAAGGCTGATACTAATGCAGGAAGGGGGACAATAAAAGGCTGAAAGGTGTTTTCTTTTTCTTTCTCTCTCTTTCCCTCCCTTTGTCCCTTCTTCCTTCCTTCTTTCCTTTGCACGCCTTCCTTCCTTCCTTTCTCTCTTTCCTTTCTCCCCTCCTTTCCTTTTTTTTTTCCTTTTTTATAAAACAGTGCATTATTAGAGAGGTAGAGAAAGGAAAGAGAAGTTGTTCTGGGAATACTGTGCCAATCAACTTTTAGATCAAAGACTAAAAGTGATGAAACACTTCGTTTCTGAAAACAGAAACGAAACAGGGAAAAGAGTGCTGAACAGAATGGAACCCATCATGAACTAACAAGAGAATGGATTATTCAGTTGAGAAAAACTGAGTAAGGGGCAGAACGAACATAATTAAAAAAACAGGCTTCGCTGGGTGCGGTGGCTCATGCCTGTAATCTCAGCACTTTGGGAGGTCAAGGCAGGTCTGGAGATCGAGACCATCCTGGCTAACACGGTGAAACCCCGTTTCTACTAAAAATACAAAAAATTAGCCGGGCGCAGAGGCGGGCGCCTGTAGTCCCAGCTACTCGGGAGGCTGAGGCAGGAGAATGGCGTGAACTCGGGAGGCGGAGCTTGCAGTGAGCTGACATCACTCCAGCCTGGGTGACAGAGCAAGACTCTGTCTTAAAAAATAAATAAATAAATAAATAAATAAATAAATATTTTTAAAAAGACAGACGTGTTATTGCTCAGTAAGTAGTTGTTGAATAAAGCATGAAAGACTAAATATGTTAGTAAGTAGGAAAAAGATAATGAATTCAAGGCTGAAATCTCCTCTATTTCAGTCCCAGGCATAAAGGTAATCAAGGTAAGCAAAGGGGATGCTGCAGCCAAGGAAAATTTCTGTTCAGGGGCTTGCTTCTGGGTATCTCGTTTCATCACTGCTTCTCTGATTTTGCCCCATTCTCTGTAGCCCTAGCAAAAGCCCTTCTCAAAGCTTTAGTTTTGGCAGCATAATACTCCCACAGGCTTTCTTTAACCATACTTTTAACTTGCTAACAATAGTCTTCATGTCACAAGGTTTTCCTCTTAATTACCAATGTGACATTTACTACTTGTTTCCATCTTCTGACATAAATAACAAATCACTTTGCCAACTGTGCAGTTTGGCAGCATGCACAAAACAAGCAGTGACTGAGCAGCCTGCACACCCCATGGCAGCTTCACCATTCACAAGTGCTTCCTTTAAGATCAGCTCAACCATTGACTGACTCTGCGACATGAGCAAGTCACAATCTCCTTAGGGCCACAGTGTCCTCATCTGTAAAATGGAGATGGCAAATGTATCTACTGTGAAAGATAATATCTACTGTGTTACGAGGAAAATCACATGAAATAATGTAGAAAGTAATGTAAATAGAGTAGCACAGAAGTGTTGGTTATTTTTGGTAGAAGTGTGACCAGGGGCAACCCTTTGACTGACATCCTGGGCCTCCCACTCAAGTTTGAGCTTCTATCTTACTTTGCCTTTTGTCTAATAGAGAGGACTCTGTGGTTTCTGAACAGCCTTTATCACGTCTTTCATGACTCCAATCTCAGATAAACAACTGTTGGGTATGTGGACTCTGTAGCAATGCACAGCCTTGCTGTGACCTTGTGGGAGGCTCTCTGCCTCTGCTCTGCTCTGCTCTGGAAATGAGCTCACTCCATTTGGGCCCCACATAATGCCTTCAAAATCCTTCTTTGACAGAGAGTAATTACACTGATTTAACTAGGGACATTCACTCCTTCTAATTATAATATTCCTCATGCTCATTAGTAAAATAAATGAAAATAAAATCTCCCTCAAAGGGAGGTGTGAGGGTATTCCCATGCAAATACTACTATTCTGTTTCTCCTCCCCTTTCTAATTAAACTTGAAAGAGTAGTCTGTACTTAGAACTCTACTTCTTGACCTCCAATTCTACTCATGCATTTTTCTCTTTTTTATCAGTCATACATGCAAGTACTAGAAAAGCAAAATAACGGAGAAAGACTTATAACGAAAAGCAACAATCTCTCATTCCTTCTTATTCACTTTTCAGAGTAACCACTCTAACTACTTTTCTTTTTAGATCTTCTGGTGGTTACCCCCCAATATGACTTATTACCTTTATGTTGTTGTTTATGGATGCATCCATTTAAAACAAAGTCCCTCCTACTAACCAGAATTTAATCTGTGTATACTATGCTCCACTCATTTCAACTTTTAATTTTTCTATTTTTCCTTATGAATCAACTTTGAGGTATAATTTACATGCGAGAAAATGGAACCATTTTAAATGTCCCGTTAACTGAGTATTGACAAATGGTACGCCCATGTAACTAAAAACACCTTCAAAATATAGAACATTTCTGTCACCCTAAAAGTTCCTACATACCCTTTTGTGGTCAATCACACCCCAACTGCCAGCCCCAAACAACTGGTGATCAGCTTTCTGTGACTACAGTCTTGCCTGCTCTAGAATTTTATATAAATGGAGTACACTATATAGTCTTAAATGGTTTCTTTAACTCTATAAATTTTCTGACAGTTATCCATGTAGTTGAGTTCATCACTTACTCACTTCCTTTTTAGATAAGTAATATCCCATTGTATGGCTACAGCACAATTTGTTTATCCATTCATGTGCTGATGAACATTTGGATTGTTTCAAGATTTTGGTTCTTATGAATATAGCTGCTATGAAAATTCCTGTGCAAGTCTTTCAGCACACATCTGTTTCGCCTTCTCTTGGGTACCTAGGCATGGAATTGCTGGGTCAAGGGTAGTGTGTATTTCACTTTTTAAGAAAGTCTCTTTTCCCTCTAGGTCTAACTCACAAATAGGATGGCCACCAGGAAGTTCTAGGCATGTGATAGGAATTGCTGTGTCATGTTACAGGATGAGTAGGAGGGATGCCTGTCTCTGTCCTTTGTTAGGAGGAGGCTACACATGCTAGAATGGAGGACAGCCTTACTAAAGTGGAGGCACATATATCATAGCAGTGAAATTCCTCCCAGGTCTTTTCTTTTCTTTTTTTTTTTTTGTCTCTTTAGAGGCATCTTCTGGTTTTCCACTGGGAGTAAACCGCCTGTAGCACTTTCTCCACGGGGATGAAGGAAGGAGGAGACAGGTTATGGAGAGCCTACTGATACCATCATTTGGTAGGTAGGCAGATATCCAATTAATCTCCTGCTTCCCTTCCTCACTCCTCTTTCCACATTACTGTCTGACTGAGTCTGAAGCCCCTGCAACTCCCTTCCCTTTGGTCATACCGGTCTGTAGCTTCTGGGCTGCTGCTTCCTCCCTCTGGTTACCTATCTTCTAGAAATTTGTTGAACTCAAATTTGCTGATAGTCCCTCTCCCATTCTTTTCATTTTGCTAAGTGTGTTTATTTTTATTGGGGTCTTGGTAGAAAAAAGAAAAATGTTTATCTTTGGTCTGCAGTCCTCACCTGGAAACCGGAGGATCTGATTTAGTGCAGCAATCTAGCACCAGATCCTACCCCTGAAACTTCTCCAGCCACGCTCAACAATGCCCACTGCCGCTTAAACCAAGGCACGCCTTTATGTTTTCACTTACCCTCTGTCACATCTGAGACTGCATGACCTCTCTCCTGCCTGAAATGCTCACTTGATTTTCACAACACGGCTCTCTCTCGGGTTTTCTCCTGCCTTCTAGCCACTTCTTTCAGCCCCGTTTCTATACTTCTTGTTCTCTGCTCTTCACCTTCTCTCACTCTACACATTCTCCCTAGTTCTTGTGACCCAACATACTTTTGTAAGCGCCACACTTCAGTGTTCAGACAGCTCCTGTCCTGAAAAACCTGCCTTAAGCTACAAGACTCAGATAGACACCCTAAGTGTCCCCACAGTGCAAGAGAGACTACTCTAGAATTTCTCACACTGCACCATATGGCCTGCTCACGGATCTGCTTCCTCCTCCAGCCTTATGCTTCCTGAGAGCCCAGAACTGTGAGTTTCTCATCCCCAGTAACTCTCCTAGCATACAGCTGGTGCTCAATAAATATTTGCTGGATTGAATTGAGATCATGGATATGAAAAGGTGCTTTGTGTTTTATACATGTTATTACTGGTAATCAGAGTAAAAAATTTTTACTTTGAAGAAAAAACATGCCAAATAAACCTCAAGCTAATTAAAGAAAATCTAAAATTCTTAGTGCAATACAAATGAATGCCTGTTCATAAACTAATGATGCACATCTTCCTATGAAAATTGCATCTTCTTCATTCCTTGGCACCTCTTTAGAGTCAAACCAATTTAGACGTCTCTGATCAAAACAGTCTCACACCCAAGTTCACAGCAGCATTATTTACAATAACCAAAGGTGGAAACAACTCTAGTATCCATTGGCAGATGAACAGGTGAACAATATGGCATATGCATATACACATACAATGAAATATCATTCAGCCTTTAAAAGGAAAGAAATTCTGACACATGCTACAATATAAATGAACCTTAATGATATTACACCAAGTGAAATAAGTCAGTTGCAAGAAAGACAAATACTGTATGATGTCATTTATAAGAGGTACCCAGAGTCATCAAATTCATAGAAAGAAAGGTGGAATGGTGGTCGCCAGGGGCTGACGAGAGGGAGAATGGGATGTGACTGATCAATACATTCAGAGTTTGCTTTTCAAGATGGAAAGAGTTCTGGAGACAGATGGTGTGTGGTAATAGTTGCACAACCATGTGAATGCATACTTAATGCCATTGAACTGTACACTGAAAAGCTGTTATGATGATAAATTTCATTATGTGTAGTTTATCACAGTTAAAAATAAAAGAAAAAGTCTCATACACAAAATACTGTATTTTACCAGAACATTTTTGAAGCAAAATTCTGACCTATGTCTAAAATGAAAATAATCAAATGGTGGAGTAAAGAGAGGTATGCCAAATGCAAGAAGCACTATAAAGGACAAAAAAAAAAAAAAAAAAAAACCAGAATTACAGAATGACAACAATAACAATTGCTGGCATTCACTGAAGCTTATTAGATGCCAGGCACTATGCTAAATACTTAAATGCTTTATATACATTAATTCATTCAAAATGACTACAAGAGAAATGGGGGGCTTAGAGAGATTAAGTCACTTAGCAAAGGTTTCACAGCTCAAAAGTGGCAGAAATGAGATTCAAACCCAGGCGCTCTGGTCTAAAGCCCATGCTCTAGCCACTATCTGCCTGGGCACTTTGGGATGAGAGGGCTGGGGAGGGGAGCAGAAGGGGATATCTAAACTTTCCCTAACTTTCAAGTTTAAGAGACAAATGAAAACAAAATCAATTATCTATGGAGTACCTTTTACGTGCCAAGCATGTATGGCATGTAAGAGATTCAAATCCAATCCTGGATCTGAGGGAATCCACAGTCTATTGGGAGAGGCAGATATGTATATAAATAACCAGGCAGTACATGCCAGGAGCTGCCTAAGAGGTATCAACAGAGGGAAGAGGATGTTTAACACATGGTGTCTCTTGCAAACCCATACAATTCTTGGCAACGCAAAGTGATGAATGAATATTGACTAAATGAAATAAAATCAGTATACAAAAATGTATTCTGTCTCAGAATGCATTTGGAGAAGAAAAGACAAAAGAATCAATTTTGCTTTCTTCTTCTCAAAGAAAAGAAATTTAACAGATTATGGCAATCATTGAAATTGAAATCACAAAAAAAAGGAAACTGACTTTTTGTTCAGATTACACCTTATTTTTAATTAACTAATTCATTTATTTTTTTGAGATGGATGTCACTCTGTGGCCCAGGTTGGAGTGCAGTGGCCCAGTCATGGCTCACTGTAGCCCTGACCTCCCAGGCTCAAGCACTTTTTCTGCCTTAGCCTCCCGAGCAGCTGAGACTACAGGCATGGGCCACTGCACCTGGGTCATTTTTTCTTTTTTTTTTTGCTTTTTGTAGAAACACGGTCTCACTATGTTTTCCCAGGCTGGTCTCAAACTCCTGGGCTCAAGCAATCCTCCCACCTCGGCCTCCCAAAGTGCTGGGATTATAAGTGTGGGCCACTGTTCCTGGCCTTTACACTTCACACTATTTACACTTTAAACAGTTATCACATATTAAAAGGTTACCATATTTAAGATTCTAGGAGACAGATAATGATCACATGAAATTTAAACTACCATATAAAATTCATACTGCAACTAGAACAGCCTCATTTTTCTAAACAGAGATGAGAGATTAAGGAAACACACAAGGACACTGGAATGATCAGCTTTGAAACCATGGATTCAAGGAGTTTATCTTGCATCTTCTGTTGCCCTTTAGTTCTCTCTAGACTTAACATCTATCATCCTCCCCACAGCATTCCATGTAAACATTTGCTAATGTGCTAATGCCAAGAATTGGAGAGACGTCTCACTTCCAGAGGCTTAAAATACTGGCTACTTGCTGCACTTACCTCAAAATCATATTGGCACCTTCTATACTAAGATACTAAGTTTTAATTTTTTTCACTGCACTATTAAGAACTTCTACGTTAGTGTAGTCATGCGCCACATAACGACGTTTTAGTCAACAATGGCCTGCATGTATGCAGTGTTCCCGTAAGATTATAACAGACCTCGTGATAGCGCGGTGTCTTTGCAGCACAAAGCATTACTCTTACTTGTTTGTGGTGATGCCGGTGTAAACAAACCTACTGCACTGACAGTCCTATAAAAGTCTAGCACATACAATTATGTATAGTACATAATATCTGATAACGACAATAAACAACTGTTACTAGTATCTACATTTACTATACCATATTTTTCATGGTTTTTAGACTGTACTCCTTTTCCATATATATATATATATATATATATATAAATTTAACTGTAAAAGAGCCTTGGGTAGGTCCTTCAGGAGGTATTCTAGAAAGCACTGTTATCAGAGATGACAGTTCCATGCATGTTATTGCCTGTGAACACCTTCCAGTGGGATAAGATGTGGAGATAAAAATCCTGACCCTCTGTAGGTCTAGGTGAATGTGTGTGTGTGTGTGTATCTTAGTTTTTAACAAAAAAGTTTAAAAAGTAAAAACAAAAAGTAATTTTAAAATATTAAATTAAAATATTAATGTTAAAATAGAAAAGAGCTTGGAGAATGGGGATATAAAGAAAGAAAAGGTTTTTGTATAGCTATATAATGTGCTTGTGTGTTTAAGCTAAGTGTTATTATAAAGTCAAAAAGTTAAAAACCTTATAAAGTAAAAAAGGTTACGGTAATAACTCACTGACTCACCCAGAACAACTTCCAGTCCTGTAAGCTCCATTCATGGTAAGTGTCCTAGATAGGTGCACCAGTTAAAAAATCTTCTACACTGAATTTTTTACTATACCTTTTCTATGTGTAGATACATAAATACTTACCATTGGGTTACAATTGCCTACAGTATTCAGTATAATAACATGCTGTACAGGTCTATAGTCTAGGAGCAATAGGCTATACCATATCCTAGGTATGCAGTAGGCTACACCATCTAGGTTTGTGTGAATATACTCTGTGATGTTTGCACAGAGAAGAAATTGCCAAACAATACATTTCTCAGAACTTATCCCTGTTGTTAAGCAATGCATGACCATATATACTATACCTTGTCCCAATATCAAGCCAGCTGCCATAATCCTTGACCAAGAAGAAAAAGTGCTGTAAGAAAAAAAAAGGCTCAATTAAAAACAAACCTACTTAGATTCAGTCTAAAAACAAAGTCATTTTAGGACTATATGTTTCAGATTTCTGACTCTAACAATCACTAGCTGACTGTAGTCAACAAGAATATGTCATTTACTGAAACTTTTGCTTGTATTAGAATTAGCAGTAGTCTAAAATCCAGAAATAGAATTATCAATCAAATGAACATAAAAGTGACACTTCTGAATAACTAGAAATAAAGAACAAGCCAACATCAATTTAAAAAAAAAACTAGATAATACTAAAGATATCAGTGGAAAGATGTCATGTCATCCAACTATCAACAAATATTTACTGTACTGACTACCTACTGTGTGCCAATCACTGTCTTAGGTGCTGGAGATAAACTCCTCCTCACAAGGCATAGGCTCTACTAAATGATTCAGTCAAATTATCGGGGGTGTGTGTGTGTGTGTGTGTGTGTGTGTGTGTGTGTAAGCGGGGGACAGAGGGAGTGCTATCATCGGAAAATATAGGCAGTTATAGAAACAGAGGAAGGGGTTCATACCCTGATTAGGATGGAAGGGTAGGCTTCCCAATGGAAGGTGAAATCTAAGTAAAATGTAGGAGTCAGATGAAAGGAGGTTTGGAGAGAAAGAAGTTTCTGGCAGAGGGAATAGCCTATATACACATCAAGAGTTCATAGAGAGCTTGGTAGTGTCAAAGTGAGGATGGTGTAGAGAAAACAAGGATGGAGAGGTAAGAGAAGATGCCAATCAAATGGGCAGAAGCTATATCACAAATGACTGTCCAAGTTAATTTAGGCAATCTTTTTTATACAAAATTAATCAGAATTTCAACCCTCTTCTATTAACATGTCTGTTTGTCACTTTGCACAAAACTGAAAACCGATTTGTTCTCACATAATGTGTGGTCAGTTTCAGAAACACAATGAATAACAGTTCAATACCACACAAAAATACTCTCATCTAAACCGAGTGACCAGGAATCTGATTTGGGAAGCTACCCTTACTGGTATTCCTAGTTACTTCTGGCATGGGATGTTATATGGTAATGAATTAACCTTACCCAAAAAGACCGCTGGTGTTTGTTCTCAGCTACTGGGCGGCGATTTCTAGGCCCTTGGAATGTCATGGAATGTCATGCCTTATAGAAGGTTCTGCCTGAGGGCTTGGTCACTGGACAGTCTAACAATGTGATGTATGATGAGGGCGTTGGGCCATATTACCAGCTGTATCCCCAGAAGGGATTAAAGGTCAGCCAGGTAGGCAGTATGTGATCAAACCCCACTAAAAAGTCTGGACAACAAAGCTTAGGTAAGCCTGGCTGGCAATACTCCATGTGTACTGTCACACATCAATAGTGGGAGGCTAATGCTGTCCTGATTCCACAGGGAGAAACAGAAACTCGGAATTTGGTGTCCTGGACTCTGCCCTATGGCCTGGAATAAACTGTAACTGAATATAACAGCATTCAGTGAGTTCTGTGAATTCTAGTGAATTACTAAAGCTGAGGGTGGTCTTGGGAACTCCCCAAACTTGTAGACATAAAATAGGTTCCTCTTTTTGTTAATAAGAGAGGCCTACCTACCTGCATCAGAACTCATTTATTGCAGCCACATCTTGATTAACACCTTCCCAATAGAAAAGCTGCATTTCCTTTTTCCTTCCTTCCTTCCCTCCCCCTTTTCCTTTCATTTTTAATCTGAGAGAAGGGTTAAAAATCAACATTTCAATAGAAAAATGATGTATTCTCTAAATTTAAAGTTAGCTTTTTCTGTTAATTTCCTTTGGAAGGTTCATTTCAGATACAAAGCAACATGGAAGACAAGGTATGCCAGATTCGAATAAATCAAATAGTAAGACTTTTGACACCTGAAGAAGAGCACACATCCTTTATAATAACTAATATAAAACAACATAATTTATATGTGTAAATTATTCCAGCACTTACAATTCAATATCTAAAGATTTCACGCACCAAAATGCATTCATATTTCTCTTTATTAAATTAACCCAGGACTCTTAATCTAATTTATATGGACTACCCAGTAATGCCTTACCAAAGCCATAATGTCTGATATGACGAGAACAATGAGAAAAAGGCTGGAAAAAAAAAAAGAAGGAAAAATTACATATAGTACAACAGATGTATTTTTCAAGCTCATTAAAATCCAAGTGAGACTAGGCAAATAACCTAATATTGTTGGTACTTTTGCTTCTGAAAATACAACTTTCAAAGGTTCTTTTCATATTATCACAGGTGACCACCCTATAGAGATGAGCTGGACTGTAAAATGTGTTATTAAGTGCTCTGAATATTTATTTCAGTAAAATGAAAGGGACATACATTATGATTTTCAAAACTAAACTTTTGAGATTATTGTTAACTAATATGCAATTTCAAGAAATAATACAGAGGGATCCTCTGTACCCTTTACCCAGTTTCCCCCAGTGGAAAGATCTTGTAAAACCATGGTATAATATCCCAAGCAGGACATTGACACTGATACTGTCCAGATAAGGAGTGTTCCCATCATCACAAAGATCTCTCATGATGCCCTTTTAGAGCCACATGTGTCCTCCCCTCACCACCCCTCTGCCTAATCCCTCACTCCTGAGAGCCACTAATCTGTTCTCCATTTCTATAATTTTGTCATTTTAAGAGTGTTTTATGAGTAGAATAATGTACATAACACGTTGAACAATTCATATAACACTTTGTTACCTTTTGCAACCTTTGGGGATTGGCTTTTCCCACTCAGCATAATTTTCTCAGGAATCATCCAAGGTGCTGTGTGTATCAATGGGTCATTTACTTTTATGGCTGAATAGTACTCCATCATATGGATATACAATGGTTTACTTAACCATTCAAGCACCAAAGGACATCAAGGGTTATTTCTACTTGTGGCTATTTTTCCAGTTTGCAGCTCTTACAAATAAAGCTGTTATAAACATTTGTGTCTAATTTTTTGTGTAAACCTTTCATTTTTCTAGGAAAATACATCAAGAGTGCAATTGCTAGGTCATACAACAGTAGCATGTTTAGGTTCATAAAAAACTGTAAAACTCTTTTCAGAGCGGTTTGTACCATGTTACATTTCCACTAGCAATGCATGAGAACAATTTCCTTACATCCTCAACAGCACTTGGTGATGCCACTATTTGTTTTTAACTGTTCTGATAAACTGTTCTGATAAGTGTATAATGATATTTCATATTTTTTAAATTCTTTTTTGAGATGGAGTCTTGCTCTGTTGCCCAGGCTGGAGTGCAGTGGTGTAATCTCGGCTCACTGCAACCTCCACCTCCCGGGTTCAAGAGCTTTTCCTGCCTCAGGCTCCTGAGTACCTGGGACTACAGGCACATGCCACCACGCCCGGATAATTTTTGTATTTTTAGTAGAGATGGGGTTACACCATATTGGTCAGGCTGATCTCATATTCCTGACCTCGTATCCGCCCGCCTCGGCCTCCTAAAGTGCTGGGATTACAGGCGTGAACCACCACGCCCGACCCACTGTGGTTTTTATGTGCATTCCTTTAATGGTTAATAATGCTGAACAACTTTTCATTGGCTTATTTGCCAGCTGTATATCTTCTTCAGGTGTTTTGCTCACTTTCTAATTAAATCTTTTTTACCGTTTAGTTTTGTGCATTCTTTATATATTCTAGATACTAGTCTTTTTTCAGATACCTGGTTTGTAAATATTTTCTCCCAGTATGTAACCTATGTTCTCACACTCTTAGCAGGGTCTTTCACAGAGCAAAAACTTATAATTCTGAAGACGTCCAGTTTATCACTTTTTCCTTTTATGGGGTACAATTTTGATGTCAAGCCTAACTCTTTGCCTAACCCAAATCCCAAGGATTTGCTCTATTTTTTTCCTAGAAGTTTAAATCTGTGGTCCACTTTGAGTTAATTTCTGAATAAAGTGTGAGGTTTTGGTAGAGATTTGTGACTTGTTTTTAAGAAATAATTGTTTTTCTAACCATTAGTTTGAAATAAAGACATGTAACTCAATAGTTCACATATGCAGATATATACTACAAGTCAGACTAATGATATCTTACTGAAGTATAATTCCATTCAGACACATAATAAAGTGTGTTAATCGATTAAGAGTTTGTAGAGAATGCAATGGTCATCCAGCACAACCTTCTACCTAAAGCATGAATTCCCAAAGTATCAATCCCAATAAAGGCATTGTCTAGCACTAGTTTTAGTGGTTGCAGCAACAGAATCCACTCCATTTTCAGCAGCTCCAATTACTGCAGAGTTCTTTCTTCTGTGAATCAAAGCACAACAATAATTCTACCCTATGGACCCAGTTCTTCTGGAATAGAAAAATAATAAGTACTATTCAAAAGACCTTTAGAATAAGTGCGGTGGCTCACACCTGCAATCCCAGCACTTAGGGAGGCTGAGGTGGGAGGATGGCTTGAGGTCAGGAGTTCAAGACCAGTCTGGCCAATTGGTTTAAATCTGTGGTCCACTTTGCTGAAACCTCGGCTCTACTAAAAATAGAAAAACTAGCCAGGCGTGGTGGCACATGCCTGTAAGCCTAGCTACTGCAGAGGCTGAGGTACGAGAATCGACTGAATCTGGGAGGTGAAGGTTGCAATGAGGTCACACCACTGCACTCCAGCCTGGGTGACACAGTGAGACGCTGCCTCAAAAAAAACCCCCAACAAAACAAAACAAACAAACAAATGAACAAAAAGACCTTAAAAAACATTTACATACCATTTTCAAAAAATGGTTTTGATTTTTTTAGAAATATTATTTTTATTTTTCTAAAGAAAATTATATTACTGTGTGACACAGATGATGTTCTGGGATCCTTGTGAAATTAAGGATTAACATCTGATTAAGTTATTTATTGTCTTCTCAGCCTCAGTTTCCTCATCTATAAAATGGTCGTGATAATATCTATATTTCCTAGTATCACTGGAAAAATTAAGTCAGGTAATATGTGGAAAGTACCTAATACAGTGCTCGACATATGGTATTTGCCTGGTAAATATTGGTTTCATTCTCATTCCTTAAACAAAAGCTTTAAATGAAATTAAATATATAATCTCTCCCCTTATGGAGTTCATAAAGTATGTATTAGCTAGAGTTGCCATAACAAAGTACCACAAATTGAGTGGCTTAAACAATATAAATTTCCTCATAGTTCTGGAAGCTGGAAGTCCACGATCAGTGTGTGAGCAGGGTCGGTTTTATTTGAGGTCTCCTTCCTTAGCTTGTAAATGGCCATATTCTCCCTTAGGTTCACATGTCATCTCTTCTGTGTTTGACTGTGTCTTAATCTTTTCCTCTTATAAAGACATCAGTCATATTGGACTAGGACCCACTCATATCACCTCATTTTACCCTAGTTACCTATTGAAAGGCCCTGTCTCCAAATTCAGTCATATTCTGAAGTACTTGGGGGTCAGGACTTCAACATAAGAATTTTAGGGGACACAAATCAGCCTCTAACTGGGTGTGAAACACAAAAGTAAGAAACAATTTTATCAGCCACAGTCTGAGTTACCTAACTTAGCCAGAAATTCGAGGGTGGAAGGATTCTGGAGAGTGGAGCAGTTGGGTAAAAAAAGTTTAACAGAGAATAAGATCCCTGAACTAAGTCTTAATTAAAAAGAAGGAAAAAGATTTTCCAGAGCTAATCTTCATATTCTTGAACCATTTTGTGGAAACTGAAGAACCCAGAAGTAAGCCTGCTCAAGGTCACACAGCTAGTAACGGTAAGCCATAGACTTATAACAGCAAGTCTGGCCCCAGAGCCCGTGCTCCAAACCATTACGCACACTGCCTCCCCATGGCTCTACTGACTCTCAGAGGCCTTCAGCATCTTCATCATGCTCCTTTGAATGTGTCCCTGGTTCCCTTGTTTATTCATATGCTGCCCAACTGCGAAGGCATAAATGTAACACACTATTCAATATTCAAGGTGATCTAATTTTAAGAAGGATAGGGTTATCATTCCCTTGCTCTGAATAGAATAATTTTATTAAAGGCAGGTTAGTTATATGGTATTATTTGATCTTCAAGATGTTTTGAAGCTATTGTGTACCTAGATCCTATAAGTTTCCTCATAAAGATATTTTTATTCAAGAAATAAATACCTGCTATTGTTTTTATCCAATTGATAATAAATATTACTTATCATCCCCATCGAGCCACTGTGATTGTTCACTTGCAAGACCCTTAACTGATCTCCCTGCTCTTATTCTTGTCCTCCTAAAGTTATTATCCATGCAACAGACAGAACAGCCTTCAAAACCTACCAAAGGCTTCTTGCAACAACTGAATAATACTGAAGTCCTATCTGTGGCCTAAGTGGCCCCCTTTGTTCTGCCCCTGTCAACCTCTTCAACTTTATTTCCTACAATTCTTCTGCTAGCGCAGTCTGCTTAAGGTTACCTTTCTTGCTGTTCTCGAAATACACCAAGCATGTCTTCACCTCATGCCCTTTGTACATTTCACTCCTTCCACCTGAGTGAACCATGAAACTATGTGAGTAAAGACTATATTCAGGTTTTTGCATAAATTGCTTCTCCTTAGAGAGGTCTTCCTGGACCACTTCATTTTTTTCCCCTGACATTTAACACTACTTAAAATTTTATTATGACAAGCATTTTATTTTCTTTGTCTCCCCAGGTAGACAGTAAGCTCTGTTCACCAAATGTAACACCAGCGGCTAGTACAGTGCCCCGTATATTATACAAACTCAAATCCTATGTGCTGAATGAATAGTAGGAGTAATTAGCATAAACTAAAACTGAAAATGGCTAATGCTACACATTGTGAAATTTGCTTTAGATTTGAGACTGACTTAAGAACCTTTTCCTTTTGATTTCATAGAACACAAAAAATCTGATCCAGGAAAAATCAGACCTGGTAGAAACAACACCAAATAACATTGTAGAAGGCTAAAATCACACAGAATAAAATCTGTAACTAACAAAATAATGATGGAAGAAGCAAATCTTGACAATAATCAGATCTGTAATATCTAATCTAGGTGAATGAGACCTGGTAGATATGATAACTATAGCAGGAAAAAAAAACACTGGGAGGAGCTGAAATCCATAGACTTTAAAATAAACAAAAACAACCCAAAATTTTTCTGAAAATTAATAAAAATAATTTTAATAAATTAAAAATCAAAATAGAAATACTTAAAAGTAATTTACTTCTACTTCATATTAATTTAAAAATTAAGCTGCTTTAATAAGTACCCACAGGAAAACACTTTCCCAATAAAAGTTATTCAATATTATAATAATTCTGATTCAAATCTGGATTCCTAAATATGCGAGCATAACATTCTGGAGATAAAAACACCCATCAGAACAAAATGATATATTCAAAATTAGAGTAAAATTATTTTCACTTCAATTAATACAGGGCATGAGAAAACTAGCTTTTTGGCTGCTAGATCACATTGTTGACAACTGCTATTTTCAAGTTTTTTTTTTTCCCCCAATCCCTGCAGGGTAGCCATGGCTCTTGTACAGTTGAGCATTTAATCAAACACAGAACTGAAAAATCATCCCTTTCAGATCTTCTATGGTTGGTTGTTGAATACTTCTGTAATACTAAAACTTGTTTCTCTTTCTCAGCGGCCTTCTAATTTCTCTCATGCTTTGCTGCATTCTGAAGGTGACAAAGGTCTTCATGGTCCATGTCATCTCAAACTGTGAAATGAATGGGCCACAACTGTGACACTTTTGGCAGGTTGTTTCACACCCCCACACCTCCCTTTACCCTAACCCCCTTCCAGTTTACAATGAATGTGTGCCAGACAGAGTTCTGGCCATAGAGACATAGTCAGAAATCTGCTACATGGGGCCTTTGGGAAAGACACTGCTACCCTGACAGAAAAGGAGAACCAGTTGACATATTTCCTTGCCTTTTTCCTCATTAGTCCTTTTCCCTTGTTCCTGTCTGGATGGCAGATGAGATATGATGGCAGATGGAGGCATGATGAGAAAAACACGAGGGTAAAAGCAACAATCTAAGAATCTTCCATTCTTAGGAATACAGAAAAGCAGGGTTGCTGATGGCATCACAGAGTTGTGGGCTGCCAACCTCCAGACTCCATGTGACATGAGGACGTAAATCTCTATTTCTCTTAGCTATTGTTAGATTTTCATTGCTTACATCCATAAGCATTCTTAATGGATAAGCTATCAGGTAATCTTCATGTACAGCTACTACCTTTTTGTGGTCTCTACCCAAAATTTACAAGGTTTTGTTGATGAACCCAATTATTAAGACTGAGACACTAGATAAAGTATTAATAATTAGAAAAGTAAATTTTAAGTCATGCAAAAAAAATGTTAATACAACTTTTCTACTTCACTTTTGTTCTATACACATTTTAAGGAGTGAGTCGGAAGAGAAGCAGAATCATTTCACTGGTTTGTTATATTGAACTCGTCCTTGGCATTATAGATCTAATAAATAAATAAGTCATTAGTATATATCTCCACCCCCATCTTAACCGTAGGCTTCCAACAGTTGTAAGAAAATGATTAGCAACATAAATAATAAGACTGTAAAAAGGTGAACAGAAAGGAGAGATGTTATCAGTGATTATTTGGTAAGTGCTATGGCAGTAAGGGTGGCTGGACTTCAGCTTGTGTGATGGATTAAATAAAGAAAACAGGATGAGAAGCTAATTTTCAATAGGAAGAAAAGGTATCACTGGGATCAATGTGTGACATTAAATTTGATGAATCAGTGTGATATCCAGGAAGAAATGTCAGTGACTTCTGAGTTTAAAGGTCAAAAGAGACCTTTCTGAGCCACCTTTGCCTCAGTTCTCTCCTGCTGTGTTTTGTTTTTCATTGCACTAGTTTCTAGATAGCATTACTATACACACGTACAAATATAAGAATACATACACACATACACTTTGATGTGCCTTCTATTTCTCATTCCACATGTCCCCAGCTCTTCTTATTTAAACCTTAATTAAAATCCCTTCTAAAAATCTTATCCACCAACAAAGATGCAAGAAAGTACATGTCATTCACCAGTTTTTATTGCATCTAAGTAAATATCTCTTATGTGATATTGACAAGGCATAAATACTCTCAATATTAAATTCATGTAAATATCCTGCAAAAATATACTAAAACTAGAAATGAGATTTCTAGTATCCTTAAGCAGTGGACGAAAAACTTTTTTCTTTACGGCATATGCATAATGCTATGCTAAACCCAGTTCTAGCTTATACTCATCAAGAAAAACATGCAAATTTATGCTAATATTAGTTATTTCTTTCAGCATTGAGTATGCTAGTTTGATTCAAGAATAACAAAACTGCCAAGCTTCATATTTATATCAAGTATTTTCCAGAGTCCCTGTGCTGATGAGGCAATTTTATTGGTTAAAAAAAGCAAATAGTTGAGTTAACAGCTTTTCTTCCACAGTCTTGATTGCTTAAGATGGACTGCTCCAGAAATTCCTCAAAACTCAGAAAGAATACTTCCCACTCCATTTGTCAGATGTGTAGAAATCATAACTGAGAAACTAAGTATATTTTTGACACTTAGGAAAGTTAATTTTAAGTCACGGAAAATGAAATAATGTTCACACATTTATCTAATAACATATTTAAGAAATAAACCAAAATAAGTTAGAGTATCTTTTGTTTTTTGGAGGCACAGTTACAACAAGTAATTAACTACAATAATTTAACATTTATGTTTTACTGTTTTCTAGGGAGGTTCTTCACTAGCTTGAATAATATTCTAATAACATTTTATTGCTGAGAAAGCAAGCTTGTCTGCTAGAGGCCCTAATCAACTAATTTCCTCTAATGAGTTGCAACTCTGACTAAACGGGTGAACATTTTCTCATTTGTGTAATAAACAATCTATGTTACAGTGTCTTAATAGCAATCACATGAAATGTCTTCAAATGTTTACTCTCATCTCCTAAAAACAGGCAAATCAAATGTTTCTTAAAAGAATTCATCTTACCTTTTTGACGATAACTGAGTAGTCAACTGAACCGCTTCGAAAGCACACATAACAAGAACAAAGGGGATTAAAATCTGTAAAAGAACAATAAATGACGCCATGAATAACTGAAGCATTTGAGACACTTTCTGAAAAAACTACTATTTCTGCTTACAGAAATATTTTCAATTTCTCAAGTAACTTTTATATATACTAGTGAAAAGCAAACACTGAAATAAAAGCATGGTACCAATGGCACATAGAACAGTGATGAAACTACCAACTCAGATTTCATACAAATTTCTTTTTCATTTAGAAAAGATATGCTAATTTTACCTTGAGAGTAATAAGCTATACAATGTAAAAGACAGCAAACATCAATACATATTCCAAATAAAAGCCTATTACAAATTTTGTTCCACTTAATGTATTCTAATAATTAACAAGGTTCAAAAGATTTCAAGAGGGTGTGAAAAACACAGAATGCCCAAATCAAATAAATTATATAACCTGATAATTTGATTCACAGATCCTTAAACCCATCTGGTTATTTAAAACTATAACATTGTAAACATGATTCAGCTTCTCAATCATTGCTTTTTGTTTTTTTTAAAAATACATTTATTTATGATTATAAAATTCACACTCATTATAACAAATTTGAAAAAAAATTATAAAACATTTGAAATAAAGCTATAGCAAAATTTATGCCGGTTGAAAATCCATAATCCAGAGCTAATGCTGTTAATATCTTGAGGTATTGCTTTCCAATTATCAATTTTGAAAAAATATATAACATATATATAAGTTTATATATATATATTATAAAAACTATGTTTCAAAACAGGGGGAGATATGGAAAATAAATGATGTTCAAGACTGCATAAAGTTATTTTTCAAGTGAAGGACATATGGATAAAATAGAATTCAGCAGGGCCCTCACTTCTAGACACATCAGTCAACAAAAGTCATCAAGTGTATTATGTCATTAAAGCTTACTGCATTGTGCTAGAGATTAAGAACCTAGCATTTTAATATGAGCTTTGTTTTTCTCTTTCTTTCTTTCTTTCTTTCTTGTTTTTAATTAAAGGTCCATGGTCTTTAATAAATTGGGGGAAAAAAGTCACCATTTTAAAAATGCGAATGAAAATTAAGGAAATAGCAACATGTTTTAAAATAACTCAGTAGAAAACAGGACATGAGAAAATGAACATCTTTTTAGCATTTCTTAAACTTCCATTTGTATTAGTGTAGTAACAAAAAGTAGACATGAATCCTATTAAGATGACACGTTTAATCATTTTTATTTATAAATCTGAACATTAGGTAATCGGATTTTAGGCAAGTATCAGCTTAGTTTATTTAAACAAATAGATACTAAGTAAAATGTGTCAGGCATTATGGTAAAGGGAATAAAACAAGCATAATTACCTTAGAGAAGAACAAGAATTACATTACAATGAAGAATCTGAACCCCTGGAAAGCTGAAAATTGTCATTATCTTTGTATTGTCAGCACTCAGCTAGTATCTAGCACATTACTGAATATAGCAGAAAATGACACATTTGTTGAATGACTCGATCAATTCTAGGTACATGGACTATGAGAAAAGATTATGCTGGTAATCTCATAGGTAGAGAACATGGGTTCAGGGAACCTTATACTCTTTAGCAGCACTGCAGTTTGATCCATAGCTTCCCACAGGCTTTAATCACATCTGATAAGATCCTCTCAAATTAACACTTGAATCCCTACTCTTTTGAAGTCAAATGCACTTAAGAGTAAAGCAAAAAGATTAACTGTGGTTTGGAGTAAGGGGTAGAAGGTCTCACCTCCAATTTAGCAGCGCCACCTATGAAAGGATATCTTCTTTCCATTGCTACTTAGCTCTGTCGAAATGACTTTATAATCTTAATTAATCAATAGCTTAATACAAATAACAAAATAAGAAAACCAACCTTCCACATCATCAGGGCTCCCATCATGAAAGGACTGAACACAGTCAGAAAGCAATAGACAGAGGCAAGATCAAAGCTAGGGAATTGTAACAAGGAAAAAGGATTTAGAATTCACTCTGTAACTTTAAAAGAATGTTCTTCTAAAAAGATGTTTAATTCTCTGAAATCTACTTACTAAAACATAAGCAAACATCATATTATGAAGGCACTAAAATGAACGCAGCAGATCTGAATGTGCCAATACATACCAATCTCCAAAATCTATCATTCAGTATAAAAAGAAAGGTACAGGCTGGGTGCCATGGCTCATGCCTGTAATGTCAGCACTTTGTGAGGCTGAGCTGGGTGGATCATCTGAGGTCAGCAGTTTGAGACCAGCCTGACCAACATGATGAAACCCCATCTCTACTATACAAAAATTAGCCAAGCATGGTGGTGGGCGCCTATAATCCTAGCTATTCAGGAGGCTGAGGCATGAGAATTGCTTGAACCCGGGAGGCGGAGGCTGCAGTGAGCCGAGATCACACCACTGCACTCCAGTCTGGGCAACAGAGTGCGACTTTGTCTCAAAAAAAAAAAAAAAGGTAAGGTACAGAACAAAAGGTACAGAAGTCCCAGATTGCATTATTTTTTGGTTATACATATGTCACTTCCATTTAAAATTACCTGTTAATGGAAGCTATATTTCCAGTTCCAAAAAATGCTGTCACCAAGAAGAAAACCTAAAGGAAGTCAAGGAAATGGCAAAACAACTCAGATTTCATACAAATTTCCTTTTCATTTATAAAAATATGCTAATTTTACCTTGAGAGTAATTTGCTTTTTTACTTGCATATTGACCATGAATTGTTTTTAGTGAACATTCCATTATATCTCCTTGTCAACGCATTTTAAAATGGCCAGACTGAAGAGGCAGTGTACTGAGAATAATGAGGCCTGAGAGGTCATCCTCACTCAGTCCCTAGTAACCTTAGGAAGGTTATTTTCCTCTTCCCTAACATGAGCAAGGTGGACCATATCTGTAGTTGGCTGCTAGTGATTTTTTTCAAAAGAAAAACGTGGATCTAGTGTATAACATAGACGTTTTCAGCTGAAAGACACGGTTATAGTCTATATATGCTTGCTGTAAACCCACCACATGTTAAACACATGCTAGACCGCTTGAAAGGCTCAGGAGGAAACAAGATACCATGTTTTAAAATAATTCAACAGAGAATGACACATGAGAAAATACTGAATATCTTTTTGACATTTCTTAAACTTACATTTGTATTAGTAAAGCAATAAACATTGATATTAACCTTAGTGTCCAAGAACTTACCGCGAGCAAAGCACTTAAAATGGTGCCTAGCCCACTGAAAGGGCTTGATAAGTGTTAGCTCTTTTATTACTATAGATACCCACAAAAAACGGTGAAGCAACACTGAAGAGGAAGTATGAATCATGACAATTTTCAGTGAAAAAGAGGCATTTGAATTGGTGAGTTGAGCCTTAAATGTATTCATGGATTCAGTGATTCAACCAATCATCTAACCAACCAATGTTTATTGTCTAGTATATGTCAGAGATAGAGATAGGCACTAAGAATATAAACATAAATAAAATAGTCTCAAAATACTCAAATGGTGACTAAGATATGATGACAGAAATAGAGGAGAGACATTTTAAGGTAAAGAACAGTGAGAAAAAAATGACACTGTCAAGGAAGAGTAAAAAGGTTTGATAGATAGGAACTTAGACTTTATTGAAGGATATGGTGAAAGATGAAGCAAGAAATATAGATTAGTGGCATATTAATAAAAAGCCTGAACTTGGCCGGGCATGGTGGCTCACGCCTGTCCTGCAATCCCAGCACTTAGGGAGGCCGAGGCAGGTGGATCACGAGGTCAAGAGATTGAGACCATCCTGGCCAACATGGTGAAACCCCGTCTCTACTAAAAATACAAAAATTAGCCGGGCCTGGTGGCGCATGCCTATAGTCCCAGCTACTCAGGAGGCTGAGGCAGGAGAATCACTTGAACCCAGGAGGCGGAGGTTGCAGTGAGCCGAGATCATGCCATTGCACTCCAGCCTAGCGACAGAGTGAGACTCCATTTGTTGTTGTTGTTGTTGTTTTTTAAAGAAAGCCTGAACTTTATTGTGGATACAGTGAAGAGTAGAAAATCTTTTAGACTGGTGTTATAATGAAGAAACACCAGTAACTGTGTGATATTCAGATAAGGGAGACAAATGATTGGAGACAGAAAATTTAAGTAGGGAGCAATTTCAGTAGTCCATGTCAGAAATAAGGAAGTGTGAACTGATGCAGTGGGAATGAAGATCAAGAGTGAAGGGAGCCACAGGGACTTTAGAAGTGGACAAGGAGCGGGCCGGGCGCGGTGGCTCAAGCCTGTAATCCCAGCACTTTGGGAGGCCGAGACGGGCGGATCACGAGGTCAGGAGATCGAGACCATCCTGGCGAACACGGTGAAACCCAGTCTCTACTAAAAAAATACAAGAAAACTAGCCGGGCGATGTGGCGGGCGCCTGTAGTCCCAGTTACTCGGGAGGCTGAGGCAGGAGAATGGCGTAAACCCAGGAGACGGAGCTTGCAGTGAGCTGAGATCTGGCCACTGCACTCCAGCCTGAGCGACAGAGCGAGACTCCGTCTCAAAAAAAAAAAAAAAAAAAAAAAAGTGGACAAGGAGCAGTTAAATATGACAACAAGTTGGACGTCTTCGGGACAGAGAGTATGGTGATGCCATTAAATGAGATAAGGCCTGCCAGAGAGAGTGACTTTGAAGAGGAGTGGCAGTTGTTAGTCAGTTTGGGACACATATTTGGTGATGCCCAGCAGAATGTTAGACATGTGGTCCTTCAGGTCACGAGAGAGGTCAAGTTTGGAAAAATAGATCTTAGAGTTGTTTGCAAAGAAGTGTCTACCAAAGTTACAGGAAAATATGGCATAAACCAGGCACAATAAGAGAAGGTTAACGGTGGAGCATGGAGAAAAAAACACGGCTGAAGATCAGGCAAAGGAAGTAGTTATAGAGAAGAATAGAAATGATATAAAAATCTTAGAAGAAAACTTGTACTGTGTCCTGGATGTGAAGGGAAAAGAAAGAGAAAACATAGACTTGAATGCTAAAGTGTGATCAGGTAAACTGAATAGATGTGAGTGATCAGGAAGCCCCTGCAGACCACTGACAGTACAACTTCAGCAGAGACATCTGACAAATACTGATAGAGCACTACTATGTGTCAGGCATTGTTAGAGGTTTGTGGATATGGTATATATATGGAGAGAAAATAATGGCAGCAACTATAAATTTTTCTTTCAAAAAATTAAACAGAAAGGACAAGATGAAATTATAATTTAGGGAAATGCAAGGATCAATGGGTAAAGTGCTTTATTAGTATTAGCTGATTGGAAAGAAGCTGTAAAGAGAGAAAGAAAGCAAAACACAGTGAAAGCAAAAGACAGAGAGGATGAAATATTTATTTTCTGTACCTGAGAGGTCTAGACTCTGCACCATGGACAGCTCAAAGGAAATGCCTCCAATACTTACAAGCCATGTATCTGATATGGGGTTAATATCCAAAACATACAAGGAACTCCTACAGCTAGCAAAAGTAAAATAGTTACACTTAGAAAAAAAGAGTAGAATGATGGTTGTCGAGGGCTGAGAGGAGGGGGGAAAGGGGAAATGTTGGTGAAAGGGTATGAAGTTTCAGTTGTGCAAGATGAATAAGGTCTGGAGATGAAATGTACAGCATGGTGACTATAGTCAGTAATATTGTATTGTATACTTGAAATATGCTAAGAGAGTTGATCTTAAGTGTTCTCACTGCAAAAACAGAAAGAAAAAACAGTATGTGAGGCAATAGATATGATGTGATATATATATATAGATATGCTTGATTGTGGTGATCATTTTACAATGTATACATATGTCAAAACATCAAAATATACACCTTAAATATATACAATTTTTGTCAATTATACTTCAATAAAGCTGAATAAAATAAAATAAAGGAAATACATCCCTATGATTTCTTGCAGCTAGTCAGTGAGCCTTTCCAAACTAAGACTTTCCTCTGCCATACTGTCTTTCAAACTTCTACTACTAACAACTTTCACAACATTGCCTCTGAGGTGATCCAAAAACCTTTGTGATACAGATGTTATGTAATATGAGTTTAGAATAAAATGCACATAAAAAGATATGAACTCATAATTGTGGTTTCTTCCAGGATGAGAGAAATTAGATTGAAGTTGAGAGTTGAAAGACTTTAGCTTTAGCTCTAATGTTTTAATTTCTTAAAAACACATTTTTAAAAAAACGTATGTGACAAAATACTAATGGCTAATATCTTGAATAGTAGGAATATATATAGATACTTATCATTCTTTATACTTTTTGATAGTTCAAAAAATGTTTTAATGTGAATTACATGAGAAAACTATAGTTCAGGGAGGTTAAACTACTTAATACCACTATTAAGTGACGGGCAAAAACACCTTCCATGTCTTCTTACTCCATTAAGTGGGAGTTGCAGCTCTTTAAACCAAAGTCTCAACAAAGGATACAAGGAAAAAGGCCCTACGGATGTCATCCAGATACAGCTGTCGAAACTGAGTTATATCAGTATTATAAGAGAACTGGATACTGGTAAGCTGTGAGATAATACGAAAAATATTAATGCACAATAACAGTTGACTTATTTCTATATTTGAAGGCAAACTTACAATGGCTAAGTTACAATGGCTAGAAACATGCCCTGTGTTGACAAAAAAATAAAAAACAATAAATCATTCCCTCGGGTTTAATTACACCTTAATAAAATCTGTCAAAAGGTAAAATAATATATAGAATACAGTTGTAGTGTTGCTATATGTGTACTAAAAGTGAGAATTGAGCTTTTTCTTATCTTATATAAATGCTTTATTTTAAAATTACTATATAAATTCTTCCCTTTTCAAAGACTAATTTCTCAGAGTGTCCTGATCATCTTAAACCTAGATATGGTATCATATTAAAAGGCACGGTAAAATTAAACGTTTGTTTATTTGTCCCTCTATTAATTCTATTTGCAGAGAAATTTTCCTTCTGTAAAAAAGCAACATATTCCTGTCTTTGGTAGAACAGAAAGCCACTCAATCCAACAAGGTGAGTGCACTCTTGCTTAAACACCTTCCACAAATAGAACACTAATGGGTGAATTTAAAGGTAGACTTTTCCCATTCCTACTTCCCATGTAATTTTCTAGTAAGTTCTTGGGATGTTTTAATACTCTTTTCTAGAAAGAGATACATTAGATTTCAGTTAAAAACATAGAATTTAAAAAGTAACACAATAATTCTCAGCCTGATGAAATATTTAATATGAAGGCTAATCTCTGAGTATTTACATGAATCTGCTCAAAACTGCTTTTTGTGTATTATTTTAATATTCAAGGACTAAAAGTTTAAAACCAGTAATTACTAAATATGCCTCACTAAAGTTTCTTCTTTATTGAAATTAATCATTCTGAATTATCAATAACAATCTACAAACTCAACTGGAGCCAGATAAGGATGGATCAACTATGAAGGTATTTTCTGTAATATTCATTTTATGTGACCTTAGTAAAATTGTAAATAATCTATCACCAATTTCTCAGAATTACCATCAGCTCTAAATATAGACAAGAAACATCAATTTAACTCTGTAGCCCACCATGATAAAGGTATCTTTAAAAATTGGTTGGATTTTAGCCAACTCAAAGAATTATGTGTTGCATAAACAATCTAAGATTTGGACTGAGGCCACAATCATTAAGGCAGCAGAATAAGCAATCTAGATTAGGACGACCAGAAAGAGAAAAACAACAAGAGAAACTTAAATGTCACCTTATAATCAAACTCATAAATTGACTTGTGACAACATAAAAATTCTTCTAAGATAAACTGACGCAAGGAAAAATTGGATGTGAAATATGAAAAAAAAAGTGAAAAGCATTCTTTTCTTTATTCCTCCACTTATATTGACATTTTTTTAAATCAATGATTCTCAAGTAATCACTAAGAAAAGCCCAACCTACACAACAAAAAAATTGTGCTTTTCTGTGATAAGTAAAAAATCTTCCTTACCAATTATTAACTTAATTAATGCCAAACAACTAAAACTTTTTAACACTAAAATTTTAAGTAGAAAGAATTTTTGAAACAACATTGCAACTTCCTTATAGGATAGCGACTAATAGTCTCAAATAAAAACAACAATGACTTTGACCAGTTACCTTTTGTTTACAGCAAACACCAGATTGTTGTAGAGTTTCTTGTTCTATGTTTATCCAGACAAACATCAAACAAGACAATACTAGTGGAAAGACAGCTTCATACCTAACAGGTGGGGAAAGGTAGAAATGAAAAGAAAAAAACAGTAAAATAAGTAAAAATGCAAATTTACACTGAGGTCTTTCTCAAAATTAAAATAGTTTGATAATACTTCTAAGTCACAATATTATAAAACTTAAATTTTCTAGGCTTTCCAGAAGAAGAAAGTAGGAAACAACTATTTAAATTTTAACCCCAACATCATCTTTTTTGAGTGACATGAAATCTTGAGATAATTATGTGTTTAAAATAATAGAAATATATAAAAGCCATTCATAAAGCAAATGACAGATACACATAAAAGAGAAAGAAGGCATGAAGACAAAGGCAAAAGATAATTCTTGAGGTAAAATTATTAACATACATAGAAGAGGAAGAGGAACACTCTAAATTTTCAAAAAAATGGGTGTAACAAGAACACAAACATGAAAATTGACCTTATTGATAACATATGGAAATTAAAACAATGGTGATATATCATATTTGCCAATATTAAAACAACAGTGTTGGCCGGGCATGGTGGCTCATGCCTGTAATCCCAGCACTTTGGCAGGCCAGGGCAGGCAGATCACAAGGTCAGGAGTTCGAGACCAGTCTGGCCAGCATAGTGAGAACCCTGTCTCTACTAAAAATACAAAAAATTAGCCGGGTGTGGTTGTGTGCACCTGTAATCCCAGCTACTCAGGAGGCTGAGGCAGGAGAATCTTCTTTGAGAAGATTCTGTCTCAAAAACAAAACAGTGTTGACAAGAGGGCGATGAAAAAGGAACTCTCATATGCTCTCTATGGGAATATACACTTTCTGGAAGACCATCTGATACTATGTATTAAGAATCTCAAAAATATTCACATACTATAATGCAATAAGGCCATTTCTAAAAGTTTACCCTGAGAAAATAATCAGACATGTGCTACAATTTCCATTATAAAGATATCTGTTGTAACACTGGTTACAGAAGGGGGAAACAGAAAACAACCTACATGTCCACAGGGGAATGATTAACTGTGTGGTACACCTACAGGCTGGAGTGTAAAATGGACACAAAAACAAAGGAGAAGTGCTCATGAGACAACACAGTGATAGAAGCCTTTTCTAAACAGTTTCCGCTTTGTCTGGGGTAAATGTTCCACCTTCATAATCCCTAAATGCTCTATTATAGTACTTACACCGTCTTAATCACATGTTTACCTGTATGCATCTATTATTACTTTATAAAATCTTTGAAAACCAAGTCTGTGTCTGTCTCATCACCACTGCTGGCCCAGTTCACAAATATTTGCTGAGTGAGTCATTTATCTAATCAGAAGTTACAAAACAAAACAAAGACTTATTTCCTTTTTGAGTCTTTCAACTACCAAACTCTACAGCATATGGCATTATTTCCTAAAGATGAGAAAGCAAAAAAATCCCAAACACTTTAAACGCTATTACAAATTATAAAATTCTAACACTGAAGACTGGGCAGAAGAAAAGATTCAGGTTTCAGAAAACATACACAAATCACTTGATATATAAGACTTAGAAGGCCCAGGGATATGAACAGATACACACATGAGAAAATAGCATGAGTAAAACAAGTACAGAAAACTGTACAAAGCAGTGCCATTTCTGACCTGTTAATATAACGTTTGATATTCTTATTTAAAAATGGAAACACCAAATACTGTTACATATTTGTTACAGATACGATGAAACAGTACTCCTCATATATAGTTTGTTGTAGATATTATACATTGGCACTGTTCTTAAGACAACTACAAGTTAAAAAAAGAAAGTTCATACCCAATGGCCCACATACACTATATGAGAAGTGAACAAAGGAAATAATCCAGACTATGAAAAAGCTTATGCATAAAAACATAACTCAAAATATTATGTGTAATAATAAAAAGTTGAAATAAAATCCATATCATGAAATATTAAATATCTATTAAAATGGTGGCTAGGAAGCCTATGAGCCACCTAGAAAATGCTTCTGAAATTATGTGAATTAGAAAAAAAGATCCAAAATAGAACATGTACTGCAATTAATTTTATGTTAAAAAGACAAATACGGGGGGTAACACCAGAAAGAAATATACCAGAACATTAATAAGAGTAGAGTTAATACATGCTTTTATCCCTTATCCCTACTTTCCATAATGTGATGACTCTATATGTCCAGTGATTTTTTAAAAATTGAAAAACAAATGTTTAGAATGCTTATATCCCTGGCCTTTCTTTAAAGTTCAGTTCAATGTCCTTGATGGCACTAACTCAGCTTTCCTATTCAAGCTCTTTCTCTAGTCAGTCTTCGTTTCATACAATACACAACTTCATTAACTCACAGTAACTTAATTGTTTGATTCTGTAATTGCCTAACACTGTAAAATACAGTTCTTATTTTATAGCAGCTCATAACTTTATTGTATACCAGTATTACACTAATGGTTCTCTCTGTGTGTCTGCAGAGCGCTCTGGACACTGGATATATGAAAGAAAAAACAACTGTTGATTAACTGAATCAAGGTACATACTCTGAACAAAAGGGGACCATAATTGTTTTAAAGATTTGCAGTTATATATGAAGTTATTGTTTCCTAATATTTAAAAACATAAATGTCATAGTTCTACAAATAGTAGAATTTATTTATTTCCTTTTAAAAACTATACATTATGATCACTTTCTTTTGTAAAATGTAGATGAATAAACCAGATAAAGATAATCTTCCTATGGGACTTTATCTCTTAAGACAATCAATATTTTGTATAAAGTCTGTATATCTGCATTAATAAACTGAAATATCAATGAAATGTCATCACAGGCTCAGGGAGAACATAATGAAAACTTACTAAATTAGGATCTGCTGGTTTGGTCTCTGTGCAAATTGAATAGGGCTGACAAAGCATTTAGCTTTGTATTATAGTTTGCTAGGCAAAGGAATAATGCAAAGAAAATTTCAAAGGGAAATATTTAACCAGCGCTAACCAAGAGAACAAGCTATTTTCAAGTATTACAATAGCTCCATTTGCATAAAATAATTAAGTGCTGGTTAAAAATGAATCTTCTTTATTCATTAAATCAAGAATGCATTGTAAGAATTTAGGATTACTATTGCTGTATTTCTATATTATAACTATATTTCTTTTTTTTTTTTTTTTTTATTATTATACTTTAAGTTCTAGGGTACATGTGCATGACGTTTATATCATGTATAACTCCCCAATGCAATCCCTCCCTCCTCCCCCCTCCCCATGATAGGCCCCAGTGTGTGATGTTCCCCTTCCCGAGTCCAAGTGATCTCATTGTTCAGTTCCCACCTATGAGTGAGAACATGCGGTGTTTGGTTTTCTCTTCTTGTGATAGTTTGCTAAGAATGATGGTTTCCAGCTGCATCCATGTCGCTACCAAGGACGCAAACTCATCCTTTTTGATGGCTGCATAGTATTCCATGGTGTATATGTGCCACATTTTCTTAATCCAGTCTGTCACAGATGGACATTTGGGTTGATTCCAAGTCTTTGCTATTGTGAATAGTGCCGCAATAAACAAACGTGTGCATGTGTCTTTGTAGTAGAGTAATTTATAATCCTTTGGGTATATACCCAGTGGTGGGATGGCTGGGTCATATGGTACATCTAGTTCTAGATCCTTGAGGAATCGCCATACTGTTTTCCATAATGGTTGAACTAGTTTACAATCCCACCAACAGTGTAAAAGTGTTCCTATTTCTCCACATCCTCTCCAACACCTGTTGTTTCCTGACTTCTTAATGATTGCCATTCTAACTGGTGTGAGATGGTATCTCATTGTGGTTTTGATTTGCATTTCTCTGATGGCCAGTGATGATGAGCATTTTTTCATGTGTCTGTTGGCTGTATGGATGTCTTCTTTTGAGAAATGTCTGTTCATATCCTTTCCCCACTTTTTGATGGGGTTGTTTGCTTTTTTCTTGTATATTTGTTTGAGTTCTTGGTAGATTCTGGATATTAGCCCTTTGTCAGATGAGTAGGTTGCAAAAATTTTTTCCCATTCTGTAGGTTGCCTGTTCACTCTGATGTACGGTAGTTTCTTTGGCTGTGCAAAAGCTCTTTAGTTTAATTAGATCCCATGTGTCAATTTTTGCTTTTGCTGCCGTTGCTTTTGGTGTTTTAGACATGAAGTCCTTGCCCATGCCTATGTCCTGAATGGTACTACCTAGATTTTCTTCTAGGGTTTTTATGGTATTAGGTCTAACATTTAAGTCTCTAATCCATCTTGAATTAATTTTCAAGCTACCAATGACTTTCTTCACAGAATTGGAAAAAACGGCTTTAAAGTTCATATGGAACCAAAAAAGAGCCCGCATTGCCAAGACAATCCTAAGTCAAAAGGACAAAGCTGGAGGCGTCACGCTACCTCACTTCAAACTATACTACAAGGCTACAGTAACCAAAACAGCATGGTACTGGTACCACAACAGAGATATAGACCAATGGAACAGAACAGCGTCCTCAGAAATAATACCACACATCTACAGCCATCTGATCTTTGACAAACCTGAGACAAACAAGAAATGGGGAAAGGATTCCCTATTTAATAAATGGTGCTGGGAAAATTGGCTAGCCATAAGTAGAAAGCTGAAACTGGATCCTTTCCTTACTCCTTATAACTATATTTCTTTTAAATATTCTGTAATTCTGAATATTCAATAATTTACACAGAGAACCCTCCAGGTCATCCAAAATTGTCAGGCTGAATCATAACAGGTGGACTATGTTTTACAAAACTGATTTGACACTGAGAAAATGTACTGATTGAAATGACTGAACTGTGCTATTTCAAGATACTCTTTTCAATTTTTTTTGGCAAAGCTAGATATACTTTCTGATGTTGAATAATATATCTCTTAATGAATTCATTAATAAGGTCATATAGTGCCTTATTCTGATTTTAGGTATAGGTTTTCCCTTTTTAGATTTTAAGTTATGATTCTGATTATGCTTATTATGATAATTTGTTTTGACATCTCCTATGACTATTAAATTGATGATTTAAAATACTTATCCCCAAGTTACATGATTAGTCATGCTACATCATGAAATAGTTTTTTCATTCAAAATTAAACTTCAGTTATCTTTGTTTCTTGCTCTCCTTTTCTAATCCAGCAAATCAGATCTATTTTTATACTTGTTTACATTTTTTAATCAACTACACATCCCTTTAAATCTGTTTATTGTTTTAGAATTTGAAAGTTCAAAAAAGAGAAAGGCCTATTGATTAAGAGACTATACAGAAGTTAGTACATATTTCTGGACACTTTCAAACATTTATTTCCTTAAATCAACCTCTGGGTGTAATCTCTTAATAAAATTCATGAGTCTCCCTGAAACGGTAGGTTAGAATAGAAATTATTTTAACTTCTGCTTCCTTATATAGATTAAAAACTTGTGCATAGTTGAATTCACTTTTACTCTCATAGATTCTAATTTAACAAAATTATTTATCCCGAAATTTCACTAATAAAGGGGGAAACTGAAAGATTTTAAGCTCTCATGTTCATCACTCTTGAATAACAGATGCTCATAAATTTCCAGTTTTATTTTAAAGTTCTACTTCAAAGGTCTAAATCTCAAAGAAAGCCTCTCTTAAAATCTTATTAGGTAGCTGGTAAAAAGTTCCATGACATTTGTATCACATCTTCAGAGCTGTGGCCCACATCTGGTTAGGCAGGGGGAAGGGAAACAAAAGGAGATAGACAGCTTTGGTGAAAAAAAGGTTTAGGGCCCCACTGGATCATCTCTTACATGAGACTACAAGAACTCCTGAGGTCCAGGTCACTTAGGGTGTTAGGGTCTACTGTGGGAAGACTTTGAGAACACCTCTCTAATATTGAATTATGACAACTAAGTTTCCAAAAGGGAGAACCTGAGCCTTAGACCGCAAATGGCTTTACAAAATCATTTGAACTGTGAATAATCTTATAGCATAATGGTGAATCCCTAGGTTTAGTCTAACTTCTATCAAGATTGTGTATTTGGGCCAAAAATCAAACTGTTTATGAGTGGTGTTTATTCACTGTTTGTTCTAGTCATTGTTTGTTATAATGTGCACATTTCTTACCCTCATAAAGATTTAAGTAAGGACAAAATTCAAAAACAAGAAAAGAATTCTCCAAAGATAACAGACAGAGTATATCCCTGTCTTCACTGAGTTCTAGAAAATGCTTTGGGATTCACCCCAAGTCAAGCTGCTGATTTTTTGTTTTCTTTTGTTTTGTTTTGATAAGAAAATTTCAATCTTAAATAAAAATCTTTAAAAGTTTTGGGAAAATATTCTGAAGGTTCTCTGAATGAAATGAATATTTGAACTGTGAGATGTGTAAGATTAAAAAAGTACTATATTCAAAGAAGAATGGACGAATCAAAGCATAATTTAAAATGGATACAAGGAATGCAATAAAAAATAAAAGTCAATGAGACTTAAAATTCTTCCATAATCAATCAGAATTTTCTAACATTATAGTTAAGTGATATTTTAGCAACTTCAGAAAAGAGAAACACAAAGACAGCAAGCAATACTATGAAATGGATAAAAAAAAGAAAACAGAAGATTACAGATCAAGTCAGATATAGTCCTCACTGAGAAGTAAATATTTATAATGTATCCCTCAAGATTTAGAAAATATTTTTCATTTCCAGAAGTTAAATACTAATAGAGAAAATATCAATATATCATTTAAAACTTGCTGCTATAAAATTAAATTGTTAAAAAGTTTATACCCTGTGCTTAGAAGTAGGTATGTTGACATCAATGAAAGAAGTATGCTGAACAATCGCTGAAAGACAGCTGGAGAACTCAGTAGTGGCACAACCAAGGAAGAGGCTGCAATGAAACAAAACAGGCCATTTGTCAGTACAAGAGACACAAAAAAATGTTAGTGTAGAGCCAGGCATGGTGGCTCACACCTGTAATCTCAGCACTTTGGGAGGCTGAGGTGGGTGGATCACCTGAGGTCAGGAGTTCGAGACCAGCCTTGCCAATATGGTAAAATCCCATCTTTACCAAAAATACAAAAATTAGCCGGGTGTGGTGGCAGGCGCCTGTAATCCCAGCTACTCAGGAGGCTGAGGTAGGAGAATTGCTTGAACTCAGGAGGCAGAGGTTGCAGTGAGCCGAGATTGCACCATTGCACTCCAGCCTCGGCGACAAAGTGAAACTCCATCTCAAAAACAAAAACAAAAAAAGTTACTGTAGAAGCCCTGAATAATCTAGTATCATTTATGGCATTTATTGCTTTGTGACCTTGAACATGAGGCTACATTTCCCCTAATTATAGTCAAGCCTCACATTTTTAATTAATACTACATTTCATTGTTTTAACTATGCTCAGATTTTCTCAATTTATATTCAGCCCAGATCACAGTAATAATATTAATTCAAAAATGAACTATTTTTTAATGAAATAAAAGTATTACTCAAGATTTAGCACCCTTTGCTTAATTAGGCATTTATATCTTAGTTCAAAGACAACTTACTCCTCAGAAACTGATTTTTTCCTAACCCCTTCCTTCTCCAAGTTTTCCCACTGTAAAGTATGCACTGACAGTTGCAGTATGCCCCTTGGAAAAGAGAACAGGAATGAGTTCACCATGCGTGAGAGTTGTATTAACTCTCCCCCGGGATAATAAAAGGAACTACCCAAGTGGAGGAAGGGCAGATGAAGTGGGTGGGGTGGCAAAATGTAAACTCCTCCATCCCTATTCTGGGAAGGAAATGTGCGTAACTTCCTAATCCCCCTAGCGCTCTAGAGTTTGAAGATAGACAAGATGGGATGAAATCCCGGCTGAATCACTTACTAACTGCTCAAACTATAGGGCAAGTTCATTAACTGACCTAAGCAGAAATTTACCCACATATCAAATAGAGATGACATTAAAAAGTTGTGAAGATTAAATACAGTTTCACCTATACAGTGTTCCCTGAGCATAGTGCCTAGCACATAGTGCTTAGTAACTGTTAACTGTGGTTATTATTATTAGTCAACATCTTCTAAATTAATTTACATGTAATGTCAATTTCATCTAAAGTCAAGTCACTGCAAGATTTAAGACTATGAAGTTATATTTTTAATACCCTTACATGAGTAGCTTCTTTTTTTCCAGATGTGTAGTTCCAATCATAATCAACTGATACATATTTTAACTGGAAGAAATAACATTTCAATATCTCTGATTTTAAAAGTCAGTTAATCTGTTGGACAAATGGTGGTTGTTAAAAAATAAAAAATAAAAAAAAAGTAAATAATAAAAGTCAGTTCAAACGAGACTTCTTCTGTAAAACTGTACACATTTTCTGTCCTTGTTCTACTTTTGTCTAAATGCTTGATAAGATACTAAAGGGGAAATAAGAGTCTCTATTCTAAATGACATAAGTAGAACCAATTTCAAAACATACCGTCCATTTGGAGATCATAGCATATTAAGCAAAAATGCTCATTAAAGCTAGACCATGGTGTATCTGTGCCTAAAAGAGATCTTTGGAGATACTGATGACTTACCTATGGGTTAACTTTATTTCATGTCTTACATCATTTTGTAGGTATCCTCTAGAAGCTAGCTCTACCAATTCCAAGAAGGAAAGATCTTGTTTAAAATACATGCCCAGAGAAACTTTTATGTTTGGAGAACAACAGCAATAAACTGATTCTAAATCTCCTCCTCACCATTCCAAAGCAATAATCAAATAAACAAGGACAATAAAAAAAAATCATACAGGATACTTCAAATAGAGAAAGAGGCATATAAAACACTGCATAATGTATAAGTGTGCTCTACTACAACATAAGAAGATTTGACAGAATCTTATTGACAGAATCTTCAATTTGTTGTAGTAGAGCACACTTACACATTATGCAGTGTTTTATATGCTTCTTGAGAACAAGCCTAAGAGTCATGTTAGTGAACATGAATGAGCTCAACTCACCTTTTTATTTAAAAGAAAAAAAATTGTGGAATTGGCACATAAAGCAAAACTTAACTCTAGGCAGAACACAGGAACTAAACTTAAAATACAGTGATTCAAAAAGGCTAAAAATAAAGGCTAATGGAAACAATACAAAATCTAGAGTTGCAATCCTGATACCAAAGTATACTTTAGACCAAAAACAATCAATAAGGCAAAGAAGAACACTTTATGATATCAAAAGTGACATTCCACAATGATAATGTAATAGTTATGAATATTTTGCTGCAAACAACATACCTAAAACAAAATTATGACATCCTTCACAGAAATAGAAAATAAAATCCTAAAATTCACATGGAACCACAAAAGACCCTGAATAGCTAAAGCAATCCTGAGCTTTTAAAAAGAGAACAAAGCTGGAGGCATCATGAAGTCATGCTGAAGGTATGATTTCAAAGTATACTACAAAGCTATAGTAACCCAAACCCAAACAACATGGTACTGGCATAGAAACAGACACATAGGTGAATGGAACAGAATAGAGAACCCAGAAATAAATCCACACATTTATAGCCAACTCATTTAGACAAAGGCACCAAGAACATACATTGAGGAAATGACCGTCTCTCCAAATAAATAGTGCTAGGAAAATGGAATATCCATATTCAAAACAATAAAACAAGACCCTTATCTCTTACCACATAAAAAAGAAATCAACTCAAAATGGATTAAAGACTTAAATGTAAGACCTGAAACTATGAAACTACTAGAAGAAAACATTGGGAAAACACTTCAGGACAGTAGTCTGACAAAGATGTTTTGGGTAAGACCTCAAAAGCACAGGCAACAAAAGCAAAAGTAGACAAATGGGATTATATCAAGCTTAAAAGCTTCTGCATAGCAAAGGAAACCATCAACAGAGTGAAGAGATAACCTACAGAATGGGAGAAAATATTTGCAAACTACCCATCTGACAAGGAATTAAAAAACAAAATATAGAAAAAGTACAAACAATTCAACAGCAAAAAACCTATTAATTCAACTAAAAAATGGGCAAATGATCTGAGCAGACATTTCTCAAAAGAAGACGTAAAAATGGCCTATAGGTATATGGAAAAAATATTCACTATCGCTAATCTTCAAAGAAATGCAAATCAAAACCACAATGAGATATCATCACGCCCCAGTTAGAATTGCTATTATCAAAAAGACAAAAAATAGCAGATGCTGGCAATGATGTGGAGACGGGGGAAACTTTGTACATTGTTGGTGGGAATGTAAGTTAGTACATCCATTCATGAGGGGTGGGTCCCCATGACCCAAACAACAAAAATCATCAAAAGATGTAAAAGTTAAAGCGTATGTCAAATTATTCACTGGCATTACAAAGTGTCTTCTCTGAACAAAAAACTTGGGCTCAAAACTTGCTCTTGTCTTCCAACTGGAAGGGAAAACCTAAGTCCTAAAATTACATGTTTGCTTCACACATATATTTCAACATTCTCAATTAAGAGGACTACATAGAAAAATATGCTTTCAAATGTCTAACTAGCTTTAAAAAATATGTAAGGTATACTAGTCGATGTTATTTTCAGGAAGGGAAACAGATAAAATTTAGACATTTCCCAGTCCCTGTGTAAGAACAGAGAATTTATGAATTGGCATGAAAATGAAGCATAAGATCCTCTTCACCCCCTTCTCTTTTGGAATCACTTAGTCGAATCTTATAAGATGTTAATAAATACATAGCTTTATTATCAGGTCACAAATATTCTATCCAATTATCTTAGTAACACATGCATGCACACGAGAATTCTCTTTGCTAAATTCCAGCAAGAGATAGAAATAATAGCTCATTATTATTATTTTCCTGCAACAAAATTATTTCTTTCAATAATGATACAGACATAAACAGATCATTTAAAAATAACTAAGTTAATATCAAATTACCTCACTTGGTTTGAGTGGCCTCTTACCTAATGTTGCCCAGCTAATAATTTGATTCATAAGAGGCAGTCCTTGCTTCCTAAGTAGACTACTCTGGGTGCTATACACAACATACATGGAGAGCACTGTGCTCAGCACCTAAAGACAAAGATGAAATAAGTTAAAAAAAGAGAAGGTAGTGAAAGACTATAACTAGCAAGAATGTAAGACATTCTTATTTCTGAGATGTTAAAATCTGGAAAAAATGTGTATCTTGGAATCAATGAAATACAGTGGACAGTACAGGAACTGATGCAAGTTAATAAACCTAAAGCAAAAATGAATTTTGTAACAGAGTTACCTAATACTCAGGGGTATGTCTAACAAAGCACATAAGAATGTTAGCATGATATTCTTGGCTACCCTAGAGAGAGATCCAGAAACATTCACTTCTGTCAAAGCACTCATTATTCTGGATACATTCTGTCAAAGCTACTATGGCTTAAGTGTAAAGCCAGTCAGAGTACCATTTAAAAAGAAACATATGTTCCAATGGCTTGACAGGATTTTTGACAAAAAATTTCTTCTTTTTATAAGTTCCCTGTTGCTCTCCAAGAATGAATTTAACTTGTGATGTAATCTTTCAAATGTTGTGTATTTTTATTTCAGAGTGTTCTTGGAAATACCATCTACTATCCCAGCTCTATTCTTGAGGAAATTTTTTGAGAAGACTCACATGAGTTTTGCTTTTTGTCTGTGATCTAAACGTGGTTATTTATTTATTTATTTATTTGGTTAAAAAGGAAAACAGATGTTTTCCATCCTTATCTATGGAAAAAGTTGTCATTTTATAGACTACCACATGATATGATGTTCGTCACAACCCTATTAGATATTATCTCTACAGATTAAAAACAAACTGAAGTGGCTGGGTGTGGTGGCTCATGCCTGTAATCCCAAGACTTTGGGAGGCCGGGGCAGGTAGATCACCTGAGGTCAGGAGTTCAAGACCAGCCTGGCCAACATGGTGAAACCTCAAGTCTACTAAATATACAACATTAGCCAGGCCTAGTGGCTCATGCCTGTAATCCCAGCTACTCAGGAAGCTGAGGCAGGAGAATCGCTTGAACCCGTAAGGCAGAGGTTGCAGTGAGCTGAGATGGCACCACTGCACTCCAGCCTGGGCGACAAGAGCGAGACTCCATCTCAATAAACACACACACACACACACACACACACATTGAAATCAAATTACTAAAAAGTACCCATCTAGCATGCAGCATAACTGGGAACTGACTCAATTTTGAAACACCAAGTTAAAAGTTATTTTCACCACACCAAAGCCACCAACCATGCTGAAGTTTATTTTCACCTGGGACATTAACTGAAGTCTTAAACTGGCTATTCTTAATATAAACATACCCCAGGCTGCTTTCACTTCAAAGAAGTGACCTTCCCTGACCCAAATGAGGACAAGGTAGAATCTCAATCCAGAGGAAGCCCTTTTCAGTTCAACTTTTTATCAATACAGGTGTCCCTTCAGTTTCGGTAACCTCTGCTCTTCAGGCATCACTGGGCTGCCTCTTATGGACCTTTTGCTATTTCATACCTCTTAAAGAACACATTTCCATGTAGCATTTTAAACGGAAAGCTTTCTTCTCAGCTGGCAGATACTAAGTAGCATAAAGGTAGTGGCACTTCATGAACATAATTAAATACAACCATAGGACACATTTTTGGTATATCATTAGTATAACATAGTAACGAAAATCTGTAACAGACCTGTAATAGATGTACCAACAGCTCTTCCTTTCTAAAGCTATCTTTTCTTTTCATGAGAGATGTTACAACACACAGGGATAGCAGAAGAACCAGCAAGCCTGCACCCATCCTGTTTTGAAATACAATTCACAATTTAAAATTTTCTTCAGATATTTACTGAACACGTATCAGATGGAACTATGAGACATCTTACTCTAATACAGAACCTCTCAGTCATTTGGCTTAATTAAGAGGAAGTAGCAAAAAGGGTACATTTTAAGATTTTTAAGAAAACTTTTAAGTTTAATATTTTAAGAAAACTTAAAATCTTAGGATCAAGATACTGCTGGATGGGACTATTTGCAACTTCTCCCCACAATTTTTTGAGTATGTCTACCTTACTTCTATAATTTAATTTTTAAAAATTTTAGGCATATCAAATACTATAATATTTAGCCTGAATTGGGCAAATTTACAAATATTTACAATATAAAACATAACTAAACAAGTATATTATCAGTATCTACAACATGTATTTTGTGATTATGAAACTTACTCATGCAAAAAGTATCTACATATATAACCCATATTATTTCTAGTAGGAGAAACAGCTCCCTTCTGTGACAGACACTGGTATTTTCCTCAGCTGCTCCTGGCTGAGGGAAGAGGTAGGCTGTGGTCACATGGGTGGCTTGCAGGTGAGGTATTTGTACAGTAATGAAACAACAAATTACACCTTTCCAGCACACCAGGTATAGTATGTTTCCTAAAGTCAAAGGTGACTGATACCAGGGAAATGGTGCCCTATTATTGAGCTCTTTCTCACCTCCTTAACATCTGAATAACATAGTACAGCCAAAATGATGCTGAGGATGAAATCCGGAACCCAAATAGAACTAAGAGAAAAGGAATTGGCTGAAGATAAAAAAGAAAGAGCACAAAGCAGAGCTGGACACCTAAGAAGAATGCAAAGCAGGAATCGTCAGAAAAATGCTTGACGGTTGTTGCTGATGTTTCAAATACAATCTTTGAGAATCCTAAGGAGAAAGGTAATCATATATTCAACATGGATTATCATTAAAATTTAGGAAAAAATAGTCACATATGATCAAGATTCTTTGCTTTTTCTTTTTCTTAAGTTTTAAAATAATTTGGTATTTAGACGTATTGGCATATATGTTTTTACTTTAGAACACTGGAGTACCAGACATTACAACTATGTTGTACAAATTTGCTTTTTCCTTTAATTGTATCCTTAAATGTTTATAAAATGACATCTTTGTAATTTTCTGAAGAAGGGAGATGCTGTGACAGATGAAAAGGAGAGTAGAAGTTTCCCCATGAAGCAGGAATCAAAATAAGTAAGTTGCAAATACAGCTAGTAGGATAAACTTAAAATCACTGAGCAATTTAAATTTAGAGGGAAACAATACAATTTTCTAAAATATAAATTAGATTTCTCGTATTTTAACAAGTTTATTTGCTTCCCACATTCATCCTTAATAGAATATGCAAGTGGCAAATTTATACAATTTCCTTCCCTTTTAGCATATGTTACATTCTGCTCAACTATGCCAATACTGCTTGAGCAGGACTGATAGGCAGAGACTGATGAAGGGAAGGAAAGGGGCTTTATAGAAACATTACAAGAGCTTACAGAGCAATCTGCATCAAGAAATAAATGAAAATATTTGAATTCATTTTCTCACATACTACTTGTAGGTTATGAAAGTTGCAAAATATTTTGACTTAGCAACACTCTAATGAAGTATGGCTTAGATAGTATGGTGTTAGAATTCAATACAATTATTTTGAGCTCTGCTAATAAATTGACTTCCTGGGATAATTCCTGATCTATTCCATATTGGTAGTCTCATATAAATAGGAGAAAATGTATAGAATCTCATAAATCAGCACATATTTTTACAAAATATTATTTAGCTAATCTTCCTTGATTTAAAAATATATACCCTTATCCATTACAGATTTGGTTAAAATGTTTTAAAAAATGCTTATAGCGTTCTGAAGAAAGTAACAAAGATGATTTAATTTCTAATTCCCACGATTAGAAAATAAGAGAGGAAATGTTAAATGAAATAATGATCATACACACATTCAAACAGCCCATAATTTACTTGACAATAAAGTGCAGTTAAAAGCAAAGGTAACCAGTTATTTTATAGATTTATTTAGGTCTATTGAAGAGAAATAAATACAGTAGCATAGTAGGGAATTTAGGTAAGATACGCAGAAGAATTTTCAAACAATTTGGCTAAACATGGGAAAGCTGGCAAGGTAAATAGAGTTTCCTCCCACAGAGATCTTTACATTCAATTTAGAATAGCAGAAAATTTAATTTTTACATGACATTTTAGCGTGGACATGATTGAAGCAAAGAGGGCTAACAGTATCTTTGAGACCTTTCTGTTTTGGCAACAGAACATTTTTTCATATGAAACTAAAACTTTTACTGATTCCTCCAAGTATAAAAGAAAGAAAACCTTCCAGACTTAAACAAACAAAAAAAAATGGGGGGCATTTTAAGTTATCAGTGGCACAATTTCATTATGAAAGCCCAGAAGCACCTACTAGGAGGTTAAATGACTCTTAGAACCTAGGCTCAAATCATGACTAATGGTTTGATATTGGTATTTTAAATTCCCATTAGTTTACATGATTTTAAATTCTTGACCAAGATTAGGTTCAAATTTTACAGTGTTAATTGAGGAAAAAAAGAAACTGTATTGAAAAGAAAAGAAAATACAATATTATTCATACACTAGAGAGATGTCTGGCTTTCGACCTACAACCGGCATCAGTGGGAACACCGCCAGGAGCACAGAGAAGAAAGCCCAACTCAGTGAGGTCACCTAGAATCAAGAAGAAAGTTATCTTTAGACAAATAGGGTATAGAAAACTATCATCAGTGTTTCACAGACTATATGACTGTGACGGTAAAAGGAAAATGAAAAGCCTTACAGCTATTTATTATTTTATTTTTCAAATACTTTCTGGCAGAATCAACAGCTAACTACTTTAAAAAGTAATAGTTACTATTTGTGAAGGATCTGTTGCATAGCAGGTATAGTATTAGGTATAATATGAGCATTTTCTCATTTAATTCTCACAATAACCTCCAGAGGCAGGTATTATTCTTCCCAATGCATCAGATGATGAAACAGAGCTCAGAGAAGTTAAAATATAAGTAGTACCAGGTCCATGACAAGTAAATAAAATAACCAGGATTTAAGCCTGTATAAAGTGCTTCAATTTATGTTAGACCATGTATTGATGAAGACATCTATAAAAAAGGTGGCCTACAATAATCATCAAACAATTGAGCCCAGAAGGAAAATAAGTAAAACTACTTTTGTAATTAGATTAAGATCCCTCACAAATTAAAAGATCAATAATCCCATTCATTGAAGTTTTTTAAATAAATTCTCAGAGTAGAAAGAAGATATCTTCCTGCTACTTCTATCAAAAAGTATGAAAGTGGAAATAGGAGAGCATTCTTTGTAGAAGCACATTGTAATTCCCTACCTCGCTGAAGGAAGAAAATCAAGACTCAATATATTTTAATAATTTAATAATTATATATCTATAATAAATACATACTTCTCCAGAAAAAAAAAAACAAAAAACAAAACTGAGTGGTTCAGAGTAAGGAGGGAGATGTCTCCTGTGACTCAAGTTCAGAGTGCAGACCTCTAAGCCACTGGGCTGTGCTGCTCTGGGCGACTCCTCTCCTGGTCCATTATCAAGATATTTGAAGCGAAACAAATCCAGGAAGTGCTTCAGAGATGGACATATCAGTACAACTTATATAGCACCTCAATTACCACATAACTGGCCCATTTTGATGTGAAAGTCTAAGTGAATTACTGAAACCTTACAGGTAATGTCTGTCATCCTATCAATATGACTAGGCTCTTTTATGTAAAAACACATTCTACCCTTTTCTTTAAAAATAAACAGTTCCTTAAGTTACATACGTGTCAAAACAAAGTAGTTACTAATCTGTCCTATGTCAAAATGAGTACTCATACCTTTGCTCGAGTCCACAGCCGAGTGAGAAATGGCCAAACCGCAAAGGCAGTAAGTCCAGCAGTAAGCATATAGCGGTAGAAAAAACTGAGAACCTAGTAATGCATTCCAAAGAAGGAATGAAAAATAAGGTAATTTAGTACTAGTTAAAAATATATGAAAGAAATTTGCAAATGTTGTAATCTGACAAGTTACTTACTAATACTTCAATGCCCAAGGTAAAGACTAACAGGTACCCAACAAAATGGCTCAAAGGATAGGTCAACAGTGATGTGACAAGGTCCTGAATAACTTGAAATCTGGTTCAAATAAAAAGACTGATTGAATTTTAAAGTTAGGTCATACATAGTATAAAAATACAAACTTTGCACAAAGCTAAAAAACTAGAGAATTTTCCATTTATAGATTATTCAAAAACTAAAATAAACTCTAACAGATTTGCTTCAAGGGCTTTACTTACCTAATTTTTTTTTTTTTTTTAAATCTAGAAGTATTTTAGGGAAAATGTAATTTCTGAATTAATTTGAAAATGATCGGCCAGGCTCAGTGGCTCACACCTGTAATCCCAGCACTTTGGGAGGGTAAAGAGGGCGGATCATCTGAGGTCAGGAGTTTGAGACCAGCCTGGCCAACATGGTGAAACCCCATCTCTACAAAAAATACAAAATTAGCCAGGCTTGATGGCACATGCCTGTAATCCCAGCTACTCGGGAGGCTGAGACAGGAGAATCGCTTGAACCTGGGAGGTGGAGGTTGCTGTGAGCTGAGATGGTGCCATTGCACTCCACTCTGGGCAACAAGAGCAAAACTGTGTCTCAAAAAAGAAAAAGAAAAGAAAAGAAAAGAAAAAAGAAAATTATCACAAAAGTTTGCTTGGTTTTTATAAGCATTAATGACAATAAATGAATCTCGTTTGATCTTAGTTTAAATAGGGGTTCATACAATTACAGATGCAACATCAGATATAAAACACAATAAATCCAAATGCATATAAACTGAAAAATTTTTTTAAATTCACCCAAGTAATCCTATATTTAAATCTTAATTAAATAAAGGTAGAGTTTCCTAATCTAGTTAGGGAAAAATCTTAATTACATTTTTTAACTGAGCTAAATAACCTTTTCCAAACCCAATTTAAGATGTCACTAATTGTACACTAATTATAATTAGGTGAACTCATCACCATCAAAAATGTATTACATACTTGAGTACTTTTTACATTTTATCACTAGCAAAAAAAAGTTAACATTTGTAGTGCATTCTTAAGTAAGTAATTTTAGAAGGTCAGTATCATTTGGTTTACGACCTTTCTCTGATTGAAAGCAACGGCTACAGAATTTCATCAAAACGATGAAGGTGCCATGTAGGAAAGAAAAGCTAACACCAGTCAAAAGGGAATTTTTCTGTTATTCTTAACGACGAATAAGCACACAGAATCAAGAGATAATTTTGTAAAATCATTTAGAAGATTGTGAATTTTTATGTCTTTTTCCTATATAATCTATCAAAAAGATAAAGATAGGACACAACATACTTTCAAAATCATGTTTTCCCTTAAAATTTAAATATATATGTTTTCTTCATATAGGACATTTAATAATTCAGGAGAGGTTCTGTACTAGATACGATTTTCTGCAAAGACAAAACATTTTGTTCTAAAAGTTTAAAAACCAGACTAAATGATATTTTTAAAAATTTGAGGTAAATATGCATATGCAACAATTCTATTCCTTTCAAATGGAGAGGTAACAGTATGTTATTTGATCAATGTCTTTTTGTCTTATAGTTAATATTTTAAGCATTTTAATATTAATATTAATTTTTGATATTTTTAAGTTTTTTTTTTTTTTGAGACAGAGTCTCACTCTGTCACTTGGGCTGGAGTGTAGTGGTGCAATTTTGGCTCACTACAACATCCACCTCCTGGGTTCAAGCAATTCTCATGCCTCAGCCTCCTGAGAAGGAATTACAGGTGCACACCACCACGCCCAGCTAATTTTTGTATTTTTAGTAGAAACATTTTGCCATGTTGGTCAGGCTGGTCTTGAACTCCTGACCTCAAGTGATCTGCCTGCCTCGGCCTCCCAAAGTGCTGGGATTACAGGCGTAAGCCCCCGCATCCAGCCAACTCTGAAATATTTTAAACATGTCATGTTTTAAAAGATGGAAGAAGTAGTCAAAGTTAAAGTTAAGAAAAATTAGAATAAAAGTATGCATAGTGTCAAGATGCACGTGTTAGGCCAACCTGGGGGATACCCTTATTATAAAACAGGCTCTCATTCTTTCATTGACTTTAGGGGTCTGGTTTGCTCAGAAAATATGTTGATATCCACGACTAAGTTTAAATTACAGATTACTGGTGTAAAAACAGAAACCAGTAAGATGTGCAGCGTGACTCTAGCTGCCAGTGAGCATGAACTAGTACTCCCTTCTAGTGGTTTTATTAAAAGTGTTTGAAACTGGCCAAAGAGCCTTACTTCTAATTTTTCTACAATGTTAACAATACACTCTATTTTAAGTACAACCTGTGAGGAAGTACTTATAGGTAAAACCATAGCACATGTGAAAAATATAGACTAATTTCTGTGTGTAAATATTACCATATTAGGTTTAACTACAAAGTTTAATTTATCTATATCTATAAGATCACTAGGAAAGGAGGAGTCAAAATGTATGGAAATAAAACATGCAAATATCTTTGTCAAATATGAAGATACATTGGAATCTGAGATGATGACACAAGTTCAAAATGCAAGTTAGTCTAGGCATAGTATGATCAATATTAATCGTTACTTCTATTCCATTTCTCTATAAAAGATACACAAAGAAGTGAACACTGCCACTTCAGAAAAATAAAGATGAAGTCAAAAGGGAAAGGTATAACAAAAATAATGTTTATATCCTATCCAACATTTATACAGTTATAAATGAAGTGAGAGGATTGGAGATTTGAAAGTACAGTATTATAAATATCTTTGATGACTTATGGTATAGAAATCTAATGCATTTTAAATACAGATTTAGTTGTCAATGAAGTAAAAAAACAAGGCAGCAAGATGCATTACTTACTCTCTTAGAACTGCATACCATATTGGCACTGGCAACAAACCATATACATAATATGTCCAGGGACACGCTTGAATCAGCAGAAAAAATGCTACTAAAATGCCAATAGCTACAAAACTACATGGCAGGAGATGGCTTGGTTTCTGAAAAATCAAACAAAACATTGAAACACTTCCAAACCAATGGTAATTGATAGGTTTTAAAAGAGATTTTATAAAGTGAAGAAAACCTATGACTTTCTTTCAATGGTTATAGAACTAGATAATTAATCAAAGAGCTGCATTAAGACAAGGAAAAATATATTAATTGAGGAGCATATTAGAAAGGAAAAACCTAGATAACTGGGAATTGTTGCAATTAAGCAATTCTCAACTTAAAAGTAACTATGGCCTTAAAGTTTGTTTGCAAGTAACTTGTTCAGAATTCTGAACATGTTTCCTTTTAGGAATAATTTTATAAATGTTGATTGAGTTCTCTGGATAACTTGCAAAAGCCTATTTAATCCGTAATAATAATGGGACTTAATTTTCATTTGGAACAATGTCCTATCTATTCAAGCTCCAACGTGACAGGCTACCTAAGCTTCTCTCTCGATTGCCCAACAAATAGAAACTTCATTCAGTCATATGCACTATTCCCAATCATCTGCCAAAAAAGAGAATTCATCAACGTAATTCACTAGTGATAGTCTCCATGGTGTAAGGATCAGGGACTTTAAGTACAGGAGATTATCCTAGATAATCTGGGTGGACCTGATTCAATCCGTTGAATGGCTTTAAGAGCAAAACTAAGGGTTCCCTAAAGGAGAAATTTTACCTGTTGAGTGCAGCTTCAGCTCATGCTGGCAAGTTCAGTCTGCCTTTCCTGATAGCCTGACCTGTGAATTTAGGACTTGCCTAACTAGGCCCCACAATCACATAAGCCAATTTCTTATACTACATCTCTTAATATATATTGCCTCCTGGTTCTGTTTCTCTGGTTTTTATTGATTGACGTACCAACTCGTCAGTAAATAAAGTATAAATGCTATAGTCCAGCATTTGAAGCCTTTGATTACTTCAGCCTAATCTATATTGTATTATTTCTTATCAGTCCCTCGAACAAACCTCCCACATTCTACACAAAGTGAACCATTTATTTTGAAGGAAGCATGGCGTAGAAAAGACAAAGAATTCAAGTATCAGAAAATGTGGGTTCTGTCATTTAAAACCCATGTGTCCTTGTGGAAAACATGTAATCTTTCTGAGCCTAAATCCTTCCATCTGTATTATGAGAATCATAACCACCAATATTTAGGGTAGTGTTAAGCCTAACTAAATAACTTATGTAAAGCACCCAGGGCAGTCCTGGAACAGTAGGGCTCAATACATATTACTATTATCCCAGCATAATAGTACATCTTCCCAAATCTGCCTCTGTTTACATCATTCAATTTGCTTTAATTCTCAACCTCTCCCTAGATTCTGACTGTTAAACTCCCACCAAGACTTACTTTTTCCTGTTATTGTCACCCTAAAGTCAGCTCTCATATTTAAAATGTGATAGTCTTTTTATTATCCCAAACACTTAACATATCTTCAAGTTTTCTTTTGTAGTCGAGTATAGATACAGTGACCAATGCCTGGTAAGGTGGTCATATGTGTACATCTCTTACCTACTTTATTAAATTCTAAGCTCCTTGATGGCAGATTCTGAATCTTATATTTCTTTTATAGCCTATACAGCAAGCTTGTCCAGTCTGCAGCCCATAGGCCATGTGTGGCCCAGGACAGCTTTGAATGGGGTGCCAACACAAATTCATAAGCTTTCTTAGAACACTATGAGGTATTTTGTAAATTTTTTTTAAGCTCATCAGCTATTACTAGTGTATTTTATGTGTGGCCCAGGACAATTCTTTTTCCAATGTGGCTTAGGGTAGCCAAAAGATTGGACACCCTTGCCAGCATCTAGCATTGTATCATATACTCAATTAAATATTGGCTGTATTATCACATTAATGAATAAAGAAGAACTATCAGCTATGAAATCTTGTTAACATATCAATATAAAAACATATTTTTTCTCAATAAACTGAATATCAGGATAAACATGAAAAGGCAATCTCTGGCCCAAGACTGCTCTGGATTGAAGTCTCAGTCCCTCACATGCTAGCTGAGCGGCCTTTAATAAGTAACTTAATCCTCCTCAGCTTCAGCTTCCTTTTTTGTAAACATAAATTATGTCTACTTCTAGCACTGTTATGAGTTCTAAGAATGCCTAGATATAATTCCCATTCCAGCCAATTTCACATACACTCAAATAATTAAAATTACTTGGGGGAAATTATTTAAGATACATTAAAGCATTATACAAAATTATAATAAACACTAACGGCCTTACTTCCATTACAGAATAATAAAATATAAAATTGGAAAAGTTACCACTGGAAATATCTGCAGATTATTATTAAAAATATACCACCAGGATATATTACTTTTTAAAGAACTTGAACATGGTAATAATCATTAAAGAGAATGAAGCAAAGGATATGAAAGTGGCATATTCTCCCTGGTAAATGATAGTCAGAAATATATTTTAAAAGAGTAAAGTGTTTTAATGTAGCAAAACCATATATGTACTGTTATATTGTCTCAGCAATATGAAGTATCATTAAAGAGATTTTTTTAATTTTTATTTTTTCAATGAAAGCATAAAGTAGCAACAAATTCTTAAAATAAGAATACATGGAAAGGTCTAGAAATCTGCATTTTGAGAAACTTCAGAAAGTTAAAAGAAGGTGAGAGTAATTTAAAAATGCATACATCATTTAAGAAGAAACATTATGAGCAAATAATTTTATTGCTTTCTAGCTCCTAAACTTTTAATATCAGATAAAATTAAATATATTGTTTTGAAGTAGTTTTCTGACCACTTGTACTAGAAAGATATGGAATACTTATAAAATGCTAGTTATAAAATAAAACAGAAGATCAACACCGTTAATAACATAGGAGCACTTAAATTACTTACACCTCTATCTTTATAGCTTTAAGTTATAGGATCATTATTATCAATATATCTTTTTCTCAGCTGAAGAAAGAGATAACCGAGGAAAAATCCAATACAATAAAAGCAAATGAAAGATAAACAAGAGTTATCTTAGAACAAGGACTTGCACATCCTATAAACTCATTACACTGGATTCAGTACTAGTGATTTTATATCATCATCTGAATCTTCACATTTTCTAAACGTACCTTAACTTCTTTACTAACAGCTTTTATAAGGCTGGAATGAGACTTCATGATCAACAAAGAAGCATAAGATATCCATCCCACAAAACCAATAACAACATTGATGCCCAAAAAGAATCTGTCATATGTGTGATAATAGGACAATCCTTTCAACGCTAGATGAATTAGCTCCTTGCAAAGGGAGACCTATGGAGAAAAAAACATATATAACTTGCTAACAGAAAGAATAAGAAAACCTACATTTTAAAGAAAGGAAACTTTTAAATTCCTAACAGCCAAACCGTTGTATTAAAATTAGTGAATAACTGTAGATGATGGATTAAGAATAGATTTTAATTGTTCGAGGATCTTCTTTTAAAGTATGAGAAAAATTCGGAATAAAGTGAACTTTTTAATCTTAATAAGAAAGGGCATTTTAAATGTAAACTATTTGTGTTGTATATGCGTGTTTGTAGAAATGGTCTTCAGATAACTCATAAAAGAAATGAAGGCTCTCTAATGTAGGTCCCAAACAATGATAATGGCCATATTTATATTTTTTACTTTCTCATATGGGATTACTCAAATCAGTTACAAAACATCATTAAGTAGCTTAATATTTTACAGGAGAAGAATAGCTTATCATTTTAAAACCACCAAAGAAAAGCATTAGAAATGCACGAATTGGCAATTATTTAGGCAATTTTAGAAATGAAAACAGAATTCTTTTCTACTTTAAAATTAAATGACCATTTAAAAAGAAAAATTAATGAAAAACATAGGGAGATAGGAGTTTGGAAGAGTCCAAGTTTCAGCATGAATCATTAGACTTTTAATAATGTATAGATAATTCTGAGTGGCAAACATACAGTGTTCTAAAATATTACACATAAGTAGGGTGACAAAAACTTGGCATCTATTTTCTCACTTTAAAAAATGGTAATAGTTCATTTCTAATGCTAACCTAAAAAAATGTGGGCTGGGTGTGGTGGCTCACGTCTGTAATCCCAGCACTTTGGGAAGCCACGGCAGATGGATCACCTGATGTCAGAAGTTTGAGACCAGCCTGGCCAACATGACAAAACTCCGTCTCTACTAAATATACAAAAACTAGCTGGGCATTGTAGCACATGCCTGTAATCCCAGCTACTCAGGAGGCTGAGGCAGGAGGATTGCTTGAACCTGGGAGGCGGAGCTTGCAGTGAGCCGAGACTGCGCCACTGCACTCCAGCCTGGGCGACAGTGACTCTGTCTCAAAGAAAAATTTTTTTTACCCATAATATTAGCTGAAATAAGAGAGATATGTCCATTGCTAAAGCAGCTACTCAGGAAATACAATCCTTCCTTGAGGGCTCAAGAAAGCTCCCTGGCCTGTCTACTTTGCTCTCCATTGCCATATTTTTCTCTCCCCATCCCCAAAATGATAATCAGCTATTTATGTCTATAAGGCCAGTATACTTACCACTTTGTCAAACTTTCTGTGCTTTATATAAGATCTTGCTTTTCTTAAAATGTTGAACTGTTTGGAATCAGAAAGCAGTCTATAAAAAAAAAAAAAAGAATAGGTTTAAAGGGTTTCCTCATTCCAAGTAGATATTTCTTTTCTTTCCCTTAATTAAAAAAGACAGTGAAAATTACAAAACAACAAACAAAACAAAACAAAAATCAAAGAAAAAAACCCGAATTGTACTGCTATTGGTTCTCTGAAGTCTTCCAGAAATAGTTTATAGTTAAATTTGGTTTTCTTGACTCAAAGTTTCAAATGCCAAATTACATTTATGAAAGTCAAATAATCCATCATTCTGAAGAAATGTAATACTCTGGCTAACAAAGAAATTCTGATTAAATGGAAGTAATTAACAGAACACCAAATGTATGGTATGAGCTCTGCCACTCAGTTGTCCTGTGCTCACGACAGACTTCACATGATTGAGGACAGATCCATCAATGTACTTTCTATCCCTGAGCCAAACAGGGCCTGAGAATTCTCGTTATCAAAGAGCTCCAGGCAGAGCCTAACCATCATTGGAAGTTAATGAATAATTTGAACCCATTTGCTATTTTTATACTATATCATATACCTTCTTCGTTCCTCTTTCATTTCTCTTTCCACCATTTCCCTGTCCTGTTTTACCACAGCAGAAGCGTTAAATACACAAGAGAAATACTCCTAAAAAATACTGCATAACCCAAAACTACATAAAACAAAAGTCATTAAGTTTATGGAATGTAGAAATTGAGGAAATATAACCAGAATTTAATTGCCTTAATGAAATAAATCGATATTTAAATTCAAATTTGAATATATGCTGCTTAACTAAAACCTACATGTCTAAAATGAATGCCTTTACATTTTAAAAATGCATGCAAAGTTATTTAAGGCTATATTAGGTTGGATCACATGACACTGATGTTTTATAGGCCAAAAACTACTAAATTAAATATTGGCAATTGCACACGGGTCAACATAATATAATCACTTATCTTCTTTCTACTTGGCTCAAGTAGTCTCTGAAGAGATAGGACTGAGACTTGTACAAAGTAAATCTTTCAAGCAGTAATTATTAATTTGGGAGGGGGAAGGTCAGAGACTTCTTTCAGAATCTGAAACTCTTGTCTAGAAAATGTATATAATCCAAAATTTAAAATATAATTTCAGAAAATTCACCCAGAAGCTTATCTATGAACTCCCTCAGAGTTCTATGGGATACTCTAATTAAACATCTGTGCTTTGGCTTGGGACAGTGGCTTACGCTTGTAGTCCCAGCGCTTTGGGGGACTGAGGTAGGAGGATCACCAGAGGTCAGGCATTCAAGACCAGCTTGGGCAACAAAGCAAGACCTCATTTCTACAAAAAATAAAAAAAAAGGATCTGTGCCTACTCTAAGAGCTCCCAGATATTCCAACTTATGGGAACCCAACCACACTAGATTCTCATGTTGCAGACTGCAGAAAAATTCCCCACCACTAGACTCACTGGGATTTGGAGGGAAAAGGTGCCAGGAGGCAAAAACACATGAAAAAAAAACCAAGTTACTTTAAACTTTTGCTTTGATTCAGTTCTCTGTCCCTTCAGACACCATACATTTTGAAGTGTTTTCCCAGAAGCCTTAGTATAGCAATTACTGTGCCAAAGTGCACAGGCATTTTTTGGAAGGCTATATCTAAGTTGAGTTTCCCAAATTTCCATAAAACTTTCTAGTTGACCTCCTTCCTCTTGCTCTGATCCACTCAGCTTCCTAAAATACTGATTGCATCCTCTCACTTACAATTGATATGGGCATCTCACGGTCTGCTTCATCAATTCTAATCTTCCTGGACTACTGATGACCCTCTGCTGCTACTTCACTTAATTTCCCATTATCGCAAATGTGTACCCTCAGCTGCATAATGGTGAAACTCTTCAAGCTTCACCTATCTGGAATCGTAAAGATCTTCCCCTCTTTGCTTTCCAAAATCAAATATTCACCATCCTTTATGGTCCACTCCAGATCTCACTTCACATCATTAGCACTTCAGTTAGTGGTCTAATGATCAGTTTATTTCTCTTCAATTAAATTTTAACCTCCATGTGGGCCAAGATAATGTCTTATATTCCATTAATATCCACAATAATACTTAGCAAAGTGCTAAAGCACATAAAATGAATCAATAAATCTTGATTACAATGCTATCAAAATATTGCAGACCTAAAAAAGGAAGAAAAATAAGAGACTAACATACATTGCCATTTGTAAGGTACCTAAAATTTTAAATAAAAAGAAAGAAAAAAAGCTTGCTTGAAGCTAAATTACTTAAGCTAATTTAACAGACATTCTGTTAAGTGAAGTCTTATGAAGAATGAGAGAAAAAAATCTTAAGGAGAAATATTTACATTACATATTATGCTATGTTATATTATATTGGAAGTACTAAGGTAAAGAAACAGGAGTCAGGGTAATTTATAATTTTTCCTAAATGCACTATTTATAAACCTTGGGACATGCCAAAGGTAGACATATCAAAGATTTGCAATACATCTGGAATTCACCAAAATGTTTTACACAACCCTCACTGTATCACCATTACATTAAAAACTCTCATACACTTGTCCCCAAATATAAGTTTTGTGTTTAGCTTGGCCAACATGGTGAAACCCAGTTTCTACCAAAAGTATAAAAATTAGCCGGGTGTGGTGGTGCATGCCTTTAAACCCAGCTACTCAGGAGGTTGAGGCAGGAGAATCGCTTGAACCTGAGAGGCACAGGTTGCAGTGAGACAAGATCGTGCCACTGCACTCCAGCCTGGGCAACAAAGTGAGACTCTGTCTCAAAAACAAAAAAAAGAAAAGAAAATATCTTGCCTGAAGCTTGAAGAGCAAAAAGACAGAAGAATACTAAAAATTGAGAGGGGATATAAAGTAAATTTTCTTGGTACCACATACTTTAAATATAAAGAGGTTTTGTAAGAAATATAAAATCTAGAATATAGAGTACAATACGTTCAGATTTATGTAAGCAAAACCTAATGACAACAAAATAAATGGGGGTTGGCAGGGGAGTAATTAAAAGAATGCCATATATGAACTAAAACGAACAAGGGAGATCTACACATATAAGCATGGATAAATCCTGAAAACCAAACTAAATAGAAAAAAGAATTGTTAAATAAAATAGATTTTTAAAATAGGGATTCGAGCGTATTACATCATTTTATTCCCCCCCCTCAAAAAAGAATCTAAATATGGTAAAATGTTAGCATTTTCTTAAACCTGAGTTGTGGGTACAAAAATTTTTATTATATCCTCTATTCTTTTCAGCATACTTGAAATATTTTATAAATAAAACTTGAAATATAACAAGAAGGATATACATATATCATGTATACTTTTGTATTCTTATCTACTTCATCAATTCTATTCTATCAATTCTTATCTACTTCATCAAAGCTATTTTTTTTAGCTCCCACATATGAGTGAGAACATGTAAAATTTGTCTTCTGTGTCGCTCTTATTTCACTTAACATAATGATCTCCAGTTCCTCCCATGTTGCTGCAAATGACAGGATTTCATTCTTTTTTATGAATGAATAATACTGCATCATATGCATATACCGTATTTTCTTTATCCCTTAATCCACTGATGGGCACTTGGATTCATTCCATATTTTAGCTACTGTAAGTAGTACTGCAATAAACATGGAAGCGCAGATTATCTTTTCAGTATATAGATTTCCTTTCTTTTGGATATTATTGGATATTATTTAGATTGCATTCTTGTCCATATGTATACATGACATATATAGATACATAATAAACTGCAATTTTGCCTCCAAAGGAAAAGACTGTAAGACTGGAACTCAGGAGGAAAAGTGACTTTTTATTATTGTTTATATAAATTTTATTGTGTTCATGCATTACTTGTTCATTAACACTTTAAAATAAAATGACTAAAACACTAAGATTTAACCATAGCCTCTGGTTATGCCTGAGAAGCTTTGGGCATAGCAATGCTCCCACCAAGAACAACTAGAAAGCCCAATAAAATAAATCTGAAGGTACCAAAACAATCAAGTAATGAAAGGTGAAGATCCTAGAGAGAAGGAAACCACAGGGAAGTAATCCAGAATTCTCCAAACTGTAACTCTGAGGGAATCTACCATTCTTATTCTTGGCACAAAGCAAAAAGCTGAGAATTTGGGGATATAGCTGCTGCCAGGAAGTAGAGAATCCAAGAGTCTTTGGCAATCTTGGAGGAGTGGAGACATAAAAAATAAAGTTTTTAGCTGCCAATGCAGCCAGAACTTGAGGACCTAAAAAGGAAGAAAAATAAGAAAATAATATACATTTTCATTGTGGATTTTTTAAAAAAGACATTTGAAAAGTGCATCTGGAATTTTAAACTAACACCTATTCTGAGGTGAAATCTTTAGAAGAGTGAGAGAAAGAGCTTTTATAAGAAAGAAATACTATGTTATACTATATTATTTGGAGAACTCAGGTAAAGAAAGAAAGGCCAAGTCTTGGTGAGAAAAGAGGTGAAAAAAAGGTAAATCTGACACTCATTTATGTAGAACAAGAGGACAAGAAGCTAAGAAGAATGCTCCTGAAAAGCAGACAGAAGTTTTGGTAGTCTGAAGATGTACAAGAGACAAAAATTGGTATTCAGTGACCACCAGAGAAGAAAGGTTCTAGATAATACAAGGTCTGTATTGGGATCCCTGAGATACTACACTCTAAGAACAGAGATAAACCAGAGATCAAAGGAGGCTTAAAATTGCAGCACAGCCTTGAATCAGCCACTACTCTTTCTGGCCATCAGAGGATAAGGTAAAACCTCTCTGGAGAAAAATAAAATAATCCAGAGATTCTAAAACTTTTAATATATAAAGATACATTGTATCTTTAAAACTACCAGACTTAATAAACAAGACCAACTGAAAACTACCAGACTTAATAAACAAGACCAACTGAAAAAAAAAGAATAGAAACAAAGTCACAAATGATTTAGTTATTGGCATTATCAGGTACAGATGCTAAAATAATTATGGTTACTATGTCAAGAAGACAAGACAGAAAATTGTACCAAAGAATAGAATCTATTTTTTTATAATCAAAATGGAAGTTTTAGAATTTAAAAACATGTAACAACTGAAATTAAGAACTCAATAACAGCAATCTAGACACAGCAGAAGAGAAATCTGGTGTAACTGATGACAGAATCAGTAGAAAATATCTTGCCTGGGCTGGGCGCGGTAGCTGACACCTGTAATGCCAACACTTTGGGAAGCCAAGGTGGGTGGATCACTTGAGATCAGCAGTTTGAGACCAGCTTGGCCAACATGGTGAAACCCAGTTTCTACCAAAAGTACAAAAATTAGCCGGGTGTGGTGGTGCATGCCTTTAAACCCAGCTACTCAGGAGGTTGAGGCAGGAGAATCACTTGAACCTGAGAGGCACAGGTTGCAGTGAGACAAGATCGTGCCACTGCACTCCAGCCTGGGCAACAAAGTGAGACTCTGTCTCAAAAACAAAAAAAAGAAAAGAAAATATCTTGCCTGAAGCTTGAAGAGCAAAAAGACAGAAGAATACTAAAAAGATTATACAAATAGAATGCAAGTCATGATGAAACAGGTCTAATATGAATATAATTGGAATCCCAGAGAGGGAGAGATGGAATATGGCAGAAGCAATATCTGATAAGATAAAGGCCAAGAATTTTACAAAACTAATGAAAGATACTAATCCACAGATTTAAGAACATCTACAAACTCGAAGCAAAATAACTACAAAGAAAACCTTGTATATGGACAGGGCAGTAACACTGGCTGAAAACCAGTCAAAGAGAAAATCTTAAAAGCAGCTGGGGGAAGGGGACAAACTGCCTTCAAACAAATGACAATAAAACAGTTGGTCACTGAACAGGAATGATGGAATGACATCCTTAAGTTGCTGAAAGAAAATAACTGACAATCTAGAATTCCACTTGAAAAGATGTTTCAAAAGTAAAGGTAAAATAATGAATCTTTAGACAAATAACAACAGAAAAATATCTTTCATTGGCAAATGCCCTTGAAAAGAAATGTCATATCACAGATAAGAAATACAGAAATGTGGAAAGGAATGAAGAGCAAAAGGCACAGTGAATACATGAGTAAATCTAAATAAATGTTGATAATACAAGGCAATAATAAGTTGAAATGTAGTAATATACTTATAACTGAAATATATAATAACAATAACATCAAAGGTATGAAAGAAAGTTATTTAAAGTATTCTAAAGTCCTAGCAATGACTGGGAAGGGGCAGAGTACTAATTTACATTAATTTAATTTATATTAAACTAACAATGAACCCAAAATGCTTGTTATAATCTTTAACATAACCATTAAAAGGATGTATAAATAACAAGCCAATATGTGGGCAGGGGAGGGCTGGAAAATTAAAATAATTTAAAATAATTAATCTGCAGAAAACAAAATAAAACAGAAAAAGGAACATAAAACAGATGAGATAAATGGAAAACAAACCCAAATATGTCAGTTATTATAGTAAGTATAAATGGTCAGAAAACACTAACTAAAAGAAAAAAAGTAGAATACTGGATTAAAAAAACAAGAACAACAAAGTCAATGATGGGCTACTTACGGAAGACATACCTTAAATATTAGAACATCAAAATGTTAAATGTGAAAGGATATAAGAAAAGACATAACACACAAATACAAACAATGCTGTTGTCATTATACTAATATAAGTCAAGGCACTGACTTTAAGGCAAAAGTCTTAAGGTAGGATTAGGGCATTGGCAAGGGCATTTGCCAATGACACACTAGAATGCAAAGGCTAAGGTAATGCTGAGACATGCAAGGCACAATAGAAAGCCAAGGATATTTCTGAAGAAGAAAAGGCTAAAACAGCAGCCAGCAGTGTCATTTTAGTCTTAGGAAAAGTTGTTCTAGTAAGTCACATAGAGAGTTGGCACCACACTTCCTGTGCCCAGACCTCAGAATTCACCCATCAAACCACAGAAGTAAAAAATTCCCATTCTAAACCTTATTCAGGCAATAAATCCAAGCACTTTACACATTTTTATCACTAAAAGCTGATAATTTATTGAATGTTATTCAATAAATATTGAATATTGTATTGTTATACATGAATTAACACATAAATTATTTATTCCATGATACAGAAAAGTTTCTACTTCTTTTTTTTTTTTTTTTGAGACGGAGTCTTGCTTTGTGGCCCGGGCTGGAGTGCAGTGGCCGGATCTCAGCTCACTGCAAGCTCCGCCTCCCGGGTTTACGCCATTCTCCTGCCTCAGCCTCCTGAGTAGCTGGGACTACAAGCGCCCGCCACCTCGCCCGGCTAGTTTTTTGTATTTTTTAGTAGAGACGGGGTTTCACCGTGTTAGCCAGGATGGTCTCGATCTCCTGACTTCATGATCCGCCCGTCTCGGCCTCCCAAAGTGCTGGGATTACAGGCTTGAGCCACCGCACCCAGCCAAAAGTTTCTACTTCTGAAGGGCAAAACTTTTTGCAGGGAATTCTATTTATCTGAATGGATGGTAAGAACATTTCCTATCTATTTTTTTTTAGCTCCCACATATGAGTGAGAACATGTAAAATCTGTCTTTCTGTGTTGCTCTTATTTCACTTAACATAATGATCTCCAGTTCCACCCATGTTACTGCTAATGACAGGATTTCATTCCTTTTTTATGAATGAATAATACTGTATCATGTATACATACCATATTTTCTTTATCCCTTAATCCACTGATGGGCACTTAGATTCCATATTTTAGCTACTGTGAGTAGTACTGCAATAAACATGGAAGTGCAGATTATCTCTTCAATATATTGATTTTCTTTCTTTTAGATATATATACCTAGTAGTGGAATTGTTAGATCATATGGTAGATCCATATTTAGTTTTTTGAGGAACCTCCATACTGTCTTCCATGGTGGTTGTACTAATTTACACTCCCACCAGTAGTACACAAGGAGTAGAGAGTAGACTGGTGGTTACCAGAGGCTAGAAGAGTAGAGGGGAGAAGGCAATGAAGAGGGTGGATTAATGGGTATAAATAATACAGTTTGATAGAAGAAATAAGACCTGGTGTTCAATAGAGCAGTAGGATGACTATGGTTAACATTAATCTATTACACATTTCAAAATAGCTGAAAAAGAATAATTAAAAAGTTCCTGGTGTACAGAAAAGATAACTATTTAAGGTAATGGACATCCAAATTTCCCTGATTTGATTATATGAATGTATCATGTACCCCTAAAACATTTACATAATGTATCAATTTTACAAAGAAACTTTTCACACTAAAATTCCTAGATTATTCATATAAGATAAATTTCTACTTAACTTCCTTATATTATTTTTATTTTGATTAATACTTCCTTTATAATATTCAGAATCCAATAGCACATTTTTATCACTTCCCTCTTAATGAATGCATATGCCTAGCACTTCCTTGCTTCTAGGTTGATAGCATAAACAGTGACAAGGACATCTGGAGTGGATTCAGAATAGCAGCAAGATCAAATACAAGGTTGAAAATTAACTTTCCCTAAGGGAAGGCTGAAGAAACTACATAATTTAATATGGTGAAGAGAAGACTTCTGGAATGAAAATATGTTCTCAGATGCTAATAAAAAAGACCCTGATTAGTTATTCTTACTCGTGAAAAGTAAATTGATTTACTTGGTACAAGAATCTTTGTTCAGAGAACAGGCTTTCTTTTCAAGAAAGAAGTTTAAACATTGACACCAAAGAGTTTAGATTCTTTCCAGTTCCCTCTAGACCTATCTTTCTTCTTTTCCCAAAATAATACAAGTTTTAGATACAATATAGTATAATAAAGATAAATTATTCATCTATAAAGTCTCTGGGATATTTGCAATGTTAATTAACTCTCATGCCCTTATAAAGAATAAGCCAGCAATGGAATGTAAATTTTTGATTAACATAAATGACCATAACAAAGGCTGGGTGCAGTGATTCAGGCACTTAGTACTTTGGGAGGCCATGACAGGAGGATTGCTTGAGGTCAGGAGCTCAAGACTAGTCTTGGCAACATTAGCCAAGCATGATGTTGCTCACCTGTAGTCCTATCTACACGGGAGGCTGAGGCAGGAGGACAGCTAAGGCTCCAGTGAGCCATGACTGGGCCACTATACTGCAGCCTGGGCAACAGAGTGAGACCCTCTTTCTAAAAATGAAATTTAAAAAAATTACAGACTATAATAGAAAAAAATCCTTAAAGCCTTAATAATTGCTGAAAAGTCACATAAGTGATCAAATCTGCACTTAAATGCCTACAAGATGGTGGAAAATGAGGATAATAAAAACATAAAAAGGAGGGACACTGTTCTACTGATGAGAAAAAACAAAGTACATCGAGTGAAAAAGAAGGCACGTTAAGAACTAAATGGCTGGAAAAACCCTATCATGATATTAACTTGCTGATAAGAACTTTCAAAGAATATCATCATTTATTCCATAGACCAAATGGACTTCCTAAAATCAGGATGAAAATAAGAGTGAGGAAACTGAAAGATATTAGAAAGCAGTTGTACCATGAATATCCAACTCATTTCAGCTTTTGAATTAAGATAATGAGAGTCTGACAGCAAGTTAGTTTAACAAGAAAATATGGTATTATCCAAATCTATTCAGTTTTTGAATTTTAGATATTAAGGGAGAGTTTGAATAGTAAGGGGCATCTAAAATATTAACTGAATGTTTGGTTCCTATGTGAGGAAAATTCGTTGGCATAGTGAGATTTCAGATAGGAAAGGATATTTGAATGCAGACAATGGGAAACTTAGGCCACAGAAAAAGGAGATCCACTAATTCTGTTGCATGTTATAGCTCATTATATCTTTTGTGACTATAAAAATGAAAAAAAAAGTGAGATAAAACTGTATAGAAAAGATTTCTTAAAATTCTATTTTTATGAACTAATTATGAACCCTAATGCATGAAGGAAGCATCATATAGAGAGACTGAAACACTCAAATTTTCACAAAGGTGTTATGACATGAAACTTGTTGGCTTACCTCCCTGACAACTCCTTATTCAGAAATGGAATAACTTCTTAAGAATAAAAACTTACTATGTCTATATAATGAGCTGCCAGTAAGATCAGACTTTGAGAAAAATGATTAAATAAACCATAGCAACATTAGTAGACCAAGCATTCCACACAAATACCATTATTTACTATATTACTGAACTATACATGTGATCTAAATCTGCTTAAAAGAATACTTACCAATTTCACTAAATTTACTAATTTACCAAAAGATCTGAGGGCATTCCCTTTAAAAACATAAAGATACTAAATTACATAGCATTTGAGGCAGAAGGAATGGCAAAAAAAGACACCAGATTAGGAGAGAGACTGTCCAGATTCAAGTTTTAGCTGTAAATCTCACTAGCAAGGTAACGAAGGACTTGGGAGTTTCAGGTTTCTTATCTATAAAGTGGAGGAAAACCTGCTTCCCACAACTCACAGGTACCTGTGAATGATATGTGTAAAATGCAAATCTAACCAGGCCTTAAAATCCACTACTTTGAGGACGAAGTACAAATGCTAAACCTGCCTATGAGGAGATATACGGTCCCTGCCCATTCCTCTTTTGCTCTTTCCTGCACTTCTTCAAATACCAGACATCATATGCCTTAGGGCTTTCTCCAACATGCTTTTAAATTTTTGTTGTGTTTCCTTTCAATGTGTGTGCATGGGAAAACAGGCAAAATTTATTTTGCATTTTGCCTATTTTTCTTTGCTAAAAATCTTTGTCTCTTCATGCGCCTTTATGTAAACCTATTTCAGAAAACTATAAACTACAGAAATACTTCTCTTATAAAAATATTTTTCTCATCAAAAAACATGTAATTTTTTTAATAAATACAAAAAAGAACGAGTAAAAAATAAAAATCACTGCCAGAACACATATCTTACTAATGTTAGCATTTTTGGTTAAATTTCCTTTATATATCTATATTATTATTATATATATTACATTATTATATATATTATATACACACACACACGAATTTTTAATGTAGTTGTAATCATACCAAAAGTGTAACTTTGTAAGCTGTATTTTGTTGATGATTATATTAAAACATTATTCAAAGACATATCAGAACCTGAAAACAGAACATTTAATAGTTGCATAGTCCATCTAGTAGACATGTTATTATTGTTCAATTATGTGGTTTTCCATCTTTTTGATTATAAGCAATCCTAGGATGAATACCTTGGGGCAAATAGTTTTTCACATTCACTTCCTGAAGTTCTGTATCACACGATGGAGTTACTTGGTTAAAGATTTTAAATACTTTAAGGTTCTTGATAGAGTGGAATTTACTCTCCAAAAGAGTGATTATATACATGTATACTACAACAGCAATTTGTGTCCATTTAGCAACATAATCATATAAAAATCTTTTTTGCTAATTTCAAAAATGGAAAAAAGTATTTCTAATTTGAATTTGTTTTTCTTTGATAAATACTATGGTTGTATTTGGTATATATTCTATTACAAAAATACTTTTTTAAGTCTTGCTTTAAAATGGGATGTTAAATAAAGCTATAAAACTAAACTATCTTTAAATATTTTAAAATATGAATGAAAAACATGAAAATCAATGTTTTCATGACATCATACATAACTCACAAAGGATAATTTGGAAAATCTGAATAACAATTCTGAAATACAGTAAAATTATAAAAGTTTTATGACTTACTAGTTGGTGATTACTAGAACCCACCAAGGGTTTTAGTAACCCAATTTTATAACAGTTTACAATTAAAACAGCATGAGAAAAAAATCTGAAAACAAGAATATCTGGGTCAGTCATTGTATTTGTTTTTGTCCATGCAATTTCCATTTTTATTAACAAACAACAGTAGTTTCAAAAATATTATGATATATATCACAAAATCCCATAAGACTTCACCTGTTTGTCCTAAGATTCTTTCAACATATATAACATTTAAATAACAATTAATTTATCATACTTTCTAGTGATCAATGCATTTTTCTACATTCTCCCAGATAAACTAAATATTGATGCCACAAATTCATGGTAAACACTATAGTGTTTGCAAACTGACAAGTTTATGTCATTTTTCTAAAATTTTACCACAGAAAATATCATTTTATATTACAGGTGCTGAGTGATTTATTAGGCTGGAACAAAAGAACTAGTGTAAACTATGATCAAGGAACATAAAAATCATTGTAATGAAATGCTTACATGTCCTTAAAAGATTCATGTGAACTTTTTAAAGTCTCTGCATCCCAATTTCATCATGCATTGAAAATCCATTTTATGAAATGTAAAAATAGGGAAAAACAATACTAGCACTTCTTAAGCTTTCTCCCTGTCCTTGCCCAGTATTCCAGTCTCTAGTATCCTTGACTGAGGGATTTCACCCAGCCTCACAGCATCAATTAATACTAGCGTACGGATAATTTCCAAAAGCTATATTGAGAGCCTGATTCCTGCTCCTGAGCCTTAGACTCAGATTTCCAACTGTCTATACAGTCACACCATGATGCTGTTCTACAGACAGCTCAAACTCAGCAGATCCACAACTGAACTTGGCCCTCTTCCTATGAGCAGCAGTTTAGTAAATCATAATGTATGTCCAACATCTCCCAAAACAGGAAGTTTCACACTTCAACCCTTCCCCTTTCCCTTACACCTGGCCATTGACTAGCGCTTCATGATTCAACTTCCATTATACCTTAAATCCCTAACTTCTTTCCATTCCTATCTTGTCAATCCTAAAGCAGTATGTCTCAAGGAGGACACTGGGAAGGATAAATCTTACTCTGGTTAGTGGTAGATTCTGTGCCAGACAGCCTGGGTTCCATCCCAGCTTCAATGTTTACTAATTCTGTTATTTGGGGGAAGTATCTTTCTGATTCAATTTCCTCATGTGAAAATGAGATACAGGTGCTCCTCAACTTGAGATGAGGCTACATCCCAATAAACCCATCATAAGTTGAAAATATCTTAAGTCAATGTCCATTTACACCTAACCTACCGAACATCATAGCTTAACCTAGCCTATCTTAAATGTACTCAGAATATCTACATCAGGTTACAGTTTGACAAAATTATCTAACACAAAGCCTGTTTTATAATAAAGTGCTGAATATCTCATGTAATTTACTGAATACTGTTGCTGAAGTATGGTTTCTATTGAATGTGTATAGCTTTCACACCATCATAAAGTTGAAAAATCCTAAGTCAAACCACTGTAGCCGAAGTATCTATAATAACAGTACCCACCATATCTGGCTGTTTTAAGAATTAAGTGAGCGAACACTGATACATTATTTAAAACAGTGCCTTGCATACACTAAGTACATAATAACTGTGAGCGGGCAGTCATGAGGAAAGTAATGGTGCAAGACCTCATCATTTGCTTGAATAACTGCAACAGTCTGGGTTTTTTATTGTTGTTGTTTTTTGTTTTTTTTTTTTTTGAGACAAGGTATTGCTTGTTCACCCAGGACTCATGCAGACCCAGAATCATGCAGTGGCGTGATTGAGGTTCACTGGAGCCTTGACCTCCTTGGCTCAAGTGATCCTCCCACATCAGCCTCCTAAGTAGCTGGGACCTATATTCTGTGGCATTTTGCTTACTCCAATTATCCAGGCCCTAACAAACATACATAATAGTGGAAGGAGAAGATAGGACTGATGATGGAAATGGCAATTAAAAATACATGGCGCTATTTTCCCAAAAGCAAATGCATGGGAAACTACACATGGAAAACATACCAACAAACTTATTAAAAAAATCCCTATGAAATTTTCTAACTCTTGATTTAGGATATTTACCTTCTAAAATATTTTTTATTCCCACTTTTATAATGTCAAAAACATCTTATTATTCCCACAGGAATTATTCCTAAATTTAAAAATATCATATATAAAACAACTATATATCAAAAAATCACTATACTACTCATGACATTACAAAAATATATGTATAAGATTCCTGAATTTCAAACTTGGGGAAAAAGATTTGATTATTTTCTTCCCCTCCTTTCAGACACTTGTGACTGGTGTGGCAAACTGAGGGCTTTCAGAGAAATCATCTTTGGAGATGATGAGATGTGCTTGTGGTAAAAAGTATAAACAAAGAAATGGCTAGAGGCCAGCCAGGAGGAATGCCAGAGAAACTCCTAAATGATCACACCACAGAGCTAGTAACATAATTTAAACCACTAGGTCACAGAAGGTATTTTACATTTAAATAAGGAACTTTTGAACAGATGGGGTCCATAAGCGATTAGGAGGAAAAAGTACCCAACTCCAGAATCACTGCATAGATAACAGTGTTAGCTCAGGGCACAGCTGGATACTCACATGCAGCCACAGAGAACAAGACAAAAAGAAAAGAAAGGTAGAAGAGTTCATTTAGGTTGATATGAGGAAAAATTCTCCTTTGTTTTCACATTACCAAAGTGAGTTTTGAGTCATTAAAATATTTTAATAAAATGTTTTAAATATTCATTAAATTCTATTAAGCCCATTATTTCTAGAGGGCTACCATATTTTAATATTGCATTTGCATCTACTGTCCCTTAGCTAAAATACATTTTCTTTAATACATTTAACACGAAAAATATAAGGCAAAAAAAAACTATTAAATTTCTTCTATTTGGCTTTAATGTAAGAGTCATCATAAAAAAATATTAAAATATAAGTATACAAAGATGTCTCCCTCCCTCAGTGGTGTGCTGAGTGCTGCGCACACCAGCTCCCAAGAGCAGATGGTGTACAACTCTTCCCTTTCTCTAGTCGCATCATCCTTGGTAGCTTGAAATTGATCATAGTGAGCGTATTTATACCAATGAAATTGGCAAAGGCTATTAATGGGAGTTTTTCCCTCTCTCAGAGAGCTGAGCCTCTTGGTAGCACATCACTGCCATACTTTCCCACCTTAAGTCCACGTTCTTAGCTGTCTTAGACGACTGCAGCCTATAGCAATTAGTGTCAGTTAATGAAAGCTGGTATATTGGCTGTTATTACCTCAGAAGTGTGATGAGCTGCAGACTTCTTGCATCTCTATCTCAGCTGCTCTCTGAGGTATCAGCAAATCAAAAGTCCTCTTCCCAACACTGCCTTCACTGAAGTTGTCTTGTTTAACTTCCCTACTTCCTATAAAATTGCATCCCTCATCTGTGGGTTTGGTGCTCCTCAACTGTTCTTACAAAAACAGTCACTTATAATACATTGAGCTATCCCTTATCACACTGTTATCATTTGCTATACTGTCTATATGTTCCCATTAGACTTAGAGTCCAACAAGGGCAGGCACTATGTCTATCTTTTTCAACACCCAATATAGTGCCTGGAACACAGTAGGAAAACAAATAAATATTGGTTAAGTGAATCAATGAAGCGTTGTAAGATAATTACTCTGCAATGGCTGAAATGATGACAAATGTAAACTATTAATTTCTGTTGAGAGTTAAATTGTGTCCCCCAAAAATATCCTAACTTCTGGTATCTGGGAATGTGACCTGATTTTGAAATAGTGTCTTTGTAGACATCATCAAGCTAAAGTACATTAATACTAAATTAGGGTGAACCTTAAATCTAGTGACTGGTGTCCTTGAGAGGGAGATCTGGAGACAGAGACACAAGGAAGAAGATCACTGATAACAGAGATAGAGAGTGGAATGATAAAGCTACAAGCCAAGGAAACCGAGGATTGCTTGCAGCCCCTAGAAGCTAGGTAGAGGCAAGGGAAGATTCTCCTCTAAAGCCTTTGGAGGGAGCATGGTTCCCGTGATACTTGATTTTGGACTTCTAGCCTTAATTTTGGACTTTAGTCTCTAGAACTGTGAAAGAATATATTTCTGTTATGCTAAGCCATGTAGGTTGTGGTAGTTTGTTATGGCAAACTACCTAGAAAACTAATATATCTTCCTAACGACTGCCCAAATTCAGATTGCCCACAAGGAAAAGTGATGGTTTTACCATCTATTGTTCATTTTCCCTTTAATCGATGCACAGTTACAGATATGAATAAACTACTGAAGTATTAACTCAAAAAGCAACATGTTTGAAATACAACATTCTACATAGAAATTTGTGAGGAAAAATTTCCTTTATTGACTAAATAATTTTTATTGAAAATATCAAGTTTTGAAGAATCTATAAACATGTTATGTTTAAGTTAAAGAGAAAAATGAGCTGTCTTAATCTGTGCACTTTACTTTGCTGTAATTATTACTATTCATTTTCTTCATGGTTACTTGAATACTGTAGAATAAAGTAAACCACATTTTAGGATTATCAAGAATTTTATCAATTATTCAGGGTCAACTAGTGTTTAGAAGACAAGATCTCCTAAAATGCTGCCCTTTACTTCCTCTGATTTTTGTTACAAAATTTTTTTATTTTCATCTACATATGACCTAATATTTTAGTGATACTTATCTACTCCTTTTTAGAATGTCTATTTAAAGGGAAAAACATTTTTAAGAGTATAAAGACAGAGAAAGCAGGATAAAAATTTATTTCTAGAATAATTTTCATTCCTTTAGCATGATCAATGATATAGAATCATATCATCCTTCATGTCATAAGTGAATAAGTGAATAATATTTTTCTATGGAGGTATGTGATGCACAGAAGATTTTTTAAAGATAAATTTCAGTTTTGAAACATAAAATTACTTTTCTTATAAATAATTAGTAAATCAGATAGGTAAACTGGTAGAAAGGTTCACATACAAGCTAGTATTTAAAATGGTCTAAGAGAAGGGCCTTTATCAGCTAAAAGAAACAAATTTTATTAGAGAAACCAAGTATTTGTTCTCATTTCAGTAGAAAATACAATTTTTTGTTAAAATTTCTTTAAGTTTCTCAAATTTGTATAATAATTTTCAAATGAAAAAGTAACAGATATTTTTGCTTCTATTGGCAAGGTACGTATCTCCTTCCCAATTCCATGTTTTTCCCCCTAAGACATCTCTTAAGAGATCTTTTCTGCTTTCTTCTTATTCTGTGGCATTTTTTCTTTTAAATTATTTCTTGTTGTACTCCAGCCTCTACAATACACAGTTTTAAACGTAAAGTGTTTTTCCGCCTTTTGCAGTTGGGCGAGCCTTATATGCTTTGCCTGGTCATGTAGCTCCACCTGCTGGTCATCCTTCAATCTACCATCACCAGGGTCTACTGGACCCAATTTCAGCTTTAGGGTTTTTTTTGGTTTTGGTTTTTTTTTTTTTTTTTAGCAATTCTATTTCTCAGAATGGATGTTTTATTACTTTTATTCTTTTTAGAGGTCTTTAAAATATCAAAGAGAAAATTTACTTATTTTTGCAAAAAAAATAGTATATGCAATTACCACATGGCCCTTTTAGACCCTTTCACAAGCCTAAGAATCTTGGCAATTTTATTTTTCCTATGTTCTGAAACATTTGTTATTTCATTATCCTAGGAATTATTTTATTATTCACCAATTACTCATAACTATGCTGGAAAAGGCTGAACAAGACAATGGAAAATGGTGAAGATACTACAAAATCTAATGATGATGGTGAAATTAATCATGTCAGGAAAATTTCAATATTATGAATTTTCAGATGCCAATGTCCTAGATGAATTTTCTCAAATTAAGAACAGACAAGTGAACAATATATTTCTAAGAAGAAAAAATGATACTTATACAAAAAGAAAGACTTTATCACACAATAGTTTGTGAAAAGAACCTGGGTTACCTTTTTTGCTAAAAGCATATGTGACAACAGTATTCTTTGATCTTTTATGTTTATAGGACAACATGTACTTGATATGGTTTCTAAGAAGACATGCTGACATTATGTGCATATGTAAAAGTGATTAAAATGAAACATATGATGTTAATGTGAAAAAAACCCACTGGACTAAAGGGTCGATGGTACTCAGTAAATGGTGATAACTGTTTTTTCTGATAACACCAAACACGAAAGACTTGTAATGCAGAGCTAACAATTAGTCAATGCCCTCAAATATATCTATTTCAAAATACCTCAAAGGAGGAATGAAATTTTTTAATGGGTAAAAGTAAATACCCTTAAAAAAATTTAACACATAATTTCTGTGGTTCACATCTCTCTAAATGATTAAAAAATAATTTTCAATTTAGTATTCCACCTGGTTCTGGTATATTTTCCAATTTTATATAACTAATATAATTAATAAATTCTGATTACAGTCAGGCACAGTAGCTCAAGCCTGCAATCCCAGCACTTTGGGAGGCCAAGGCAGGCGGATCACTTGAGCCCAGGAGTTCAAGATAAGCTTGGGCAACATAGGGAGATCCCATCTCTATAAAAAATATTAATAATGATAAAATAAAATTCTGATTATGATGCTAGCTAATATCTTTTCCATATGACTGCTACATTTTATGTTTTATAGACCTCACACTTTTAATTATTTTTCAATATTTAGTTCTTTAATCAATGTAGAATTTAGTTTTGTGAATAAAATGAAGTTACAAGAGCTAGCCTTATTTTTTCCAAATGAATAGTTAATTTTCTTAGTACAAATCTTTCTCCTACTGATTTGAAACACCACCTTTAGTCAAAACCAAATCCCATATACTTAAGATAGTACCAAACTTATGAGAGTTTGACTTAGGATTTTTCAGCTAGCATGGAAGTGATATTCATTCAGGAGAAAGCATACTTTGAGTACCTATACAATGATTTTGTTTTTCACTTTCAATACAGTATTCAATAAATTACATGAGATATTCAATACCTTATTATACAATCGGCTTTATCTTAGATGATTCTGACCAACTGTAGGCTAATGTAAGTGTTCTCAGCACATTTAAGGTAGGCTAGACTAAGCCATGATGTTCAGTAGGTTAGGTGTATTAAATCCATTTTGCACTTATAATATTTTCAACTTAGGGATGTAACCCCATCATAAGTCAAGGTGCATGTTGTAGACAAGTGAATCTTGTCTTTTATGTACTCACGAATCAGTTCCACTAAATCTATATGTTTAGCCTGCATCAATATCACATTTTTTAGAGTTATAATAGTTTTAGAATGTGTTTTGTTATCTAGCAGAGCAAATCTCTTGTTCTTCTTTCTCAAAACTAATTAAGCTATTCTTGAGAATTTATTTTTGTTATAAATTTTAAAATTATGTTTTTGAGTTATACAAAAATCCTTTTGTTATAATACCATATTCAGTAAGTAATTTGGAGAGGACTGACATTTTTACAATATTGAACAGCACTATCCAACATTTGTTTATTTATATTGTCTGTTATGTCCTTAATAAAATTTGATAGTTTTCTTTACAATATACATTTCTCATCACTTTATTGCTGGGTATTTTATTTCTATTATGAATCCTTTTCCAATTACATATTCTACTGAATTTGTGCCAATGATTAGAATATCTATTTATTTTGATAAACATACTTTTAAAAATATATTTTATCAAAGCAAGATATGCACATATTTTTAAAAAATCAAACAGTACACAAGGGCATAATAATTCTTTTTCATTTCTCAGTTCACCAACCCAGACCAAAAATTTTTACATGTGTTTGTTTTTAGTTATTCCGGTAGTTGCCTACAAAAAAACATGTTTTTCTTACTTTTTCTTGACTTGATGACTGGGGGTACTTTTTGTTGATTCCCTGTTGTCTCTGGCTTTCCTCCCCACTCAATTTGGCTGTATCACATTTTTACCTCCTCTTTTGATGACCTTGGTTACTTTCATAATCTAATACCTAAGGCTGGGCCTAGTGGCTCATGCCTATAATCCCAGCACTTTGGGAGGCCAAGGCGGGTAGATCACGAGGTCAGGAGTTCAAGACCAGCCTAGCCAACATGGTGAAACCCCATCTCTACTAAAAATACAAATATTAGTTGGGCGTGGTGGTACGCGCTTGTAATCCCAGCTACTCCAGAGGCTGAGGAAGGAGAATCGCTTGAACCTGGGAGGCGGAGGTTGCAGTAAGCCGAGATTGAGCTACTGCACTCCAGCCTGGGCAACAGAATGAGACTCAGTCTCAAAACAATACAAAACAAAACAAAAACTAATACCTAAACCTCTGACTAATTAAACTGAAGATAAAATTCTCCATATTCTATTTCATGAAGACAATAGAACCACCACTATTCCATGTACATTTCCTTCCCTCTTTGCCTTCCAACCTGTTAACTGTACTTGTACATTTTCAAGGCTGCTAACATTTGCATTCTATTCGGTAATCATAATTCATTCTTCTCTGCTTTGTCCAAGGATTGACTCTAAAAGCTGAAAACCAATATTTACATCATCATGACTATTTAAATACTATCCACTGAAAAACAAAGTTTTATGCTACAATTAGATTTTCTCATCTATTTCTTTAAAGCCTTGACCCACATGACAATGTTCAAAGGAATTCCCTTTCTCACAGTCCTAGCAACTGTTCAAAATCATGCCACATCTGAGGGTGCTTTATATTTGAAGCATGCTTTCTTGTAAAGTTTGAAATGTTTCTTTCTCCCTTTTCTGATTGTTATTGTTTTTTTTTTTTTTTTTTTTTGGTGGGGGGGTGGTGCAGATGAAGAAATGTATGTTTTCTATGTATACATCATGTCCTTAATTTCCTCCAGCTTCTTACTCAATCCATCTATTACTTAAAATTCATTTCATTTAGTTTGAGGTCTACACACTTCCTTTTCTAATTTGGAGGATCTGCCTCTCATTTGGATCATTCTTATGCAATTTATCTTTCTTTAAGTTTTTTGTTGCATTCTTCTTATGAAATATTTATTTTATTAAATGTAAGAGTTATTTTTAATGCATCTAGTACCTACCTACATTTTGCAAAGTTAATGCTGCTTTTGTTTTATGGATGCAATAGTTTCTTAAATATTTCTGAGAATTTTAATGTTTTTAGGTTTGGTTCTGTTCCTTGAATTTCATACAACCTCAAGAGTCTATTTCTCATGTTATCTTAGATCTTTTTGGTCATATTGCAGGCTTTTAGCAAGTGGTGATTTTTAGCCAGACAGGTCTACAGGCAGGACTGGTCACTACACTCCAGGGTGGGTAAGCCAGTACATGGGAATCAGCCATCTTGCCAGGCCCCCAGAGGACACAAAGGTAGTAGTGGCTCTAAATATGTATGTGTAGGTAGACACTGAACATCAAAGTAGGGGAAGTCTATGATCAGTTACCATGCCACAAAGAAAAAGGGGGAGCAGTGTGCACCTGAACCCTTGCTGAAGAGTCCTTCCCTAACCAGCCTTTCTTTCTTTTCTTTTCTTTTTTTTTCCAGACAGGGTCTCACTCTGTTGCCCAGGCTGGAGTGTAGTGGTGGGATCTTGGCTCACTGCTGCAACCTCCGCCTCCCGGGTTCAAGTGATTCTCATGCCTCAGCCTCCCGAGTAACTGGGATTACAGGCAGGCGTCACCATGCCTGGCTCATTTTTATATTTTTTGGTAGAGACAGGGTTTCACCGCATTGGCCAGGCTCCTAACCAGCCTTTCTAAAGTGGCTGGTCTAAAGTAACCTTCACTTATTCTCACTCTCAACAGCCCTTGTATTTTCTTCATAAAAGGAATTGATAATGTGTTTCTTATTCACTTCTTCATTTGGTTATAGTTTGCCTGTGACACTACTGTATAAATAAACTCTATGAATGCAAAGCCTTTGTCTATCCTGTTCACTGCTATATCCACAAAACACATACTAGTCAATCAATATTTCTTGAAAAAGGTATGAACACTTACATATTCCTCAGAACCAATTCCACTAACAAATCTCAAAGCATAAGAGATGTAAATAACATAATATCCTAATGATATATTTAGGGTAATCAATTTTATATGATTGTAACTTGCAAAATGCTAATTTCATTTTATTTTTACTGTCCTATACACACAAACAAAGTCAAGTATACAACCACATTATTCAGAGGGTAATACAATATTTATGCCTTTCTTTTTTGTTTTTGAGATGGAGTCTCGCTCTGTTGCCCAGGCTGGAGTACAGTGGCATGATCTCAGCTCACTGCAACCTCGGCCTCCTGGGTTCAAGTGATTCTTCTGCCTCAGCCTCCTGAGTAGCTGGGATTACAAGCATGCGCCACCACGCCCAGCTAATTTTCGTATTTTCAATAGAGACGGGGTATCACCATGTTGGCCAGGCTGGTCTCAAACTCCTGGCCTTGTGATCCACCCGCCTCGGCCTCCCAAAGTGCTGGGATTATAGGCGTGAGCCACTGCGCCTGGCCGCTTTTCTAATTTATGAATATCACACTAGTGCAACAGAAGTTGTCACAAATAATTCCAGTGAAGTCATTCAATCACATCTTTAAGATTCATAGATAAAATAATTTCTATTTAATTGGTCAACAGCAAATCCTTGCTAATTGAATGTGAACCTCAAAGATGCAAGCCCCACACAGTCAGTAGTGCAGAGCCAGGTCTGTGATCTAGATCTTCCCTTTCCTGATTCAAGGAAAACACATCTTCCTGGACCTGGGATAGCAAAAATCTGCTGCTCACCAAAGTCGGCTCTCCTCTTTGCCTACTGTGATGGTTAATATTGAGTGTCAACTTGATTGAAGGTTGTAAAGTATTGTTCTTGGGTGTGTCTGTGACATTGCTGCCAAAGGAGATTAACCTTTTGAGTCAGTGGAGTGGGAGAAGCAGACCCACCCTCAATCTGGGTAGGCATCATCTAATCAGCTGTCAGCACAGCTAGAATAAAGCAGGCAGAAGAACATGGAATGAGCAGACTTGCTGAGTTTTCCAATCTCATATTTCTCCTGTGTTGGATGCTGCCTGCCCTTGAACATGAAACTCGGAATTCCTCAGCTTTTGGACTCTTGGACTTACACCAGTGGTTTGCTAGGGGTTCTCTGGTCTTTGGCCACAGACTGAAGGCTACACTGTCAGCTTCCCTATTTTTGAGGTTTTGGGACTCAGACTGGCTTCCTTGCTCCTCATATTGCAGACCGCCTATTCTGGATGTCACCTTGTGATTATGTGAGTCAATACCCCTTAATAAACTCCCCTTCAGATATACATCTATCCTATTAGTTCTGTCCCTCTAGAGAACCCTAATACATTCACCCAGTAGGAGCTGATGTCTCCTAGAATTCTAGAGCCTCCTACATGTGTAGCAATTCTCCAGGCTCAGCAACCCAAGTAGCTGGGACTACAGGCATGCACCACTATGCACGGCTAATTTTTATATTTTTAGTAGACACAGGGTTTCACCATGTTGCCCAGGCTGGTCTCGATCTCCTCAGCTCCAGAAATCTGCCCACCTCAGCCTCCCAAAGTGCTGGGACTACAGGCAAGAGCCACTGCGCCCAGCCTATCTTTTTCTTATGGCTTCAAAATCTTCACAAGCAACATACATCTTCTGAGATCCAAGCCCCTCTTTCTAATTAATTAACTGATATCTTCAAATGTAAGTTGAACTTAGTAACATTGATCTTTGTCTCCCAAACTAGTTCTTCTTTCAATAAGCCATATGGAACCAGCATCTTCCTAATCAACCAAGCCAAGTGCCAGGAAGTCACACTCTTTCCTGCCCCCACACCTTCCCAGTCAACTAGTCAAGCCCTGTGGAGTCCATCTCCTTAATATTTCTCATGTATCTCTCCATTCCCCCATCCCTCTTCCAGCCATTCAAAGTTATCTAGCACCTGGCTCACTATTTAACAACAGTAATAGAAGAGGATTTCAATTTGGAGTTTACACTAATGTATATAAAATGGCAAACTGTGTAAGTAAACTAATCCTATCACTCAGTGAAAAACTGCAAACTCAGTGGAAAATTCTTTCCTTCAAGTTAATAAAAAAAATGTAAGAGACTTACTTAAATGGTGTAAACAAAAATGGTAAAGTAACTTCTTTTTTCTGAGTCATTTTCACCTGGGAACCAAGTATGAAAATATTACAAATGAGAAAAAAATGAATTTCATTTTTAAATATAAACATCCATTAAAATGATTCTTTAGGGATGGTTAACCACTTTGAAAATAAATGGAATTTTATGTTACTATATTGCTTCATAAATATTTAAAGAAAAATTTAACATTTTCTTACTATCTCAATAAGCTGAGAATTAAACATATCAATCTTGCAAAATAACATACTGTAATTAAAACTGTACTTCCTTAACTCTGAAAATAAAACAAGCCAAACCGCTTATTCTTAAAAGCGTTAAGAATAACAGAAGGTTTCAGTCAAAGAGTCACCTCTTTTAACTCTTAAGGAATCTCATAACGTACACGGAATGACAAGAAATGTTGCAATCTCTAATAAGACTTCTATGGGGCAAATTCTAATAGTTAAAGAATTGACTTGCAGTCGTTGTAAGCATACGTGGTAATCTTACATTCAGTCATACTCCTCAAAGACAATTTGATGCCCTCAGACTAAGCCATAGAACCTACACTTCAGAAATGTGAAACATAAGTCAAATACGTAAAATTTAAGGGTAAATTTACAGGGAAGTAGTTAAAAAACAAAATCAAGTATTTCCCTTAATATATTCAATATTTAAATTGTAGTACTGTCCATTTTTGTGTGTGCCTTTTTAAATTTTTTTTACCTTGAACTGTTCAAGAATCTGTACTGCATTTGTAAACATGCTCTCTGCTTTGAAGAGATCAGTGTTGTTAAGATAATCCACAGGAAGGATTCCCTGCAAATAACAAACACCAGCTTATTGATAGTATTCAGACAGCTCAGGCTATTCTTATAAAACAAAACAGACTGAAAAGCAATAAAGATAAGGCATATGGACAAATAAATAATTGAAATAGTTAAATGAAAAATCTTTTTAAAACTATAACTGAAAAATGTTCTATTATTTTTTTCATAAAGTAGATGTATTAAGATAAGCAAAGCAAGAGATGAATTAAATTCACTAACACCTGGCATTGGCTGAGAGATAACTATGTTCTAGGCAGTGAACTGAGTGCTTCACACACAAAAAACAATTACTATGGTAGGCCACAGCCAGCCTACTTAAAATGAAAGACTTCAGACATATCAGACTGTACTGTACATAATAAGAGTAAGGACTATTCTGTTAAACTTTTGTTTCATTATACATATACACAAACACTATGACTGTTGGGGTCATATTACTCAGCATTCTGGGTTAAATAACATTATTTTTTAAGAGTACATTTGATTTTGAAGAGCTAATAAGAGTGGCTGGTTGAAATAGTTATTTTCGGCATTTCCGTATGCAGGGCCCATTCTTAACAGCATTACTATTTTCTGTTGAGAAATCTTGCCAATTAGATACAGCATGTTAGGTTTATAATCCAGGGACTTGCTGATTACAACCCAGGCTAGACCATCTGGAATATGACTCCTGATAGTCAAGGGATAGAAACTAAGGTATAATGCTACTCTACCCTCATGTCAGTGCCCTGAGAACAGCTCTGCCATGGGATCATGGCTGTGGTTCCTTCTTCCAAGTCTCCAGATATCCTGGTTCCAGGTTATTCCAAGCCTGGTTTTCAAGCACCACTTTGTTTCAGCAAATCACCAATATCTTTTCAATAACTTCCCTTTAAACGAAGTCAGTTTTTGCTCCTTGTAATAAAAAAATTACTTACACATTTCTACCACTTACAACCAGAATACAAAGATATAAATCATACACATTTTAGAAAATTAAAGTATTTAAAGAAAAGCTATTTGGCTCATGTTCCATGTTACAGAATGTAATACACAAGCAATTATGAGGTACTGCATATTTAGAAATAAATATACAGGAATATATAGTTTTAAATGTAATCAAAGATCATATAAGCTGGAAGCAGTGGTGCATGCCTGTTTTCTCAGACACTTGGGAGGCTGAGACGGGAGGACTGCTTGAGCCCAGAAGTTCAAGACCAGCCTGGGCAACACAGCAAGACCCCGTCTAAAAAAACAAAAAAACACAAAAAAAGACTCCCAGATTATTCAGAAACACATAAAAAAGTAAATTTTACTGTGCAATAGTTTTTTTTATACTGAGAGTTGATAATAAAATTTTATTCCTTACCACTGAGTTAAGAGGAAAGGGAACTCCAATAAGGGAAGTCATCAATGGTGCAATATCAGCCTACAAATAAAAAAGCTCAATTCTAAGAAGTCTATGGACATCAACAAAGAAATTAAATAATGTAATACAACCATATTTTGGAATATAACCATGATATTTGTTATAATCAGTTACCTTCAAACATGTATTTAATATAAAAAGATATTAATCTCTAAAAGTGTCATTTGCTAGACGTATATGAATCTATAAAAAAAATTTGAAAAGAAACCAGTAAAAGCCCTAAATGTAAAACACACTAAAACAAAAAATTACTTATCCTATTAGCTAAGAATTTGACCATTTTATGTAACAGTTTTTCAGTATTATACAAGGATGCCTTATTTAGACATAAAATGAATATCAAGAGTAGACTTTAACTGGAGAAATGTATATATTAACTAGAAAAACAAAGTATCAGAAGGAGGTTTGACCAGCCAGTGATGTCCAGAAAAGACATAAACCAGAGAAGAGGCTCTTTAGTCAAAAGATCCCAAATACCATTTTGGATATCTCCTCTTCAAGGTCATTTTCTTGGAAGACTTGTTCATCTTTTTTCTCTCTTCACTTCCTCACCTTCCCATCACTCTTCTGCCCACTGTGGCTCACTCTGACCTTTTATCATTCCATAGACTGCTCTCTCTAAGAGAGCTAACCACCCATTTTCTAAATCTAATTGACTATGTTTATATAAGTCCTTATAATTTTCCAGGCAATGAAGTACTCGGAATTGAGAATGCCCAGCTTCAAATTTTCAGGCAGGTTTTTTAACCCTCCAATTGCTCGATTTCTTTATCAGTTAAAAAAATAAATACAAGTTTTTCCCTTGTATTTATGACAGGAGGTATGACAGGATTAAATGAGATAAAACTTATAAAGTACTTGGCACATAATAAGCCTGTGATAATGATAGCTACAAGTGCTGCTGGCATTACTAGACCTTTCAGCAGTATGGCATAGGCCACTCCTTTCTTGGCCTCAACACCACACAGCAGAGTTTCCTCTATCTCACTGGCTCCTCCTTTTCAGATACCTTCACTACTCTCTCACTTAAAGTTGGAATTCATCAAGTTTGTTCCCAGGCTCTCAATCTTTCTCACTTGCTACTATTTAGACTGTCCTCCAGGTACCATCCTGCAGAAAACTGGAAATCTCCAAAGTCTTTCTAGTCACCTTTTCCTTTTCCCTCAGAATCCACTGTCAGCCACCTCTCATCTCTTCTCCACGCTGCAGCCAGGGAAATTCTCTCACACACAAAAAACCACATCATGTCACTCTCTGGGCTTCAAACTCTTCAAGGATTCTTTGAACTTTCAGAATTAAGTTCACAAGGCCCATGAGACCCTGAAGGGTCTGTGCCTCCCTTCTTCTGCCTCACATCACCCCATGGCTTCTATTGCTGTATAACGGCTTTCTTCAAGACCCTTTAATACACCATGTAACCTCTCACCAGAACTTAGTGTATGCATTTCCTCTGCCTGAAAAGCCCTCCTCTTACTGCCTTGGCCTGCTAATTCCTGTTTATTCACGAATCTTAGCTCAGTCCTCAACTTCTCAGGAAGACTTTGCTGACCACAGTATATCACATACATCCACTCTACAGTCTCACTGCTGCACAAATCTCTTTTGTAGTAGTTACCATAGCTTCAAGTTTACATGTATTTGTACAACAGACTGATGAGTATCTGTTCTTACCCCTAAGGTATAAATTTCCCAGGACAGGGATTAAGTCTGCCTTTACTCACCACTAAATACTTACACTTAGTACAAAGTTGAAACACACCACAGACACATCACAGTGTTAGTAAAAGGAATGAATAGAAGAAGAGATTCTCATTTGATGAGATCTGAAGCAGGAATGTTCGCCAACAGACTGACAATTCAGAGAGCAGTAACTGAATCTATGTTCAATTGCTGATTATGATCTGGTCTGGCTATGAATAAGAGACGTTCTTGTTTTGTGATCTTCAAGTCATTCCTGTCTTTTTGACAGTGATTTTTAATTGCAAATTAATAAATTGCTATTCTGACTTTAGGTTCATGTTCATTTACTTGGGTAGTGTGCATCTATCCTGGGAGAAGACTATTCTCATTATGCTGGAAAGAAACAAGTTTCTACAGCCACAGGTCTGAAAGTGAGACCCTAGACCTTGGTTTGTCCACCACAGTAAGTAATCTCAGCTTGTGTGGTGACCTGGAAGGCAAGATACTCCTGCCACTTTGGAAGCCATATCCCAATGATGCTATACCTTCTATAAATAGCGAAAATGGCTATTAAAGTAGCATGTGTTTAACAATGACAATTCTGTGCTTCATATGTACCGACAATGCTACTAGTCTAACTTTATCAGACTGGCTATACATTTTCCTCTAACAGAAGGTTTCTAGCTGAGTCATTTATAATCTCATCCCTTTTTCCCCATTGCATTTGTAAGGTTGCTGGTTAGAAGTAAAGGTAAAATATGTGTTAACAAAAAGAAAATGTAACTGACATACTATAGGAAAGAAATCCATAACCGGAATTTTAATAGATCTGTGCTTAAATTAAGCAATACAATCATGAAAAGCAATCACAGAAATTTAACAGGCATGCAAACTTCAATTTACATAACAAATAACTATCCAATGTTATTTGGAAGAAGTCTTTTATTTTCACTTGAAGTTTTGTTTGTTTTGCCACAAGAGAGATTAGTTGAGCTAAAATATTTGCACTAAAAGAATTCCCCTTAGTAACTGAAATGTTTTGAAAAAGAATTTGTCAATATTATCTATTTTTTATAGTCTTTGACTAACCTCCTTATAGAAGATAAAATTAAATTTGAATGTAATAAAATCGAAATGGATACCTGATTGACATCTAGCCTCTTCCAGTTCTCCAATCTCCACTCTGAAAGATAAAATCAGACACAAGATCTGATGTTAAGATTTAAAAAAGAATAAATCATTTGATTTTAGGAGTGCCCAATACTTACGGAAAACATAGGTATTAGAAATGTCTATTTTAAGCCAAGTATGAATAAAAATCATGCTTAAAGGCAAAGGTATATTTTTTTAAATAATTTTTTAAAAAGTAAATATTTGGTGTTTCCTGTGATGATTTATTAAGCTTCTTAAATGCTCTTTGGGAGATAATTGTTTCAAAATATCAGAGGCTGAGGAGGGAAAGATGGAAATGAAAAAGCACAATGGTAACAACTGTCAGCATTGACAACTCATGACAATCCTGTTCGAGAGAGTTATTAAAGCAATTGATAGGAAGTTAATTAATTCAAGCTTCTCTTTTTTTCTGTGATGGCAGTTGCTCCCAAAACACTTAAAACTGTAGTTGCGATATTCCTGTGGTCACTAATCACAAATGTTAACATAGTATATTGAGTTATTATTAAAATTGCCTTCAAAGATAGGCTCATTCTTCCATTTTGCTACACATAAATTCAGAAATTGCATCAAACAGAAATCGAAACAAGTGATTATGACAGACCAAGTTTTGATTTAATGGCTTTAGGATATACTGCCAAAAGAGTTATAAGATATTGTATAATAAAATTTCATTCAATAAGCTAATTAAAGTTTAAAAATGTGTTTCTGACTCTACTAGTCAACTGCCAAAAATTCACAATAATCAGTTGATGAAAAAGTGCACATTCTTCTCTAAAATATATATTTAATATTCATATGAGAAAAAATGCATTTATTTTGTGACAATTCTTGAAATCATGTGATTCTAAAACATCAATTCAGTGAGAAATCAAATGCCAAAATAAAGTTAAATCTCATAAATACAAACATACTATTTATCCTACTTTCTATTTTGATCCAATCTAATCCATTTATCACAGAGCAGTCAGAAAGGTAGCTCCCATGGCAAACTGGAATGTTGGCATGATGCTCTCCACCAGCACTTACAAACATAGAAGAAATCGCCCTCTGAAAAATGCACCATGACTTACTGAAGACATGCTATTGAGTGCATCATTCACTGTGCTCTTCTGACTTCATTAGGGCCTAGGGTTGAAATAGCTCAGTACTACCTCTTGCTTTTTATCTAATAGAGATATCTTGTAGGTAGTGTGATTTTATAACTGATAGTATATACTTTGCTTGAGTTGAAAAATCTCAATCAAACTGATAATTTACCTCTATGAAACCTTAAATTTCCTCTTATTTAATTTTTATTTACTCGACCTCACATTCAAATTAATTAATAAATGAATAAAAGAACATTGAAAGTTCAGTGTATCAGTTGAGACATTCAGAAAGGTCTAGTTATTAGCAGTGGTGTGCTGGGAAGGGTTCAACAAATGGCTCTTTGAGAAGAGAAAAACCAACAATCCCTTGTAGTGTTTGCATAGAAACAGTAACGGCACAAATGTCAAAATGAGGGATTTACAACTACAATTTGAAAAGTGATTTCTTAAAAAATTAAACTTTGTTCTTATTTTAAGAGGCTGTATTTATAAACACAGTAAAGAAATGCTTGTACCTTTCAAAAATGAATCATCAAATTGCTGAGCTGATACTCTTTGGGGATAATTGATTCCGGCTCCCCAAGTGACTAAAGGAGTTAAAGTCTCTGAGGGATGGCCAGCCCCATGGGAACCTACAAACAAGATACCAAGAAAAATAAGACAAATATAGAAGAACTAACTTACAACTAAATATTTTTTAAATAGTTTGTTTTGAAGAGTTGATCCATATATTGTTAATTATAGTGACTACATTACCAAATGGTTACAATCTTTTATGACAATTAGTTTGGCAATATTCCTATAAAGCAAGTTAGAGAAACAACAACAAACAGGCAAAAACTAAAACAAAAAAACCAGAATGCCTGCTGAGTAACTATGTTTGAAAGAATAGAAATAATAACAATAAGACATGGAAGAAATGTTGCTGCTGCCAGAGTAGCACTGCAGACAGGAAGAACAGAGAGCTCCCTTGGGCAGTAACCACCCAAGCTTGGGGCAAGCAGTAGAGACTTAGTCTGTTCTGGAGAAGATGGCAAGGTCTCCGGGTCTTTTTCTTCCAGGCCACTCTGGCAGGTAGAGCCAAAAGAAGTCCTTTATAAAGTGGAATTCAAATCACTAGAAATTCATATTGTGATTTGCTTTTGAAAAAAAATTTTCATCTTTGCTTTATTTTGTTCTCTGTGCACACATTGCATTTGCCTTGGGAATCTCACAGGGTGCACAGGCTTATCCGGGACAGAATTTCAGCAGCCATCGGTCCCTCAGTAATACCATCTTAACACCACTCCCTCTGCCAACATATACACTTAATTCTCTGTAGATAAATAATAGTTACTTTTTATTTTCTTCTCCATTTTCCTCTAGTTTCTCATTTTTAAATGAGAATATATTCATTTTTTAGTTAGAGAAAATATTTTTAATGTAAGATCAGTTGTTTTTTAGGCTAACATTTTAAGCACAAAATTATGTGCTAGACACTTTTTATATACCAAGACATCTAATCCTCTCAATATCATAAAATTTTTGCCAGCTACATTTATCACTACTTTAATTGTAAGGTACATATCAATTAAAGACACACTAACCCCAGTCTGTCATTCCATGGTCAGAGGTAAAGATAAATGTTGTTTTCCCATCATTTCCATAGAAATGGTTAAACATAGACACGATTTCTTTAACTCCATCATCAACTTTTTTAATATTATCCTTATAGTCTCTATGTATAAAGAAACAGAGGAACAAATTAAACTAATTTGGAGAAATCAAATGTATTCAATGTGGATTTATTACATTCAAAATCAGTAACTTCTGAAATGCTTTTAGATTTCATCTTAAATATTTTAAAATCAGAGCACTCTAGATTGTTGAAATAATTTTTTTCTCCTTTTAATGAAGCAAAATAACCCAAAATAGTTTTCAAAAATGATTTAAAAGGAGGGGACTGATTAACAAATATATTTTAATAAACCCTTTTAAGTCCTAAATGAGATAGATGACTTTCATGTCTCTCACTCTCACTACATAAACTATACTCTTCTGGCCAAATTAAAAGTATCATTTCAAGTATAGAATATTTTCATTCCCTAAAGTACTTGTGATATAAAATATAATAGCACGCTTTGAACACATTATATTTGAGATTGCCATACAAGTGAACAAGGTTCTTTCAATACGAATATTCCATCAATTACAACAGTGCCTCACGTTTAAGAAGGGGATTGTGAGGTATTCATTACTGGTAGCTAACCCAATAGGTTTTACAGCTACTGTTAGGCTAATCTAAACCAAATGCAAAATAAGAAATAAGAGTATAACATGGTATCTTCCTTTTACTTATGGTCTTCAAAAGTGAGAAAAATATTTGCTGTTATATATAAGGAGTGTTACTGAATTATGGTATACAAAAATTTATACAATTTATTTGCTAGATACAATACTAATTAAACGGAATACACAAGGAATAGATAATTACATCTTTTGGTGATACAAAAGTTAATACCATAGAATGCTTTTATTTTCAAGATTCACTGAAAATATTTCTAAAATATATAGATATTTTAGATAATTTTTTTCTCTGCTTCAGTAAATGAAGATTATGGAATATGTACAGGATATATTTTACTTATATTGATGTGTCATCTGGATACAGCACATATGATTTAAACCACTACATCAGAAATCTCATATAATCAAGAACTTAATATACATTACAGTAGTTATTTAAAATATTAGCTCTGTTGTTATAATTCCAAAGAAAACATTATAATAATTTAAAAGTTCAATAGAATAGATGTTTCCCCTAAAAAATACAATTAAACATAGCATGCATTAAATTACCTTGAGGATGGTCGATGAGCATGTCCATTTGTATCTATTCCTAATAAATGTAAGAAAAAAACTATTTTCTCTTCATTTATTTTAGAAAACAAAGACTGGTTGTTCCTGGCATGATGAAAGAAGTCCTACATATAACAAATGAGTTAAAAATATTTAGTTAATTTGTTTTATTTTAAAAATAATACTGATGAAAACATTTAAATTTATGCATAAGTACAAAATTAAATTATCTCACGTTATTTAAATCTGTGACCTACCAACACAACGTCTTTGCTATTAGCTCAGACATCTATGTTCAATGAGTTAGCTGTTTGTTATAAGAAGGCCAAAAAAAGGTGTTACAAAGGGGATCGGGATCATAATTTCATAGAGATCTCATAATGTTGTTAATCTCACATCTAACTTAATAAAATACAGCAGATTGAAGACATATTTTGGCAAGAGCCAAAAATAAAATAGTAATAGTGTTATCAGTTTAAGAATCATTTATTATTTTTATATATTTCAGAACTGGACCACTTCTCATTGTCCTGTGTACTACCAACCTAGTCCAACCATAATCTCCAATTTAGAACATTGCAAATAGCCTCCTCATTACTTCCTTTACCCCAACAAGAATGTGTTCTTCAAATCATGTAACAGAAAAGCATCAAATTCATAAAATACCACTTGGCAGGGTGAGGCTGGGAATAATTAATTAAAATAAAATTTGAAGATTATTATGCTAATTTAATAATGATAAACTAGATTCATAAACCCTTCTAAGGCAAATGATTCACCCTGTATTCATATATGCATGAATATGGGTTCAAAACTATGAAGACTACTTTTAAATTATTTTAAAATAAGTTAACAGGCTATCTAAGATACATCTTTGTTGTTCACATAAATGCCTTTAACTGTAGAAGATGTTAACTTTTAACAAGAGATATTTAATTTTTCAACAAAAGTCTGAAGTATTTAAGTATTTTTTTCAAATAATTCTTCATTACTATGTTAAAAAATACAAATGGTGCAATTAGAGAACTAGCTATTCAAGAATAGAAATAAATATAATATGTAACCTGCTATCATCTGTCTCAAAAGTATAAAATTGCCCCCTAACTTTCATATACATTATAATTAACCCCTAAGAAAATTTAAAAACTAGATAAAAATGATAAGTTCTTTAAGAGAAAAGAATTAAAAGTTAAACACATAATTGAAAGCTGACAAAAACAAAAAACTGAGCAAATGACTTGAATTATATCTATAATTTGTTCTATGGCTGGTACAATATATTCAGCTACGTAATCCTTTCTTGGAGCTAGATGTGCTCATCCTATCCTTTCTTGCAGCTAGATGTGCCTTTGTGGTTTTGGCCAATAAGATTTAAGTCAAATATTTCAGTCTTAAAGCTACGTGGGTCTAAGGCTCTTTGAAATAAATATAATTCAGTAGGAAAGATCCTTTTTTCTTCTTCATATTGTTGACCTAAAACACTAACATAAGGGCAGGAACTCCAAGGGTATCTTGAGTCATGACATAACCTTGAAGACAAAACTCACGCTCTGAGGTTAGAGGAAAACTTCAGGAGACTGAGTGTCAATGTCACTGTGGAGCCAATATAGCACCCTGGACTGCATCAATGCTCAGCTGCCTACTGCTGGCATTATCTTTACTTAAGACAGAAGTAAACTTTTATTTTCGTCCCTATTACACAGGTATGATCTAATCTAAGTTAGTATACTTATTCATGTACCAAACAATTCTGATAGGGGAATTGTTGTTGTTGTTTGAGACAGGGTCTCTATCGCCCAGCCCAGGCTGGAGTGCAGCGGCACAATCTTGGCTCACTGCAACCTCTACCTCTGGGTTCAAGTGATTCTTGTGCCTCAGCCTCCTGAGTAGCTGGGATTACAGGCATGCACCACCATGCTCAGCTAATTTTTTTGTATTTTTAGTAGAGACAGGGTATCACCATGTTGGCTAGGCTGGTCTCAAACTCCTGGCCTCAAGTGATCCATCCACCTTGGCCTCCCGAAGTGCTAGGATCACAGGCGTGAGCCACTGCGCCCAGCCTCTGATAGGGGTTTAAAGTTAACAGTGTGAAAAAGTCAGTATCTCTGCCAACAAGATGTATATTGAAGGGGAATATGTCAATGTATGAACAGTTACAGTATAGCACAATAAAGTATTAAGGGAACATAGAGGAAGGTTATCTAAGTCAAAGCAGAAATAGGGTAAAGCAAAGAGAAGTCACAGAAGACATAATAGAGAAGATGATGCACGAACTGAGATTTTTAAAGTGAATAGATTCAACCCAGGTGAATCTTTGAGGCCATTATACTAAGTGAAATAAGCTAATCACAAAAAGACATAGACTGTATGATACCACTTATGATATAAGGTGCCTAGAGTAGTCAAATGCATAGAAATAGAAAGTAGAATGGTGGTTGTCAGGGGTTGGGGGAGGGGGAAATGAATAGTTTTGTTTGTTTGTTTTGAGACAGAGTCTCACTCTGTCGCCAGGCTGGAGTGCAGTGGCACGATCTCGGCTCACTGCAACCTCCACCTCCCGGGTTCAAGCGAGTCTCCTGCCTCAGCCTCCCGAGTAGCTGGGACTACAGGCATGTGCCACCACGCCCGGCTAATTTTTGTATTTTTAGTAGAGACGGAGTTTTACCATGTTGGCCAGGATGGTCTCCATCTCTTGACCTCGTGATTCACCCACCTCGGCCTCCCAAAGTGCTGGGATTACAGGCGTGAGCCACTGCGCCCGGCCAGAGTTATTGTTTAATGGGTACAGAGTTTGTTTTGCAAGATGAAATATTCTAGAGATTAGTTGCACAACAATATGAATATACTTAACATTACTAAATTACAGATGCTCCTCACTTACAATGGGGTTATATCCCAATAAACCCATCCTAAATTGAAACTATTGTAAGTCAAAAATGCATGTAATATACCTGTTCAGTAGTTAGACAGGCATGAGTGGGGCAAGAGAGAGGTCTTCCCTAACCCACCAGGAATGTCAGGTGATGATTCAGCAATTATCACACTGCCTCTCTAAAAGTAGTAGATTGGCAGCTGGCACCAGGGAGAGGCCATTTCCTGATGGTCCACACTTGCTGCACTAAAGTGTTAACTGAATGCAAGCACCAGAGAGATGCATTCTCGGGCATGTGCATTAAGAGACCAAATGGTGTAGTATGCCTGTCAGGGGGCACTCCACCAGAAAAGGAAAGAAAGCCTCGGATGGGTGTGTGTACAACTTTCTAAACACACTGCATGCTCACCTTCCAACATTAAGGAGGGCACTGCGCATGTGGGCGCCCCACCCTAAGGGAAGAATCATGGAAAGGGGCCAGCCTATAAAGTCCTAGGATCAAGATTAAACACTGCACTTGACCTCGGTGCTCACTTCTAGGCATACTTCCCATTCTCTCCTGTTCTAAAGCTTTTGTAAATAAAATTCCACTCCTGCCTTGGTCTCTTCTTCTACCTTATGGCCCTAGTCAAAGTTTTTCTTCTGGGAGGTAAGAATTGAAGTTGCTGCAGATCCTTACGGATTTGTTGCCAGTAATTCAGATACCTTCCGCCAGTAACATACCTAACCAACCAAACATCATAGCTTAGTCTGGCCTACTGTCCACAAAGAGTCAAACTCTATAAAATACTTGAAGAGATTTATTCTGAGCCAAATATGAGTGACCATGGCCCATGACACAGCACTCAGGAGATCCTGAGAATATGTGCTCAAGATGGTTGGGGTGCAGCTTGGTTTTATACATTTTTGGGAGACATGAGACTTCAACCAAATATATTTAAGAAATACATTGGTTTGGTTCAGAAAGGTGGGACAACTCAAAGTGGGGATTGGGGGGAAATTTAAAAACTTTCTGGTTGGCAATTGGTTGAGTTTCTCTAAAGACTTGAGATCAAAACAAAGGAATGTCTGGGTTAAGATAAAAGACTGTGGAATCCAAAGTTCTTATTTGCAGAGGGACCCTTCAGATAGTAGGTTTCAGAGAGAATAGGTTGTAAAATGTTTCTTATTAGACTTTAAGGTCTGTGTTGAGGTTAATGCCAGAGAGGTATAATGAGGCATGTCCGACACCCACCTCCCCTCATGACCTGAATCAGCCTCTCAGGTTGCATTTTAAAAGCTTTTAAAAGCGCCCTGGCTGAGAAAGTTCATTGAGATGCTTGGGGGGGTGGTGCTTAGAATTTTATTTTTGGTTTACACTACCTTCAACATGCTCAAAACATTTACATTAGCCTACAATTGGGCAAAATCATCTAACATAAAGCCCATTTTTTGATAGTGTTGATAATGTGAGATAAGTGAGATAATAATTACTATTTCATGTAATTTTTGAATACTATACTGAAAGTAAAAAACAAAATGGTTGTATGGGTACTCAATGTATGGTTTATACTAAATACGTATGGCTTTTGCACTGGCGGAAAGTCAAAAGAATCAAAAGTTAAATCACTGTTAAGCTGGGGACTGTCTGCAAACACTTAAAATGCTTAAGACAGTAAATTTTGTATTTTGCATTTGTATTTTTTTTACCACAATTACAAAAAACAGGTGAGTAGAAAACTGCATGGATCTGGAAACTGTTTGGCTTGAATTAAGCATAAGTCTCTAGCCAGGATATGCAGTTCAAAAGTAAAACCCTTAACTCACTCTCTGAGACCTGGCTCCCAGGCAGTCCTCCTGCCACACTAACCTCCCTTCTTTCACTTCCTCAAATCCATTATGCTGACTCTTGACCAAGATTTACATAACGCTGCTGGCCTGCAATACCTTTCCATACCAATCCATCCCTATCCATTTCTTTGTCTCCTATACCTGTTCTGAGATTATCTCAAACCTCTTGGCCTTCCTTTTCTGAAGATACATTCTTGGTCTGTATTTTTCCTTCACATCACTTACCAATGCTGATGACTTCATATTTTCATTATAACTTGGTTAATATATATCTACCATATTTTATGAAGAAGTCATGTGCAAATCTTTTTTTCTGTTCACTACCGTGTCAAGACTAGTAGTGTTGAAATAAAGAAAGGAAGAAAGACATGAAAATCAGGCCAGCTACCAGCTAAATATGTACATTCGCAAGGAATCAATTCCATGATTTTGGAGGGATTTTAGCTACACATATGAAATTAGAAGCCAAAGGCTTTCATGCAGATATTAATATTAGTACATTATGTTAAGAAGTGATGATTAGCAAAATAATTTGCTAATCATTTTCTTAAAGAGATTTTATTTAAGGTGAAAGTTTTCCCTGTTGACAAAAGTATATATTAAAAGTAAAAAGAAAATTTCAAGGGAAAAGATCCTTGGAAAAAAATAGGGTTTAGTCATGAATTTTAGAGCACTCAATTTCTGCTAAGCAAATACAAAGAAAAAGGCAGATATATACTGAGGAGTACATTTACAAACAAAAATGGCTATATCATGGAGAAGTCCACAAAGTCAGTTCAAAAGACACTATTAGAAAAAAGAAGTGTCAATCAAAGCTTCTTATAATGGATGAATTATGAGTTGTTACTTGGAGATGAGGAATAATGCACTGGTAAAAGAAGAGAGACATTGTCCACAATTGAGATTTTTCACACAATTTTTGAGAATATAAATTATATTGTATTCCTCATGAAACTATAATTATCACTATAAAATGTTCAAAAAACTCTAGTACTTAAAGAAACCATAGATTTTTATTATGATCAATTTGCTAATTTGTTTTTGCCTATATAATCTGCTTATCTAATTTTTCTTTAAAGTATATTTTTTTTAAAAAATCATATACTTTGTTATTATAAATGTATTATATTTGAACAGCATTTTCCCAAAGGCTTTCATATATCTCACATGGTCCATTACTACAAGAGACTGATTCCAAGGTCAATGAAAGATCAAAATTTACCCAGGATGAATCACAAACTAGAAATGAAAAACAGGTTTCCTAAATCCTAATCTAGGGCTCATTTTACTAAAGAAACAAAGAAGTTTAAAACTTCTCTTGTTTATTGAGAATGTGTAATTTTTTATAATTAAATCTTAGAATTCAGAACAGTGTGCTACAATATAAAACTTTTAAAGCTCATGCAAACAGAAAAAACTTGAAATACAGTCTCCAATACTTCAGATAAAAATATGCTTTTTGTATATTAACCACTCAATAGCACAAACCTTAACATTATCAAAAACCCACGTATCCAGTTTTGTTGCATCTTGAGCACCAAAATCCTCTCTTTTAGCATCATAACTGTATGTATAAACGTGGTCTCCACTAGCACCTGAAAAGGAAATTTGGAAAAAATAATTTTTTTACAAAATCTTTTAAACTATCATAAAATATGAGATAGTCATTCACAGATTTTTGTGAGTAACCAGAATTTTCACAAAGCATTGTTCATTATGATGGGGAAGAGAAAAATGGGAGGAATAATTAACATTTATGTATATTATGTCCTATGGACCATGCTACATACTTTAATGTATTCTATTGCTTTTTGTCCTCAAAAATTACATATTTTAATTTCACAGATACACTATATGTTAATTAACACACCAAAATCACAACTCTAATAGCAATATAACAAAAATAAGCACAATAGTTGTCTCCCTTTAAGGATTAAACCATTCAAAACATGTGTACCCCTTAGAATGCTACAATCTAAAATAGATGAAGATGTGTGGTGTACAAACCTTCTTAACATAAGAAGAAAATTCAAATATTTCACTGCTCTTATTCATAAACTATGCATATTTTTCTCAACTTATAAGAGAATAAATATTGCTTATTGCCAAAGAGTTTGAAGGGGTTAACAGATATAATAATCTCATACATTTGTAAGACTGTATTAAGAATCTAATCAGTTTAGTGAATTTCTGAGTTTGATAGGCTCTTGCAGGTAATAAGAAAGAGATATGACTAGCGTGATAGCTCACACCTGTAATTCCTGTATCTTGGGAGGCCGAGGCAGGTGGATCACCTGAGGCTGGGAGTTCAAGACCAGCCTGGCCAACATGATGAAACCCCATCTCTATTAAAAATAGATGTGGTGTGTGGTATATGTGCGCCTGTAATCCCAGCTACTCAGGGGGCTGAGGCAGGAGAATCACTTGAACCAAGGAGGCGGAGGTTGCAGTGAGCTGAGATTGTTCCACTGTGCTCCAGCCTGGGCAACAAGGGCAAAACTCCGTCTCAAAAAAAGAAAAACAAAAACAAAAAGAAAGAGATATAATAAAATAATACAATCTTTATAGCACCAGTTCAGCTCTAATGACCCTATTCCACAGCTCAAACATTCTACTTCCCACATCCCAAATAAAAAGATCTGACTGGGTTTGTTGCTCACTATAAGATAGGGAACATTCCTATTAGACTATCTCTAATTCAATTATTGGTCCTGTCCCATCCATTGTAGCCAGAAACAAGAATGTTAGTTTGATAAGCCATAGCAACTTAATCTATCCTTACCACCACCAGCTCCCAAAAAAACTAAACTGCTTTCCAAAGAAGGCAATATATAAATGGCAAACAGTTTGGGGCTTTTTGGTCCGCCCAGTATAATAATGTTCTATGACTATCATCTGTAAAATTCTCAATATATATTTTGCTTCCTGGACACGTAATAATCTTCAATAGTTCCCATTATTTTAATTACACTCATGACTAAGTATGTTATAAATCCTTTCTGATAAGTGAAATGATCAATCATTCTGTTCCCACTTAAAAGCATTTAATGACATGAAATTCATCCAACTGATTTTAGAATATAAATCAATTTTCTATTTAAGAGATGTCCCAATGTTTGCAGAATCATGCATATAAACAAACAACAAATCTAAATGCTATATTCAATATATTAAATATCAAATTAAATAAATTATATGTTAAATGCCATCTATATTAAATGCCAAAATATATGGCATATTCAATATATTAAAATAGGAATTATAACTATATATTTTAACACTTAAATCTTTTGTTTTTTTTCTTTTTGAGACACGGTGTTGCTCTGTTGCCCAGTGCAGTGGCATAATCATGGCTCACTGCAGCCTCAACATTCCAGGCTCTCAAGCACTCTTCCCACCTCAGCCACCTGAGTAGTTGGGACTACAGGCACATGCCACCACACTCAGCCAATTTTTTGTTTGTTGTAGAGATGTGGGTCTCACCTTGTTGCCCAGACTGGTCTCCAACTTCTGGAGCTCAAGTGATCCACCTGCCTCAGCCTCCCAACGTGCTGAGATTACAGGTGTGAGCCACTGTGCCCAACCAATGTTTAAATCTTCATATGAATATCCACTAACTTTTAAAATGATTTACCAAAGTATAATGAACCACACCTCAACATCACCATTTATAATGAAGTTATGTGAAAAGTGCTATGCCAAATATTTCACATGAATTACATAATTTAATTCTAAAAATAAACCTATGAGACGGAAACTAATATTATCACATTTTATAAAAAGGAGATTGAAGCTCAGAGAAGTTATATAAATTGCTCAAGATTATATAGCTGTTAAGTGATAGAGCCATATACCATTTAATTGAATCCAAAATACTATCTAACTGTATGATGTACCACTATTTCAAGTATAACTAAGAAGGAAAAAAACAATGCCAATTAAACAGACACATCTATCACTGTAATTAAATATCCCTATTTCAGAAATGTTAAAAATGTAAAAGTCTGTGTAAAAATCAACAAATATAGTATGTATATAAAAACAGAAAACTACCATATTGACTTATTCCCTATTTACTATTGGAGGAAACATAATCAGTGACTCTTACCTTTGGCAAACATAGGCAGGATATCTGGGCTTCCCCAGCTCCATGTGTATTTACTTTCATTAAAAAGAGAATCAAATTCTACAGGATTTTCCTTCCATCCTTCAGAAAGCAAGCAAGCAGTAATAGTAATATATACATGGTACAATAAGCCCCTGAAGAACTATTCTTCAAATAATAACAGTCAGTGAACAAATGCAAAATAGTAGATTTTATATTATATATATTATACCACTATTATAAAAAAAACTAACAATAGATAATTTACTTCTTAATGAAATATAAAATTATTTTTGAACTTTCAAGAATAATATCTAGGAAAATTATGCTTCCATCCAACCCAAATTCTTTCAATAACACAGGATAATGAAATACTAAAGCTTCATTCTGGAGTCAATACCAGTGGGTGTTCATGTCAGTAAGGCATGCTAAAACATTTCCAAAGTATCTCAAAACATACCTTCACTTTGTGACATGATTAAGTGGTAAAGGACTAATATTTATTTGACAAATGTTTCATTTAATAAGATTGTCCAAATACACAATACCTTTGGCAACTGCACTGACATCTTCATAAAACCCAGCTATCAGAGCTACGTGACCTGGCCGAGATTCTGTCGGCACACGTGTATGAGATATGCCCCAGCTGCCTTCATGCATTATGATATTCCTAAAAGATATTAAAGACAAATAGTTAACACAGACTATGCTTAGATACTCTCACATAAAGCTTTAGAAACATAAGATTATTAGAGAAGGAATCAAAAGCAAAAAAGTAAGTCAAAATTTAAGAAGGAAAGGAATCCTTCAAATTCCAGCTGAGCTCATTCCAAGCATCTACCAGTTGAATGAAGCAGCATGAATTTGCTGATGTAAGACCAAACGAAGAAACACTCAACCACTGCACAGAATCATGAAACAAAATACATGACTGTTGTTTTAAGCCACAAAATAGAAATGGCTTGTTATATAGAGATAAAACCTATATTATGATATCAATGTTAAATTGCATTAGGTGTGATAATAGTATTGTGGTTATTTAAGAGATATAGGCTGAAGTGTTTGGGGTAAAGTTTCTTGCTTTCAAATTGTTAAGAAAAAAATAATTAAAACTAGGTACATATACATGGGCACCGCTATGGTGGGGGTGGCAGAGGGGCCAGGAGAGGGTGAACGCAATTATGAAAAAAGGTTAAAATTGTCATACCAGGTAAAGGGTATACAGATGTTCATCACATAATCCTTTCAACTTTTGTTTAGTTGAAAAATTCTTAAAATAAAAACTAAGAGGAGGGAAAATGGCTACACTGCTAATTAGGAGTTAAATTATATCCCCAAATTTGAGACTAAAACAGGCAGAAAGATTATTTTGCTAAAAGGTGTCAAGATTATTTAAGTTGTATCACAGTGATTTGCAAAATTTGGGGAAGAAAGCAAAACTACAAGTGATGCTATTACAGGTGAAAGGCCAGCAGAGCAATAAGTTATAAAATAGTAAACTCATCAATAACATTTTTCAAGATAAATATCTGCCTCTCAATATATTCTAAAGTAAAATATTTATAACTACTGGTGTCAGTTCTTTTACTACTGACTTACCTAATAATAAAAGCAGTTTTGGTGAAATACATACATAATAAGTAAACAGTTTCAAAACCACTGGACGAAATATTAACAGAGAAATATTCTTTAACTTCTTGAGTTATATAATGAACACTGGACTTAAACAGAAAGGGGAGGTATAAAGAAATGTGGATACTCTATTTAAAAGCATTAGTTTAGATACCGTATTTAAAAACATTAGTTTAGATCACAGTTTTAAAAAACGAATTTTGAGCCAGGCTTGGTAGCTCACACCTGTAATCCCAGCACTTTGGGAAGCCAAGGCAGGTGGAGGTCAGGAGTTCAAAACCAGCCTGGCCAACATGGTGAAACCCCATCTCTACTAAAGATACAAATATTAGCTGGGTGTGGTGGCATGGACCTGTAATTCCAGCTACTCAGGAGGCTGAGGCAGGAGAATGGCTTGAACCTGTGAAGCAGAGGTTGCAGTGAGCCAAGATCGCACCATTGCACTCCAGCCTGGGTGACAAAGTGAGACTCCGCCTCAAAACAAACAACAACAACAAAAAAAACTTTCAAAAACAGGCTTAGAAGAAGCTAGAAGATTCCTGACATTGTAAATATACAATGGCACACAACACAAAACATCAACTGTTTGAGCCCACAGAGTTTCCGTAAGATCCAAAGGAGAAACAAGTGCCACCAGAAAAAGTTGACTATATTTTAGCAGTATATTTTCATCATCTTAATTTTGAAATGAAGTATATTTCTCTCTTTCCTTTGGCAACTAAGAAATTCACCCAAATACTTCAATTATTTCTGAAATTTGTTACACATTTTTGTGTACTGTACTTAACCTTGGTTTGACCTTATTTTCCCACAATATTCCTCTATTGACTTGAGTCACTCTTTTATTTATTTTTATCCCTCAGTATGTTATGCATCTCTTTGAGCTATCATAAATTTAGTTCTGAAAATTCAACACAGCATTCGAGTTCATCCATTCTTCTAGCTGTCAACAAATATTTGTTAATTGCCCATTATGTTATAGGAACTCGAGATAAAGTAGTGGATAAGTTCCCAATCTCATGGAACTTTCATGATTGTAAGTACTATAAAGAAAAATAAAACAGGGCAGGCGCGGTGGCTCACACCTGTAATTCCAGCACTTTGGGAGGCTGAGGCGGGCAGATCATGAGGTCAGGAGATCGAGACCATCCTGGCTAACATGGTGAAACCCCATCTCTACTAAATATACAAAAAACTAGGTGGGCGTGGTGGTGGGCACCTGTAGTCCCAGCTACTCCGGAGGCTGAGGCAGGAGAATGGCAGGAACCCGGGAGGCTGAGCTGGCAGTGAGCTGAGATTGCGCCACTGTACTCCAGGCTGGCTGACAGAGCGAGACTCTGCCTCAAAAAACAAGAGAAAGAAAACAGAGTAAAGTGATAGTAGGTAAAGATGACAGATGAGGATGGGGGGAAGATACAACATGTTAGAGAAATTTCCTCTCGAATTTGATTTTAATCTCTCCACAACAGCATTAGAAGGCCTTTCAGGAGTTGCCACTAATTAGAAAAAGAGCAATTGTTTGTAGGCCCTTTGTAAGTCCAAGAAATTAAATATTTCTTTTAAAGTGACTTAATAGAAGCCAAAGTTACATTAAACAGTGATATAAACATGAAAGGGCTCTATATTCTTTTACGGAAGGTTGTGTTTTTAATGTGAAGTCTATATTTTCTACTTAAACATCGTTGAAATTAGTAATTCATTAATATTTATGCTTGTCTTTATTTTGTAAAATCAGCAGATTTTTGTTTGTTTTGTTTTGTTTGTTTGTTTGTTTGTTTGAGATGGAGTTTAGCTCTTGTTGGCCAAGCTGGAGTGCAATGGTGCCATCTCGGTTCACTGCAATCTCTGCCTCCTAGGTTCTCCTGCCTCAGCCTCCCGAATAGCTAGGATTACAGCCATGCGCCACCACGCCCAGCTAATTTTTTGTATTTTTAGTAGAAACGGGGTTTCTCCATGTTGGTCAGGCTGGTCTCAAACTCCTGACCTCAGGTGTTCCACGTGCCTTGGCCTCCCAAAGTGCTGGGATTATAGGCGTGAGCCACCATGCCCGGCCAGCAGATTTATTTTTGAAGAAAAAAATAATATAGTGAGTCCTGCGCCACATTTGGGAAATCAGGACAAGTTAGGTTAAGCAGCTAAGCCTATCCATTTCAATTCGCCATTATTAGCTTCAACAATACCAGAAATAACACCTAAGAGGAAATAAAGTGGCATCTAGTGCTGATCCATAAGACAAAGGCAAATGTACAAGTGTCCTATTCTCTTTCTCATCATCACCCCTGTGCCCAGTATGTGATAAACAGCAAGATATTTTGCAGTTTACTTAACTCAGAATAATATTTTAAGAGATGTCTCTTATGAGTGTACATGCTTACCTAATAAACGGTGCTCTAGAGGTTCCATTTTCATCTAATTCGTAAAGTGTGTCTGCTCGAAGGCCATCAGCAACAAACAACACTAATCTTCTTGCTGGAGGAGGCAATGGTGTAAACTGAGGAGTCATTCCATGAACCAAAGGAGATGTAAAATAAATGTCAAAGATGGAGGCGAAGAACACAAAATGTATAAGCAATCCCAAAGTAAAGAACAGCAGCATATCTAGTGTAACTAATTAGTCTTCAAGAACAGCTGAAAGAGGGAACAAATTAAATTGGGGTAAATCTTAATGCAATCATATGTATTTTCACATATTTTGATGATTACAAGTAGATTAAACATGTATTTTTAATTATTATATAACTCACAACTTTCATTTGTGGTGGTAACAATAAGCACTATTTAATAATGTGACATAATACTGAAATCAAATACATAATAAAGTACATCCAAGCAAAAAGAAAAAGTTCAAGTATAATAAGTAATTGGGACAAATAAACTATAACGAATTTAAGTCCATAATAAGCTCATAAAAATTAACACAGGACCAAAGAACAAATAAATAATTAAATCAGTCCTAAAAAGAGTTAGCGTTCAGCCAAGTCAAATCCTACAAAAAGAAAGTATAACTCGTGCAACTCCTGGTTGTCCATACGACAATCATTGCCAATAAGGGATGTTTAATTATTTAAATCAGTTATAATTATTTAGATGTTTGTGCATTGAGTTAAATTATTCAAATATTTGTGATTTTTTTCTTCTTACTTTGGTAATCAGCTCAGGGGTATTCTAGCTCTCTTGACTATTACCACATTGAGCAGGAAATATGCATTCTATCACATTTGACAGAATCATATGAAGTTAAATTTCATCTGTGCTTCAGAAAATCTGTACTTATTAAAGAAACATTTTATTTCAGTTCCCTGAATCAATCAAAAAGGTTACATTTTATCCATTCAATAAAAAATGTTTTCTGCTACATCACATGCATAATTGGATGCTGGGGTACCATAGAGAATATCGAGTTCTCTGTAAGTTCATCACAGAGTTGATGAACTTACAAATACTTAAGGAAGAAAAACGAAGCAATATGAAACATTTAAATAATACTGTAAAAGAAGATACCATTAAACTGCCAAGATCAAATGGAACATGGGCGTGTTTTCCAAGCCAGTCTGTAATCTGCTATTGTTGGTGAATCTCTGCAAGTCAAGGAGAAAAAAAAAAAGTATTGGAACTTGTCTTACCTGTAATGCAACGGCATTAGTTACATATAGTGATCCTAGGGTGAAAAACACCAAGGATGAGGTAATTCTAACTACAGACACATCTTTTTCTTCTTGGCCTGAAGAATCATATCATGGAAGGAAAGGATGGCAAAATACCTTGCAAAAACAAATGAAACATTGGAAAAACACTCATCAAAGTCAAGCAGATTATAAAAAAGAAAACATGACAGAGCAAAAGGTCAAATTACAAGCCACTTATTTTCTGAGAACCAAGGGTCAACTAAATATCAAAGATATGCTACAAAGTACAAAAGTTCCTTAGTGAGTAGATGCTATTTTGCATCTCATAGTTAACCGACAAAGAGAATCTTTACGTGTTATATAGCATATTCCCTCCCCTCTTTTGTGCTACTACAAATCAACTTTCTATTTTCTGAGGCAGTTTAGAATAATAATCACTGTACTTAATTTTTTTAAAAAGTAAACTTTATGTATTTTTACTAAACAACCTAATGAACATTAAATGCTAAACTATCAATGTGAATGTAAAATAATTCTGAATATATTTGTGTTATTTTCTAAAATATATTCTTCTCAATGTAGAATTAAAGATTCAACAATTGTGAAAAATTCTTCAAATTACCAAACCAATTTAAAATTCCATTAAAGACGTGTTAAATAACTACCCAAATCTGAAAGTTCTGAACATTGACAGTAATCTTTTTAGTGCATCAGTCATATTACGGTACTTTAAATTTACATCCGTTTTTATTTGCTTGCCTGCTAGCCAGTAAGGGTGTGTACTGATTTCCTAGTTACAGTTTTTCATGGCTTGCTCTTTTGTTTTGATTATTATAGTAGAGTTCTTTTAGACATTAGACCTTTTCTACTCTAGAAACAACAAGAGGTCCCAGTGAAAAAAGGACTATGGTACACCTAATAATAAACCTGACCCAGTTGTATTTTCCTGTTGGAGATAAACTTTACTACATTATTTTCAAAGCTAATATTTGCAGGGTGCTCTGGTCCCTGAAGAAACCTAGAGTAGTTACCTTTGTGGCACATGGTATTTTTTGTTTTCAATTTTGTTTCAAGAGCATTTTGTTGAGCCAACTACTTAAAATTCCCTCAGAGAATACGAAGAAGAAATGCAAACGTATCTATATCTAAATTTACCCTCCAGGTTTATCATCATCTGTTTAAAAAGATTTAGCTTTTAAGGAACATCCATGTTCAAAATTATAGGTCTCCAAAGGCTATAACTCACCTCACCTTGCCCAGGACTGAGACATAATACTGTTTCTAGAACATAAAATATTTTTAAAAATTGTTTAAAAATTCACATAACATTTACCATTTTAGACATTTTAAAGCACAGAGTTCTGTAGTGTTAAATATATTCACAGTGTTGTACAACCAATCTCCAGAACTTTTCATCTTTCAAAACTGCAACTCTATACCCATTAAACAACTCTTCATTCCCTCCTGCCCTAATGCTGGGGAACCACTGTTCTACTTTCTATTTCCAGGAGTATAACTATTCTTGCTACTGCATACAAGTGAAATTATACAGTATTTGTTCTTTTTTGATTAGCTTATTTTACTTAGCATAATGTCCTCAAGTTTCATCCATCTTGTAGCATATCAGAATTTCCTTCCTTTTTAAGACTGAAATCAGACCATTGCATGTATATATCACATTTTGGTTATCTAGTCACTTATTCATAGACATTTGAGTTGCCTGCACCTTTTGGTGACTGTGAATGATACTATGAACATAGGTACACAATCAGTTTTGTTTTAAAATAAACATTGGATATTGACCAGAGGCAGTCATGTAGATCACTTAATTACAAGAAGCTGGAAAACTGAGGAAATACATAGTAAATATCACTGTCTCTGCTGCAGACATATTTTTACACATATTTAATACTATAATATATAACATAATGCATTAGTCCATTTTCACATTGCTATGAAGAACTACCTGAAACTGGGCAATTTATGAAGAAAAGTGGTTTAATTGACTCACAGTTCCACGGGCTTAACAGGAAGCATGACTTCGAGGCCTCAGGAAACTTACAATCATGGCAGAAGACAAAGGAGAAGCAAGCACACCTTACCATGGCAGAGCAAAAGAGAGAGTGAGCAAAGTGGGAAGTGCCACAGACTTTCAAACACCCAGATCTCATGAGAACTCACTGTCAGGAGAACAGCAAGGGGGAAATCCACTCCATGATTCAATCGCTTCCCACCAGGTCCCTCCCCCAACGCGTGGGGATTACATTTCGAGATGGGATTTGGGTGGGAATGCAGAGCCAAACCATATCACACAGTAACACGTACATTATGTTGATTATCATCACATATAATCATTATTTTGTATATGTTAATACATATATTAATTACACTGGCTGAATGTAGAGAGCAGATTGTAGTAGGTAAAGAAATGAATCAAGGAGACTGTTGGAAAGCTAGTTAGTATATAAAATAGGTCAAGAAAGAGATTATTGTTGATTAGTATAAATTAGTGTAGTGGAAGTTAACAGAAGGAAGTTGATGACTGAGTTATACTTTGGAGGGAGATGAGGAAGGCTGCTATGGTTTGCGCTTTTCCCCACCAAAAGACATGTTGATATTTGACCCCATTGTGGCTGTGATGGGAGGTGGGGCCTAGTGAGAGGTGTTTAGGTCACACGGTTGGATCCCACATGAATGGGTTGGTGCTATTCTCACAGCACTGAGTTCTCACTCTGGAGCAGAGGGATTAGTTCTCCGGGAATAGATTAACTCATGTTCTCACAAGTGGGTTGTTGTAAAGTGAGGTTCCTCCTCCTGCTCAGTCCCTCTTCACACATGTTCACATCCCCTTTGTTCTTCTCTGCAATGTTATAACAAAGCACAGAAGCCCTCACCAGAAGCCAGGTCCATGCCCTTTAACTTCTTTGCCTATAGAACTGTGAACTAAATAAACCTCTTTTCTTTATATATTACCCAGTTTCAGGTATTCTGTTATAGCAACACAAAACAAAGACCTGGGGCTTCAATAAAAGAATATGGGTAAAGAGGTAAAAAATGACTTCCAGATTTCTGGTTTGAGCATGTGAATGGTCTTTAACTTAGAGAAGGAAAAGATTTCCTTACAGGACATGGCGGGACATAAAGCCGAGGAAGAAAGTACTGAGCATTTTCTTTTTGATATATTAAATTTAAGCTTGAGATGTCATAATAAAAAGGCAGACAGTTGCTGTGAAACTCAAGAGAGGAGTTCTTAACTGCAAGAATGACCTAGAGAAAGCCACTACTAGAGACAGAAAAAAATTACCCAGTGAAGTAGAAGGAAAGCCAGAAGAGGGGCCCTTGAAGTTAAAAGAACAGTGATTCAAGTGTGAAGGGTGTGGTTAACTGTCAGATCCGCTTAAAGGCTGGAGTAAGGACAGTAATGAGTAATCTGGGAGCTTGGAGTTCTTGCTAACTTTACTGAGAAGTTTAAACAGTCGTGTGAGCTGAGTCCCATTAAAGTGGTTGTTTGAAAAGTAAATGGGAGGTGAGGGAGTGAGAGTGGAATGAGCGCAACTCTTTGGGAGAATACTAACTTTGAAGAAAAGAAGAAAAATAAAAATTGATGTAGGGTCAGTAAAGGGTTTTCCTAAGCTATTAGAGACTAGAAGATGTGTGCGCCGAGGAATAATTTAGAATATAGAAGGATATGAATGATGCAGTAGAAAGCTGGAGTTAAATTCTCAGGATAGCAAGAGGGGATGGAATGGAGAGCACAAGTGGAGGAGCTGGGCTACTCTGAGTTTGCGCAGGACCTTCTCGCATTTAGCACTGAAAGTCTAGCAGCCAGGGAAACGAAACGTATTGGTTGCAGGCAAACTATTATTGGGCTCTGGTTGGCTCTACCCTGCAGCAGGCTTCTTCTCGTCTTTCACACACCTTCTCAAATGTCATCAACTAAAGTTTCCTCTGATCACTCCGAAGTAGGCCCCTCCTCAATCTTCTTTGATCCAAACAATCATACATTCTGTAGCTATTGGTAATATTTATTTAGTGGCAAGGCTGTGGAAAAATAGGAACACTTTTACACTGTTGGTGGGAGTGTAAATTAGTTCAACCATTGTGGCAGACAGTGTGGCAATTCCTCAAGGATCTAGAACCAGAAATACCATTTGACCTAGCAATCCCATTACTGGGTATATGCCCAAAGGATTATAAATCATTCTATATAAAGACACATGCACACGTATGTTTATTGCAGCACTATTTACAACAGCAAAGACTTGAACCAACCCAAACACCCATTAATGATAGACTGGATAAAGAAAATGTGGCACATATACACCATGGAATATTATGCAGCCATAAAAAAGAATGAGATCATGTCATTTGCAGGGACATAGATGAAACAAGAAGCCATCATTCTCAGCAAACTAACCCAGGAACACAAAACCAAATACCACGTGTTCTTACTCGTGAAAGTTAAACAATGAGAACACATGGACACAGAGAAGGGAACAACAAACACCAGGGCCTCTCGGGGGGGGTGGGGGACAAAAGAAGGAACAGCATTAGGGCAAATACCTAATGCATGCGGGGCTTGAAACCTAGATGACAGGTTGATAGGTGCAGTAAACCAACATGGCACATGTATACCTATGTAACAAACCTGCACATTCTGCACATGAATCTCAGAACTTAAAGTAAAAAATAAAATAAAATAAATATTTAGTGTATCTCTTCCACTAGAATGTAAGCTCCTTAAGAACACAGATTGACACCTTATTCTCTCCCATATGCCTTGTTATTGACAGAGAGCAGGAGCACTCGATAGATAGATAGATAGATAGATAGATAGATAGATAGAGATATATTCTGTATATATATACACACACATATACAGATATATCTATCTATACATATATCTATATATACAGATATAGGTGTGTGTGTGTGTGTGTGCGTATTCAAAGTTGGCCAGGCGTGGTGGCTCATGCCTGTAATCCCAGCACTTTGGGAGGCCGAGGTGGGTGGATCTCTTGAGGTCAGGAGTTCAAAACCAGTCTAGCCAATGTGGTGAAACCCTATCTCTACTAAAAATACAAATATTAGCCAGGTATGGTGGTGCACACCTGTGGTCTCAGCTACTCGGGAGGCTGAGGCAGGAGAATCGCTTGAACCTGGGAGGCAGAGGTTGCAGTGAGCCAAGATGGCACCACTGCACTCCAGCCTGGGCAACAGAGTAAAACTCCGTCTCAAAAAAAAAAAACAAAGTTATATGTCTCCGTAACACACACACACTCTCTCTCTCTATATATATATACACACACACACATACACACACACTAGAAGTGTAGTGATAAGTTATTGTAGATAATGTATTGTGAAATTTACATTTCCCTGATCAATGATGATGAGCAACTTTTCACGTTTAATCGACATCTTTTAATCTCATCTTATTATCCCTTCTCATTTTTTTAACGGTGTCTATAAAAAAACAGTACTTTTAAATTCTGATTAAGTTCAGCCAGGTGCAGTGGTTCACACTTGTAATCCCAGTGCTCTGGGAGGCCAAGGTGGGTGGATCACCTGAGGTCAGGAGTTTAAGACCAGCCTGACCAAAAATGGAAAAACCCCATCTCCACTAAAAATACAAAATTAGCCGGGCGTGGTGGCACATGCCTGTAATCTCAACCACTTGGGAGTCTGAGGCAGGAGAATTGCTTGAACCCGGGAGGCAGAGGTTGTGGTGAGCCAAGATTGCACCATTGCACTCCAGCCTGGACAACAAGAGCGAAACTCCGTCTCAAAAAAAAGAAAAATCTGATTAAGTTCAATCTACCAACTTTTCTTTCTGGTTATTACATTTTATGTCTCAACTATGGAATCACTGTAAGTAACCATGCTTTCTTTATTACACATTTTTAATATCTTTTATTTGAAAATAATTTCAAACTTAAAGTTACGAGAATGGTACAAACACCTGCATACCCCTTAGCAGATTCACCTAATGTTAACATTTTCCCTATTTGTTCTTTTGTTCCCACTCCTTCTCTGCTTTGCTCTATTCCAGCCTTGCCTCTGTGCTGTATCCTTTTTCTCTGTATATATCTGATCACATACCATTGTTTCTGAACCATTTGAGGATAAGGTATATACACCAGGACTCTTTATTCCTAAATACCTCAAATACCTAGAAATTACTTCGTAGGAATAATGATACTCTCTTATATACCTATGTTATAGGTATCAATTCAGTAAATTCAGCATCAATGTAATATTTAATCTACCATTCATATTCCGGTTGTATGCAGTGATCCAATAATGTTCTTTATGGCATTTTTATAGCTTTACTGAGACAAAATTGACCAAAAAACTGTACATAAAGTGTAATAATCACTATCATAAGGAACAAACTCATTAACCCTGAAAGTTTTCTTATGAGTCTTTGTAATCCAACATCACCCCATTTCCTAGACAACCACTAATTTTTTCGTTTGTTTGTTTTTGAGACAGGGTCTCACCTTGCTAACCAGGCTGGAGTGCAGTGGCATGATCTCAGCTCACTGCAACCTCCGCCTCCCAGGTTCAAGCAATTCTCATGCCTTAGCCACCTGAGCAGCTGGGACTACAGGCATGTACCACCAGGCTCAGCTAATTTTTGTATTTTTAGTACAGATAGGATTTTGCCATGTTGGCCAGGCTGGTCTTGGAACTCCTGACTTCAAGTGATCTGCCCACCTTGGCCTCCCAAAGTGCTGGAATTATAGGTGTACCGTGCCCAGCCCACTAATGTATTTTCTACCACTATAGATTTGTTTACATTTTTGAATTTTATAAAAATCTATTTCTGCATCATGTACTCTCTTCCATCTGAATTCTTCCACTGAGCATAAATACTTTTAGAATCATACATGTTTGTTCCTTTTTATTATTGAGCATTATTCCATTGCATGGATACAGCACAATTTGTTTACTCATGCTCATGTTAACAGACACTTGTGTTGTTTCTAAAAGTTTTTGGCTATTTCAAATAAAGCTGCTATGAAGAATCATGTAACAGCTTATGTGTGGGCATGTGCTTTCATTTCTTCTTTTTTTTTTTTTTGAAACTCCTGGGCTCAAGCAATCCTCCTGCCTTGGCCTCCCAAAGTGTTGAGGAGACAGGCATGAGTCACTGCTTTCATTTCTCTTCAGTGAACACTTGGGAATAAAATGGCTAGGTCAAGTTGTAAATACATGTTTAACTTTTTGTTTTCCTTGAGACAAAGTCTTGCTCTGTTGCCCAGGCTGCAAGTTAAAAAGCCATATTTAACTTTTTCAGAAACTGACAAACTAGTTGTTTTCCAAAATTGTTGCACAACTTTACATTCCCACCAGCAACATATGAGAGTTTCAGTGGCTCTAATCCTCAGCAATACCTGGCATTGTCAATCTTTTAAACTTCATCTGAAGTGGGTGTGTACTGGTAGCTTGTTGTGATTTTAATACAGTTTCCTTAATGACTAATGTTATTGAGTATCTTTCCATAGGCTTACTGATCTACCATTTGTATGGATTTAATTTTTTAATTAGACTGTCTTCTTGTTACAGAATCATAATGGTTCTTAATATATTCTAGATGCAGGCATATCACATCTTATTGTGCTTTACTTGATTGCTCTTTGCAGATTTATTTTTGCAAATTGACAAGTTTGAGGCAACCCAGCATTGAGCAAGTATATTGGTGCTATTTTTCCAACAATATGTGCTCACTTCATGTCTCTGTGTCATATTTTGTAATTCTTGCAATTATTTCAAATATTTTCATTAGTATTGTCAGTTATGTTGACCTGTGATCAGTGATCTTTGATGTTATGATTGTAACTGTTTTGAGACAATTACATATAAGACAGCAAACTTAATAAATGTTGTGTATGTTCTGACTGTTCCACCAACTGGCCATCCTCCATCCCTCTCCCTCTCCTTGGGCCTTGCTATTCCAAAACACAACTAAATTGAAATTAGGACACTTAATAACCCTACAATGGCCTCTTAAGTGTTCACGTGAAAGGAATACTCATGTGTCTCCCATTTTAACTCAAAAGTTAGAGATGATTAAGCTTAGTGAAGAAGGCATTTTGAAAGCCAAGAGAGGCTGAAAGCTAGGCCTCTGGTTTTAAACAGTTACCCAGTTTATAGATGCAAAGGAAAAGCTCTTGAAGAAAATTAAAAGTGTTACTCCAGTGAATACATGAATGATAATAAAGTGAAACAGTCTTATTGCTGATATGAAGAAAATTTGAGTGGTCTGGATAGAAGATCAAACCAGCCACAACATTTCCTCAAGCCAAAGCCTAATTCAGAGTAAGACCCTAACTCTCTTCAGTCTATGAAGGCTGAGAGAGGTAAGGAAGCTGCAGAAGCAAAGTCAGTATCTATAAAAAAGCATGATGACATTCTGTTTGGAACGGAGTTAAATCCATAGACCAACTGGGGAAGAACTGATAACAATATTTAGTCTCTCTGTCCAGGAATACAGTATAACTCTCCATTTATTCAGGTCTTCTTCAATTTCCCTCAGCAATGTTCTGTAGTTTCAAATGTATAGGTCTTGTACATCATTTTTAAATCCTATCTTTACAAATTTCATATTTTTGGTACTATTTGTACTGTTATTTTTTATTTCAATTTCTCCTTGTTAATTCTTAAATCAACATTGATTTTTATATAATGACCCTGTACCTTGCAACACTGATCAACTGTTATGGTGGCTTTTGTGTAAATGCTTTTTAACTTTCTGGAGATAATCAGGTTATCTATGAATAAAGACAATTGTACTTCTTCTTTGTCAATCTTTATGTATTTATATCTTATGCTTTTTGTATTATCTAGAACCTCCAGTATGATGTGGAATAGAAGTGGTTACAGCAGAAATCCTTGCCTTGTTTCCAATATTACGATGAATGCTGTCAGTTTTCCAGGTTTTTGTAGATTCCCTCTACTAGGCTGAGAAAGTTTCCTTTTACTCCTAATATGCTGACAGCTTCAAATCATGAATGGATGTTGGATTTTGTCAAATGCTTTTTGTTGCATCTACTGAGATAATTATGATCATCTGATTTTTCTATTTTGGCCTGTTAATGTGGTGAATTACTATTAATCAAATTTCAAATGTTAAACGCATCTTACATTCCCAGAATAAATCCCACTTAGTCATTAAGTATTATCCTTTCTATATATTGTTGGTCTTAGTTAAAATTTTACCATTTTTTGCAGCAAAGTTTATGAAAGATATGAGACTGTAATTTTCTTTTCTTATATTTTTCTGTGGTTTTGGTATCAGACAATGAGTTGGGAAATGCTGTTCCTTCTTGTACTTTTTGGAAGAGTTTGTGTAAAATTTGTATTATTTCTTCCTTTATTGAGTAACAAAATTCACCAATGAAACCACTGGCTTGGGGTTTTCTTTGTGACAAGGTTTTTAACCATAAATCCAATGTTTTCATATATATAGATATAAACACACATAGATATTCAGATTATATATTACTTCTTAAGTAAGCTTTTGTAGTTTTCAAGGAATTTGTCCACCTGTCCATTTCATCTTCATTGTCAAATTTATTGACTAAAATTGTCCATAATATTTACCTATTATCCCTTTTTCCTGTCCTGCAGTACAGGATCCAGTCTAAGGCCAAGTATCACATTTATTTATTCAAAATAAGTCATTTTTCAAGTACTTAATTCCTTTCAGTTAGATCTTAAATTCTATCCAGAGCTAAAGTACATATGGCACATTTAGATTTACAGATGTTCACTTTGATTTAAATACCTCCTCTTTATCATGGAAATAAATCTTAGTACTCTTCCTAACGTACTTATAAGTTAAGTACATTATGATGTATTTGTAAATGCAAATGTATATTTGCATTTAGGCAAACACCACAGTAATTATTGCCACCAAGATCCATTGATAAATGCTAACTTATCAATGACAAATATATATTTGCATTTACAAATAACTCCCTGGGCTCATGTTCTTTCTTGCCCCATTTGCCACTGCACTGCTTTGCTAAGGTAAGGATCAAAGTTTATGTGTTAAAAGATAATATAAATTTTCCAAAGTTTATTGAAGTAACAAAACATTTTATTTGAGAACTTTGACCATCTTAAAGTTATAATAGTCAACATAAAAATCTAGCTCTGTTATGTAATAAGAGTGGATTCTAGTAAAGTCCCTGTTACTGTTTCCTTATCCATAAAAAAGACACCATCAGCCCTACTCCATTACAGAAGTATTGTGGGAAATAAGCAGACTCCACAACGACACCATACAAACATAAAATATTAGCAATACTAAAAATAACTAGATTGTGAAGCAACCCAACTCCCATTTTTAAAATCAAACTGTAAATAGTTGATTTACATTATGCTGAAGAAAGCAATAGAAGAGACGAAGATACATTTTCCTGCCAAATTGGTAATTAATATTGGGACTTCTTATTGGTGATCCAAATCATGCAAATAAACTCTGTAAATAATGAGGATTTTGACAATAACCCCATTCAGCCATTTATTAAGTTATGGTCTACCAAATTTTAAAAGACAACTTGGTGTCTATTTTGTTTATTTATTTTTGAGACAGTGGTCTCACTCTGCCACCCAGGCTGCAGCGCAGCAGTACAACTTCCGAGGCTCAGACAATCCTTCCACCTCAGCCTCCCAAGTAGCTGGGACCACAGGGTGTGCCACTACACCTGGCTAATTTTATTTTACTTTTTGTAGAGACTGGGTCTTACGGTGTCACCCAGGCTGGTCTTGAACTCCTGGGTTGAAGCAATCCTCTCACCTCGGCCTCTCAAAAAGTGCTGGTATTACATGTGTAAGCCATTAGGTACGTTACTAAAATTACCCAAACTTCGTATTTCTCACCTTTTTAAAATGCAGATAATACCAAAGAACTATAAAAATGGTAGTGAGGATGAAAATAAATGTATGTCAAGTACCTAGCCCAACACTTGGCACTCAGTAAATGGTAACACTTCAGTTTTGCTTCACAAAGATAAACTTACCATTATGAAATAAGAATAGTCATATGGTCACTAAATTCTGCCAATCCAACCACCTAATGAATTCTCTCCCTTCATCCTTTCCAATTGGAACACAAGGAAGAGCAACAAATAGGGGGCAAAAGCTAAAAAGCCTTCCATACTTTCACTATTAAAACTGATCATTTCTCAGTTGGGCACAGTGGCTCACGCCTGTAATCCCAGCACTTTGGGAGGCCGAGGCGGGCAGATCACAAGGTCAGGAGTTCGAGACCAGCCTGACCAATGTGGTGAAACCCCATCTCTACTAAAAATACAAAAATTGGCTGGGCGTGGTGGCGGGCACCTGTCATCCCAGCTACTCAGGAGGTTGTGGCAGGAAAATCGCTTGAATCTGGGAGGCGGAGTTTACAGTGAACAAAGATCATGCCACTGCACTCCAGCCTGGGCAACAGAGCAAGACTCCATTTCAAAAAAAAAAAACCTGATCATTTCTCATCTTCTCATCATCTACCTTAGAAACACTTCCACAGCAGCTCCTAGTTCACTGCTGTGATTATTTACTTCTTCAAGTTTACATACTAAATTATATGATCTTTTAGATACACTCCCAGTTGCTTCTATATTCACAACATTCTTCCACCTGTGACTGACCCATTAATAGCTCCTTAGTAAATGTTTACTGCCTATATGAAGAAATGGCATATTAGAAAACAAAGGCAATTGAGTCAAACTTTGATTTCACAAAAGAACAAGCTGAAGGCCAGAGACATGAAGTGAGGTCTCAGCTCATACTGTTAGTTAATATGCAGCAGTAAAAATCTAATTAGGGGAGATGAACAAGTAAACAATTATAAAGACTTAACTACCATCATAGACACATTTACTTGTAACGATTGCATTATGCAATAGAAGCTTATATTATTCATATTTTCTCTGATCCTATTAAATTCCCAATATTATTAATTAAATCAGTTAAATTAATGCTAACGCATTATTTTTAAAAGCGCTTTAGGTAAGTATTCACAATATTTTTAAAAACATATATAGCAACTAGCTGAACAGAAAAATGAATGTCCTATATAATTACTTAGTTCCTATAAAAATCATGGCTATGAGACAATGAAACCATTTTTAAACTGTCATGCAATTCAATCCCCTCCCCCTCAAAAAAACTTTTAAGAGGATCTGAAAACTTCCCTAATCAAATTAATATAATATTTTCTTGATTACAGACTCGCAGTGTTCACTACTAAACACGAATGACATAAACATTATATATTTAATATTTCTCAGTGTCCAGTTGAGTTTTGCTTTCAAAAGAACTCATGTTTTCACTTCTCCACATTCACTGCCATCAGGTAAGTCCACTATTTTTCACCTGGATCTCCCCAACAACTTACAAATTGTTTCCCTACCAAACTGCAGAAAACTACACAATGTAAGTTTCTCCCTTCGTCTAAAGTAATTATATATTTCACTTTACAAATTGTAGTACATTTCATTTGTTCACTATACTTCATTCTAATTGTCCTTCAGGAATTTTATACACAGGTACTGACCCCAAAACTCAGATTAAAGGTTAAAACTCTTTAACCCATTCCCCATAAAATTTCTACTTTCTTCCCTTTCAATGTAAATTAGATTACATCTTTTCCCTTCTTAAAATCTGTGAGTGGCTTTCCATTGTTCCAAGAGTAATGTCCTATGTTCTTCCACTATCTCCATGGCCCTGCATACCTCTCTCACCTCATTATGGCATCCTATCACCTTCCACCTTGGGCTCCCAAAGTGCTGGGATTACAGGTGTAAGCCACCACACCCGGCCAAATGTATGTTTCTAATATGTATCCTCAGACTAGAATATAAGCTAGAATGAAGGCAATGACTGTGTTTCTGTTCACTCATGCTCACCACCTAATGGCATAGTGCAGTCACTTTATGATTCATTGGTGGAACGAGTGTATATTTGAACTTTATTTATTTATTTTCCCCCAGTTCACTGAAAAGTATAGTTAATGCAGCATCAAGTCAAAGAGAAATTTTACCTATTTTGGGGAAGATGGCAGGAAGAGAGCCATTCTCCCGCCTCAGCCTCTGGAGTAGCTGGGACTACAGGCACCCGCCACTATGCCCGGCTAATTTTTTGTATTTTTTAGTAGAGACGGGGTTTCACTGTGTTAGCCAGGATGGTCTTGATCTCCTGACCTGGTGATCCGCCCGCCTCGGCCTCCCAGAGTGCTGGGATTACAGGCATGAGCCACCACGTCCAGCCAATATTTGCAGTGTTAAAGAAACTTCTCCAAATATTTACTCCTTGTACAGGGAAAAATACTAACAATGGAGAAAATAGTCAGACACCATTTAACCAAGTGGTCATGGTTAACATAACCAATAGTAAGACATACTAACATCATGTAACCCTGACCAGATGCACTGAGAAAGGCAAAACATGGTAGTCTTGGCAAAAGAACATGTGGTATTCTTGTTAAAAATGCATAATCTCAATCTAATAATGGCAATATATCAGATAGACCCAAATTGAGACAGTCTACAAAATAATGCACAAGTACTCTGTAAAAGAATTAAGTAGGTTCAAGAGACTTACCTAAACACAACAAGGGAAACTGGATGAGAAAACAGACAATAGTGGGAAAACTAGTTAAGTTCAAGTAAGATCTGTAGTTACTAGTATTATACAAATACTAGTATACTGGTTTTGATAATTATATGATATTTATGTAAGATGTTCACATTAGGTGAAGTTGAATAAAGCGTGTACTGGAACTCTGTACTGTTTTTGCAGCTTTTCAACAGATCTAAAAATTATTTTTAAATAAAAAGTAAAAAAAAAAAAAAAATTGGAGCCTGAATCTTACTCAAAAGATACACTGTTATAATTATAAACCACCAAAAGTTTTATGGATAGCTCTGATTTCAGGTAATCTTTGTTCTTGTCAAACATTACTTGCTAAACTTATAGACTATCAGTGATTTAATGTTCACATTGGCATAAACCATACTAAAAAGCTTATGAATTAAAGATGGTGTCCCATAGGTCCTTCTGGCTTTGTTCACTTTTCTTCATTCCTTTTTCTTTTTGCTTTTATAATTCCAATTGCCCCATCTTCAAGTTCACTGATTCTTTCTTCCACCTGTTCAAATTTGGTGCTGATGGGCAAGGACTTCATGTCTAAAACACCAAAAGCAACAGCAACAAAAACCAAAATTGACAAATGGGATCTCATTAAACTAAAGAGCTTCTGCACAGCAAAAGAAACTACCTTCAGAGTGAACAGGCAACCTACAGAATGGGAGAACATTTTTGCAGTCTACTCATCTGACAAAGGGCTAATATCCAGAACCTACAAAGAACTCAAAGAAATTTACAAGAAAAAAACAAACAATCCCATCAAAAAGTGGGCAAAGGATATGAACAGACATTTCTCAAAAGAAGACATTCATACAGCCAACAGACACATGAAAAAATGCTCATCATCACTCGCCATCAGAGAAATGCAAATCAAAACCACAATGAGATACCATCTGACACCAGTTAGAATGGCAATCATTAAAAAGTCAGGAAACAACAGGTGCTGGAGAGGATGTGGAGAAATAGGAACACTTTTACACTGTTGGTGGGATTGTAAACTAGTTCAACCATTATGGAAAACAGTATGGCGATTCCTCAAGGATCTAGAACTAGATGTACCATATGACCCAGCCATCTCATTACTGGGTATATACCCAAAGGATTATAAATCATGCTGCTATAAAGACACATGCACACGTATGTTCATTGTGGCACTATTCACAATAGCAAAGACTTGGAATCAACCCAAATGTCCATCTGTGACAGACTGGATTAAGAAAATGTGGCACATATACACCATGAAATACTATGCAGCCATAAAAAAGGATGAGTTCGTGTCCTTTGTAGGGACATGGATGCAGCTGGAAACCATCATTCTCAACAAACTATCGCAAGAACAGAAAACCAAACACCGCATGTTCTCACTCATAGGTGGGAACTGAATAATGAGATCACTTGGTCTCGGGAAGGGGAACATCACACACCAGGGCCTATTATGGGGAGGGGGAGTGGGGAGGGATTGCATTGGGAGTTATACCTGATGTAAATGACGAGTTGATGGGTACTGACGAGTTGATGGGTGTAGCACACCAAATGGCACAAGTATACATACGTAACAAACCTGCACATTATGCACATGTACCCTAGAACTTAAATAATTAAAAAAAAAAAAAAAAAAAAAAAAGAGGGAGATTTCGGCAAGGGAGTGATGGGGAAGACTAGTTACAGGCAGTTGTTGGAGATACTGAAGCCTTGAACCCAACCTTAACAAAGGTGGGCGGGAAAAGTGTATTTAAGAGACTGAACTTGGTGAGTAATTCGTCAAGGGTAAATAAAACTCAAGAGTGACTCATAGGTTTCTGACTTGAGTGGCTTAGAAAATGAAGGTGTCTGAGATGAAATACGAAAGAGAAGCAGCTTGGAGGAAGGGAAGAAATGTAACTATTATCCAGTCAAGATTCTTGATTTGGGCCGGGCACGGTGGCTCACGGCTGTAATCCCAGCACTTTGGGAGGCCGAGGCGGGCGGATCACGAGGTCAGGAGGTGGAGACCATCCTGGCTACCACAATGAAACCCGGTCTCTGCTAAAAATACAAAAAATTAGCCGAGCGTGGTGGCGGGCACCTGTAGTCCCAGCTACTCAGGAGGCTGACGCAGGAGAATGGTGTGAACCCGGGAAGCGGAGCTTGCAGTGAGCGGAGATTGTGCCACTGCACTTCAGCCTGGGCGACAGAGCGAGCCTCCATCTCAAAAAAAAAAAAAAAAAAAAAAGATTCTTGAGTTGGCAGTGCGTATAGCATACCTAGTAGACCACTGAATATATTGATCTAGGGTTCAAGAAAGGTTTTTAATTAGAACAGGACTTTTTAAAGAGTGGTGCACAGACCAAATAGAAATACTGGATACCCTTTTGAGAAACTCCTGAGGTCAAAACTATTTAAATAACATCACTAAGATGTGAACATATTTGCCTTTTTCATTGTGTTGGTATTCGCACTGTTGATGTGAAAAGAATGGTGGATAATACTACTGGTGTCTTAGCACATGTGTAGGCAGTAGCATCTACTACGGGGAGCCTGGCAGCTTTCAAACACTTTAAGACTTCTCCGAGAAGATAGGTGATGATGTTTCAAATGTGATTGGTTGCCTTGTTTTGATGTTGTACAATAAAAGCTGTCAACATTCGGAAAATATGTAACCCAAGAAATCAATATTTTTCCAAATAACAAATATATGATGTTATAATATCCTGCCTGGTTAAAAGATCCTTTCAAAGTGCAAGGTAGACCAGTGGATTTTAATGCAATAAAGTATGAGAAGTTATTTACCAACAACAACAAAAAAAAAATTTGCTGCTGAATCCCTCTTGTGAATGCTTTGTTTCAATTATTGTACTGTTAAGCTCCAGTATTTCTATTTGGTTCATTTTAATAATTTCTATCTCTTTTGATGCTCTTATCTTGTTCATACATCACTTTCCTGACTTCCTTTAGTTCTTTGTCTGTCGTTTCCCACAGCATTTTAACATATTTAAGACAGATGATTAACGTCTTTGTCTACTAAGTCCAATGTCAGGACTTCCTCAAGGGTGGCTTCTATCAATTTATTTTTTTTTTTTCTGTGAATATGCCATCCTTTCCTGAGACTTTGTATGCTTTTTTGTAACTTTCCATTGAAATTTATATTTTGAATATTATAATGCAGTAATTCTAGAAATCAGATTCCAGAATTCTAGCATTTTCTTTTGATTTTTGAGGGGTTCAGCCTTTCATTTAGTAACTTTTCCAAACTATTTTTGCAAATACTTTATTCCTTTTGTTTATGGTCATTAAAGTCTGTGTTTGGTTATCTTACTGATCAGTCAATGGCAGATTTAAGATTTCCTTAAATGCCTAAAACAAAAACAAATAGTACTCTCCCAAGTTTTTATAGTCTAGCTCTCAGCTGAACTACTCTCATGCTAAGCTTGGCCACCTACACTTCTGCCTTAGCCTTCACCTTCTGCTTGTCTAGTGCTCACAGATCTCCCAAAGGTAGAAGCCTAGGGACCTCTCAGGATCTTTCTGGGCATGCATTACATGTAATTTTTGCGGGGGATAAGGATGGGACAAAATTCAGCCTCTACATTGGTCACTCAGGAAACCACCAGACAGGTCAAAATGCACAACCACAGTATTTTAAGAACAAAGTCCATACTAAATACAAGCAAGTCACACCAGGAATGTGGGCCATAGTCTCCACAGCTGCTGCCATTGCCACAGTGGTGAAAGAGGATGGTGATCCAGTGGATTAAATGCCACAGCACTCTGAAGTTCAGCTGCCCTCTTCTTCATTATTCATTCTCCTCGCTGCTGTCAATGTCAGACCAGATTTTAGAATCCCAAAAGAGCTGATCCTGTCACTCTGCCCTCTTACGCTTGTTTCAGTGGAGGAACTAACCCTTAAAATAAACCCTCACACTCTGCCATTTTCGGTAATGTCACCTAGAGATTGTGTTCTTAACCACTTCAACATGTACTAAAAATACACAAACCTGCGATGTGAAGTAAAACCAGCCAAAACTGTAAGACAGAGCTGGTAGTCCCAGCTACTTAGGAGGGTGAGGCGGGAGGATTGCTTGAGCCTAGGAATTCAAGGCTAGCCTGGGAACATAGCAAGACCCACAAAAAAAAAAAAGAAGAAGAAGAAAGAGGAAAGAAGAAGGAAGAAGGAAGAAGGAAGAAGAAGAAGAAGAAGAAGAAGAAGAAGAAGAGAAAGTAAGATATCACTTGGAGCCTGCACACAAGATTATCAGATAAACTATTAAGCCATATAATTAGCACTAGTTCATTTGCTTATTATTCTGGGGTATATATTTTTTCATCATGATTTATGTCATTTTTAATTGTAAATTCTATGTGACTTTACAAAATCCCATATAAGAACTAATTTTCAAATTTTCTCATGGCAGGTAGAATAGAGATTATTAGTTCTTTAGATAATTCATGCCTACCTGAGTTCAAAATCTTTTATCTATATCTCATACCCTTTTTCTATTCCAGAAATTACCAGGATACCACAGGGCAGCCAGTCACCATGTCTCCTTAGGCTTCTCTTGGCTGTGATAATTTCTCAGACTTTGCTTGTTTTGATGACCTTGTGAGTTGTGAGGAGTACTGGTCAGAGATTTTGTATAATGTCTTGCTATTGGGATTTACCTGATGTTTTTCTCATGGTAAGTCTGGGGTTATGGGTTCGGGAGAGCAAACATACATACATAAAGTACCATTTCTTCACATCATATTAAGGGTACTATCAACATGACTTACTAAACTGTTAATATAAAACTTGACCACTTGGCTGAGGCAGTTTGTTCAGTTTCTCCACTGTAAAGTTTCTCCATGTAAATGTTCTCCCATTTCAAACTATAATTTTTGGTAGGAAGTCACTACGTGCAGCCAACACTTAAACAGTGAGGAGTTATACTCCACCTCCTGAGAATACGAGGCATCTACATAAATTGATGTTTTTTCTATATGAAGAGCATATATGTTAAACCTAGTCAATTGTGTAATTAAAAGCCATCTGTCAGCCAGGCCTGATGGCTCACACCTGTAATCCTAGCATTTTATGAGACCCAGGCAGGTGGATCACTTGAGCTCAAGAACTTGAGAACAGCCTGGGCAACGTGGTGAAACTCCATTTCTACAAAAAACGCACAAAAATTAGTCGGGCATGGTGGCGCATGCCTGTAGTCCCAGCTACTTGTGGGGCTGAGGCAGGAGGACTGCGTGAACTCCAAAGATCGAGGTTGCTGGTGAGCTGAGATCGGGGCACTGCACTCCAGCCTGAGCGACAAAGTGAGACCTCGTCTCAAAATAAATAAATACATAAATAAAAGCCATCTATCACTCTACAAGATTACATTAATATTATAATCATCACCATTTCCACTCCTGCTTTCCCCACCTTACTCGAAATTAATTTTTACCAGTATAGATGCAAAGCCATTATTTCTTTTATAAGCTTATTCTAATTGGTACTACCAAAAAAGCCTTATAAATGATCCCAAACATTCAAGACATATATTCTATGATATGACTCTATTACAATTTATTTGAACATTATCCTGCTGATCAACATTGCTTGCAATTGTCATGATTACAAATAATATGGCAATTAAGCTGCTCTCTTATGGTAAAGTTGGAGATTTTTAGAATGTTTACAAACTGTAGAGTAGTAACCCATAACAAAATAATGTAATGGACTGCACTTAGCCTTCTTTCCTTTTTTTTTTTTTTAATGAAATAGAATACAGTACAATAGAATAGGATAAAACAGAGAATATATCACATCATGAAGTACTTCAGAAGTAGTATATGATTTTGAAAAAGTGTGTTTTTTTCCTGTGTATCCAAACATCTATATTCTTAAATGTATATAACCTGTACCGAAAGTTTTATTTCAAATTATTCTATGGACAAATAAGATTGAAAGCCACCTCTATAAGTGGAATTGCTCTAATAAACAAAATTTTCAACGTTACAAGTGACTGGCAAAGTGTCCATACTAATTTAGATACCCTCCAGCAATGTACGAAAGCTTCTATATCTCTAAATACCCACAACTGCTTGATACTGTCATATTTACCTTAAGACAATTTGAACAGGCCAAATTGGCATCCTGTTATTTGACTATGTATTTGCCTGATTACTAGTGAATATGAACTTTTTTTCATGTTTTTACTGGCCAGTTGGGTCTCTCTTCCTTTCAATTGCCTATTCACATCTTTTGATCAGATAGGGTTAGGGTTATTGACCTTTTCTTTGACTTGTACATTAAAATTATATGTGTGTGTATGTTTATATAGTGTATGTATGTTTATACATAACTAGATACACACATTTGTATATAAATTCTGTTCATAGGGCCTTTTGTTAAAATGAAATTTTCAACTTTAATACAGTAAAATTCATCAAATATTTATCTTATCTGGTGTAAGTTTTTTGTGTCTTGTACTATAGAAGAAAACTTCCCTGGTTCTTATGTCACATATATTCTTTTAATCATTTTAGATTTTTGCTTTTTACCTTTCATTATTTAAAATTTATTTGTGTCGGTTTGCATCCTCTGAGACAAAAATAATTATTTGTATATGGCGTGAGGTAGACATCAGCTTACAAGTTTGTACTTTAACCAGCTTACAAGTGTTAGTACTGCTACTAGTGTAGAATTTACTAAGATAAAATTACACATCAGAAAGAAACAGGTTTTAAAAACCTTTACATTCAAATCTTGGCTTTTGTTATTTATAATAATAAAAAATTGGAAACAATATCTAACTACAGGGAACAGATAAATTGTTTATTCATAATGAAATATTATATTTCTGAAAAGGATACATCTCATAAATACCAGTATTAATAAAAAAAATGTTAAACATCTATTGCCCTTTTCTCCCCCACACAGTCAAACTTCTTGAAAAGACTGAATGTGACCTCTTTTATTTCCTGACCACCTAAATTTCAAACAACTTAAACCTTATTTTCATTACTTCATAAGAAAGTAAAGACAATTAACAGTACAAAATATAATAGCTATTTTTTAGTCTTCATTTTCTAAGCAACCTAAGCTTCCTGGGCTCAAGTGATCCTCCCACCTCAGCTTCCCAAGTAGCTGGGACCACAGGTGCATGTTCACCACATTCAGCTAATTTTTGCATTTTTTGTAGAGAGGGGGTCTTGCCATGTTGCCCAGGCTGGTCTTGAACTCCTGGGCTTAAGTCATCTACTCACCTCAGCCTCCTAAAGTGCTGGGATTACAGGTGTGAGTCGCCGGGTCCAGTTGCCATCTCCTTTTTATTTTTATTACTTTTCAGACAGAGTCTCGCCCTATCTATCGCCCAAGTTGGAGTGCAGTGGCACGATCTCGGCTCACTACAACCTCCACCTCCCGGGTTCAAGCAATTCTCCTGCCTCAGCCTCCCAAGTAGCTGGGATTACAGGCACGTACCACCATGCCCAGTTAATTTTGTATTTTTAGTAGAGATGGGGTTTCACCATGTTGGCCAGGCTGGTCTCAAACTCCTGAACTCAGGTGATCCACCCGCCTCATCCTCCCAAAGTGGTGGGATTACAGGCGTGAGCCACCATGCCTGGCTGCCTTCTCCTTTTTAATAGGCTCTTATCACTTGGCTTCTGGGAACATTACAGCTTTCATTTTTCACCTACACCTCTGGCCAATGTTGAACAGTCTCTATCTGGTCACTGAATTTTAGAGTTACTCAAAACTTCGTCCTCAGCTATCTTTTCTTCTCACTCTATACTTTTATCCTGGCATGTTTCATCATATCCGTGACTTCAGTTATCACTTATGCAAAAGTCTCAACAAATTATAGCTCCAAATCCACATACGTAACTCCAACCTTTATAAATCTACATGGACATTTCAAAGACAATCAAACTGAGTAGGTTTAAAACCAAATTCATAATATTTCCCAGGAGCCTTGTCTACTACCTACTAAATCCTTAGTGTTCACAATCTCAGGAGGTGGCACGACCTTCCCACCAAGTATGTAAGTCTGAGAAATAAGCATCGTTCTTTACACCCTATTCTTCCCCTTTATTTAATCCAACAATTGTCCACTTCGTGTTTCTTGAATCTGTTCATTTGTCTTCATCTCCACTGACACCTCTGTAATTTAAGATGTACACCATATCCTATGCGAACTACTGCAATGCAGGAATAGGTCATCCCTATACACTCTGACCCTTCTCTGATCCGCTTCTTGCCATGTAGCCAGAGTATTACTTGCTTTTCTTTTTTCAAAAGAAAATCTGAACATCTTACCCCTTGTATAAAACTCTCCAGTGCCTTTTCACATACTAATCAAGACTAAAATCCTTAATGTGACTAATAAGGTCTTTCATAGACTAGCCTCTGCCTTCTTTCCTAACCCCGTCTCATAGCACTCCCCTTTACTTTGTAACATCTCACGTCCCTGGCCCCTTCTTTTATTCAAGTAGCTCACTGCTATAAGACTTTCATAGGCTCAATTCCTCTCTGCAGAATGCACTTGCAGTCTATCTTCCACTCTCTCCTAACATTCCATTTCAAGCATCACTTCCCCAGGGACAACGCAGGTTAAGTCAGAAACAAAAACTTTTACTTCAGTTTGTAATTACATAGCTCTGTCTATGACTATTTGAATTAATGTCTGCTCTGTCACTTCACCACAATTCCATGACAGCAGGATGGGGCATCTCCAACACCCATCAGAGTCCTATGCACTTAGTAAGGACTCAAATGTTTGCTGAATTAATTATTTAGAATGACCATTTCAAGGGTAAATGCAATATGCACTATAGCCACTAGAGGATGCCCTGCTTCTGTTTTTGTTCCTCCAGAACAAGATGTGAAGATTGAAACTACTTTAAAAAAAAAAAAAAAAAACCAAAAAACGAAACCTCTTATGATAAATTAATTACTATTAATGTAAATAAAATTGTAGTGACTGCAAAACATCAGCGTTCACAAACTACTTATCTTAATTAGTTTAATTGCTTAATACTAAACAATATTACTTAATATTTCTCTTTAAAAAAATCACAATTTATTCAGATTTATTGAAAAAGAAATACCTCCAAAACAAACACATAACTATTAAAACTTTAAAAAGATATATTCATGTACCAATATAAGTTATCTAGTTTATATCTGTGGATGTTTACCACACTCTGAGAAACAATAAAACATGAGTTATTACTAAAACCTCAAGGCAACCAAAACTTCTATTCAGAACATTACTTGTGGTTCTTGTAAGACTATTAAAGCCTAAAATACTTTTTAAATACTAAAATGATTGATGTGCTTTGAAAAAAGCCATCTTTTACATCTTCATTGCTAAGGTAAAACCTTTAATAACTATCATTAGTCAGATGAAACATTAGTTGTAAGGGCCTCTATTAATGAAAATCTTACTAAGTAGAAAGGAAATTTCCCAACACTATTAATAATAAATTATTATAAGTAGTGATCGGTAATTATTAATATTCCAGTGTGTGTTACTTATACATTATTCACGAATAACCAAACCTCTGTGTATTGTGGAAAAGAAAAGTACCTACTGGGAAGACTGGGCAGTTGATTTGTTATGGGCTTACAAGATCACAAGTTCAAGGTTATAGGATAGGAAGCAGAAACAGAAGCAGAAAACTACAGATTTGTATAGGAAGAACTTCTGTACATGCAAGTTCTTACAACTCTCTAAGGAAACATTTTAAATCTATTTTCAACTTGTGTTTTAGAACTTAGACTCCAAATTAAAGATACTCCCTTCAGCCCTATTGACTTAATTGCTTTTTCAATGCACTGCCAAAACAATTGATATTAGTTTTATTTTTAAAAACCTGTCAAATGTTCTCAACATATACTAATATTTCATTAATTAATAAGTGACCACAGTAATAGTTATTGTGTAGCACGTACCAGGCACTGGGACAAGAACATTCTCAATTCTGTGTACTTTCCTTATCCCCTTGGATAGATGAATGCAAGTGAGCCTGAGAAGTTAGGTAACTTTTTCAAGGTCTCATAATAAATAATAAGTAGAACTGGGATCTGAACTTAAGCTTTTCTATCTCACAAGCATAATCCTCTTCAGGAATCCTAAACGCAGGAGATTTCTCAATTTCCCAATCATGGAGATGGAAATATTGTACATAAACAATTCATTTCTAATTATGCCCTTCGCATGCCATTCACTAATCCTCCATTCCTGCATTCCAGAAATTGGTTCCATTTTAATCTCTCTGGAAAACCCAACTAAAATATGGATCAGCAATCTCTTTTGCTAAGAAATCTCTAACAGGATACAGTATTTGCCATTTCGATTCCATTTGGGGGGATTTTTTCCCCATGTTTTACTTTTAATACATAGCACAGAAAACTACTTATCATTAAAACATTGGGAACTAATGTCCTATAAAAATACTTTAAATTCTTGGTACTATTTTTTTAAAAACTTCTAGCAAAAATAAAATTTTAAAAACCCAAATTCCCATTCAAATGAAAATTTCAGTTTACTGAGACTGGGTAAATTGAAATTAAAGCCTACTCTTAACTGTTGGCATACTTTTACATGTAAACCAATAACCTGACCTAAGTTTATATAGGAATCCTCTATTTTAATTTTTCTATGGAGCTAACGGGAGATACTTTACTGTGGAATGTTTACTACACACTGAATGTAATATGTCACTTACCTGATAGCACTAATTACTACTGCCTATGCATTTCGGCATTTACTGGAAGCTGTACACTAAGAAAGGAAATCTAAAACCTGCAAAAGTGGTTGTTTGTGTGCGAAAAAAAAAGGAGCCATAAGAAATAGTAGTCTAATTGTATTGACTGGAAATCCTTTACCTTTTCAGATCATAATCAAGGAATAACATAAAAGATAAAGGTTGATCTTCTCAACTTAGGATATGTACTTTATATGCTAATGTGCCATTAAAAAAAATCAAAACTCTCTGAAGCATTCAACTTTTAAAATAGATCTAAGTTCCAAAACTCTGATTCCAGCCTGAATGAACAAGTCAGAAATGTTGCAGGAGACAGTGGATAACGAATCGTTTGGGATATAAGAGAAATGATGTTAATTCCTTTGACTCCTTATTAGTGGAATTGATTTTTTTTTCTTTTTTTGAGACGGAGTCTCCCTCTGTCGCCCAGGCTGGAGTGCAGTGGCGCGACCTCGGCTCACCGCAATCTCCGCCCCCGGGGTTCAAGCGATTCTCCTGCCTCAGCCTCCTGAGTAGCTGGGATTACAGGCGTGCGCACCACGCCCAGCTAATTTTTGTATTATTAGTAGAGACGGAGGTTTCGCCATGTTGGTCAGGCTGGTCTCGAACTCCTGACCTCGTGATCCGCCCGGCTCGGCCTCCCAAAGTGCTGGGATTACAGGCGTGAGTCACCGCGCCCGGCGTGGAGTTGATTTTATATCCACTACTCTTGGCTTAAGTTTACTATCTGTCTACTGGTGAGAAAGCATCTGATATTCTGAAGGGTCCCTGTCATGTAAATCGTGTATTAAATCCTAAGGGTTTATTGAGCACCTAACAATTTGTTTTCCAACTCGAGGACGTTCCCAGATCCAGGCAAATGCCAATCTCAGCGTCCCCTTTTCCGTTTAGTCTCTCCAGCCCCCGTCCCCACCCACAGACAGGACCAATTCCGGGTCGGCGAAGTCGAGTTGTCGCTAGGCCTGCCGAGTGTGCAAGCATGTGGCAGAGAAGGGAAAAGCAGGGAAGTCACATTCTGACTACAGGCCTGGGCACTTGCTATCCGTGGGGACAAAATGTCACCAGTGGCAGCAAATAGCGAGAAAAAGTGCAGCGCACTAGGGAAACAGCGCGTCCGCCGGCGCGACACCACAGTTTAGGCGCCGACACTCTCCGCGCCCTGGTCCCTGAACTTTACCTGGAGCTTATCCCGGTCAGGCCTGATCTCGAAAACGAGGGCTCCTCAGCGCGAAGGCAGGACTCAGCTCCATTAAAGCTCTCGGGCAGGGGTCCCCTCTACCCACTGAAGCGATAGCTAGTAGGGTATCCCTAGGCCACCACCACAACCACCCCTCAATCCCGGAACGCCCCCAACACCTGCCGGGCCGCTGCTGCTCTCGCGATAATTCTCGGGCCAGTCACCCGTCAGTCCTCTCCACGCCTTCCTTCTCTGACCAATCATGGAGGAATGGTGGGTGGAGTTTTGCTTTTGAGCGGAGAGCGGGGCCTTCAATCTTTACTATTTGGCGCCTGGAATGGGCGGAGCTGAAGTGGGCTGGGGCGGGGCTAGGGCGGGGCTAGATCGGGGAGAGGGGCAGGGCACGCTCCAGTTCTCGCGATACTGGAGACCAGGAAGACGCCTGCAGAGCCGGGCTGCTGGTGCAGCAGAGGCTGAGGCATCAGGTGCAGCTGCATCCGGATCTCCTGCCTTGGCGCATACTCCTTCTCTTCAAGTCGGGAGGCAGGAGGTGGTCAGGCCGAGGCTGTGGAGGTGCGCTGTGTCCCCTGAGGCCTAGAAGATTCGGGCTGCGGCCTGTCGGAGCCAGTCAGGGAGGCGCCCACACTCCTGACAGGATAAGATGGCGGCGATGGCGCCTGGAGGTAGTGGCAGTGGTGGCGGCGTGAATCCATTTCTCAGCGATTCGGATGAGGACGATGACGAGGTAGCGGCAACAGAGGAACGGCGGGCAGTACTTCGGCTGGGTGCCGGAAGTGGCCTAGATCCTGGCTCTGCGGGCTCGCTGTCGCCACAGGATCCCGTGGCCTTAGGAAACAGTGCGCGGCCAGGGCTCCCTGGGGAGGCGTCGGCGGCTGCAGTGGCCCTGGGGGGCACCGGGGAGACCCCGGCCCGATTGTCAATTGATGCGATCGCTGCTCAGCTGTTGCGCGATCAATACTTGCTGACCGCCCTGGAGCTGCATACCGAGCTGTTAGAGAGTGGCCGGGAGTTGCCTCGGCTGCGCGACTACTTCTCCAATCCAGGCAACTTCGAGAGGCAAAGTGGAACCCCGCCGGGGATGGGGGCGCCAGGGGTCCCAGGAGCAGCCGGCGTTGGGGGCGCTGGAGGTCGGGAACCGAGTACAACGTCGGGCGGGGGACAGCTCAGTAAGTGGACGCAGCCTGTCACACTCCGGCAGGGTTGTTGGGATTGTAAGGAGTTACTGTAGGGGAGTGGGGTATTTCTGCGTGGGTCCCGAGGACAGGGACATTTTAAGGAACGAGAATATTGGGGTGGGGGCGCTCTTTTGCGGTGGAAGCGAAAGGATCAGGCAGTGACTGTTCTCTCTTCCTGCCTCCAACCCTTGGCTGATGTTGCACTTGGCTCCTGGGTCCCCTATTGGTGTCAATATCTATAAAATATCAAGAGTTTCTAGTTCACTAGCTATTACGGGACTCCAGAAGGTTCCCTTTTATACTAGTTTATTGCTTGAAGCATTTTTTCTTTTTCTCCAGTTACCTGAATCACACTACCAGGAAATAGTGTTACCTGAATTGCCTGCAGTAGTTCTTTGAGTCTGAGCCAGGAGAGAAAGAATAGGACACATTGCTGCTGTCTCCGAAAAGTCAGATGTACTTAAGACCCTTTGTCTTTGGGACGACTTTTTCACCGCCAAAATTGGGTTTTCTGCTGCACAAAATTTGTTCTGTTGAAATAAAGTTGATGTAATTCAGTTTCAATGCCTTAATTTCAGTAATGTTCAAAATTACAGGAAATCCAAGGAGCAAGGCAGACAGGTTCTACCAGCAGTCTTTCTCACCATCCCACCACCTTGCAGGCTTTTCTCTCTGCATTAGATAGGAGTTGACCTTTTTACCTGGTTGGAATCATTTTTAGCAACATAGAGTAATCGTTTACCCCATATATTTCTAAGCATCTCTTACGGCTTGAAAACTTATTGTCAAAGATGTGCTGTACTGTATATAGGATTCCCAGTGTCTCCCTTTTGGGAGGTATCTTAAAATATTCCCTTACTAATGTATGGTGATGTTTTAGTATGAGGCCGAATATTAATTCTCTATTAACAAGTATTCATATAGTATTTTTAAACTGCAGCCTAATTGATTTTTTTTTTAATCACTGTGCTTTTGAATAGTGCCAGAGACTTAAATTGCCAAACGTAGACGTGGTGGAAGCTTAGGGAGTGCATTTTCTATCAAGGTGAATCTTAAATATATTTCCCCCTTGGATATGGGATATAATTTCCTTACTCAATATGTAGGATAATCTTCTTTTTCGGGAAAAGATTTTCTCATTGCTGACCTTTAAGACTAAAAATCAGACAGCAGTGTAACAAAATTGTTATGTGTGGTGGTGGTGTTTGTGTTTATTTATTTATTTTTATTTATTTATTTATTGGTTTTTGTGTTATTTCTAAGATTTCTAAATTATCTCGTGATTTTTCACCAGACAAGGTCTAGCTAAGATGTCACCTTTGTAAATGCTTCCTCCAGGTAGTTGCTTGCTTCTTTCATTGTACCACTTTCAAACCTCCATCATAGCCTTTAGCCCGTTTGTGTGTGATTTGTTGGCAATGCCATTTTTCTCCATTGGTCAGTTCTTCGGAGACATTTTTATAGTAAATTCCTCATGCTTTGCTCAGTCCCTGGCCTGTCGATGAACATAACTGAATTGTATCTACTATGTTTTCAACCATATTAATACAGTGAAATGGATTATTCCTTACTTGATAACTTTATTCATTTAATTTTAAAGAATTTCTTGACCTTTTCACCCTGTCTTATTAGGGCTATCATAGCATTATTTCTAGTGAAAATTCATCCTTGCAAACTTTTGTATTGAAAGAATTATAATTGAGCTCAGTAAATAGTTTAGCAGTGTTTTAGAGTAAAACTTTACTTCTAAGTGCCTTTGCATTACACTTTTTTATAGTTTCCTGAAATAACGAGTCTTATGATCAAATATCACAATTAAATATTCATGTGCACCTGTGCTTTTCTATGATCCTCATTTATTTGTACCTGTTTTAGGTACTGGATATATATGTGTGTGTGTCTGTCTCTGTGTGTGTGTGTGTACACATAAAGGTTATTAAATTTTTAGTTAATACTAAGCAAATGAACAGCAGGGCAAAAAATTCCAAATTATCCATAATCCCACAAATGGTATTGGTTTTTCCTGTCTTTAATGGTAGTTGCCTTACCAGTCTTTTCTGTGCATGTATTTTAAAAAACAAAAAATGGATTAAACTGTTTAACATAGTTTTATACAGGCACTATAGTTTTTAGCATCAACTTGGATGTAAAATTTGCATACAGTAAAATTTACACGTTTTAAGTGTATGCAGTTTGGTGAGTTTTGACAAGTCAGTCACTACCACAATTAAAATACAGAACATCGGCTGGGTGCGGTGGCTCACGCCTGTAATCCCAACCCTTTGGGAGGCCTAGGCAGGCAGATCACAAGGTCAGGAGTTAGAGGCCAGCCTGGCCAACATGGTGAAATACCTTCTCTACTAAAATCAGCCAGGCGTGGTGGTGGGTACCTGTAATCCCAGCTACACGGGAGGCTGAGGCAGGAGAATTGCTTGAACCCAGGCGGCAGAGGTTGCAGTGAGCTGAGATCGTGCCACTGCACTCCAGCCTGGGCAACAGAGCGAGACGCCATCTCAAAAATAAATAAATAAATAAAAATAAAATAAAATGCAGAGCATTTTTATTATCCCCAGAATTCCTTCATTCAATATCCTTACTTCCATCTAAACCACCACTGATCACTTAGAACAGAATTTCTCAACCTGGACCTGGGCACTCTCAACATTTTGGGCCTGGTAATGCTTTGCCGTGGCTGCTGGCCTGTGTATTATAGAATGTTTAACAGCATCCCTGACCTCTACCCACCAGATCCCTGTAGCAACCACCCCCATACCTATGCCACCCCAGTTATGACAACCAAAAATGTCTCCAGCATTGCCCAGGGAAGGGGAGGGCATAATTTCCCCAGTTGAGAACTACTTCTATAGATAAGTTTTGCCAGTTCTAAAATTCCACGTAAATGGAATCATAGAACGTATTTTTTGTGTGTGTCTGCCTTCTTTTGCTCAGAATGTTTTTAAAAGTCATCTATGTCTTTGTGTGTATTTCTAGATCATTCCTTTCTGGTTTTATCCCTAAAAGGGGGGGATAAAAACATTTGTGTTTTTTCCAGTTTTGTGTTATTATAAAGAAAGCTCCTATTTATGTCTTTATAAGATACTGCCAAGTTGTTTTCCAAAATGGACCATATAAAATTTCCACCACCAATGTACAAGAGTTCCAGTTTCTGTACATCTCCTAAACACTTGGTATTTTCAGGCTTTTTAATCTGTCATTTTAGTAAGAATTTTAGCAGTATCTTATCGTGGCTTTAATTTCTATTTCCCTGATGACTAATGATTCTGAGGTCCTTTTCTTGTGCCTTTAGTTTAGTATATTTTTAATGAAATGCCTATTCAATCTTTTGCTCCCTTTTTTCCCCTTCAACTTCCAGGGTACACGTGCAGGGTGTACAGGTTGGTTACATAGGTAGACATGCGTCATGGTGGTTTGCTGCACAGATTAACCCATCACCTAGATATTACGCCCAGCACGCATTAGCTATTTTTCCTGGTGCTCTCCCCGTCACCCCCCATGTCCATGTGTGCTCATCGTTCAGCTCCTACTTATAAATGAGAACATGCAGTGTTTGGTTTTCTGTTTCTGTGTTAGTTTGCTGAAGATAATGGCTCCCAGCTCCATCTGTGTGCCTGCAAAGAACATGATTCTGTTGCTTTTTATGGCTGGCTGCATAGTATTCCATGGTGTACATGTATCACATTTTCTTTATCCAGTCTATCATTGATGGGCATTTGGATTGATTCCCATGTCTTTCCTATTGTGAACAGTGCTGCAATGAAGATACACATGCATGTATCTGTATAATAGAATGATTTACATTCCTTTGGGCATATACCCAGTAATGAGATTGCTGGGCCAAATGGTATTTCTGGTTCTAGGTCTTAGAGGAATTGCCACACTGTCTTCCACAATGGTTTAACTAATTTACAGTCCCACCAACAGTGTAAAAGCGTTCCTATTTCTCTGCAACCTCTCTAGTGTCTGTCGTTTCTTGACTTTTTAATAATCACCATTCTGACTGGCCTAAGAGGGTATTTCATTGTGGTTCTGATTTGCATTTCTCTAATGATCAGTGATGTTGAGCTTTTTTCCAAATGCTTGTTGGCCGCATGAATGTCTTCTTTTGAGAAATGTTCGTTCATGTCCTTTGCCCACTTTTTAATGGGATTATTTGTTTTTTCTTGTAAATTTGTTTAAATTCCTTGTAGACTATGGATGTTAGATCTTTATCAGATGGATAGATTGCAAACATTTTCTCCCATTCTGTAGGTTGTCCGTTCACTCTGATAGTTTATTTTGCTGTGCAGAAGCTCTTAGGCTTAATTAGATCCCATTTGCCAATTTTTGCTTTTGTTGCAATTGCTTTTGGCATTTTTGGCATGAAATCTTTGCCCATGCCTATGTCCTGAATGGTATTGCCTAGATTTTCTTCAAGGGTTTTCATAGTTTTGGGTTTTACATTTAAGTCTTTACTCCATCTTGAGTTAATTTTTGTGTAAGTTGTAAGGAAGGAGTCCAGTGTCAATTTTCTGCATATGGCTAGCCAGTTCTCCCAGCATTCTATTAAATAGGGAATTCTTTTCCCTTTGCTTGTTTATGTCAAGTTTGTCAAAGATCAGGTGGTTAAAGATCAGATGTCAAAGATCAGATGTCAAAGTATCCAGTCTTATTTCTGAGTGCTCTCTTCTGTTCCATTGGTCTGTGTCTGTTTTTGTACCAGTACCATGCTGTTTTGGTTACTGTAACCTTGTAGTATAGTCTGAAGTCAGGTAGCGTGATGCTTCCAGCTTTGTTCTTTTTGCTGAGGATTGTCTTGGCTATATGGGTTCTTTTTTGGTTCCACAGGAATTTTAAAAGTTTTTTCTAATTCTATGAAGAATGTCAATGGTAGTTAAATGAGAATAGTATTGAATCTATAAATTACTCTGGGCAGTATAGCCATTTTCATGATATTGATTCTTCCTATCCATAAGCATCCATTTATTGTGTTGTCTCTGATTTCCTTTAGCAGTAGTTTGTAATTCTTGAAGAGGTCCTTCACTTCCTTTGTTAGCTGCATTCCTAGGTCTTTCATTCTCTTTGTAGCAATTATAAATGGGAGTTCATTCATGATTTGGCTCTCTGGTTGTCTGTTGTTGGTGTGTAGGAATCCCTGTGATATTTGCACATTGATTTTGTTTCCTGAGACTTCGCTGTAGTTGCCTATCAGCTTCAGAAGTTTTGGGGCTGAGACAATGGGGTTTTCTAAATACAAGATTATGTCATCTGCAAACAAAGACAATTTAACTTCTCCTCTTTGAATACCCTTTATTTCTTTCTCTTGCCTGTTCCCGGGCCAGAACTTCCAATACCATGTTGAATAGGAGTAGTGAGAGGGTATCCTTGTCTTGTGCTGGTTTTCAAGGGGAGTGCTTCCAGCTTTTGCCATTCAGTATGATATTGGCTGTGGGTTTGTCATATATGGCTCTTATTATTTTGAGGTATGTTCTTTCAATACCTAGTGTATTGAGAGTTTTTAACATAAAGGAATGTTGAATTTTATCAAAGGCCTTTTCTTCATCTGTTGAGATAATCATGTAGTTTTTGTGTTTAGTTCTGTTTATGTGATGAATTACATTACTGATTTGTGTATGTTGAACCAATCTTGCAACTCAGGGATGAAGCCAACTTGATTGTAGTGAATAAACTTTTTGACGTGCTGCTGGATTCGGTTTGCCAGTATTTTATTGAGGATTTTTGCATTGATGTTCATCAGGGATATTATTTTGCCGTTTTTTAAATTAGGTTGTTTACATGTTGGTTTTGTTTCATTATTGAGTTGTAAGGGTTCTCTATATGTCCATTATCAAACGTGAATTTTGCAAATATTTTCTTCCAGTCTGATTTGCCTTTGTATTTTCTTAATGATGTGTCTCAGACCAGGCGCAGTGGCTCACACCTGTAATCCCAGCACTTTGGGAGGATGAAGTGAGCAGATGGCTTGAGCCCAGGAGTTTGAGACCAGCCTGGGCAACATGACAAAACTCTGTCACTACAAAAAAAAATACAAAAATTAGCCATGCATGGTGGCCTATGCCTGTGGTCCCAGCTACTTGAGAGACTGAGATAGGAGGATCGCTTGAGCCCAGGTGGCGGAGGCTGCAGAGAGCCATGATGATACCACTGCACTCCAGCCTGGGTGAAAGAACGAGATCCTGTATAAAAAAAAAAAACCAAAAACCAGTGTGTCTTGTGAACAAAAGCTTTTGATTTCGTCAAATCCAATTGACTGTTTTTTTCTTTAATAATTTATGTTCTGTATGTCCTTTTAAGAAATATTTGCCTACCCCAGAGTTGCAAAGATTTTCTCTTACAAGTTTTATAATTTCGACTTTTACAATTAGGTCTATGATGGCGGGAACTGTATTTTAATGAAGGTATCATAAAGGAGAAAAGAAATATTTCTTAAATATTCCTCCTATAAACATGCAGACATTTATAGTACAAACTTTAGTACAGTTTTAAAATACTTGTATAAAACTGTGCTCAGTACTGTATTCAGAAGATTTCAACAAAGCTCCTGATCATACAAATTATATTGTCTAGGACAGGGCTACTGCCTATTTTTAGAGGTCCTCTATATATTCAATTTTAGCATGTCGATTGATACTACTTGGGTGTGATTTTATAATAATAAGCACTTGTTGGCTGATTGTAAACGGTTTAAAGTTTAGTAGTATAGATTATCTAAAACATTATTTTGATTTTTTTTGTATATGTGTTTTTGATTGATATGTGTCTGATCTGAAAATTTAGAATACTTCAGAACAATAAATGTATAATAAAAACTGATTTTCTTTATTTAATGATGTTTAAGAACAATATAATCTTATTATTAACCTTTATAATTTTAGATTTAGTGAATTATTTCCCTAAAACTGTTGACTTGGGTTAATACTGTAATACAGTTGTGCTTTTAAACATACTTTAAGACGTCTTCATACTGTTTAATTTTTTTTCTTGATTATAAGAATAATCCATATTTACAAAACATTCTAATACGAACAGGATATATAGCTTTATAAGTTTGATATTTTCAATAGAATTTCTATTAACTGAATAAAATTACTTTTAACAGATATTCTAAGGAAACCTCAGTTTTGGATAAATTCTTGTAGCATCATTGTAATGTTCCTACTAAATTTACACGATGAACCAATTAGATCTTTTATATGTAATATTATTTGCTGGAATATATACACACTCTGTGTGTGTGTGTGTGTGTGTGTGTGTGTGTGTGTGTATGTGTGTGTATGTACCCTGTATTTTTGCCAGGTGAGCCAAGATAGCTTCTATTCAGTAATTACTTTGTTTTCTAGTTACATTGCAAGATAAAAATTGTGGTCATGACACTGATTAACACGGATCAGGTTATAGTAACTTAGCAAGAGTAACGCTTTTTCTGTTTGAAGCATTAGGGCTCTAATCAAAATTAGACTGTAATTTCTTAAGATTAACCCAGTTCTTTGCACAATAGAGATGTAATGCGATCAAGTGGAGAGGGCAACTAACATGCCTTTTGGTGATAGATTTCTTTTACCATGCCTTCAAATTTTTATAAGGCAGCTAATCAGGAGGTAGGCATTTATGTTTGAATGTAATCATTTCACTTGTGAGCTTGCAGCCTTCCAAAATCATCTTCCTTTTTTTTTTTTTTTTTTTTTTAAGACGGAGTATCCTTCTGTGGCCAGGCTGGAGTGCAGTGGTGCAATCTTGACTCACTGCAACCTCCACCTCCCGGGTTCAAGCAGTTCTCCTACCTTAGTCTCCAGAATACCTAGGACTACAGTCGTGCGCCACCTCACTCAGCTGATTTTTGTATTTTTGGTAGAGACTGGGTTTCACCACGTTGGCCAGGCTGGTCTCAAACTTCTGACCTCCTGTGATCCGCCAACCTCGGCCTCCCAAAGTGCTAGGATTACGGGCGTGAGCCACCGTGCCCGACCTAAAATCTTGCTTTCATGATCCGACCTATCGTTTCTCAGAACTCTGAGAGCATATATCCAACTATGCCCAGTGTTCCTTTCCTAGTATCGCCAACACTAAGATGTCACTATTGCTTTCTTACAACGTTTTCATCCCTTCTACTTTATAAAGTAGTTCCCCTCTGTTAAGTTGGGATTGGATTTAGTGTTTTCTCTGCTTTCTGAGAGAGAAAACACCAGCGCAGTATTTTTCTTTTTCTTTTCTTTTTTTTTTTTTTTTTTTCTCTTTGGGACATAGTCTCCCTCTGTCAGCCACACTGGAGTGCAGTGGCGCAATCTCGGCTGGCTGCAACCTCTGCCTCCTGGGTACAAGTGACTCTGGTGCCTCAGCCTCCTCATAGCTGGAATTATAAGCCCGCACCACCACGCCTGGCTAATTTTTGTGTTTTTGGTAGAGATTAGATTTTGCCATGTTGGCCAGGCATGTCTTGAATTCCTGGCCTCAAGTGATCCACCTGCCTTAGCCTCCCAAAGTGCTGGGATTACAGGCGTGAGCCACTGCGCCCGGCCCCATCACAACATTTCTAAAATTTATTAACTTTACTGCTTTTACCAATTTGAATTAGACTTTCCACTATTCTCTGGGCCATAGACATTCCTAAATATATCTACTGTGTAACTGTCATTTTTCTTTCCTATGTCTTTCCAATTGTTTCAAATTTATTTCTGTGGAAATTTAGTTAGGTATCATCCCTGCTTGGCATGGTGGCCTGAGTATAGTTGGTATTCAGTATTTTTACATTGATATATTTATTAAACATTGTGATCAGCTAAGGATTACAGTGATCTAAAAGTTTAATGCATAGCCTTGAGCTTATGTTCTTGATGGAGAGGTAAGACTAATACCTGAAATAATTTGAGAATCATCTCCTGTGGCAAAGAAAATGTTTACAGAATGTAAACATTCTGATGTAGAAAAGCCTGTGTTGATTGTGGAAATGAAACGGGCCTGTGGAGAAAGTAAAAGTTAAGTTTGACCCTCAAGGATGGTTAAAATTTGAATAAGTAGTAACTTTATTATTTGACTATATTTAGACTCTATCCTGAATAAGAAAAGGAAAAGGAAGTACAGGTGAAGGAAAGATAATAGGTCTTGTATTTTTTCATGTTTAAAACATCATCTGGGAACATGACACTCCCTGCTTACCATCATCTGCTTACCATATAATAGGGTGATTCCACTGGAGTAGTTGCAAAAATACAATATGACATTTTAGCCTCGTGTGGTACTCTAAAAGGAAGCAAGATAAGGGTATTAATCTGGGAAAACCAACCTTATTTCTTTGAAAAATTAAAATTATACTCTCTACTTTTCAAACAAGCAAGTTAGAGCTGGAACTTCAAAATGTTTATTAGAAACCTAGATTGGTTGTTTGGCGTTTTTCAGTCAAAAATTAAATTTTGTGTATTTGTTTTTAATTTAGCTTTTAACTGTGCTGTTCCACCCTATCCTGCAGCTCCCAGCCTCCCAGCCTTGTCTAAAAATATACAGTACTTATATCTGAATTACAAATATCAGTTGAAAAACTTCACATCTACAGTATACTTACTTTCTACAAACTAAGGAAATCTATATAGGAAAACCTGAACAAGTTGACTGTAAACTGATTAATTTTCTTTAAGAATAGATTCCTCATAGATTTCTGAGAATTGAATACCCGTTACAATTGGATATAGCAATGGTATTTACCAAGATTCAGCAAAAGATAGTGGGATCAAGAAGAATGCCCTAGAGCTGATATGTTTGGATTATAGTAAGATATAGGACAGACATCTCATATTGGTGTGAACAAATAGAGAAATAAGGGCTTCATCAGAGTAGCTGTGGAAACATTTGTGACTGATAAAACAACAGTAGGTCTGTGCCAGACTATACCAACTATAATTTTGAACTCAGCCTATTGTTTGAAGACCACTGGACTTGTACCAATGTCTGATCTTCAATTCTGTCACTGCCACGTACTAGCTCTTTCTCCTGGGGTAAATCACTTCTTAATGCAGAAGGCAAGCCAGGTAGTACAAAATGGATCATTTAAAAATAATTAGAGTGACAAACCATAGCACCACACTAAGTCACAGATGAATAATCTGCCTGAAGCATCACTTCATTTCATCAAGGCACCCACACTGCGTAGCATTAAACTTAATCAAAATTAGGATATTCACATCCTACATGTGATTGTAGGATATCTGGGCAAAGCCCAGGATCAACTAAACCTCATCTGGCAGCCAGATATAGTCATCAACTGTCCCTCTGCGTGAAATAAACTAACAAGGCCAAATTAGCTTGTGCTCTCTTTTTTTTTAATCTTCAGGGTTTGCTGCATGGCTACTTGTAAGTTTCTGATGTAGTCATGGAGCGTGACTAAACCTTAAGGAGGAGTAGAACACAGTTGCAATCATGGGTGTAGCCTTCTTCCAGATTTTCTCACCTATTAAGTCAAAAATCCTCAGCCGTCAGAAATAATGTTCGTTTTTTTTGAAACTAGCTAGTCCTGTTGTGGGTGGGTAAGATTGCTCAAGATAGTATCATTGCCGTTTCTGTTCCTTCTAACCACCTGTGAGTGTGTGCTTGTGTGCTCCCTTAGTTCACACTTTAGCTCACATTTATACCATCAGTTTTAGCCTTATCCTATAGCTTGAATCTCTTCCTCCATTCTTACTCTGACTTGATTTTAAAGAGTTATTCATTCTTGTCATTCTAGCTAAAGCCTTTTAAATAAAATTGCTTCCTCCTGTCCAAAACAACTTTTTCAAACCTTTTTTAGTAGCAAAAAATACATATGACAGAAAAAAAATGTATAAACCTCACTAGGAATTTTTAAATTTCTTCTATTTTTGTATGGTGTATTTGTCACAGTATAAAAGTGGCTTTAAGATATTTTATTGTGGCTATGTATAATACTTATCCTTTTAGTTTTGCTTCTTCCTGCCCTTTCAACCATGTTGTCCATATGCAAAACCTTTATTCTACCCACATTGTTTCTTCATTTTTCCCTTGAAACATGCCTTATATTTTCTTGAATATTTATATTTATTATATTAATATTAATATTATGTTTTCTTGCCTGGTGCCCTTGTCCACATTATTTTTTCTTCTCATGGAATACTTGTCCTCTGTTCCATATTTTTTCTAAACTCTGTGCATCCTTAAAGGAAGGTCCTGTTTATAGTCTTTCCTTTCCCTAAAGCTTCTCCAGCCCATAGTGATCTCTAAATCTTCTGAACTTGAGGGGTTTTTTTGTCTGTTCCACTTACGGAAATTAATTATATACAGACCTGTGAACGTGTGTTTCTAATTAACTCTTAATAATATTATTGAAATGTTTGTGTGTAGATGTTTTAGCTGACTAGATATTTTTTAAGATGTTAGCTTGGGCCGGGCGCGGTGGCTCAAGCCTGTAATCCCAGCACTTTGGGAGGCCGAGACGGGCGGATCACGAGGTCAGGAGATCGAGACCATCCTGGCTAATACGGTGAAACCCCGTCTCTACTAAAAATACAAAAAAACTAGCCGGGCGAGGTGGCGGGCGCCTGTAGTCCCAGCTACTTGGGAGGCTGAGGCAGGAGAATGGCGGAAACCCAGGAGGCGGAGCTTGCAGTGAGCTGAGATCTGGCCACTGCACTCCAGTCCGGGCGACAGAGCGAGACTCTGCCTCAAAAAAAAAAAAAAAAAAAAAAAAAAGATGTTAGCTTGTAGGTCTTATATTGTCCTCTTTCATGCCTAGCACAAATGCCCAAGGTAGACAGTTTATAGAAAATTTATCTATGTATCACCGGTACTTAATATTGTGCCTGGGATACAAGCTTTCAGTAAATATTGAAGTTATGTTAAAGAATTGATCTTTAAGTGGTAGTTTCCTATACATTTGTAAGTAGGGAATATTTTCTTGTGAAAATTAACCTTTTACTTTATATCCAATTTCCTCAACTCTGAGCAAGATTCTATCAAGGCTATGTTTCTGAGGCCATTCACAGTATCAAACCCAACTTACCTGGAATCTAGGCGATCAGAACCTGGATGCTCTTACATATTGTTCAAGAGAACCGATGGTTTAGAGCTCAGGCTTTGCTGTCGGAGAGCTTGAGTTCATATTTGTATTCTGCTACTCCCTCACTGCATAACTCTGGATAGTCTTTGTTTCCTTTACTGTAAAATGCAGATGGTGATAATGACTCCTTTAGCATGGGGTTGTTATGAAAGGTTATCTGTGTAAAGTATCTGGCACAGAATAAGTGGTCAAAAAGAATGTTAATAATAATTACTATTGTTGTCAGCATTAACAGTAATCATTCTCTTTACTAATAGCTTTTCATATGATAAAGTCATCCTGTATTATAGAAATTTTAAGTGAATAGCTTCTCAGTAAAGTTTCAGCATGTAAGTTTCTTCCCAAGTTTAAATCTTGACTTTGAAGTTCCCCTCTTTCTGAAACCTTGTGACAGAGAGAAAAAGACAATGGGCTGCAAACTGGGAGGCTTGAATTCTTCTTCTGGCTTGCTCACAGATTAATTTTTTAACCTTTAAGATAAAGTAAGCCAATTGTATTATTGTTATCCATGTATATGACTTAATTCCAAAGATTTATAAGCTTCCTTAAGACAAGGACAAAGTTTTACCGAAGTTTTATCTTTGTACTCCTCACTATAGCTTAGTAAATACTGCATAAGTACATAGCTTCAGTTCTCTCATCTGTTAAAGTGAGGGGATTGTACTATCTTAAAAATTCCTTTTAACTCTCAAATATTTTGGACATAGGGGTCAGTGAAAAATTAGCACCATCATTGGAGAAGAATTGAGGATCAGGAAAATATAAATGTGAGTGCTGCAGTTGCTAAAAGTAAAAGGCTGTTCCCAACTTTTTTTTTTTTTTTAAAGAAAAGATAGACCAAGATCCTGGTGTATCCAGAAATTAGCCTTTCTCTTCTGGTGTATCACGTGTATTCTAAAGTGTTTCACATCTTTCTTTTCTTTATCACCAAGGTTACTAGTATACCTAGGCCTTCCAAATAATTTCAGAACTGACCTTGAGTGGGAGGAAGCAGAGTACCTTTGTGGTTTTACTCTGGGGTTTATAAATACAATGCCCACATAAAAGAAAGTTTTCATTAGTATTGAATGAATTTTACATTATTTCCAAAGTAGAAAATTTATAGTCTTATATTTTTTTAACTTTCATATTTTAGAAGTAGGCTTATAGGTTCTCTTTCTTTGACATACATCTCTGAGATCCCTCCTTAAGTGAATAACCTTTTTTTTTTTTTTTTTTTCTTTTTTTTTTTTTTTTTTTTGAGGCAGAGACTTGCTCTGTCACCCAGGCTGGAGTGCAGTGGCGCGATCTCAGCTTACTGCAACCTCTGCCTCCCGGGTTCCAGCGATTCTCCTACCTCAGCCTCCCAAGTAGCTGGGACTACAGGCGTGTGCCACCATGCCCAGCTAATTTTTTGTATTTTTAGTAGAGACGGAGTTTCACCGTTTCAGCCAGGATGATCTCGATCTCCTGAACTCGTGATCCGCCCATCTCAGCCTCCCAAAGTGCTGGGATTACAGGCGTGAGCTACCGCACCCGGCCCGTGAATAACATTTTAAAATGTTTACACACAACCTCAGGTTTAAATAGAATTACTTTTAAAGTAAGTCTGTTATTAGCAGTATCTTTATATTTATTGAATTTATAATTATATATTTCTTTCTCATGACAGATTTTTTTAAGCATGGTTCAATAAATCATCTTTACTGAAAGAATTGTAATATAAAGCGAACTGCTTGATTTTTTTCCATTTAATGGTGAATTGGATACTTTCGTGATTTTTAAATTATAAAGTGCCCATATTGAAGTACATATTAAGTGTAACTATGGGGGAAAATACCAAAAATAAAAACAAAAAGTTCAAATAGTACAAAGAGAAATATGTAGTGAAAAATGTACATTCTGCTCCTCAGAGTCAGTAATTATTAATAATGTGTTGTGCATGTTTATAAAAACATTAATGCAGATGTAAGCATATGTAAACATAATTACTTAAACTTATATATCCATGTCCTTTAAAAAAATTATACTTTGATATTTTGCTATTCCTGTCAGTGACCTAGTACACAGTAGTTGTTCAATAAATATTTAAATTACCCAATACTCTTACTAGTCGACAGCTGGTCCATTTTCTGATGCATTTGGTTCTTAAAGTGCCATGTGATTTTCAAGGATCTGAGACTAAGTTTTTCAATTATAGTAAAAACCTATTTTTTCAGCAGTACTAAAATAGGAAATGTAAATATAAATAAAACTACTTTTGTATGTGATTTTAAAAATCCATCTGCACAACTGTGTATAATAGGTTTAGTTCTCAGACTTGATAAAACTTATGAACAGGTTTTACCAGTTTACCAACTATGATGAAAGTACCTGATTATTTGTTTCTGAGTTATAAAGTGGATTGTTAAGAAGTTACACAATAGGCATCCTGGTATTTGAAGAAATGCTCTGTAGTTAAAATACTTCATATTGGAATATGGTAGATTCTTAATAAAAGAGGCTAATTTTTCCAAACTCTTCTTGTACATTAGGATATTTGGAACACAGAAGGCATTTGCTTCTCCTGGAAAAGAATTGTGGCTTAATCTAAAGAAGCACATTTACCTTGAAGCTTTAATATAACCTGTTATTAGTCTTAAAATCCAAAGTCCATATAGGGTTAGAATTACTTTCTTCCATAAATAATTTTTCTTTCTGACAAGATGGAGTAGATTTTAATGAATTGAGAGATTGTTTTTCTTTTGTGACATCATATTTATTATATTAAAAGACATCAGAGCTTTTTTTTCTTGGAGAATAGGAAGTTGTTGGCTTGGAACTATAAAAAATTAGAAAATATATTTTTCAATGGCCATAATAATGCCAAGTTGAAGATTCAAGTGTGTGTTTGCTTTCCCCAAAGAGTCTCCCTGTTGAATAAATGAGTTTTTTAAAAACTTTAGAGAAATAATAATAGTATTATTGAAGAATAATATCTCATGACCAAAGTAACTCTAATCTAAGCTTGTATATATGATTTAAAATATTAGAAGGAAGATGAAAAAGACGTAGTAAACTAATAATAGATGGATATTTAATAAGAAGTATTTATCTGAAATTAACAGCCAACACCATACCTAGCATTCTATTAAAGTCAGGAATAAAACAGTGAAGCCTGGTATCATAGCACCAGAATATTGGTTGATTAAAGTTCACCATTGGGTGTACATGTTTTCCTACGCAGGTTAGAGACTTCAGAGTAGCTAATAAGGCACCACGACGTGGGCCTAAGAAAAGAGAAGATAGTACTCAAGTGGAGTTTCTGCTTAGGGCAGCGATGGCCAGATCAATTAATATATCAGGAATATCTAGGTATTAAATACAAGATCAAAAGACATGAATAGATAATTCACACATGAACCCCAAAAATAGATGGTCAATATATTTTTGAAAGAAAGTGGCAGGACGTGGAGACTTACACCTGTAATATCAGCACTTTGGGAGGCCGAGGCGGGCAGATCACGAGGTCAAGAGATTGAGGCCATCCTGGCCAACATGGTGAAACCCCATCTCTACTAAAAATACAAAAAAATTAGCTGGGCATGGTGGCGGGCACCTGTAGCCCCAGCTATTTGGGAGGCTGAGGCAGGAGAATTGCTTGAACCTGGGAGGCGGAGGTTGCAGTGAGCCAAGATTGCGCCACTGCACTCCAGCCTGGTGACAGAGTAAGACTCTGTCTCATTAAAACAAAACAAAACAAAAAGAATGTCCAAGCTCACTGGAAATCAAAGAGATACATAATTACACAAAATATAATTTTATAGTATGTTAAGTTGGTGAAGATTAAAAATAATAATACTGAACTTTGACAAATGCTATTACATACTATTGGTGGAATTCAAATTGCTATGTACACTTATTTTGGAAAGCAGTATGTATCAATAGCCTTAATAATATTGTAATTTCTCATTATATAAGCTTCATTTGTAAAAAGCGATACATATGTGATCCCAGCACTTCGGGAAGCCAAGGCAGGAGGACTGCTTGAGGCCAGGAATTTGACACCAGCCTGGGCAACATAATGAGACCCATGTCTACAAAAAAAATTAAAAAGTCAGTCAGCAGTGGTGGCACATCTCTAGTCCTAGCTACTTGGAAGGCTGAGGTGGGAGGATCACATGAGCCCAGGAGTTTTGGGTTACAGTGAGCTATGATCATGCCACTGCACTCCAGCCTCAGTGACAGAGTAAGAGCCTGTCTCAAAAAAAAAAAACAAGATATAAAATTGTATATATAAATTTATTCTATTTTTTACACAAATATCTTTACATACTTATATATGGGGGAAGTTCAAAAAGAATATTTAGAAATTCAGGGAAAATAATTGATGATATACTGTCCTTACCCCCAGTATTAGTGGTGTTAGGATGATTTATCTAGTCTTCTATGTACTTTTATTATATAATTATTTATAATACTTTTTTTTAATAATTGGAAGGAATAATCATTTATAGTGTAATAAAAATATTGGAGAAAAGTAGTTAGATTAATTTTGTTTTAAAGAACTGGAAATTTAGGTATTGCATAGTAATCCAGGAACTTCATTTTATTTTATTTATTTATGCATTTATTTTTTGAGACACAGTCTCCCTCTGTCACCCAGGCTGGAGTGCCGTGTCTCACTCGTGACTCATTACAGCCTCACCCTTCTGAGCTCAAGCAGTCCTCCCACCTCAGCCTCCTAGTGGGGTCTACAGTAATGTGCCACCATGCCCAACTAATTTTTTGATTTTTTTGTAGAGACAATGTCTCACTACGTTTCCCAAGCTGGTCTCAAACCCCTCAAACAGTCCCCTACCTCAGCCTCCCAAAGTGCTCGGATTGTGGGCATGAGCCACCACACTCAGCCCTCCATTTTATAATATGTCATATTAGTTATTTACCAAGGCAGATGTACTTATAACTCAATGGTTTATTCCAGTTTTGCATTTTATATTTTCGGTTATTTAAAAGGTCTATTAGTAAAAAACCTTATACAGTTTATCCACAATATTTTGAAATTTGTTTCGTTTCTTTTAGTGATTCTTGGTCTAGCTTTGGTTCCATTTCAAACAGAGAGAGAAAAACACAAATTTTTTGTTTGTTTATTTAAGACAATAAGAATAGCTGTTTTCCAGGATTCAACCTTGATTATTAATGGATCCTGATCAGTGTTAGCTCATTTTACCCCCATACATCCATGTTTTATTTCTGTAACTTTTTATTATGAAAAGTTCAAAGCGTACAGACAAGTTGAAAGAATTTTATACCCGTACATCTACCAGCTAATTCCAGTTAACCATACTTGGTTTATCTCTTATCAATACATCTTTTCAGCCATTTCTCCATCAACAGTCCATCTTATTTTTCATGAATTTCAAATTAAGTTGCACATATCAGTACACTTAATACTTTAGCATGCATATCATTAATTAGAGCTCAATATTTTAAAATTGTGGAGGTTTTGAGGTAATATTTAAAGACAGTAAAATATATAAATCTTAAGTGTACCATTTGATAAGTTTGAACAAAGGATGCACCTGTAGTAACCCAAACTCCTATTATATATACAATATTACCATCACCCTGGAAAGTTCCCTCAAGGCCCTTTCCAGTCAGTTCCTACCCCTTCTAGCCCTTTACCACAAGAACAACTATTAATTTTTTCCTACCATAAATTACTATTGCCTGTTCTAAAAACTTCGTATAAATGAAATATTATAGGTACTCCTATAAGGCTTCTTTCAGCATAAAGCATTTGAGATTCACTCATATTATTGCATATGTCAGTTTTTTACTTTATTTTTAAATTGCTGAATAGTAGTCCTGAGTTCAGCACATTTTTAATATTAACTTTTTGAGATGCCTGTGGTTACTGTATTTGGTATTTCTTAGCTTGTGCTGAAAGAAACTATGTTATAATGAGGAGTACTGTAATATTTGGCTTTCTGTCATTATGATTTTTGTTTATGTTGTCTTAAAACTTAAATTGGACTGGGTGTGGTGGTTCTCACCTATAATCCCAGCACTTTGGGAGGCCAAGGCAGGAGGATTCTCAAACCCAGTAGTTTGAGACCAGCCAGGGCAACATGGTGAGACCCTGTCTCTATAAATTTTTTTTAAAAATTAGTCAGGCCTGGTGGCTCATTGTCCTAGCTAACTGGGAGGCTGAGGTGGGAGGATCATGTGAGCCCAGGAAGTTGAGGCTGCAGTAAATCATGATTTTATCACTGCACTCCAGCCTGGGCAACAGAGCAAGACCTTATCTCCAAAACAAACAAACAAAAACTTAAGTTGATAGATAGCAAGTTTTTTTTGTTGTTTGTTTGTTTGTTTTTTGAGACAGAGACTCATTCTGTCGCCCAGGCTGGAGGGCAGTGGCACAATCTCAGGTCACTGCAACCTCTGCCTCCAGAGTAAGTGGGATTATAGGTACCTGCTACCATATCTGGCTACTTTTTGTGTTTTTAGCAGAGATGGGGTTTCACCATATTGGCCAGACTGGTAAAGGAGAGCCTGCAAGCTATTACTTATCATGTATGATTAAACTTCAGGGAAATTAAATGTTTCTCCAGACAGAAACAGTGTTTAAGAAGAATGATATATGTAGAATTTCATTTAGTTCTCTTAATAGGGATTTAAAGGGAAGTGGTACATTGATAATGATAATGACATAGCCCTATTTGAAGATTCAACCATCTTGATTATTGTGATGTACTGTTTTAAAAGGTGATGAGAGCCCCAGGGAGAGTCCAAATCTGTATTCCTATAACTTCCATTCATTTGTCGAGATTGTGCTTTCTAAACACAAATAATCCATTCCCTTAGATCAATATGTATACTTTAAGTACTGTGCAAGTAACATGATTTAACAAAGGGTTGACAATAGCCTCTTATTTGTCCCTTTTTAAACATTAGCTGGATTAAAAAAAAAAAAGTTCTCTGTGTGTAAAATTTAATAGAGAAGCTATTAAAATGTCCTTCCTACTACTTTACAACCTACCTAGCCTCAGCTGTCATGACTTGCTTGCCACCTCCCCCCAACCACTCCCCAGCCCTGCAGCTTCTGTACATTGTAAGTGCTATTCATACTCAACTTGTCCAAACTTTGAAAATTCAATACACTTGTTTGTTCTTTCCTTCTGCCTTTTTTGTAGAGACAGGGTCTTGCTATGTTGCCCACTAGGCTGGTCTTGAACTCGTGGGTTCAAGTGATCCTCCCACCTCAGCCTCATTTAAAGTGTACAATTCATTGGTTTTTAGTTTATTTCTATTCATTTTTAGTATATTACAGAATTGTACAACCAGTACCTAATCTGCTTTTGCAGCCTGTTCATAATCCTCAAAACAAATCTCTTATCCATTAGCATACACTCCATTTTCCCCCTCAACCCCCAATCACTGATCTCTGTGTCTATAGAGATAGACTTTCTATCACTATATATTTGCCTATTCTGTGCAATTTATATAGATGGAAATCATACAGTATGTGATTCTTTTATAACTGTCTTCTGTCAGCGTAATGTTTTCAGAGTTCATCCATTGTTGTAGCATGTTTCAATAGTTCCATCCTGTTTATTGCTGAATAACATTCTATTGTACGGATATATAACACATTTTATTTCTTCATTTGTCAATGGACAGATATTTAGTTGTTTCCACTTTGTTTGCCATTGTGAATAATGCTGCTGTGAATAATTATGGACAAGATTTTGTGTGGACATATATTGTCCTTTCTCTTTAGGTGGAAGTAGAATTACTGTCCTATGATAGATAACTCTGTAGCCTTTTAAGAAACTGCTAAACTGTTTTCCAAAATGTCCATACCATTCCCACCAGCTAGATATAAGGATTCCAATTTCTCCACATTGTCACCAACACTATTGTCTTGTCTTTTTATTAAAGTGAAAAATAATTCATATACCATCAGTTCTCCCTTTTAAAGTGTACAATTTGGTGGTTCTCTGTGCATTTACAAAATTGTACAACTATCACCACTCTAACTCCAGAATATTTTTATCACCCCAAAAGAAACCCTGTACCTATTAGCAGTCACTACCCATTCTCCTATGATGCCAGCTAAAATCTACTTTGTGTTTCTATGGATTTGCCAACTTTGGACACTTTATATGAGTGATCATACAGTATATAGCCATGTAGCCTTATGTGTCTAGCTTATTTTATTTAGTATAATGTTTTCAAGAAGGAACTGCCAAACTTTCAAACAGCTGTACCACTTTACATTAAGACGAGTGATGTATGAGGGTTTCAATTTCTCCACATCTTCTGCAACTTACCATCTCTTTTGTTATAACCATCTGGTTGATTTGAAATGTACGTCATTGTGGTTTAATTTTCATTTCCCTAATGAATATCATTTCCCTTTTGAGCATCTCTCCTTCATTCATTGCCATTTCTACATCTTCTTTGGAGAACCCTTTGTCTATTTTTAAATTGTGCTGTCTTTTTAATTGAGTTATAAGAATTCTTTATATCATGTAGATATGGCCCTTAACAGATACTTGATTTGCACATATTTCTTCCATTGTGTAGATTGTGTTTTCACTTTCTTCATGGTGACTTTTAAAGCAAAAAAAAATTAATTAATTCTGATGAAATCTAGTTTATCAATTCATCTCTTTAATTAGTTTCCTGTGGCTACTTTAAAAAGTTGACAAAAACGTTGTAGCTCAAAAGAACATAAATTTATTACCTCATGGTTCTTTTTTTTTCTTCTAATTTTTATATTAGTTTCGGGGGTACATGTGCAGGTTTGTTATACAGGTAAAGTCGTGTCACGGGGATTTGTTGTACAGATTAATTTGTCACTCAGGTACTAAGCCTAGTATCCAGTAGGTATTTTTTCTGCTCCTCTCCCTCCTTCCACCCTCTACCTTCAAGTTGGCCCCAGTGTCTGTTGTTCCCTTCTTTGTGTCCATGTGTTCTCTTCATTTAGCTCCCACTTATAAATGAGAACATGTGGTATTTGGTTTTCTGTTCCTACATTAGTTTGCTAAGGATAATGGCCTCCAGCTGTTCCCACAGAAGACATGATCTTGTTCTTTTTTATGGCGGCATAGTATAAATCTCACAGTGGGTCTTACGTTGAGCAAAATGGTCTAAAATCAAGGTATTGGCAGTTCTGGAGATTTAGGCTCTAGGGAAAGCCTTTTCCAGGTCCTAGAGGATGCCAGAATTCCTTGGCTCATGGCCCTCCTCCACTTTTAAAGATCTCTGTGATTACATTAGGTCCATCTGAATAACCCAGGATAATGTCTCTAGATTAAGGTCAGCTGATAAGCAATCTTAATAACATCTGCAACCTCACTTCAACTTTGCCATATAAACTAACATATTCACACATTCTAAAGATTAGGATGTGGACATCTGTGAGGAGCCATTTTTCTGCTTACCACATTGCTTATGCGTTGTGTTATGTCTAAGAAATTATTGCTTAACCCAAGGCCATGATGATTTGCTTCTGCATTTCCTAATAAAAGTTTTGCAATTTTCACTGTTATGTTGGGTCTATGATCCATTTTTGCTTGTGATGTGAAGTAGTGGTCCAATTTCCTTTTTTTACATGTAGATATACAGTTGTCCCAACACAATTTGTTGAAAAAACTTCTTTTCTCCAGTGAAGTGTCTTGGTACTGTTGTCAAAAACCACTTGACCATAAATGTAAGGGCTTATTTCTGGACTCTCAATTCTATTGCATTGTTCTATATCTGTATGCCAGAACTGTGCTGCCTTGATTACTCTTAAGTTTGAAATCAGGAAGCATCAGTCCTCCATCTTTATTTCTTTTCAAGATTGTTTGGCTATTCTAAGACTTTTTTGTTTCCATGTGAGTTTTAGCATCAAGTTCTCAATTTCTGCAAAAAAAAAAAAAAAAAAAAAAGGCAGCTGGAATTTTGATAGGAATTGCATTGAATCTGAAGATTAATTGTGGAATATTGCTATCCTGATATGGATCTTCTGATCTGTAAGCCTGGTCTGTCTTTCTGTTGATTTAGATCATCTTTAATTTCTTTGGATAGTGTTTTGTAGTTTTTACTGTATGAGTTTTGCATGTTTTCGGTAAATGTATTCTTAAGTTTTTTTTGATGTGTTTGGAAATGAAACTTGTCTTCGTTTTAATTTTGGATTGTCATTGCTAATGTATAAAAATCTGACTGATTTCTGTGCATTGGTCCCATGTTCTGAAACTTTGAAAAACTCATTTGTTAGGTCTAATTGTTTTTTAGTGGATTCCTGAGAGTTTCTTAGATATAACATCATGTCATCTGTGAATAGTAATAGTTTTGCTTGTTCTTTTCCAAACTGGATGTTTTTGGTTTCATGGTTTTTTTATGAGGAATAAGAAGTCATTCAAATCATTGTTTCCCTCTATGAGAACACTGTTTTTCTCTGTCTGCTTTTAATATTTTTCTAAATTTTTGGTTTTTTGCAATTTGATTAGTAGGTGCCTAAGTTTCTCTTCTCTTTATTTATCCTCCTTGATGTTCTCTGACCTTGTACCTGTACCTATCCCATCTCTTGCCTCATTGGTTGTGGACTCCAATTCTGCATATGTTAGACCTTTGTTATTATTCCACATGTCCCTGTCAATTTTCTTTTCAATCTTTTTTGTCTGTATTCTGCAGATTGAATACTTTCCATTAATCCATCTTTGAGATTTCTGACCCTTTCCTCTCTCATCTCCATTCTGTGATTAGGCTATACAAGGCATTTTTAATTTCAGATGTTTGTATTTCAGTTCTAGAATTTCTATTAGCATTTTTTACATTCCATAGTTTTTGCTAAGATATTAACTCTTTTCATTTATTGTATACATATATTCCTTTACTTCACACGGCATAGTTATACTAGCTATTATAAAATGTTAGTCTACTGATTTTACCATTATCTCCTGGTATCGTCTAGGAGTTGGTCCCTGTTGATTGTTTTATTTCTTGGAGTGGATCACATTTTACTGGTTTTTGTGTATCAAGTAATTTTTGACTGTGTGATGGATGATGTGTATGTTAGGCTGTGAAGACTGGATTCTATTCTTTCAGTAGGCACTTGTTCAATCTGTAAACTCTTAGGTGGCAGCTCAAATTTCTGTTTGGTTTGTTTGTTTTGTCCTTAGCTGGGCTGCTTGCAATATTGCCTGTGTGTGCATTGTTTGGGAGTTGGCCAGAGATTTGGGCAGGGAAACTTGGTTATTTTAAAGTAACTTGATTGCTGTTAGCATTTTTACCTTGTTTTGTTGTCGTTGTTTTAAAAGAATTCCTAGATCTTAGAATTACAGGTTTATTAACTGGAAATAATTATAAGTATTTGAATTCCTGTTCCTTATTTTAACAATTAAATTAAAATGCACATTTAATTTTTTTATATTTCTCTTTATTATAGATCGAGCTGGGAGCATTAGTACCCTTGATTCTTTAGACTTTGCAAGATATTCAGATGATGGTAACAGGGAAACAGATGAAAAAGTGGCAGGTAAGGACAGATTTGGATTCTTTGACATTCCAGAAATAATGAAATGGCTTGAGGAATTTTTTTTCCTTCTGCAATTTGGTATGTGACTATAACATATACAGTTATTATACAAAGTTATGTTACTAATTACTAATTTACTGCAAGTTTGGGGGTTCCCCAACTTTTTCTTCTTCTGGTACTGAGTTTCTGGTTGTGTATCCCTATAATTTGCTAAATTATACTTGGAGCCAGCAGTTTACAACCACACAGTTGTAAAACTCATGTATGACAGGCCCAAGACAAAGTTGGACCTTAGCCTCATTCCTTTGATCCTCCAAACCAGGGCTGATAGTCACATATGTGTACCAATACAACTCTATTGATTATTAAAAATTGGTTTTGAGCCAGGCATGGTGGTTCGCACCTGTAATCCCAGCTATTTGCTGTTTGGGAAGCTGAGGTAGGAGGATTGCTTTAGGCCAGGAATTTGAGACCAGCTTGGGCAGCATAATGACACCTAATCTCTTAAATTTAAAAAAAAAAGGTTGAAATACTTCTGTGCTTGTTGCTAAAACTTTGCCTTGAGTTCCCTGAGTGCTCCCCAGCTGTCACAGCATGTATTCAGAAACTTCTGACTTTGCTATGATCCAGTAAAAAAGGGTTAATGACTGATACAGTGAGGGCTTCCAGGATGCTGCCCATCCCAATAAGAAGGACAACATCCTTTTTAATTGCTTGGTTGCTCATTTCAATCTTCCTCCCTGCCCATCCCCCCATCCTCTCTCCCATACCAGTCTTGCCTTCCAGGCACCACCGTTGAATCTGTAGGAAATTCAGCGGATCAGTTTGTACCCTGTGTTCTGCCTACACCAGATAAGCCCCGTTGGAATTTGCCAGGTCCACTTTGGAATTCACCCTGTAGCAGCCTTGGCTCCTTGGGTGTAAATATCTGCTACCATTCTGGTGCCTCAAGTCTGTGTCTGTCTGCCATTGAAGTCATTCTTGAGTGCCTTGCAGAAATTGTAGTTTTCATAAGACTTAGGCTTTGAGAGAGATGGGGAAAGCAGACAGACACCAGTTGGGTATTTTGACCTCCATCAAAATGGTAGGTACTTCTGGAACAAAAGGGATGCCGCATGGGACACACAGGGCCTGTGAAAGAAATATGGGGTCAGGGAATACCTATAACGTGATTTCTCTCTTGACCAACTCTGTTGAATATTTCTTCCATTTACTGGGACGAGTTTTTTAAAATATACCAAATGCTTAACCCGTGTGGTCATTATGAATAAAAATAAGTGCTGATTCTTATATAACATTTGTTCCATTCTAAACACTGTTCTAAATTTATATTAACTCACTGAGTTATAGAATTGTTATCTTGTTCCTGACCCTAGGATTTTGAGGCTCTGAGAGAAATTATATAAGACTCAGTAGCAGAGCTAGGATTCAAATATACATAGCCCAGGAACAGTCTGTGATTGACTATTATTTGCTACCTCTTGGCATAAAAGATTAGGTTTGGTCTAATTAAAAATGTCATTCCAATAAATGATTTTCATTCCTTGCTCAAGACTAGAGATATTGAATATTTTAAAATATCAGATAGTGTTATATGAGTTAGAAAAAAAAGTAATTGTTTTTCTGAGAGAGGATTCAGCAATATAAATAATAGCAGAATATCCATGTAATGGGGAAATCACTAGAATAGTTTAATGTGGCTCTCCATGTCAAATCATGGTTGAGTTATGAGCATCATTTATTAACAACTGTATCAAAATGGCAAATCACATTGGTAATATCTAAAAATTAACAATTCAAATTTTAGGATGAATTTATCCTAATTGTATCACTTATTAAATAGAACTTGTTATATGTATTAGCTATTTATATTATAAAATATATGGTATTTTAATTTATTTAGAGACCGTATGTAGTTTTGTATAGTTTTATTGTACAAATTGTTACACATTAAAAAATGACTCCTACCTAGAAGTTATCTATATAATTATGTTTTTTCCTTTAATTTCCTTATTAAAACTTATATTTTAGATTGAGTAAAATTGAAGAGGTTTATTATTATTTTCCTGATTTAGATATTTTAGTACTTCTAAGTAGGGGGAAGCTGAAATAAATGCAAAATGTTTAGCTTAAATTTATGATCATTAGGCTGGGCACTGTGGTTCACACCTGTAGTCCCAGCACTTTGGGAGGCGGAGGCGGGTGGATCAGCTGAGGTCAGGAGCTCAAGACCAGCCTGACCAACATGGTGAAACCCGTCTCTACTAAAAATACAAAAATTAGCCAGGCGTGGTAGCGTGTGCCTGTAGTCCTAGCTACTCGGGAGGCTGAGACAGGAGAATTGCTTGAATCCAGGAGGCGGAGGTTGCAGTGAGCCAAGATTACACCACTGCACTCCAGCCTGAATGACAGAGTGAGACTCTGTCTCAAAAAAAAAAAAAAAGTGTGTGTGTATATATATATATATATATATATATATATATGATCATTATTGTTTGGTATAATCTCTATTTATGTCAATATAGGTAGAAGAGAAGAAGAAAGTAGAAGTTCCTCTGACCAAATTTCACTGTGTACATAACATTTTCTTTCACTGTGTAACTTTTTATTAGAAGGCAGAATAAAAAGGTTGATATTCTCTGTCTGACCTAAACGCTTTTTGAGAGACAGTGAGCAAAGGACAGCGAACCTGGATAACCCCCAGATTTGCACAAGTAGGAGTGAAATGTATTAAATATGTGATAGTTTTGGCCTTTTTTTTTTAATTTGAGACTATCATAAGACAGCAGACCTTACATTTTTAACCTATGGAATATACTATTTAAGTTTCGAGAAATAAAGTAACTTTTAATTACTATACTGTGCTCATATATAAATAAATGTATATAAATAAATGCTGTGATTCGTGTTCAATAGGAAAAGGAGGAAGAAGAGCATATATAATCCCAAGAGAATATCTTTCAGTCTTTTAGTTCTCACGTACCATGGCTTGTTACTGAACCAAATGTGTGAGTGTGTGGATGAAACTTTTTTTTAAAAGTTTCAATTAATCATAATTCCTTTTCACAAAAAGATTGTGACTCTTTGCTTTTACTTGAAAAGCCTGTCAAAAGGCCAGTAATCGGGAAAAGATAATTGTCCTCTCATCTGCCACTGAATCGCATGTAAACCTCACTAACTCCTCGTGGGCTGAAGTCTTGTGCCTGCAACTCTCCCAGGCTACTCCTGCAAGCTGGTAGCTCTACAGTTCTGGGTCTCAGAAGTGGCCCTACTCCCACAACTCCTCTTGGCATTGCTCTGATGGAGATTCTGTGGCAACTCTGACCCTGCAGTAGGTTTCTGCCTGGGTCCCCAGGCTTCGCAATACGTTTTTTGAATTCTAGGTGGAGGCTGCCATGGCCCCACAGCTCATACAGTCTACATGTCTACAGAGTCAGCACCACAAGGAAGCTGCCAAAGCTTACTGCTTGCACCCTCTGGAGCTGCACTACAAGCCTCACTTGGACCTGCTGGAGCCGTAGATGGAGTGGCCAAGGAGTACTGCACCAGAATGCAGGGAGCAGAGTTTTGAGGCGGCTTTGAGCAGTAAAACCACAGAGGGCACCCTGGTCCTGCCTCCCAAAACTACTCTACCCGCCTAGAACTCTGGGATTGTGATAGGAGGGACAGCCTGAAAGAGCTCTGCAATGCCTTCAAGATCTTTCTCCCATTGTCTTGATGTCTTACCTGGCTTCCTTCTACTCATATCCTTAGCAAATGGCCACTTACCACACCCTTGGTTTGTTCTCTGAACATACCTTTTCAATCTTTACATGGACAGGCTGCAAATTTTTCAAATCTTTCCACTATTTTAATTGTAAATTCCATCTCCCAATGATTTAATTTTGAAGCTTCTATGACTTAAAGTGTTAGAATATGTCATTTGAAATCTACCCAAGTTGGCAGAAACTCTGAAATAAGCTTCTGTAGGATAACAGAATAAACTGTGTCTGTTACTATATGAGGGGAAAAGAAGAAGAATGAAGAGACATCTAAAAACAAACATCTGTATTCTTTTCCTATACCAATGCTGGGTAGAAGGAGCTTGTAGATAACACACTAATGAGTCTGTTTACCCACCTGGCAAATGAAAGGTGTCCTCTAACCCTTAATCAGGTGTTAATTTATGAGACAGATACTAGATTTGTTTTCAGCATCATTCTTACCACCTTTCTCGTAGATTTAAAAGTCGGGTTATTTTTTCACATTTGCACACATATTCCTTCAAAGAGGAAGGGATCTCTAAAGGAACAAATGTTTATTAAGCACTTACTGCATGTCAGGTACTATGCTAGGTGCTTTATATAAAGTATTTTATTTAGTCTTGTTAGGAATGCTGCAAAATAGGTCATTTTTAGGTTTATAGTTTCTACAAGCCTAGAAAACTAATGCTTATACCAAGGTTGAGAAATTTACCCAGTAGCTTACCTATAGTAAGGGGCATGATCAGGATATATCACATAGAGGTTTTATTCCAGAGCCCACAGTAGATCTCTTAGTACCAGGCTGTAGCTCTGACCCATCTGTATATTCATGTGGATAGAATATTCTTGTCTTTCTTATATGAAACTATTTCACAGAGCCATTTTCTTAGAAAAGAAGTAAAATTTTAAAAACTTTTTATTTTAGCTATTTTCCATTTCTCAATTTATTTTCTATATGAAGTATACGTTTTTATATAAAATGATTTAAGTAGTAGCAGACATTGAACCGAAATGAGTTTAATATAGGTGATTTTTCATTTTAGGTAAAAGCCTTTCTCTATGTTATTAAACAAAACTACTGTACTTAGCACATATACAATGTACCTCTTCAATTTTCTAGTTTTCTTAAAGGTAACAAGAGACATCTGCATTCTAAATATCAAGATAGCCATTATTTAACTTATTTTAGGCATTCCGAGCATCTGCTATGTCTTAGGTACTGTGTGTTAGGTTTCTATGTAGACATACAAGATAGATAATGTTTCTGCTCTTCAGGAATTTGTCTGAAATATGTCTGTATCTGTCATACAGATATAAGTTCAGTATGTTGGAAATGGTAACAGAGACCTTGTTGATTTTAGAACCCCCCTATATTCCTGTTTCAGGTTCACAAGATCTATCTTTTAGCATCAGAGCCCTTACTTTATTTGTTCTCACATCTCTATTACTGAATTACTTCCCTAGTTAACACCTTAACTCTGTTTTGAGATCTAGAGAACTAGAACTATGCTTTCTGATTTGTAGGCAAAGACACTCCTGAATGCTGGTAAGATCAGTTAATGTTTCAGACAAGTATTGGAATGTCCATTCATACTCAGCAAGTATTTGCTGAGTGCCTTCTCTATAGTTCAAGCATTATGCTACTCTAGGAACATCAGTCAACAGTACAGATATATGAAGCCTTTAGGAAGCTTACATAATCTAGTAGACATTCTAAAATGGTCTTTAGATTTTTGCTCTGGGATCATCTGTCCCTGTCTCCTGGGTTAGAAATAGCCTTCTCATTTCTTAGGTAATGGCCTGGCAGCATCCATATCCAGCCTTATCAGGATTAAATAAGCCTATTTGGCTTCTAATTTGATGTTTCTCCCTAGGTACAGATAAATCTTTTCCTTCCTATTAGCAGTACATTTTGATTTTCTTGATTTAAACCATACCTAAATCTTATTTCATAATTTTGTTGGATTTAAAATAGGATAGGTGCTCCAACAAGGCTGTAAAGAAGATAAATAGCATTTTGAAAATAGATTTCTTGTTATTCGTCACCATGAAATTAAAATAGGCTCAGAGAGAAAAAAAGAATACATCATTGTGGTGGGTGGTTATATTTAATCTAAAAATACAAGTGATTATATGTTCATTAAATTTTTGTGGGCTGGAGAAGGAGGGTTTTATCTTTACTTTAGATTAACATTTCCAAAAGTGTATTTCATGAGAATGTTCGTTCCATAGGGGAAAAACAGAAGTGGGAAAAAAGAAACAGAATTTTGTTGTCATATAAGTTTAGAAAATCATGGTTTTCTGCATAATTTGTCAGGGTCTTTAGGGTTTTAGGTTATTGTAGTAATTTACATATTAAGTCATAAAGGTCTGAACTATGACAATTGCAGAGACAGTTTAGATAATGGTTATTTAGGGAGTTATTAAAGGTTGGAATCAGTATGGCTTAGACATTTAATTGGTGTGAGAGTAAGGGCGAGGAATAAGTGAATAGTCATCTGCAGGTTTCCCATTTGGCCAACTGGGTAAATAATGGTGCCATTATTGGAGAGACTGCAGGAGAACCAGGTTTGAAAGGAAGATGATGAGATCCATTTAGATAAGATTGAACTAGTAATTTATGAGACATTCAAGTGGGCATGTCCAGGAGGTAACTGGGTAGGTCTTTGTCTTGTGAAAATATTTTTTAAATTTTGGAGACTTCAGAGTACTTGTGAAACTTAAAACCATAAGAGTGAAAGTCATTCCAGTGGAGTGTGTAAATTAAGAAAATGGCTAAGGATGATACATTGATAAACACCAACTTTGAGATGACTGATAGAAGAACTCAAGCAGAAAGAATAATAACGGGAAGAATTTTATTTTAATGCTGTGGGAAAGAGGATACTTTGTTCCCACCAAGTTGAATATAGAAAAACAAATATCTACAAACTATGGGGATTGCATCTTGCTTTCACTTATTTATTGCTAAGTCATCCCTAACAGTACTAAGTTTCTCAAGTCTATAATTGGCAGGAGGAATTTTCTAAACCTAGTAGAGGTGATGATAGTACTGCCTTAGGACTTCTGTATTATTTTAGGGATGGGATTTTATTCTAACTCATATTCTTACAAAAACTGAAAAGAGAATTTTTTCTTTTCCTACAACTGTTCTTGGATACTAAAATAAGTATTAAAAATGGGGAAGTGTTATTTCAAATCACCTTATAGTCAGGAAAAAATTCCAGAAAATTCTGACTTGAAAGAAGACAATTTTACATAGCAAAGTAGATGACTATCTACTTTGCTAGTCAATAGTCTGATGACTCAGACCTATTGATTGGAACTCATCAATAATGAACTAGAATGGGAATAAAAAACTACTTCTTCAGACCAGTGTTATGGAGAAGATCTTTTAAAATACAGCAATATTTTGAATGTGAGCCAAAAAGAACTAAGTCTAGCAAGCATTTCAAGATAATATTAGTGATGAATTGAGTTGGACAACAAAGTATTGATATTTAATTTCTACTTTGAAATTTCACATTTCACCTTTGGTGTCTCCACATAGTTGTACATCTCATAAGTCATGAAAGTATAACCTTTAAGCACTCAAGTACCTCTAATATACTACAGTATTATCCATTGCAGCTTGAGAAATAACTGTTTCAACTAATCTAGAGTTGCTTATACTGACTTTTAAGTGTTAACTGTTTTGGTAAGATTATAATATGTGATGTTTATATACATCTACATCTTTGCAGTTATTACTTTAGTTCTAGTAAAATCGTATTCAGCAGAGTTGGACTAGTAGAATGAGCCTCTTGGTTGTTCATTCCTGCAGCATTTTTAATAAACATACGTATCCTCAAACATTTTTAGGAAGAATTACAATATTTTAAAAGTATTTGCAAGGTTGTTTGGCACAGTGTCTCTCTTTACAGGATAATTAATTTTTAGCTTTAATGTTAATAAAGAAGATACATTCATGTATCTGTATATGTAACACTGCTATTAACCTTTCTTTTGAAACTTTCTCATGTAACTGCAATTACTTGATCATATTATGCCTTTATAGAAATGTGCTATAGATTCAAACATATGCCTTTGTCTTTTAAAGTCTATATTGTATATTAAGAAACATGCAGCAGAGTGAATTCATATTGATAAGTACTATCTTTTCAAAGCATTGGTAACTTCTAATGACATTTGGCAATATATATGTAGATGTGCATAAAAATATAAATTCTTGCCGTCTGACATGGGTTTTTCTGGCTTTCTGTGCCTTAATCATTCAGTGTTTTACTCTTGGTCACCTAAACTTTCACCAGTTGCATTTTGAGTTTTTTCCCAGTTGTGTTTTAACCAGTTTTTTTTTCTTTTTTTTTTCTTTTTTTTTTCCATATTTCTATCATTCTGGCGTAGGGCACTTCTGATCTGCAATTGTTCTGTAATGTCTTAGAAAATTTTAAGTGGTATCAAAAGCATGATATATGTATTTATTTTATTTAAGATACAGTTAGGTATTTTTAAATCAAAATCAATTGCCTAGAGTTTTAAAATGTAAAAAAAAAAAAAAAAAAAAGTAAACCAACATGCTGTGTGTAAACCTATTCTGTACTTACCTTACACACTGAATGTGTCCAGTCTTACTTCGCTGCAACTCTAAGAGTTTCTGGAAGTGTAAATGTTAAGGAAAATGTTTAACTTTGTTGCACAGAAGTATTTGCAGATCAGCATTGCTGACTACCAAAAAACATATAGTAACATACAATGTCATCTGATTTTTAGTGGTGCTTCCATGTTGCTGCAGTTAAATTCTGTGCATCAAAATAATTGGCCTTTGTGTACTAGATGTGATTCAGTTACATCTTGTTTTTATTGAAAATGTGCAAACTGAGTGAATCCTAATTTTTCCATATATTTTTATAGCCGTGGCTCTGATAACATCTCATTTGGCATCTTTTTTCTGTGTATTAGTCAGTTAGGAAAAAATTTCATCTTTAAGATGAAACCTTAAGTTCCAGTTTTTATGCAGAATGATTTAACTACTATAATTTCTTAATATTCATTTGTGGCAAAGATCACTTAATTTTCCCAGAGCTTTACTTCTCGGAAATATATTTTTTTCTCAAGTCTAACCTTGGCTTTTTCTTCAGCACAGTAATTACACATTATAAGAAAAATCCCCAGTTGAGACACACATAGTTAAATCTCACTCATGATGAAACATTTTAAAGAGCTTATTAAAATGTTTCTCAATATTCATATTTATGACATAATCACTATGTGATAATAGGAGAAATTATGAGTTTCACTAGTACCTCTTAACATGAACAAATGTATTAGAAGAGTTATCAGAAACTTTGAAATTCTACTTAGTCCTACTCAGTATCCTTAGAAAACTATACTTTTAGAAATGTACACATTCATTTGCTATAGAATTATCTTAATTAGAAATTAAAAGTGAAACTATTTCTTTCCTGTGGCTCTAAATGAAAAATAAAACCCTTTGGGTTTTGGGTTTTTATTACTTTTTTGATATGTGTTTGACATATCTATGTTTGTTTTTAGAAAACATACTCTTGTTTGTAGAAAAATATATAGGCATCATGACATTTGTTAAATATTTAAACCATAGCCCTTCAACATCCTAACAAAGGGATCTATTCACTAACGTTTCTGTACGTTGATTTATAACATTATTCTAGACAACGCATTTTAAGTTAACTTTTGTAAAAAAAAAAAAAATCCTAAGTTTTCTCTTTTTAAGAATATTTGCTTGGGCTTCATCTAATTTTTACCTTATCCCCTAAAATTATGTCACCTGAACACATCCATTACATTTCTTACCTAGACTGAAGAAAGCAGAAGTACCCAGATTATTAATGTTTTTATTTATTTAAACAAGAGTATGCCATAGATTTTATTTTTAAATAGAGCTATTCCTTGTCAGACAGCTAGAACATTGGATAATAACCCCCTGAATTCTACTAAAACTATGGAAAACATTCACCAGTTTGCTTGCAAATCAACTCTGCTGCATGCGTTCACAAGTTTCATAAAGATTGCATGCTTTCTGTTTTCAATACAAATTGTATTTTTTTTTCACACCCATCCTTGCTTTTTATTTTTTAATTTTTGTTTCCCTTTTCTTGGTTGGATGCCTTTGTGTGTTTATTCCAAATCCCTGTCCAGTCCTGGAGTTTGAACTACGGAAAGCCAAGGAGACCATTCAGGCCCTCCGAGCCAACCTGACAAAGGCCGCAGGTGGTGTACATAAAACTTTTTTGAGACTTTTCAACTTTGACAATGTAGAAGTAGCAGAGATATTTTAAAATGTAAAATAGTAAAATAGTATTTATGTTTTTTTCCACCAGAACATGAAGTTCCTTTACAGGAACGAAAAAATTACAAATCAAGTCCTGAAATTCAGGTGAGTGATGGAAGACAAATGTAAAATTATCTTCCACATAAAATGGTAACATAAATATTGAAGGAGGAAAACTTATGATTTCCTGTTTGCCTCTTATTTTGCTTCCAGGAGCCAATCAAACCTCTTGAAAAGAGAGCGCTAAACTTCTTAGTCAATGAATTTTTATTGAAGAATAACTACAAGCTTACATCAATAACCTTTTCAGATGAAAACGATGATCAGGTAAAATTACTTTTTATTTTTACAATAATTTTTTTTTTACACTTATAATTCACTTTCTCTTGTACATAGTTTCTTTTTTTTTTTTTTTTTGTAAGTTATTATATAAAATTCTACAAGGCTAGTTACCAGAAACAGCAGTCTCTTGCCTACCTAGTCTATTAATTCTATTAGCTTACAGATTTTATTCTTTCCCTGTTGCTTTCTACATAAAGACTTTTCATTCTTTCTAGATTCCTTTTTACCACTCCTCAGGGACTATATATAGTCCACCCATTTTTGCATATATTCATAAAATATGATATGAATATGCTTTTTAAAGACATATACTTGATAGTATAGGTTATTGTATCCTTATAAATCCAGTTTAACTATAAACCTCCTCAATTGCACTGTAACAATTAAGATGTTAGATAAATATATGACAGTATTTAAGAGAGTATATGGTAAATGAGAGTGAGAAAATCAGCTGTGTCTCTCTGAATAGGGGCCAATTTTAGAACTTTATTATTATTATTATTTTCCTGATAAAATCTTTTAAGCAAAAAAGATGTCTTATTTTAGTGTCATCTCTCAAATGGAATATTTTGACTTCTTAGTGCTAATGGATCGGTTTGAATCTTGTACCTTAAAAAAGTAAATGCCAGCAAATTTATTATGTAGGAATCTGAAGGCCATGATTTTAAATCAAGATTATTCTGTTGGTTTGTAAAATCTCCTATAGATCCTTTAGCAAAAATAGAAATTTTCTTAGTAAGATAGTTCAGTTCTCTCCTCAGTTATTAGAATATATTTGGCAAAATTAAATGCAATAAGTATCTAGTTATTTTTTATGCAATGGTAGCATCACTGAACATGTGCTATGTAAGAGACATTAAACTAATATTTAACTAACATGAGTATTATGCAATGCTATACTATGGTTATAGTTTGGGTTAATTGTGTTTTTTAAATGATCAACTAAACAGTGAATAGGAAAGATTTTGAATATGTGAGAAACATTGAGAGGTCAAAAAGAACACAGAAAAAGAGGAAAAGAGGAGCAAAAAATAGATGGAATATATAGAAAATAGATAATAAAATGGTTAGATTAAAACCTAGCTCTATCAGTATTCACTGTAAATGTAAATGATTAGTCCTTCTCAAATAAAAATCAGAAATTAGAGATGTCAACAATGCTGTCTCAGTAATTAATAGAACGAGTCAACAGAAAATCATTTAGGATGTAGAAGACTTGTGCTACGTTATCAACCAATTGGGCATAATTACAATTTATAAAATACTTCATCCTTCAACAGTGAATACATACTCTTTTTAAATTCAAATGGTTCACTTACCATATTATGGGTTATAAAACAAGTCTTAAGATGGTGAAATTAAACTAGCAATTAGTAACAAAGTTATTTCCAAATAACGCGTGAGTTAAAAAAGAAATTAAAAGGGAAATTATAAAGTATTTTGAACTGAGTGAAGATGAAAACAAAACATATCAAAATTTGTGGGATATAGCTAAAATAGCACTTAGAGGGAAATTTATAGCACTAAATGTCTATACAAGAAAAGAAAACATTTCAAATCAGTGAAATCAAGTTCTGCCTTAAGAAACTAAAAAAAGAAAACCAAGTGAAACCCAAAGTAAGTAGAAGAAAGGAAATAATAAAGATGATAGCACAAGTGGATACAGGCAGCAGAAAACAATAGAGAAAAATTAAATAACAAACAAGTAGTCCTTTGAGAAGATCAGTAAAATTGATAAACGTCTTGCCTAACTGATTAAGAAAAAAAGAGAAGATACAAATTACCAAAATCAACAATGAGCAAGGTTACATCACTACAGATTTTACTTATATTAAAAGAATAGTAAAAGAATGTTATGAACAACTTTTCTTATAAGAAGACAACTGCCAAAACACACTCAAGAAGAAATAGATTATTTGAAGGGCTTTATATTTATTAAATAAATAAAATCTGTAGTTAAAAATAATCCTACAAAGAAAACTCCAGGTCTGGATGGCTTCACTTGCGAATTTGACCAAACATTGAAGGAAGAAGTAATACAAACTCTTCTAGAAATTAAAGGTAAGGGAATATCTCCTAACTCATTCAATGAGACCAGCATACTTCTGATATTAAAACCAGAGAAAGACACTGCAAACAAATAAAATTACAGACTCATTTCCTTTATGAATATAGATATAGAAATTATACATAACATTTTAGCAAATCAAATTAAACAAAATGTTAAAAGGAAAATTCATTATGACCAAATGAGGTTTATCCCAGGAATATAAGGTTGAGTTCATATCCAAAAAACAGTCATCGTAATTCATCATATTAAAAAGAAAATAATATAATCATCTGAGAAGATGCAGAAAAGGCATTTGACTCAATCCAATATCCATTCTCTTTTAAAATTTTAAAGAAATTAGAAATAGAGGGACATTTCCCCAACTGATAGAGGACATTTATAGAAAGCCTGTCACTAACATCATTCTTTTTTTTTCTTTTTTTTTTAATTATTGTACTTTAAGTTCTAGGGTACATGTGCACAATGTGCAGGTTTGATACATAGGTAAACATGTGCCATGTTGGTTTGCTGCACCCATCACCTCGTCATTTACATTAGGCATTTCTCCTAACGCTATCCCTCCCTCAGCCCCTCATGCCCCGACAGGCCCTGGTGTGTGATATTCCCCGCCCTGTGTCCAAGTGATCTCATTGTTCAATTCCCACCTATGAATGAGAACATGCAGTGCTTGATTTTCTGTGCTTGTGATAGTTTGCTGAGAATGATGATTTCCAGCTTCATCCATGTCCCTGAAAAGGACATGAATTCATCCTTTTTTATGACTGCATAGTATCCCACACTAACATCATTCTTAATGATGAAAGATGAAGACAAAAACAAGAACATTTATTCTCACTACTTCTATTCAGCGTCATACTGAAGATTCTAGCTAGTGCAATAAGGCAAGAAAAAGTAATTCAAGCACACATTTTGGAAAGGAAGAAATAACAATCCTTATTCACCAATGACATGATCTCATGTATAGAAAATCCTATAGACTTTCCAAAAAAGGTACAAAAACTAAGTGATTTTAGCAAGGTTGTAGGAAACAAGGTAAGTATACAAAAACCTATTGTATGTTATGTTAGCAGCAACCAATTGGAAATCAAATTTTTAAAATATCATGTTCAATAGTATTAAAAAATAGGAAATAACGTAGGAATAAATCTGACAGCTTCTACACTGAAAACTACTTAACATGCTGACATAAATTAAGGAGAATTAAATGAAGAGATATTGTGCTCACGGACCAGAAAACCCAACATTGTCAAGGTAACAATTTTGATTTGTATTTTCAGTGAAATCTAAATCTCACTTCTCACTGGCATTTTTGTGGAAAGTAATGAATTTTTTCTAAAATTCATATGAAAAGGAAACAGCAAAACAACTTTAATAAAGAAAAACAAATTTGGAAGACCTAAGCTACCTGGCTTCAAGTCTTAAAAGATATTATAGTAAAGATAGTGTCATACTGGTATATAGACAAATAAATTGATGAAACAGAATAGAGTCCAGAGATGGACTTACACATAGATGATCTGTTGAATTCTGACAAAATGCAAAATACCTTCCATGCAGAAAGGGTAGTCTTTTTTTTAAAAAATGGTAATGGAACCATTTGCCCAAAACAAATAAACATCAAACCATATCATATATAAAAATTAACTCAAAATGGAGCATATACTTAAATACAGATCCTAAAAAGCTGTAAGGCTTCTAGAGGAAAACAGGAAAAAAAATCACTGCAGGCTTGGAAGATAGGTAAAAGATTTATTAGATATGACACAAAAAGCATGATGTTCTCTGTCAGATTTGCTCTCATCAAAATTAATAACTTCTGCTCTTTGGAAGCCACTTTTAAGTGATTGAGAAGACCGAGAGGGTGAAAATATTGCAAGTAACATACCTGATAAAGGAGTTATATCCAAAATTTATAAAGAACACTCTACACTTAATAATAGAAAATTAATCCATTTTTTAAAAGAATGGACAAAAAATTTGAACAGGTGCTTCACCAAGGAAGTTATATGGATGGAAAATAAGCACGTGAAAAAGATTCTCAACATTTGTATTCATTAGAGAAATGCAAATTCAATCACACTGAGATACCACAACACATTAATTGGAATGTTTAGCTAAGACTGTATGAAGTTTTGGCAAGGATAGTGGAGCCACTAGAAATTATTTCTAGTTCTAAGCTCAAGGTAGATACATCTTAAATTTTGGATGAATGATAGATAAATGGACATTTGAATTATGTGTGATGTTCATTTAATAAGTTTTTTTTTTTTTAAGCTAAAAGTTGTTTAGTTCTTGTTGTGGGCCAAGCACTGTGTTAAGGCTTTTATATACATTTAATTTATCCTCACAAAAATGCTTAGAAGTAATAAATATTTTACCCATTCTACAGATGACCAGTTTAAGCCTCCCTCAAATTAATTTGTAACAGTGATAGTGGAGAAAGATACAAATTTCATACTTCATGTGGTTTTCTCTAAAGCCCCCCACTTGTAATACTCATATCTGCCTCAGGTTTAGTCCTCAATAATAGCTATCTCATTGTTCAAATAAACCATCAAAGGAATAAGAATATCACATTTAGAATGTTCAAATTAGTATGTCAATTTCTCATGGAGGTTCTCATAGGTTATAATATATCAAATTAGTACTAAATTCTGATATAGTAGAGGAAGATAGAATGGTGAGACAATGTATTTACATGCAGTTGATTACTCAGCAACTTTATAAAGCTCTTCTGAAGATCTTTGCCTATAGAATGCTTAAGTTGCTATGCTTTTTTCTACTTTTAATAAAACTGTGTTAGAGTTAATAAAACTGTTGAACATGTTTCAATACACAACAAATTGAAGAGTAGCTATTTAGATTCTGAAAATTGCCAGAAGCATTTTTAATAATATGAATTATATTCAAACATTTATAGCAAGAAGACATGCAAATTAAATTGTTTCCTTGCCCACTAGAGATTACACTAATGTATTAAGTTGGAGTAATAAAGGAAGAACAAAATTGATTTCTTTGAGTTTACTTATAACCTATAAATAATAGATACAATTTATGTACTGAGAGTTCCTTAATCTAGACATGTTTTGTGATGTCATGCAAATATTTGAGCATGTTTTATGAGCTTAAAGTTAATATAAAACAAAGTAAAAGGAGTTTATATATATATATATATTTTTTTTTTTTTTTTTTTTTTTTTTTTTGAGACGGAGTCTCGCTCTGTCGCCCAGGCTGGAGTGCAGTGGCCGGATCTCAGCTCACTGCAAGCTCCACCTCCCAGATTCACGCCATTCTCCTGCCTCAGCCTCCCGAGTAGCTGGGACTACAGGTGCCCGCCACCTCGCCCGGCTAATTTTTTTGTATTTTTTAGTAGAGACGGGGTTTCACCGTGTTAGCCAGGATGGTCTCGATCTCCTGACCTCGTGATCCGCCCATCTCGGCCTCCCAAAGTGCTGGGATTACAGGCTTGAGCCACCGCGCCCGGCCAGGAGTTTATATTTTTAAGAGATATAATAAAAAATTGTGTAATGTTTTGATACCTAAGACAATTAAACCTATTTATCTAGAAGCTGAGGAAACGTACAAGAATAATATTGGATAGTGGAAAGTATAAAATAAATTTAAGAATGTTATTTACTAACTTGGAACATACACTTTGATATTATAACAAATTTATGATTATGTTGGGTTTTCAATATATTCACAGAAGATGACTGTGGTGGCTCACACCTGTAATCTCAACACTTTGGGAGGCCAAAGTGGGAGGATTGCTTAAAACAAGGTGTTTGAGACCATCCTGGGCAACAAAGCAAGGCCTCATCTCTACAAAAAAAAATGTTTCTTAATTGGTTTGGCATGGTAGCGGGTGTTTGTAGTTTCAGCTACTTGGGAGGCTGAGGTGGGAGGCTCACTTGAGCCCAGGAGTTTGAGGCTACAGTGAGCTGTCTATGATTGTGCCACTGTAATCCAGCCTGCATGACACAGCAGGACCCTGTCTAAAAAAACAAAACAAAACAAAAACAAAAACAAGGTATTAGCAATAATAATATGGATTTCAAAAATGCAAGATAAAATTTCCTCAAAGTTTTTTTATGTTATCATTTTTTATCTTTTAGGATTTTGAATTATGGGATGATGTAGGATTAAACATTCCAAAACCTCCAGACTTATTGCAACTCTACCGAGATTTTGGAAATCATCAAGTGACTGGAAAAGATCTTGTAGATGTGGCCAGTGGAGTAGAAGAAGATGAGTTAGAGGCCTTTACACCAATTATAAGCAACCTTCCTCCAACTCTTGAAACTCCCCAGCCTGCAGAGGTGAGAGATAGCAACTAATTAGTCAAGTCCACAAAAAGTATTTAAACTATCTAAAAGCATACAGTGAGATCTTGAGTTTCTGTTTTTCTCCTGTTTTGATTTTAGAACTCCATGTTAGTACAGAAATTAGAAGATAAAATTAGTTTGTTAAATAGTGAGAAGTGGTCATTGATGGAACAAATCAGAAGACTTAAAAGGTAAGTACTTGATCATCATTCCTAAAAATCCTCTTAAGATGTTTAAAGGTATTGGCAAGTTATGCAAATATAGGAAACAATATTCCAGTTGTAAGGCATAATTGCTTCACATTTTAATATTTCTGAAAGTTTTATAATTGTTTAATATATTTAAAATAGTAGTAGGTCTTTTTTCCCAAAACAAGTTAGTAAATCAATATGGTGATCTTACAATCAATTGTGTCTTGACACTAAGAAATAAGATATTTTGATTTGTCCTTCATTAGTTGTACATATTTCTCATTCATTATTCCGTTTAGTTCTTATAATAATTCTGTGGGTTTGAGGGAGTTATCCCCAGTTTGCAAATGAATAAAAGAAATTTAAGTGCCAATTAAAAGCAGGGTTTTTAAGGCCATTTTTATGCTTCATTCTTGAGTTTATAGCTACATTTTTAGGTATATGAAGCATCAATGAATATTGCATAAAAAAGATTTATCACTTGCCAACCATTTGCTACTAATACTTTTAAATATACTTTTAAAACATTAAACCCATTATGAGTTTTATGCTAGTTTTCAAAAATACAGTTGTCCTCTGGTGATTTCTCTTAATTTCTCTTTCTACAGTGAAATGGACTTCCTCAAAAATGAACACTTTGCCATCCCAGCAGTTTGTGACTCTGTTCAGCCTTCTTTGGATCAGTTGCCCCACAAAGACTCTGAGAGCAGTGGACAGCATCCAGATGTAAATAGTTCAGACAAGGGGAAAAACACAGACATCCATCTTTCAATATCAGATGAAGCTGATTCCACTATTCCTAAAGAGAATTCTCCAAATTCATTCCCCAGGAGAGAAAGAGAAGGAATGCCACCTTCTTCTCCATCAAGTAAAAACACAGTTCATTTTGATAAACCCAATAGGTTAGTATGCCTCCTATATTTTGAAATGCATCTTTCAGCTATTTAGTGTGTGTCAAACGGGAAGAGCTACTGTTTTTATTTAAACTGCTTTTTGTAGATCAAATATATGAATTTTTATATTTGACATGAACTTAACACATAGCAAAGTAGTTGTCACAAGAAAAGTCACAAAATTATTAGTTACTAAATTAAATTAAATCAAAAAGGAATTACCCATCAATGGGCTAGGTTCTATCTTAGCTAAGTACTTAAACCCGTAACTAATATGTTATTACTGTGTGCTACAAACACTTACCCAGTGCTTTTTTCTCTATCCTGTAGTCATTATCAGACTCAGAGGAATATTTTGGTGCTACATAGTTGCCTATGTTAAAGAAGGAATAATTTTTGCTTCTAGTTTTTTGTTTTTTGTTTTTTTTTTTTGTCTGTGTCTGCCTCCATTACAAATATTACATCATTAGTATTCTTTTAATTCATATATTTAATTTATATTGGGTTACAGAACTCACAGATGACAAAAACCGTGGTCCCTGTACTTTGTGATTATGTTTCTTAGTGGAGGGGACAAAATATAATTTTAAAACTCTTAGATTATAATTAAAAAATACTTTTAAGAAAGGAATATTACTGAGCTCTTTTTATATGTCACACAGAATTCTCAATGCTTTATGTATATTAACTCATTTAATTCTTATGGTGCATTTTCAGCCACAAGGTCATACCCCATTTCCTATTAAATAGAGAGATGTTATGCCTACTATGAGCATGTAATAGAAAAGCACGACTAATTTGCTTCAGACTTATAGGTCCTCATTATTACTAAGAAGTATTGGATTTTTATTTAAGTAAAGCTTTTCACTCATGAACTACAACTTTTTCTGTGTATAGTAGGGGTGTGTGTGTGTGCGTGTCTGTCTGTCTGTCTGTGTTGGTCACAGAATTGAAACAGACATGGCCCAAACCTCAAACCTTACAGTATGAGAGAGACAGACAAGCAATAACAGTAAGGTATGAAAAGTAGTATAATAAAATAAGTTCAGCTTGCTTTGGGAACATGTAATTAAGGCACTAACCTAGTCTTCAGAGCAGGAAGGTTTCATAGAAGTGTCATCCAAGATGTGAAAACTATGTAAGAGTTAACAAGCAAAGAGGTAAAAGAATCCCATGTGCACAAACAAAACAGTGCTTTAGGGGAACAAAGAAGGACTTAGTAAGGCTTAAGCAAATAATGCTAGTAAAAGGAAGGATAGAAGACAAAGTTGGAGAAATAAGCAAAGTCTAAGAAGTCATGTAAGCTTGCATTAATTCATTGTAGAGGTTGGGACATGATGGTATCTAAGCTTTAGAAAGGGTCCTCTGAGCTAGAGGTAATTGGAAGGTAGCAAGACTGGGAGCAAGGAAACTATACGGGTGTATGTGGGAAGAACCCAAGTAAGAAATGATGGAGCCCTGTTCTATATTGAAACATTGGTAATGGGAAGGGAAAGAAGTATATGGATCTGCAAGATTATTGGAAGTTGAAAGACTGAATGGATTTGGGGTGAAAATAAAGGGAAGGAAGCCAGGGACGATGGCATTTGCCTCTAATCCCAGCTACGTAGGAGGCTGAGATGGAAGAATCGCTTGAGCCCAGGAGTTCTAGACAGCATGGGCAACACAGCAAGACCCCGTCTCAAAAAAAAGGATCAAGCCTGATTTGAAGTTTCTGACTTGGGCAAGTGGAAGGATTATGGTCCCCCTCTGAGTGAATATGAGAGGAGCATAAAACAGCAAAAGGCTCAAGCTTTGGTACAGTACTCTATAATCATAGAAATTACTGAGCGCCACTTTGTGGTGTATGCTAAATAAGCTTTATTATCTAATTATTGGTGTTAGCCTTTTCTTTGCAGATTCAACACATAAAGTACAACTCATAGTCATAATTTTATGAATAATACTACATAGAGACTGGTAGTGTTTTAGAAATATAATGTTTTAACCTCCTTTATTAAACATAAATAGGCTAATATTTTCAACTGCAAACAGAAACTTTCTTTAAAATGTATCATGAATATTGAATGAGCTGCGCCTCCATTTATCTTTAGACTTATTGTATGTGGTTTTCTAATATTCAGATTTATCATTAGCTATATATATCTGCAAAACTTTAATTCCTCTCAGCAATATACCAGGTCAACCTTTGTATCCACTTTACCTTTCTGTTTATCTTTTTGGGACTATAGAGAATTGGAGTTGGAGAAAGTCCTTATTTCAGATTTTCAAATCAGTTCTATAGTCACTGATCTACTATACCACTTTAGGTTTGATCCACTAACTCTTTAACTGCCATTTTTCACATAACATCAAACTACTGCAAGAACACCAGTTACTATTGATTTTTTTTCTCCTAAGTGACCTATATAAGTAAGTTTCTCCAGTGAAGTGTTCTTCAAGTCACTGGTGGCTCAGAAATCTGATTAGCATTTGTGGGGTAGGATTAATGCTGGAATGGAAGTTGTAATATGTAACTTAAATTTCTCCTTAAATGTCAATGGTAATTATTTGATATTATCTCTTTTTCATACAACATTTTCTTCTAGGAAATTATCTCCTGCATTCCATCAAGCACTACTCTCTTTTTGTCGAATGTCAGCAGATAGTCGTTTAGGATACGAGGTAAATTATAACACCTATTTCCACAACTTTTTAAAAACATTCTGCTGTTTTTCTTCTTTTTAGTTTCTCTTCTACAGAAGCATCTGTGATAAGGCTATATTTCAAATGCAAATCCATTGTTTAAAGAATGCTATAAGATATAGTTCCTAAAATTTTTAACTTTTAAGTAAAGTAGTTGATTATTTCTGTTTTTTCTGTTAACATTGAAGTGACCTTTTATAAACTCTGTTTTTAGTAGTATGTCTAATGACAGTGTCTCTTAGATATAATTCAGAAAACCAACTTAAGTGTACACTGTTTATATATTAATTGTCTATTTAAATTACTCCATTATTTTCATTTCATTAGGAGTGGTTATGTCCAATAGTTGAGTTTATTAGCTTGCATATTAGTTTTTCTCAACTATTTTGTATTTATTTTTGCAGATTGGTCTTGAGGGGGTATTTTATTATTGTTGTTTTTTCTTACCTCTGTACTCACTCCTCCTTTTCTAGCTGTTTTGTGTTTCATTTCACTTGACTTCCCATGGGCTTGTGTTCCACAATGTCATTGAGAATATCACAGAGCTAGTTAGAGGATGGTTTGGATGCACTCTGGCAATCCTCATTGTAAGACTGGATCACCTTCCGTAGCCTACGCCTTGTATTTCCAAGTTCTTTGTACAAATTATCACTATAGCTAATGGTTGTAGCTTTGTGAGCATCTCTTCATGCACAAAAAGAAACATTGAGGCTGCCCTACTCTTGTGCTATCCCCGCTACTTGTTCCCAGAAATGGAGCCCATTAGGTCTTCTTGGCTTCACCCTTGATTTTAATGGTATTTTAAATCTGTTTCTAGCCCAAAGACATATTGATGTTGATTGGAGCACTGTTGCTGTTGTTGTTGTTATTATAAGTTAAAATATTGGAATGCGTGTTTAGAGCAGAGGTGTCAGGACCTAACGAATGAACTTTTCTATATTATTATGCACAGAATTTCTCCACTATCATCGTTTATTATTTGGTTTTCTAGGTGTCTCGTATTGCAGATAGTGAAAAAAGTGTTATGTTAATGCTGGGACGCTGCCTGCCACACATTGTTCCCAATGTGCTATTGGCAAAGAGGGAGGTAAGACACATAAAAGTATTTTCATCCCAGTAATCCCATCATGTTGTCCATTTTTTGTCATTTTGAAGTTGAGTGTTATATTTTTATTTTCTTAAAGTCTATTACTTGCAATCATATTCTTACTTTTGTGCATGCATCTCTGCTCCTAGAGAATGGTTTTACACCTCTGTCAGGTGAGTTCAGTAAAACTGCATGGTATTCATGTTTTTCCAATTTTGCTTAAAGCATTGTTAGCTTCTGCAGCACTAACTATTACTGTAGGTCCATTTATGTGCCATGAACACTGTCTGGTTTTTACATTACCAGTTAACTAATTATCTGTGCTCTTGGTATGATATGCTTCATTTGTCTACAGAAATGGACACTCTTTGTATTGAAAATTAACAGGGATGAATAATATAACACTAGTCATAAATGTACATATAGTTGCTGATTATAAATGTGTTATTATGCTCATTTGGCAATAAATCACATTTCTCTTATGATAGGATAGTTGTCATATTGACTACAACAGCTTTTTAAAGTACCTTTTTTATTTTTCTTACAGTTAACCAGTTATTGACAGATGCTTTAAGTATCCAAAATACATTTGCAAATAATTTGAGTCCACATAGCCTACGTTATGATCCATAAACACTGTAGGAAGTTATCTTTATGGTTGTATTTATAAATTATTATTAAATATATTTAGTCAATAAAAGATTAATGGGATGTTATCTATAATCTCATTTAAATGACAGTGGATGATTTATTTGCAGATAATTTAAATTATTTTATTGAATTCTGTTTTTGAGATAAAATTTTTGATCAAAAAAATTTTATAAAGAATAGATGAAGAATATTTTAGAGTGTATCATGTAACTTTCTATTGTCATTTTCTTAATATTTACCACTGATTTTACTCATAGTTTCTGGGACCTACAGTACATATAGGTACATAATGCATTGGCAAAACCCATTTAAAGCTTATTTTCAATTATCCATTTAGCACAAGAAATTTGTACTGATCCTCAAGAAAACATGTAGAGCTTTAAATTTTTTATCCCCATAGGTATTTTTAATAAAAACAATTAAAAAGATTATTTTTCTGCTGATGGCTTTATTTTTACCTAATTATTTTAAAATAGTCATAATATATTAATAAGTATGGAAAGTCTTATATGTCTTGAAGGATCAGTGTCCAATTTCAGATTGTTTTGCAGTTCTGCCTGGCAGAATGGTGTTTGAGCTTCTTTTCCTTTTTTAGCTTGTAACATAATCCATGTAATGTGTTAATGTTTGCATCCCTTTTACTGTATTTCCTTAATATCATCTTTAGAGTATTACAGAAATCTAATTATTATGAAATTCAGTTTTAGCTTTTTCATTTTAATTTGTCATATTATCATAAAAGACTACCACTAAAATCTGATTGTACTGCATGAAATATTTATAAATTTGCATCATCAGTAATCAGATATGTTATACATACAGATTATATACATATATGCACACATAGAACTAATTTGTGGTATGATGTTTACTTTTCTGGCTGATTTTAAATTTTTTATAATTAAAATATATAATTTCATGAAAAACTGATCATCTATCTTTGTTCATTTAATTATTTGTATGTTTTATCAGAAAAGTTGCCATTTATAATAAAATGAAATTGTATTTCCTCAAAATTAAATTGATAAATAATGAAATATGTCTTAGAGTGTTTAAAATCAATCCCTAGGCATAAAAGAACAAAACATTTTTTTATTACATCTCTTGATGTTGAATTACTTTTTAATATTTCACCCCTATTTCTTCTTATAAATCTAAATATCTCTCTCTATGGGGAGACAGAGTTGTTGTTTTTTCGTTTTGTTTTGTTTTCTGGGTTTTTTTTATTTGAGGCAGGCTCTCGCGCTGTCACTCAGGCTGGAGTACAGTGGCACAGTCATGGCTCACTATAGCCTCAAACTCCGGGGCTTAAGCATTAAATCTACATTTTTATAAAACTCCTGTGATTGAAGGATTAATATTTTGACTTCTTATTTCTCATGTTTGGTATACTCTTGTCAGCAAAAGCCTTTTTGTTGGTATTTAAATAAAATTTAAATGTTCTTTAGTAAACTGAACATAGTAATATTCTTGGCTGATTAAATAAAGCATTAGAAACAGGGTTTAATGTTTTGATTAATATGTTTACATGGTTTAACTTTTTTTAATGTAAAAAAATGTACAGTGAAAATTCCTTTTTTCCTGTCCTTGAGCTTCTGTCCCATATGCAGTCAGTTTTGCTAGCTTCTAGCAAATGGTCAAGTCATTTGACCATTTTTAAATTTGATTGTTTTTCTTCATGTTTTTGAGTTGTAAGAGTTTTTTATATATTCTGGGTAGTAAACCCTTATCATATATATGATTTGCAAATATTTTCTTTCATCCTGTAGGTTTTCTTTTTACACTCTTGACCATATCCTTTGATGGGCAAATGTTTTCCATTTTTATGAAATCTGATTTATCAATTTTTTTCTCGTGTTGTTTGTGCTTTAAGTATCAATTTTAAGAAACCATTGCCAAATCAGTGTTATAGAAGATATATATATGTATATGAATATATATGAGAGCTAAAGCTATGAAACAATTACAAGAAAATGTTTTTTATATATATTTAGGTCAGTGATTCATTTTGAGTTAATTTTTATATATGGAATGAAACAGGGTCTAACTTTATTCTTTTCATATGGCTATCAAGTTATCCAGAAACATTTGTTCAAGATAAAAAATTTCCTCTTTTGAACAGTCTTGCTACTTTTGTCAAAAATCAGTTGGGCCTAGATTCTTCGGGTTTATTTCTGGACTTTCAGTTCTGTTCCATTGGTCTGTATGTCTAGCCATATGCCACTACCACACTGTTTTGATAAATGTTGTTTGTAGTCAGTTTTGAAATTGGGACATATGAGTCCTCTAACTGCACTTCACTATTGTCTGCTCAGGGTCCCTTGCAGTTCCATATGAATTTGATGCTCAGCTTTTCACTTCTGCAAAACAGGTCACTGAAATTTTTATAGAGATTACATTAAATCTATAGATCTCTTTGGGAGTATTGTCATCCTAACAATATTAAGTTTTCCAGTTCACGGACGTGGAATGTCTTTTTATTTTAGATCTTTAATTTCTTTTAGTAATATTTTGTAGTTTCCAGTGTACAGTTCTTTCACTTCTTTGGCTAAATTTATTCCTAGGTATTTTGTTCTCTTGGATGATATTATAAATGGAATTGTTCTTTTAATTTTCTTTTCAAAAAAAGAAAGGTTTATCCTGGTTTATCAAAACAACACTGGTCATTGTGTGTTGATCTTAAATCTTGCAACTTTGCTGCATTTGCTTATTAACTCTAATCATTTTTTATGGGTTCTATGATATTTTCTACATATATAGAATCGTGTCATCTGTACGTAGAGAGATAGTTTTGCTTCTTCTTTACAATTTAGGTGGCTTTTATTTTTTCCTCTTGCTTAGTTGCTCTAGCTAGGACTTCCAGTACAATTTGGATGGTAATGTTTTGAGAAAGCAAATACCCTTGCCTGATTTTATGTTAATCCACCCTTGCATTCATGAGATACATCCCATTTGGTCTTGGTTTATAAACCTTCTAATGTGCTTTTGGATCAGTCGTTAGTATTTTGTTAAGTATTTTTGTGTCTGTATTCATAAGGGATACTGTTCTGTGGTTTTCTTATCTTGTGTTTTGGTATTTGGTATTGGTTTTGGTATTGGGCTAAAGCTGGCTTGATGAGTATAGGAACTCTTCAGTCTGTTTCCTTGTTATATGCCTGTTGGGATTTTCTACTTACTGAATCAGTTTGGTGATTTCTGTGATTCTAGGAATTAGTTTATTTCATCTTGATTATCTGATTTGTTGATGAGCAGTTGTTCATAGTATTAACTTACTTCTTTTAATTTCTGTAATGTCGGTACTGACATCCCTGCTTTCATTTCTGATCCTAGTTATTTGCATCTTCTCTCTTTTTCAGTCAGTCTAGCTAAACATTTGTCAATTTTGTTTCTCTTTTCAAGAACCAACTTTTGATTTTGTTAATTCTCTTTATTGTTTTTCTAGTCGATATTTCATTTATCTCTGCTCTAATCTTTATTATTTCTTTCCTTCTGCTGGCCTTGGGTTTAGTTTGATCTTTCTGTAGTTCCATAAGATATTGAATTACTGACTTGAGATCTTTTTAAATACAGGTATTTATAGCTATACATTTCCCTCTGAGTACTGCTTTTGCTGTATCTCATTAGTTTTGGTATATTGTTTTCATTTTCATTCATCTCAATGTTTTCTCGTTTACTTCATGATTTCTTCCTTGACCTATTGCTTATTTAAGAGCATGTTGTTTAATAGCCACATATTCGTGGATGTTCCATTTTTCTTATGTTACTGATTCTTAATTTCATTCTATTGTAGTCAGAGAAATACTTTATATGTTTTTGATCTTTTAAATTCACTAAGAATTACCTTTGCCTAACTTATGGTCTGTCCTGGAGAACGTTCTGTGTGCATTTGAGAAGAATATATATTCTACTGATGTTGAGTGGAGTGTTCTGTATAATTTTATTAGATTTAGTTGTTTTATAAAGTTTGGGCTCTCTATTTCCTTATTGGCCTTCTGTCTAGAATTTCTGTGCAGTATGAAAATAGGGTATTGAAGACTCCAACTATTATTGTAGAACTGTCTTATATTCTTTCAGAGATACTTTGTGCATGTATAAATTCAAATATGTGATCTTTTCCCCATGATTTAAACAAATGATACCATATTCTATGCACTATTCTCTACTTTGCTGTTTTTATAGTTAACATTAGATTTTACTTTTCATATCATGATATAAAGAACTTTCTATTAGTGTTTTCAAACTTTGACTACACCTTCAGTAAAAAAGATGTTTTACATCATGTACCAGTATGTACTTACATACATAAAATTAAAAGTTTTATAAAACATAGTAAAGACAAGCAATAGCAAACATGATTTTATAAATATTTTGGAAAAGTAAAGAAGAAAATCCTTAAATAAGCAATTAAAAAAGAAAAACATGCTGTTCATGACCCATTCAACTGATTTTGTGACCCACTGTTTTAAAGATAGTAGGATAAAGATTTAATCAAAACTGGGTAGTAAACTAAACTTTTTTAAATAGAAAGCACGATGAATATAGGTATTAGCATTATTTGTTTTTCTTTAAAACAGGAAAAAGAAAAAAGTAACAACTTTACTCAATCTTCAGGTTACAATTATAATATTTTTTAATTCAGTGTATCTTATTTTAAATCTAAGATGCAATTGGTTGTAGCAGTTATGTTTCTTTAAGAAAGAAAAGGAATCCCAGTTGAATTATAGCATGCTGTCTATCGTAAGATACACCCATATTTCAAAGATTCTAAAGTTTAACAAAAATATATACCTGTTAGGTTCTTTGAAATAGTGGTAGTCTCTTTTTACTAACTTATATTTTAAAGTCAAATATTTATCTCTACTGTAATCTTTATTTTTCCTTCTGCTGGCCTTGGGTTTAGTTGATCTTTCTGTAGTTCCTTGCCTGTTCATTTTGGGAGAGAAAAATAAAAGATGGACTGATTTTTTTATATGTGGCTTACACAGCAGTTCATTTTAATGGATTGGTTGGGGAAACTTGAATCTTTTGAGCCAAATTATAGAATAAATTTATTTATCATTTGATAAATGTATATAGTAAATAAGCTAAAGTTGTTGGTTTTTCACAATTTCTGCTTTAACCACATTTGAAGAGGAAATTCTGTAATTAAAAATAAAATTTTATAAAAGATTACTTCAAGTAGCATTTTTGGTAATCATATATCAAAATTTAACTTTCAGTTTTGTTCTGTGCCAAGGAAATATATTCTATCAGCTAGCTAAGTTGGAAAATCAAAGGAGAAATCTGGGGCTGAGACGGGAGTGGAAATGAGGAGAGACTTAATGGAGACCAGCTTTTGGGATATTGGAAGTCTTCCAAAATTATATTGTGATGATGATTGTACAACTCTGAATATGCTAAAAACCACTGAATATACACTTGAAATGGATGAACTTTATGAAAGATGAAGCATATCTCAATAAAACTGTCATTGAAAAGGCAAAAGAGAAAACCACTTATCTCAGTAAAGCTGTAACAACAAAGGCAAGGGAAAGAACCAATTCCCTAAAAGTTTTTAAAGTAGTTAGTACCTCTACAGACCTCCCGTCTTATGAGAAACTAGACTGTGATCTTTTACATTGTCATTCATGTTTCCTTCATGGAAAACTTATGAGTAATGATCACCTCAGAGGATCATAACTCTATGAGATTTATACAGTAGTATAGTGGATAAGTGTAATAAAGTAGATAGGAAGTTTTGACTATCTTCTTTATACCTATGTGATGTTGGCATGTGTGCATACTTAATTTTGTGAGTAAATCACATTTCTTTAGCAATAGTGAGACTTGAGGTAAGGTTATTTAAGTACTTAGGTTTCCTAAAGATTGAGCCCCAGAAATTATAGATATTTAATATTAATAATTCTAAGAATAGGTATTTTTAGCAGCCCTTGAATTGTAAAACTTTTACAGAGGTGAGTAATCTTGTTTTTGTTTTTTTTTCTTATGTGAGTCTTTGTAATGTCTGTCTTTATTGGGTTTCCTTTTTATATGAATAGGAACATGCTGAAAAGTTTCAACTGAAAACTTAAATCACAGGTTGTACACTATCTACAGACCAACAAAGGCTCACGGATAGGTATTGTTTGGCCTACTCAGTAGTGTTAAAAATGATGTGCTAGTTATCAGACTTTTGAAAACTGATATTTTACCTAAAAATACAAAATTTGGGCTTTTCTTGAAAACTCCTAGTCTGAAGTTTTCCTCCAGTCTAAGAGCACTAGACTTACATTTCCAAATGATTTTTTCAATTGGAGCACAATTCCTGTCCCCTGTAGGTGGGACATGGGATCTCTAGTTAGCCACAGTTGCTGCCGTACTTTTTTGACCCTTAGTCACTAAAACCCCGTGTTAGTACTGTTTATCATCATGTTTGCATTATTGTTTTCCTTATATTTACATGTTTATTTTATTTATATGTTTACATTACCTTTATTTTACATGTTTACATTACCTTCTTGACCCTCCTTGTCTGGTACTGATAAACCTTTTGTTTGGATTCCTCCATGCCTTCTGTGCTATGTATCAAATTTTATACACTTGTATCTTGGCTGATCTGTACCCTAATTTTCACATTATATCCAAATGTAATATATATTTGCATATAAATATATTTGGATATAGTGTAATGTGACAATTAGGGTACGGATTAGCCAAGATACAAGTGTATCTTGTATCTTGACACTAAAAGTAAAATAATGTCTCATTATATTTGGATATAATCAAAATAAAAATCCAAATAAAATAATAAGTAAATATGATATCACATTATATTTGTATATAATCTTGACAATTAGAGTACTGATAAGCCAAGGATATCTTAGCTGCTTTGAAACAGATATTTCTATATTGCTTATTGTCTTTCCTTCCTTCTTCAGTCATTTCTACTCCACCCCCAGTTGTTTTCAGCATATGTTCTTTCCTTTGGATTGTGCAAAAGAATTATCTCGATTTGTTTAAATATGGATATTAAATATTGAAATTTAAATTTCAAAAGATTACCATTGACTCAAAGAAAACCATTTTCTTTTTTTATTTTTTTTGATCACAGAGTCTCACTCTGTCACCCAGGCTGGAGTGCAGTGGCGCGATCACAGCTCACTGCAGCCTTGACCTTCTGGCCTCAGTAGATCCTCCTACCTCAGCCTCCCAAGTAACTGTGACTACAGGTGCACACCACCACACCCAGCTAATTTTTGTATTTTTGGTAGAGATGGGGTTTTGCCATCTTGCCCAGGCTGATTTCGAATTCCAATCCTCTTCTATTAATGAAATCTAAAAATCCTAGAAATCCTGCAGTAGGATTACTATACTGATTTTCTCTTTAATGATCATAGACACTCTGTTAAATATTTCACTTCAATACACATTACTGAGTACTCTCTATGTTGCCAAATCATGTTTTAAAATATTAAAGATTCCTATTGCTTAAAGTATGGATATATTATCCGGGCACAGTGACACATAGTTCCAGCTACTCAGGAGGCTGAGGCAGGAGGATCTTGTGGAATTCTAAATAAGGAGTGGGAGTTGGCCTGGCGAGACTGAGGGAAAGCAAAAAAAGAAAGTGGATCAGCTGTAAGTCTGCTTTTCTTCATGGTCCAGGACACGTAGCCCTCCTGTGCAAATAACTCACAGTCTTCCTGCACAAAGCTATCACCAGACACCTCAGCCAATAGAAAAATGCAAGTTAGCTCACTGCAGCAACCTTGGCTTTATCAGTACTGCACAAAGCCCTCTTCAGCACACAGCATGAGCACCAGCAACTTTTTGTCTCCTTGCAGTTAGCTCCTCTCTTGCTGGTCTGCCGTTTCCTTTCTTGCAATTTCCTTCCTTGTATTTTCCTACTTTGTCTAATAAATCTGCCTTTCTTTACCCACAACTGTCTTGGCAAATTACTTTTACCACTCAGAGCAACACCAGCCCCCAATAGTCACTGCCCTCAACAGATCTCCTGAGCCCAAGAGTTTGGGGCAGTAGTGTGCTACAATCACGCCTGTGAATAGCCAACTGCCTTCAAGCCTGGGCAATATAACAAGACCCAGTCTCTTAATAAAAAGAAAGAAATGCAGACACCTAAGTTTATTATGTGAAGCAGAAAAATTACCTCTTGGATCTGATATTACCCAAGTCATAGGTATTTTCTTACCATGGTTATTATTTTAATATTACATGAGATATTAAATCTAATATGCCTAAGGATTTTTTATTACTCTATTATTCTCATTTACATTTAGTCTTTCAAAGATATTTTTAGAACACCTTGTCTTCTGATGGAAATTTAATCACCATTTTTTAAATGCTGTATTCAGAATTATAAAGAAAGTTTTAAGACTATACTTTTTCAGTGTGAGAGGTGATGCCAAAAGGAGAGTATTGATTCAAGTCTATTAACTTATGAATAGTCTGAAAATGGTAAATACAAACTTAGTAAATTCTGGTGTGGATTTATTAGTGTTTCAAAGGCTTGAAAGATGAATTCACAATAAATGTGAATAAGTAACACAACAGACATATACTTATAGAATCTATTATTTTATTTTAATAGCAATACAAATAGAAGTTATAAATAAATGGATAATGGAGAAATTAGCAGATTTGGGACCAGTCTCAATCTAGCAATTATCCTAATCTTATCCTTGCTGGCTCTGTCAGAAACAGACCACTCTTTCTGCATTTTTCTTCCTCACTTACTGGACCTCTTCTCAGCTCTGTGTTGCTGTAAGAGGAAGAAGCCATCCAGCATCCTTTACACTCTGAGTTGTAACTGCCATAGCTGTAATATGCCAAGGTGGACCACTCTCGTTGGCATGGAATAGCAACCAAAAATTATTGGCAGTGACTTCCCATATGTTGTTAATTTGCCAGCAAGAAATAAAAGCTGATGGCAATATCAATTATTACTGTGATTAAGAAAAGTGAAAAGTATTTTTTTCAAAGTCCTAAATTCACAGAAATTTAAGGTTCAAGGAGATAAGGACTCACAAATACTTTCCTTCTAATATGTCAGTTTGAATTGATTCGTAGCGCCTGCTGTGTTGAACGGGCTTTTTTTAGGCCATCTTTGCTTTCAGAAGGAAAAATTATCAGCAATAGATAAATTGCAGAATGTCTGTGAAGTGTTTTCCATTTGTGCTTTAATCTGAATTCCTACATGTTTCACTTTAAGAAACTGAAAGAGAAATTTGTGCTTTTCTTTAGTTTCTTTGGTACTAAGGAGTAAACCAAGGTAAGAACTCTTTCAGCTCCTGGGCCAGAGTTCTCAGTTTGGCACATCTGTAGCCATATTTCAGTTAAAATATTGTCCATATTAATGTATGACTTAAACTTCCTCCTTGATTAAGGATCACTAAGCCTCATGTTAAAAAAGAAAAAGAAAATAAAATATAAGGCGTAAAGGATGAAGACCAACACAGTTGTTTTTGTATGCTTGTTTTTGAGATAAAGAAGTAAAAGATTATACTCTACATTTTAAGAGTGTGTGTGTGTGTGTGTGTGTGTGTTAGCAATTATAGCTGCTGTCTTACCTTCGTTTCATAACTTTAAACAGTATGAGAAGTATACATGTAGAGATGATGGGAAAGCAGGAAGGGGGATTAGGAGGAAACAAGATCTGACATGAAGACAAAGTACAAATAAAATTTTTAGGGCCTTTCTTGGTTTTCAGGCATTAGAATAGCTTCTCACTTTTTTAATGCTTCCCGAATAACTACTTTTCATCCTTACGGTTCTACTCTCACTAGTATGTCCTGATGACGCAATGTCTTAGTCCTCTCATTAGTATCATTGCCTTTCAGCAGCCCATGTGGAATCAACTAAGGATTAGGGTAGTCCTTGCTATTAATGATCTCCTACCCTAATATTGTTAAATTTCCAGCCAGACAGAATACTTACTATTTGTAAAAGGTTGTTCATTTTCTTCTACAGCATCAGGACTAATCCATCAAGCTTTACATTAAGCCTCTAGGGAAAACATATAGGATCTATATATATGCTCTGTCTCTCATTCCCAGTGCAAAATTTTTTTCCTAATTTTTTATTCCTTTTGAATTATTCACTAAGATAAAACCTAAAGAGGTGCCCAAACAGGAAGACTGAAAATGGCAGAATAAATGTTTCACATTCTTTTTTTCTCAGATACATTCTTAGCTCGTCTTACCTATACCTTTGTAACTTCAAATTGAAGATTTATAATATATAAAGACTTTAGAAATAATAGAGAGAGACTTGTAGTCATACATTTAAGCTTCAGTTTCAACTCTTCAAAAAATCATCTCCTTCTTGGGAAGCATCTTCAAAGTGTGAAAATACTTCAACAGTGTAGACTTTTTATCATGCTTTTCTTCAGGTTACATTATTATTTTTGTTACATTATATTATTATAGACAATAATAATTGTGCATTATTACATAGTGATCAATTTCTATTTTAAATCTCTTAACAGTTTTTGGTGAGTATCAAGGCAGGTGGGAAAGAAATGGATGTAGTCATTCCTCCCTTCTTAATTACATCATAGTGATTTCTTTACTATATTTACAAAATATTGTTTTTACAACTTAGAGGATTTCTCACAAAAATATTGTATTACTTTTGGACCATTATTCTTCTTAGATTTGAAAATCCACTCAAATGAAAAACATTAGTATATTTTGAATGTACTTTAGTATAAAGAATTTCATCTTAATTAAAATGTAAAACAACGTAACTAATTTCAAGTATTTCTTAGAAATAAACTTTTGGTTCTTACTTTCCTACAAAATGCTGAATTTACCTCTGCATATTGAATGTGAAGAAAACAAAATATTGCTAAAAATTTATATTTCAACATCAAATATTCCTACTGATACTCTGTAGTGGTACTGAGACGATCTATGAAAATGGTCTTTTTAGTTAGGCACTGGGTCAAGTGCTAAGGGTACAAAATTATTAGATCTAATCATAAGGACATTATATTGTCCTTATAGAAGTGGGAAGAGTGGTCTTTATTTTTTATTATCTTTTTAAGTTTTAAATTATAGTGGACTTCTGCAACTTTTGTTTAAAAACACTTTCAGAATTAAAATTACAGTGTCAGTATGTCACATAATGGAATGTTACTTAGTGTAAAAGCTAGTGGGCCCTTGGGAAGTGCTAGATTAAAAACCAAGGCTAGTTGAATCTTAAGCAACTTTTGTTATGTTGTTATTTACATTTCCTCCACAACCAACACATAAACGTTTTAGTGTAAACATCTCTTGAATTACCAACCTTCCAAAATTAAAATTTACCCTTTTTCACTTTATTCCATGTTTATTTCACTTTAAATGTCCATTTAAGAATATTCTGGAGAAAAAAAAAGAATATTCTGCAATGTGTTTTTATTTGAAATTTTCCACCCTCATATTTCTTCAGGAGTTGATCCCCCTCATATTGTGTACAGCATGTCTACATCCTGAACCTAAAGAGCGAGATCAGCTTCTCCATATACTTTTCAATTTGATCAAGAGGCCAGATGATGAGCAAAGGTGGGTATGATTACATATTTGAAAAAGAATTACAATACGACTTACTGATTTTACTAATTAGGCATCAAGATTAGCATTTTAATGTAAAGTGCTTTCTTTCCTTCCAGTATCTATTTTAGCAGCGCTGGAGCATTCCACCATCATGGATTCCATTCCTTCATGGTTTCAAAACCTATGAAAATGCATTTCAGACTATAATGTCATCATCAGGTTCCCTTTCCTCCTCACCTTCTCTTTTTAAAGAGACCTGGAATTTACTGCAACAAAGAAATAGATAATAGGGAAATCACTCTTAAGAAATTTAGCATATGCATAATAAATAAAACCTAAAACAAAAATGCTTTCTAAAATATATATAAATCCTACTAAGATCAGACTACTATAGTTCACCTGCTATAATTGCTGACAAGTCTCATTGTTTAAATCTTTGAAAAGGAATTCTATACCTTCTCAAAATGTTAAGTTTCGGCCAGGCGCCGTGACTCATGCCTATAATCCCAGCACTTTGGGAGGCCAAGGCAGGTGGATCACCTGAGATCAGGAATTCGTGACCAGTCTGGCCTACATGGTGAAACCTCATCTCTCCTGAAAATACAAAAGAATTAGCTGGGCATGGTGGTGGGTGCCTGTAATCCCAGCTACTCAGGAGGCTGAGGCAGGAGAATCGCTTGAACCCAAGAGGCAGAGGTTGCATATGAGCTGAGAACACGCCATTGCACTCCAGCCTGGGAGACAAGAGTGAACCTCTGTCTCAAAAAAAAAAAAGTTAAGTTTCTCAAGGTGACTAGACAGATATAGGTACTGAAGGCCATTATCTAAATTATCTTGTATTTTTGAAGGACTAATTCAATTTCTTGCAAAAATGTAAATGTTCTCTGAAAATTACAAGATAGTTACTTTTGTCTGAAAAAAATATCTGCCATTAATACACTTTTCTGCTTTCTAGTAGAGAAGCATCTACTAGTAATTGATGATTAGATTATGCCCAAACCCTCTAGTGGAAGGGGGAGGGAGTGAACGTATTCTAGCCAAATCATATGTTGGCTAGAAAACAACTCTTCTCCTCTGCTCTCCAAGCGCAACAAGTTCCACATAGGTAGCACAGCAGAAAACTGTACATGCCTGATGACCTCCTCAGGCATTCTAATGTTCTCAAATAGAAACCTAACTAACCTTCAGTAAAGCAGATTTTTTAGAAAAGCCTGACTTCATCTGCCTACATATGTTCTCAGTGATATTTTGTATGAATCCTAAGACCTATAAAAGCTCAAAATGCAGATTTTGCATGAAACCATTTATCTTAAAACATCAAGGTGCAGTTTTTTATACACAAAACTTTCTATCTTCTTAAGAATTCAGTTCATATGGCTTATTGCCTAATAATGAGTTTTGATATTCATGTAATCTCAAGTGTCTCATCTTAAAAATATGTGTGTATATATTCTATTCTGTTAGATTCTGAGCTACTTTTTAATGTTTACCTTACAATGAGATTCTCCCAACTGAAAGCAAGTGGAATTTATTTTTTTTCAATCATGATTGTTGAGAAAGAGAACTTCTAGTTTAAGGTAGTGATAGGTTGACATTTCTTGATATTTCCTTCCCAAATTGGAATTTGCTATAAAGACATTTAAAAAGTAAAAAAAAAAACTAACATTTGTGAAAAACCAGTTAACAGTCAGCCATTTGAAGGGCCTGAGAAAATTTTCTGTTACTCTGATTTCATTTAATGAAGCTGGATTAGGAAGACCCTGGCCGGGCGCGGTGGCTCAAGCCTGTAATCCCAGCACTTTGGGAGGCCGAGACGGGCGGATCACAAGGTCAGGAGATCGAGACCATCCTGGCGAACACAGTGAAACCCCATCTCTACTAAAAATACAAAAAACTAGCCGGGCGAGGTGGCGGGCACCTGTAGTCCCAGCTACTTGAGAGGCTGAGGCAGGAGAATGGTGGGAACCCGGGAGGCGGAGCTTGCAATGAGCTGAGATCTGGCCACTGCACTCCAGCCTGGGCGACAGAGCAAGACTCTGCCTCAAAAAAAAAAAAAAAAGGAAGACCCTTGTAGTTTTCACTTTGAGAAAAGTATGTTTCAGTTGGCTAACAAGTAAGTAGAATGCACTAAGTCAGACAGCCATTATTTTTATCTAAGGCTGTCAGTTATTTCTGTCCTCATTCCGTCTGCTGTCAGTGTTTCTCTTTCTTCATCCATTCAGAGATTGTTATTCCCAGTAAACAATAAATAGAGGGAGATGGGCAAATGGTATCTTTTATCCTTGAGTATGTGGTTTTACCACAAACAAAGCCAGATGAAGACCAGAAATAGCCCTAGAAGTACACAGTGAGAGTTGGTTTTTTTACATATGATATTTGGCTGAATTAAACTCCAGCCTACTTCAAATCCTGTATAGTATAAATTGTCATCATTCTCAAGAGAACTGTGCATTGAGAAAAGGAGAAAAGCATACCTGGATTCAGCAGAACAACATTAAGTTATTATCTCTTTAATATATCTGAGATGTCTCTGGGAGTGAAGCTGTTAACTGTGGCTCCTCCCTTTCTCTCAAAATGAACTGGAGCTGGATCAATTTCTCCTTATTAAAGATTAGTCTATAGAAAGCAAAATCCACATGAACCCCATAAAAATTGCACTCTACAGTGAAAACAGCAATTACGCTAAATTCAGAATAAAGGCATGTCTTAGAAAATGATGTATTACAAGAACCAGAGAAACATTTTGAAACATTATTTAGTGGCCTAAAAAAGAGGCAAGAATTCCTGGCTATTATGAACAGGAGAAGGGAGCCAAAAGAAATGTAGGCTTAGAGGAAAAAGATTGTCTGGAATAAGGAGAGCTAGCAGAATGAAAACAAAATAAAATATACAGTGTTTTCAAATTTATGTTGAAGACAAAGTAATAGATTTGAGACTATTGAAAATTGAATCCATGTTATAAGTGATTTTTTTTTTTCTGACACGATCTCAGTCTGTCTCCCAGGCTGGAGTGCAGAGGCATAATCATGGCTCACTGCAACCTCGTCCTTCCCAGGCTCAGGTGATTCTCCCACCTCCCAAGTAGCCAAGTAGCTGGGACCACAGGCATGCATCACCATGCCCAACTAATGGTTGTGTTTTTTGTAGAGACAGGGTTTCGCCATGTTTCCCAGGCTGGCCTTGACCTCCTGGACTCAAGTGATCTGCCCGCCTGGACTTTGCAAGGTGCTGGGATTACAAGCATGAGCCATGTGCCCAGCTGACAAATTTCAAATCTCAATAAAGCATGGTATTCACTGGCCATTTGCAGAATTGAAGGATTATTTGCCCAAACTTTCATGGTCTCAATAATTTCCAGACTCTTCAATCATAGCTCATAATGTATCCTGATGGACAAAATGTAAATGTGTATGTTCCTACAATATCTTGACTTTTCTGTAAAATGTTTTGGAAAACTGCCAGTACCTTTGTGCATGGTATGAATAGTGTTACTCAACAGATTGACAGCCTTAATAGCATTTTGGCATTAATTACTGCTTCACTCAATGTAAGTTCACAAAAATGCATGTATAAAGCTCTATATACATGCTTATAAAAAGGCATGTATAAAGTTTCCTCCATGAACTTTGCTGCAACCATTTAAACTTTTTCCTTATAAAGGCATTGTGATGAACTTAGCAACACATTTTATTCCAGTCATTTTGTTTTAAAATGAGCAAGTTTGTTAATAATCCTCAGAAAGTTGGCTCCAGTAAACTCCCTCAACAGTTAAATCCCAGTTTCTCTTTAATTATGAAAGTCTTTGAAGTTTGAAGTTATATATAAATTAATAGAGGAAACGTTACCCAAATTTTTATAATAAGCAGAGGGAATACTAGCCCCACTCCAATGTGCTGCAATATTTTCATTCTCCTTATTCCAGTATCTCATTGGTTTTAGTTACCTTTGGACTTCCTTTTTTTTTTTTTTTTTTTTTTGAGACGGAGTCTCGCTGTGTCGCCCAGGCTGGAGTGCAGTGGCCAGATCTCAACTCACTGCAAGCTCCGCCTCCCGGGTTCACGCCATTTTCCTGCCTCAGCCTCCCAAGTAGCTGGGACTACGGGCGCCCGCCACCTCGCCTGGCTAGTTTTTTGTATTTTTTAGTAGAGACGGGGTTTCACCGTGTTCGCCAGGATGGTCTCGATCTCCTGACCTCGTGATCCGCCCGTCTCGGCCTCCCAAAGTGCTGGGATTACAGGCTTGAGCCACCGCGCCCGGCCCTGCCTTTGGACTTCTAATTCACATATTGCTTTGCCTTTGTATGTCATGCTTGATTTGTCCTAAACATTCACCTTTTTCCCACAGATGAACTAGATACATTATGACCTTTTAATGGTTATGCTGTATAGAAAAATAAAGTACTTAATATATGAATGTGTGCATCACTGGGTTATCAGTAAACCATTGCTGTGTGGCTAAAGGGATACGGCATGTTATTTTGGCTAGTCCTGAGTCTAATACCCACAAATAAAGATGCCTGAGTTGAGCATCTACTCAGAGTGATGTGGCGGGCCACAGATCAGGGTGACACATGAGAAGAAAGCAGAATGGGTTTTGATCAAGCGACGATGATAGCTATCTACCTCCAATCATAAAATATTTAAGTATTAAGTGAAGCTGTATAAGTATAGACTTGAACAAAGCATCCTGGATGGGTGGAGAGATGGATTAAGCACCAGTTGGATAAAATAAAGCAGTTGAATGGTTTTCTATGTTATAATTTTTATCTTAATGAAAAAATGATTTTTGCTTATACTTTGCAAAATAATAGAATTGTACTTTATGATTTTGTAGCTTTATGTAATTTCAGTACTTGTTTTTCTGACTGATATAATTTTGCCTCTTCTGAGAATGCTGGAAAATCATAAATAAGAATGAACTATGAAAGATATCAAGCTTATATTTTAAAATACAAAGAACCCCTCAACTAGGAGAATACAAACACTTCTATAGACTTTGAAATGCTATTACTGAAACTTATTTTCTGCGATTATCAAAATATACCTGACCAAGTAGAGAACCTTGCTCTTTTCAGTATCCAGCTAAGGTTAATTTGTACCAGCAGCCCTAACATGCAAGTCAACTAGGAATAAGGGAAATTAAATCACTGTATTAGTACCATTCATTGCAAACTAAAAATTTCCCAGGGCAACTTGGTGGTACTATAGGAAAATTAGTATTTTATTTTTTCCTTTAAAAATGCCATTTCCTATCTTGGTAATTTAGTTAATAATTAAATACAGTTATTATTACATTTTCATTTTTAGATTTTCAAGGCAAAAACCTGATCTTAGAGTCTATTTTCATAAACCTTGCATGTAAAGCTAACAGCTGCCACCTGGTGGCCAAAAGTACTTATTAGCTTTACTTTAGGTGAAGGTGCATCAGGGATCAACACTCAAGTCCACACTTAAATCTACTTTCACCTTACAGAATGCAAAATCTTACTTAGAATTTTATAGTTTTTTTAGTTATAAATCTATCAGTTCAAATGAAGATAATGCATTAGTTATTGGTTAACTGTTGTTTTGTAACAAAGTACCTCAAAAGAAAGTGATTTAAAACATCTTTTATCTTACAGTTTCTGTGGGTCAGGAATCTGGGTCCTCTGCTTCAGGGTCTCTTACAAGGCTGTAGTCAAAGGTCGGCTGGGGCTGTAGTCATCTCAGGGTTTAGCTGGAGAAGGATTTGCTTTTAATCTTAATCACACAGTTGGTCATTGTCAAGAATCAGCTCCTCAAGGATTGTTAGACTGAGGGCTTCATCTCCTCACTGACTGGTGGCCAGAAACCACCTTTAATTCCTTCCCATATGAGTCTTTCCAACATGGCAGTTTGGTTTATCTAAGCATGCCTGCTGAGAAGGCAGTAGAGTCCAGAAAGGTGGACATCACAGACTTTTGGCACCTAATCTCAAAATTGACCTCTTACCACTTTGGTCATATTCTGTTCATTAGAGACAAGTCACTAGGTCCAGTGTGCACTCAAACAGATAGGATCATTGAGAGTCATGTCAGAAACTACCTACCACAGTTATCTTAGGTATAATACCAAAAATCTGATTCTTAAAATACCCCTTTACTGATATGATAGGTGTAGTTTTTAATTATAGAAACACTGGGAGAATAATCACTGGTTGTTTTAGTGTCTAGAAAGTGAAGTTGTGTAGTAACTGAAGGATTGGGCATATATAATCTCAGAATGTATGTGTGGGAAGGTAATTTGGAAGGTTATGAGATTCAGCCTCATACCTATACAGAAATCTCTTCACAACGTCTGTCACAGGTGGTGGTGTCCCTGCTTGAGTGACTAATCTTAAGGAACTTAGGCTCTGGGTGGCAGCTTAGGCCATTGTTAGAAAGGTATAATTTTTCTTTTTTTTCTTTTTTTTCTTGAGACGGAGTGTTACTCTGTTGCCAGACTGGAGCACAGTGATGCGATCTCGGCTCACTGCAACCTCCACTTCCCAGGTTCAAGTGATTTCCCTGCCTCAGCCTCCCGAGTAGCTGGGACTACGGGCAGGTGCCACCATGCCTGGCTAGTTTTTTTTTTTTTTTTTTTTTTTAGTAGAGATGGGGTTTCACCATGTTGGCCAGGGTGGTCTCAATCTCCTGACCTCGTGATCCGCCCACCTCAGCCTCCCAAAGTGCTGGGATTACAGGCATGAACTACTGTGCCCGGCCGAAAGGTCTAATTTTTCAAAACCAGATTGTGCAACATGGTGAAACACCATCTCTACAAAAAATACAGAAACTATCTGTGCATGGTGGTGAGCACTTATAGTCCCAGCTACTCAAGAGGCTGAGGTGGGAGGACTGCTTGAGTCTGGGAGGTGGTAGTTGCAGTAAACCAAGATCATGCCACTGTACCCCAGTCTGGGTGACAGCCAGACTCTATCTCAAAAAAAAAAAAAAAAAGGTCTAATTTGATTATACAAAAATCTTGTTCTCTATGTGAATTTGTAGAGATGAGACTTTTTAACCCTTAGTCCTAGTTGTGCTTTCTAATGCAAATACAAGCTGTTGTTGTTGTTGTTGTTGTTTTGTATTATTTTTCAGGCAAATGATACTGACAGGTTGTGTGGCATTTGCACGTCATGTTGGACCAACACGTGTAGAAGCTGAACTTTTACCACAGTGTTGGGAACAGGTAAATAACTGTATTGAGTTTTCACCTAGCTATTATAGCCTGACTTCTTAAAAAGATACATAGTTTCCTTCTTGAAGGCATTTAAGAAATATGTGAGATTAAAAATTATGCTGATGTTTCTGTAGCTCAGCACAGTGATTTATTAGTACTTACGAATGCTCTGGGATGCTTTCCTTTAGTCATTCAGTCAACAAATACTTATGAAACACTAATTTCAGTGCCAGGTACTGATGTAGTCACTAGGGATACAGTGGTGAACAAAAGACAAAGACATCCTAATGGTAAAATAAGAGGAAACAAAGAAATGGTCTGCTATTTTGTAGTAATTTGTAATATGAAGAAAAATAAAGCAGGATAAGGGCGAGAGAGTGCTGGGGAATGCTCTCCTAGGAAGGGTAGTTAGAGAAAGAATCTCTGAGGCAATGATGTTTAAGAAAGAATCTGAATGAAGTAAGATGGAATAAGAAAGGCCCTGAGGTGGGAGTATACTTGATGCGTTCAAGAAACAGCAAGAAGACGTGTGTGTGTGTGTGTGTGTGTGTGTGTGTGTGTGTGTGTAAATAAAAATATATCTTGTATACTTGTATATATTATACATATACAAAGTGTAAATCTTTGATGTAGGAGGTTTTTGTATTTATACTTGAACTCATTATTTTACTAACAATGCTTTTGCTTTTATATTGAATTTAAAATTCCAGTCCTCTGTAGAACTCAGAATCATTGACTTAATGTTTAGATCATTCAGCACCTCATTTTTCCACCTTAAAAAGATGGGTTTCCTGCTTATGGAGACAAATTACATGGCTTTATTTACAATAGCACAGTCACTTATTCTTAAGAAAAATATTAGTCTCCGGAATATCACTGAAGTATATAGTCATTTATAGTCCTATTCCCAAGTTCTTTGGGCATTCATTTTTTCCACCAAAATAAAGTAGAATCCCCAGATTCAATAGACAAAGTAAACATTACATGTAATAATAACCACCTCTCACAATCCCTTATACCATCTATAAATTACAGTGCATACTAATTTAGGGTGAGATTCTAATCACTTGATGTCAAAATAACTTGGCTACAATATATCCATACAACTTTCAGTTTACAATTCTATACAGTTAATTGTGCACATTTAGTTTTTTATAGTTTTTTCATTTTCTTTTGTCTTTTTCCTTTAAAGTGTACAATTTAATGGTTCAGTGTTGTGTAAGCTTCACTACAATCAATTTTTATACATTTTTGCCACCTCAAAGACAAACCCTAACTGCTTGAATTTGATTCTTCTCTTTCGAGATTATTTTGACTATTCTAGGTCCCTTGAATTTTCTTATGAATTTTAGGATCATTTTTCAATTTTTGCAAAGAAGCCAGCTGGGATTTTTGTAAACAATGCATTGAATCTATAGATTTATCTAGAGAGTATTGCCATCCTAATTTTATATATTGTCTTTCATTCTATGAAATTAGGGTATCTTTCCATGCATTAGGTCTTTTAATATTGCTTTCAACAGTGATTTGTAGTTTTCCGAGTGGTACACGTTTTGCCCTTTTGTTTTATTTATTTGTAAGTATTTCATTCTTTTGGATGCTATTGTAAATAGACTGTTTTCTTAATTTTATTTTTAGTTTGTTCATTGCTAATATATGGACATACGATTGATTTTTGCATTTACATTCAATTTTGAGTTACTTTACTGAGCTAAAGAAAAGCAAACGAAAGTTTATGCACAGGCATACTTTGACATTCAAACCATTCTACTTTTGAGGTAACTACATCTGGATTAAATTTAATTCAAAGATGTCAGTTATAAACATCTCTACTGCCACCTCTTCTGTAACCTGAGTAAACTTGAATATGAGGGATCTATCTAGCCGCCTACCTCCAGTTTGTTTCCCAGTAGATTACTATATAATTTTTTTTCTTAATTTTAGGCATCCAATACATTAATGAATTATGTCACCTTTTCATATGGGAATATGAGAACAGATATACTTCTTTTCCAGTCAAAGAAAGATTTATATTCTATGAAGAAGACATATGGGAACAAAACCCAGTATGTGTCATTTTTTTTTTGTTATTTTTGGTTATGGTTCAGTGTAGTCATCACAATAGCAAAACCCCATCATTTTGCATTTGCAAACAGAGGAATGGATTGAAGTCCGCTTACCTGAAAAATGAAAGTGTATTTCTAGTAAGGGCTCTGGTCACATCATTGATTAACTTACTTCCTCATCCCTTAGGTTGAAGAAAGAAGACTGGCACATATTATAGACTATATCTATAAGATCCAGAAGCTGAGTTTTCCAAATTTAAAAATATTCTACTGTTGCTAGGGAAAGGTCCTGGTTTCTCCTGATACTCTAAGGGAAGCCTCGTTTTAGGCAAGCCCGTGATCTCTAGATACCTTGCCAAATTTTAATCTTTGATTTTCCCTTTTTTCTTTAACAGATGACCCCTGTAACCTCATGTTTAGGTTCTCCCTCACTCCCTCATTCCTGATCCAGGTATAGTCACACAGGGATTCCCAGAAGTGGATAAGGAAGAAGCTTTATTGCATTCTTAACAGGATTTGTGGTGAAATGTAATTCTCTTTTAGAAGAAGGGAGAGTATGCTGTTATACTTGATTTATGTATTTATTTTGCTCTAGATTAATCACAAATACCCAGAAAGACGACTGCTTGTGGCAGAATCCTGTGGCGCATTGGCACCTTACCTTCCTGTAAGAATTGTCTTTTTTTTTCTTAAAACTATTTTTCTAATAATAGAAAAACCTTTTTTTGAGTGTCTTATAGATTTTAATCCAAGTATCTCCTAGACATGCTGTCTTAATAAAGAAAAGAGATGATCCAAAAAAGAAGAGATTCACATTAGTACAGTATGGCATTGCAAACACATAGGTACATTACCACTGATTTTGAATGAGTATAAATATATTAAACTATATCAGCAGTTCTTATAGTGTGGTGTGAGGACCCTGGGGGTTTCCTTGAGATCCTTCCAAAAAGGATACTTTTATAATAATAAGACACTTTTTGTCTTTTTCACTGTGTTGAAATTTGTATTGTTGGGGCAAAAGCAGGGATGGGCAAAAATGCTGCTGCATTAGCACTAATCAGGGCAGTGGCACCCAAACGTACTACTATAGTAATGATTGTATTCTTTACTGCCATGCTTTCGCAGAAAAAGCCAATTTCACCTAAAAAGGAATTGGCTGAATCAGTAAAATTGTTAATTCTACTAAATTTTGACCCGTGAAGCATGCATCTTCTTAATATTCTGTGAGACAAAATAGAAAGTACTCATATAAAAACTCTTTGCTGTATACTGAAAAATCATAGCCATTTGCAGGAAAAGCACTTAGGCAGTTGTTTGAGTTATGAGCTCAACTAGCTGCTTTTTTTTAGGGGACACCAATTTTACTTCACAGAAACACTTACAGCCAAACTGGTTATTCAGACTTGGGTATGTGGCAGACATTTTCATGAAATTGGATGGAATGAGAATGTCACTTCAAGGAAACCAAGTAGACAGTATTCATTGCCAGTGATAAAATTGGAGTAGCATGTATTTATACTCCTCCTAACAGTACCTTGGAGTTTTTATTTTCCCATACCTTCACCAGGAACTAGGCATGGTGAGATTTTTTAGGTGTTTTTCTAATGGAAGAAAATGCCTTATTGTTGTGGTAAATCATATAGATAGATTGATGCGAATGGGTTTGAGCCTCTTATTATTTATTATTCCAAGACAGATGAGCATCCCTTGCGCTCAAAGGATAAATAGACTGTTCTACTCTACTCCTAGAATACTAAGCAGTATTAATAATAGATACAATGTTTCCTCAGTGGATCTATACTTGCCTTCTGTGTACACCACTGTCACTGATAGCAGCGAAATCTCTGTACAGCGGCAGTTCCTCAGTGTGTATATGACTCAAATAGAGTAATGCCTCCTGACTGATGCTCTGGTGGGGTCCCTGTGGCATACTAAAACTAATTGCCACAGTTGACCCTTGCCCAAATCAGTATAAAACAAATGCCCACTTCAAGCTTATTTACCTCTGTCATATTGCCTTGTGCAGATACCAACCAACAAGTCCTTTTAGATAGTTTAAAGTGTTTCAGGACAATTTTTAGCCAAAAAAGTAAATAAATGGGGCTGTACCAAAAGATGTTATATATTCACCAACCTAGATGTGTTTTAAGATATGCTAAAATTGCATGTATTTTTGTTTCTAAAAAGTGAAAACCAGAATTTTTAAAAATGTCTTTCAAGCCTTGTTCTATATACCAAATCATGTTGTAAATTTATGAAAATAGCCATGTCCTCTGCCTTTATTTTTATTTTATCCTAGTTATTATATGTGAAAAGCACCTAAACAAGTTTATGTTTTAAGAATTTTATAAATTGATTAAATTGCAATATTAGTAAAGTAGGATAAGGGGAACATGAATTTGTATATTGGTAGCTCTTAATCCTAACCTCAGCCATTAAACTAAAACATTCTTTATCATAACTGGAAAATATTCTGTGTGAAATCAAGGCACAGCAGTGGGTGTGCATTATATTAAATATTAGCATAAAAAAGAGCAATGCAATTTTTAAGTACTTTTAAAGTTCACTGTCGTATTTTATTATCCTGTTTGAACTTTTTTTCCCACTTCTTCAAAGAAATAGGAATGTCAGGATTTTATAATGTTTCCTCACCATATCCCAGACAAATTTTCTAATTGCCAGAGAGATTTTTATAATTCCTCCTGTTACAACTCTCAGTACACTTCTCTGAGTGGAACGAATAGTGACAGGAGAGTCATTGTCCATTTGTAGTAGAGTTTGTAGCAGACTTTGTTGATTTGTCAAAAGTGCCTTCTAGTGTGAACTGCAAGGATTTGAGAGATTTTTAAATATTTAGTAAAGATATAAAAAAACATACTGAGAGATGATTAATAAATACCAAATTCAGAGTAGATGTTATTGCCTCTAGAGCAGAAGGGATTTGGGGCTGAGTCATATTTTTGCTATATCTGTAATGTTTTATGTCTTCAAAAAACAAAGGTCTGAAGCAAAATCTCTGTACAGCAGCAGTTAGCATTTTTAATAAAAATGTTAATACCTATTTAATCTGGATTTTGACTACACTGATGTTTGTCATATTATTTTCTATACTTCTGTGCTTAGATGTAAATAAATAGTAAAAACGTATTTATTTTCAGAAAGAAATCCGTAGCTCCTTGGTTCTTTCAATGTTGCAACAAATGTTAATGGAAGATAAGGCAGATTTGGTAAGAGAAGCTGTTATCAAAAGCCTTGGTATCATAATGGGATATATTGATGATCCAGACAAATATCATCAGGTATGTTTTTCAGAATGACCTCCTTTTACCCAATTACAAAATTCCAAGTATTATAATATTCCAAATCTCTGATTTGGATACTTTATAATATATCATAAGGATGGCAGGTGTGTCAACAACTTTAGTCATTTGAGGATGGCTGCCTGGTTTCAATTTTGCAACTCAGAGGAAAGAATGCTACAGTTCAGTTAAAGTATCTGCCACAGCTTTCTGGCAGGAAATTGGCAGGATATATTCTATGTTTACCACTCCCTCTCTTTGGTTTGCTCCTCAGTGGATACATGGCAAGGCTAGGATTATGGATGGCCTTCTTTCTTGCTTAAAAATATTTTCTTAATTTATTGAAATTTTTATTACCTTTTAATAAGTGTTTTATTTTTAAGTTTATCCCTTTAAAAATCTACATTTTCCTTTTTCTCATTGGCAGGGTTTTGAATTGTTGCTGTCAGCCTTAGGTGATCCCTCAGAAAGAGTAGTTAATGCTACACATCAAGTATTTTTACCAGCTTACGCTGCGTGGACTACAGAACTTGGAAATTTACAGTCTCATCTTATACTTACACTGCTGAAGAAGATTGAAAAACTTCTCAGGGTGAGTTCTTCCTTTGTTTATATAGTTTATAGAAATTTAAAAGGTCTATCCTAAGCCATCTTGGAAGAATGTTAGGGAACAGAGACATAAAGTGCCCCTTAACTTAACATGCTAATACATTACCAGTTAAAGATACTGTTGGACTGGGGCCAAGAAAGAGATTTGAAGAAGTTTTGCTTTGCTGAAGCTGGAGGAGGAGAAAGGGCATGATGTGCACTGGTTAGCTGAAATGCACCTTCATGGAAGTAACTCCTGTGTTCTTCAGAAAGCTAGCTCTTTCTTGACCCTTCTGAGTAGTTAAATATTTTACACAAAGCATTAACTCTAGTTCCAGAATGCAGAGAAAATGAGTCTCTAAAGCTTTCTTACATAGTGTCAAAATTGCTTTAACTGTGGTTGTTCCACTCCAGTAGTTCATTTCTCATTTTTAAAATGAACTTTTAATTTTTCCCACATACAAGAATTAAAGAAATGTTGATGAAACAATAGAAACTTCTTGATCCAGTTTTTGTACTAAAAGTTTCTTTTAGAGACTAGAAGAGAAACTATTATTTGTGTAGTGCATACTATGTGCCAAATCTATAAAAAGAGATAGGAAGTAGGAGAGGGGAAGTATTATAGCATGAACTGCTGCTGGGTTAGCATTTGAGCATTTCTATGTGCCAACAGTGAATAAGCTGAAAAAAATCAAGAAAGCAATCCCATTTACAATGGCTTAAAAAAAATGCCTAGAAATATATATAACCAAAGAGATGAAGAATCTCTGCCATGAAAACTATAAAACATTGATGAAAGAAATTGAAGAGGAAATGTTAAAACAATAAAGATATCCATATTCAATTGTTCATAGAAAAATTGTTAAAAATGTGTATACTACCCAAAGTGATCTACAGATTCATTGCAATCGCTATCAAAATACCGAGGACATTCTTCAAGATATAGAAAAAGCAATCTGAAAATTCATGTGGAACCACTATGACTCACCAAAGCAAGCCTGAGCAAAAAGAACAAATCTGGAAAAAGTACACTACCTGACTTCAAAACATACTTCAAAGCACTAGTAACCAAACATCTTGGTATTGGCATAAAATAGACATATTGACCAGTGTAACAGAGTAGAGAACCCAGAAATAAATTCACACATTTACAGCCAGCTCATTTTTGACAAAGGCACCAAGAAGATACATTGAGGAAAGGACAGTTTCTTCAGTAAGTCAACTGAAAATGGATTAAGGACTTAAATGTAAGACATGAAACTACTAGAAGAAAACATTGTTTCAGGACATTGGTCTGAGCAAAGATTTTTGAAGAAAAATCTCGAAAGCATAGGCAACAAAAGCAAAAATAGACAAATGGGATATTAAAGTAAAAAGCTTCCCCACAGCTAAGGAATCATCTGAGTATACAAACAGCCTACAGAATGGAGAAAATATTTGCAAACTCTCCATCCAACAAGAGATTAATAACCAAAATGTGCAAGGACTCAAACAACTCAACAGCAAAGAAATAAATAAATAAAATAAAAAATCCAATTAAGGAATGGGCAAATGATCTGAATAAACACTTCTCAAAAGAAGACATGGCCAAAAGGTATATGAAGAAGTGTTTAACATCTCTAATCATAAGGTAAATGCAAATCTAAACCAAAATGACTGTCACCCCAGTTAAATATCTGTCACCCCAGTTAAAATGACTATTATTAAAAAGACCAAAAAAAAAAAAAAAAACAAATGCTGGTGAGGGTGTGGAGAAAGGGGAACCTTTGTGCACTGTTGGTAGGAATGTAAATTGGTATAGCCACTATGGAAAACAGTGTGGAGGTTTCTCACAAAGCTAAAAACGGAAATATCTCTGATCCACCAATCCCACCACTGGGTATATATCTAAAATAAAGGAAGTCAGTATATTGAAAAGACACATACTTTCAAGGACTCACATGTTGAGTTTCAAGCACTCACATGTTTCTTACAGCACTATTCATAATAGTCAGGATATAGATTAAATCGAAGTGTCCATCAACAGATGAATGGATAAAGAAAATATGGTATATATACACAATGGAAGATTATTCAGCCATTTTAAAAAATGCTATCCTGTCATTTGCTGCAGCAGATAGCCTAGAGGACATTATGTTAAGTGAAATAAACCAGGCACAAAAAGACAAATATTGAATGTTCTCACTCATATGTGGGAGCTAAAACAGTTGATCTCAAGGAGGTGAAGAGTGGAATGGACCAGAAACTGGAGGCTGGGGGAGTAATGAATAGAAAAATACAGTTAGATAGAAGAAATACATTCTAGTGTTTGATAGCACAGTAGGATGTGCTATCAAATATATATATTTGATAATATACAATATATTATATATATAATATATTATACAATAATAGATTATATATTTCAAAAATTGCTAGAAGAGAAGATTTGGAATGTTCATAATACAAAGAAATGATAAACGTTCAAGGTGATGCATATCTCAATACCTTGATTTGATCATTACACATTGTATGCCTGTATCAAAATATCACATAGTACCCCATAATATGTACAATTATTTATATTCAATTCTAACAAGAAAAAAGATAAAGTGATTCCTGTCCCTTACTTTAATTTCTTTACCATGTCTTATAAAATTTCAGAAGATAAGAGCTTCTCTAATGAAAAAGTAAAGTTATAAAAACTATTCCCTACAAATGGAAATGACTGATGTTTTCCATGTAAAAGATTCTACCACTCTACAGTGCCTTACCGCTTGAGTCCAACATACAGATCCTTAAATCTTTGATTTGCCACAAAAAGGAAGAACATCATACATAAATCCAATTAGCAATGTAGCTTCAAAAGACTAAAATTAGCTTCCACCTCCTTATGTTTCAGGAAGGAGAACATGGGCTGGATGAACACAAGCTCCACATGTATCTTTCTGCTTTGCAGTCCTTGATCCCATCTCTCTTTGCATTAGTGCTACAGAATGCACCTTTCTCCAGCAAAGCCAAGCTTCATGGTGAAGTGCCACAGATAGAAGGTACTGAACTTGAATTCTGGAAGAAAAATGTAGAATATGAGCTTAGCTTCCCAAAGAATTGTTTTTTATTAAAAGTCTAAAAATCACTTTATATGACAGCATAATTATTAAAATGTATTATGTGTGTAGAATCTTGTGGTCATCAGATTATACCTATGGTAAACAATACGGCTTCATCTTTTATGGATAAGCCTGTTGTCTTTTTTCATAATATTTATACTTTCTTTTTGCTCTTAATCTATAGCCTTTTTATAGCCTTTCTGGGGAGACTGAAATAAGTATTTCCTTCAGTTAACAGATCTGAGTCAACAAAAGATTCATTTAATAGTTACTAGTGCCAGTATATGAAGCTTGTCATTTCTGTTTTCTTTATATTTTCTTCCCCAACTTTTTAATCTTTTTTTTTTTTTTTTTTTTTTGAGACGGAGTCTTGCTCTGCCACCCAGGCTGGAGTGCAGTGGCCGGCTCTCAGCTCACTGCAAGCTCCGCCTCCCGGGTTCACGCCATTCTCCTGTCTCAGCCTCCCGAGTAGCTGGGACTACAGGTGCCCGCCTCGTCGCCCGGCTATTTTTTGTATTTTTTAGTAGAGACGGGGTTTCACCGTATTAGCCAGGATGGTCTCGATCTCCTGACCTCGTGATCCGCCCGTCTCGGCCTCCCAAAGTGCTGGGATTACCGGCTTGAGCCACCGCGCCCGGCCAACTTTTTAATCTTATTTTTAATAGGGGAAGGTAAATATAATTACTTTTTTCTACTATGTCCTTGTTAGAAAGAAATATAAGCATCTGTGGCAGAATTTGTGTTTTTCCAAAGAGGAAATGTGACTTACTTTCAGAAGTATGTAAAATTGACAGCAGAGGCCAGTATTTTCTTATCTTACTCTCCAGGTAGCTAGTAAATGACCTTTGCAAGTTGGCAGGCAATTGATAACCTTGTTGCATCTTAACATCCAGGACAAACGGCTATAGACAAGCTATTGCTATGTGTCAGGCACCTTTGCAGCCTTTTCAAAATTGTGAAATTATCCATGTCTCTTACTGGTTTCTAATGGACAAAGAATTACAACATTGAGAACATCAACAGACACTTAATCTTTTTCAATTTCATTTTTCATGTAAACTGTAGGCTACCTATAATATTTGGAGTATGATGCAGTGTATCCAAAGATACATGAAGCCACATGATAAAAATAGTGTATACTATTTGAATGTCAGTTTTATTTGGAAAATTGAGAATGAATGGTGTGGAGTTAATTTAACATTTTTAAATGATATTATTGAGGAGAATGAAAATTCAGACTTTAGATAAGACTTCATAAAGCTCTCCCAGCTGGCCACTTCAGGTTCTGCCCCTTTACTCTTACTCATTTAGGCATTTCATCTGCCTAGGGATTTTCCTGTCTTTCTGATTCCCTTTTTCTTTTTAATTTTCTGTATTCGCTTACTATGGCTGCCTTAACAGAGTACCACCAACTGAGTGGCTTAAACAACAGAAATTTATTATCTCACCCTTCTGAATGTTAGAAGTCTGAGATCAAGGTGATGGCAGGGTAGGCTCCTTAGGAAAACTGCGAGATAAAGGCTGTTCTGGGCTCTCCCCTGGCTTCTGGTGGTTTGCTGGCAATCTTTAGTGTTTCTTGGCTTTTAGATGCATCACCCCAAACTTTGCCTTTATCTTCACGTGGCACACTCTCTGTGTGCTTGTTTCTGTGTCCAGATTTCCCCTTTTTATAAGGACATCAATCGTGTTTGTTAAGGGACTACTTCAGTATGATTTCATCTTGTCTCACTACATCTACAGCAACCCTGTTTCCAAATAAGATCCCATTCTGAGATACTGGAGATTAGGACTTAAACATAAAAATTTGGGCGGGGGGCAGTTCTACTCATAATACTTGTTATTCTCTCATTTATTTCACAAATGATTCTTAAATGTCATTTATTGCCAACCATATGCTACAGATTAGATAGAACAGTACCGTCCTGAACATATTCCTTCTAATACTTATGGGATTCCTTCTAACATTTATGTGACCTTTTCTTGTGATTGTCCTTTATTTTTGGTTCTTGTTGACTTAGTTTAACTTTCTGACTTTTAACAGTAGCTATAAATGTTAATGTTACTATACCTTCATTTAGGTTATAATGTATTTATTATAAATGAGGATTTATTGTATCCTCATTTAGGGTATATCCATATGTCTATATGTCCATTTATATATACACACACATATAATTTGGTTATAATTTGTTATGAATGAAGATTTGTTTTCTCATAAAAATGGTAACCCACACAAATATTTTTATCACCAATTTATTATACAACATGAACAAATATTTATGTCAGGCATTGTTTTAGACACTTAGGGCACAATCATGAATAAAATAGATAAAAATTTCTGCTCATAGTGCTTACATTCTGCTGTGGGAATAAAATCTTTTGAGATTTGTTGGATTTGTTCTCATATCACAATAATTTCTTGATTTTCCTAAAAAATGACTTCATTAGTATATTTCAATTTTATACTATACAATAAGAAAATAATTAAATATGAGGAGGAAGGACCTTATTTTCCTTTCAACAGAATATCTAAGTTCCCAGAATGCCAATTTCCATATGATTTATTTTGCTTCTTTTATGTGTAGTGACTAGGTTTCCTCGGCCTATGTCGCCTCTTCAAGATGTGTCCACTATTATCGGAAGTCGTGAGCAATTGTCAGTGCTACTACAACTTTATGACTACCAGCTGGAACAGGAGGGTACAACAGGCTGGGAGAGTTTACTGTGGGTTGTCAATCAATTGTAAGTTACCACCTCCATATTAATTTGAATGGATGATAACTCTTACATTTAGCCTTAGCCCTGAGGACAAAATATAACAAAACTTTTAGAATGTAACTTGGCATCATTTATGGTAAACACCTTTAGGGCACAGAGGATTCACACCACTGGATATGTAATTTATCTGAGAAGAAGGTGCTGCTGTATTTTATCCAGATGATCTATCTACCATCTCATTTGTCCAATCGTGGCGATGGATTTTAAACTACATCTAGACTTCTCATTTCTGAGGCTAAAATGATGCCATCTAAAGCCAAGCTCTTGTGTGAAGCATCATATCCATAGATTTGAGTCACATTAACTATGTACTCAGAATTCTACCATTAAGGATTTCGTATATTTTCTGGCAAACAGTTAAAATTTATTTTTTAAAGTGTATACAGTATAATGTAATCTTACGACCTTTTCAGAGGGTCCCAAACAATGCCATTCCTTTCAAAGAACGAAATAGAAGAGGTTATTAGATTTGCATTGTTTCAGAAATTGGCAAGGAAACAGTAATTTATATGTATCCCCTGCCTATTTTTCTTTCCTTTCACATTCAGGTTGCCACAACTTATAGAAATAGTTGGCAAAATTAATGTTACTTCAACTGCCTGTGTCCATGAATTCTCCAGATTTTTCTGGCGCCTTTGCCGGACATTTGGCAAAATTTTTACAAACACTAAGGTAAAAACTTGTATTCCATGTTTTCTTATATGAAAAAGACATAGAAATGTAATGTGTTAACACTGTAACAGAGTAAATAAAAGCATGAACCATTCTTTTATCTAATTCGCTTCTTTAATATCTTAGAAAACTATGATAGTAAAAAATGTTCTAGTTGGTAATATTCTTATCTTTACTGATTTTCAGAAGATGATTTAGCCTACACTTTGTTCATATCCAGACTTGGATATAAGCTTTACTCATTGTGGATAGCCTCAAAGATTTTCAGTGTTATAGGAAGTGTCAGCTAAGGAACTCAACCACAATCCTTTGAATGTGCTGCTGGTACTTACTGTCTATCACAGGTTCAGGAAGCAGCTGTTTGCTCAGCACACTTTGGTAAAAACCTCAAGCGATTGTGGAACCACAGCAACTTATATATAAAACTTGCTGCGAAGATACCACCTCTTAGAATAGCATGGACACTGGAGATAAATTCTACATATTTCAGTCATTACCAAAAGTATCATTTGTCACATTTGCCTATCCAGGTTATTTTGTAGTTTCAAATATTAACATTGGAATGTCATTAGATCCTAATTTATTCATTAATCCTATAATCCATTTGTCTTCATAACATTTTGTTAAACCAGTTCTTTAGAGAGCTAATAAAAGACATAAAAAGGTGTAGTTTCTATAATCAAATGTTAATCAACACATTTAGAAGTAAGCATTTTAATTATTAAATTTAATTTAGTATAGCTCTTTACTATTAAATCTGTAGTTGAAACATTTGAAGTAAATAGTATGGTATAAGGAACTGAACAAAATTCAGAAGACTTGGGTTATGGTCCTATTATCTGTTGACTAATGTTTATGATCTTTAATATTTAAGTTACATTATCTGGGCTTAGTCTTTTCATGTGTAAAGTGAAGAATTTGCTTCCATGTCTTTTAATTCTATAAGTATGATTCAGTACACGAACCTTTTAACACTGGTCTCTCTCTCAGTTCAAGCTAAAGATACGAATTAATGTGCCTCACCTACAGAGAGGAGGGCAAAAACCAGACCTTAATGTTACTGTAGGAAAAACAAAATTATTTTATATTTTTCACTAGCATTCAATTGTTAAACAAATATAATTTGATTTTCCTGTTATCAATATTGGCAAAAATTGTTTGATATCTCCAAAACAAGTAGCTATTATTTTTTTTTTCGAAAAGCAAGTAGGAATCTACTTAAGTACTTAACAGTAAGTGGTTGTCTTCAGTGGCCTGAAATCTGTGATAACTTTAATAATAAAAAATTTAAGCAAGCCTTTGTTCTAACTTAACATATTAAAGTTAAATTCTGTATTTCATATTTCATTTTGAAAAGTTGTAATAATTAATATCACATGATGAATATGTTACTTACTGAACACCTGAAGTGACTGGAATTCCTTTCATTTTTTAAAAATACAGCAAAATGCTTTTTTCGATAATTCTAACCATATAATATCTACCTAAATAATCCTTCTATAACCAAGTTCAGTTTTAGAAAGCAGTAATTTCAACCACTTAAAATCATATTGGAAATTATTTTAATTTAATAAAAGAAACCAGAGGCCATTGACTTGAGTTTATTTTTTCAAAAATGTATCCTTAAAATTTTCATTTTCATTAATTTGACTCTTTTATCCTAAGCCTCTTGATTAAGAATTAATTACATTTCTGACCACTTGACTTAGTCATCCATAAAGCTAAATAAATAAATAAATAAATAATCGTAGCAACAGTAGTAAACATTTCATTTAATCAGTTTGCTCATTGAACCTGAGACTTTTTGAATCTTTTCTTTGGGTTGCTTAGGTAAAACCTCAGTTCCAGGAGATTTTGAGACTATCTGAAGAAAACATTGGTGAGTTTGTTCATTATTACTTTTAAAAACAATTGCATTTCTTTATGCAGGAAAAATGCTGTATTCTCCATATATGTAGATTGTATAAATGAACTAGCAACTACAATTGAAAAGGAAAATTTATATTATGGAGTTCTTGGTTTTATAACTGTGTCACATCTAATATCCTTCCCATGAGGTGACAGTGAGATTAATCACTGTCAGTCTGATTGTAAATAGATACCTTCATTGTAACCAAATTGATATAAGGCTGAACTTTACAGCCTGGGTACTCAACCTTTAGAGGTCTGAAGTAGTATATTCAAGAGACTGACAATTATAAAATAAGCTGCATCTAATTCTTAATTAGTTCTGTATACTTTTAAAAATTAAACATAGCAGAAAAGAATGGTATATAAGCATATATGTTTTCCAAATGAAACATGAGAGAAACTACAGGCTTGAATGAGTAGCTCCAGCTATTTTCTTGATAGTTTTCTCTCATCTACTTTAAGAAGTCTACTTATGACACCACTGGCCTAAGGACTTGTTTATGTATGGATCTTGTGTCCCTATGTATTTTTCTAGCTTCTAGGAATAAACTGTGGAACATGTGTAGCACCCCCACCCCCATTTCTAACCTGGTTGATTTTGAATGTATATGTCTATATAGAGAGAATATATATGTATCTATCCTAGGTATGTGTGTGTGTGTGTGTGTGTACATACCTTAGTGGTTTGAGTTGAATGGTTTAGAAAACACCATTTTTGGCAGTCCTCAGAGGTAGTCAGAGATTGCATAAATTAATTCTTTTAAGCCTGAAGACATTGAAGACATTTGGGGCAGGGGAGGGGGACAAATAACTCCCAAAGTCTATTTTGAATGTCTTTTTAAAGGATTGATATTTGTAATGCGTAAATTGTTGGTATTATGTGTTTATTATTCTTGTGATAAATTAGTGAAGAAAAAAGGTAAATATTGTAAAAACTGACAGCTTTGGGAATTATTAGCCATGAATGTTTAGCTATTGAAATAGGAAGTGATTATTAGCCCCTGTATACATAGTCCATATCTATTAATATACTTTAAGCTTATGTTCTAACATTAACATCAACACTCCCTCCCCAAAAAAGGCACTCCTACCAAGAGAATAAACAAATCTCAAATACTAATTAATGTGAAAATGGAACTGTCTTTTTTGCAAAATTTCTTCAGGGCAGTTAGTTAAATAAATCTTTTCAACTCAATTTCTTTATGTAGTACCCTCAGAAAATAATTTAAAGCCATATACAAAATAAGTATAGTTAAAAAACTATTCTTGAGAATATAACAGCAAACATAAAGCACTTGAAACAGTGCCTCATGATCAGTAAATAAGAGCTGTTGGTGCTGTGAATAATAATTGTCCTCTCACAACTTTTCTTTTGAAATTATCCATAGAGGCTGTATAAGAAAATCTCTTGTAAAGCAGTTACAGGGCACATAACTGTGGTTGCACGCTTTCTCCTTTTTCTCTGCTTTACTTAGCATGATTCCTTCCCCCTCCATGAAAATAATCAGGGCTCTGTCTGGCTGAAAACCCTATTGAGGATGCAGGAGGGGCTCAGGAAATCAGGCTAGTACTGAAAACTACCTCATATCTAGAAATAGATCAAATAACATATATCTATGTGCTTTTAGGTGAGTCCATTTACATTTTACTAAACTGCAAATTAAAAGCATAAAAATTTTGGACAACCTGCCTCTATGGACACTTAGAAGACTTTCAAGAAGAAAGTTCTGATTTCCAATTATGGAAATCAAGAGTATAACAGCTCGTTTGGGTTATTAAAGTTCTTTCCCATTTATCAGAAATGTTTATGCTAATGGCTCTTCAAGAAACACTAAGTTGTATTTTACAACCACCAAAAAACATGTTTTTCAAAGTAATGATAATATTTCCTTGTAACCTAGTAAACAGTTATAATTTTAAATATAATCACATTATAATGTTTTTCTTTACACTTAAAATATACTTACTTTTTAAAAATTATTTTAATAATTTTAGATTCCTCAGCAGGAAATGGGGTCCTCACTAAAGCTACAGTCCCTATTTATGCAACAGGAGTCCTTACATGTTATATTCAGGTAAGGGAAAAATTCTTACTCTGTAGTAAAAGTCTTTCCATTTAGAAAAATACCTAGTATTGTGTCTTCTTAATGTAAGTGACATTGCTACCAACAAAGGAAAACAATTTACTTATTTTATTCAATAAATAATTTATAATGGATAGCATATTTGAATAATAAGGGCTTGAGTAAAACGTCACTTGAATAAATTTAGAGATTATGCGCTTTTTGATATTTTGTTAGAAGTGTTAGATTATACTTACTTAGCAGAGTTTCTCTGTGTTCCATAAGCTTTTCATAAATAAATGACAAGCAGAGCACATATGTTAGGTGAACTAAGCTACAGAGCACTGTAGAACACTATACCTTATCATCATTTTTAGCTAAGTACTTTTTAATAATGCGGTTGAGTATCCCTTATCTCAAATGCTTAGGATGAAAGTGTTTTCAGATTTTGGATTTTTTTTTTTTTTCAGATAAAGGAGTATTTGCATATACATAATGAGATATCTTGGGGATGGGACCCAAGTCTAAACACAAAATGTGTTTCATATACACATTATACACATAGCTTGAAGGTAATTTTATACAATATTTTAAATAATTTTGTGCATGAAACAGTTTGCGTACATTGAACCATCAGAAAGCAAAGGAATCGCTGTCTCAGCCACCATGTGGACAATCTGGTTGGTTGGCGTCACCATCATTCCTGACTTTGCATTTATATGCTACCAATAAGCAATCATTTTCTTATACTTTTTCACACATATGTACTTAACAATAAGAAAATATGACATATCATCAATACAGCAAAAAAAAAAATAATGTGCTCAGGGTAGCAAAGCACAGTAGCATCACCAGAATACCTATATCAGCTGTTAAACAACAGCCACAGCAAATGATGACAGGCTTTCACAGACAGTATCAGTTTGGTACTCACAAAGTTTCAAATTTTAGAGCATTCTGGATTTTCAGATTAGGGATGCTTAAGCTGTACTTTATTTTTCTTAATTGTTACTACCTAAGAAATTACCCCAAAACATAATGGTCTATTGTAACTGTTTCATTTGCTTGTGATTCAGCAATCTGGGCCTCACTCAGCTTTGTCCTCTTCTGCTGTTCTTGCCGGCAGTCACTTCTTTTGCTGCAGTAAGTGGGTTAGCTGACGGGGTCTCTACGTAAGTCTCAGGACCTCTCTCTCTCCACATGGTTTCTGAAGCAGCAGAGCCAGTCTTACCACATGGTAGCTAATGCCTCCCAAGAACGAAAAGGCAGAATCTGCTAGGCTAAGGCTTAGGCCTGGAATTAGCACAACATGGTTTCTACTGCAGTCCCTTGCTAAATAAGTCACAGGCCCAGCCCAGATTCAAGCAAAAGAAGGGAAGTAAGCCAGGGTGTGAACCAGGAGGTGTGGTTCAGTGGTGGCCACCATGTAACAGGCTGCCATACTCTACTTAACATTGTTTTCAGTAAATAACATATGATGTGTCTCAAAGCATAGTAGTAATTTTTAAGTATGAGGCAGTTCCACCAGTAAGGTGGAAATACTGACTCGGGATAAAGCACTTTTAGAAGTTAGATATAAGAATGAAGAAAGAACACCTTTTCAATGGTTTCCTGAACTTTTACCCACTACTAACTTACTAATTTTGCTCTTTAAATTCAAAGTACAGCAATTCATATTTATTGTACTCTTCTTTCTTTTTTTTAAATTTTTATTATTGCATTTTAAGTTCTAGGGTACATGTGCACAATGTGCAAGTTTGTTACATCAGTATACATGTGCCATGTTGGTTTGCTGTACGCATTAACTTGTCATTTACTTTAGGTATTTATCCTAATGCTGTTCCTCCTCCTGCCCCCCACACCATGACAGGTCCCAGGGTGTGATGTTCCCCACCCTGTGTACAAGTGATCTCATTGTTCGATTCCCACCTATGAGTGAGAACATGGGTGTTTGGTTTTCTGTCCTTGTGATAGTTTGCTGAGAATGATGGTTTCCAGCTGCATCCATATCCCTGCAAAGGACATGAACTCATCGTTTTTTATGGCTGCATAGTATCCCATGGTGTATATGTGCCACATTTTCTTAATCCAGTCTGTCATTGATGGACATTTGAGTTGGTTCCAAGTCTTTGCTAATGGTATTTCTAGTTCTAGATCCTTGAGGAACCGCCACACTGTCTTCCACAATGGTTGGACTAGTTTACATTCCCACCAACAGTGTAAAAGCATTCCTATTTCTCTACATCCTTTCCAGCATCTGTTTCCTGACTTTTTAATGGCGTGAGATGGTATCTCATTGTGGTTTTGATTTGCATTTCTCTGATGACCAGTGATGATGAGCATTTTTTCATGTGTCTGTTGGCTACATAAATGTCTTCTTTTGAGAAGTGTCTGTTCATATCCTTTGCCCAATTTTTGATGGGGCTGTTTTTTTCTTGTAAATTTGTTTAAGTTGTAGATTCTGGATTTTAGCCCTTTGTCAGATGGGTAAATTAGAAAAATTTTCTCCCATTCTATTCACTCTGATGGTAGTTTCTTTTGCTGTGCAGAAGCTCTTTAGTTTAATTAGATCCCATTTGTCTATTTTGGCCTTTGTTATCACTGCTTCTGGTGTTTTCGTCATGAAGTCCTTGCCCATGCCTATGTCCTGAATGGTATAGCGTAGATTTTCTTCTAGGGTTTTTATGGTTTTAGGTCTAACAGTTAAGTGTTTAATGCAGCTTGACTTAATTTTTGTATAAGGTATAAGAAAGGGACCCAGTGCCTGCTTTCTACATATGGCTAGCCAGTTTTTCCAGCACCATTTATTAAATAGGGAATCCTTTCCCCATTTCTTGTTTTTGTCAGGTTTGTCAAAGATCAGATGGTTGTAGATGTGTGGTGTTATTTCTGAGGCCTCTGTTCTGTTCCATTGGTCTGTATATCTGTTTTGGTACCAGTTATTGTACTCTTCTTTCAAGACAAATTTGAATCATCCTATAGTATTAAAATACAGTTACAGTATCACATATTACCTTGCAATAGAAGTTACAGCTCTGTTAAAGTGGCACAGTATTCTTTTAAATTTTTCTTTTCTACACTAGTTTCTGATGCTACCCTGATATGGATACTTTTCTGTTTGTTAAATATTTTAAGTCATGTATGTTAATAAATTGTCTCTATTGTTCGGTAAATTTTTGGAGATCAAAGACACTAAGTCCTAACAGTGCCAGACACAACAGTATGCCTACCATTCTCCTCTTTAACTTTGGAAAGTGTCCTTGTGTGATGTCAGTATTTTATTCTCTCTCTTTTTCATCCTCTTGAAGTTTTGTTAATATTTTTATTTTAACCATAAATAACATTTTAAATCATAGTAATTAAATGCCAAAAACAAGGTTTGGCTCGTAGTAGGCTCTCAGAATGGATCTGTTGAATAAATGAATAAGGGGCATTTCTTTTGAGACATTATGAAGTCTAAATATGTTATTCATATCTGTAAAGAGATAAGAACTTTTCAGCTTATTACAAAATAAATAGTATATTGAGGTAGCAATCACAGATTGCCAGTGTTTCTTATTTTAGGAAGCACATACCAGCAGTTAATGTTTATCTTACTAAACAAAACTTTTTGTTAGGGTAAATTATAGTAAACAAAATTTATCTTGAATCAAATATATAAGCAGTATTACTTGTTTTGAGATTCAAGTAATTACCTGAATATATAAGCAGTATTACTTGTTTTGAGAATCCAAAAATGATAAATAAGATTTTAGTAAATTTTTAAAAATCAAAAGAATTCATACTTATTTAGAAGTCTTATTTTATAGCTCTTATTTCGTATTTAGGTTTTTCTCAGATTTCCAGCTTGTTTTCCAAAGTTATGTCTATTTTATATTTGAAATAGTAGGTAACTAAAAATGGGTGAAATCTCCATTCCAGGGTTGCCCTGATGCTGATTCGTCAGTTAAACCGCGTGTCCTGAAACTGTTGTATTCATCCTTTTTTCGTGTTAACCATTACTTTTGTCAGTCCTTATCTCTACTTCATTCTAAACTAACCTGATTATGTAGAAAAAAAAAAAGGTAGGTGGTAATCCAGTCTTCCTCATGGATCTATTGATACATTCAGAAGCTCTTTACTGTTGACCTCCTATGTCCCTAATGCCAACTTGACTTTATTATGTATTTATTTTCTGACAGACTATCAGATTCCCTTCCCATATACATTCAGGTTAATTTAACATACAAAGTTATTTTTTTTAACTCTCTTAATTTAGCAGGTTTTCTTTTTCTAACATATTTTCTGATTATGAAAGTAATAATAGTTCATTGAAGAAAGTTTGAAAAATACAGAGTATTTTTTAATCAAAGTGTGCATCTGTTTCTTAAAAGAACACAGTAGTCTATATTTTACCAAGCATGCAGTTTTCATCACTAGGATATTGCAAAGATAATTTCTTAGAAATCAATTTTCTACCATTTTTTCTACAAGGGGGTAACTGTTCTAGTAGTTTGTATTATGTAGAGCCAAAATTCATGGGAACTAAAATTGGTAAGGTAAATTTTAATAGAAGATTATACCTTTTAATGTTCTAAATCAGGACCAAGCATCCAGACTTTTTACAGTGATGGAAATAATCTATAGCTGAGTTGTCCGATCAGATAGACACTTGCCACTTGTGTCATTAAGCCTTTGCACTGTACCCAGTTCGACCAAGGAACTGAATCTTTCACTTTACATAATTTCTCATTTAAATTTAAATGTAAGTAGCCACATGTGGCTAGTGGCTACTACTATATTAGACCACAGGTCTAAATTAAAGTATCAGGATAGTCTTTGTCTTCATACCATTCTGATGATAGATATGCTTAATAAATATCTTTTAATTAAAATAGCTTCCAAATTTGGATATGTTCCCCTTATTTGGTAACATTTTCTTATTATAGATAGGTAAATATGGTATTTAGTTCTACTTGATTGTTTGGAAATTCATTATCAGTATTTTTCCTCTGTAGGAAGAAGACCGAAAACTGTTAGTTGGATTCTTAGAAGATGTAATGACGCTGCTTTCATTATCTCATGCTCCTCTTGATAGCCTGAAGGCTTCTTTTGTGGAATTGGGGTAAGAAATAACAGCTTATAGTTTGCTAAAAGGCACATAAAGTTTTTAGATTGGATGTATAGAGTACATATTTTAAGTCTCAAAGGGTTGACATGCACACCAATCCTCTTGGTTTTGAAACTTAAGGGATTTTTTTGTGTATTTTAGTTTGTTTTTTGGTTTTGCTTATTTGTTCATTCTTAGTATTTTGTAATCAATACATCGTAATTTAAAAAGTAGGGAGAAGGGTGCAGACATATGTTTTCTTTGAAGCAGTTGGAAAAATAAACTCAAGTACAGATTTGAAGAAAATTTAGTTTCCCAGAACTGAAAAAGGAGCCCCAAGTGAAAGCCAGCTTCTTTGGCTCCTATTTTCACTCTGTTTGATTTGCTTAGTCCTGCTCATCATCACATCATCTGGCTGCTAAAATAATTTTATCTCAGTCTTTACTGAAAACAGACTCATGCATTTGTTAATAATACCACCTTTCATTTGCATAGGCTTCACAGCCAACATACCCTTCCATATAGATGGTTTGAGTTGATTTTATTTGATTCTGCAACATCCATGTGACATACATAGGACATGTACTGCTTCCCCAATTTTTATAGATGCAGAAACCAAGACCCACAGAAGTTGCAACTTACCCACCTGACTCTTAGTCCAGTGGTCTTTCCTTTTTCCTCATGGAGAAATTTGTTTCTTCATAATTTTAACTTGTGTGCTATTAAAAAGAGTGGAATTATCTGTCACAATTGCAAATTCTTAGAGAAGTTAAAAGTGTGATTTCTGAATATGCTAAAAGATTGTGGTTGTATAAGGAAGATGACATCCTTTTTTAGAGAATCTTGTTTGTTTGTCTGTTTGTATGTATGTTTTTTGAGACGGAGTCTTGCTTTGTTACCAGGCTGGAGTGCAGTGGTGCGATCTCGGCTCACTGCAACCTCTGCCTCCTGCGTTCAAGCAATTCTCCTGCCTCAGCCTCCTGAGTAGCTGGGACTACAGGTGCACACCACCATGCCCAGCTAATTTTTGTATTTTTAGTAGAAACGGGGTTTCACCATGTTGGCCAGGATGGTCTCCATCACTTGACCTCGTGATCTGCCCACCTAGTCCTCTCAAAGTGCTGGGATGATAGGCGTGAGCCACCGCGCCTGGCCGAGAATCTTAGTTGCAACCTATGTAACCAAAGTAATTCCATATGTTCTGCAAATATTGTTATCATTAATATTCCTTATAAATATTGTGTTTTTCAGTATATCAGTAAGGGACTGTGGCTCTCAATTTTAACACTGTTTTTTTTTCTTCCAGTGCAAATCCAGCCTACCATGAATTACTATTAACTGTTTTATGGTATGGTGTTGTCCATACTTCAGCACTCGTCAGGTGTACTGCTGCTAGAATGTTTGAGGTATGTCAACAGATGCCTCTGTTGGTTTCAATTGTAATGATTTTTTTTTTTTTTTTGAGAAGAAGAAGGGAATGTTTTAAAAAAAAAAAAAGCTTCGCATATCATGTTATGTTAATATATATTTTATGGCTTTGAACAGTGTCTAGTTGTGTACTGTGTGATGGGGCAGAAATTTAGCTTTAACATATTTAAAAATGGTTTTTCACCTTACTGGTTCCTTGAATGTTATTCAGTTATTACTTTCATTTCTCCAACTATCTTTTAAATCTTATTTTAATTTCTAACTTACATAACTCTTTCTGACTATACTTTTCTATTTACTGAGGTAAATGACTACTAAAATAAACTGAAAAAGCATAGGATATCTTTCAAATTGTAAAATATAGTTGAATTTATCAATAGCATTAGAAAATGAATTATTGCAATTACGGAAATGTTTATTTTATTGATTACTCCTACTTCACTATTCCCTAACATTTCATATGTAGAATAGCATCCCAATACATTAACTGCCCATAGAGTTGTAAAAGAGAGGAGAGCAGATAATTTACCTAAATTGTATTAAATTACTACCTACCCAAGTGAAGTATGAAATGGAAAGAACTATCTTTTGTACCCATCGTATAGCAAATTATGTCATAGCCCTAGCATGTGTGTAGGCAGGGAGCAGTGAGGTTGAGGTTTAGAACTTTATTTGAGCACTAAAATTGGTCTACTGTTTCTTGTTGATCTTCAGTCTTGCAATAAACCTAGGCTGCCTGGGTTCAGTTTCCATCTCTACTACCTAACGACTTTGTAGATTACTTGGACAAGGTTGCACCTCTCTGTACCTTAGTTTCCTCATCTACAAAAGAAAGTTGATAACAAAAAGTATCTGTCTCAAAGTATCAGTCTGAAAGGATTTGTGTTACTATTAAACTAATTAATGCTTTTAAAGCCCTTAAAACAGTCTCTGGAACATAATAAGTGCTTATATGGTTTATATAAGCCCATAATAAATGCTTATATGTTTACTGTCATTATCATTATTTTTTTCATCCATGCTATTACTCCACAAAATATATGATGGTAATGGGGAACATATACTTATCCAAACTAAAATTGCCCCAATATTCATGTGATTCTTAAAATACCTAAGCATTTATTTCTATAAAAAGAATTGGATAATTCAAATCTTGCTGAATATCAGAATTTCTCCACAATTTAAGAGAAATTGCAATTGGAGATGGGGTAGTGATATATTTAAAATATATGCTTTCTAAAATTTTGAAATATGTAAGTTAGATTTGGGGATTCAAGAAAACTCCGTTGTTGTCAGGAAGCTGAAAATTCTCCATCCATGTTATTCCCTCAGTTATCATACAGAAGCAATTTTTTAAAAGCCATAATCAGAGGATTTTTGTGAAGATGAATGCCAAAGTCACTATTTGGTTTTATGTCTAGTACAAGTTCCTTCTGGATGTAAATTGTTTTGATTATTCAATATGCTGAAAAGGGGGCATTACCATGAAAGAAAAGTCATTCATCAGAATCTCCTCTCCCCAAAAAGAAAAAAGTATCTTTTTAAATGAAGAGCTATTTCTTTCATACACTCTCTTCCTATGATTTTATTCTAAGCTCATAAAAGCTATTTCTTTTTCTTAAGTCTTTCATCTCTGAAATGTGAGTGTGCACTGGTGAATCATACCATATAAATGAAAATAAGTAAATAAAATGAATCCTCCCTGTTCATTTGCTTTGAGGTTTTTTGCTTGTTTTGTTTGGTTTTCTGCCTTCTTGTATGTGGCTTATGTCTGGTTTTGGTTTCTCCGTTAGCTGTCAGTGCTGGTCTGGAAACTATATCTATCTATGCTTAAGCAGTTTTCAGTGTCCTCTCAGGTCGTTGATGAACTTCTGGATCTTGTTTGAGAGACTGTTTCAATGTTTTTCAAATTCATTAATAATACATTTCAATGAGCATGTCAGAAAAAGTTATCAGTAAGAGAAATTAAAGTTCCTTTTTTGTCAGTGATTCTTATTTGAACAAAATTGTATTAAAAGAATAAAGGGTCATAAGATTTATTTTGATACCAATGCTTTATAATTTAGAATTATGCCTGCTTACCCTAAAAAAGTTAATTCAAAATAAAAACATTTAAAAAAATTCTTTTTTTAAAAGGTGAGACCAGAAACTGTCGAGAAGAAATGAGAAATGCTTATACCAAGAACCTAATAGGATATGGTCACTGAAATTCACTAATAAATTTAGGTTAGTTTTTAGACAGCAGGACAAAAAGAGGGAACCCAATCAATCATATTATTCCCATTGTTAAATAAGAGAATATAAATTTTTTTGAAGTAGCAAATGAATAAAATTATAAGAGGAATTTATCGTGTGTTATAATAAATTTCCCAAAAGATGCAGAAAAGAACTTCGTATATATTTTAATCATAAGGATTGAGCATGTAACATTAGAACACAACTCAGAGAAGTCATGGATTTTAAGTCAGATGGGACAGAGTTCCTTTGCAGACCCTATGACTTACACTCTAAAACCCTGGACAAGTTACTTACCTAAGCCTCAGTTTCTTCATCTGTTAAAATATTGATGATATTTGTACTTACTTCATCAAGTGAAAAGATCAAATGATATATTGTGTTAAAGTATATAATAATTGATAGCTCTTAAATGTACTTTGTGATTTTCTAGCTTAATAAAGAAATTGAACTTAAAAACCCTACACCAATGACAAATTAATTTGTCCCCTACATTATCCTCTTTTTTAATGCTTTTGACAGACTCAAAATAACAGAAATTTCAAGATACTGATTCAAATCTAAGCAATCTTACTTACAAAATGATACAGAGAAGAAGGTTGTATTTAACAATATTTGAACTTCTTTGTCCTATTTCTTTCTCTCCAATATCTGTAATGTTTAAGATATTAAAAGTTCTTTGTCATTTTATTCCTGGTTAATTATCTGTGTTTTTTTATAAAAATTATTTCAGAATATTGAAGTAGATTCTAAAATGAATCAATTGGTAAATGGTGAAAAATCATTGCAAAATTAAGACTCTTCACATAAAGTGAGTTACATTCTCTGATGTGTTATATAGGAAGAATACCTTCACATATGCACACAATGGTAGATTTTTGTTACTAAAAATTCTGTGACATCTTTGATCTTCTGTGAGGACTAAGTACTAGTTACTAGGTAAACAGATTGGTAAGCATTTAGGATTAATATGTGCTTACATTCTGAAATTGAGAAGGGGATTGCGCTTCTCGGTTGAACTCATAAACTTCAGTAATATTTATCAAACAAAATGTATATGGCTCAGTATCATTCTCTTGTATTACAATTTAGCATTGGTTGCTAAATGAATTGTTTTGTGATTAGATTATAGAGATCTAGTTCTACTCATCTTTTTTATTTTAAATTTTATTTGAATTTATAAGAAATCTAAAACAAAGACATATTTAGATATTAACTATCAAAAAGTTGTTTAAATTAGATCATTTCTTCCAAACATATTACAGATCATATATTCTTGCAGTAATCGAAATAATTAAACTCTTTCTTGAATGCCTGTTTGTCAGGCACGGTATTTAGGTATGTTATTTGCAAATTCATAGCACAACAGCCCTTTGAGGTAGATAATAATATCACCATTTTCAGATGAGAAAACTTGTGTTTCAAGAGATGATGGAAAATACTATATATCTAAGATCACATGGCTCATAAGTGGAGAAATGGTGTCTGAACCCAGATCTGATTCCCAAGTGTAATACTTTCCAATAGACAGCATTATATCTCTGTAGCTCAAAAGAAAAAGCTATATTATTTAAAAGGTTAGGAATTTTCCTATGTGGTTTTAAAATACACTTGCTATAGCACAATAATAAGTGGTTTAGTGGTGGCTGCTACTCGTGAGTTTGGTTTAAAAACAGCCCAGTTTGTACCCTGTTGGTCATAATAAAAGCATACCACCCTTACTTCTAGAATTTTAACCATAGAACACAGTATGTGTCAAAGAAGCTAAAAAGGTATTCTTTTAAGTTGCATTTTGATGGACATTGAAATTGCTTAGACTCTTTGACCAAAAGTAGAAACTGCTATTGAACTGGTGACAAAATCTGTTTTCGTGGACGCTAGGCTACTTAAGCTTTATTTTCCTCCTAAGCATTCTCTGCCTTTGTAAAGCACTCTAGAAGCAGTATTTGCTTAGCTTCTAATTTTGGTTTTGCTTTTGTGTTTTCTCTCTTTCTCTTGGTTGTTCCTTCCTTCTTCCCGTGGCGCACTGTGTTTGCTCTTTCCGTGCATCACCTGTGAATACCCCCTGTGCTGACCAATCAGCTGTTGGTGAAGGGGGTGAATGAAACTCTGGTAGCTCAGAGGGTTGTTCCTGCTCTCATTACTCTCTCCAGTGACCCTGAAATGTAAGTGTCATCCCTGCCTTTTATATTCAGCATCCCTTTCAAAATGTGCCTGCCAAGAAATAACCATCAGCTCTTAAATTTATCGAAGAATCTCTTTAAATTAATAATATTGGATTATACTTATTTGATTTTAAACTTTATCATATTATTATTTATATATCATGGTTCTTTTTAAATCAACCCTCACTGTAAATGTAATTTGGAGGCCATGTATTGAAAAAATATATTAGTATATTAGTGCTCAATAAATACTTCCATAACCTAAAATATGCTGATGGACTGTTTCTTTCAAGCCAAGAAGGGATGCTCTCCTAATCTCACTAACAGGTTGTTACCAGTAAGTGTAGTAGCATGAACCAAAGGCCTAACATTTTAATGTCTCGTGTGGATGACTAAACCAAGAAAGGCCAATGAGTCTGCCTGCCCATCCTCAGTCACAGCTAACCCAGTTCTTATTCCAGTTTACCAAACCATTTTTTATTGCATGTTGACTGGTTTACAGCTGACTCTTCGAGGCATGAGTGAAGCGTTAGTTGACAAGCGGGTTGCTCCGGCCCTTGTTACCTTGTCCAGTGATCCTGAATTGTGAGTTTCACAGACTGCGACCTTAAGTTATCCTGTCTGTCTTTTTGAGCATTCTTCTTGGTCTGCTTTTTTTAAATTTATTTAATTTGTCATTGCTAGAGACTAATACAGTATATTTACCTTGTACTTACTTTAATATACATTTTAATAATACTCATTGTTCATCTCAAATCTTCAGTTTCTTTCTTTTTTAATTCTAACAGCTCTGTCAGGATTGCCACAATTCCAGCCTTTGGCACTATTATGGAAACAGTAATTCAAAGAGAGGTAGGAAATAATTGAAATTTATTTATGTCTGTGTAATATTAGGTGATCATGATACATGTATCTGGTGGTAGACAGCAGGGAGCATCTTACCTTTTATTTTGTGCCCTAGTTAGTTATAGGCCAGAGGAGGATCTCATTATGTGAAAACATGGTAGCCTAACCAAGGTATATTTCCATATCCTAAGGAAATCTCTAGTCTTTCCTCTCAATCAGAACATTAAGTATAGGCCAAGCTTTGAGGGATGTCCAAGGGAGAGAATATAGTCGTGGGTTCTTAGTTTCTCTTTCTGACTGGGCCAGTAAAGCCCCTTCCTCATCCCTCTTTTCTACTTATCACTAGAGACAGAAACTAAAAACCACGGCTTCAGGCTGCTAAAAGCCTTAAACAAAACAAAACAGATCAACAACAAAGTAAGGTGTGTTGGACAAGCTTGCTAGATGTTCTGTTGTAAGCCGAGCTGGATATTGCAGTTTTGAATAATCCTTCACATCAGGTCTAGTTCCAAAGCCTTCTATTATCCAGTAGGCTTCTGGCCAATCTACATAAATTCTTGATTGCCAGTGTTGCAGAGATTGCAGGACTGTTTTCCCAGATAACATCAGGAACACAAATGTATCTCAGTTATCAATGAAGGCAGGAGGCCACTTGAATTCTGATAACTGTGTCATTGATATGAAGCTGTAAAAGTCATTTAGTAGACTGGTATCCTCTTGTTGCAGAGTAGATCATTGTCTGGGCAGACCCTCTGTCATGCCTGTTTCAGGAGACCACCAAGGTCTTCCTTCTTAAAGGTGTATTTTGATTCTAAAACTGATTTCAAGTTTTTTAGATTCTATTTGCAACACTAACTGTGAGACACTTCTCAAAACTGGTATCAGATTTTTATTCTTTGTTATTATATTGGATATGTCCTTATACAAATGAAAAAAAAACCTTATAGATTAGAACATAAATTATTTGTGGACATATTACCCAAAAGAGAAACGTTTTAATAAAACTCCTTCATCATATAGATTTTTTATAACAAAAACTGAAGTTTTGTTAGTTACAGAAAGAATGTTTTCCATTTTTTCACTTATATATTTCACTGGTGAAGCCACAGAGGAAAAACACATCATTCTGCAAAGCTTGCAGTCTTAGCAGAATTTCAACATGTTCTCAAATCCTAAAATAAAAATGTCTTTTAGGGAAATGTGAGTAAGATATAAGTCATTAATGACTCATTGCTTTCAGAAGGTGAATAATTGGGTAACTTACAGTGTGATTTGTTTTAAGAATTATAATTTAGATACAAAATAATCATAAATTTGCCTACTTTTCCCTAAATACAGTGGGATTTTTTTTCTTTTGTTATGATTTGTTAGGAATATTTGTATTTTTTAATTAAGAATTTATAAACATAAGCAAAGGAGGAAACCTTCTCTGAGCCAAAAGATTAAATAACTACTTATTTAATTCCAAATTTCTACTGTCTTTGGAATATAGGTTGCTTTAATCCACTGCTGTAAGTCATGTTTAACGTGTGTCTTTCACTTTAACAACACTACTCAGTTTTCAATACTCTATAAAATGACTGTACAATATCCAATTTTAAGTTGCTGGAAAGAGTGAAAATGCAGTTGGCTTCTTTCCTGGAAGATCCTCAGTATCAAGACCAACATTCTCTGCATACAGAGATCATAAAAACATTTGGTAGAGTTGGCCCTAACGCAGAACCCAGGTTCCGAGATGAGTGTAAGTTTGCATTTTTCTACCTTTTTCCTGAATTGTAATGTAAGATCAAAGCTAGACACTCCTCTGAGGCCTTGTCATGTATTAAAATCTTGGTGCATTTGTCATGTGTTAAAGCCTTGTGTACTTCTGTGTACTGAAAGCTGAACATGAAACAAGTTAGTTATTGTGAATTAATCAGTATTGATATTAGTGGATGGTTTTGTTTTGTTTTGTTTTGAGACAGAGTCTTGCTCTGTCACCCAGGCTGGAGCGCAATGCCATGATCTCAGCTCACTGCATCCTCTGCCTCCTGGGTACAAGTGATTCTTCTGCCTCAGCCTCCCGAGTAGTTGGGATTACAGGTGCCCACCACCACGCCCAGCTAATTTTTGTATTTTTAGTAGAGACGGGGTTTTGCCGTCCGTGTTGGTCAGCCTGGTCTCGAACTCCCGACCTCAGGTGATCTGCCTGCCTTGGCCTCCCAAAGCATTGGGATTACAGGCGTGGGCCACCACGCCCAGCCTAGTGGATGGTCTTATACTGTATACTGATTGCTGTAAGACATATGAAGAGTAACTCAAACTTAATTTCAAGTTATTTTAGAAATATTTCTTAATAACTGCTAATTGCTAAATACTGTGCTGCCTTAGAGTTTTTTATTTTTAAGGAAATTTTTGTGTGTTTCTGGACATGTTCTTATGAAAAATAGACATTTCTCCCACTTAGCATGCCATTCAGCATGATACATAACTTTGTTTTAATTCATAGCTTGTTCATCTGCTACATGATCTTCCACAATTGTCTGCCTTTTTTCTCTAGATTTTACAGAGTCTCTTTTATTGTTGGCCTCAATATTTATGGCCACAATTTCTTTGGATAGTATCAAAGCATCAAGAAATTATGACTGCAGAAATGTATCAGTTATCATAGCGCTTTTATTTTTAGCAGTTTGACATGCTCTAGAGAGGGCCACAAGTTGCGTCACTTAAATCAGTTTGGTTTCTAGTACATTATTTTATTCTCCGGCAGACTGTTATATATCCAGGCTAGCATATGACTCTGTAAGATAAGAGTCATCAACAAAAAATACTAAGTCAGGATTTGGACTACAGTGTCCAAAAACTCGGTTGAGGCCATGCACACTGATCAAGCTATAGAAACACAGTCATGACATTTTTTCACTAGGTAAGTGTCTTCATAATTAGCCAACTAACAGAAGAAAGTTCATATTTTAGTTAGCACTAGGGATAGTTCCACATGTTACAGTGTCAAATTTACAGGTGATTCTAGGTAGGAACTCTGAAGGTGCTTTGACTTTTTGAGGCTGTAGTTGCTCTGAGGCAAGGAGAATAGGAGAATAACTCTTGGCTCCTGATTAAGGGATAGGCTCAACACACAATGGGTCTTTGGTGTGTGCCATGTTGTCAAGTTAAATGGGTATTTGGTATGTTGTCATGTTAAACGGGTCTTCGGTATGTGCAGTGTTGTTGCATTAAATGGGTCCTTGCTGTGTGCCGTGTCGGATCGCTAAAACTTTTCTAGAGCGTGATCTGACCTTTCTATGTACATTCAAAAGAAAGACTCATGATAATCTGGGAAGAATCCATCTGGATTCTTATAGGATCTGCTCCAATTATTTTGTTGATTCTTTGGAATCTTTTTTCAGTAATTCTGGGACTAGAGTTATTTCTCAAATTAAACATAGTGTCAATATCTTAATGTCTCTTTCTAGAATTTTCAAGAACATCTAAAAATAACGCTTCCATTTTATTTGACAGTTTTAATTGTAGAGTAGATACCCACCTGTCAAATTTGTAGGAGTTGTACAAGAGGAAAAAATGAATTTTCTTCTCGTACTGGCCCCAAAATAACAATTAAAGGTTGTTTTAGGAACAGATTGAGGTGAGAAATTCCCACTGCTTGAATAGTTCTAGTAAACCATTATCCTTGAAACCTCCTGCAACTTACTGTGTACCCACAAGTATGTCTTATACAGTCTTCTTTCACATTTTGGTACAACCAGATTTTTTTTTTAAGATAAAAAGTAGCCTTTTTTCCCCCTTTTGTACTTACTTCCCAGTCAAGTGGCTACTCTTTTGCTTTAGAACTTACTCTGAGGAAGTTAGTACTCTATATTAATAAGATAAATATTGAAGGTAGAACCTGTATGAAGAATGCTGTAGTGTTATTCGTATGTATTTCTAGATGATTGGCTTTGGTAGTTTGGAGGATAGACAGAGAATTTCTGGGTGGTTATGTCTCCCTTGGAGTGGCATTTGGGGTATTTAGGTATTTGCCCTTCTATTTCTTGGTTAATAGCAGACATTAGTTCTTTCAGTGGCCATTGTTCTTTCCCAATTATTAGTTATCACAGGACCTTTGGTCTTGTTTTCATTTTTAAGAACCAGTTGTTTTATCTGCAACACCATAGAGTTGTTTTTTGTTTTCAGCTATTTTACTTAGTAAGGCTCTCTGAAAATGTTCAGTCGTACATTGGAGATTTTCTAAAGTGGCAATTTTCCTTTTTTTTTTTTTTTTTTTTTTTGAGACGGAGTCTCGCTGTGTCGCCCAGGCTGGAGTGCACTGGCCAGATCTCAGCTCACTGCAAGCTCCGCCTCCCGGGTTCCCGCCATTCTCCCGCCTCAGCCTCCTAGTAGCTGGGACTACAGGCGCCCGCCACCGCGCCCGGCTAGTTTTTTGTATTTTTAGTAGAGACGGGGTTTCACCGTGTTAGCCAGGAGGGTCTCGATCTCCTGACCTCGTGATCCGCCCGCCTCGGCCTCCCAAAGTGCTGGGATTACAGGCTTGAGCCACCGCGCCCGGCCCCATTTATTCAAACAAACAAACAAAAACAGGACAAGCTTCCCTTTATGACTATTGGATCTACCCCAGAATATTTTTTGAACGTTTTCTGAAATACAGTTTTTGTTTGTTTGTTTGTTGTTTTTGAGGCAGAGTCTCGCTCTGTCACCCAGGCTGGGGTGCAGTGGCGCCATCTCGGCTCACTGCAACCTGCGCCTCCCTGGTTCAAGTGATTCTCCTGTGTCAGCCTCCCAAGTAGCTGGGATTACAAGCAGGCACCACCACATCCAGCTAATTTTTTGTGAAATACAGTTTTATAAAATCTCCTATTATCCTTTTTTCATTTATAATTTTATATCTTTGTTCAATCTGCCCTAAAGAAAAAGGCTTCTGCAGTGACCTTAGGTTATGTATTTCCTCTTTTTCTTTCCCACTGAAGGTCAGTTTTAGAATTAGCCCGTCTAAGTCAGGCATGGTACCACGTGTCTATAGTCCCAGCTACTCAGGAAGCTGAGGTGGGAGGATCACTTGAGGCCAGGAGTTCAACACCAGCCTGAGCAACATAGCAAGACCAAGTCCCTACAAAAGATTTTTAAGAATTAGCTAGACATGGTGACACACATCTGTAGTCCATCTACTCAGGAGGCCAAGGCAGGAAGATCATTTGAGTCCAAGTGTTCGAGGCTGTGGTGCACTATGATTGCACCTGTGTATAGTCCTTGCACTCCAGCCCAGGCAACAAAGCAAGACCCCATCTCTTAATAAAAAAAAAAGAATGATATCCATCTAGGTTACTATTTTTTTTTTTTTTTTTTTTTGAGACGGAGTCTCGCTCTGTCGCCCAGGCTGGAGTGCAGTGGCCGGATCTCAGCTCACTGCAAGCTCCGCCTCCCGGGTTTATGCCATTCTCTCGCCTCAGCCTCCCGAGTAGCTGGGACTACAGGCGCCCGCCACATCGCCCGGCTAATTTTTTGTATTTTTTTAGTAGAGACGGGGTTTCACCGTGTTAGCCAGGATGGTCTCGATCTCCTGACCTCGTGATCCACCCGTCTCGGCCTCCCAAAGTGCTGGGATTACAGGCTTGAGCCACCGCGCCCGGCCCTAGGTTACTATTAAATCATCTCCTGGTCCTTCATCTCCTACTGCTTTTAACTATCTGTCTATAGCTGAGGGGTTAACAATTAAGTGAATTAATTAATACATATGTGGTAGCCCAGGACAATATATGTGTAGTGAAATCTGAATTCTATAGTAAAGTTCTGTCTGTCTTCCCAAGAATTAGGAAGATCCTTAATTAGAGCCTTTAACTTCCTTCAGACTAGAGTTTAAATGAACTTCTATAGATTTGTCTTCTAGTCAAGCAATTTTAAGGGGATATTATGCAGTGTGGTTGTTGTATTTCTGAGAAAAACACTGTAAAAAGGTCAGAGACTCGGGAGAAGATAGAATAAAGGAACCATGTGTGATTGGATCAAGTGCAAGATGATAAGTTTCTGAAGGTTTGGGCAGAAATGAACTAGTGAGTCTTCGAGGGAGACTTAGAGTCACTATTTTGTTGAGGTCTCAGCATGCCAATTAATGAAGCTTTCAACTGAATGTCTGGAGTTTTTGTCTCCTAATTTGTTCTAGAGCTCCTCATAAATATACTGTTATTAATTTTGACGAGTCAAAAGGTTCCCTAAAAATGATCATTGTTATTCTAAGTTTTTGTGGGGTTTTACTAAACTAAGCATGAAAGTTGTGAGTAATGCCTCAGCTTATTTAGGAAGCAGGAGTTTTTCCAGGAGAAGATTATGACTTTTGTATACGCAAACTCAGTGCAAACAAGAAAGGGGTCACTACAGTTGGTCAGCAGTTGATGCTTATGAGTGGTGTTTTGTGATCCTCAACCAAGCAGAGACTAGAAAGGGGTTGTGTGATTGGTCTTTTGATTAACAATTTAACAATCACTGACCCTGAAGCCATTTCTTCAAAGAGCCCTGGTTTTAGTGGGAAATGGTATCCAGAAAACACAATCTTAGGCTCTAGAGGTGCTCATTGCTACTGATTTGGTTTTTGTTTCTTGGACCATTGCTTTTATTTAGCAGTAGGTTGAAATTTTATGTTACTCATTGAGAGTATTAAACTCATTGAATAACTTGAAAACTCAGCCACCAATATCAAGTGCTATTTGACATTGGTCTTTGCTAAGAATTTGAGAGAGTAAAGCTAATAATATTATTCTGAAGTGGTGAAATAATAGGTTGTTGAAAAAGAATATACTCTATATATTTATTTAATAGCAATAGTAATATTTTTATAAAGAAATTTATCTGCAAGTATAAATAATAAAAGAGGTGGGTTGTTTATAATTATTTGAACTTCATTTTTCAAACTGGGAAACTGAATTACAGTGAGGCCAAATAATCTATATACATCTTCATAATTAGGTAATAGTGACAGTGCTACAATTTGTAGAATTCTCCCAAATGCCAGATCACTTTTTGTTTTGAAAAACTACTTTCTTCCCTAGTTAAAAAAAAGCAAGTATAAGATGTGGGTAATCTTTTAAAGTCATTCAGAATTAAAATGAAATTTCATAAATTAAAGTGATAAATTATTGTTAAAGTGTGTCAGGGTTTTGTATGCACGTTTTGGATAAAAATTTAACCCTTTCTTTTTTCTGTTTTCAGTTGTTATACCACATTTGCATAAGTTAGCCTTGGTGAACAACTTACAGATTGTGGATTCTAAAAGACTGGACATTGCTACGCATCTTTTTGAAGCCTACAGTGCACTTTCCTGTTGTTGTATCCTTGCTTTATTACAGTGTATCTACATTTATATAACCAATCTTAGAGTGGAACTTGGTTGTTAAAGATTGAAAAGTAGAACTTCTTTTCTTCAACTTACATAAGAATTGTAGAAAATTGAAGATTTGATTTGTCTCACTCCACTCCATCTTCTAGCCATCTCATAATTTTAAAAGATAATTTTAAGTCCTCTGTGCTTTTATGTTCTATAGTTTTGAGAATTTTGATGAAGTTCTTAACCTGAAGTTTTTATTTATATTAGCTACATAACCAAGCAAGAAATGAAGAGCAGAAAGAATTGCAGCTGAGACTTCTGTTAATCAAAAGGAAGCCTTGTATATATGACTTGGCATTTAGGTTTTTCAGTGAATGTTTAACTCTCAGTATCCAGTGGAATATTATGAATATCTCTTAGAGAGATATCACACATTGGAAAAGTACAGGGCCAACAAAGCTAATGATCTCCAGTGATTACAGAACTGGGAGAAAACTTAGAGATCATGTAGGTCCATGTCAGCGACTGTAAATGATTAAACTAAGGCTTAAAGACATGAGTGGCTTCTGTTTTTTATAGTTAAAAGCAAAACTGTGACTGGAACAAAGAACTTTAGCCATTCTGTTAAATATTCTCTTTACTATCCTATGCCTATAAAATAAAACTAAGAAGGAAGTAAAGATAACGATGGGCAAAGTGAACTCCCAACTTTTAGGCTCTTTTATTTAAAAGGCAGAAGGATTGAAGAAAGGGGAAATGAGAGATTGAAAAAAGAGTGAAAGGCTAAATGCTAAAGTACATGCTCAACAAAAACCAGAGAACAAAGGAAGAGCTTCAAGATTTTTATATATGGTTCACATTGTTATATACCAGTTTGATATAATAAGCAACATGAACAGGTAATTTTAAATGAGATAAATATGCCATAAAATATTACTAACAGTCATTGACACTGGATTCTTGACTAGAGGGTACCAAGAAGAGGTTATTTTTGTTCAGAATAAATCAAATAGAGAAAGCAGAAAAGTAGAGCTATCTGTTAAGTAGCTGTATGTCTTTGGAAATACTAAAACTGAAAGTTGGATGCATGGTTGAGAGCAGTTTATGTTGGAAATCTATTACAAATGACCTAATCATGAGGAGGATATGAGCCATGTTTTTTTATAATACAGATGGCACCATGTTTTAATAATAATTTTGTAACCTCAACTATTCACATCTTCTATAAGTTTAGTTCCCCTAAAAGCAGAACTTATCATTCTTGATTTCTTGTTGGCATTTTCAACTTAGGGAAGATAGAGGAAGCAAAAAGAGGAACTGATATTCTGAATTAGCAAGTAAGAATTCTTTAGTACTGGAGAAGAGATAGGACCCTTGCAAGAAAGCAACAGTGGCGCATCGCAGGGTTTGTATCTCAAAGAAAAAACATTGGTATGTTTCATTGGACTTTGTGAAAGTAATATTTAAAACTTACACAAAACGTTATGTATAATCTTATGTAGCAGAGAGTTTCTAAAGGAATATGCCTCAAGGAAAATGGGAAAGTCAAAAGATCCAAATGTTTGGCTCTGTAAAACCAAAGTTTCCAAATAAGGAAGGCAGTGGTTTCCCAAAGAGCATAGAAATCTATACAGAAGGAATTATTGTGTGTTTAGATATGCATAGGATATCACTAGAGTAAATACAGTAAAAAGTCTACATACCAATACGGTAAGGGGAAGAACCATCTTAACAATAGTCCCTGTTCAAGTACTAAAAGTGTTAGTTCTACATGAGTCAGAACTTGTACTTGAGTCAACAGTGTTGTGGCCCCTAATAAAATCACATTGTTCTAATCTGTTCTACTCCATTATATTCTAAGCTGATCAGAAGAGTGTTCCTTTTAGCCTACCATCATGTTTTAATGCAGACATTAGAAAAACTATAGTGTGTAACATTTTGGCATGATAATAAGTCAAGAAGTCATGTTTAAGGAAAGTTTGAAGGAATTTAGGAATGTTTAACCTGGAGAAGAGATGGCTTGGGGATGAAAAGGTATTTTAAAGGTGTTTAGGTAGAAGGATGATTAGGCACACTGTGCAACTAAGGTACAGAGCTAACACTAACAAGCAGAGATAACAGAGGCTGATTTCGTTTCTAAGAAAAACTTCCTAATTGAGCTATCTAAAATGCAGTGATCTCCCTTAATAAACTAAGATTCTTCTTTCATTGTTAGCAGTCAGAGGCTAACCATCATTCGCCAGTGAGGTAAAGGTGACTCCTAATATCTGATGGAACTAATTACCTTCAAGTTTCAAATCCTTGAGAAAGATTGGTCCATAGGGAAAAGGTAGACCCCAATAGTGAGTAGAAAGAGGAAAAGAAAAATGACTTCCCTCTTCTCTCTAAGTAGGGCCATCTTCAGCTTCTCAATCCATGCCCATATTTCTCCAGATCAGACTCTTAAACTACTAATTCAAAGGTCATTCACAGTTATATTTTGGTGCCACTTTCACCATATCTTGAAAGCAAGACTACAAATAATTAGGTTGCAGCCCTCTATATGTCTATAGGAAATTGGTTTACCAGATGATGTTTATATATTTCATACCTATTAAATTTATAAATCACTCATTTTAGGAGCCTTGTTTGTGAACAATTTTTGTATATAACTGTATTTTCAAAGCAGTAGTTACACTGATATTTTTCTCAGTGAAATTCATTTTTTCAACTAAGTCATCTTTATAAGGGAACTCATTTAAATCATCTATTTTAATCATCTTTATGGCCAGGCACGGTGGCTCACGCCTATAATCCCAGCACTTTGAGAGGCCAAGGTGGGCAGATCATCTGAGGTCAGGAGTTCAAGACCAGCCTGCCCATCATGGTGAAACCCGGTCTCTACTAAAACTACAAAAAATTAGCTGGGTGTGGTGCCACGCACCTGTAATCCCAGCTACTCGGGAGGCTGAGGCAGGAGAATCGCTTGAATCCAGGAGGCGGAGGTTGCAGTGAGCCTAGATCGTGCCACTGCACTCCAGCCTGGGTGACAAGAGCAAAAAACTCTGTCTCAAAAAATAATAATAATAAATTATCTTTATAAGGGAACTCATTTACTGGCATTTTTGTGGTGTGATATTAAATAGGAGCTAGTTTTACAGGCTAACAACTAGAATAAAGGGAGAATGTATCAGAATTGACATGAATGAACAAGATGAATTGTTTTCTGGAGAAATGCATCTGCTTTCCTGATACCTTTTAATGTCAAGATAATCAACTAAAACTCAAAGATGACTTAAGAACTACAAGTAATCCTAAACTTAACAAATGCTCTTATTACCGCAAAAGCTCTGTTACCCAACTCAATCAGGACCCATAGTAGGTCAGTTTAACAGGATGGCTAAAGCAAGAAATCAGGAAAATGTTATCTACTTTAACTTACTTTAACTTAAAATGTATATATGTTATTTTCTTTTACTAGTCTTTTGATGTCATCTCTTTTTTGTGAATTATAGTTAAACATCTTCTTTCTCAGGTAAATCATATCTGTAATGCAATTGTCTATGATTTTCAGGTTAAAGTTCTTTAAAGAGGATCCAGAAATATTTCTGTTATGCACTATAGAGTTTTTCTAGATTTTTATATTTTTCTCAATCTTTTACAATTGTCTTATACCTAATAGTTAAACAGCAATGTTTTAAGCAATTTGCATTTATCAGTTTTTCCCAAAACTTTCAACTTAGTTGTCGTGGAAAACTTACTTTTTGTTTTTTTTGTTTTGTTTTGTTTTGTTTTTTTGAGATGGAGTCTCGCTCTGTCGCCCAGGCTGGAGTGCAGTGGCGTGATCTCGGCTCACTGCAAGCTCCGCCTCCCTGGTTCACACCATTCTCCTGCCTCAGCCTCCCGAGTAGCTGGGACTACAAGCGCCCACCACCTTGCCCAGCTAATTTTTTGTATTTTCAGTAGAGACAGGGTTTCACCGTGTTAGCCAGGATGGTCTCGATCTCCTGACCTCGTGATCCACCCGCCTCAGCCTCACAAAGTGCTGGGATTACAGGCGTGAGCCACCACGCCCGGCCGGAAAACTTACTTTTTATACTTTTTTCATATTCATTGAAACATCTGATTGGGTTACATGATTTAATTGTTATGCTCATTTTATACATTTCCATGACATTCTGTAATTTAAATGATGAATACCACTGACATAAATAGATTTGTGTGAATAAACATAATTGACTCCTGATAAATAACTTACTCTGCAAATGAGGATTCATGCTTGAGGGGAGCCTGTTTACCCTCAGTGATCACCATGCCATAGGCATCATCTAAGAAGACTTCTCTTTTATATGGTAGTAACTCGGTTGTTCTGTTGGACATACCAGTTTGGTTTCATTTAATTCCCTTAACTACCTTGTCCCAAGTCATTTCAGAGGATTTAATGGTTAATCACTTTTTACCTGGTCTCAGATGTTTACGGACTGACATGGAACATCTCTCTCCAGAGCATGAGGTGAGCCACTGTGATTAGCAGTGCCATATTCATATTTTAATACCTCATATACAGACTTGTATTCTTCTCTATGTGAGGCTTATCATATGCTATACTTAATTTTTTTAAATCTAGCTCAATGTCATTTTATCAATTTGTTTACTAGATGTGATATCTTCAACAACTCCTTTCACATCTTTGAGCCTCTCTTTAATTGTCTAAAGTAGGGATGATACACTCTTCTTCACTTAATATAATGAGACTTTAATAAGATAATGTATGTGAAAATTTTTAACTATAAAATGTTAGTTATCTCTGACCATCAACTTTCTTAGATGCAGTTTCTATTTTCTGTCTTCATTTCCTCATAACTATTTTATTTCATTCTATTTGTCTCCTGTTTCCCCTCCTTTCCTCCAAATCCTTGTTTATCATTTATTTTCTATTCAGTGTCTTCAACCTATTTTTTCCATCAGCTTTTCCTTTTACGATGTTTGACTCTGCACTCCTAAATAGCAAAAACTTCCTTTCATCCCTCTCCAAGTCTCATATTCTTCCTGATCGTCCACATTTACTCTCTCAACTTTTACAGTGTCTGTTGGTACATCATATTCCCTGCATCACACTAATCCATTGAAACTGCCATCTTTAAGATCACTCGTGACCAAGCTGCCACCCTGACAGGACTTTTTTGTTGTTGTTATAGCTTCAGGTCTCTCTGCAGCATTTTCTAATTCAAAACTCCTGTGGCTCCTGGGACTCCATTCTATTCCTGTTTTTTTCTTACTTCTCTAGTCAGTTCTTCCCAGTCTTCCCTCCTTTCTTACCTCACCTTTTCATTCATTAGAATTACTCTCCATGAACAAGTTCATCCATACTCATCATCTAACTTGCCTCTACTATATGTTACTATCAGACAGATTTCATCTTCTGCTCTAACCCCATGCTGGAGCCATAGAACTTCATGGCTCACTGCTACCTGTCTATTCCACCTGCATGTCCTACACGCATCTTGTAAAATTCAGCATGGCCAATCCCCTCAACCAGAATTACTCTCCGTCTCCCACTTTGGCTAATGCCATACGGCTTTCTCCCCAAATCATATACCTGATGGTTAACATGGAATATGTCCAATTAGTTCTTTAATTTCATAGTATCTTTCTAATCTCTTCCCTTTCTTTATACCTGTGCCACCCTGTTAGTTGAATCCTTTATTGTTACCTCATTGAAACCATTTTGTAGACTATCCTAATTTTTCTCCAATCTTAGCTCTCTACTATTGTTTCTCACTACAGCCAAAGTACTTTTTCTAAAGTATAAATCACTTCATGTTATTCTCCTGTTAAAAAACCTTTTACAAGTTTCTTACATACAAGGCCTTTTATCATCTGACACCTGTTCATCTTGATAGTTTCATCCCTCTCCCTTTCTCCTCCATCACACACTCTGCCCCAGCCATGCCAAACTAATTCATCTCCACCACATAACATCATCTTTTGCTTCCATGCCTTTGCCTGTTCTCTTCCTTCTGTCAGAAGAATACCATTGCATAATGTAAAGTGTAGGATATACATTCAAAGGCTATATTACATATGTGTTTGTATTAGTCAACGTTCTCCAGAGAAGCAAAACCAAAACGATATATTAAGAGATTTATTTTAAGGAATTGGCTTATGCAGTTGAGGGGGCTGGCAAGTCCAAAATATGTAGGAGAGACCATAAGGCAGAACACTCAGGCAGGAACTGATGTTGCAGGCTTCAGTCCAAAATATGGAGGGCAGGCTGATAAGCAGTATTTGAGGCAGATTCCTTCTTCAGGAAACCTCACTTTTTGCTCATAAAGCCTTCAACTGCTTGGATGAGGCCTACCCATATTTTTTAGGGCAATAATCTCCTTTACTTAAAATTAATTTATTGTAGATGTTCAGCACATCTACAAAGCACCTTCATAGCAATGCCTGGGTCACTGATTAGCCACTGGGTATTATATCCTAGCCAAGTTGGCACAGAAGACTATGACTATCAGTCTTGTTTAAAAAACAATTATACTGTCACAAAGTTGATGAGGGGGAAAAAAAGGAAAAATTTTTTAAATAATAATAATTAAACTAACACCCATGTAATTACTACCTAGCTTAATAGAAAATTACTAGTATCTTAAAAGTTCCATATAAGCCCCTCCCTAATCATGTCCCTCTCCTGTGCTCCTCCAAGTTTAACACTTGCCCAGAATTTTATATTTATCATACTTTGTTTTTCTTATTGTTTTACCACATATTTATTTATCCCCAAACAACATATTATTTAATTTTGCATATTTCTCCTATCCTGTATATATGGAATCTCCTGTATGTATTCTTACATGATTTGCTTTTTTCACTCATTTTGTTTCTAAGTTTCATTCTTACTGATATTTGTAAAAGTAGTTATTTTATTGTCCTTACTGAATAGTATTCCTTTGTATGATTATGCCATAGTTTATCCATTCTCCTTTCTGGGAAAATAGGTAATATTTCCAGTATTTTGTTATTATAAACAGAATTATAAGCATCTTATGATGCACATGTGCAAAAGTTTGTGAGATACAAACTAGGAATAGAATCGAGTTGTACAGTGTACACATATTCAGTTTTGCCTGCTAATGCTAAATTGTTTTCCAAAATGCTAACAATTTATACCCCTATAGGCAGTGTATGGGAGTACCCTTTTAGTTCTTATGTTTGCCAACACTTGGTATTGTTAAACTTTCTAATTTGGTGGATATAAAATTACCATTATGTTTCTGATTTGCATTTCTCTAATTACTGTCAAGTTTGAGCATTCTTTGGTATGCTTATTGATGAGTTGTGTTCTTCTATTAAAGTCTAGGTTTTTTGCCTATTTTTCATTTAGGCTGTCTTTTTAACCGTTATTTTTTAGAAGTTCGTTATGTATCTGGAACACACCAATACTTGGTCAATTTTATGTTTTATGAATATCTGTTTCCAATTTATATGTCTTTTCATATCTTTGGCATCTTCGAACACTGATTCTTAATTTTTTAATAGTCAGATTTATTGATCATTTCTAAAAGACGTTATTTCCTATACTTCTGAAATTTTTTTAAATTGACTTTACATAATAAAATCATTAATTTTACTAGAATTGGTTTTTAAGTATGATGTGAGCTAGCATTCCAATTATTTTTTTTTCCTATATGGACAATATGTTATTTCAGTATTATTTGTTGAACAGTTCCTCCTTTTTGCACTGATTGGCAATGCTGCCTCTGTCATATATGAAGTTCCAATGTATGTACGTGCCTGTTATTGGGGAACATTCTTTCTCACTGGTTTCTTTGTCAATTATTATAAAAGCGATATGCTGTCTTCATTACATTTGTCTTGTTTAAAAGTCCAGAAATCCAGTAGGAAAAGTCCAGCATCCTGTCCTTTTTTAGAAATGTTTTGACTGTTCATGACCCTTACCTTCCTCGTGTAAAGTTTAGTATTATATTGACAGGTTCCAAGAAGGATCTTATTTAGATTCTGATTGAAATTGAATTGACTCTGTAAATTAATTTGGGGAGTCTTCTCTATGATTGAGTCTTGCTATATAGAACATGCTATATCTTATATTTATTTAGATCTCCTTTCAACACACTGGGACTACAGGCATGAGCCACCATCCCCAGCCTGGTTGTTTTGTTTTGTTTTGTTTTTCTTTATTTATTTTAAAGTTAGTTTTGAATAGGGATTTATCAGTTTCATTAATCTCAAATATTGCACTTTTAGCTGTGTTGATTTTTCCTGCTGCTTTTTTTCTGTTTTACTTACATCTGTTTTCATCTTTATTTCCTTTTATTTTGTTTAGGTTTGTTTTTCTATTTTTCTAACTTCTTGAGGAGGAAGTTTAGGTTATTTTTAAACTTTTCTTCTTTTCTGATATATTAATTTAAGGATTTTGGTTTTTTGTTTGTTTTTTTGAGAGAGGGTCTCACTGTCACCCATGCTGGAGTGCAGGGTGCTATCTTGGCTCACTGCAACCTCTACCTCCCAGTGATTACCCCCACCTCAGCCTCCCGAGTAGCTGGGACTACAGGGATGCACCACCATGCCCAGCTAATTTTTTGTATTTTTAGTAGGGACAGGGTTTTGCCATGCTGTCCAGGCTGGTCTCAAACTCCTGCGTTCAAGTGATCCACCTACCTTGGCCTCCCACAGTGCTGGGATTACAGGCTTGAACCACCATGCTCGGCTATGAATTTAAGGTTTTAAGTATTGTTTTAGCTGTATCCCTTGCATTTGCTATATTTTATCTTTATTATCATTTAGTTCAAATTACAGTTTTATTTCCAGTATTTCATTACTGACCCATGGGGTTTGTTTAATTGGGGGGCAATGGGAATTATCTAGTGATATTTTTGTTACTGATTTCTAACTTAACTACAGTCAGAGAACAGTCTGATTTCAGTCCTTTGAAATTTGTTAAAGTTATCCTAATGACCCAGAATATGATCAGTGTGGCATTTGAAAAGAATATACATTCTGTCTTTATTAGGTATACTGTTTTATATATTTCAATAAAATAAGGTTAGTTAATTTTATGGTTCAATTCTATCTTCATATCAGTTTTTTTGTGACCTGCTTGTTTCATCAGCTGTTGAAAGACATGTTAAAAGCTAAGACTGGCAGCCAGGCATGGTGGCCCTTGCCTGTAATCCCAGCACTTTGGGAGGCCGAGGCAGGCAGATCACCTGAGGTCAGGAGTTCACGACCAGTCTGACCAACATGGAGAAACCCCATCTCTACTAAAAATACAAAATTAGCATGGTGGTGCATGCCTGTAATTCCAGCTACTTGGGAGGCTGAGGCAGAAGAATCGTTTGAACCCAGGAGGCAGAGGTTGCAATGAGCCATGATCGTGCCATTGCACTCCAGCCTGGGCAACAAGAGCGAACTCCGTCTCAAAAAAAAAAAAAAGGTTATGATTGGGAATTGTCTACTTCCCCTTTTAGTTCTTTTCAGTTTTGATTTGTATTTTTCTTAGATGCCCTTTATCAGGTTGGGGAAGTTTCCTTCTATTCCTAGTTTTTGAATGTTTTTATAATAAGGGATGTTAGATATTATCAAATGTTTTTTTCTGCATCAATTGAGATGATCATGAGGTTGTTTTTTCTTCTATTGATACAGTGTGTTACATTAATTTATCTCAGAGTACTAAACCAACCTTGCATTCCTGGGATAAATCCCACTTGGTTATGTTGTATAATTCCTTTTATATGTAGCTAGATTAAGTTTGCTGGTATTTTGTTGAGGATCCTTGCTTCCAAGATAAATGCTAAATCTAAGTCTATAGGACAGAACAAATAAGAAGCAAGCCTGTTTCACCACAAATTGCCCTACCTCTGTTAGGGTATGGTGGGACTGAATAAGAGGAATAATTTAAAGACTTTAAAAGGACCAGATTCCCAGATTCCCTTGCCAACCTTGAAGGGAGACTGGAGCTTTACTCTGTAGACTTGAGATAGCGGGCATAGCTGAAAACCATACTGAAAAGAGGGAAAATAAGTGACAGCTAGTTAATGATAGGACACCTCATTACCCTTCAAATGCTGGCTGCCAGGTTTATGCCTACAGGGGAAAACAGATCAACAGAAAGTTAGGTTGGTGCCAGATTTAACTTAAAGTGAAGTTTACCCATGCATAAAGAGATTCTAATCCACATTTTGGTGCGCCAGTCATTAGTAGACATCCCAAGATTACCAATCATTTAGAAAAGCCTAGAATACCAAAGATAGAGATGAAAATATAGAAGAAAGAAGGAGGGTACTGGAGGAAACAGAGACAATGTGAGGAGGATAAAGAAAAATACAAAAAATTACCCTTAAAAACCAAAAAGCAAAAAACTAGCCAAACAAACAAATGCTATCACCTGTGAGACAAGAGAGTGGGGAAGCAGAGAATACATTCAAAAAAGGGTAATCTAGAATTTCCCACATGATGCATGGTAAAAGTTTCATTCTCTTAGAATAATCCCCAAAGTCCTTATAATCTCAAGGCACTATAGGATCCAGCCCTCTCTTCTAGTACATCTAAGACTTCATCTTCTATCCTCTCTCCCTTGCTCACCCTCCACCAACTCGGGCCTCTTTCCTTAGGATATGGCAGGTCTTCTCCCACTTCACAGCCTTTGAGCAGCCTCTTCCTAGTGTCTGCAGCACTTATTCCTCCGTCTCCTTCATGTTTTTACTTAAACATTAACATCTCCTTGAAGCCTACCCTGAACACTTCCATGATAATTGTACCATTCTCTGCTTTGGCCTTCCTAGTACCCCTTATCTTACTCAATATTTTTTTTAAAACCCTTATCACTGTCTAATATACTACATAATTTACCTGCTTTTTGTGTATCTATCTCTCTTACTAGAACATAAGCTCCACGAGTAGGGAATATTGTCTGTTTTATTTGCTCTATCCCCCCGTCTAAAAAGGTGCCTAGCCCGTAGTAGGTAGACAATAAATATTTTTTTAGTGACCTCCATGCCCAAACCTGGGCCAAGAATATTCAGAAGAGCCATTCATTTTCTGGTGTGGTTGCCAGATATCAGAGCAGCAGTTTAGATCTCTCTAACCTTTCTTTTTTTTTTTTTTTTTTTTTTTTTTTGAGACGGAGTCTGGCTCTGCCGCCCAGGCTGGAGTGCAGTGGCCGGATCTCAGCTCACTGCAAGCTCCGCCTCCCGGGTTCACGCCATTCTCCTGCCTCAGCCTCCCAAGTAGCTGGGACTACAGGCGCCCGCCACCTCGCCCGGCTAATTTTTTTGTATTTTTTTAGTAGAGACGGAGTTTCACCGTGTTAGCCAGGATGGTCTCGATCTCCTGACCTCGTGATCCGCCCGTCTCGGCCTCCCAAAGTGCTGGGATTACAGGCTTGAGCCACCGCGCCCGGCCTAGATCTCTCTAACCTTTCTATCACTCACTCAGTTTCCCTGCAGGAATGGTGTTAACTTTTACACACCCAGCATATCCCTCATTATATTTTAGTAGCCATGGAGCTGTACCTAGTCTCAGCTCTAGACATTAAAATAAGGGATCTTGCTTTTTGCAACCTGGAGAAAGCAAAGGGACGTAGAACAGGACAGCTTTTACTGGGAAAATATGTGTGTGACCATAGTGTGTGCGTATGTTAAATATATAGATGTATATAAATTTTACTTTTAACATTAGAAGATGGTGGGTAAGCTAAGGGAGAATAGAAAACATTTAGAAAGAAGACTAGTGAAAATCAAAATAAATTATTGTTATATGATTGAGATTTTTTTAAAGCTACTTCTGTACCTAGTCTAGCAATCTAATATGAATTCCTTTAACAAAGTAACTGCCAAAACTAAATTTTTAATTAACATATTAGCTAATAGGAATATTAAAAATTAAAACATTGGATTAAACCATAGTATTTTACTATGTAAACTGTATTTCACTAAAGTAAATTTTTTTAATCAGGTTATTTTAAGTTCCATGATAAAAGAATGTGAACAGAAAGTTGAAAACAAGACCGTCCAAGAGCCTCAAGGGTAAGACATTAATTCTCTTTTTAAGGCTACATGTTAACCTTAATTTTTCTATCTAAATTTGCTATCAATCAGTATAATGTGTCATTTTGTGTTATGTTATAGTCATTCGTTTGGAAGACAAGAAAATGATTTAAGTCACTGGTTCTCAAATCCTGGTCCATAAACCATCTCATCAGAATTATCTGGGGAATTTAAAATTCAGGTCTCTATCCCATGCCCTGTGCCTTCTCTCAATATTCTCAGTCAGCCTAGGGACATTTAAAAGCTTCCAACAAAATTCTGATATGTAGCTGGGTTGTTCACTCACTGGTCAAAATAATGTCTAGAAACTTGTGACAGGAGTTGTAAGATAACATACTGCATAAAGGATTATAAGCTTGGGAATGTTCTAGTCACATGCTTCTAATCAAACTAATTGGAATCCAAGGATTCAGTAAGATTAAAATGCAAGCATAGGTGTGAAAGAGTATAACATTGGAGTTTCAGGAGCGGGAGTTATTTACAAATGGACTGTATGTACTCTCACTGAGGTAACCTTGAGCATCTTAAGTGGACTCTGTTAGACATAAAAAGCTGAAAAGTATTTTCTTTAAGGCTAACTACTAGGAATAAGTGTTTCATCCTGTCGGTCTAGAAACACACACACACTCACGCATGCGCTCCTCCCTGTTCCCCATGCGCAGCACACACACGTCTTTGATGTCTTAGAACCCTTACTTGATAAAGACTCTTAGAATGGAAGCAGTCTTCTCCATATATAACCATTTTAGCCACGGAGGATTAAAACAATAGACACATTCGCATCTTCTATATTATTGGTGGTTTTTTATAGAGGTTTTTTACAAGTTTTTCTAACAAACACAAAAATAAACTGAAAATATAATGAATTTCTATACATATTATAACTGTAACCCAGCTTCAGTTTCATCCATAGGCCACCTACTTCTCCCTCCCATTCTCTGATATGTATCTTTTAAACATAAGTATTATTTTAAAAAACATAAACACAATATCATTATCACACCAACGTAACAATAACAACTTAATATCATCAACTATCTGGCCTTTGTTCAAATTTCTCCTTGTTTTATAAATGTCAGTGATTTGCTGTTTGTCTTTCCTTACAGTTTGTTTCTTTGAGTCAGGATCCAAATGAGTTCTATACATTGCAGTTGGTTGCTATGTTAAGTCTCCTTCAGTCCATAGACAGAATGTTACCTTTCTATTCCTTTTTTCTCCATACAGTTTACTTATTGAAGACACTGAGTCATTTGTCCTATAGAGTTTCCCACACTCTGAATTTTGCTGATTGCATTTCTCTTCTGTCTTTTAACATGTTCTTCTCTATTTCTTGTACATTTGGTAGCTGGGTCTAGATCTAGAGACTTAATCAGATTCAGGGCAAGCTTCTGTTCTTCTCAGGTTTTTACACATGTGATTCCGTCTGCCGGGAGTATTCTTACTCTGCCTGGCTAGTTCCTATTCATCCTTCAGGACAGAGCTTAGATGTTGCCTCTTCAGGGAAGCCTTCCTTGGCCCCACCCCTCCTCTGAAGTCTATCATAGATCAAAAGCACAAGAGGAAAACCTTTTACTTGAAGCACTAAAAGGAATTGCTTCTCAGATGGAAGGAAAAGCGAGAGTGGGTGCAGATAAAGATATCTGTATCCGTGAAGAGCGCTGCCTTTTGCTGTGGGGAATACAAAGATGATGCATACGTGGATTTCACCTTCAAAGAGCCTGTGGTTAAAAGCAGTATTTTTCAACCTGCAGATCATGACATTAGTACATTGCTTAATTAATTCAATTGGTTGTGATAGGTATTTCATCCTAAGAAATAGAATCAAATAGAGAGTACATCCCAAGTGGTAAGGATGAGTCTTTCTTATGAAACATTAGTTACCTGTGTAAGTACTACAAGTCATCACATAAAATGTGGCACTATGGATCTGTGTCAGAAAAGTTTGAAAAGCACTGATCTGCAGGCAGAAAATGTATGCATAACTATTTTGGTACCCTTCTCATATTCATTCAGCAGTAAGTCAAATTCAGAGCGCTTACCATGGGCTGTTCACAAAGATGAGCTTGAGCAAGTCATAATCTCTTCCCTCGGGGTATTCACAGCTGACAGTGGGAAAAAGAAGCAGTTAAAAATAAAGATAAGCACTAAAACAATGCCTGCAAATGGTTCCACGGAAAAAGGAATACAGGAGTCTTCAGATATGAATGACTGACTAGGGAGGAAAAAAGGAAGAGCAAAAGAGGATTACATGCGGAAAAATCAGCACTGTGCAAAATGACCAAAGTTACAGAAAAGCGTGTTTGGGAACTGTAAGTAAAGCTAGAGTGCTGAGTACATGTGGGAGAATGGTAGAGAGAAGTATATAAAGGTAGGAGGCACCAAACGGTAAAGAATTCTGTGTGCCACACTGGGAGATTTGGGCTTTGTGTTATAGGTCAGGTGGTGGCAAATTTTTTGTAGAGATAGTAAATACTATTTTAAAGTTTGGAGACCATACAATCTCTGTCACAGCTACTGAGCTGGTCTCTGCTATTGTAGCAGGAAAGCAGCCTTTGGCAATATGTAAATAAATGCGCATGGCTGGGTTTCAGTAAAACTTTATTTATAAAAACAGCAGGCTGGATTTGGCCTGCTACCTGTAGCCAACACTTAGGAACTTTGGTTATCAAGCGTCAGTGTCCATCAGAATCACCTGGAAATTGCTGAGTACCATCCCCAGAGTTTTTGATTCAGAAGATCTGAGAGGAGTCTGAGAATTTATATTGATAACAAGTTCCCAGGTGGTGCTAATGCTGCAGGTCTTGGAACCACACCTTGAGAATCACTGCTTTAGGAACCAGACTCTAGGGAATAGAGAAGTCGGTGGAACAGATTAAAAAGCTGTTATAGGAATCCATGATGAGATGAAGTGTGGGCTTGGATGGGAAGGTAACAATAAGTAATGTTTATGAACCAGATACCATTCAAAGCATTTTTCATATATTTGCTAATAATAGTCATACTAACCCTACAAAGTAGATACGTTTACTATTCTCATTTTACAGATGGCAGAGAGGTAGATAAGTTGTTCAGAGGCCACCTAGCTACTAAGTGGAGGAACCAGAACCCAGGCATTGCGGTCCTTGAGACTGCAGTTTTAACCACCATGTTATAATGCCAGTGTATGGCAGTGAATATGAGAAGATGGATTTGAGACCCATATTTCGGATGGGAACTCAGTTTAACTTGGCAGCTGATTAAGAGTGAAGGAGAACAGAATCAAAATATTCCTACATTTCTGATCTGAACATTTAACCAGATGATGATAAAATACAACAAAATGGAACTATAGGAAGAACTATTCTGAAGAGGAATATTTCAAATCTGAGAGAGTGTTTTATAGGCAGTTCACTGAGATCTAAGAACCATTAGCAGCACATGGGTGGTAATTAAAGGCTTACCGTTGGAGCAGTGGTAGATAAATGATATCATTTGAAAAGGGGGCTCTGATAGGGAGAAGGTGAACAGTCATGGAATTAGAGACCAACATTTCAGATGCATATGGAAGAACTTAACTGAGAAATAGAAGGCAAACCAGAATAGTGTTAGAAATCAAGTGGAGATTTTATTTTTGTTTTTGTTTTGTGGGGGGGTTGTTTTTTTTGTTTTGTTTTGTTTTTGTTTTTTTCAAGATAGAGTCTCACTGTGTCTCCCAGGCTAGAGTGCAGTGGCACCATCTCGGCTCACTGCAACCTCCGCCTCCCAGGTTCAAGCAGTTCTCCTGCCTCAGCCTTCCGAGTAGCTGGGATTACAGGCGTGCACCATCATGCCCGGCTAATTATTGTATTTTACTAGAGAGGGGGTTTCACCATGTTGGCCAGTCTGGTCTCAAACTCTTGACCTCAGGTGATCTACCTGTCTTGACCTCCCAAAGTGCTGGAATTACAGGTGTGAGCCGCCGAGGCTGGCCCAAGTGGAGATTTTAAAGAGAAGAAAAGAGAGAAATAATATAGGCCATAAATAGTTTTAAAGAAGATAGGGATATTACTTGCAAAGAAAAGATCTGAGATTTGCTTGAAAACTTGCAGTGAAGGTACACATTACAAGGCATCCCATTTCATTTTAATAACTCTTTTTTAAAATGTATATTTTCCTGGATTAAAATCTCCCTTTCCAAAATTCCTATGCCCTCTAAAACAAGTCTTTATCATCTGGTAGGAGGGTGGGAGAGTGTTACAAACCCCTTTATAAAACTGATAAAAATTTACTCTGTCTTGGGGTGGGGGCGGAATTGCTGTAATGCAATGATTTTTTTTTTTTTTTCTTTTTAACTGAAAAGCTTTGTAATATAGACCTGGGCCTCCTACCTCAGATGGAAAGAATCAGAAGTACTGGATTAGGCCTAGGCATCTGCATTTTCAAAAGTTTTCCAAGTGACTATGATATGTATCAGTAGACCTATGTAGATATATACACCCCTGCAGATATACATTTATATCCAATTTATCACGTATGACATATACAGATATCAGTTAAGTCACCTAAATCTCCAGACCAAATATTCTTCATTCCTTTCATTTTTACCTCTTAAAGTTTCCAGACTCCTTAACATCATGGTTGGCCTCCTCTTAGAATATTATTAAAACTTGATATCTCAACTATGGTCTGACGCATACATCCCCTTTTTCTAGATGTAAATTTAAATCATACTTATCTTTTGACTTACACTGAGTTTTCTAAAAAGGAAGAGCACTGAAAAGCTAGAATGTTAAGGAAAGGCACCATAGGACCTCAGCTGGGCTTTGAAAGATGGGTGGGCAATGGATAGAAAGATTTGAGAGTGATTGAACAATAGGCTGGACAAACCTGACTGCAGGGGGTCAAAGAGATAGTCAGTGACGGGTATGGAAAAACAAGAAATAGATTGCTACATTTCTTGAATGCGAAGCACATTCCATCTTGTAGGTGGTATGTAAGCATTAAAGATTTTTGAGCTAAGATGTGATATCAAGAAGTGACTTATAGAAGTTAATCTGATTATTAAAGATAGAAGACTGTTGGAATCACTGAATTGTGAAGTATTAGCCATGGAAGTAAAAAGAAACAGTAGAGGAGATGCTTCAAAGAATAAGGTCACAGGACTCGTGTTTGGTTTGAAATAGAAGTAGAAGGAGCTATTAAATTCACTGTTAGAAACAGAGGAAAATAGTAGAACCACTGGCAAAAGTGGGGGGGGAAATAAAATGGGGAGTTATTTCTAAAGTTAGGGTGTGAACAAAAGCTTGAGATGTTGGCTTTATCTAGCAAATAATAGTAATGTGGGACTGACCCTCAGGAAAAGGGATGCAATTCAATTTGAAACTTTGAGAGTAAGTTTTGTAATTGAAGAATCAAGAGCCAAATACCAAACCTTAGGGAAGATTACTTTGTGGGAAGAGAAGCAGCAGGAAAGAGAACCCATTGGTGTACTGTCAGAAGAGCAATGTGAAGAATATTTTCAAAGTGGGAGTTGTAGTTTGGTTTTTAACTTGAGTAATTCACAGTGCACACCCTTATAGACTACATAGACCCAGGTGTCCTCTGTGGCAGGACACACCTCATGCAGTAGATTCAACAGACATGTTGAGCACCTTCAGCTTGCCACATGTTGTCTTTGACATGTTCAAACACATTATCTTACTTAATCCTCAGAATACTTTACAACAGAAATCACAAGCTGTGTTTTACAGATGAGGAAACTGAGTCAGAGAGATCTAAACCATCTTGGCCAAAGCCACAAGGCAATAAACTGGATTCCAAGTCTATTACAGGACAGTTGTCAGATCATTGAAAAATTGTGCTTGATCATTATTCTGTTTCTGTTCAGTACTATGATAAATTAGCAATCTTTAGTGGTTATTTAGATTGTGTTTATTCCCTACACAGTAGGTTGGTGAAAAAGAAGAAGTGGATTTGAAACTGTTGATTGAAATCAATGCAACTGGCAATTCAGGACACCCCCCAAAAAAGGAATATCCCCCCAAAAAGGAATATACCATAGGATTATCATCAGCACAGCACAAAACCTCATTGCAATTTAATTTACTCATTTGTGAAAATACTGATAATATTTATCTTCCAGGATTGCTGTAAGAATTAAATGAAGTGATAAAGAATAACTACTAACAATTACATCATGCTATTATGTGCCTAGCACTATACTGAGCACTTTACAGTTGTATTAATATAATCATAATAACCCTAGGAGGCAGATACTAGAATCCTCCTCGTTTTACAGATAAGATTAAATAATTTACCCAAGCTGGTAAACAGAGCCAAGATTCAGTTCAGTCCCAGACTTGTTCCTAACCACTACACGTACTGCTTCCTCTACTATAGATAACAAACGTGAAAGCTCCTAACCTAGGATGGCGTATACAAACTACCCTTCATAAATATAAGTTTCCCTTTTGTGACGCCAATTCAGAGTGTGTTCGTTAATGATATGCTGCTAAAGAAATGAAAAATTGTTATTTTTTTATGTTGCTTTACATGAATTTTAAATTTTCTTTCCTAGCTCAATGTCAATTGCTGCAAGCTTAGTGAGTGAAGATACAAAGACCAAGTTTTTGAACAAAATGGGCCAGTTGACAACTTCAGGTGCCATGTTGGCCAATGTGTTTCAGAGAAAGAAGTAGAAGCAGGAAGGAAGCCCCCAGTAAACACTAAGATGGACCTCAAGCCGACTGGTTCCTTGTACTTGAAGTACTTGCCTTTTTTATTTCCTCAGTTTTATGTTCTTGCATTATAATTGTATCCTAACCTCCAAAGATATTTGCACTGCTTTTAATTACTGCTGTATATTTGTTGATTTTGGAGTTACAACTCTGGTGATAGAAAATTGAGTTGATGGTCTGTACCAAGTCCCTTGTCTATGTTCTTGTCTTTCAGAATAATTTTTATATAAATATATATATAGTGAGGAAGTTTTTTTTAATTTTTGGATGGGATATTCGCAAATATCTGTATTATACACTAAGCTATTACAATGGTACTTAAAATAATGTAAATTTGAAGTCATTGTTATAAAATAATAAAGTGGATATTACTTAAGTATTTAAATTATGAAAGAATAATGCAGACTTTTTATTGTTTCTTAACTGACTAGAAAGAGCCACCAGCATTACTCTGTGCCTTTTGGACATCAGTTTGTGTGTTCTGTAGGAATTATGTGCATTCCATTCACACAGTATTTCTTTAGGATGCTGTGATGATTTGAATTACAAATCCTACAGTAAATAGCTAAAGATGAAACCTTCATTTCAGAACTCTCATGAATATTTTTTAAGTGCTATTTAAACCTCCCCAGCACTTAGATGCATATAATGGACTTACCTGAGGAAAGACAGCACACAGGCATGGGGAGAAGTAACCAAGGTGAATTTTACAAACTGGTGTGTAATAGATTTAAATGCTCAAAAATAAATGTAACTGAGAAGAGTTAATAATTGTGAGATTTTTCCCAAATTGAGATACAGAAGAAAATATAGTTTGAATCTGAAATTTAACACTTATTTATGTAAAACATTTTATTTAAGATATTTTCTAATGATTTTAATTTTAGAGAGTACCTTTTCATTCTGTGTGTTACAGAGAAGTACTGAAAAGTTAAGGACACTTGGGGGCTACTTTTTTTCCCTCTAAAATAAAAAAAGACATTGGCTAAATTATAACTAGTTAGTTATCACCTTGTCCCTTAAAGTCAGTGACTTCCTGTGTTTGATGTATATTACATAGAGTCTTAAGTTGGTGTACAGTTCCACTGGAATTTGACAGTTGTCTATACAGTCATGCAACTTGAAGTAGAAAAGAGTGCTGGACATAGGAAGGGGGTGATTGGTTTGAGGGGTTAATGTGAGGCCTTTTTGAAAAATGAATATTTTGATAAAAAGAATTCTTGTTTTAGCACAGTTGATGCATATAGGTGATTCTCATATTTGTTGTATAAACTGGTTTAATACATTTGGAACATAGTTGGATTACATTCATTTCCTGGGAAAGCTAGCTTACCATACATTCAAGTTTATAAAACAATTTGCCATAGGCAAAGCCATTTAAAAAGTTCATTCGGAAATTATTTCATTTACCTACAGTGAAATAATTGTGAACCAAGTAGTCTTTCTGAAAACTGTTGGGTTCTAGGCATTCCTGAGAAATTGAAAGTGGCTACCTTTCATGTCAAAAATGTTGATCTGTTATAAATAAAATGTTTTTGCATATGTTTTTGTTTTGGTTTGGGCTATGTGTTTTACTTTCGTTTTGAAACACTATACTTTCTATTAAGCAAAAAAATGAGAAAAGCCTATATTCATGAAAATATACCAATATTTTATAAATATAACTTATATAAATTACCTATTTTGGTTTACTTTTACTAAAAAGGGACAATGTTGCTATGAAACTAATACATTTCAGAAGTAACTGGAATAATAATGTTTAAACTCTGATTTGCTTCCAACTATAGCAGAATATGTGTATGTTTGTTATCAGGTGAATGGATAGAATGTATTTTTATTGTGAACGTTTTTATTAATTAGTGAATATATTTATTTAAGTGCTAATGTTTTTTAAAAAGGCAACAGTAGGCAAGATTCACAGTGTATTTCAAGTGAGAGTCTCTTTTCTTAAATATTTTAATATCATTAAGATTTCACGTTGTGGTTTTTGTTTTTTGTTTGTTTGTTTTTAGTAAAATATGTATTGTCTTTACAGACAAAACAGACACTAATCCCTGAGACTGAGATTTGGACTGAGTCCAAAATAGAGCATAAAACTCCCATACTCATTCCTTTTAAACAGAAGTAAACTTATGGTACAAGTTTTTAAGTGTTCAACTTAATGAAAAACTAAGTTTGCAAAGTAATGAAAAGCTAATTTGAAATTATACCTGTGTTTCCAGAGTAATCCAGAGATTAAATTTTTTCAGAAATCCAGAAGTGCCATAATCACTAATTTAGCTGAATTCTTCCAAGAACAGTGCTTGAATGATGGCAGTATCTATCTCTATACATAGGTGTCTATGACGTTCATTGGTTTGCATTATTCACCCCTTTAGAGAGATTATTTTGCTAAACATCAAACTGATTTTCAACCTGAATGAAATTGTGAGTAATTTAAGTCATGCCATCCTCATTATCCATGGCTTTTAGGATATGTCAACTACTATACACTATAATACTAATGGGGGTCTCAAGTCAAGGTGCTATCACATTCTTATTTTTTAAAAGTTGGTTCAAATCGTCTCTGTTAAAGTTTAGGGAGGTGAGATCAGTATGTGTTGAATTGTCTTTTCATCATCCCATTTTTCAAGACAACCTATTTTGGACCATTGTTTGAACTCCAAGGATGTAACTTTCTCTAGTTACTACCCTGCTGATCTTTGAACTGCAGTAGCTAACTACAGCTAACATTCTGTGCTGGTTATACTTTCTTAACTATTCTCTATGTAAAGAATGTACTAATTTTTTCAGTACATTAAAGATAGTTACACTTTAGCTCTTCAGTGTTACACTTAAAGAGCTTTGGGCTTCAATGTTACACTTAAAGAGCTTTGGGCTGTATGCCGTAGCTCACGTCTGTAATCCCAGCACTTTCGGAGGCCAAGGTGGCGAATCACCTGAGGTCAGGAGTTCAAGACCAGCTTGGCCAATGTGGTGAAACCCCGCCTCTAAAAATACAAAAATTAGCGAGGCATGGTGACCCAGGCCTGTAATCCCAGCTCCTCAGGAGGCTGAGACAGGAGAATCGTTTGAACCTGGGAAGTGGAGATTGCAGTGAGCCGATATTGTGCCACTGCACTCTAGCCTGGTCCACAGAGCAAGACTCCATCTCAAATAAAAAAAGCTTTGTAATTAGCAATTCTAATTCATGAAATACTCCTGATTAGCCAGGTAACAAAATTCAAACTTCAAGGTCGGATGTTAATTCTCTTGTAAGAAAACTACAAAATAAATTTAGCCTTTTGTGTGAGTAGACATCTATTTCAAAGTTCTACTGTAACTTTACAGTGTGCTTGGTTTTGATACTATTTTTTTCAGTACATTAAAAAGAAATAGAGACTGGCTGGGCATGGTGGCTCACGCCTGTAATCCCATTTTGTTTGGGAGGCTGAGGTGGGAAGATCACTTGAGGCCAGGAGTTCGAGACCAGCCTGACCAACATGGTGAAACCCTGTCTCTACTAAAAATACAAAATTAGCTGGGTATGGTGGCATGCACCTGTAATCCCAGCTACTCTGGAGTCTGAGGCAGGAGAATCGGTTGAACCCAGGAAGTGGAGGTTGCAGCGAGCTGAGATCGTGCCACTGCACTCTAGCCCGAGCGACAGAGTGAGACTCCATCTCCAAAAAAAAGAAAAAAAAAAATACAGACAAAGTACTAATCAAAAATAATGTATCAGGTAAGTTTCTGCATATTGGTAAAATAATTGGATTTTAGACAGTTTTCATACTACATAAGAATGTGTTCTGTATGCATTTTGTGTGTGAGCCTACACTGTAATCACAGTCTCTAAGTGGCACATCTCATCACTCATATTTTCTCTTTGGGACCAAGAACAGGAAACTGTTTTGATTGTCTTTTTTGTGGTTTACTTTGCATGTTCAAGAAAAAATCTTAAAACATCCTGTTCTCTGTAAGACCACACCAATCATAAAGTACATAACAGTTAATATAAACTTAACACTGCATCAAAAACAAATATATTTTATTTTGATAGTATATAAATAATATCTTCAGCTCAGTGTCATGAGGAATATAAACTATTTGCTTTTCTCCAGAGGCTTCAATAATCTGGGAAATTCTGTCCCCCGTGTATCTACACGGAGAACTATATTACTATTCTAATTCCTTTTATTCCATTACAGACTAATCCATCATATTTATTTCAGTTAGATCATTGCATGAATAGATTTCTGGAGGGACTTTAATGCAGTAAAATGTATGTAGTTTATAAGCTGGCATTTTGTGTTGTGTGTTATGTATATTAAATTCTTTGTCAGTGATGTTTTTAGGGTGTCATTTGTTGACAGTAATATGCTTTTTATAATTTTAACAAACTGCTTCCCTCCTGGAAAGTAACCCTTTCTTGAATTGTTGGCATTTTAAACGTTAGATATTTTCAGGATATGCATCTTCAACAAAGCTGGAAATGTTACAGATAATCTCTTTATAAAATATACATTGCTGAGTAATATAAATCTAATAATTTCTCATTGACTTTATGATTTCATACATGGTTTGTCTTCATTTCTGATCATTACTTGACAATTCTTTAAATTCTTAGCTTTCTCTGTTCATAAGCCTTCCCATCATGTATTAAATAATGAACCTTAAAGGTGAATATTTTCATAATGTAAATCATTTTCTGATTTATTTTTCATATGGATTTTCTAAACATGGTCACCTTTCTGTCAAATTATTTTCTTACCCCCAAAGATCATGAAAATGTGTTCTCTATTCGTCACAGGACTTTATTTATGGAAATTATAGAATAATAAACCTGAAAGTGCTTTAGCACTTAAGGGAGTAGGAAATAAAAGTAAAATCCTAAGCCCCACAGCTGACTGAACAGACTCCTCTTGGCCAAGGGGACCCCAGAGAAACCTTCAAAACTAAGGTACCAGCATGACAGGATGGGAGGTCAGACACACCTCAGTATGCCTCTTCCTTATTAACCTTTAACCAGAATTCTTTCCTAAGGAGGATGCAGAAACCAGCTCTGGAAAACAAGAACCAACAACTTATTCCTTTATTGCCTTTAGCGAATAGTCTGAGGCTGCTACTGGACGCCCCCTCCCTCTTTGCAGCCACCTCTTTGCAGTTTCAATGTGACCACTCACTAATTTCACAATGCATCCCTTTCTGGAAACTGACCGCCATCTCCAGACAAGTTTTGGCCCACTTGAGGACGATGTGCAGTGAGGGTTTTGTGTCCTCTGCTTCACCTTTTGATGTCAGAGGATCAAAAATGCCACCCTCAGGTCATGTTAATGTTGCCATTTTTTTTAACATGCTGTCCAGAAAGAGACATGAAGCTTATATGTGCATGTTTCTCCTTTCATTAATATTCATGACTCCTCCTACAGCTTGTTGGAGCTGTATATGGCCAAGCCAGTCAACATCAATTCCTGTTCCCTTTACCCCTCCCTCAAAGTGCTTGCTCCTGGTTTCTGCCAGAGGCTATGCTTCCCAACCTGCGGGATGGCCAGCCTGAAGGCTGCTGCCCTTTATGAGAAAGGAAGCTCTTGTTTCCAAGTTTATGAACCTCATGATTCTTCACTTGACAAAAGTATTATGAAAAGTTCAGGGTGGAGTTAAAATTTTTAAATCACTGAATAACTAAAGCATGAATAAACATTGATAACGCTCTTCTCCATATTTTTGTTAGATCTCATGTTCCAGTAAGTAAATAGGTTCCCATGCCAGGCATAATTGATGAAAAATTGCAGTAGAAGGCAGAAACCACTTTGATTGTTTCTTTTGCCTACTTTAACCTCTCTTTTAAGAGTTTCTAACCTAGTAAAGACTAGCAAGGTTATTTTTTTTTTATTTACCAAAACTTGTGATAAAAATGAGTAGTCAACTTAAAATTTTCCATTACATAATTTATTTAGGTTTCTGAAAAATATTTTACCCTTTATAACTTCACTCATGTCTGTTCATGTACATTTGATTCTCACAGAAACTGGCTTCCTTTAATATGTAGTTTGAGTTTGTTGGCTCATTCCTTTAATCTTGCAACTAAACTTTTCATACTAGTAAGGAAAATCAGAATTGACATTTCTTGAAAATAAATAGCTCCTAGTGTTATCTTTAAAAAGAACCTCTTCAGTTAACCATTGACCAATAATGAAAAAAGTTTTAATCTAGGTTTCTTGCTAAAGCTATAAATGTGTTCAGCTCTTAGGGGATAAATGCTACATATCAAATGTGGAGACCATTTTGTTTCCTTTGCTATACTGCTCAAACCCTTACGGCATTGTAATCATTATCCTCAAGAAATCATGAAGAGGTGACTGAAGACTAGAGCTGGGCAAATGTGATTTTCAAAAATGAGAAGCCAATAGATTTTACGAAATATGGATTACCATTTGATTTTCACTCTAAATAAGTTCTTCAGGTGGGCCTTTTCTGACCACCCAGTCTAAAGTAACCCCCTGTAATTCCCTCATATCACCTTGGATTTTCTTTTTTATGATTACTCTTACCAGTACTCACTTTCTTGTTTTGTTTTGGTCTCTTTTTCTCACTGGTCTCATCTCTGTGAGAGGAAATGATGTCTATTCATTTCAACCCGTGTCTTTTCAGTACTTAAAGAATGCCTTTTGTATGCTAGGTACTCAACAAACTTTGAATTAATGAATTATTGAACTTGATACCAATTCCATGCAAGATTGTCAACTAGATTAAAAGGATGGTTTGTGAGCATAATTAGACATCCTCCAAAGTCCCCCAAACTCATACTTGAGTTTGCTAAGACCACATGTCAAACTAATCCAATGTTCTTTCGATAGAGCTATTACATATTGGTCAGGAGGCTGGTGTAGTATTGTGCATCTTGACCTTGGCAAGTATTTGACTGTTTCTCATAATGTCCTTGTTTATCTCTGAGGTAGAAAATGTGGGCTAAATAAGAGCGCAGATAAAGAGTGTACCATCTATGTGTGGCCTAAAAAGCTAGGCTGAGCTTATATTCGTATCTGGCTCTCTGGCAGTACCCCTGATCAACAAGCCTCACCAAGTTTACCAAGGGATTTGTAAATGCAGAGAAGCCATTTTTTTTTCTAAAGATGGTCAAGTAATTCATCATTCTCCATATATTTATGGAGTACCTATTTTATGCTAGGCATAGGGATAGAGGGAATAAGACCAACACAGAACCTACTTACAGAGCTTGCAAGCAGGCAAGAAAACAAATAGGTTGAGAGAGAAGGACTAAGGAGGATTAAGGTGATTATGGTTTACCTTGGAAGGCTTTGCTGAGGTGAAATTTTACTTGATAACTAGGAAGAATAAGCTTTAACCATGTGAAATTAAGAAGGGGGGAAAAAGCAGTGTGTGCATAGAATACAAGATGAAAAAATGTGCTGTGTTCAAGAAACTGGAGAAAAAAAACAATATGGCTAGAGTGAGACAGTGTCAGAACATGAGATTGGAGAGAGGCATGTAGCTGGATCATAACCATACAGTATGGTTAGAAGTTAGAAAGGGAAGCCTTTGAATAGTTCAAGTAGTGAAATGATTGATCCAGTTCATATCATGGCTAGATATACTTATGCTATATAAGAATGTGTTGCAGAAGGTCAAGAGTAGAGGCTGAAGGCAGAAGCGAATACAGTAGTCCAGGCAAGAGATGATGGCTTACACGAAAGTGGAAGGAATAGGGCAGATGTGAGATATACTGTGAAAGTAGAATTGGCATGATAGATTGGAAAGGAAGAGTGAAGGAAAAGGAAAAACCAAAGATGTCACCTAGATTTTTGGCATGAATAACAATACATAATAGGTGATGACAGTAGTTACAAAGTGAAGTAAAGAACAATTTTGTCTTAGATGTATTAACTTTAAGATGTCTGGGAGTTGCCTGTGGAAATGTCAAGTAAGACGTTAGCCAAATCTAGATCTCAAGAGAGGTCAGGACTGAAGATTATGGAGTCATCAGTATTTTGATAAACCCATGGAACTAGGTGAGATGGCCTGGGGAGAGAGTAACAGTGGAGAAGAGGATTCAAATCAACACTGAGACATTCACATACTTGGGGATTAAGCAGAGCAAGGGGAACTACTGAAGGAGTCGAACGGAGTAAACAATCAGGTAGGAGGGAAACCAGGAGAGAGTGGCATCATAGAAGCAAAGAGGGGAGCATTACAGCAAAGGGGCCAATTAGCTCTATCAGTTGCCACTATCAGTCAAGATGGGAAGGATCTGAGACCCATCGGAAGATGAAAGTCACTGATGACTTCAGTACTAGTTTCAGTGGATTGGCGGAAATAGCCTGATTGGAATGAGTTAAGGAAAAAGAGTAGAGATAACAGCTCTTTCAAGAAATTTTGCCTTGGGCCAAGCATAGTGGCTCACACCTGTAATCCCAGCACTTTGGGAGGCCAAGGTAGGAGGATCACCTGAGGTCAGGAGTTTGAGACCAGCCTGTCTCAGGGTGAAACCCTGTCTCTACTAACTATACAAAAATTAGCCAGGGTCCGTGGAGGGTGCCTGTAGTCCCAGCTACTTGGGAGGCTGAGGCATGAGAATCGCTTGAACCCGGGAGGCAGAGGTTGCAGTGAGCCAAGATCGTGCCACTACACTCCAGCCTTGGTGATAGAGCAAGACTCTATCTCAAAAAAAAAAAAAAAATTCTTTGCTTTGAAGAGAAGTAGAAGTACTGGTAGCTAGAAGGGTCAAGAGAGGGTTTGCTTAGTTTTGTTCTGTAATGGGGGCAATTAAATCATGTTCGTGCACTGATGAGAATACGCTGGTAAAGTAGGAGAGCGTGGTGATGCGGCAGCAGCGATGGGCAATAACAGTGGAATCCTTGAGAAGGCAAGCAGGGTGAGCTTCGGAGCACAAGTGGAGGACTGGCTTCCAATATAATGAGAGAAAGCGGAGAATAGATAGACTTGCAGGTAATTGGTAGATTTAGTGGTGGGAAGATTAGGGGGTTTCCATCTGATTCCTTCCATTTTCTCAGTGACGTATGAAGCAAGGACATTAGCGTGGCTGTATATGGGAAGTATTGGAGGTTTGAGAAGAAGGAAGGTAGTAATGATTGTCTTCAAGAATGGCCAAGTAGATTATAGAGGGAACTATAGGATTGCCGAGGAATTTTGAGAGCCCATTTGAAAACAGTACTTACGAATTTAATGAGAAGCCAGTTGGTACATTGTTTTTACTTTTCTTTAGCCAGGATCAGCCATTCTGGAGCAGATGCAGAGAATAAAGTATAATCAGGGCTGGGGTTTTCCAGGTGTGTAAGATGAAGAGCAAGGACACAGGCATTAAAGGTGTTTGCAAAGGAAAGATTATAGTGATTGGCCATAGAATCTAAACCGGTATGGGGAAAATGAGATACTGGGGTAAATGTCAAGGGAAAAATTATGATGAGTGGGTCTCAATAAAGCCAAAAAATATGTTCTAGTGAGAATACGCAAGTAAAGTGAACTGGAAGGATACTTCCTTTGGAAGTAAAAATGAAAAGCAAATAAAGCTATTCTACCTATAGGCCCTAAGATAAAGACATTTTTGAGAACCCTTTTTTCTTCCATACTTTCTTTTTTTTGAGACGGAGTTTCACTCTTGTTGCCTAGGCTGGATTGCAGTAGTGTAATCTCTGCTCACTGCAACCTCTGCCTCCTGGGTTCAAGCAATTCTCCTGCCTCAGCCTCCCAAGTAGCTGGGATTACAGGCACGCACCACCACACTCTGCTAATTTTTTGTATTTAGTAGAGATAGGGATTTCACCATGTTGGCCAGGCTGGTCTCGAACTCCTGACCTCAGGTGATCCTCCCTCCTTGGCCTCCCAAAGTGCTGGGATTATAGGCGTGAGCCACCACACCTGGCCTTTTCTTCCATATTTTCTACTTCTCTCAGTTGTTCTACTTTCTGGAATACATCCTAGGCTTTATCTTTCAACTCTTGTATTGTGTTGTTTTCTTTTTTTTTTCTTTTGGCATTTATGTTTATTCCAAGAGCTCTAGTGTGTTCTCTGGTACTCTCTCTTAGCAATCTGTTTTTGTTTCAAGGATGCAAAAACTGCTTTAATCTCCTTGAGGATATTAATTAAGATTATTTTTTATTTTCTAGCTTATTACTTATCTGTTTCCTTCAGTGTTATTGTTCTAATTATTCATCATTTTCTCTTTTGTAATGGACATTTCCTCAAACATCTGGTCACTTTTGGTTATTCGTTCATATTTAAAGGTGAAATAAGGCTAAGCACAGTAGCTTATGCCTATAATCCTAACACTTTGGGAGGCCAAGACTGGCACATTACTTGCGCTCAGGAGTCATAGACCAGCCTGGGCAAAATGACAAAACCCCATCTCTACAAAAAATACAAAAATTAGCCAGGCATGGTGGCACGTGCCTGTAGTCCCAGGTAGTCAGGAAGCTGAAGCAGGAGGATTGCATGAGCCCCAAAGGTCAAGGCTGCCTTGAGCCATGATCACACTACTGCAGCAACAGAGTGAGAACGTGTCTCCAAAAAACAAACAAAAAAAAAGTGAAATAAGCTAATTGGGATCTTTCTGTATGAGATATTGGGAGAATATTCTCCATAGATGTCTAGTTTTTGCAGGTCTTACATGCAGAAGCATTAACTATCTTAGTTGTAGACTCTCTCTTTAAGGATGCTTGTATAGCAAACAGCCTTAGAAGACAGAGATCGCATCTTACTCCAGAGCCAAGAACAAATTTGTTTTCTATACAGTATAATAATGTCTCCTGGGGCAAAGGTCAGGCAAGCTTACTGCCTATTATTAAAGACTCAGGTTCCCTAAGCTCATAGTTTCTCTCCTCTAATGCATGTTCAGGCATCACATGACCCTCTTTGCATTGCCCTGTAGGACTAGAGTTCAGGAAGCTGAAGAAAATGCTAACTAGTCTGGTTACTATGATTGCTCTAAGTAACAAACTGTCTTTTGTCTCTGACCCAGGAGCCTTGTGTTGTCTGCCAACATCCATGAAACAGGCCAACTTGTTAGCTTGCAAGTAAGGGTAAAATCTCAGACCTTTCACAGTTCTTGACAGTGAGTAGGGCTTATCTTCTGTCAAGCTTCCCTGGTACTGAAGCCCAAGAGAAATCTCTCCCACGAGTCCTCATGAAATGTAATGGGCTTCTTCCTCAACAATAGCTGTATAATTTCTATAGTGAGCTTTAAACAATCATTTCCTACAGTGTCCCTCATTATAAATGAAGAATACCAAAGCTGAATTCAGGAAAGGAAATCCAGAAGTGATCAAGACCGATAGCCCAAGGACATTGCTCTCTGATCATTTGATTCAAGCCAAAATGTAGATGTGTATCTCATAGTCAAATAAGTTTGGGGAATGCTTCATGCTCTTGCCCGCTCGCTCTTTCTTTTCTTTTCTCTTCTCTTCTCTTCTCTTCTCTTCTCTTCTCTTCTCTTCTCTTCTCTTCTCTTCTCCTCTCTTCTCTTCTCTTCTCTTCTCTTCCTTCCTTCCTTCTTTCTTTCTCTCTCTCTCTTTCTTTCTTTATTTTCTCTCTATCTCTTTCTTTCTTGGTTTTTTTTTTTTTTTTAGATAGAGTCTTGCTCTGTTGCCCAGGCTGGAGTTCAGTGGGGCGATCTTGGTTCACTGCAACCTCCGTCTCCCAGGTGGAAGCCTTCTTGTGCCTCAGCCTTCCTAGTAGCTGGGACTACAGGCAGGTGCCACGATGCCTGGCTAATTTTTTGTATTTTTAGTAAAGACAGGGTTTTGCCATGTAGATCAGGCTAGTCTTGAACTCCTGGCCTCAAGTGATCACCTGCTTCAGCCTCCCAAACTACTGAGATTACAGGCAAAAGCCACCACTCCTAGGGCCTAGCCCTTTCTTTTCTAAAATGCACATCAGCACATTCAAGATTGTGAGAATTTCTTCTCAGCCAAAAAAAAAAAAAAAGGATTTAACTTTAATATAGCCTTTCTCTATTTTACCAAAGAACTTCTTTTTTAATGTCTCCTTCACTAATATTTCAACAAAGAAGTTTTCTAGGTGTACACTGGGAGACACTGATCAGATGGGACTTTGAGGATTTTTTTATGAATGTTATTTCCTACAACCAAATTCTTAAAAGGAGTTGGATGATACAGTTTAAGAATATATTATTTGTCAAGAAATGAGGAATATAGATGTTCTGTGTGTATTGAAATCTAAAGGCACTTCTCTATTTTTTGAGGAGGTTGACATTTTCTTGTGAACCTTTAGGAACCTAGTCATGATATTCAACCTAATTTGAAAAGAATGCCACCACCCACTGTATAGAAGTACATTTAAAGAGAACCTAAGGTAGCAATATTTACTATTTATTGCATTAGTAACATGTAGCGTTACTGAGCGTATGGTTGTTGGGCACTTGACATATTTATACATTATCTTTAATCCTTATACTAACTCTACTAGGTAAGTATTATTTTTCCCCATTTTTCAGTGAGGAAACTAATGTTAGGTAGCCTGCCTTAGGATGTAAATAGAGCTGAGATGCTTTCCCAAAGAGATATAGGATAGAATCCTTATTCCAAATCAATATTTTTAGTTGCACCCCCAATCACTGCATGAAGAAGAAGGCCAAAACAATGGGTAGAACCATATTTGCCACCAGACAAACTGTGTGTTTGTTCCACCATAATGACAAATGACCATTTCAGCTTCAAAACTGTATGCATGCTATAGAACTGTTGGGTAGAAAAACTATTTCCATAAAGTGCCAGATGGTAAATATTTTGAGCTTTGTTGGCTATAAAATTATTCAGCTCTGTCACTGTAGTGCAGAAACAACCAGATATGGTAAGTAAACAAATGGGCATAGCTATGTTCCAATAAAACTTGATTTACAGAAACAGGTGATGGGCCAGATTTGGCCCACAGGCTATAGTTTGCTCACCCCTGATCCAGTACTGCTCCAGTACATTAAGGCACTAATTTTAGCCTGAAAGTTTTGAGAGTGTTACTGGTCACCTATCACAATCATTTTTTTCAAAAAGCAACAACTCAATAGGAAGCCCTCTGAACCAAAAAATATGATTTTCCTTTTCTTTCTCTACTCTCTTTTTTTTTTTTTTTCTTTAAGAGACAGTGTCTCACTCTGTTGCCCAGGCTGGAGTGCAGTAGTGCAATCATAGCTCACTACAGTCTGAAACTCCTAGGCTCAAGTGATCTTCCCAAGTCAGCCTCCTGAGTAGCTGGGACTACAGGCATGCACCGCCATGCTCAGCTAATTTTTTGTAGAGACGATCTCACGATATTGCCTAGGCTGGTCTCAAACTCCTGGCCTCAAGTGATCCTCCAGCTTCAGCCTCTCAAAGTGCTGGGATTACAGGCGTGAGACCCCAGGCCCAGCCTGATAATTTTCCTTTATAGATTATTTGATATTATTTTATATCAGAATTTCACTTTCAACTGTGGCAAATTTCTTTCTTTCAAGTTAACCTTCCTGCTGAGCACAACTAGAAAATCTGGACAAAATATGAAAAATAGGTTAAAAGATGCTGAAGAGCTCTCCAGGAAGGAAGGACTTGTAGGTCTAAGACCCTGTAGTTAAAGGCAGGCCGGAGACATGAACTCAATATTTCCCCTGGGGTCGGTTGCTGATTTGAGGGGAGGATGAAAATCTGTGTGGAGCTTCCAGTCATCTCATAAGCCTACTGAATATGTTCTGTGACCACAGTGGAATTAAGTTATAAATCAATAACAAAAAAGCTACTAGAAAATACCAAATGTTGGAAATATAAGCAATGTACTTCTAAAATAAACCACAGGTTGGCCGGGCGCGGTGGCTCAAGCCTGTAATCCCAGCACTTTGGGAGGCCGAGACGGGCGGATCACGAGGTCAGGAGATCGAGACCATCCTGGCTAACACGGTGAAACTCCGTCTCTACTAAAGATACAAAAACTAGCCGGGTGAGGTGGCGGGCGCCTGTAGTCCCAGCTACTCGGGAGGCTGAGGCAGGAGAATGGCGTAAACCCGGGAGGCGGAGCTTGCAGTGAGCTGAGATCCGGCCACTGTACTCCAGTCCGGGCGACAGAGCGAGACTCCGCCTCAAAAAATAAATAAATAAATAAATAAACCACAGGTTAAGGAAGAAATGACAATGGAAGCTAGAAAACTTATTTATTAAATAATAAAAATATCAAACTTGTGAGATGATACTGAGCTAAAGTCATGCTTAGAGAGAAATGGACATACAGCTTTAAATACATAGATGCAAAAAGAAGAAAGGCTTAAGATCAATTATAATCCCAGCATTTTGGGAGGCTGAGGTGGTTGGATCACCTGAGATCAGGAGTTCAAGACCAGCCTGACCAACATTGTGAAACCCCATCTCTACTAAAAATACTAAAAAATTAGCCAGATGTGGTGGCACATGCCTATAATCCCAGCTACTCGGGAGGCTGAGCCAGGAGAATCACTTGAACCCGGGAGGTGGAGGTTGCAGTGAGCCAAGACCGCGCCACTGAACTCCAGCTGGGCAAGAGAGCTAGACTCCGTCTCAAAAAATAAAAAAATACAAAAAGATCAAGTATCTAACGTTCATTTCAAGAAGTTTGAAAACAGCAAAGTAAGCTGAAATAAAGAAGCAGTACAGATTAGATATTAGTGAAATAAAAAACTCAAACACACAGTACAGATCAACAAAACTAAGTATTTTATTCCAGCTAAACTAATAAAATTAATTAAGCCTACCAAGACTTAGCAAGAAAAAGAAAAGGCATAAATTACCAATATGAAAGATGAAAAACAAAACCTACAAACCCCAATATATTCAAAATATAATACAAAGATATTATGAATAACTTTATACATTTGAAAGTTTAGATGGAATGGATATTATATATTGAAAATATTCCTACTTTTACAAAAAAGGAAAACTACTTACCAGAACACAAGGAGAAATGTAAAATCTGAGTAGTTCTATATCTAGTAAAGAAATTGAATTTGTAATTTTAAACCATGCCACAAAGAAAAAACAATGCTCAGATAGCTTCATTAGTGAATTCTACCAAGTATTTAAGGAAAGAAATAGTACCATTCTTGTACACACTTTCAAAGCATTCCATATATTCCACAGTCCTGGCCAGCAAATCCCTCACTTCAAAACCCAACAAGATCCAATTCAGAAGGAAAGTAACAGGCCAATCTCATGAACACAGATATAAAAACTCCTAAACTAAATATTAGCAATCTGAATCCAACAATGTCCAAAAAGAATAAAACAACTTTACTATGTTGAATTTTTTCAAGATATTCAAGGTTGATTTAACATTCAAAAATCACCATATTAACTGAACAAATATGATCATCTCAATAAATGCAGTAAAAACACTTGATAAAATTCAAAATCTATTTATAAAAAAAAACCTCAGCAAACTAACAATAGAAACTTCCTTACTTTGATATAAGGATTATTAGCTACAAAAAACTACCTATTGCAAACATCATACTTCAGAGTAAAATACAGAATTAGGAATGAGTCAAGGATACTTGCTGTCACCACTTTTATTCAACTTTGTCCTAGAGACCTTGTTCAGTGCAACAAGGCAAGGAAAAGAAATAAAAGCTACAGGAATTGGAAAAGGAGAAATGAGACTGTTGTTATTTACACACAACACAGTTGTGTACACAAAAGTATCTTTTTAGAATCTACAGATAAAGGCTAGGCAAGGTGGCTCACGCCTATAATGCCAGCACTTCAGGAGGCCAAGGTGGGAGGATTGCTTGAGCCCAGGAGTTTGAGACCAGCCTGGGCAACATTGTAAGACTTCTGTCTCCAAAAGATTTTAGAATTAGTCAGGTGTGGTAGCATACACCTATGGTCCCAGTTAGGAGGCTGGTGTGGAAGGATCATTTGAGCCCAGATGTTTGAGGTTGCAGTGAGCCATGATCGCACCACTGCACTCCAGCCTGGGCAATTGAACGAGACCCTGTCTCTAAAAAGGAAAAAAAAAGAGAAAAAAAAAGATTAAAAAGAAAATCCACAGAGCAGGAGAATATATTTGTAATACATACAACCAACAAAGAAATCATATCCTTATTATACAAAGAATTCCCACAAATTCATAGGGAGGACAAGAACCCAACAGAAAAATGGGCAAAAGACTTGAATCAACACTTCATAGAAGAGGATAACCCAGTGGCCAATAAATATATTAAAAGACACAGGAAATAAAATGATACTAATGATACATCATAAGATGTAATGTTACATTATTACAATGATGCATCATTTATAATGATGTATCATTAAAATGAAATAATAATATTCTACACTTACTTAGAGAAGGCAAACTTTAAAAGTCCGATAATATCAGATGTTGACCAGGATGTGGAGCAGGTACAACTCTTCAGACATTTCTAGTGGGAGTGGAATTTGTATGACCACACTGGAAAATTGGCAGTACCTACTAAAATTGAACTAAGCCTCCTTATGACCTAGCAAAACATGCATTTCCGCAAAAATGCATACATATATTCACCAAAAGACATCCATAAATGCTCATAGCATTATTCATGATAGCCCCAAACTGTAAATAATCTTAATCTCCTTCATCAGCAAAATGAAGAATACATTGTGATACACTCATCCAGTGCAACACTATCCAGTAGTAACAGGAATGAATCTCATAAAATATTAAATAAAAGCCATATGCACAATATTACATACTACAGCATAGACTTTATGAAGTTCAAGCAGACAAAACTAATTCATGATATTATAACTTAATCTACAAGGATGAAGGATACTGACTCAAGTGAGCATAAATGGGTTTTGGGGGTGCTGGTCATGTTCTACTTTGTAATTTGACTGCTGGCTATATGTATGTTTTCATTTTCTGATGATTCAGCAAGCTTTACACTTTGTGTGTGATACTTCTAATAAAAAAAATTATTTTAAAAAACAATTCTATCTTAACCTAGATAGCAGCATCAGTTGCCTATTAAGGACAGTCTGAACCTGACCAGTCTGAAGGTAGAACTTTGCTGTCAGCCTATAGGATAACGCCTGTGCTTCTGTTCATGGATAAGGTGCGTACAGCCACGTCCTCCAAACGTGGCATAAGATAGAGTTAAAAAAAAAAAAAAAAAGGAAACAAAGGAGATGCAAATTATGTCCCGGTTTCCTCTAGACACTATCTGTAACAAAAAAAACCAAAAAGTATGTGATAACTACTAATATTCGTCATACAGTTTAGAAATTCATGTATTTTGAATACCAAATCTACACAACTAAAGAAATTATTGTCTACCAAAGTGAGGCAAGACAGGTGTCATGTATACAGTTTAAAAGTTTTCATGTTATGTTTGGGTATTATTATGGGATAGTATTGCACCTTGATTAATCTCTGAGTCAACACTAATTTATCATTGGTTTACCTTTAAAAAAAAAAAAAATTCTTACTACCAGGAGATATGAGACGAAGAACAAAACATTACAGGGTGGTTGCTGGGTGCAGTAATCAAGCTTGTAATCCCAGCACTTTGGGAGGCCGAGACAGGCAGATCACTGGAGGTCAGGAATTTGAGACCAGCCTGGCCAACATGGTAAAACCCAATCTCTACTAAAAATATAAAAATTAGCTGGGCATGGTGGCGCACACCTGTAATCCCAGCTACTCAGAGGCTGAGGCAGGATAATCACTCGAACCCAGGAGGTGGAGGTTGCAGTGAGCTGAGATCGCGCCATTGCACTCCAGCCTGGGAGATAAGAGCGAGACTGCATCTCAAAAAAAAAAAAAAAAAGGGCCGGGCGCAGTGGCTCACGCCTGTAATCCCATCACTTTGGGAGGTGGAGGCAGGCAGATCACGAGGTTAAGAGATCAAGACCATCCTGGCCAACATGGTGAAACTCTGTCTCTACTAAAAATACAAAAAATTAGCTGGGTGTGGTGGTGCGTGCCTGTAGTCCCAGCTACCTGAGAGGCTGTGGCAGGAGAATCACTTGAACGCAGGAGGGGAGGCTGAGGCAAGAGAATTGCTTGAATGCAGGAGGTGGAGGTTGCAGTGCGCCAAGATCACGCCACTGCACTCCAGCCTTGGAGACAAAAGCGAGACTCCATCCAAAAAAAAAAAAATTACAGGTAGGCAATAAAAACATTTTTATTCATTAATAAGTTTTCACTATATGAAAGATTCGTAAAGTCTTACATTTGCGTAATTACGTCTTTTATGCATTCTCTCTAGCTCTACATCCAGTAACAGCAACTATTTATATAGCATCACATGAAAAAAGATACATAAACTGATTAATTCTTTTTTTTTTTTTTTATACTTTAAGTTCTAGGGTACATGTGCATGACGTTTATATCATGTATAACTCCCCAATGCAATCCCTCCCTCCTCCCCCCTCCCCTAAACTGATTAATTCTTATTCTTGCTGAGATTGATAAGCATTTCATTAACAAGATTGTGCCTATGTTTTCCGGTGCTTAAATGAAGACCTGTTAAAATGTAAGATAATCCTTGCAAGTCATCCACTAGACACACAAATTATGGCTACATTTTTATTTTACTTTTTAAATTCTGAAAACCAAAGAGTTCGTGCAGAATTGAGAAGTGGGGATTTCCAGCATGAGGTGCACACTATCCATGTAGAAGAGTTTTCATATCAATCTATGATTCCTGAATAGGTATAATGTGCTCTTTTTTCCCCAGAGACAAATAAGAAAGTTCATTGTCAGCTGAATGGAAATGGAAAACATTTAGCTTTAATAAATATTAAAGCAGCTATTGTTTAAAACGTATTTTTACATTTGTTACACATAACGAAAATTTAATTGAATATGTGCTTATAACTCTGTGTGTGTGTGTGTGTGTGTGTGTGGTGTGTGTGTGTGTGTGTGTTGAGACACAGTCTCGTTCTGTTGCCCAGGCTGGAGTGCAGTGGCACAATCTCGGCTCACTGCAACCTCCGACTCCTGGGTGCAAGCAATTTTTGTGCCCCAGTCTTCTGAGTAGCTGCGATTACAGGCATGCACTACCACGTCTGGTTAATTTTTGTATTTTTAGTAGAGACAGAGTTGCACCATATTGGCCAGGCTGGTCTCCAACTCCTGACCTCAAGTGATCCACCCACCTTGGCCTCCCAAGTGCGGGGGTCACAGGCGTGGGCCACTATACCTGGCCAAATGTTGTTTTTTAAAATCACAAACAACATTGAAACTAGTTTTTGCAAATGAGAACAATCACCTTAGCTAGAATGTGTTTATTCTTCAGTGAATATAGAAAAACAGTATTTGAGATCAATTACTTCCATGTTTCTCATAATAATGCTCTATGTATAGGAAAGATAACATCCTCAAGCCTATTTTATTGGATTTTATTATCATATTGTATTATACATTAATATTTACAAAATATTTGAATTATTTGAGCGATAGTTCTGTAGAGATATCTTTAAGAGTAATTTAATTTTAAAAAGTTTTAAATTCTTAGTAGATTTAATGTGTTACCATAGGCGTTCTGCTGTTCAAAAGCGCTTCCAAAATCAGCACACACACCTCTGGGGCTTTCCAAGCAGAAGTTTTAAGTCCCCTACTCTTCTTAGAAAATAGAAGGGGGTAATGTTGGAAGCGTGCCAGGAGTAAGGCTTGGTATTTTTCATGAAGTGCCACAGTGAAAGTACCTTCTCCCACAAGTCAGTTCCTTTTAGCAAAATCGTAATCTCATCTAGCTTTCCTGACCATGCTTTTTCCAGAAAACCTGTCTCCTCATTGAAGATGGCGACATGCTGGATAATTCAGTATTATTTTGTCTGTGTTTGTGACCATTCCTGTACTTACCTCATTTAGAGTTTTAACATCTATTTACCAAGTTTACACAACTGCCAGTTAAAAATGCAAAAGTGCATTTTCCTCAGTGTAAATAGTTTAGAAACATCAAAATTAAAAGTGTGAGTTTCTCCTTTTCCTTCTGCCACTCACCTGATGTTAAAAATGAGGTGCTTAGTGAGGCAAGACTCCCACTCCTGAGTCAGAGAACCAGGATTGGAATCACAGCTCTGCCACTTATTGGCAAGTGACTCCAGGTAAGTTTTTATTTTCACTGTGCTTCAGGATCCTCATTTGTAAAATGGGAGTAATAATAGTATACTTCACATGCCTGTTGTGAGGATTAAGTAGATTTTTAAGTGTGAATATGCTCTTAGTGTTCCCTATTATCCTTTCTAGAAACTTTCTTTGCTTATATAGATAAAATCATGTTTACGGTTCTTTACATACATGGGATGATATTGCTCTGTAACTTACTTCTTTTACTTAATAATCATGAACATCTTTCCAAAACTACATAATATTCTTAAGTAGCTGCATTATATTCAAAACTATGATGGGCAATGATACTTTCCACCATTTGTATATTAACAGATATTCACATTTTTTTCTTTTTCTTTTTGTAGTTTTACAAAAATGCTATACTAAACATCCTTTTGTCTCTTTCTTTATGTATTGATACGTTTGATTCCCAGATACAGAATTGCTTCATCAAATGATATTTGCCATTTTTAATTTTTAAAATCAACACTGCCAGATCACTTTCTGAAAAGCACAAAAGCAACTGAGCAGTGCACCAGTTAGGCTGTACAGTAGGGAATTTAAAAGTCAGCCAAGTAGTATGACTACAATAGCACAAAGGGAGGGAGGGAGAAAGTGGCAGAATTTTATCTGAAGGTAGACTGTGATAAATTATAGATGTGCATTGTAAAGCCAGAGCTGCCACCAAAATAATAAAACAAGGATGCATATAAAATAAACTAACATGAAGAGAAAACAGAATCCTAAAAATGCTCAAACCGAAAGAAAGTAGGAAAAGAGGGGAAAAAAGGAACAAATAGAAAAATGGATAAAAAAATAGAAAAATAGCACAATGGTAGACTTAAACTTCACCATGTCTATAATTGCATTAAATGTGAACAATCTAAACACTCCAGTCAAAAGGCAGAGATTGTCAAAATGGGTAAAAGGGGAAAAAAACCAATTGTATGCTGTCACTTTAAATGATATAGATAAATTAAAAGTAAAAAGATAGAAAGAGATATATCATATAAATGCTATTCATAAGAAAGGTGAAATGGCTATATAATTAATATAAAAATGGACATGAGAATTTGATTTTTACCACCAATCAAGGAAGACACATAACAATGATAAAAGTCTCAATTCATCAGGAAGACATAATAATTCTAAATGTTTATACCTCTAAGTAGAGCTTTAAGAATATGAAAAAACTGACAGAAATAAAAGGAAAAATAGACAAATCCAGTTATTGTTGGAAATTCCACACTTTTTCTCAGAACAAGTAACAGAAAATCAGTACAGGTATTTCAACCTATTTGACCTAATTGACACTCAGAAAATTATTTACTGACAACAGCAAAATACGTAGCTTTTTCAAGTGCACATGGAATTTTGACCAAGATATACCATGTGCTGGGCTAAAAGTAAGGCAAGTGAATAGTTCTGGCAATCCAGGAATTCAAAAAAGGTTATATTCTATTGGCATGGGACAAGTATCTTCATAGAAACAGTTACCTTATGATACAGTTTGGCTCTGTCCCCACCCCAAATCTCATCTTGAATTCCCATGCGTTGTGGGAGGGACCTGGTGGGAGGTAATTGAATCATGGTTGCAGGTCTTTTCCCGTGCTGTTCTTGTGAAATGAGTAAGTCTCATGAGATCTGATGGTTTTAAAAACCGGAGTTTCCTTGCACAAGCTCTCTCTTTGCCTGCTGCTATCCATGTTAGATATGACTTGCTCACCATGATTGTGAGGCCTCCCCAGCCACGTGGAACTGTAAGTCCATTAAACCTCTTTCTTTGGTAAATTGCCCAGTCTTGGGTATGTCTTTATCAGCAGCATGAAAACAGACTAATACATGATACAAAGGAGGGATTATACGTATGGATCCAACATCAACCTAGAATGTGAGGAAAGACACAATCCTAAGCAAGTAATGACAGACAAAAACAATAGGATGCTATGGAGATGGAGCAGGAACCCATCTTAGGAGCCTGTGGAGCACCCCTAAGCATGGAAATAAAGGAAAATCTTGAGTTCCTTCAAGGGAAATTCCAGGTACCTAGCTAGCTCTAAGAAGTAAATAAGCAACTTGATAAGAAGGTAATTGTAGCTTAAAACAATAACCAAGGAAGTTAGATTCCCTATAGAAACTAAAGATAACATGTTAGCATATGCCCCTGAGTTGTTTCTGAGAAACCCAGACCCCCACCAAAACAGATCCACCGGCATGCAGACCTCAGACAAGGGGGAAATGAGGACTGAACCGACCACCATTCTTTCTTCAAAATTTTTTCCTGAAGGGCCAGGAGGAAGTCACACCCAGGAGCCAGAGCTAACATTCTTTTTTGCTGACCCCTAATATTGAACAAAGCTTCTCTTCCTTCACTGATGGCAAGTCAGAAAATCTTTGAATGTATAACCTATAAGCACCCTCACTTTAAAGATTTTCAAGATATCCCAGCTTGTTAGACCAAACCAGTGTGCAACCTCCGTGTATTATGATTTTCCCTGTAACTTCCGCTTTCTTGAAATTAACCCTGCGTTTAAAAATCCTTACTTGCAAGACAACCGAAGATCAGGATTTAAGCAAGAGCTGCCCCGTTCTCCTTGCTTGGCGCTCTGCCGATTAAGCGCCCTCTTTTCTCTCACTGCAAACCTTGGTGCGGATGGCTTGGCCTTACTGCACCAGAAGAACGGACCTCAGTATTTAGGTAACACTGTGCGCCAGACATCTGGCCAGTCTATATCCGAAAGGGCCCCTGTGTTGATGGGGGCTGGGGGACACCTAAAGGCTGGTGGAGCTTGGTGCCATTCTGGAATTTGGTGGGTGCAGGGCGAGTGAGGGGCGGAGGCAGAGGATCTGGAGGAGAATAAGAGATAGTGGCTGCTGGCCCCAAAATTTTGAAGCAAAGAACAGGAGTATTTTACGAAGCTTGGCGGATGGTGTATTGTGCTGATGCCTTAACAGCAGTCGATGAAATCTCCAGGAAGGATCCTCCTCCCGTTCATTCTCGACGGTGGCGCATCCACTTTTGGAAGGCCGGGCCTGGAAGGGTGGGCGCACGGGGTCGGAGCAGGGCCACCCCGATGCCCCCATTCCTTCCCGGGAGGCGGGGCCCACAGGCCTGGGGTGCGGCAAGGCAGGAGCCAGTGCCGTGAAAGGCAACGCAGAGCCGGTCTCCCGCCAACCTGTGGGGCAGCCCGAGCACCCGGGCCTGGGGCGGGGACCGGACCACCGAGGCACCGGGCGCGGCGAACACGTCCGGGGACCCTCTCCCACCTGGGGCCCACGTCCCACCGCGCGGCAAGGGAGCTCCGGCACCACCTGGCTGGCACGGCCCGGCCCGGCCGGAGGGGGGCGCAGGAGGGCGGCGCGGGGACAGGTGCGGGGCGGGGCACGGGGGCGGGACCACCCAGGCCCACAACAGCAACGCCCGCTGGGCCACAGAGGCCGCTAAGGCCGCGGCGCCCGCCAGCCTGCCTCGCGCCATGGCCCTGCGCGTCCGGCGGCGCCACCCGCTGTCCGCGCTGCTGCTGCTCTGCGCGCTGCTCGCCCGGCTGCAGGTAAGGAGCGCCGGCGCCTGCCCGGCCCCGCGGCCCGATGCCTCCTCGGGACCCGGGAAGGGCCGGGACCGGCGGCATCCTAGCTCCTCCGCATTCCGAGAGGAGCCGGAGTTTTGGGGAGCGGAGGCCGTGGGATGCTGGGGAGGCGCTTCCAGAGTTGGACGGCGGAGGGCGGGAAAGGGCAAGTGGAGGGAAACTGGGGCGCAGAAGGAGCAGGTTGGCGGGACCCCAACACCTGAAACGGGCTCTTCCAAAAGCCCCTTTTAGTCTCAGGCTTTGATGCTGTCGTTTTCTCCAAACACTTCTTGAGCACCTACTAAGCGCCTGCGCCGGGCGGTGCTGAGGAAGACAGCGGCGTGGGGACCGCACCTGCGGAAGATAACCGTTCCCGATACGATTCCTCCCAGGTGGCCGCCGTCCCATTTTCCACCTGAAAAAAGACCTGATTCCCTCCGTCCCTGAACTGCGGGCTTGCCTTTGCCTCCCCTGAGCCCCTCTGGGGACACCCCTGTCCGCTCGCCTGGAGTCTCCGCACGGCGGGAAGAGGCTGCGCGCGCGCTGCGGGGATGCTGGACTTGCCCCTCGCAGACCAGAGTAGCTTCCCGGTGCTCTCAGAACAGATTTCTCAGAACAGTCAGTAAGCGAATGCAGCCAGGCACCGACTTTCTGCCTCCCAGAGGAAGGCCGCAGAGGGAAGCACACCCAGCACAACAAACGCTTTAAAAATCGTTGATACGAACTTGAAAGCTCTCACAGGGAAGGGCGAGTGGTGGTTTTCTTGGTTTCGGCAGGGTCAGATTTCCCCTCTGTTAACACTAGCTTAGGCTGCTGCCGTCCCTCCGCAACCTTGCGCGGAACCCGGAGAGGCGTGGGGAGGGGCGCGTGGAGAACCGTGTTTGGGTGAGAAGAGAGGGGGAAAGCCTTGACAGAAATAATGGGGACGCAGTGAAGGCTGAAGCAAAAGATTCTAAAGAAGATTCAGTCTCGATTGTGTGGGTCTGTCAGTATGGTTGAGGGAAACGGAGGCGGAAAAATCTAAAGGATTTTTTCATTTTAAGCACTTCAGGTGTTGCTTAATTAAGTGTTCAACAGGTTAAACGGGGTGCTACCTTATTTGAACCAAAGGACCAGGGTTTCCGCGAACAGCTAGCCACCTAAGAAAAACCTGCCTGACCACGCAGTTGCAAAGTTATCTCTCACTGCTGTTGCAAAATGACATACATTCATATGTGCATAAAAGGCGTTCGGTTCTAATATGAACAACAAATGCTATCAAAATAAGTTTATTTTTCAGGGAGACCTTTCAACAAGTGCTGTTTCCCCCTCTTTCTCCCTTTAAAACCCCTTTCATTATACATGTTTAGAAATGTATCTAAACTTTTGCATTGGTCAGTTCCAATTCTAGGGGAGCGAACCTTCTAGGAACCTTATGAATTCCTTGGCTTGGCTACGAATTCAATTGACATAAGACAGATTAACAGGAGAAAAACGGTGCTTAATTACATTCATAGGCTCAGGACTCCTACAAAATAAGAGATTTGAGGAATGGTCAGATGATTGAAGCTCATTATAGCATCCATAGGGGCTTCTGCAGGTGCTGGGAAACAGGTTTTGGGAGGGTTTGGGGAGGAAGTATATGGTGAGTAAAGGACATCTTGTCAGGCACATACAAGATTCTCAGGCAATAAAAATGGTCTCTGACCAGTCCCTTGGGAGAATAGATGAGCGTCTGTGTGGGCTGGTTTCAGCCTCCGCTCTCCTCTCCTGTAATCTGAGTTAATTTTCTCTGGGTGAGAATCTTCTTTGGGTGAGAAGATTCCCACGGCAGAGTTTCGAGACATTTGAGTTCCTTTTGGAGGATCTTTGTTTGAGCAGAGTTCAGAGAAACCTCTGCCTGTGGCCACTACCATCTGCCCTCAGTTCAAAATAATCAGCACACCATAGTGGCATATTTTGGGGTGGCATTTCCTGAACTCCTTCACCATCAAGTGGCATTGGAATGCTTTTCTGCTTATTTTACTTGGTGCCCAACCTTCCCAGTAGAAATGCATTTTCTTCCAAAGATGAGACTAGATGCAGCCTTAAAATAATATTTCCTAGAGATACTGTGGTTATCTAGGAAAAAGCACTCTCTGTATTCAATGACTGCTTCGTTGGCCAGCCTATTCTATAGCTCAAAATTTAGGAATGACATTGACAGTTCATTGAGGATGTTAATGATCAAACACCAGGCAAAGCTGCAGGAACTGCTTCGTGGGGAAATTGGTTTTGCAAAATAGTTGGCAGAAATGGCTTCCAGAAAGTGCCTTATCTGCAGGGATTGTATTTAGTTTCATTTATATTATATTAAATAGGTTCAGACTTACGTGAAAGGCTACAAGTTTTGCTCTTTAAAACATTTATATGATTATATCTCTGCTTGCTTGTATTTGTGATAGAATTCATTTTCAGATAGAATAAAACTATTTGCCTACAGATAAAAACATTTTGAATTTTTGTGTAGCTACTCCTGCTGTTCATTCCAAGCAACAAAATATAGATGCACACTGTTTTCATTAAGGTTATGGATTGTACACGGTCATGTTTATCTGGGGTTATAAGATGCAAGAGCAGGTGTGTGCATATGCAAGGCAACAGACATTGGTGGTGTAAAACACTGTGCTAATGAGGAACAAGGGGAAGGAGCATGGGTCACAGTCTAGTGGAAAGCGCCAGATGGGAAAAGCTGTGATGATAAGAGGGTAGCATATGGTAAGTACAGAGGGTGGCAGAGGGAAGGAGAGAGGGAGGGAGGGAGGGAGGACCGCTGGAGGAATCCCTAAGGTCTTCGGGATGAAGAGGTTTCCCAAGTGGTCTTGGAAAGATGTGTGGGAAACCAGAGGTCAGCAAAGAAATGATTCTAGGAGGTGGGAAGAGAGCTCCCTATGTTGGGAGGATGGTGTGAGTGGTTTAGACCTAAAGGAATCTTTACAGGAGGAAAAAAAAAAAAAAAAAAAAAAAAACAAAAAAACATATATTTTTATGACCTTACAGATAGCACAAATCACCTATTTCAGGAAACCCCCACCAAACAAATTGGGCACTGAACTTTTATAGTTTTGAGATAACTCTTGGATGGCCCTTACTGAGGTGGTAAATTCAACTAATCAGAAACAGGTCACAGGGCCCTAGAGCGCCCATGGGGAGACCCCTCCGAAGAAATCCCCCAGGGTGCGGCTCTGGGTCGTAGGGTGGGTGGGTGCTCTGTACCACCGTTCCTCCTGCTCCCCATCCCATCTGAGAGGGGAGACATGGATATAAGCAGTAATGCCTTGTTTGGAGAGCATAGACACAGATCTGTGGGCTTGCAGTTCATTTTGCTGATAAATATTTCAATTGCCTCCCCTGTTATTTCCTTTCTACCACTTCCCCCTAAAATGGCAAACCTGTAATAAGAACATACTCTGTGTGTTGATAAGGAAATAGCTTGCTTTTTCAGTTATCTACCAGAACTTCTTACACCAGGAAAACTGAAACAATAAAAATGTGCCTTTGGAAGTCAATAAATCAGTGTTTTATGAGGACATGAAAAGGGGAGTTCCAAACCAGGGCCTCCTCTGCAAAGAGTGTTGTTTTAAGAAGGGGTAGTATGGACTCCATCTGCCATGTCAGTATTAAAATTTCCCCCATTGTATTTTCCTATTTTTGAAGTTCATGGAAAAAAAAAAAAAGTGTTTTTCCCACATGCTGCATCCAGTGGTCTCTAGGAATGTTGTCTAGGCCATTTTTTGGTTTGTTTTTTGGTTTTTTGGCTGATGTGAGTCTGCAGCCCATCCTGATGGTGCACAGCTGTCCAGGTGGTTCGCTCCCTGGGGCATGTGCCCCCTGGCCAGGTGGCGCACGGCCTGTCTGCTGTCTCCTCACAGCGTCCTGGCCTTCGTCCACAGGGAAGCACACCTGCCTCTGAGCGCATGAGCTGCTGACTCCAACTAAGTGCACCCAGGACTGGCGTGGGTAGGGTTCTGCTCAGCAGGTGACTTTTCCTCTGAGCACACTTTCATTCTCTACCCAGGTTGTGGGAAGGCCTTTCTGTGTATTTCCCTCTAGTTGCAGTGTGTGGGCTTCCTATGGTGTCCACTGTTGGAAACACAGTTTACGTTCAGCTCACCCTTTCTGCACCAAAACACTGAGCATGAAAGAACCAAGAATGAACCGTGGGTTTCAGCAAAATGGCCTTGATCCCTCTGAAGTTCTTAGTGAACTTTTGAGGTTTAAAACTGAGTGGGCGTGGAGCAAGATTACGCACAGCCCCATATCTCTGTCCTGATTCTGAAAGACGCTCTATTTCCTGCCAGCGAGACTGACCTGGCAGCACTCCCCGGGCAGGCTGCCTGTCTGCCTCAGTCACCAGAAGCTCCTTGTCAGAGGGCTGACTGGTGCTGCTGTTCTCACTGCGTCGCATTCCAGTCACAGTGTGCTCTCACACCAAGAAGCCCAAAGCAGCCCCAGGCAGCAGTGGGAAGTACATTCTTTAGGGCCGTGTGATGATAACTTTATATGTGTATTCATTTTGTGAGCCACCCTTGACTTGCAGCCTTTGAGTGCTTTGGGTCACCGCATGCAGGCCACAGCATTCAATAATGAGGAAATAAACCTGAATTTGTGTTCAACGCGTTCAGTGACTGCAACACATGGAGTGCCCACAACCGTAGCACACTATGCAATGGGCTAAGCAAACGAGACCGAGGGCCGCAGCTCCTGTCTTCAGGAGATTTGCAGTCCAGGCGTGTGCAGACCACTAACAGACAGCGGGATCTGGTGTTCTGGGGAGGGTTTTCAACTTGTGGGTACACAGGACAAGGAGGGCCTTCACCTGCAAGTGTCAGAGAGGACTACCCATCCTTCCTGCGTGGTCACATGTGTCTAAAGCACTGCAGACAGCATCAGAGAGCGGCACTTAGGCTGGGGCTTCCAGAATGACTGTGCTTTGTCTGGCAGGGAGAACAGCAGGGACTCGTATCAGAGTGGAGTGTTTGCAGGGAACTGAAGGAAGGACAGGACTTCTGGACTCAGGGGTGTGAGGAGAGAGGAAGGCAAAAGCCAGCACTCAAAGCCTTTAGGTACAAGTAAATAGTTCAGATTTAATCTTGAGCTGTGAGCCGGAGAGGACCATGACCAGTTTTGTGTGTTAGGGGAAGAGTGTCTGGGTGGGCCCGGGGGGGCCAGTAAGGAGCCCACTGCCTTGGTTTGGGAAAGGGCCTGAATCAGGTCAGGGCAGTGGCGAGAGAAAGAGAAGCTGATCCAGGGGTGATTTCAGAGCCAATGGGGCTGTGCAGGGGCCGAAGGCACAGGGGCAAAGGATGGATGTGGCTGGTTATTAGAAAAAAAAGACATGGCAGGCTGGTCTGAGTGCAGTGGTGTTTACAATTGATCACAACCAGTTAACAGATTTCTTTGCTCCTCATCCACTCCCACTGCTTCACTTAACTAGTAAAAAAATAAAATAAGGCCAGGTGTGATAGCTCACGCCTGCAATCCCAGCACTTTGGGAGGCCAAGGTGGCGGATCATGAGGTCAGGAGTTTGAGACCAGCATGGTGAAACCCTGTCTCTACTAAAAATAAAAATATTAGCCCGGCACACCTGTAATCCCAGCTGCTCAGGAGGCTGAGGCAGGAGAATCACTTGTACCCGGGAGGCAGAGGTTACAGTGAGCCGAGATGGCGCCACTGCACGCCAGCCTGGGTGACAGAGCGAGACTTCATCTCAAAATAAATAAACAAACAAACAAACAATAAAAAAGACATGGCAGATGTCAGGACAAAATAGCTGGCTGTTTGGATATTTTTCACTTTGTTAAGGAAATTGCTGTCTTAGTCCAAATCGAAATGTTGTTCTGGTTCAAGTGTTCAAGTGAAGAAGTGGTGCTGTTTTTCCCAAACCAAAAAGAAGGATTATGTTTAGGCTCTTGAATCCCACCTTTTTTGGGTTCTCTTATTGGGAGGCAGAGACAAAGTTCCTCAGACCCTGTAGAGGCAAACATGCTGAAAGCCCCGTGGCATTGCGCACTCCAGGAAACTTGCAGGCTCTGGAATCTAGACAGCCATTTCCAGACCTAGAGATGTCTTAGAATGAGAAGTTCAGCGTAGAGACAGAGCTCTTAACACACACTGAAGAGAGATAAACAGCCAGGGATCCCCAGAGAGTCACATCAGAGCAAAGGCAGGTGCGACCTGACCTGTGGTCTTCCCACATTGGCCTCAAATATGTCACCTAACCCCAAAAGAAGCAGTGTTTATGTTGGACCCATAGCTGCGCAAAAACTGCTTGCATGATACACATTTTCCTGGCCCACTGCCGCTGCCTAAGATGAGTGTTTCCCTTCCTCTGTGTCCAGTGCCTCTTAGACTTCCCCACACCCCAAAAAAAATCCTAACCCAGCAGGTGACACAGAGGCCCTGTCTGGCACCAGCAGAGGGACAGAGCTGCCAGATTTCCAAGTGTCAGGAAGACCTGACTGCAAAAACCACCCTTTTAGTTCATCAAAGTAATAATAACTTACTGCATTTCCTGTTAAGAGTGTTGAGAGTACAAGAGCCACTTCCTCAAGCTATCAGAAATTTGAAGACTTTCCATGAAAAATGAGGAAGAAAAACTCTGTTTAGCTCTTAGTGAATGTGACGGCTAAGCTGGGCAATGGGGAAAGGTTGTGCGGCATTGCCAGAAATCCTACTAGCACCACCGTGTTGGCTGGTTTGGGGTTCGCATCACATCCCACAGATGGGAAATGAACCACCTCCCTAAAGTACTGACTTTTTAAAAATATGTATTGCTTACCTAATGTAGTTAGCACCTAACTTAATAGTGTATCACCTATTTGCCAGTACAAACAGCTGGCAAATTCATAGCCAGTAAAAGAGACTTTTAAAGGCCCCATCTTCTCTCAACTTCATAGTCAGATATACAAGCAGGATCACATCTAACACTTTCATAGTAACTGAGAATCGATTCCATTTTTAAAGCTTAGTAGGGATTATTCACTTCCCCCCTTGCTAACCCGTTTCCTTGCTGAATAATCCCTAATGTCAGGAACCTCCCCCTAACAGACCTAAATCTCACATGTCACAATTTGACCCCATTTCCTCAAATTTGTTCTTTAATGGGGTAAAGACCAGTTGGTCAATGTCTTCTTTATTTTAATATTTCTATTGTTGAAGATTGTTAGCCCACAACTTCCCCTTCCCCAGCGTTATTCATTCCAGTTCCTTTAACCTCTTCGTAAGCTTTTTTTTTTTTTCTTTTCAATTCAACGATACTGTTTTGGATTTACTGGCAAAGCCAACAACCCCAAACCAAACAAAAACCCACCAGGTATTTTGGGAACATCAGACTTAGGACGTTGCTGCCTCTGACCTCAGAGAGCCTGAGATCTGAAGGGGAAGGTCGGATGTCCCATGTCCCATTGTTCGTTCCCACGTAGCCCCACAGGAGGAACATGTGAGATGCCTCTAGAACACAGGCGTGGGAAGGATGAGTTCCAAGTGGAGAATCAGGCAGGGGGTGTTCGATCTGGTCCTGGAAGGATGGGTGTGATTCTGAGAGGAAAGAGAGCTGGAGGGAGAAGGGCAGAGGTGGTGACAGGCATGAGAAAATCATGCCCCGCCCCGATGTATGGAGCCCAGGGCCGATGACAGGGACCAGGGAAAGATAAAGCCAGCTGGGAAAGTCATGGGGGTCTGGGTCACAAAGGACTTGCGAATAGACCTCCAGAACTGGGCCTCTGCCCTGAAGCCAGGAGTTCTCCAACTGTAGTGTCTGGGCCCAGCATCAGTCTCACCTGGGAACTTGTTAGAAATGCACATTCTTACGCCCCTCACCTACCGAATCAGAAACTCTGGGGGTGGAGGCCAGCAGTGTGTGGCTTCACAGCCTCTTAGCTGATTCTGACACATGCTCAAGTTTGAGAACAGCTGCTAGAGACCCCGGGATTCCATGAAAAGGTTTGCACTCAGCTCTGACAATATTAGAAGATTAATGTATTACAAGTACCAGCCATTTGTTGAACCCCTCCTGTGTGCCAGGCATGTGCTTCACATGGATTATGTCTCATGCTTATTCCACCTTGCTAGTAAGTTGAGAAAACTGAGGCACAGAGAAGCTGATTAACTTGCCTGAGTTTGCACAGCTAGTGAGTGGCACAGCTGGAGCTCCTATCAGGCAGTGCTCCAGTGACTGGTCTTAACCCCTCAGGTAAACTGCTTGTATAATCAACTCTATGATGGGGTAGAGAGTAGAGAAAGGAACCTCCCAGAATGCTGGGACAGAAAGCTTTTTGGTATTTGGGGAGACCCTTGCAAATGCGTGCCCGGTCTGCATTTGTGGAGGTCTGTCTTGTCTGCTCAAGTATGTACTCACTGAGGGCTTTCTAGAACTATTTCTTTTCTTTTCTTTCTTTCTTTCTTTCTTTCTTTCTTTCTTTTTCTTTCTTTCTTTCTTTCTTTCTTTCTTTCTTTCTTTCTTTTTTTAGAAGGAGTCTTGCTCTGTTGCCCAGGCTGGAATGCAGTAGTGCCATCTTGGCTCATTGCAACCTCCACCTCCCATGTTCAAGCAATTCTCCCTGCCTCAGCCTCCTGAGTAGCTGGGATTACAGGTGCCCATCACCACACCAGGCTAATTTTTGTATTTTTAGTAGAGGCGAGTTTTTGACATGTTGGCCAGGCTAGTCACGAACCCCTGACCTCAGGTGATCCACCCACCTCGGCCTCCCACATTGCTGGGATTACAGGCATGAGCTACCGCGCCTGGCCTCTAGAACTATTCTTAAGCAGAAATGGCAATGCTGTGTCTTTAAGGCTAATCCAGATAAAAGACAGGCACTCCGGGCACCCTTGGCACAGTGTCCATGTGCCAGTTGATCCCTGACTCAGGAGGAAAAGAAGTGTATGTCTTGAATCACCACCACTTCCTGAAGCCAAGGCAGCACTGCCCCACACCCCAGAGGTAGACTATACTGTACCACTGTGCTGTAGCCCTGGGTGCACTGGCTCAGAGGGTCGCATCTCTCCATGCGTGTTCATCCCACTCTTGCCACCTGCCAGGCTCCGTGTAGGGTGGGAGGAGGGAGAAGGCTGGCCTCGGAGCCCCAGGGCAGCAGACAGTGGTAGGTTAAACCTTTACCCTCATAAGCTTTTGGAAGTAGGTAGATATTTTTAAAGGTCCTTTATGTCTTTGTCTTACTATAATTATAGCTAATCTGGGGACTCTTCCCTTGGTGAGAATAACCTGGGCTCCTCTTTTGACATATCTCTACTGTGGAACAAATCAAAATCATTTTCTATTACTAACATTTTTTAATCCCTTAAAAGCCACTTTCTAAGTAGTAAGAGAAAAGCTCAAATAAGAAAAAGGGTCGGAACACACATGGCCTCTGGGTCACGGTCAATCTCAAGCTTTTACTTGGAGTGAGATCAGGAGACACCAGTGGGGTTTAGGAGGAGAATGACAACATGGTGTTACTAATGCACGATGGCCAGAAATCTAGCAGCAGACCCCAAAACCTATGACGATGGACTGTGAGATCGAGGGGGCAGTTAAATTCAGTGAAAACACAGCTGGAACCTCTGTCTTAAGCCTTAACCTATTAATTTCTGTGGGTCACAAGGTTTAAAAGTGAAAAATTGCCCCTTTCTAATAGGCTGCAGTTTCTATGCTCCAGTTGTGTCCATTTGGGGGTCCCTGTGACCAGACCACTGGAGTCGGATTTTTTTTTTTCTTTTTCTTTTTCTTTTTTTTTTGTCACCCAGGCTAGAGCACAGTGGCGCGATCTCAGCTCACTGCAGCCTCGCTTCTTGGGTTCAAGCAATTCTCCTGCCTCAGCCTCCGAAGTAGCTGGGATTAGAGGCGCCTACCACCACATTTGGCTAAATTTTTTTGTGTATTTTTAGTACAGACAGGGTTTTACCATATTGGCCAGTCAGGTCTCGAACTCCTAACCTCAGGTGATCCACCTGCCTTGGCCTCCCAAAGTGCTGGGATTACAGGTGTGAGCCACCTCGCCTGTTCTGGGGTCCGATTTCCATGTAAAATTGCAAATGACCAAAGCATCAGAAGGCATAACCAATCATCTTACCTGTGTGGGGCAGTCCTTATAGGTAAGGGGACTCAAGATGGTGGGTACCCGCTCCTCTGCACCCAAGGGGTGAGGTCACACAGAAGAGGCCTCGTGGGAGGCTCTCCATTTTCTGGCATAAGTGATGGGCACAAAGAGGCTGAAGCAGCTGTGTCTCCTGTTAGGCAGCCCCGTGTTCAGTCCATATTAGAAAAGAGAGTTCCAGCCCAGAAAGATTGCTAACCTTGATTTTGCGACCCCCTTCCCCCAGGGTATCTCGGATTTTGTCCCAAATTAGTGGAGTCTTTCCAAGTGCATGCTTGAGAGTGTGAATTTGATTTAGTGCTAGAAGGAAATTGTTACAGTCTTCTGTAAAGAGAAGTTTTGAGGTTACAGTGGTCTTTTGGGAAAATTTATTCATTAATTTATCAAGTATTTAAATATTTGCTACATGCCTAGCACTGTTCCAATCTCCTTATCACCAGCCATCTCAGCAAGTTGATTAATCTCTCTTGGGAGGATGCAGGAAGAGAAGGGAAGTCAGGTTTCCAAGCACAGTGCCTGGCACCTAGTCGATATTTCACTAGGGCCAGTTCTTCCTGTGCCCCATTCATCGATAGATAAATAGATAAAAGGTATCCAGGGATGGAAGAGGCGGTTCTCAGTGTCTATTGTATAGTCAGATATGACTGTGCAGTGTTTGCCAATAGGAAAAAGTCCTGGCTTTTGGTTTTCAATAAAATCTCTAGCCTTGCTCCTCAGAGACCAGCACTGACATTGCCTGAGAGCTTGTTAGGAATACAGTCTTAGGCTCTGTTCCAGACCCAGTGAATCAGAACCTGCATTTTAATACAATTTTCAGGTTATTCTGTGCACATTGGAGAAGCACTGGATTTCACCCTGAAGGCTGGGCAGTGAAGGAAGGGAGGGCGGCAGGTAAGGGGAATACTTCCTCCTTCAGTTACTTTGGGGAGTCCTGGCCTGAGGAGTTCGTGCACCCCCAGCATGGAGGCAGAGCCTAGAGGGACATGGTGTTCAGCCGGCTGCACTCTCAGAAGTGACCACAGGGCTTGTTGGCTTCTACTACAGAAGAGAAAGCAGTTCTTATCAGAAATGAATACAAAGTTTAAAAAAAAAAACAAAAACCAAGAATGACAGTTTAAAAAGGCTTTCACACTGGGAGAATAAAGATGCATTCACTAGAGCCTGTGGAAATGGGGGTGCATGGGAACAGAAGGACAAGTCAAAGCCATCCTAATTACTGTACTGAGGAAACAACCGGCCTTGCCTTCGGATTCCGGGTAGCCCAGGGCTGTAGACTCTTCACTCTTATCTCTCTGGAAGACAAAGAAACTTGCAGTTAAAGTTTTGAAATGCAAGCTTGTTTCTTCATTTTTCCCTTGGGCCGTATGTTTTCTTTTCAGGGAGCAGAGATAATAAATGCATTGTGAGGGGAGTAAGGCAGAGGGCTGAGTAAAAATCAACAGACTTTGATGGGCGCCTGAGTCAGTGCTGTGCGCTTTGTTTCCTTTAAGAAGCATATCTGGAATCAAGGTGGTCGGAGGGCGGGGGGTGGGGGGATGCTGATGGGTCCAATAACAAGCAACTTTCAAGATGGTATATAAAGTCAATTGTGCAAAGCTTGCTAAATCAGAATGGTGAATATATCAGGACTTCTAATCACAGTTACCCTGTATTTTTAAGCCTTTTTTGTTTTTTAATCAAACCTGACCTAAGTTAGATTTTTTTTTTTCTGCACATAAAATATATTCCAAAAAAAGAACCTGTGACAAAATGGTTAAGATGGCAAATTTTTATGTTATGTGTATTTTATCACAGTTAATAATATGTTTTTAAAATCTAGTGGCAAAGGTGGTAATTCCTGACTGCTAATGAAAATAGCATGAAGTGCCTAGTATTTAAACCTTTATGGAGTAATGGCAATGTCCAATATGATCAATACCACACAATCCTGACAGTATGGCTATATATAAACTCACAATGTGTATAAATTAGTAATCAGTTATGTGACCTTATACCCTACCTACCTTGCACTGTGCTTAGTCACATGGGCTATCTTGCTGTTTCTCCATCAAGCCATGCACACTCCCTCCAAGGAAGGGCCTTGGCAAACATGTCCACCTGTAATCCTTCTCCTGGCATGTGCTGTAAATTTGGCTTGTCCCCTGGCTTTAAGCAGGACTTCACTCAAATGTCATCTTCTCAAAGAGGCTTCCTATAATCATACCATCACCTTACATAGATTGTTTCCTTTTTTTCTTGACAATTGTTGCAACCAGATTTCCTTATCTGTTTACTTACAGTTGTTGTTCTCCCCTGGACTGTAAGCCAGGCCTCTCTCGGTTGAGTATCTATCCCCTGTATCCAGAGGATCTGAAATTGTCCCTGGAGCATAGTATGTGTTCACTTAATTGAGGAATAAATGAATGTATATCTAATTGGTCGACTTTTAGGTTGTGAACTCAGTCAGTGTTGTCAGCAGCTAAATCAAATCCTGTGAACAGAACGAGGCAAAATTAAATTACCCTATAAAAACAGGCAAAGGACTTGAATAGACATTTCTCCAGGGAAGATACACAGGTGGCCAATAAGCACAAGAAAAGATGCTCCACATCATTAGTCAATAGGAAAATGCAAACTAGAACCACAAAGAGATACTGCTTCACACACATCAGGATGGCTATTATTTTAAAAACCAAAAACCAAACAAAACCAGAAAATAACATGTGTTGTTGAAGAAGTGGAGAAGCTGGAACCCTCGTGCAGTGCTGGTGGGAATGTATAATGCTGCCGCCCCTGCAGGAAACAGTTGAGGGGTGGGTGCCTGGAAAAGCTAAACGTAGAATTACCATAGGATTCCCAGGTATAGACCAAAAAGAACTGAAAACAGGGACTCAGATACTTGGGTGCCAGTGTTCACTGCAGGATTATTCACTGTAGCCAAAAGGTAGAAACAACCTAAGTGTCCATCAGTGGATGAATGGATAAACAAGATGTGGTCTATACATGTGGTGGAATATTATCCAGCCATATAAAGGAATGGCGTCCTGGTACATAATACAATATGGGTGAACCTTGGAGACATTATGCTAAGCGAAATTAGCCAGACACAAAGAGAAAAATACTGTGTGGTTCCACTTATATGAGGTAAAGAGAGTGGTCAGACTCAGAGACAGACAGTAGAAAGGTGATTTCCAGGGACTTGAGGGAGGGGGAATGGAGAGTTACTAGTTAACGGTTACAGAGATTCTATTTGGGGTGATGAGAATGTTCTGGAAATAGATAGTGGCAATTGTTGCTACTTAATGCCACTGAATCATACTTTAAAATGATTAAAATGGCAAATTTTATATCTATTTTCCACAATAAAAAAGGTTAAATTGCCCCAAAGTTTTTTAAAAAGGCATTCAAAGGACAGGCATAAAAAGAGCCAAATTCAGTGTTTGGCAGTGGGAGACAGCCCTTTCTTGCCTCCCGAAATGAGCTGCATTCCTGGCCTCCTGCAGATTTTGCCATCCAGAGTTGCCACTTTGCTGTCTGCTCCTGCCTGCGCTTTTTCGTCTCCATCTCTGTTTCCTCCATGAGATCCTAGCCCAGGCTCTGTTCTTGTCTAAAACGAGTTTGCACCTTCTTGCGCTTTCTCATCCCAACAGTCTTTACAATATGTTTCATGGTGCTGCTAAAAAAAGACCCTCCCTTCCTTCTGCAACTCACTGACTAGCTGCCCTTTCCTGGAAGCCCTGAAGCAGCCCCCACCTTTTCCTTCTACTATCAGAACATACCTGCCCAGTCCCCAGGCTCTCCGCCTGCACCTGCCCGAGTCTCCCATTTGCTCTGTCCTCTCCCTCCTCTCAAATCCTTCTGTCTCTGCCCCATAACCTCACCCTCCCCAGCTTGTACACTTCCTCTTGGAAGTCCTTCCCTATCTCCGCCTGTTTCCCTGCCCATCCAAAGCCAAGGAAGACGTGGACACCAGTCGGAGTCCAGGGTTGCGTTTCTCCTTCCCCGTCCACAGTCAGGGAGGATCTTTCCAGTGCTTCAGTTCTGGCACTGCTGTGTGGGGCTCTGACTGGTCAGTTTTCCTTCCTCTCTATATGTGGCTGTGTCCCTTTACTAAAAGCAGTGAGAGGGCAGAGACGGGTCCTGCCTTCAGTCCTGCAGCAAGCCAGGACCTCATGCAGGTACGGGAGAGAGCTCAGCGAAGATGCCTTTGACGATGTGATGACAGCAGAGCTTCGTAAAGAGAATGATACTTCCCCCTGTTAAACTCTGACTACATCAAACTAGATCTTTGGGAGAATAATAGTTTTTTGAGATAAAGGTGAATGACTCAGGCAAAGGAATGACTGGCCTCGCTCTTACCCGGTGATTAAATGAACTCAGCCCCTTTTGTGGGGAGCAGTGTGTGTGTGGGGAGAGGACTGATTCGTATTTGTAATTTTCAGTGAGACCAGTAGGAGCTGACCAGCTGCGATTAGTCCCTTTAAGTTGGAGTTTTGAATACTTTTTATCACTAGATACACATTCATAAAATGCATTTTAGAATGTCCCAAATCCCTAGGCCCTGTAGTCCCAGCTACTCAGGGGGCTGGTATAGGAAGATGGCATGAGCCCAGGAGGATCACTTGAGTATGGGAAGATTGCTTGAACCCAGGATGTCAAGGCTACAGTGAGCAGTGATCACACCACTGCACTCTAACCTAGGTGATAGAATGAGAATCTGTCTCAGAAAAAAGTCCCAAATCCTTTATCAGTCGTTTTGGGTTTTTTGAAACAGGGTCTCGCTCTGTCACCCAGGCTGGAGTGCAGTGTTGCAATCACTGCTTACTGCAGCCTCAACCTCCTAGGCTCAAGCAATCCTCCTGCCTCAGCCTCCTGAATAGCTGGGACCACAGGCACACGCCACCACACCTGGATAATTTTTAAAGTTTTATAGAGACAGGGTCTCAAACTCCTGAGCTCAAGCAGTCCTCCCACTTCTGCCTCCCAAAATGCTGGGATTACAGCCATGAGCCACTGTGCCAAACTTTTCTTTTTTAAATCAATTATAATATTGTTTGTGACAGTCATAATTTCTCTATGATCTTCTCCAATGAACTAGACACGTATTTTCATATTGTACAAATCATAAAATATATGAGCCTAACTTTTGGCAGCAGAATTTTTATTTCAAGAGCTATGTGTGAAATATATTTCTTAGAAATGAATTATATTTTAATCACTCAGGGCATTTTCTGTTAAACCCTGTGATTCTCTGTATCTACCTCTGTTGTGACTTAGGCCATGTACCTGACTGATGTAACTTAGGACCTCCAAGTTTTTCATGTGTTCCATGATTGACAGGTTTCCCAGGTAGGGTGAACACACCCATGGGGTGTGCCAGGTGATCCAGCAAGGTGAACAGGGGATCCTAAAACACTGCCCCTTTATCCTCGTGGTCTCTTTATAACATACCATCTTGGTAGGTGCCTATGCAATGTTGTTCTGAAGCTTGAAATGTGAAGTTCTGGTTTATACAAAAGAAACATGCCTGGTATTTTCTCTGTGAATCTGTAAGATTGAAATTCTATCTGCCGAGCTTATTTAAAATGAGAATGTCTAGAAGGGCATTCGATCATAATTCATGTATGTCCTAGTTAACAGAAATCACAGATATAATCTGGCAGCAGCTTTATCAGCAGACGGACTGAGTAAGCTGTGTCTGCCTTCACCCAAGTGTGGCTCGCAAAACTGACTGAACCCCCAGACAGAAAGGCACTGAAATGACTCGGACCACTCATCGCCATTTCGCATTGATGCCTCAAGTTTCCAATCCCATGATAAAGGACTTCTTTTTGTGAAATCAAACATGCTTTTTTAAAGCATGCATTTTTTCCTAGTTGTCCTGCTAAAATACTCTGCTGTGCAGCTTTGGTTTGTCATAATTAGGTTAAAAGTGCACAAGGATGGTTTCTGCGGGAAGATTGTCAGGCCTTGAGAATTTGTCTCTGGGTACCCAGTTTATCTTTTCCATCATTTCCCCCCTTTCTAGTGACACCCTTTTCCTTCTCTCCCCTCAGGGAATGACTGGATGGAAGTTATGTATACTTTTACTAATTCCATTCAGCTGTGCCCATGAATACCCCTCCTCTACTGGATGCAGACCACTGCACTAGGGTGTGATACGATTCCATCTCCCTTCTCCCAGCAGCCTACTATAAAGGTTTTCAGCTTTGAATTGAGGAGGCAGAAGCTTTGTGTTTGTGCAGTATGGCCACTTGCCAGTGCCACATCATGTTTAGAAATTCTCGCGTCTGCCTCTCAGTGTTGCAGGATGGACACAGTTAATAGCGCTATTGTACAGGTGAGGAGACTCAGGGACTCAGGCTGAGAATGGCTTTTTTTTTTTTTTTTTTTTTTGGTCCTGAGATTTTTAGAAACATAGTCAGTTTTATTAAAGAAATATCAGGCATTCTTCTCTCCGGGTCAAACTGGAAGCCCAGTTTTGAGGGCTGCCTTGGGTAGAAAACTCCTGCCCTGAAGCCCACTCAGCTCTTGGGGGCTGCCTGGCCAGGCTACTTCTTACTCTTGTCACCAGTGCTCGAGGTACCTTGTCTCCTCCTCCAACCTGAGTTCTCCCGGCCCTTACCTCTGCTTTGCAGAAATTCCCATATTCAGATTGGGTGTGCTGTCTCACGCCTGTAATCCCAGCGCTTTGGGAGGTTGAAGTGGGCAAATCTCTTGAGCTACGGGGTTCAAGACCAGCCCGGGCAACATGGTGAAACCCCATGTCTACCAAAAAATACAAAAATTAGCCCGGCATGGTGGTGGGCACCTGTGGTCCCAGCTACTTGGGAGGCTGAGGTGGGAGAATCTCTTGAGCCTGGGAGGTCAAGGCTCCAGTGAGCTATGATCATGCCACTGCTCTCTAGCCTGGGTGACAGAGCAAGACTCTGTCTCAAAAAAAAAAAAAAAAAAAATCCTATATTCTGTCATATCAGACTTTCTTTTCTTTGTCATTTAACTCTTTGAATAGGAATCCGCCCCATCTGATCTCTGGGCCTCAGGTGATTCCTGCATCATTTCCACTCCTGGTTATGAATGTTTTGCTGAGAATCACCATGGTGGGACGTTTTCCTTACATTCACAGGCACAGGACTGTGCCATGATCCAGAATAGAGAGCTGGATAAAATAGAGATAAAGTTAGCTGGAGAAAGCAGCTAAAGAAGGGGCAGACCAGGAGGGACTGCCCAGAACATCTGAATTCACAGGGTCTATATTTTGACTCATTAATGGAAACACTTGTGACCGGGAGAAAAACTGAGACCTTCTCACTAGCCCGTTAGCCCAGCTGGCTGAGAAAAAAGACATTCAAAGAGACGGACAAGAACCAACAGCATATGTTTGTAGGTTACTCTGATGTATTAATATTACCTTTTGTATGTTTGTTGTTTATTTACTTCTAAAACAAAGTGCTTCAAAGAGAAATAATTCCTTAGGGTAAGACTGTCTTATTTAAAGAAGCTCTTTTAGTGTTTTGGGCACACAGGTCACTAGTAATTTATTTGTATTCTATTCTGGGTAGGATCAGTTTCAATAGTGATTTTCTTTAAGGATATTTTTTTCCGGGACAGCAGGGCTGTTAAGTGAAGTGTTATTTTCACATTTAACGTTTCTCTCTTAAGAAAAACCACATCTTTCGACTCTACTGTAACATTCAGAAATTTGATACCATCCTTACTGAAATTATAGCCAAATTCTGAAATATAGTCATGGATGATATTTTATAAAACAAAATCTATGGAAAATCCCTCATTTGTTCTTCTAGGTTACGTTCTTTTCATCTCAATTTGACAAGAGGGGCCAAGCCTCTTTCTGTATTGTTCGATGTCAACATGAATTTTCAGTGGAGCAAGAAAGTAATTTTAGTATCCATAATGACTTGCACGACAATTGGGTTAACAGCATGGAAAATAAATATTTAAGTCAACCTTCCCTGCAGGATTCTAAATACAGATCTGCTCGTCTCTGTGGCTCCACTGGCAGAAATGTTATGTTTCTTCAGCTTATGGTTTTTCAGAATTAGACTCAACATGGATTTGCATTGGGAAATAAATCCACATTGCTTTATAAAGGGATTTTTTAATTTCAAATTTATTATCTCCCTCCGCCCTCCCAAAGCCTTGCACAGACTGTGGACATGGTTATTCTAGAAGAGTCCATCAGCCGTTAAGATAAACACCAGCCTGTATGTCCTGAAACAAATGCGTAGAAGACACAAAAAGACACAAGAGAGCGAAGCAAGAGAAGTCAAATCATCTTGCTGTTTTAACTCCTTCTTTTAGACTTAGCAAGGAATTTGTAGGGGGAATTTGTATGTGCAGAGAATATTTGCTATAAACAAACTCTAATGTTCCTTATTAATTCTGGTGAGTTCTGTCAGAATATAGGTTAGTTGATATAGATTCTGTGGACCAAAGAGAATATTTGTAGCTTATTGATTAAGAACTATACTCCATCAATACACGGCTGCTTTTCTAAACAAGACTTCTAAGAAGTCAAATTATATTCCGCAAAACACAAGAGCAACCTGATCCCAGCTAGCCTCCAAGGCTGCTGTGATGTAGAATAGGCCCTCGATTAGATCACAGGTTCATTCTCCTTTCACCTCCAAAAGGATGCACCCAAAAAAATGGCTGGTAACATGGGTTATCTATGGAGAAGAGTGACTGGGAGAGAGTGGGACAGAGTTTCCTAAACAAGCTGTTGTTCGTTTTGAATTTTGTATCATGGGACTATATTCCCTATGCAATAAATAAAAATTTTGAAGTGTTTATGCTTTATTTGCTTCATGAAGACAACTGCGTTGTCTCTAAAGTTGTTTTTGACTCTATCAGTCTTAAAGGTGAACTAGAAAAATCTCAGTAAATAAAAGCCTGTACATCTCAATTCAGTCATCAAAGGCTTTTCCTTGCTGCATCTTGGGGAAAAAGAGGCAACTGTAAGTGGCTGACAAAATCACTCTATTAACTGAAGATCTGGGGCCTTATGCCCAAATTCCCCCATTCCCTAGGAGATTCCTTAAGAACACTTAAGCAGGAACATGTTTTTATCAAATGATTGCTTTACTAGGGCTGCTACCAATAATAATAGCTACCACTTTGCAACCTTGGGGAGCTTGGTCTTGGAGGATAGAGTCTGGCTGAAGTTCTGGGCAGATGGAAGGGAAAGGCAGAAGCCCAGAGGGGCCACCACCAAGAGGATCTGGAGCCATCTTCAGGCTCTTGCCAGCTGCTGGCTGGCAGGGCAGTTAGTGGTGAAATGGTAGACATCAGAACCAGAATACTGTAGGCAAAATGAGAGGTCAGACTAGGAGGGGGAGGGACACCTGTTCATTCATACACACACACAAATGACACCCAGAGGATGAACCTGACAGGCCATCCAGGAAGAGGGAGACTGCTATAAGGAAACAGATCTAGGGAAGTCTAACGGGAAACTGAGCCCAAGCATGTGGGACTCGAGATAGAGTCTGGGTGTCAGGAGTCTGGCCTGCAGCATCGAGGGACAAGTCAGTCAGTCCTCAGGTGCCTGGCAGAGCAAGACAGGCTGGAGTGAAAGAAGCACTGGATTTCCTAAGAGTTACAAGCACGGGGCTGCAGTGCACAGTGCTCACCAGGCGGTTTGTTGCTGGAACTGGGGCATGAGATTAGAGTGAGACCAGCACAGGGCACGCTTTACAGGCTGTATGGGGAGGAAAAGGGTCCACAAGTGGAGGGAAAGAACGTTGGAAGCAGAGAGCCAGAAAGGAAGAGGAAAAGGGACAATAAAGGCATGCTTTGTCTTCGGCATGAACCAACAATCTAAAGAGTTTTCCAGATTTATTTACCTGCAAACCACATTCCCTTAAATATGTGTAGTTATGCTGCCTTTTAAGGTGTATGTATATTGCCATGTTGAAGGTTTGAAGGTATACTTCGAAGTATGTCATGTAACTAGAGAACAAAGTAGGTTTCTGCTTAAGCTGGACCCTAAATGAAATTAAAAGCATAACTTTCTGCCTCACCACAGCAATTTTCCCAGCAGCAAAATTTCTGCTGCTGCTTCAAAGATCTGTAATCCCATAGCTCTGTCAAGTAGACATGTCAGTTTTGGGGTGAGGAAAATGTTCAGGAATTAGATAGCTGTGATGGTTGTTCAACCTTGCCAAGGTGCTAAAAACCACTGAACAGTAGGTATGCTTTAAAAGGTTTAATTTTATGGTCCGTGAATTATACTTCAGTTTTTTGGAGGGGGAAGAAAAGAGTCACATTCAGGTGAAAAGTCATAGTGAGGTAGAAGCTTAGGAGAGAGAAATGGATTTTGTATCTGAAAATCAATTAAAAGTTAGAACAGCTGGTAATTTGTGGAAACAGTGACTTCCTTGTTTCTTTGAAGAGGTGCAAAGCTCCTGGGTTGGAGGATAGGTGGGTTGAATGAATCACAGCCATGCTCCTAAACATGGAGTGAATTGTCTACATGTTCAGGTCAGATCTACTCAACAGGCACCAGGGCTTGGAGCCCGGGACTCAGCCTGTGACATCTCGACAGTGCCCCTAAGCAGCTACTTCAGGGATATCCCATTTACCAAATTCCCCTAAAAAGCACCTTTCTGTGTCTATAACACAAAGTATGTGCTCATTTTACTGAGTCTGTGGCTGCCCCCTTAAGGGATCAGAAGCAATTAATACCCTTTGTCATCTGAAATATAGTCCAACTTCGTATTTATCCTGTTTGCCCTTGTCATCAGCATTGCAACAATGCTCACGAATCCTTAGGCTCAGATGAATCCTTCTTTTTGACCCAGTTTGCGTGGCTGCATCAGTTTTACCACTTTGCCTCTTTCTTTGCACGTACATTACACACAGAGGGAGACAGAGAAGGGTGGCATCTGAAACAGAGAAAAGCACCTCGAAAAACACCTCAGAAGGGAGAGGTATGGTGGTTTCTTTTAAGCAATTCTTCCTCAGTCCGCTGGGCTCAGCGCAGCTTCCCTAAGACTCTGTCACCCAGTGAATACATGGGGAGCATCCGATTGTGTTATCCGGTGTCCACGGGGAGTGTTAGCAGGGCCCAGGAAGCAAGTCCAAGTACAGCCTTCCTGGCATACATCACCCCAATAACACACTGGGACCTTCTCATCGACCTCAGGCTCCTCATAAGCCCTTCGCTGGCTAGGGTGAGGTCAGAAAGGTCCGTGATGGCTGTGTGCCTCACACCCACTGGGCTTTCCTGGGTTTGGTGCTTTCTTCATAAAGCTGCCTTCTATAATGGAGCTGTTCTGAGGACACATGGCTTCTTCCAAGCCATGTTATCTCTGTGCCCTCCATCCGAGCACTTTAATGTGCAGATGAAGCCCTCCCCTGACTGCCTTTGTGACACTGGGCTCCAGCTGGACTGAAGGTCTCCTATTGCCACCCAAGAGCTGTTTCAGGCCTCATTGCCCCTGTTCGAACTGTTCATATTGTCCAGAGTCTTCCTACTTCCTCCCGCTACCTCCACCTGCCAGTTTCTGTTTCCTGGTCTGGCTGATTTCTATTTACCTTGGAAGACTGATTACTTACCACTTCCCTTAGGAAGCCTTCCTGGCCGCTTCTGCTTCCTTCCCACCACTGCTGAGGTAGGGCCCATCTGGTATTGTTTCATTCCACTCTAAGACCCTTGAGGGGAAGGTCTGTGACCCTGTATTCGAGGATGCAGCAGGGAACTTGCATGAATTTCAAGTGTGGCATGCAGATGTGGATGTCTGTTCAGCTAAGCCCAACTCTTCGGTTTCTGACATGACTGCTTCTCAACAGGAGTGTTTGTTTTTGCTCACACCAAGACTGCTGATCAGGAAAAGAGCTTTTCTGTGGCAAACTGATAAGAATCTCTGGGTGATTACAGGCACCTGGGCTGCTTTGTTTTCTTTTGTGTTACTCAGACGGGCAGATTCCGAAATTGGTATTTGTCTTAGAATCATACCCTTTTGAACCAGAAGGGAACTAGAGGCTGAGGAAGCTTAAATAGCTCCCTTAGTCCTTCAGGCAACAGGTAGTGAGGGCGGAGCCCAGAAAGCCCCTACAACACCTTACTTTCCCGGCTTTTTAAAATTCTCTGAGTGTTTAACATGTTAAAAGGTAAGTGTAATCCCAGCATTTTGGGAGGCTGAGGTGGGTGGATCACCTGAGGTCAGGAGTTCAAGGGGCCCACATGGTGAAACCCCATCTCTACTAAAAATACAAAAATTAGCTGGTGCATGGCTATAGTCCCAGCTACGTGGGAGGCTGAGGCAGGAGAATTGCCTGAACCTGGGAAGCAGAGGTTGCAGTGCGGTGAGGTTGTGCCATTGCACTCCAGCCTGGGCAATAGAGCAAGACTCTGTCTAAAACAAAAACAAAAAACAAACAAACAAAAAAAACCTGTAATCTCAACTCTCAGCTACTCAGGAGGCAAAAGTAGGAGAATCGCTTGAACCCAGGAGGTAGAAGTTGTGGTGAACTGAGATCAAGCCATTGCACTCCAGCCTGGGCAACAAGAGCAAAACTCCATCTCAAAAAAAAAAAGTAATTTGGTGATTCACTTTTTGTTTTATCTAGTTTTATCCAGAAAGAGCTGTGTGGACTCTCTGCCTGACCTCAGTGTTCTTTTCAGGTGGCTGTGCAGATCGCTCCTCCATGTACCAGTGAGAGGCATTATGAGCATCTGGGACGGTGCTGTAACAAATGTGAACCAGGTACAACTGCTTCTGAGCCACCCTGCATTGCCCCTCAAAAGTGGGTGAGGCTTTCGTTGTTATTTTTTCTTGCTGCCAGATGAAACAAGAAATTGGATAGACGCATTATGGTAGTGGCAGGTGGTAATGTCTGTCACTCTGAAGACAAAAATCTTTCTCTCAATGGAGAGAGATTTGAAAGGATTTTAAAATCCCTTTAAAAAACAAAAACAACTTTAAAAGCTGTTGCTTAATTTGGGCTGAAACACAATTTTCTAAAACACTATTTCTTAAGATGACAAGAAGTTTTTAAAAACTAATATTTTAGCACTTTATGATTCAAACTCTCAAAATGTGAAATGCAGCTCTTATTTAAAATTGTTTTCACGGAAATTTTATTTTGGAATAACCATACTGGAATTGTTGCTGCTAAAAATTGCCTAAACCCTTGTCGTACCTTTTTCCGTATACCTGTTGAGGAGCAGAAGGTGGACTGGCTAGCACCTACCCCAAGTCGCTCTGCCAGAAGTGTGGTTGAGTGTCTCTGCAGCCCCAGTGAAAGCCACAATCCACGGGGCGTGCACTCTCATCATGCTGGGGAGGGGAAGGTGGGTTGCCTCATAACAAGATATTTTGGATATTTCAGCTACAGTTATTTCTTGGATGTGCAGAACCAAGATCCAGTGATTGTCAAGTGTGTGTTGGATAGGTGGGTGGGGCACAGCGTGACACTTGGTCAAACAAAGCTAACCATGAGCCGGTAGTAAGTGGAGAAGAAGTTAACAAAAAGAAGCTAATGAGAAGTTGCCTATCCAGATGGAAGGCAGAGGGAAGAGGGGATGGGTGGTGCGGTTTCTCTTGCCTACCCCCCTTATTCCCTGAGTGGGCTCCAGGGAATCTTTCAAGTTCTGCGGCCCAGTTTAAAATCATCATTCTATTCCTTTTTTTTTTTTTTTTTTCCTTTTTCTTTTTGAGACGATGTCTTGCTCTGTTGCCCAGGCTGGAGTGCAGTGGCATGATTTCAGCTCACTGCAACCTCCGTCTCCCAGAGGTTGAGGCAGCAGCAATTCTCCTGCCTCAGCCACCCAAGTAGCTGGGACTACAGTCACCTGCCACCATGCCCAGCTGATTTTTGTATTTTCAGTAGAGACGAGGTTTCACCATGTTGGCCAGGCTAGTCTCAAATTTCTGGTCTCAGGTGATCCGCCTCCCAAAGTGCTGGGATTACAGGTGTGAGCCACCGTGCCTGGCCCACCATTCTGTTTCTTAGCAGACTTTTTGGGTGCAGAGGGTGGTTGGCTTTTTACTTAAGAAGAATTAAGGCCGGGCGCGGTGGCTGAAGCCTGTAATCCCAGCACTTTGGGAGGCCGAGACGGGCGGATCACGAGGTCAGGAGATCGAGACCATCCTGGCTAACACGGTGAAACCCCGTCTCTACTAAAAATACAAAAAAAAACTAGCCGGGCGAGGTGGCGGGCGCCTGTAGTCCCAGCTACTCGGGAGGCTGAGGCAGGAGAATGGCGTAAATCCGGGAGGCGGAGCTTGCAGTGAGCTGAGATCCGGCCACTGCACTCCAGTCCAGGCGACAGAGCGAGACTCTGCCTCAAAAAAAAAAAAAAAAAAAAGAAGAAGAATTAAGAGACTGCTGTGACCACAGGCTCAGCAGACCCAGGTGGGGTTATTCCAGCCAGCTGAGTGGCCCGAGGAGCCCAGGGTGCTGCAGTCACTGTGCACTGTGGCCTTTTCTCCTGTGTCATGTCATCTTTGAGGGGTGTCCTGGGATCATGGGCACCAATGATTACTGGTCCCATAGATGGGTGCGATTTTTGTTGCTGTTTTGCTTTGTGTTGCTGTTATGGTTTAGTTTTTTGATGGTTGTATTTTTCCCCTTCATTTTTTAAAGGAAAGTACCTGTCTTCTCAATGCACTACTACCTCTGACAGTGTATGTCTGCCCTGTGGCCCGGATGAATACTTGGATACCTGGAATGAAGAAGATAAATGCTTGCTGCATAAAGTTTGTGATACAGGTGAGCCTATTGTGTCAGTGTGAAGTGTAGAAACCTCAGACCTCTTTTTCTATAGAAACATTTTTAGAGGCAACCGATAATGTTTCATTTCAGGAACATGGAAGGAAGTTGTGACTACAGATCCCAAGAAAGATGCGTTTTAAATCCCCAAGGCCTGTGTTAAAATTCTTCATTTAGAACATTTGTTCTGGAATATATTTATGTTGCCATTTAATCATGGGACACATCGTAGACTTGACATAATGTTTCCATAATATTCCCACCTATTTTGTGTGGTTTAATCCTCCTCCAAACCCTGTAGGTAGCCATACTTATCCCTTTTATTTTATTTTATTTTATTTATTTATTTATTTGAGACAGAGTCTTGCTCTGTCGCCCAGGCTGGAGTGCAGTGGCGCAATCTCAGCTCACTGCAAGCTCCGCCTCCCAGGTTCACGCCATTCTCCTGCCTCAGCCTCCTGAGTAGCTGGGACTACAGGCTCTCCCCACCATGCCCGGCTAATTTTTTGTGCTTTTAGTAGAGACGGGTTTCACTGTGTTAGCCAGGGATGGTCTCAATATCCTGACCTCATGATGTGCCCGCCTCGGCCTCCCAAAGTGCTGGGATTACAGGCGTGAGCCACTGCGCCCAGCCTATCCCCTTTAAAGATTGAGAAACAGATTCAGAGAGCTTGAATAACTTCTCCAAGGTTAACACATGTGAAGCAGGACTCAAAACCAGGTCTACTCTTTACCTTTTTCCTAAACTATAAATATTTTATTAACACAGTTTCATCTCCTTACCAGACTGCCTTAAGTTTTTTGCGTGGAATGTTTTTTAAAGTATAGTTTATTTGAAGGAATCAGGAGCAAAATATGTCTCTTAATTCTCTTAAGAGACAGAGGTTCCTTTCTCTCTCTTCTTTCCTTTTTCCATTGAGCTCATTTGTTGAAGAAGCCATGATGTTAGTCCGGTGGAGATTCCACAGGCCAGATTTTGTTGGTTGCGTTCCCTTGGTATCATTTAATGTATTCTTCTGTCCCTTATATTTCTCTTCTTTTCTTTTCTTTTTTTTTTTTTGAGATAGAATCTTTCTCTGTCAACCAGGCTGGAGTGCAGTGGCACAATCTCGGCTCACTGCAACCATCCCCTCCCGGATTTAAGCTATTCTCCCACCTCAGCCTCCCCAGTAGCTGGGACTACAGGCATGTGCCACCATGCCTGGCTAATTTTTGTATTTTTAGTAGAGAGGAGGTTTTGCTGTGTTGGCCAGGCTGGTCTCAAACTCCTGACCTCAAGTGATGCATCCGCCTCGGCCTCCCAAAGTGCTGGGATTACAGGCCTGACCCGTTCTTATAAATTGGTTGTTAGATCAATGTCTTATAAATTGGTTGTTAGATCTAGAAGGCCGGTCAGATTCTGCTTTGTTTTATGTTTTGTTTGTGGCAAACTTCATATATAATATAGTTTATACATAGCCGGGCGTGGTGGCTCACGCCTGTAATCCCAGCACTTTGGGAGGCCGAGGCAGGCGGATCACGAGGTCAGGGGATCGAGACCATCCTGGCTAACACGGTGAAACCCCGTCTCTACTAAAAATATAAAAAAAAATTAGCTGGGCGTGGTGGCGGGCGCCTGTAGTCCCAGCTACTCTGGAGGCTGAGACAGGAGAATGGTGTGAACCCGGGAGGCAGAGCTTGCAGTGAGCCGAGATTGCACCACTGCACTCCAGCCTGCGGGTCAGAGTGAGACTCCATCTCAAAAAAAAAAAAAAAAAAAAAAAAAAAAAAAATATATATATATATATACACACACACACACACATATATAGTTCATACGTAGAATACTGGAACCATGTAATAGCTGAGCCTTCCTCTTTCTAACATTAACAGCTGCTGATGGTCATGGTTTAGATTTGTTTCCATTAGGGGCTGCATAAAGGTGATGTTCTGATTCTCTCATTTCTTTTTCATTTATTAGCTGGCATACTTTATGAAGATAAACTTCCCTCATCAACTATTTATTGATAAAGTTACAAGCATTTATCCTGCAGTGCAGCACATATAGAAAAGATAGAACAAATGCTTTTAACCTTATTTATCACTTTGCAAAACAATGTCTTAATCATCCAACATTCTCCCAAGGACTTATATTATGGAGGTATTTGCGGTGTTTCAGTTTCAGTTTCAGTCTTTTGCAGTTATTGTTTGTTTGTTTTTGAGTCTTCCTCTGTCGCCCAGGCTGGAGTGCAGTGGCACAATTTTGGCCCACGGCAACCTTGGCCTCCCAGGTTCAAACGATTCTCCTGCCTTGGCCTCCCAAGTAGCTGGGATTACAGGCATGTGCCACCATGCCCTGATAACATTTGTATTTTTTAGTAGAGAGGGCATTTCACCGTGTGGCCAGGCTCTTCCTGAACTCCTGACCTCAAGTGATCCCTCCGCTTAGGCCTCCCAAAGTGCTGGGATTACAGGTGTGAGCCATGGTCCCCTGCCTGCAGTAACTGGTTGTAATGGTGCTTAGATTGTCACACTTCTATGAGGTGGCCCCAGGGGTTTTGATACAGCTCAGGCATCTATTGCCTCCATGCTTAGCTTGCATAATTCTTGTCTTAAACTACAATCAGATGTTTCTCTAAGGATTCCTGATTGTTTTTAGAGGAACATTTTATTTAGTGACCTCAGTCTGGATTCTAGAGAAGACTCACTACTGGATTGATCCTTGTGTATAGAAGTTTTTTCTCCAATGGACAGAATTAGAGAATAAGTGTTTCTTTTAACACCATAGTTTTTCTAATATGCTGGAGACAGCTGGCAGATTTTGGCTGGGGAAGGTAACATGGAAACTCCACTGAGCAGAAGCATCTGATCAAGCCTTTTTAATTTCCTACTGCTTAGTAATGACCTTGACTCATTGCTGTCTCTTGGAAATAAAGATTCATTCTGTCTACTGCCAAAGTTGATTAAAGCCAAAAATCTGGTACATTACATACAATACTTTAAATTATGTCAAAATTATTCATCACAACCCAGGCTTACATTCAGATGGAATCCTAGGAGTAGCTGGAATTTTCCAGAGAAGTGGCATGTGTCTGTGGATGTTCCCATGCATTGTGGACATGTTTCTGAGTATTGACCTTGATGTTGCAGAGCTGACTGGGGCCTTGGAAGAGTGGGCACTGCAGGAGATGGGGGGACTTCTCCAGGGTCACTAAGCTTGGGTCTATAAAGATTGGAAATAGGAAATGTCCCCTCTCTACTGGCTGTAACTTGAGACAATAAGAGACAGAGGGTTTCTGGTTTGCTTGCTTGTTTTTCCCTTGGAATTCCTATAAGTATTCAGGAATATAAGGTGCAGGGGCTGTTTGGACAATCCAGGTGAGAAGGAGCCCTAGAAGGGTACAAGGTCTGTTTTAAATCATGTTATTGGTTTGTATCATGTTGGGGGGCGGGGTCATGCACATATGTGCAGTTGACTCTGGTTATGCACGGTAGCTGTGTTCTGTAAAGTCACCACGAATGCTGAATTAGCAAATCGTGAGCCATTAGTCCTAGTGGATTACAGAGTGAGGTTCCTGCAAGCCTCCAGTCACACCGTCACAGACTGATCACCACATAACCTTGTTTCATGTGTGTTTCTGTTTAAAGACACCTTATTTGATACATGTTGTTGATTCATTAACATTGCACTCATGACCAACAGCACTGTAATTCATGCCTAAGCAAAGCTTCTCTAACAGTTATTTTCTCCGTAAGCCACACCACAGCCTTCTTGCTCTTAGAACACTAGACAGCTCTTCAGCACGACAGTTCGGGGCTGTTATAAGCAGGGAAATCACCAACAAAACGCTTGTTTACCTTCTGTGAGCTGAAACAAGAAGGCAGAGCATCGCTTGGCCCAACCTCAGCCAGAAACCTGAGTGTGGAGCAACTCGAAATGTACATGGTTCAACTCGAAATGTACACAGTTCTGTCCCTGAAGGACTGCAGAATTACCAAGAGGATTGATTTTGGGGTGCAAATAAATTTTATTGAGTAGGTGAATTCACAAATATGCATCTGCAAATAATGACTGACTGTTGATTGATCAATAATTTGATTCCTATCTGTATGCGTATGTAGTTTATAACAGATATGTGTGTGTGTGTGTTTTTGTGTGTGTGTAGTGTTTACAACAGATTAATTCCCATGGTTTTGGAAAAACCATACATACCTGCATTCCAGAAAGACTGGAAGGGGCCAGGAGATTTGGAACGAGAAGGCCATGTGTTGTGAAAACAGAGACAAACATGTTATCCTGAGTGCTTGAGGAGAGTTTGCCTCTAAGCATGTCACTGGGCCTGCCTCTGTACCCTCTCCACTCATGTAACTCCACAACAGCCCGTTTTCACCCTGGGATGCCTCAGGATCCTAAGATGAATCCTAAACCTCCAGAAGCCTTATTCTCTAAGGTCCAAACTCGCGTTAGTCTTGCGTATGTGGTATTTGTACTTACGGAAAATGAGGAAGCTCAACTCTGTGACCCTTCTGCATGTGCCAAAACATTCAATGATCATCAATTCCCAAGTCCTTATCTTCCTACTAACATGAAAATTGACTTTTAAAAAAAGCCCACAAAACTCTTAATTATGAGAGAGAGAAGAACCCCCCGTGACGTTTTCGTGCCAGTGCAGGAAGTGCGAGGAGGAACTTGGGACTTCTTGAGCAGTGTCCTGGTGATTCACTCTGCAGGCCCGCCAGGCGGGCTGCTGGTCTGGGCTGCTCTGGGCTGGATGTTGGATAGTGCAGTCGTGGGCGGTGTGTCTGGGCTGGCTGCCCCTCCCTGTCTAATGACCTGTCTCTTGTCTCCCACAGGCAAGGCCCTGGTGGCCGTGGACGCCGGCAACAGCACGGCCCCCCGGCGCTGCGCCTGCATGGCTGGGTATCACTGGAGCCAGGACTGCGAGTGCTGCCGCCGCAACACCGAGTGCGCACCGGGCCTGGGCGCCCAGCACCCGTGTACGGGTTGGATGTGTGCGTCTGTCGGCTCTTGCTGAGCCATGCAAAGCCAGCTTTGAGACAGTCTTGATAATAGCAGCAAGAAAGCTCCAGGGTGCTAGGCAGCATTGGAGGAACCCGAGGGGTGGGGAAAGGTGGGGGCTGATTTTCCACGAGACGCAGGCCCAGGCAAGACCTGAGAATGAATCCTCCGCTTAAGTTCTTCAAAGGGACTGCGGCAATTTGCCCACATGCTCTGGCCATGGCCAGGGGGCGCTGGGGCTCCTCCATCTGTGGAAACCTGGGATCCCTACTTAGGAGCCAGCAGGATAGTGCAGGGGTGGTTGGACATTTTTAAAGAGTGTGCGCCCATTAGAATTTTGGAAAAACCCCGCATCCCCCACCCCAGCACGTTTTTAAGTTGACATCTAAAAATTTTTGTTACAAGTTTAAAGAACTGATAAGGACTTAAGTACTGGGGAATTGTAACTGCGATAACACGGAAGAAGCGAATCCAGTGGAATGCAAACACCATGGCCATTTGATGCCCACTATGATTCATTGTTAAATGCACTAATCATATTTAACCCATTTGACAGTTTACATAATTCCTTTCTCTCCTTTTGTTTCCTATACGTTCTGCCTTCCCCACAGAATTTTGTCCTGATATATTTTTTATGCTTGGAGGGAATTTACTAATCACCTTTTCATATTCAAATATGCACCTATTGAAAAATATGCACCTATCTTTTTTTTTGAAATGGAGTTTCGCTCTTGTTGCCCAAGCTGGAGTGCAATGGCGCGATCTCAGCTCACTGCAACCTCTGCCTCCCAGGTTCAAGCAATTCTCCTGCCTCAGCCTCCTAAATAACTGGGATTACAGTCATGCTCCACCATGCCTGGCTAATTTTGTATTTTTAGTAGAGGCGAGTTTTCTCCATGTTGGTCAGGCTGGTCTCAAACTCCCGACCTCAGGTGGTCTGCCCGCCTCAGCCTTCCAAAGTGCTGGGATTATAGGCGTGAGCCACACTCGGCTGAAATCTTACTTTTTAGATATTTACTTTGACTCAGGACTAAAAGCATTTCTTCTGGACCAAGTTGTCACTACCTTTATTATTACACAATTGGTCAAAAATGAATATATCCTATTTTGCTGTATTATAATCGTAAAAGTAAAAACCCCCGACCTCCATAATGAGTGGGATTTTTTTTCCAATTCATATATTTATGGCTGAACATTACTTATTGCTAAAATGCAACAGCATTCAACATCAATTTTGTTTCTACTTTTTTTATGTATGTAAGTGCTGAGAAATTTGTTCACATAAATAACTGAATGGCAAAGGAAACACTTTGGTTATAGGTGTGTCCCTCAATTTTTTTCAATACCTTCTGATTTATGTGTCCAAGCTCACCTACTGATGTGATATCAGAAGTTATTTTTAATGATCTATCAGTTGATAATTCAATTGTGTCCTCTAATTTTGTTGAAAGTAAAGAAATAGAAATTCTTTTGAGTTGAAAAAGTATTTCTTAGAGTCATTTGCTTTCCTGAGTTCTAGGAAGTATAACAAAAGCAGTTTTTTCCAAGACTTAACAAGTGATTATTTATGCCTATTAACCATTCCCTTAGAGGCACCTGGTTTTAACCCAAAATACTTGGACAGGGTTGGGAGAATTAAAATACTATCCATTTCAATTCATATCAAGGATACTGTCCATCACAGAGTCTAACTGACACACTCGGTCTTTATTATCAAATGCATTGACTAAACCAGATGTGCTTTCTGTTACAAAAAGTCTAACTTGATTTTTTAATTGTTAAAATAGATCTCCCTATCACAGCCAACTCCCTCTGAATTCTGATTCCAAAATAGAAGAGGCCCAGAGCCTTTCCTCCAGGTTTTCACCAGCATGTCACATCAGGGGTTCTATTAGACGTTCTCTCTGCCTTGTACCTTTGGAAATGGGTTCATTTTTGGACAAAATAGGTGGAGGATAGAGGGGAAGGGGTAGATGAATGGAAATTTCACTCCTGCCCCACCCTGCGTAATTTCAATTCAGAACAACTAAGCCTGATCGCAGCTGCCCCATTTCTGTCATCCTGCTTTTGCCCTTGATAGAGCGGGAAAGGTGGGAGGTGTGCCAGGGAGCGCGGGAGCTCTGCCATCACCAGTGTTTCCACTTGTCACTTTGTTCGACATCTCAGAGGTTTGGCAGCATAGCAGCAAACTATGGGGTGGGTAAGAAGTATGCCTTTTGTAAAATGGGAAAAGTGTGATTATGAAAGGGAGCAAGGAAAGGAGCCTGCAGGATGCTTCTGGCAGGTCAGTGTTACTAAGAGTCATATGGAAGTCAAGCTATGGAAATTAGCACCTTTAACCCTTTGTATGTCTGTTAGCTCCCATGTCTTCGATTTTGAGAGCTTCTCACAACTCTAGATTGTGCTTCTCTTTTCAAAAGCTGTTCAAATTGGCCGGGCGCGGTGGCTCATGCCTGTAATCCCAGCACTTTGGGAGGCCGAGGCGGGCGGATCACGAGGTCAGGAGATTGAGACCATCCTGGCTAACATGGTGAAACCCTGTCTCTACTAAAAAAATACAAAAAATTAGCCGGGTGTGGTGGTGGGCGCCTGTAGTCCCAGCTACTCGGGAGGCTGAGGCAGGAGAATGGTGTGAACCCGGGAGGCGGAGCTTACAGTGAGCTGAGATTGCACCACTGTACTCCAGCCTGGGTGACAGAGTGAGACTCTGTCTCCAAAAAAAAAAAAAAAAAAACTGTTCAAATTCATGTGAGTTATTAGATTTCAAAGCAAATCAAATTGCTAGATGCAGGAGCGGGTACCCTACTTAGCCAGCCAAATTGCAGAAATCAAGAATATACTTTGTACTTGACTTTGGACAAAGAAAATTTAATTCCTTTTTTTAGTGTTTTATTCGTGAAAGTAAATCACAGAAGTGCTACTAATTTCAGGAGTCATTTGTGGCTTGGGCACCAGCCAGTTGCCTGATTATGATATCACATCGCAGCCAGTGTTCTTCCTGGGACTTACCAAAGAATCATCAAGCGTGGATTGCAATAGAGGGAATAGGCATAGGAAACCTGAGACATTTCTTTTGACAGTGTAGTTCATGAGGAATATGAGAGTCAAGTCAGTTTACTAACCAGGATCAACTCCTGCTTTCAATGCTGTCCATTAAGGAAGGAGTCTAACATCCATTGTGCCACTGTGTTTATCAGTAAAGTTTTATTGGAACACACCCTCATCCATTGTTTTTAATGTATTGTTGGACTGCTTTCATGCTATGAGTAGCTGCAGCAGAGACCACAGGCCTGCAAAGCCTAAGATATTTACTGTATGACCCTTTACAGAAAATGTTTGATACCAACCCTTGGTTGCAGGGAAAGAGACCTGTAGGGTTCTTCCTCGTCTTCTTTTTTTAACTGAGAAAACTTTGTTGACACTCAGATACTTGGACTGAGGAGATTAAGCTCATCAGAAGAGGTCAGGACAGTGAGTTTCCCTTCAAAGTAGTGATGGGTCTGCCATTCCTTGCAGACAAAGGCTGGGCTAGCACCTGTAGTCCCAGGTACTCGGGAGGCTGAGGCAGGAGAATGGGGTGAACCCGGGAGACGGAGCTTGCAGTGAGCTGAGATCGCGCCACTGCACTCCAGCCTGGGTGACAGAGCGAGACTCCGTCTCAAAAGAAAAAAAAAAAAGCTGTTCAAATTAATGTTTGATTTGAACAGGTACGTAGGTACATAGGTGTGTAGGGGAAAACAAGAGGCAGATAGCAGGAGCAGTCAACACCGGCTCCCAGACTAGGAAACAAAGTATCAGTGACCAGGGAAGTGACTGAACAACAAAAGGTCAGGACCAGAGCTAGCCTAACCTGGACATCACATAAGAGTGTTAGCGGTCCGACATCGAGCCAGTTACCTTTCCGAGCATGGTTCTGTAATTCACTGCTGGGGTCAGAACTGCTTTGTGGGCCCAAGCCTGTGGGAGCTGAAGGAATCAGACACGGGAAAGGCACAGGGGTGGGAGGTGACAGCAGAGAGGGGCAGCGCCTCACCTCCAGTCCTCTGGGGTCTCAGCCTGGATGATCTCTAAATGACCTCGTTTGTTTTGTGTTTGTTCTGTCTGGGTTTTTCTTTTTTGTTTTTTTTTTCACAGTGCAGCTCAACAAGGACACGGTGTGCAAACCTTGCCTTGCAGGCTACTTCTCAGACGCCTTTTCCTCCACGGACAAATGCAGACCTTGGACCAAGTAAGTAACAACAAAGGAGTCAGAAGAGATGGTTGGTTTTTAAACAACTCAACCTCCACTGTCTCGTCTGGGTTGAAAACGGACGGATTCTGTTGGGTTAGGCTTCCTCTTGAAGCCACGTTCAAAATGGAAAAAGTCTGTCAGTTCAACATGGGGAAAATAAACCAGTCAAACTAATTCTTCAGCCCTATGTGTGACAGGAACTTCGTGTGACTTTTTAGATTTGGTAATCTGTGACTTACGGGTGCAGCTTTTTCTAACCTTGTTTGGTTGAAAATGATTTATAACATTTATTCATTGGTCATGCCTACTTCTCCCAACTTCCCAACATCACTGATTTATTCATCCAGATATTTGTGTGTGTGTATGTGTGTGTATGTGTACATACATATAGAAGTCTCCTGTTTATATAAATGTTTGCACGCTGTAAACATCTTGGGTTTTTTTTTTCCACATATTATATCCTGAAGCTTTTTCTATATTAGTTCACCAGTTCATGATTTTCATGGCTTTTCACAGCTGCATAGTATTTCATTGTAGAGATGAACTGTAAGTTATGTAATAAGTTCTTTATTGATAGTCACTTAGGTTGTTCCCAGTCTTTTACAGTAATACATAATTTTGTGATGAAGAATCTCATCTATGTATGATTTCTCACGTATGTGAGTGTATCTATAGTGGAATTCATGGGTGCTTTCATCTCATGCTTGTTGTTGAATACTAATAATCAATGTAATGATTCTTTCAGTTCCCTGTATATTCCTTATGAAATGTTTATTTTCTGCCAGGCGTGGTGGCACATGCCTGTAATCCCAACTACTCAGGAGGCTGAGGCAGGAGGATTGCTTGAGCCCAAGAGTTTGAGAACAGCCTGGGCAACATAGCAAGACCCTATCTCACATTTTTAAACAACGAAAATTAAATTAAAATACATAAATAAATGTTTATTTTCTGATTCACTTATCCAAATTTTATGTTCAAGAGGATTTTCTGTGTTTTTCAAAAAAAAACAATCAGCAAAAGTATATCACTTAACCATGTAATTGAAGCTATTGGAATATACTTTTTTTTTGCTTGAGACATGATCTTGCTCTGTTGCCCAGGCTGAAGTGCAGTGGTACAAACATGGCTTCCTGCAGCTTCAACCTCCTGGGCTCAAGCAGTCCTCCTGCCTTTGCCTCCCCAGTAGCTGAGACCCCAGGCACGTACATCATACCCAGCTAATTTTTAAATTTTTTGTAGAGACAGGGTTTCACCATGTTGCCCAGGCTAGCCTCTTATTCCTGGGCTCAAGCAATCTTCTTGCTTCAGCCTTCCAAAGTGCTAGGATGATAGGCCTGAGCCACCGGGCATGGCCAGAATATTCTTTCCTGAAGACTCTGCTCTGCTGCTTTGCTGACCACACTCTCAGAGTAGCTGTCAGAGAACACAGGCAGCGTTTGCTTTTGCTTATTTCTTTGTCCCACCTTGTGATGTTCTCCTCCCTGTAGAAGGCACGGAGGATTCAAATGTCCAAGATGTCATGGGTTCCTCTCCTGAAGGAGCTGGCCATCTGGGAGAGCCTTGCATTTGTTCATTTTTAAAAAACAAGCATATAAAACCAAAGTGCTGAACTGCCTCCCCCCCCCCCCACCCCGCCCACAGCTGTACCTCCCTTGGAAAGACAGTAGAACATCATGGGACAGAGAAATCCGATGTGGTTTGCAGTTCTTCTCTGCCATCTAGAAAACCACCAAATGGTATGTTTAAAAAGAGCCTGTTGGTTGATAGATGTGCCCCGGGGTAGTCAGATCATTTAGGTCCCTCCCAGATGGCACATGGGTCTGCAGGCATCCTCTCCCCCGTTATGTCATCCTGTGCACGGTCAGCTCAATGTTTCATTTTAATCAATAGTTTAATTCCAGGTATGTTGTTTCCTTGATAATTTTCTACACTGAATTGGGGGTAACTAATCATGTTTTAATATGCATAAAAAGAAAATAGAGCTGCAAACATAAAATGCTCAGACACGGTGGGATGATGGTGGTCACAAGTGTCTATGAGGAGATTTTGGTCATCTCCCAAAATTATTAGGATCTTGCTATCATCTATGGAACGTGTTGCAGATTGAATTAATTTTTTTTTTTTTGGTAACGGAGTCTCGCTGTGTCACCCAGGCTGGAGTGTAGTGGCATGATAACGGCTCACTGCAACCTCCAACTCCTGAGTTCAAGCGATTGTCCTGCCTCAGCCTCCTGAGTAGCTGGGATTACAGGCGCACACCACCATGCCCAGCTAATTTTTGTATTTTTAGTAGAGATGGGGTTTCACGATGTTGTCCAGGCTGGTCTCAAACTCCTGGCCTCAGGTAATCCACCCGCCTTGGACTCCCAAAGTGCTAGGATTACAGGAGTGAGCCACTGCACATGGCCACATTAAATTAGTCTTAAGTAGAGTTTCAGATTGCCAGAAAGTTGGTGGTGGAGGCTGGTTACTTGGTGAACAGGACAGTGTGGAGGTGCGGGTCCAGATATCGGAAGAGATGGCTTAAGTGGCAAGGAGACCTTTCGGATGAGGAAAGAGAACAATAGGCCACAGAATAACCGGGTTAACAGGCTTTGACCAAGAAATCAGGGGTTTGGCCTTGACATTTTGGGAAACAGGAAGACATTAAAGCATTCTGGATGTGGAGTTACACAATCAGAGCAAACTTTTTAAAGACCATTTGGCAGATAATATTAAATATAACTGAAGGAATAAAAAGTTATTTTAAAAAGAGAAGGAGAGGAAAAGTAGGAGTCCAGGAAACCAGGTCAAGTAAATCAAGAGTTTTTAACAAGGATTCTAGCAATGAAGTGATCAGGGAGGGATGAAGAAAACGGTCGGGTCCACATGGTGTTGGGGATGAAAATTCCAGAAATATTTCACAGGATGATTGTGGTTCTGTTCTCATGACCGGCAAAGCCCTGGTGCTCTGTTGCTATTAGGAAAGAGATAGAAGCAACTCCTTTTGTCTGCAGAGGTCATTCATCTGGGGATACTGAAGGGTTCTGGAGGTTAGCCAGAATGAGACTGGGTGGTGTGGTGAGCATGATTAGAGATGTTCTAAGGTAGAAACACCGTAATGGCCCTGGGCTGCTCTCCCATAGAGTGAAACCGGACTGAGCCAGGCTGGCTAAGATTGTGGATCTCACCCTTCAGAATGTGAGCGCTCGTGGACAAAGGACAGCCAGGGGTGGGGACTCTCACTTCTGCTATCCCAAACCAACATTTTTCATTCTGAGGTTTGATTTACCAGGATTTGTTTTTCAACTGCATAAAATTAAAGAATCTTTAATACCATATTTCTCATTTTCTTTCAATACAGAACCCCAGGTTTACTTGCCCGGTTTAATCATTCTGCTTCTCTTCATGTCTGTGGCCCTCGTGGCTGCCATCGTCTTTGGCGTTTGCTACAGGAAAAAAGGGAAAGCACTCACAGGTATTGTGTCTATGGTGCTTTTTGCAAATTAATCTTAAAAGAGATAGATTTCTAGGTAAATGCTTTGGAAGTTGAGTAGATTGTCCACTTGCTGCCTATGGTGATCTGCTTAAACTAAAGCAGAACATGTTTTATCATTCTCTGACAAAAAGAAACAGAACTCCAAAAACCTGAAAAAGCCAGTATTCTGCCTAATTATATATATGGGAACAATACTCTGGCATTCAGGAAACTGATGACTTGTAAGCTCCATGTTTAAGTTGTATAGACTGTACAGCATCACATATACAGCAGCTTGCATTTATCCTAGAATACATCAATTTTTAATGCGTGCATTTAAAATATACATAAAATATTTAGATGATCGGTAGGGGGGAATTCCTGACTGGAGTGTTACTTTCAAATAAGAACCTCCACCGGGTGCGGTGGCTCACACCTGTAATCCCAGCACTTTGAGAGGCCAAGGCAGGTGGATTACCTGAGGTCAAGAGTTCGAGACCAGCCTGGCCAACATGGTGAAACCCCATCTCTACTAAAAATACAAAATTAACCAGTCATGGTGGCACATGCCTATAATCCTAGCTACTTGAGAAGCTGAGGTAGGAAGATCGCTTGAACCCAGGAGGCAGAGGTTGCAATGAGCCAAGATCATGCCATTGCACTCCAGCCTGAACAAGAATGGAACTTCATCTCAAACAAACAAACAAAAAAGAATCTCAGATTATGAAGATAAGTTATATTGAATAAAATTTAGGTGCTTATTCTTAGAATAGACAGCCAAGTCTTATCCTGTTTCTTGGGAATAATTTTCCCACACAAATTTGTTAGTGTCTTTAAACATCACGCCATGTTTAACTTTTAGACTACAAAGCTAAAAATGTGTAATTTTTATGAAAGGATTCAAGACTTCATTAGATTTCCTAAGAATATCTCTTAATCCTTTAATATTCAAGTCATTCTCTTTTGACTTGAATATTAAAAACCTAATGTTTCACGATCCTTTTCCATTTTCAGTTGCTCTTTTATTTATTTATTTATTTACTTACTTACTTATTTATTTTTTAGACAGAGTCTTGCTATGTTGCCTAGGCTGGAGTATAATGGCACGATCTTGACTGACGGCAGCCTCCACCTCCCAGGTTCAAGTGATTCTCCTGCCTCAGCCTCCCGAGCTGGGATTACAGGCATTTGCCACCATGCCCAGCTAATTTTTGTATTTTTAGTAGAGATGGGGTTTGACCATGTTGGCCAGGCTGGTCTAGAACTGCCAACCTCAGGTGGTCCACCCGCCTCAGCCTCCCAAAGTGCTGGGATTACAGGCGTGAGCCACCACGCCTGGCCCAGTTGATTGCTTATTTATATGGCCCACTTTGCCTTGCTGTGATTTGATCCGTTCTCCCACATCACACCCTTGGACTTCATGAGACCCTGCATATCTAGCTGCTTCTCTAACCATTACATTGCCAAATGAAACACTAGACAATCAGAAGACTAATTAAAGAAGAAAGATAGAGATTTCTGATGCCAGTGTTAAGCAGTGAGCAATGTTTGAGTGGTGAACTTTTGTTTTTTTGGGACGGAGTCTTGCTCTGTCACCCAGGCTAGAGTGCAGTGGTGTGATATCGGCTCACCTGCAACCTCCGCCTCCCGGGATGAAGCGATTCTCGTGCCTCAGCCTCCTGAGTACCTGGGATTACAGGCATTTGCCACCACACCCGGCTAATTTTTGCATTTTTAGTAGAGATGGGGTTCCACCATGTTGGTCAGGCTGGTCTCAAACTCCTGACCTCGTGATCCACCCGCCTTGGCCTCCCAAAGTGCTGGGATTACAGGCATTTGCCACCACACCTGGCTAATTTTTGCATTTTTAGTAGAGATGGGGTTCCACCATGTTGGTCAGGCTGGTCTCAAACTCCTGACCTCGTGATCCACCCACCTCGGCCTCCCAAAGTGCTGGGATTACAGGCGTGAGCCACCACACCCAGCCGAGTGGTGACCATTTTTTAAAGAGTCTGTTCATTGTTGAATGCTTTTATTTAGTGCAACTTTACCTCCTTAACAACATCATTACTGGGAATTTGGATAATGCATGTTCAGATGATGAAGGTCACTTGTAGTCATGTTTATGTGGGATAAACAGACTTCCTGATGTTTGGTTCTTTAGGTTTTTCTTTTTGATACTATTTTGCTGCCATATGGGCCTACCGTTTACTGAACTGGATGTCATGACTGTTAGCTCTCTCTTCATCCATTCATCCTTACATGTTTATTGATCATCAGGGACTGGACTGGCACTGGGGTCTCAATATCAAGCAACACAGACACAGCCAGTGCCCTCCTGGAGGAAGCATCTTAGTGGGCAGGGTAGGCGTCAAGCCCACGGAGGGAAGCCGAGTGTGCAAGGGAAGGTGCTGAGCACCAGGTAGCAGATGACAGAAGGTCAGCCCATCCCTGAGGCCAGCCAGGGCCTCCCAGAGGAGGAAATGTGTGAGTTAAGATCTGAAAGACAAGTCAGAATTCGCTAGCCAAGAGACATCAGGAAAACCACAGGCATTCTATCCTGAGAGCTGCATGATGAGGGGAGCACGGTGCGTTAGTGGGCTGGAAGGAGCTAGTGGCACTGTAGCGCAAAGTCAGGGACCAAATGGAAGACAAGGTTAGAGAGGAGGGCACGGCCAGACCATGTAGCCCTGCAGGGCTGCTGAAGGAGTCTGCTCCTTGTCCTTAGCAAAAGGGACCAAGGGCGGCCCTCTGGCTTTAGAGTAGCAAACAAATGTGTGGTACAGTGAGCGTAGATGCAGGCGCACCAGTTAGGAAGCTGTTTGCAGTTGTCCAGGGCAGAGGTGATCATGGCAGGTCTGCATGTTTACCAGCTCCATGGACAGGTATTTATTTTTAGTGCCATTTGTGATTGTCTAGACTGATTTCTCCAAGGAAACAGCTGCAATTGTCCTTTTTTTTTTTTTTTTTTGGGCGGGGTGGTGGGGGAGGGCGGGTAAGTTTACCTTGGTATATAATTTCAAAGTGATAGAAAAGAAGCAAGAATAATGATGATGATAGCAATAGCTGACATATATTAAATATTTAATATGTGCCGATATGACTACATATATTTTGCATGTACTAAGTACATCTTCACAACAGCACCATGAGGTGGGCACTATTATTTCCCCTATTTTATGATGAGACTGCTGGGTGCCATCCTGTGATGATCTTCCCATGGAGAATTTGACAACTCCTAACTTTAGTCAGTTTTTGTTGTTGTTGTTGCTTTTTGAGACAGGGTCTCACTTTGTCACCCAGGCAGGACTGCAGTGGCACAAAGGCAGCTCTCTGCAGCCTTGACCGCCCTCCTGGGCTCAAACAATCCTCCCACCTCAGCCCCCCAATTAGCTGGGACCATAGGCACGCACCACCATGCCCGGCTAATTTTTGTATTTTTTATAGAGATGGGGTTTCACCATGTTGCCCAAGCTGGTCTCAAACTTCTGAGCTGAAGCAGTCCGCCCACCTCATCCTCCCAAAGTGCTGGGATTACAGGTGTAAGCCACCGGGTCCAGTCCTAACTTTAGTCTTTATAGTGAGCCCAACATTAAATGTTCATTAGAAGTAGGATAAAATTGTATCTTTGCATAATATAAATTCATAGGTTTCTTAAAATTCATAAAATTTAACCTTTTAGGTTTCATCACTTCTGTAAGAGTGAGTGGAGATGTAGTTTTTGAACATATTCTTCTTTCTTCTGAGAAGCAGCCAGATATAGTGGAAAAGGTCTTGGGGCCTGCTGGTCTCAGTGAGTCTGTCACCTAGCTTGCTGTGCTTGCCTCACTTTTATAGTACATTCAAGCTAGTTTACTGGAAAAATCAGTCTCCTAGACATGTTTTCTTTGGTTCTTCTATGATGTCTAACTTAGTCCCTCATAGCCAAAGAAAACTTGTTAAGAGACTGAGAATGTCTATAGTCATAGCAGCAGCTCTGACAGCCCCCAAATGTGCCCAGAGGTAGTCACTGAAACATTGGTGGATCATGTTTTGCTTTGCATAGAACAGGAAGTTCTGTTTTTGATAGGAGTAAGATGGCTTCATAGCCTTTATTTTTTTATTTTTTGTTTTTTTTGAGACCGAGTTTCGCTCTGTCACCAAGGTTAGAGTGCAGTGGCACCATCTCAGCTCACTGCAGCCTCCGCCTCCCAGGTTCAAGCAATTCTCCTGCTTCAGCCTCCCGAGTAGCTGGGATTACAGGCGAGTGCCACCATGCCTGGCTAATTTTTGTATTTTTAGTAGAGATGTGGTTTCACCATGTTGACCAGGCAAGTCATGAACTCCTGACCTCAAGTGATCCACCCGCCTTGGCCTCCCAAAGTGCTGGCATTACAGGTGTGAGCCACCGCGCCTGGCCCTTCATAGCCTTTAAATCAGTTGATTTACTTTTAAATGCTTTCATTCCCAGGAGCGCTCACTGAAAGACTTGCAGTGGACTCTGTTGAAAGATAATATTGAACTGACCTAGTGGTCATAATACTGAGCCTGATACAGAAAGAAAAATTTAGAATGATTGCACTTATATGTGTAGTATTCCCCAAAAGTCAAATATACAGAGATATAGAATAAAACAATGGTTATCAGAGGCAGGGGGAAAGAAAATGGGGAGATATGGGTCAAAGGATACAAAGTAGCAGATATGCAGGATGAAGAAAGTTGTCCAGGAATCTAATGTATGGATGGGGACTGTAGTTAATCATGTTGTATCATATTCAAGATTTTTGCTAAATTTGTAGATTTTAGCGGATCTTGCCACACACACATAAAAATGGGTAGCTAAGTGAGAGGATGGCTATGTTAATTTGCTTCACTATAGTAACCATTTTACTATCTATATTTGTCCTATAACATGTTGTATACCTTAAATATACATAATAACCTTTATTTAAAAGAAAAGAAGTGGGAAATAATAACTTGAAGTCCTTATCCTTGCTTTGTGTTTTCTAGCTAATTTGTGGCACTGGATGAATGAGGCTTGTGGCCGCCTAAGTGGAGATAAGGTAGAGTGAACAGTTGTTGGTGCCTCTGTTAAGTACATTCAACAGGCTGGTAGAGCCATCCTAGTCAAATATTGAGCCCCCCACCCCCCTTTCTTTTGAGACGGAGTCTTACTCTGTGCCCCAGGCTGGAGTGTCGGGGTGCAATCTCGGCTCACTGCAACCTCCGCCTCCCAGGTTCAAGTGATTCTCCTGCCTCAGCCTCCTGAGCAGCTGGGATTACAGGTGCCCACTACCACGCCTGGCTAATTTTTTTGTGTTTTTAATAGAGACAGGGTTTCACCGTGTTGGCCACGCTGGTCTCGAACTTCTGGCCTCAAGTGATCTACCTGCCTTGGCCTCCCAAGTGCTGGCATTACAGGTGTGAGCCACCGCGCCTGGCCCTTCATAGCCTTTAAATCAGTTGATTTACTTTTAAATGCTTTCATTCCCAGGAGCGCTCACTGAAAGACTTGCAGTGGACTCTGTTGAAAGATAATATTGAACTGACCTAGTGGTCATAATACTGAGCCTGATACAGAAAGAAAAATTTAGAATGATTGCACTTATATGTGTAGTATTCCCCAAAAGTCAAATATACAGAGATATAGAATAAAACAATGGTTATCAGAGGCAGGGGGAAAGAAAATGGGGAGATATGGGTCAAAGGATACAAAGTAGCAGATATGCAGGATGAAGAAAGTGTCCAGGAATCTAATGTATGGATGGGGACTGTAGTTAATCATGTTGTATCATATTCAAGATTTTTGCTAAATTTGTAGATTTTAGCGGATCTTGCCACACACACATAAAAATGGGTAGCTAAGTGAGAGGATGGCTATGTTAATTTGCTTCACTATAGTAACCATTTTACTATCTATATTTGTCCTATAACATGTTGTATACCTTAATATACATAATAACCTTTATTTAAAAGAAAAGAAGTGGGAAATAATAACTTGAAGTCCTTATCCTTGCTTTGTGTTTTCTAGCTAATTTGTGGCACTGGATGAATGAGGCTTGTGGCCGCCTAAGTGGAGATAAGGTAGAGTGAACAGTTGTTGGTGCCTCTGTTAAGTACATTCAACAGGCTGGTAGAGCCATCCTAGTCAAATATTGAGCCCCCCACCCCCCTTTCTTTTGAGACGGAGTCTTACTCTGTGCCCCAGGCTGGAGTGTCGGGGTGCAATCTCGGCTCACTGCAACCTCCGCCTCCCAGGTTCAAGTGATTCTCCTGCCTCAGCCTCCTGAGCAGCTGGGATTACAGGTGCCCACTACCACGCCTGGCTAATTTTTTTGTGTTTTTAATAGAGACAGGGTTTCACCGTGTTGGCCACGCTGGTCTCGAACTTCTGGCCTCAAGTGATCTACCTGCCTTGGCCTCCCAAAGTGCTGGGATTATAAGTGTGAGCCACCGCGCCAGGCCTGAGCCTCTTTGCTTAAGGGGCATTTCCAGGTGCAGTGATCAAACCTCAAATTCCAGGATGGATCCCTGCAGAGCAGCCCAAAGCCCAAGTCCAGGCTCATTCTAGATGCCTGTTTTCTTTGTCTTTGTTTCCACTTCTCTCATCTCTGTGTTCATGTTATTTTTTTTTAGTACCAGTCTTGATTGTCTGGTATAGATTCCTGAGAAGGATGAATTGCAACTTTCCTTGACTCTCTAGTTATTCTGGTAACATTTTATGTTGACACAATCCAAAATTATAGGAAAGTAGTAGAAAAGGACAAAGACCTTCCACATACCCTACACATAGGCCCACCAGTTGTTCCTGTTTTCTCTCATTGCTTTGTGATTTGCTTACCCTCTGTATGTGTGTATATGAACACAGGTATGTTTTCTTCTCAAACCATTTTAGAGTGAATGGCAGACCGTGTGTCCCATATCCTTAAATATTTCAGTGTGTATGCAGCCATAAAATAGGATGAGTTCGTGTCCTTTGTAGGGACATGGATGCAGCTGGAAACCATCATTCTCAGCAAACTATCGCAAGAACAGAAAATCACATACCGCATGTTCTCACTCATAGGTGGGAATTGAACAATGAGATCACTCGGACACAGGAAGGGGAGCATCACACACCGGGGCCTATTGTGGGGAGGGGGTAGTGGGGAGGGATAGCATTAGGAGATATACCTAATGTAAATGACGAGTTGATGGGTGCAGCACACCAACATGGCACATGTATACATATGTAACAAACCTGCACGTTGTGCACATGTACCCTAGAACTTAAAGTATAATTAAAAAAAAAAAAAAAGAACAAGGACATTCTCGTATATAACCATAGTACATGTATCAGGAAATTTAACAGTGGTATAATACTATTATTCAACCCACATTTGATATTACATTTTCATTAATCATTTCATTATATCCTTTAGATCTTTCTTTCTTTTTCTTTTTCTGAGACAGAGTCTCACTCTGTCATCCAGGCTTGAGTGCAATGGCGCAATCTCGGCTCACTGCAACCTCCGCCTCCCAGGTTCAAGCGATTCTTCTACCTCAGCCTCCTGAGTAGCTGGGATTACAGGCGCACGCCACCATGCCCAACTAATTTTTGTATTTTTAATAGAGATGGGGTTTCACTGTGTTGCCCAGGCTGGTCTTGAACTCCTGAACTCAGGTGATCCACCCACCTTGGCCTCCCAAAATGTTGGGATTACAGGCATGAGCCATCGTGCCCAGTTAGATCTACTTTCTTTGATATAAAATGTATACATTTGAGAGCATAAGCTCAAACTGATTTCTTCAATTCCAGGCCAACACAACATTCATTCATTCTGGTCTTTTGCTTTCCCATATTTGAATCTTTCTTTCCCCAGCTGTATGAAACCTGGCTCCTATTATTCTCAATATATTTCCTCATTTGCTCAATTCTAGAATACACAGAAAGTAGTTTCAGAATTACTAGAGCATACCACAGTGATACATAGAGTTGCTAACTCGAGTTCAATATTTGTTTACAGCTGTTTTTGGGTTTTGTATTTAGATTGAGAATATGTTGTCAGAATACTGTGCTCAAAAGTCATTTGGGTTAGCTCCTCTCCTTGCTCAGGTGTGAACATGCTTTTCATCCGAGATGCAGCTAGATTCATTTGTTTCTAGTTGTATTCCATTCTAGAGTTCTCCTGCACTCGGTAATTTTGAATAACACAAAGTGCCATGGTCAGGATACCATCTGTCCTTGTTATGGTGGAAATAATCAGTGTAAACACCGTTTTCAGCAATGTTTAGCTAAACTTATCCTAATAACTCTGGGTGGTAATGCCTCTGCCTTCTGAATGTAAATCGGCAGGAGTCCTCAGGCGACAGTTGTGTCAGTCCACACACGGCAGCCTTTGGTCAGCAGGGAGTGTGTGAAGGTGTCTTACTGCTGACTCTGGAGGAGAAGACATTTCCAGAAGATACGTGCTACCCAGATCAAGGTGGTGTCTGTCAAGGCACGTGTGTAGGAAGTGGTCCCTACGCACAAGGCGAAGATGCCAGGATACTCTCATTGGTCAGCGAGACCGAGATAGAGGAAGACTGCTTCAGACAGATGCCCACGGAAGATGAATACATGGACAGGCCCTCCCAGCCCGCAGACCGTTTACTGTTCCTCCCTGAGCCTGGAAGCAAATCCACACCTCCTTTCTCTGAACCCCTGGAGGTAGGGGAGAATGACAGTTTAAGCCAGTGCTTCACAGGGACACAGAGCACAGTGGGTTCAGAAAGCTGCAGCTGCACTGAGCCCCTGTGCGGGACTGATTGGATTCCCATGTCCTCTGAAAACTACTTACAAAAAGAGGTGGACGGTGGCCATTGCCCGCACTGGGCAGCCAGTCCCAGCCCTAACTGGGCAGATGTCTGCACACGCTGCCGGAATCCTCCTGGGGAGGACTGTGAACCCCTCGTGGGTTCCCCGAAACGTGGACCCTTGCCCCAGTGTGCCTATGGCATGGGCCTTCCCCATGAAGAAGCAGCCGGCAGGACAGAGGCCAGAGACCAGCCCGAGAACGGGACTGATGGGAGGCTCCCAAGCTCGGCAAGGGCAGGCGCCGGGTCTGGAAGCTCCCCTGGTGGCCAGGCCCCTGCATCTGGTAAGTGACTTCCCGGTCTCTCACTTCTGAGCAGAAGGGCCAGTTCTTGGTACAGGGTTTGGGGGCAGGTATTACAGACCATTTAGGAAGGAGGAAGCTAATGGGAAAACCTCAGCTTGCGCTTTTTCTCTTAATAAGCATTTTTACAGGATGGCTTTGGATTCAGTTCACGCGTTTGGTTATACATTGTGCGCAGCTCCGTGTGGCTTCATCCTCTACCACTGGGGCAGTTTCTGCATCCATACATGTCCCATACCCTTTCGCATTCAGGCTTTTCATGATAGGATAAGATCTCAAGCCCCAGCACTGACCCCCGAAAGACAAACTCAACATCGGTCTCAGGACTGGCTGAGCCAAGGCATTCCCTCAGATTTCTGCTTTTTGGTTTTTGTTTTCAAAGTACCTTAGGCCTCTTAAATCTCCCCCAAGAAAGCTCTTATAAATTTTATGGGGACACACAAAATTGTTTAGTTAATCCTTAATTAATTAATATTTATTGTGAATAATGTGTTGATTCTATACCAAATTAATGATACAGTAAAACTGTCTGTTAAAAAGTTTCATGAGAAAGGCCCCTTTTATAACTACAATGTGTCATATATTTATGGAACCAGGCGGATAATTTTAACAATTTAACATCATTATAAAGATGTATCACTGCAACACTGCCTGAGCATGAACAACCTACCAATTATAATATTATAACTTTTTTCCATGAGGGTAAAACACCGTCTGTTTTATTGTGTAGTTACAAAGGACTTTGCAGCTGATAGTGAGGGCTCTGGCTCTGAGAATTATCTGTCATTTGAAGGGTCAGTGCTCTCTTTAAGAATCTTCCGAAAGCTATAGACACTCCCTCCAGAAAAACGAATATATGGATATATACTATTTAAGGGGCTTCACAGAATCCTCCAACTCATGATTTTCAAAAGGCCCATTCATAGGCCACCCTTCTCCAGAGATGTTTTTTCTTCTCTGCTTCTTTATTTAGACTGCAAGTGGTGCTAGCAGCCGGTCTTTGAATTGTTTTATAACCCTGAGGTAGCTAGATCTGTGCCTTAAACACAGAGACTGTTTTGCCTTGTGGTAATGATGGTTCCTGGCTTTAATCTGTTCCTCAAGCTTGTGGTTTTGCTGCAGCTACATAGATTGACTGATGTATAAATTCAGTAATAGTAATTCTCAAACGGAAAGGAGGAGATATGTTTGGGGATATTTTTCAAAGAACTGATATGTTTTCTTCTCAGATCTCAGAATTATTATTATTATTCTAAGATTGTAAGGAATCTCCATGCCTGGGCTTTGCTGTTCGTTTGCATTGATTGATTGATTGATTTAGAGACCAAGTCTCACTCTGTCACCCAGGCTGGAGTACAATGGCAAGATACCGGCTCATTGCAACCTCCACCTCCCAGGTTCAAGCAGTTCTCCTGCCTCAGCCTCCCGAGTAGCTGGGACTATAGGTGCACGCCACCACACCCAGCTAATTTCTGTATTTTCAGTAAAGATGGGTTTTTTCCATGTTGGCCAGGCTGGTCTCAAACTCCTGACCTCAGGTGATCCACTTGCCTCAGCCTCCCAAAGTGCTGGGATTGCAGGCGTGAGCCACTGCGCCTGGCCCGTTCTATTTCTTTTCTCTCTGTTTATTGTCTTCCCTCTGGTTGTGGAGACAGACAGGACCCTGGGCTGTGGGGAGTGAGAAAGCTGACGTTCTGTCTCTGGCAGCAGCCAGGTCCTGGCCGCACTGTCAGGGGCAGACCGGTTTTTCAGTGGGTGACACCAGGAAGATGACGTTGCCACTGTGTGAAAATCAGCAGCAGTTCTTGGAAGAAGTGTTGGCCAGATTTAAAGAGAGAGAGAGATACATGGATCTTTTAATGCCATAAAACAAAAAGCCCGACCTTTGCTCTCCTGTAAGAGTCATAACAGTAGCCTAGTCTGTTTTTCATCATCTTTTATTTTCTAGCACTAAACCATCTAGGGATGGAGGAAAGGAATAAAAAGTGTGTCATCAACTAAGTGGTGTTAATTTGCAAAAAGTTTACATTGCTTTTTCTGTCTTCGTCTGGTGCTTAGCCATGCAAAACATCCGTAGAGTCTGCCCGTGGTCGACGCCAGCAAGCGGTCCAAATTAATTTTCGCCTGAGGAGAGGCAGCAGCCAGATTGATTTTGGAGGCTGTGCTATTCTCTCCACAATTACTTCTCCATGAACAGGCCTTATGGTTTCTGGTCAAAATAGTACTTTCTCATTCTTGTTTTTGTAGTTTTTAAAAATGTCACAATTTACGTTCTATAAAATGCGTGAAAGAGGATGGAGCTTAGGTGAGCAGTCCCACAGAGGCCTTATCCTGTGGTCCCCTCAGAGCCCCTGTGCTCTCAGGACTCTTGCTGATGTGGCATTTTTAAAGGGTTTTTTGGATTTTTATATGAGAGTATTTTTTGTTTGTTTTTACTTACAATCACATCAAACTGTTTCTGGAGAAATGACAGTGACTGGGGACTTTTTCTTTAGGGAAGAGTATCTGCTGTCCCAGCATCTTTGTGAGGAGAATGATGATTTTTCAGACAGCTCCACAAGTGTAGACAACTTTAAAAAATATAATACCCTGTGCTGTTAAGGCTATTTTAGCCATATTATAAGTCCTAAGAAGCAAGGAGAATGATTAGCAAAGATCAGCGAAGAGGGAAGCATACTTCTGGTTATGTCTTAAATAACCATGCCTTAATTTAGGTCTGAAGTTACGCCTAATCCTGATGACGTGATGGTTGCCTTGGTTACAAGCCCTCTCACCTGGAGATTGGCTCATTCTCACTGTGCCCCTAGAGAGTTATTTCATGTGAAAGAAACCGTAACTGCTTATGATTAATATGTCTGTTGTTGGCTGGTGGCTTGGTTTTGGCTCCCAAAGCCACTGGTTAGTTTCAGTCGCTTCTGAGCTGGAGAAAGTTAGGGTGGTCTTTTTTTTTAAATTATCCTTTAAAAATGATTCTGCTTTTTAATTGTTTCAACTTTTATCGTAGATTCAGGTTACATGTGCAGGTGTGTGCGTGGTATATTGTATGATGCTGAGGTTTGGAGTTTGATTGATCCTGTCACCCAGGCAGTGAGCACGGTATCGTCAATCCTTGTTTCTCTCCCTCTGTCCCCGGCCTAGTTAGGAGTCCCTGGTGTCTACTGTTGCCATCCTTATGTCCATGAATACCCGGTGTTAGCTTCCACTTCTAAGTGAGAACATGCAGTGTTTGGTTTTCTGTTTCTGTATTAATTTGCATAGGATAATGGCCTCCAACTGCATCCATGTTGCTGCAGAGGACATGATTTCCTTCCTTTTCTGTGGCTGCAAACATTCTTGATGAACACTGAATACCTATTTGTTTTTCAATGAAACCTTTATTGAAGGTCCACTGAACCACAGAGACTTGAAAACGCCTGAAAAACAAGTAGGGATTAATGCCAGGGTGTGGACCATGTGAAAAGGAATCAATCATTTGAGAAATCCAGGCCTTCCACAGCCTGCCCCCTCTCTGACCTGCAGCCTGTTGTTTGTAATGAATCTTGGGGACTTTTTCCCCTGCCTGGATACTCTCACACCCTATCAACACCCCAGCTCCAGGCAGCCACAACCAGTTAGTAGGAATTCTGGCTGGGTGCAGTGGCTCACGCCTGTAATCCCAGCACTTTGGGAGGCTGAGGTGGGTGGATCACTTGAGGTCAGGAGTTCAAGACCATCCTGACCAACATGGGGGAACCCCATCTCTACTAAAAATACAAAAAAATTAGCTGGGTGTGGTGGCATGCGCCTGTAATCCCAGCTACTTGGGAAGCTGAGGCAGGAGAATTGCTTGAGCCTGGGAGGCGGAGGTGATCTGAGATCTTGCCAATGCACTCCAGCCTGGGCAACAGAGCAAGACTCTGTACCAAAAAAAAAAAAAAAAAAAAAAAAGGAGGGGGGTGAATTCTCGTAGCCTAATCTTTCTAGTATCTCAAAATGTTAAGTGAATGGATGCTTATACATTCATTCATTCATCCATTGAGGAATAAATAGATGAACACGAGACCACTGTATCCTGTTTGTTCCCCCAAGTCACTCTCAGCCTCTCAGTTCTTTGGTCTGCTCTAGGGAGCTGAAGAAGGAGAGGGATGGAAGGGCTGGCACTGACTGCCCTGGGCTCACCTGGTGTCCTGGGCAGAGGAGGCAGAAATGACAGAGCACAGGTGACCTGGTTCATCCTAGCAGCATAGACTCTCCAAGGCCATTACCTGGGAGCCAGGAACACAGGACAGTGAAAACCTGTCTGACCCCTCATCCTCCCCTGTCCTCCATCTCTGTCCCTGGTCCCACTCTCTCCTGAAATGACTGTTGTTGACCATCCATTTCCATTCTGAGAGTATAGAAAAAGATTTTCCTCTCCAAACTTACCTCCTCTCCTTTCTTCCCCTCCAGCAGAGGACAGCCTTCTTGCTCTTTCGTCACACTCTTGTTAGAATGCCATTCACCACCTTGCATATCACTTTCAGCTAAATCTCATAAAGGCAGATATGGTTCATTGGCCCTGAATCTTGAAGTTAAAATAGATATTTCATAATTAGGTCGTTTGGTGATAATATTCAGCTTTCATTGCTGTAAAACGTCAATGCACTATTTCAAAATATATGAAAAATGTGGTCACTGTATATACTCTGCTTCATTTCGTCCTGCCTTCCTTCTTTCTGCACTGATAGGGCTCATTTTGGAAGGCTTTGGTCTGTAAGCCTTTCTAAGTAATTGTCAAGCATGATTCAGAATGGAACTATTAAATACTGTTTCCCTTCCCTTATCATCACATACCCAGTTTCTTCTAAATGCCTGAAACAGAACTTACATTTCCATAAAAAGGAAAATCACATGAGAAGCATATGGGTTAAATATAAAATAAGTTTTTAAAAAAATTCCAAAAGAACCCAATGTAGCCTGGGTAGTTTGAGTGTATCTGTGTATATTTTTAGTTCTCTTCCTTGGAAGAAAATCTACATGACAATTTAGTGGTATTATTTGGCATAGTTCTTGTGATTTAATATTCATATGTTAGGCATTTTAAACAACATAATAAGCTTTTGAGAAGAAAAGTGTACATTATCTTGCTTAAAAATGTAAATTCTGCCAGGGATTGTGTTCTTAGAACTAAGTTTGTTCTTTCTGCCTGAGAAATACAAATTCCACGGAGCCTGCTCTGTCAAGCATGGACCAAGTAGGAAGCATCGTTCTGATTATGATGGGAGACATTATTGATTCATTGTTTCTGTTGACTTACTTGCTATTTTTAACACTCAAGTTACCTGAACATTTTTCTGGTTAAGTCACATTAAATATTAATGTTAAGTCAACTAATCCATTTTTTTAACGCTTTTTTTTAGACAGGGTTTGGCTCCATTACCCAGGCTGGAGAGCAGTGGCACGATCTTGGTTCACTGCAGCCTCCACCCCCTAGGCTCAAGCCATCCTCCCATCTCAGCCTCTCTTGTAGCTGGGACAACAGGCCTGTACCACCACAGCCTGATAATTTTTGTATTTTTTTTTTTTTTTTAAGAGACTGGGTTTCGTCATGATGCCCAGGCTGGTCTCGAACTCCTGAGCTCAAACAGATCCACACACCTAGGCCTCCCAAGGTGTGTTGTCCCAGCCACTCAGGAGGCTGAGGTGGGAGGACAACCAAGCCTAGGAGGTCAGGACTGCAGTGAGCTGTGTTCACGCCACTGTACTCCAGCCTGGGTGATTAAGCAAGACCCTTTCTCAAAAAAAAAAAAAAACAACAACAACAAATGTCTGATTGTGAAGCTTGTACCCTAACCCACTGCACTGTCTGGGATCACAGGTGTGACCCTCCACACCCTGCCAACTAATGCATCTTAACTGTTAGAAACACTTCCAAATTCCCATATTTCCTAAAACCCCCACGTCATTCTGGCTTTCAAACCATACTTTAGGGTAGCCTTCAAATTCCGTCAGTCATATGGTGTTCAGGGACCTGTAAGATTGGTTCGATAGCCTGAAGTTTACAGTTTTATCAGTGATATTATAGACGTTAGTCACCGGGTGCTGTGTTTTGTGCATATTATCTTATTCCTCACCGAAATTCTATGGGACAAGTTCTTTGCCCAGGATCACGCAGCTAGTAAGCGACAAAGCCATGGTTCAGGTATCTGATTGCAGGCCAGGGCACAGTGGCTCCCACCTGCAACCCCAGTACTTCAGGAGGCCAAGGTGGGAGGATCTCTCAAACCCAGGAGTTCAGGACCAGTCTTGGCAACATAGTGAGACCTCTTTACAAAAATTTTTAAAAATTAGTCAGATATGGTAGCGTGTACCTGTAGTCCCAGCCACTCGGGGAGGCTGAGGTAGGATGATCACCTGAACCCAGGAGATCAGGGCTGCAGTGCAACCTTAAACCACCGCACTGTCTCCTCTTAAGTCAGTGCAAGTGATGCTGATTTCATTTATTTACTGTGCCTTGGAGAATTCTCAGTGTGTCACAGAATAGGGACAGGCACAGTCTTGGCATCATTGGCTGCTCTGGCTGAGGGAGAGGCAGTAGCTAGGCCTGGCCTGGCCCAGAGGGTTCCACAGGAGGGACAGCAGGATGCACAGTGTGTGATGGTCCCCTGGTTATGGTGAGACACCTCTCTTCTACCAGTTGTCTCAGGATGTTACCATTTTTGCTATCACTTTCCTTTGTGGGGAAAGCCTTTTCTTCCACGTGCTTCAAACTTTATCTTTTTTTTTTTTGGCAAGCAAAATAAATGTCAAATAAAGGTCAGAGGCAGCCTCGAAGGGGAACGCTGTCAGAAAGGGATCCCGAGGAGAGGAGGCAACAGGGGAGTGACAGGGCCTGGTTTGGCTTAATGGACTAACAATGCCTACCAAAAAACCTCTGGTCTTCATGATTTTTTTTTTTTTTTTTTTTTTTTTTTTTTTGAGACGGAGTCTTGCTCTGTCACCCAGGCTGGAGTGCAGTGGCCGGATCTCAGCTCACTGCAAGCTCCGCCTCCTGGGTTTATGCCATTCTCCTGCCTCAGCCTCCTGAGTAGCTGGGACTACAGGCGCCCGCCACCTCGCCCAGCTAGCTTTTTTTGTATTTTTTAGTAGAGACGGGGTTTCACTGTGTTAGCCAGGATGGTCTCAATCTCCTGACCTAGTGATCCGCCCGTCTCGGCCTCCCAAATGTAAACTATTTTTTAGAGCAGTTTTAGCTTCATAGGAACATTGAGGGGCAGGCACAGAGATTTCCTATATTCCTCCTGCCTCCCACACATGCACAGCCTCCCCCACTAGAATGGTACATTTGCTGCAGTCGATGAGCCCACATTGACACGTTGGGGTCCACTCTTTGTGTTGTATGTTCTATGGGTTTGGACCAATGTATCCTGGCATGCATCCACCATGATAGTCTCATACAGAGTAGTTTCACTGCCCTACAAATCCTCTGTGCTCGACTTACTCACCCCTCCCTCTCTCCGAACTCCTGGCAACTACTGATCTTTCTCCTGCCTCCATAGTTTTGCCTCGTCCAGAATGCCATAGAGTTGGAATCATACATTCTATAGCCTTTTCAGATTGGCTTTGTTTACTCAGCATTTTGAATCTAAGTTTCCTCCATGTCTTTTCATGGCTTGATAGCTCCTTTCTTTTTAACATTGAATAATATTCCATTGTGTGGATGGACATGGAGGATTTGTTTATCCATTCATTTACTGAAGGACTCTTGGCTGCTTCCAGGTTTTGGCAATTATGACTACAGCTGCTGTAAACATGTGTGTGCACATTTTTGTGTGGACATAAGTTTTCAATTCCTTCGGGTAAATCCCAAAGAGTATGATTGCTGGATCACATGTTAAGCGTATGTTTAGGTTTGTAAGAAGTCACCAAACTGCCTTCCAAAGCAACTGTACCCTTTTGCATTCCCACCAGCCAAGAATACGAGTTCCTGCCACCCGCCCCCATGCTCGCCAGCATTTGGTGGTGTCAGTGTTCTGGATCTGAGCCGTTCTAATAGGTGTGTAGTGGTGTCTCACTGTTGCTTTAATTCTCACTTCCCTGATGACATATGACGTGGAGCATCTTTTCATATGCCTGTTTGCCATCTGGATATCTTTGGTGAGGTGTCTGTTAAGGCCTTGGGTCCATTTTTATCGGGTTGTTTGTTTTCTTATTGTTGAATTTTAAGAGTTCCTTGTTTATTTTGGGAAATAGTCCTGTATCAGATATGGCTTTTGCAAACATTTTCTTCCAGTCTGTGGCTTGTTTCTTCATTCTCTTAAGCCTCAGATCTTTTTAGGCCAACTTGGGTAATCCTCATCTGAACCATCCCTCCCCTTTTCATACTCCCTTACTAGCCACCAGCAAGGGAGAGTTCCCTGCTAACTACAGAGGTCCCCGTTGAGTTTCTTGGCATTCAGTGGGAAGAGTTACCCTCCTGGGATACACATCAACTGCAGAAACCATAGGAACCACGTTGAAAAGGAGACCCACAGCACCCACCTGATTATACAGCTGCCAACATGGTGACCTATTGATGTCACCATCGCAGATCAGATGTGAACTCTCTGATGTGAACAACTAATCTGTTCTGCAATACAGAAAGCAAATGTTAAGGAATTCTTACTTTTAGCAAGGACAGTTCAGGACTGAGGTATCTTATTAGATAAGGATATTACCAACTAATTCTAAGCCTTGTCTACTCTGGTGCTACATTCAACTCACAGCAGACTTGCGTGATGAGAAATGAGACTGTGGGGTTTAGTGTAGAATTACATAGATGAGTGTTCTAACCGAAGACAATCATAATGATTGAGGACTTCGGCAGAGCAAACAGAAGTTGGTTAGATTTCCAGAGAAAGTGCCCTTTCAGTCTTCAAGACACGTTGAGATCCTCTAGCAAGACAGGGATGGAAAGATAATACTACTATTCAGTGTATTTCATGAATCTCTGTGTCCTTGGGAGTTCTGTGAGCACTGATATTACTTTCTGGGAGGAGGAATGCCACCTTTGCACCTGTGACTGCTTCTTTGCTGTTTCCCTAGCAGTTTCAAATCTGTCGTCTTGTTTGACCCTTATGCTATCCTACTGGATATTCATGTGCCCATTTGTTCATTTATTTAACAAATGCGTATTATTAACATGTGCTTGTGCTACGCGGTTGCATGCCGCACGCCGCCAGGCCAGCACAGCTTGATTCAGATCGGGAGAGCTAGGTGGTTTGTCCCAAGCTCTCACCACTGGTGAGGGCCAAGTCTCAGGACAAGACCCGAGAGCTTCTAGACCCCTGTTCTCTCCTCTGCCCCACATTTCTGCCCCTCCTGAATTCAGGCAGCCATTACCTGACCATCACCCTGATGGGCATTCAGGGTGACCATCCCTTTAGTCACCACTTATTCACCTCTGCTCTTCAGAGACTGAAACGCCACGATGACATTGATGTCATTAGTTTGCTTTCCAGTGAATCTGGATTATGACACGCCATGGAAAAAGAAAGCTGTTCGGCAGTTTTCATTCTTGAAACAGTGTCAGTCAGTAGAGGGGAAAAAACCAAGCAGAGAAACCTGGCGTGCTCACATGCAGAGCACCTGCAAGCGGGTGTTTGTGATGCGGCCAGCCTGGCCTGGAGAGAGTACTTAGTCAATTCTGCATGGAGAGTGTTGCTTCTGTTACTGTTATTATTACAGTAGGTACTCAAACTATCTCCACTCAACCCACAGATTAACCCACACCCACCCAGGAAGCTGACTGAAGCCCAGAGCACACTGATTATTCACAACTCGTGAGTCACTCTCGAATACCAAGACCCCTCTGCTCCCACCTGCTGCATGGCCATGTTTTCTGAAGTCCATGGGTGCTCCCAATTCTGGGAGTGTGAGCTGATCTTGTCATTTAAAACGTTAACTATTATGTTAACTGGCAAGAAAAAAAATGGGTTTGATAATCATGATTATTTCTGTGAAAACTATTGAATGTTGGGATGATTCGGGGAATGAATTGCTAAAAAACCTTCGTGGTATTGAAGTTGAGGTGAATGAGACAACTGTGAAAGGTGGAAGGAAGAAAACTCTAGAAGGCTTCTGCATTTAGATTGCTTTTTGGCAAGTGACTTTTGGTTCTCATTCCACGTTAAAGAACCCGAAACTAGGCCAGGCGCGGTGGCTCAAGCCTGTAATCCCAGCACTTTGGGAGGCCGAGACGGGCGGATCACGAGGTCAGGAGATCAAGACCATCCTGGCTAACATGGTGAAACCCCGTCTCTACTAAAAAATACAAAAAACTAGCCGGGCGAGGTGGCAGGCGCCTGTAGTCCCAGCTACTCGGGAGGCTGAGGCAAGAGAATGGCGTGAACCCAGGAGGCAGAGCTTGCAGTGAGCTGAGATCCGGCCACTGCACTCCAGCCTGGGCGACAGAGCGAGACTCCGTCTCAAAAAAAAAAAAAAAAAAGAACCAGAAACTCGAAATTGTAGGTAAAGCATTCAAGATCCAGTTGGTACAATCAGTAGACCCATCCGCAAAGGACAGGCCCTAGTTTTCCATCAGAAAGTCGGTGTTTCACAGCGAGTGGTGGGTGGCTTGAACACAGGAAAACATGTCACGGGATTGGGATTTCAGAAGCATAAGTGGATGACTTCTACAGCTCAGTTCTATTGAGTTGTAATAGAGAAAATTAGTAGAGAAAATCTGATTAGCAAACACTTCTGGAATATTGAAAAATGTCCAACTCATAAGATGTTACTTCCGAAAATGGTAGTGCTAGATTATAGCTTCAATGGGGAAAGTTCCCAGAGTAGTGCTCCTAAGAGCTGCCCACGCCTTCAGGACTGGTGACATAACTGGCATAGCCCAGTGAAAATGAAAAATTTCCCCCTTTTGCAAAAATTAGTAAGAATTTCATGATGACAATAAAGCATTTAACCCAGCGTGGAGCTCTTCAGAGCATAAGGCCTTGTGCAGCTGCACAGGCCCATGGAGACCACTCTGCTGCCACTTAAGAATTGCCACGTATTGTGATTGGCAGATCAGTATAACTTTTTTAAAACAGTTTAGTCTCTGTCAGTTTACTATATCTCACAAGAGTCACCATGGATGGACTTGACCAAAGGTTGTTTTTGTCATTAATTGTAGCTTCATTAAAGAAACACTTGAAGAATAAACTTGTTTGAGAATCTCCTTAATCTTCCTAGGTAACTGTCCTTTACATCTTAATGGTCAGGAATTTTTTCTTTCTTTTTTTTTTTTTTCAAGACAGAGTCTCGCTCTGTCACCCAGGCTGGAGTGCAGCGGCCCAATCTCGGCTCACTGCAAGCTACGCCTCCCAGGTTCATGCCATTCTCTTGCCTCAGCCTCCTGAGTAGCTGGGACTACAGGCGCCCGCCACCACACCGGGCTAATTTTTTGTATTTTTAGTAGAGATGGGGTTTCACTGTGTTAGCCAGGATGGTCTCGATCTCCTGACCTCGTGATCCACCCGCCTCAGCCTCCCAAAGTGCTGGGATTACAGGTGTGAGCCACCGCACCCGGCCAATGGTCAGGAATTTAAAGGCCTAGTTTTTGTCCTTCCACAAGCCTCATGGCCTTCCAAAAATAATACTCTTTTTGTTTTTTTTTTTTTTGAGATGGGGGGGTCACTCTGTAGTCCAGGCTGCAGTGCAGTGGCACAATCACAGATCACTGGAGCCTCAGCATCTCTGGGCTCAGGTGATCCTCCCACCTCAGCCTCCCAAGTAGCTGTGACTACAGGCATGTGCCACCACAGCCAACTAACTTTTTTTGTATTTTTCATAGAGGCAGGGTTTTGCCGTGTTGCCCATCTGGTCTCCAACTCCTGGGCTTAAGCACTCGCCCACTTTGGCCTCCCAAAGTGCCAGGGTTACAGGTGTGAGCCACTGCACTCAGTCCCCCAACAATAATATTCTTGGTTCAGTCCATGAAACAAAGGATTCTGAAATGTTTAGATATTTTACTTAGGCAAAAGGGTTTGAGGTCCATCTGAAAAAAGAAAACAAAAATGAATATAGGTCCTACAGAATATTTAGGTTATCAGTATCAAAGATACTGTTTGCCATGGAGCAATGGCGTGGAATGAAATTCTCAAGATGAAAGACTTTACACAAACCATAGGTTTTACCTGGGTTCAGACTCATCAAAGGTTCTCACAAGAAAAAACTAAACAACAATGGATTCATGTTGATTTGTTGAAAAATAAAATTTTAAATGGCAGAGAAATAATATATACCATGACATAAGCAGATGAATCAGTGAGGAAGATAAAGAAGAGATGAGATCAAATTCAAAACCATAAATCAAGCATGCAGTGGCTGGAGATGTCCTCTGTGTAGTTTCACATGATACTGAAAAACAACAGAACCAGCAGGCAATGATGATGTAGTGAGAACACCTCATGATGGATGGTTTTGCATTTAATCTCATCTCTTCTTTATCCTCTTCATAGATGTATCTGTTTGTGTCATGGTGTATATTAAAACTAGAGGAACTAGGTCAAGAATAATCATACGTCTAAGCAGCTTTAAATTGCTTATGTTATTAAATAAACATGGTATGTTTTTAATCAGAATTTTTATTATATGTACATTGTTTTAAATTGAATGTCCCATTCCATGTACTTTTTATTTTTCACTTTCACTTTTTCTATTAACGAAGTAGTGATTTCTCAAATAGGAAGACTTAACTGTGTTGCTGTGTCTGCTTCTTCTGTTGCTGCTACGGTAGAAGCCTTTTTATCAGCACTTGGTCAGCAGTTGCTGAGTTACTTAAAAATGTCATCTTACAAGTTCATATCTTAAATTTTTTTTTACTTAAAACATATATCTTATATTTACACACCAATTATGTTTTAGTATAAGGCTGTATGTACTGGCTGATTACAGTTTCCTGAGCCCCCCCACCTTTTTTTTTTTGAGACGGAATCTTGCTCTTGTCACCCAGGCTGGAGTGCAGTGGCATGATCTTGGCTCACTGCAACCTCCGCCTCTCGGATTCAAGCAATTCTCCTACCTCACCCTCTTGAGTAGCTGGGATTGGATTTTTAGTAGCGACGAGGTTTTACTGTGTTGGCCAGGCTAGTCTTGAACTCCTGACCTCAAGTGATCTACCTGCCTTGGTCTCCCAAAGTGCTGGGATTACAGGGGTGAGCCACCATGCCCGGCCTCCTGAGCCCTTTTTACATTAACCATACCACGTAATTTCCAGTTTCTATTTCTTCAGTGTGAAATGAGAAGTTACAGATATTTGAGAGCAAAATTCTTCTGGACTTTTACTATTTCCTTTTCCTGTTCTTTTCCTTCCTTTCTCACTTCTCTGTGGCCCTGGGAACTGTCTCATTGTCATATTTGTGTTCTAGAATATTTTGAGTGATAATGTCAGTGCTGTATATTTTGCTTTGGTTTTCTGTGGGGGGAGTGGAACCAGCTTGCTTCTGTGCCGCCATTTTGAAACCAGAAGTCCTTCCTTTGTCTTTTTTCATAGTTTCCTTGCCTACACCACCACACCAGTTGAACAGTTTGTGGTGGTGGTTTCATTTTGTTTGTGTGTGTGTGTGTGTGTGCACACGCGTGTGTTTTTCAGTAACTCACTTTTATTTGGGTCCTTGCAAAGCATTCACTTTAGTTTTTATAGAAACATTTCCCATTTTTTCTCACTAATATTTCACTGCTTTACCTAATATTTAATTAAATTTCCTGACAAGTTTATCTGGTGACAACAGACTTGAGAAGGAATGTGGTAAGTGGTGGGAGCAGAAGGGCATAGATACAGTGGTGAGTAGACCCTCACTGGAGTACGCTGTGTGCCTGGCAGTGTGTGGAGAGGGGGTGGAGAATGTGCTGGGTAGGTGGTAAACAGGAATGCCAGCAGGCCTCCCCCATTGGGGGTTCTTAGACAAGTCCTGCCACTGCCCATCTTGGAGGACATCCCACACAACTGCCTATAGGAGAAACAGCATGAGGCACAGACCTCCTTCTAGGACTTTGGATGTGTTGCTCATACTTGAAATCCTTGTGTTTTCATGGGCTTTTCCTTGTGGTTTGGTCTTGGCTTCTCTAGAGGTACCCAGTGGGTCAGGGGAAGGCTCCTCAAAGGTATTTCCTACATGCCTATCGGTATTTTAGTCAGGCCATTCAAAACATGCCTTCCAAATTTGAGGAAACTCTCATATGGAGTGGTAACAAAAACTTCATTTTATTCGTATGAATTATTACTAAGCTGAGTCACAATGGAGAAGAAAAAGGTAGTGAATCATGAGGAGCCATTCTGACATTCCTGGCCCTTGATCAAATGGAAGGATTCTGTTTGTGATGCTGAGTGTTGGGGCGTTTCTAGATCTGCTTGGTTTGTGGTACTTTCCTAGACCAAAGTTTAGGAAATTTCTGTCTTTAAAATGGAAGAATCATAAGAGCTAGCAAGTTTCCTAACATTTGTTGGGCTTTCTGTTTTTCAAAAGGTCCGTTGCTTAAAGACTGGCCACATCTAGTCACCCACAAAGAAATGATGATAGAACCCCCTAGGGACAAAACACCCTTCAGAGTTCAGAAGGGAAAAGTGATTTATAGGACTTTTTTTTTTCCATTTTAGTTTTGTGAATCTCCTTTGTTTCCGGAAGTAATTTTTTTTTAATGTTAAGGAAACTGATTAATCTCTACTGAAAGCTGAGCCCATATGGCCCCATGATCCTCCAGGGCTGAGCTGTTAGGGACCACGAGGAACCAAGGCACCCAGGGTGACAGGGCCTCAGATGTGAGTCCAGAGAGGAGAGCAGACTGAGGTCTCCTCCCTTAGCTGTGCTTGTTCTGTGTTGGCTAACCCGGTGAAACCCCATCTCTACTAAAAAATACAAAAAAAAACTAGCCCGGCGAGGTGGCGGGCGCCTGTAGTCCCAGCTACTCCGGAGGCTGAGGCAGGAGAATGGCGTAAACCCAGGAGGCGGAGCTTGCAGTGAGCCGAGATCCGGCCACTGCACTCCAGCGTGGGCGACAGAGCTAGACTCCGTCTCAAAAAAAAAAAAAGAAAAGAAAAGAAAAGAAAACACAGACACACACACACTCTTTTGTAACATCTGAATCTTGTCTGTGATTCTGTAATCCTGGTGTGCTCTCTTGCCAGTATCCCAGAGTCCCACATCACAGGCAAATGGTAAAGCATGAGTCTGCCCCTAGGCTTGCTCATTTCTCATCTCTTCTTCTCCCCCACTTTCCTGTTCCTCTTCTCCCCCTCCTCCTCTTCCTTTCCTCCTCCTCCTTCCCCTTCCTCTTCCTCTCTCCTTCCTCTTCCTCTACCCTTTCTTTCCTCTCCTCTCCTCTTCTTACGCGCCCTCTCCTCTTCCTCGCCCTCTCCTCCCCCTTCCCTCCTACCTCTTCCACTCCTTTTTCTCCTCGTTTCCTCTCCCGCCTCTTCTCTTTACTTCTTTTGTCTTTTTTCTCTTCTCCTCCTCTCTTCTCTGCCCCGCCCGCCTGCACCTCAGTGGGCCTGGAGGGTGCCAGTGTGGTTCCCTGTGGCCCGGGGCTGTGGGAAGCCGGGAAGCCGCCCTCCACTCCCCGGAACCTTCCTCTCGGGAGACCCGTCCTCCGGGCGCTGACTCACCCTCCCCGTGTTCTCCCTTCCTCTCCCCGCAGGAAATGTGACTGGAAACAGTAACTCCACGTTCATCTCCAGCGGGCAGGTGATGAACTTCAAGGGCGACATCATTGTGGTCTACGTCAGCCAGACCTCGCAGGAGGGCGCGGCAGCGGCGGCGGCTGAGCCTGTGGGCCGCCCGGTGCAGGAGGAGACCCTGGCGCGCCGCGACTCCTTCGCGGGGAACGGCCCGCGCTTCCCGGACCCGTGCGGCGGCCCCGAGGGGCTGCGGGAGCCGGAGAAGGCCTCGCGGCCGGTGCAGGAGGAGGGCGGGGCCAAGGCTTGAGCGCCCCCCATGGCCCCAGCGCCGACCAGCGCCGACCACGCAGGGATCGATCGGTACAGTTGAGGAAGACCACCAGGCATTCTCCGCCCACCTTGCCCTCCAGGAAATGGACTTTTCAGGAAGTGAATTGATGAGGACTCTCCCCATGCCCACGGATGCTCAGTAGCTCCCCTGCACTGGGGCAGATGCCTCCCCTGCGGCCCCTCAAACTCGCAGCAGTAATTTGTGGCACTATGACAGCTATTTTTATGACTATCCTGTTCTGTGGAGGGGGCGGTCTGTGTTTTCCCCCCATATTTGTATTCCTTTTCATAACTTTTCTTGATACCTTTTCCCCCTCTTTTTTAATTTAAAGGTTTTGTCAAAAATTATCCTAAAGGTGAGGGTCTCTTTCTTTTGCGTTTTTTTTGTTTTTGTTTTTGTTTTTTTGGCAACCTGGCTCTGGCCCAGGTTGGAGTGCAGTGGTGCGATCATAGCCCCGTGCAGCCTCTAACTCCTGGGCTCAAGCAATCCAAGTGATCCTCCCACCTCAACCTCCGGAGTAGCTGGGATCACAGCTGCATGCCATGCCCAGATTCTCCCCCTCCCCCGCACCGAGACAGGGTCCCACCATGTTACCCAGGCTGTTCTCAAACTCCCCAGCTAAAGCAGTGCTCCAGCCTCGGCCTCCCAAAGTACTGGGATTACAGGCGTGAGCTCGCATGCTGGCCTGCTTTACATATTTTCTTTTGTGCCCCTTCTCACAGTGTTTTGGAGATGGCTTTCCCGGTGTGTGTTCATTGTAAGCACTTTAGGGAAAAGGCTAAACATGTGAGGCCCGGAGACAGTTGCTGAGAACATGTGGTGGGACTTCCATATTCTGAAAAATGTTCTGTATTCTCGTTTTTCTAAAAGAAAGAAAAAAGGAAACCCTATTTTTTTTCTGCTGAATGTTTTTAAGTTTGTGTCGGTCCTTAAGCAGAACTAAGCTCAGTATGTGACCTTACCCCCTAGGTGGTTAATTTATCCACGCTGGCAGAGGCACTAAGGTACTTGGTAACCAAATTTCTAAAACTCCAAGTTGCTGCAGCTTGGCATTCTTGTTCTAGAGGTCTCTCTGGAAAAGATGCAGAAAACGAACAGGACATGGGGCTCCTGGAAAGAAAGGGCCAGGGAAGTTCAAGGAAGAATAAAGTTGAAATTTTAATTTGCATTTTCTTTGTCTAGATAAGAATAGCATAAATGGATCCTCTTTTATTTGTACATAATCGTGCATCTGTAGGTTGGCCTTGTAGAAGTGGAAAACATTCCATTTTCCAATGCATTTAAATTTAAAGCCAAATCCACATGTTGTGAATTTAAGAAAACTTCTTATCCTAAAGGTGTCTTTCTCTTGGCATCATCTCCCTTGTGAGAAACCTAGAAGATGGTCCAGATGGAAGGAAATTCCCTGGGTGGTTTTATCTTTTGTTACTCAGTGAGCACTGGTTCCCTGCAAATCCTGGAGAAAAGCAAAAATATGCAGGCAAGTTAAAATTAATTTTGTACATCTGGTAGGTTATAAAAGAAAGCACTAATAGTGGTCACTGCCCAGACTTTATTGGCCACAAATGCCCAGCTGAAGAGCATGACTATGGATCACTGGTTTTTCCCTCCTGCTGGAAATACTGGGGTGGTAGCGGTCAATTAGGATTTTCAATGGAGAAGCACAGGACAGTTCTGTAATTTATGAGGCTCCTTAGCCAACATAAAGAACTGCAGGAAATAACTGCACAACCAGGAGGATCTGTTGGTGGGAATTTACCATCATTCCTGCCCTTTTACTTAACATCATCCACAGGGAGATGTTATACAAATTGAGGAAACCATTATACCTTTTGATATGGAATATATTACAGAGTTACGGTTCACAAAGTAGACCACTGAGCTGAAAACCCGAGTTTCTGCTGTGACTGTCATCTCACTGAGCACTTCGCCTTTCTTTGCTTTTATTTTTTCCTTCTATAAAAAGGCAATAATGATAATTTATAATAGTCTCCCTACCCAGAGATATCAGAAGGATGCTACAGTGAATGTTTAAGTATCTTGAGCTCCTTAAATCAAAGGTGCTATATAAATATGTAAGACTCTACTTTCAGAAAAAGGTAATATTCTTTCCTGCACTGATCCCTACTAATTCTGTATTGATTCAAAGGCAACTATATGCTAAGAAATGTATAGAAAATATAAGTCTGTGGCTGTGTACTATAGAGATGTATGTGCCAAGTGTAAACAAAATGAAGCAATAATGAACAGTTATTGGGGGAACATGATAAAGAGATTACATTAAACTTATATTTGACCATAAAATCCTTTTTATGGCTTGCTAAAACCAGGCTCACTGTAAAATCATGATCCAGCTTATTGCTAATCTCTATGATATGCTTATTCCTAATCTTTATGGTATGGTGTCAACCATTCATTTGTATCTTATTGCAGGTTCCCTGGACCATAGACAAGGGACAGAAAATAATTGCTTTGATAATATATATGCTGTTGATTTCACAAAAATTTCTTAAAATACAGCCTGGATACCCAGTGAAAGAGATGAAACAGAAATGGGAGTATCATGTTTCCTACTCACATTTCACTCAGCTGCCAGAAGGAAGAATGCACTTCTCAAAATCAGTTTGAATGTGGTAGATCAGAACCTTCATGTGGTGGGGAAAATGGGATTCTTTCAGTGTAACCACCCCAAGACTTAGTGGCTTAAAGTAGTCACCATTGGCCAGGCACAGTGGTTCATGCCTCCCAGTGCTTTGGGAGGCCAAGGCAGGAGGATCCCTTTAGGACAGTAGTTAGAGATCAAACTGGGCAACAGAGTGAGACCTCATCTCTACAAAAAATACAAAACTTATCTGGGCATGGTGGTGTGCACCTGCAGTCCCGTCTACTCAGGAGGCTGAGGCAGGAGGATGCTTGGACCCAGGGGTTCAAGGCTACTGTGAGCTTTGATTGGGCCAGTGCACTCCAGTGTAAAAACAAAACAAAAACAAAAACCACCACTTATTTAGCTCCCAATTCTATGGGTTGGATCAGCTTGGGTGGTTCTTCAGGTCTGGTCCCACCCGGCCTGGTTTGCTTACCCATTTACAATGACCCAGCTGGTTGGCTGGGCCAGGCTCTGTGCTCTCCACCTGTCCCCCATGCTTCCAGCCGCCCAGCTGGGCATGCTGTCATGGTGGTGCTGAGCCTGAGAACAAGCAGAAACCTGCCAGGCTTCTTGAGGCCTAGGCTTGTACTGGGACACTGTCACTTCTGCCACATTCTGTGGGCCAAAGCAGATCACAAAGGCAGCCCAGATCCAAGGGATGAGGGAACAGCCCATCCCCCCACGGGAAGTGTTGCAGAATGACAGGGTAGGGAGTGGACACACGGAGGGGAAGATGGCCCCATTGCCGTCTGTCCACCACAGGGCACTGCGTGGAGTAAAGTGCTGCAGGGAAGAGTGCATCTGGGAACAAAAGAGGAACATGGCCCAGCCCCTAACCAGTGAGTAGTTCCTTCTCTGGTGATTGAATTCTCTTAATGCACAGCACTGTGGATTCCCACAATGGGAGGGACACCCACATTCATATTTCAGTGCTGTGTCAAAATTCCTTCCAGAGCCAAATATAGGTGATTTGGGAACTGAGCCTACTGTACTACTTCCGCATTCCTTTGGCACAGAAAATTGAAAAGTGACAACTTCTAAAATCAAGAAAACTGGTGAGATACCTTGGGGTAGAGGAACCTGCATATAAACAGATAAAAGATCTAGTGTTCACCCTTCACCCCAGCTCAACAAACACAATCTTGTTATGATTATACAAGGGTGAGCTTGAGCAAAGGTGCTGTCTTTGGTGGAAGAAACGTAGTTTTGAGTTGTTTGCTCTTTGACGGTCTCTGATGGCATGTGAATCTTGTGCATCTGCTTTGGGGCACGCTGGGCACAAGTTGCATAACCCGCTTTTGGAAGAGGAGACAAAGCATTCAAAGCCCTGAACACTCTGTTGGTAAGTCGTCATGTTTATTGAGTGTGCTTTTAGTGGCAGGGCCCTGAGCACCTGGGAAAGGAGATGAGGAGTGCTGGAGGGTTCGGAGCAGAGAAGATGAGACAATGCTCTGCTCCAAGCACCAGAGGAGGCTTCTGGAAAGGGGCTGTCTGTGGAATTCCTCACCCCTAGAGCCCTGCCGGTGAAGTCTTACAACCACTAAAGCTTTGCCAGAGAAGAGGCGGGACCTGACATTAGGCAGTGGCGGTGCCAGCAGTGAGCCCAGGCGGGGTCTAGGTGGCATCACTGAAGCCAAGCCGAGCGGTGAAGGCCAGCCACCCTGGACCGACACCCCCGTGGCTGCCCCACTGCAGAACTGCCTACTGCGGCAAAACAACCCTGTGTCCCCCAAGGTTTCAACAAAGAGGAGGATCGAATAAATGTCCCAGTGGGCAGGCACACCCACAAGACTTGCTGCTCCTCCTGACACACCCGCATGGCTCTGCACAGCTGTGAGTCCAGTTTTCTCTCTTCCTACCTCCCTCTTACCCCAGTTATCCTGACCCCAGGGTGGGATTGAAACTCATGCTAGGCTAACATCTCTTTCCTTGATCCCATTCATAAAACTGGCATAGAGGAATGCTTTAAAAAAAATCTTTAAGATTACCAATAGTAGAAAAGTTAAAATGACAAAATTACAGGCCTGTTACCAGATCTTCATACTAACCAAGGAGCTGGTGACACTACCCTCCTCCCTGTGTGATAGAAAATGCAGACGTTTTGCAGACAGACCTGGTTCATGACTCAGCGCTGCAACTTGTGGACTTACCTTGTGCAGCTACATCACTTCTTAGCCTTGTTTTTAACATGTGTAAACAGAAGGTACTAATATTAGTCTTTAGTGCTGGTGTGAGGATGATGTGGGATGAGACACAACCAAGGACTCACTGGCAGTTCCTAGAAGATTCCAGTAGTAGGGATCTGACCGACCTACACCACTTTTCCTCCCTGTCTCTGACACTTGTTCATTCCTGGGCACAGGAGTCATCTCAGTCATCACGTTGGACCACATAACTATAACCAAGCTCTGCTGCCCACCTGGAACACCTTCCCACTCTTTGCAACTAGGTCGAAGGGACGCACCTTCTCCATAGACAGTTGACAGGACTGCGATGGTTGACCCAAAAGTTGTCATCTTCTGACATGACACACTGAGGGAAGTAGACTTACCCAATATAACTTCAAGTTATACTGTCTTAAAAGACTATGATTAAAATGGGCATCAGTGGGCCTTTCTCTTGTAGCCCAATATGTAGGGCATGAAGAACAGCCGGGTGTGAAGGTTGAAAGGCTATGTGGGCTGGTTTCTCTTGGTGTTCCTGGTGCCTCTCCCCGTTTAGGAAGAATAACAAATTGACCACCAGCTCAGAGGAGGTGGCATTATAGGTCCAGGCGCCTTCAGGAGGGCACTGGAGTCCAGTGAAAGCTTTCACTCTTGCCCAGGCTCTCATGGGCAGGGGTAGCCCAGGAAACAAAGGCTGCACAGACTTTAAGTCGTGAGAAAAACGACATTCTTATGATGAGGCTCTTACAGACGATCTCCATTTAAGCAGCAGCAGTAAAACATCTTACACTGAAATGAAGAAGCAAATTCATTTTTATTGGCTTTTATAGCCTCTCTCCTTCAATGGCAAAGAAACCATTAAAATAAATGTTTAAATTTCTTAGAAGAGCTTTCTCTAAATATTTACTCTGTCAGTGGAAAAATAAACATTTTTTACATCAGGTCTATTGAGTTTGTTGTATACAGTAAAATTCACCCTTTTTAGATATATAGTTTTATGAGTTTTAACAAAAATACATAGTTGTGTAACCACCACCATCACAGTCAAGATATAGAATATTTCAACATCCCAAAGTTCCCATTTCCCTTTTTAGTTAATCCCTTCCCCACCACCCCAGCCCCTGGCAACCATTATCTGTTCTCTCTTCCCATAGTTTCACCTTTTCCAATTTGTCATGTAAACAGAGTTACACAGCACACAGCCATTTGAGTCTGGCTTCTTTCCACATAACGTCCTTGAGATCCATCGGTGGGTACACCAGTAGTTCCTTTTTATTTCTGAGTAGTAGTCCACTGTATGGATGTACTGCAGTTTATTCACCAACATGTGTGTTCTTTCCTATTTGAGGAGATTACAAATAAAGCTGCTATAAAAACTCGTGTGGACGTGTGCTTTCACTTCTCTCGGGTGAATATCTAGGAGTGGGATTATGGGATTGTATGGTAAATACCAGTTTGTAAGAAACTGCAAAACTGTTTTCTAAAGTGTCTGTACCATTTTGCATTCCCATCAGCAATGCATGAGAGTTCTAGTTGCTCCACATCCTCACCAGCATTTGGTATCGTCAGTTATTTGCTGGTTTGCTTTAATGTTTGCCATTCTTATAGGTGTATAGCATCTCACTGTGGCTTTCATCTGAAGTCTGTGACTACCTTCTTATGTGCTTATTTGGCTATCTTTATATCTTATTTAGTAAAGTATGTTCAAATCTTTTGCTCATGTTTTTCTTTCTTTTTGTGAGACAGGGTCTCGCTCTGTCATCATGGCTGGAGTACAGTGGTGTGATCACAATTCACTGCAGCCTCGATTTCCCAGGCTCAAATGATTCTCCTACCTCAGACTCCTGGATAGCTTGGCCTAGACATGTGCCACCATACCCAGCTAACTTTTTAATTTTTCTGTAGTGAGAGGGTCTTGCTATGTTATCCAGGCTGGTTTCAAACTCCTGACCTCAAGCAATCCTCCCACTCTGGCCTCCAAAGCACTGGGATTGTTTGTTTTTAATTGTTATCTTAGTGAGTTTTGAAAGTTCTTTATATATTCTGGAAACTGGAATATGCGTGTTTAAAACTTTTAGAGCATTTCTGTAAGTATTTGTTATGATTAGCAAAAAATGAAGACATAATTTTTCATTTTTAAAAAAAATTGTGTTTCAGGAGATGTACACCAGTAGTGTTTATTCAGGGTAAATGGTTCCACATTTACACAGTGGGACTCCCAATGTCAGGGTCCAGTGCTGAGCTGCCATGTCCTAAAATTGTCCTGTATCCTTATGGAATGCAGCAGTCACCCTCCTAGGGGCCCATTCTCCCATGGAAACTGAGTTTTGTAACACACATGCTGATATAAATGTGTTTTATTGGTCGGGAAACTGTAAAATGGCTTTCTTTTTCTTTCTTTCTTTCTTTTTTTTTTTTTTTGGGACAGAGTCTTGCCCTGTTGCCAGGCTAGAGTGCAGTGGTGTGATCTCAACTCACTGCAACCTCTGCCACCCATGTTCAAGCGATTCTCCTGCCTCAGTCTCCCGAGTAGCTGGGACTACAGCCACGTGCCACCACACCCAGCTACGTTTTGTATTTTTAGTAGAGACAGGGTTTCACCCTGTTGGCCAGGATGTTCTCGATCTCCTGACCTCGTGATTCACCACCTCGGCCTCCCAAAGTGCTGGGATTACAGGCGTGAGCCACCGCGCCCAGCCCGTGAAATGTCTTTCTATTGATATATTCTGATTATTTTATATATTAAGGAGAATATTATAATGAGTGCTGGGTGAGGGAAAAAATAAAAACAGGGCAAATGCCATCATCCTCTCTGTCTGACAAGGGAGAGAGCAAGCATCCCCGGGACAGATTTTGTTGGCATGGAGAAGGTTGTTTAATCACATCAATGTTTAAGTCCAGTTGGTTGTGTTGGTCTGGTAAATATCACATGGTAAATATCTGTTGTGACCAGAGCACAATGAACATGCCTCTGCAGTTGTCCCTTAGTCCACAGAGCCTGTGCTGGATGACAAGAAAGGCCCCAAGAGGGTCAACAACTGGGAACTTCTCTGAAGGACTGAGATTCCCCAGCAGGAAAGGACATCCAGGGTGCTAAAGGTGCACCTGGGCTGATGGCCTGACGTAGAAGTTTTGTGGGGGAGATTTGGGGCTGGACGGGCGGATGCTCCTGCACATCCAGCCGCCTCTGACTCAGCTCTGGAGACAAAGGCAGGGTATGTGAGTGAGGGAAGTCTGATTTTAACTCTGAAGCCCAAGCCTCCCCTCGGTGGGGATACACAAATACTTGTCTACCACCGAGGGGAGTATTTGTATGCGTGGGACCAGTGCCCAATCATGAGCAGAGGCCATGACCGAGGCGGGAGACAGGGACCTACCTAGTGAAGTCACTAGCCTTCCTTACCCTCTCTGGGGCATTTGGAAAGAGAATGTGTCTGCTTTGGACCAAGTTAAGACCTTGGGGTTCATGGATGACCAGTGGGGGAGGCTTCAAATGTGAGCAGTTAGACATATGGGAGCTCCTATTAATATTAATATTAATATGGGAGCAGCTATTAATATTAATTGGAAAAATGATGAACTGTGACTGTGTTTATACTTGCAGCTAGTGAAGCCAACTATGCCAGAGACAGGCAAACGTTGGGAAAAAAGGAATCAGGGCATTGTGAACCTTACCCCCACCAGCCCTCCCAAGAGCAGGTACTCTTGAAAATATAAAACTCCAATCGAATTTCATCAGCCTTCACTTAAAACTTCATGGCTCTCCATTGTTCGTGGAATAGAGACCAAAGGTTTTCAGATGGTTCTCATGGCTCCCCACTCTCCAGCCTCATCTCATGCTACTCTCCCCACCTCCAGCTGCACTGGTCTCTCCAGTGCACACACTGCCTGCCTTGGGGGCTTTGCACAGGTGGTTTTCTCTGCAGCATTCTTCCTGGTTTTTCCCTGGGTTAAATCCAATTCACATCTCAGTTCAAAGAGTACTTCCTCAGGGCAGCATTTCCTAACTGCCCTTTCTCCCTGAGACCAGACTGGTCCCCTTGTTAAGGGTGCTTAGAGATGCTGGAACTTATCCTTTGTGGCAGTATTCCAGCTTGTAGTGATAAATTTATTTTAGAATTTGAATAGTAGCTGTCTCACCACCACCATCACCACACACACCACCACACACACACACACACACACACACACACACACACACACACCCCACTGTATCCAGAAGGTAGCATGATGCCTGGTATATGTGGATGCTCAGGAAACATGTGCTGAATGAATGAATGCGAGTGACAGGCCCTGAAGCCTCAGAAACACCCATAAACCTCATTGCCTTTTTATCAACCCAACTTCCTTACTGCATTTTCACCTGCTGACCAAAGTCCAGACAAGGCCACTATGACCAAAGGAGAGATTTCAGAGCAGAATTGATAAGGCAAGCTAAGGGAAACAACACTGAAGAAGCGATTTCATACAGGTGAGCCCAAGGCAATACCCTGTGATGAAGCAACAGCCCATGGTAGATTGAAATATGAGGTTGTTTAGAAATTCCTTCAAGAAAAGCAAAATCATAAGCTACAAGATCAAGAACTTGTGCTCATATCTGGGTTCCCAAAGGGAGCAGGAAAAATAAGAACCTCTGACAATGCCTTAGGCAGTCAAGGCAAATGAAACTGGTTGGGTGCGGTGGCTCACACCTGTAATTCCAACACTTTGGGAGGCAGAAGTGGGCAGATGGCTTGAGGTCAGGAGTTCAAGACCTGCCCATGGTTAGGATGACTTTGTGGATAGGTGGTCATGTTTATATCTAGTAATTTTTGCTTCCTCCAAGGCATTCTGCTTTCAGCTGTAACAAAATGCTATACACTAGAGTTAAACTGATTTGGATAGGCAGAGTCAATGATGGAAATACTATCTACATACCACAAATATTTTCATTAAAATCAAATTTAGTCCCAAATTAAATAGTAAATCCTAGAACTTTGCATTGAAAACTTTATATCTATGATGGTTAACTTTATGTATAAATATGACTAAGCCACAGGATGTCCAGATATCTGGTTAAACATTATTTCTGCCTCTATGAAGAGACACACATTTGAATCAGTAGACAGAGTAAAGAAGACCACCCTCACCAGTGTGCAGACATCATCCAGTTGGTTGAGGGCCAAATAGAATAAAAAGACAGAGGAAGGTTGAATTTTCCTCTCTGCCCGACAGCTTGAGCTGGGGCATCCACGGATCCTGTCTTACCCTCAGTGCACCTTGTTCTCAGGACTTCAGACTTGGACTGAAGCTTATACCATCAGCCCTCTGGTTCTGAAGGCTTTGAACTACACCAACAGCTTTCCAGACAACAGATCTCCAACTTGCAATAGATCATAGGACCTCTTGGCCTCCATAATTGCATGAACCAATTCCTTATAATGAATAACTCAATCATTCTCTCTATATATGTGATGGTTAATACTGAGTGTCAACTTGATTGGGTTGAAGGAGACAAAGGATTGATCCTGGGTGTGTCTGTGAGGGTGTTGCCAAAGGAGATTCACATTTGAGTCAATGGACTGGGAAAGGCAGACCCAGCCTTTATCTGGGTGGGCACCATCTAATCAGCTGCCAGCACAGCTAGAATATAAAGCAGGCAGAAAAACATGAAAAGACTAGACTGGCCTAGACTCCCAGCCTACATCTTTCTCCCGTGCTGGATGCTTCCTGCCCTTGGACATCGGACTCCAAGTTCTTCAGTTTTGGGACTCGGACTGGCTCTCCTTGCTCCTCAGCTTGCAGATGGCCTGTTATAGGACCTTGTGATCGGGCGAGTTAATACTTAATAAACTCCTTTTATATATATGTCTATCCTATTAGTTCTGTCCCTCTAGAGAAACCTGACTAATACAATATATTATATATTACATATACATATACATATGTAACACATATAAAATATATCTATATATGTATATTTCTATATATACATATATTTATATGTGTGTGTGTATATATATACACACATCTATCTAAATATCTACCTCTCTCTCTCTCTCTGTCTTTCTCTCTATGGTTCTGTTTCTCTGCAGAACTCTAACATTACATCCTTAGATTGTGATTTGTTGGCACTATGCCCCCAAAGAGATTTCCTTCTGTGATAAGATGACACTGGTTATCCTTTTTTAGCACCTAGAGCAAGTGCAGATATGTGTGCAATGTCAGAAGGATGGGCAGCCCAAAGTAGCTGATGGGCGTTTGTCCATTATTGCATCCTATTGCGTGTATGCTGCAGGGCCCTGTGGATCTGTGTTCATGACCATATGTTCATCATAAATAATGAAATCACCATCATGATATGGCTGAGAGGTCTTTAAAGCTGAGCAAACAAATACAAATACAAACCCAGACACACCATGTCTGAGCATCCATGGATGGTGTGGACAATGAGCAGGTGTCCATGGACTAGAGGACATTCACCAAGAGGGACAGATGGTGGCCATTGTTCTTCAAGAACACTACAGTCAGTCATAGGCCCTGTCACCCAAGCCACTTCTGTTTCCTGCTCAGACAGAGAAAAGCAGCTAGAGCATAGCACCTGGGCTAGTTATTTAAAGAGCAAGAAGTTACTCCCCCTTTGCTCCACTTGGCCACCTTCCCCATGCTCATTTCCATTAAGAGTTTTAATGAAAGGTTATTCAACAGCAGCATACTCAGAGAGTCACAAAATGACTCATTTTAAAATGCATCACTTTATTGAGTCAGTATCATTTACATGCAGGAAGGTTCACCTTTTTACATCTACAGTTCTGTGAATTCTGACAAATGCACATAGTCATGCAACCACCAACACAATCATGACATAGACCATCTCCATCACTGTAAAATGTTCCTTCCCGCTCCTTTGTAGTCAATTGTCTTCCCCACCTGAGCCACCTGGCAACAACTCATCTGTTCTCTATCCCTACAGCTTTGCCTTTCCCAGAATGTCACATAAATGGAATCACACAGTATGTAGTTGTTTGGGTCTGGCTTCTTTCACTTAGCATAATGGCATGTTTTTGCGTGTATCACTTGCTTGTTCCTTTTTATTGTTGAATAGTGTTGTTTTTTTTTTTTTTGCCTTGTTGTATTAGAATTTGTTTATCCATTCACCAGTTGAGTGACAGTTAGATTGTTTCTGGTTTTGAGAAACTATGAATAAAACTGCTGTCAACACTCACTGTGGGTTTCTGTAGTGACAGAGCTTTTTAGACGTGAGTTTTCACTTCTCTTGGGTGAGTACATAGGAGTGGGACTGCTGGACTGTGTAAGTGTCTTAGTCGCAGCTGCTATAACAAAATACCACAGGCTAGGTGGCTTACAAACAGTAGAAATGTATTTCCCACAATTCTGGAGGCTAAATTCAAAATCAGGGTGCCAGCCTGGCCAAGTTGTGGTGAGAGCCCTCTCCTGGGTTGCAGACTGGCAAAGTCCTGCTGTACCCTCACATGGCAGAAGGGCACGACAGCTCTCTGGGCCTTTTTTGTGAGGACACTAATTCCATTCATGAGGGCTCCTCCCACCTCATGGCCCCACCTCCTAACACCATCTTCTTGGTGATTAGGTTTCAACATATGAATTTGGGAAGACACAGACATTCAGACCACAGCATGTGTGTTTACGACACAGCAATGCATGGAAGAGCCAATCGCTCCGCATCCCCCCGGCTTTTGATGTTGGCCACAGACTGACTCTCAAAGCAGTTGAAAATAGTTGCTAATGATAAGAAGTTTGTTTTATTTGTTTGTTTTCCTAAAAGCACAGCTTCTATAGGTTTTAGATCCATCCGAAGAAGTTAATAATGAGATAAAGTATTCTTCTGGGTAATTGCACTCTTACATGATGACTTTTTCTGTCTTATTAGTTAATTAAGACTTTTACAATCAACATCCTTGATACCAAAGCAGTAGGTAGGATAGCAATTGGTTCTGTGTTCAAGAAGTGTTTTTAAACATTCAAATGAGGTTGCATTGTCATTAAAAGAAAGCTTTCCACTTCCTTAATGCTGTTTTGAAATGAATGTAAAGATTCCTGTACTCTGGGAAAAAGCAAAGCCATAATTGGAACAATGGCAGCCTTGCACTGTTCTCATTTCTCTTCCAGGAAATGGTTGTTTAAAAGTTATTGGTCTACATAATGCATATGGATTATCTACTTTCAGAATGATGCACAACCGATTTAGAATACTGCGTTGCCCCAAATTTCCCTATAACTCCCTTCACTGCCCAAGCCAAATGACTTTGTTTTCTACTCAGTCCAAACATGCTACAAACTAATTTTAAACAATTAGCTTTGGTCCAAATGGAACACAATTAGAGAAGTAACACTGTTACAAAAATAATTACGTAAGCCAATATAAAGACTAATACTCACAGCTTGAGGTGTTCACCGTGTTCGGAGCTTCAGTTTTACAGTTCTTCATTAGCCTAGGAAACTGAAAATTAAATGTGTTCAGCAACAGTGTGACAGCGGAAGACACAGAGGAGGAGAACCACTTGGGGCAGGACTCTTCTGCCCTCTTTGGCCTGTTGTCCAGCAGTGGTTCACAAGCCAAGTCAACACTATTTGAAAACTCAGCACTTTACAAACAAAACACAGAGCCTTTTGTGCAGGCTTTTGCTAACTGTCCTTAGTAGCATTGTTGAATGTTCGAATTATCAGGTAGACCAGGGGCTATGGTCTTAGTTTCCCTAGAATGGCTTCTAGATGTCTCTCTTGAGGTCCTCAAGCCTGAGGGCTGTGCAGGGAAGAATGAGAAGCTGTAATTTAGGTCCTTAATTGGGAACTACTGAAGCCCATAGAAACAGAAAGGTAAAAGATGAAAACTTTGCAGGAGGCAGTACTATTCACTATAGCCTTCAGGATTCCAGCGAAATTATTTGTGTACTCAACGACTGACACCAAATAAAAGAGAACAGTGTGAGGAGAGAATGGGACTAACAATAGTTAAACTTAACTACTACGTGATGATCATTGCGCTAGAGTCTGTTTCATGAGTTTTCAAATTTAATCCTATCAGCCATCTTATGAAGGAGATATGATCTCCCACAATTACTTATAGCTGGGGAAACTGGAGGTCAGAGAGGTTAAGCAACTCGTTCATGTTGCTATTGTAGTGGCCAAACTCAAAGTCCCTCCAGCCCTGACTCCAAAGCTTGTTCTCTTCCCACTACCCCAGAATAGCCTCCCCAAAGACCTGACAGCATTCCTTAAAAATCCTACCCTCACCAGCGTTGCCAAGAAAATCCAAGATGCTCAGTTAAATTCTCAGATAAAGAGCAAGTACTTTCTCAGTATTTATATGTCTCAAATATTGCATAGGACCTACATATATACTAACAGTTATCCTTTGCTTATCCTAAATTTGAACTTAACTGGGCATCCTGTAGTTTTATTTGCTAAATCTAGCAGCCTAGCCCTCATTGATGCTTTCTGGACACATGATGGTGATGTCAATGTTCTGAAGTTCGCTCTTCATTATTAAATCATTCAAAAAAGAGTTCTTCCCATTTTGGGGGATGGTGGAGTGATGAGGAAGTGTTCTAAGGGTGGGGTCCATTTGAGCATAGCCATGTGTGAGAAAATAACAGGCACTTCCTTCTTTATGGATCACTGCACTGGAATAGGGCTGGAAAGTGCTGGGCTGGCTGGGTAGATTTGCATGATGCCCAGGTGTCTAATGCAGAACTTTCCAAAGTGTGTTTTGTGAAGCCCCAGTTCATGAGCTATTTATTTTGTGGACACGTAACTTGACGAGAGGCTATGAATGGCACTCCCCTTGGAGAACATCCCCTGGGCATACTCTGGTATTAGAGAAAGCCTAGAGAAGAGACTGTGTTGATTCTCCAGACCTTAGACCTTATCAGTCTCCCTGGAGACAACAGGTGGAGCCCCCTTCCTGTGGGAGGACAAGAAACCCAGTGCTGACTTGGGTCCCATTCTCAGGCTGTTTCTTAGACTCTTCAAGTCGTGTTTACAGGTTCTTTTTTTATTCTGGGGCCCTTGGTACAGAGTTGAGTCAAAAGTGCTCAGTTGCCATCACGGAGCCTCCGTGGTCTGTAAATCATCAGCAGTGTTAATCCTGTAAATCCCAGGCTGGGCTGCGCTCCACCTTCCCTACTTCACCCTTGCCACCTTGTCACCTGCTTCTCCAGGCTGCTGTACTCTTCCATGCTGATTCACACCCCACTTCCTGTTTACCCTTCCCCAGCACAAAAAAGGCAAACAGCATTGGACAGCCCACAACTCTAGAGTCAGCAGCATCTCTGTCTGGCCGTGGGGTGCCGGTAAACATTTAGCCACCTGCTGGAGGGGCTGAGCCCTAGCGTTTGTAATTCCTGTGATGTAAATGCTCCTGCCAGGGTAGATTTCAAGCTCCTGGCTGTGATGTTATTGAATGGAGTTGGAAAGAGATGCACAATAGCACATGTTTATATTGTATTTTCCTCCCGCTGGTGCAATAGACCTCAAGAGCACTGATGAGAGAAAATGTAGTAAAATAATTATCAAGCAATGAACTCTGAGTATTTATGACCTCTGTTTTTAATATAATTTATTTAATTGTAAACTTATATAATTTAATTTTAATTTTTTTTTTTTTTAGAGACAAGGTCTCACTCTGTCACCCAAGTTGGGGTGCAGTGATGCAATCATGGCTCACTGCAGCCTCCAACTCCTGAGTTCAAGGAATCCTCCTGCCTCAGCCTTTCAAGTAGGCATGTGCCACCACCATCCCTGAGCCCACCATCAGTCATTCTTTTTGAATTTTTTGTAGAAACAGGGACTCGCTCTCTCACCCAGGCTGGTCTTGAACTCCTGGCCTCAAGCAATCCTCCTGCCTCGGCCTCCCAAAATTCTGGGATTATAGGCGTGAGTCGCCACACCCAGTCTATAATTTAGTTTTAAATAATGGCCATGTTTATCAACCAGCTTGAAAATTCCTGAAAATTTTACAATCGGCTCTTACAAGTCCACACAGCTTGTTTCAGCATACTACTGTGAGTTTCAGGGTAGATCTCTCCTTAGCCTTCAGCTCGGCTCCAAATTTCAGGGCCTGTAACTTCCATCCATTGCCCACTTCTCCCATCTCCACCACAAGCAATGGGAATGTACTTGAAGCCATGTTTACCCTACTTGGAAACGAGGCCCAACTCCTTCCCCTGAAACAGTCTGCAAGATGCAAACTTGCCACTCGTGAAGATCAACTTTGAGATTATCACACAGGTCCCTTTGAGCCACCATCATTCAGAACAGAATAGTTGCTTCACTTTGCATAAACAAAAGGGCAATCATGTATTTTTCTCAAAGCAAAAGAATGGTCTGCTCCCAAAGGTGAATTCTAGTTTCTAGCTGAAAATCAGCACAGCAGAGAACCACTGAAGCTTTGGAATTTGGGGTGACTTTTCCCCAATTCCCAGGATTTCAAGGATTTCAGGATCCAGTCTTAGGACTCCAAGTCCCTCTCCTCAATCCCTGCCAAAGAAAATCTTTTCCCAGACATATAGCCTACCATGGGTGTCTGGGTGTCGTGTTGGTTTTGTTTGTTTGTTTGTTTTGGAGACAGGGTCTCCCTCTGTTGCCCAGATTGGAGTGCAGTGGCACGATCCCGGCTCACTGCAACCTCCTATCGGGTTCTAGCGATTCTCCTGCTTCAGCCTCCCAAGTAGCTGGGATTACAGGCACCCGCCACCATGCCCAGCTAATTTTTGTATTTTTAGGAGAGGCGGGGTTTTGCTATGTTGGCCAGGCTGGTCTCGAACTTCTGGCCTCAAGCAATCTGCCCACCTGAACTTCCCAAAGTGCTGGGAATACAGGTGTGAGCCACCGCCCTAGGCCAAGGGTATTGTTGTTAAATTGTGTCCCCTCCCAAAAAAATAGGTTGAAGTCCTAGCCCTGGCACCTGTGAACGTGACCTTATTTTGAAATAGAATGTTTGTAGGTATAGTCAAGTTAAGATGAGGTCATACTGGATTAGTATGGGCCCTAAATTGAATGATGTCCTCATAAGGAGAGGAAGACACACAGAGGGATGACAGCTATGTGAAGACAGGGGCGGAAACGAGATTGATGTAGTCACATGCCAAGTAGGGCCAAGGGTGGCCGGCAACCACCAGCAGCTTGGAACAGGCACGGGAGGATGTTCCCTAGAGCCTTCAAAGAGAGCATGGCCATGCCAACACCTTGATTTTAGACTTTGAGCCTCCTAAACTGTGAGAAACCCAGTTTTTTTTAGCTTGTTACAGCAGCCCTAAAAAACTAATACATTTGGGTACCCAGCTCTGACTGCAAAGATCTGCTACTCCCTCCAGAATTTAAAAAGATTCAGACAAAAGAGGATCCCACTAGGACAGTGGGGTTTCTGCTGTGGTCCCGTGTTTGTTCTGCAAGTCTCAGGTTTGCCCTCTGAATCCACACTGCGTCCTTCTCTGTCTGCCCTGCTCTGGGCCGAAGCTGACGTACAATGGACCACACCATCAGGACCCTCTGCACTCTGGATTCTGGTTGCGCCACTAGGAGGCCGTAGCAGGAGACAGGAGGGAGAGAGGGAGGCCAGGGCCTGGATTCTGCCAGCTTCCTCCCGCAGGTCAGCTGTGGTTAAAGATCACAGCTCTCATCTCGCTTCTCCCAGCTTCTCTGTGTCCAGGTTCCACTCGCCTCTCTCATCCTGGCCTCTAGCATGAAGGGTGGTAATGTCCCCACTGACCCCAGGGTCCCCTAGTGTACCACACTATTCTTCATAATTTGCCTAAACCTTGTGTATTAGTCTTCTCGGGCTACCATAACAAAATACCAAGATCAAGATGCTGTCAGGATCCATTTCTGGTGCGGGCCATCTTCCTGGCCTGCAGGCAGCCACCTTCCCGCTGTGTCCTCACGCGGCCTTGTCTCTGTGTGCATACACTCCGACTGTGTCTCCTCCTCTGCATATGAGGACACCAGACCTATTGGACTAAGATCCCACCCATGTGGCCTCATTTAAAGTAAATTACCTCCCTAAAGCCCTATCTTCAAATACAATGACAATGGAGGGTAGGAGTTCAACATATGAATTTTGGGAGGACACAATTCATTCTATGACACTCTGCTCACACCTCAGTTAAGACGGAGACAAGGTCTTCTGGGCAGGAGTTTTCTTGGGAAGTGGAGTGGAGGACCAGGGAGTCTGAAATCAGGGCAGAGGGAACACCAGTGCCACAGCAGAGCATCGAGCACTTGATCCCCCAGGACCTTCCGCAGAAGCACGAACATTCTGCATCAGAACTGTCCACCCACAAGATAGGCAGATTTCCGTGTCCCATCGGTAGACGCTGCCCAGTAGGGAATTAACTCCCTGCAGGTTTCTCTTTTTTTTCTTCTTCTTTTTTTTTTTTTTTTTTTTTTTTTTTTTGTGAGACAGAGTCTCACTCTGTCGCCCAGGCTGGAGTGCAGTGGCACAATCTCAGCTCACTGCAAGCTCCACTTCCCAGGTTCACGCCATTCTCCTGCCTCAGCCTCCCGAGTAGCTGGGACTACAGGCGCCCACCACCACACCCGGCTAATTTTTTGTATTTTTAGTAGAGACAGGGTCTCACCGTGTTAGCCAGGATGGTCTCAATCTCCTGACCTCGTGATCTGCCCACCTCGGCCTCCCAAAGTGCTGGGATTATAGGCATGAGCCACCGCGCCCGGCCAACTCCCTGCAGGTTTCTGGCTGTGCCTGTGTCATCTGTTTAGCATGAGCTCCCGTGGCCTCCAAGTCTCTGCAGTGTCAGGGAAGTCCCAAGGCAAAGATGAAGGCAAAGTCAGCCTGGGGTGAGGGATGTGAGCACCAAGCAGGTGGGGCCCCAAACTTCACTCCACCTATGGCTGGAGTCAGAGTTGGAGCACAGAGGATCAGAGTCAGAAACAAGGGCAGGAGATGCAAGTTCTTTTATTAAATTCTCAAATTACCCAATTTGTGTGGGCCATCTGTTTCCTGCCTGGGCCCGGACACATTCAGAAGTCAACAGGACACTGTCCGAATGGGTTTTGGTTAGTAACTTCCTTATAGCGTCTCTCACTGTGGCTCACCCATCTGTGCTGTTCTCCCCATCCATTCAGAGGATGAGATTTTTAATGGCCTCTATTTATGATTTTGGAGGGTGAAGGAAATTGGTCTGGAGATGTCTTGAGCCCCTGTGAAGAGGTTTACACCTCCCAAGATGTTTGAGAACCACTTTACCACAACACACCTCTGGGATAATGTTTCAGTCCGAGCTAATGTCAGCATTTGGTAGCAGCAGGTGAACATAAGCACCATCTACAGGGATTAGGGAATCAGAAGGAAAATACTTTATAGTTGCCAAGATAAGAACATAATTTCCTATTAGTTTGCCCCCAGTAAATAGAAACAGCCAGCAGAAAATCCCTGGCCGAAAGCTCCTTTGCTCTATGCCAACCAATTTCATGATGTCTCTGAGGATGTGAAGAATTGAGGCAACGTCCAGCCTAACGCCACTTACAGGAAGGTGGGGAGGGCGGGGTCCTGGGGGCTCCTGTCTCTTGTCTTTCCCCTGTGGGCTCTACTGCTCCAAAGGACCTAGAAGCCTGTGGAGGAATTAACTGAACTTTTACATAATTAACCCTCTGGTTGTTCTGTCCTGACATTGACTTATCCTTTTTCTTTTCTTTTCTTTTCTTTTTTTTTGAGATAGGGCCTCACATTGTCACCCACGCTGGAGTACAGTGGCACCATCTTGGCTCACTTGGAGCCTTGATCTCCCAGGTTCAAGCGATCCTCCTGCCTCAGCCTCCCAAGTAGCTGTGACTACAGGTGTGTGCCACCACACATGGCTAATTTTTTAGCAGAGATGGGGTTTTGCAGTGTTGCCTAGGCTGGTCTCAAACTCCTGAGCTCAGGTGATCCACCTGCCTTGGCCTACCAAAGTGCCACAGGATTACAGGTGTGAGCCATCATGCCCAGATGATTTGTTCTTGATTTTGTAACTGATACAAATGTGAATTCACCTCAATTCCAAGTTTATTAGTAGAGCAAGAAGGAAAAAGACTTCTTCCAGAATTCAGGCCTAAGGGCTAACCCTGGGTTAATATGCCTGAGGTGGGTGTCACACCTTTCATGCCCTCTCATGAATCACACCTTCCAGTATTTATGGCCTACAGGAGTCCCTTCCCACATTGATGCTGGGCTTGGCCATGTGACTTGCTTTGGCCAATGGGCACCAGCACAGGTGACCCAAGGAGAGGCCTGATAAGTACTTGTGCATGGGGGCCTGACCTTTGTGGATTCTGCTGCCACCATGGAAAACACCTGAGCCATCCTGCTGGCGAGGCCCCATGGAACAGCACTGAGGCTCCTTGGCCTATAGCCCCAGACTGTGAATGAGACCTCAGACCTGTGGTCCCCAACCTTTTTGGTACCACAGATTGGTTTCATGGGAGACAATTGTTTCACAGATGGGCTGGGGAAAGGTTTTGGGAAGAAACCTTTCCACCTCAGATCATCAGGCATTCCATTCTCATAAGAAGCCACAACCTCGATCCCTCGCAGGCACAGTTCACCGTAGGGTTCACGCTCCTATGGTCCTGGTCTGCTGATCTGACAGGAGGTGGAGCTCAGGTGGTAATACGTGCTCACCTGCCGCTCACCTGCTGCTGTGCGGCCTGGTTCCTAACAGGCCACTGGTACCAGTCCATGACCCAGGGATTGCAGACCCTACCTTAGACCATGCAGCCCTATGTGAGCCTCCAGGTGAGACTGCAGCCTCATGAGTAACCCTACCTAAGGCTTCCCAGCTGAGCCCAGACTTGTAAGTAAATAATAGAGGCCACTCTGTGCCACTAGTTTTGGGGTGGTTTGTTATTGAGCAACGACCGAGACATGGCCCGTGATCTGGACTTGCCTCCCTCATTCACTGAAGCTGTACCTTACTGGGCTCTTACCATGTACTGGACTGAGTGATGGGCAGGAGAGATGCAAAGGTGGATGTGTGTGTTCCATTGAGCAACTTGGGGTTCAAGGAAACACTGCAGCTCAAGCTGCAAGCGAGGTCCTGGGGACCCATCCAGGAGTTCCATTAATCCCCAGCACCAAGAGATCTTGCAGGCCTTTGAGATCTTTAAGGCCCTCTTCCTGCCTCCCCGGCTGCCTCTCAGTGCTGTTTTCATCTCCCTGCTGTGCCACCCCAGGCATGGAGCCCAGTGGGCTTCCGTTACCCTTCAGTCCCCCCGAAACCTCCCCAAAGGCAGACACGTGCATAGCAGCTCTTACCACGGGCTCATGACAGTGGTGGTTTGGTCCTCAAGATGGCAGACCCTGGGTTCAGGCCCCATAGCTTAAAGACTTTGCCATTTTGGGCAAGTTGCTTACCTCGTCCGTGCTTCCCTTCCTCGGCTCTAGTCCAGGGAGCCTCAGTGCACTTCCACGGGGCCTCGCCAGCAGGACGGCTCAGGTGTTTTCCATGGTGGTGGCAGAATCCCCATGGGTGGCCAGAGTTGGGGGTGGAATATGAAGAGAACTCCTTTCAAAATGGCCATTGTGAGGAATAAATGAGATAAATGCCTGTTATCCCAGCTACTCAGGAGGCTGAGGCAGGAAAATCATTTGAACCTGGGAGGCAGAGGTTGCGGTGAGCTGAGATTGTACCATTGTATTCCAGCCTGGGCAACAAGAGAGAAACTTACAGTCATGTGCCATCATGCCTGGCTAATATTTATATTTGTATTACGGCCCTGCAGAAATACAAATTACATAAATGAATATTATCTGGGCCTCCAGTGCTGGGATTTCTCACAGGGTGGATTTCTCCATGGCCTCTGATATTTTGTCACGGCCATGTCCTCTCCTATCCCCCAGTCACTTCATCCTGAGGCCGCACTCTTCGGTTTTCTGGACTCCTTCGCCCCTTCCATGTGACTCAGTTCTGTGATTTCACCTGTCGCGGCCGTGCAGCTCTCACCAGCCCCTGCTCAGCTCCTGGCCAAAGGCACCAGAGTGCTGAGTGCTCCCTGTACACTGGCCATCCACCCCAGGTGACCAAGGAGGCGGGGCTGCGACACTTCTGTCCTCTCTCCCTCCCCCTTCTTTCTAGTTGGACCTGAGCAGTTGGAATTCATTTTCCCAGAGAAATGAATGATGCATTGCCCTTCAAGCAGAGAAGCTGCGACAGTCACTTCAGGTTTTTAAAATAAGAGAATTGGCTGGGCGCGGTAGCTCACACCTGTAATCCTAGCACTTTGGGAGGCCAAGGTGGGCAGATTGCCTGAGCTCAGGAGTTCGAGACCAGCCTGGGCAACATGGTGAAACCCCATCTCTACTAAAATACAAAAAATTAGCCAGGCATGGCGGCGTGTGCCTGTAGTCCCAGCGACTTGGAAGGCTAAGGCAGGAGAATTGCTTGAACCCAGGAGGCATAGGTTGCAGTCAGCCGAGATTGCACCACTGCACTCAGCCGGGGCGACCGAGTGAGACTGTCTCCAAAAATAAAAAATACATAAATAATAAAATAAAATAGGAGAATTTCCACTTTCACCTATGAGCAATGCTGGCCTGCTCCCCCATGTGATCAGCACCCACTGTCCCAAGGTCCTCCCTGGCAGGACACTGGCACCACCCTTGCCCACGCCACCACTGCACTTCCAGCTCTCTCCTCGTCCTTGCTTGGTGAATGCAGCCTGTAGAGCTCAGAACTGGCCAGGTGTGAAAACCAGATACCCATGCAATCCTCACATCCTGCACACGAATGCAGACTGTGTCCCTTTTTCTGAGGAAGGAAATTAAAACTGGGGGAAGGACGGAGCGTTTCCATTCCAGGAGCCTGGGAGCTCTGATAGGACCTGGTTGATATTGACTGAGATGAAAGTGGCCGCATCACCTGAGGCTTGTCTGCCTGGATTTCCCCCCCATTAACCAGAAAAGAAAGGGACCTGAAGCCTTGGTGATAAGAAACTTTATTTTCTCTAAAGCAGGCCTCTTGGAGCAGATAATCAGGATGTGATGCAAATGCTGACACCCAGACACAGTCCTGCGTGGCTTAACCACAGGGCTACTTCTGAGAGATGCCGCGTTAGGCGACTTTATCATTGTGAGAACATCATAGAGTGTTCTCACACAAACCTAGACGGTGCAGCCTACCACGCACCTAGGTTAGATGGCACACCGCATTGCTCCTAAGCTACTAACCTGCACAGCATGCTGCTCTGCTGAATACTGTAGGCCACTGTGACATCATGGGAAACATTTTTGTATCTAAGAATAGAATAGACACAGTCAAATTACAGTATGAAAGATGGAAAATGACACACTGGTCTTGGAGCTTGCAGGACGGGAAGTTGCTCTGGATGGGCCAATGAGTGAGGAGTGAATGTGGAGGCCTGGGACGTCATTCTACACTGCTGTGGACTTTAGAAACACAGTATACTTGCACTGCACTAACTCTTCCACAATATTTTCCTTTCTTCAATGATCAATTCATCTTTGTTTACTGTAATTTTTTTTACTTAGTAAGTTTTGTAATTTTTTAACATTTTGACTCTTGTAATAACACTTAGCTTAAAACACAAACACATTGTACAACTGTAAAAAAAAATTTCTTCATATATTGTTCTATAAGCTTTTTTCCTTTTTAAAAAAATTCTTTTATTTATTTGTTTATTTTTTTTGAGACAGAGTTTCTCTCTTGTTGCCCAGGCTGGAGTATAATGGCGCAATCTCAGCTCACCTCAACCTCTGCCTCCCAGGTTCAAATGATTTTCCTGCCTCAGCCTCCCGAGTAGCTGGGATGACAGGCATGTACCATTACGCCTGGCTAATTTTGTGTTTTTAGTAGAGACAGGGTTTCTCCATGTTGGTCAGGCTGGTCTCAAACTCCCGACTTCAGGTGATCCACCCGCCTTGGCCTCCCAAAATGCTGCATTACAGGCGTGCACCACCACGCCCAGCCTTAAAATTTCTTATTTTTTTATTTTTACTTTTTAAACCACTGACAGAGCAGTATCACCACAAACACACGAGGAATGCCTTGCACTGAGACGGCATTATGACAACGATGACGTCACTAGGTGATAGGACTTTTCCAGCTTCATTATAACCTCATGGGACCACGGTTGTATCTGCAGTCCATTGTTGACCTGAACATTATTATGTGGCATGTGACTATATTTGCTTAAGAAGCCAACCGTGCCCTATCTCCAGACATGTGTAAATTTACCTGACAGTATTCAAGAAATACGTTCTATTACTATACTTTTTCTAAAGCAAATCAAACAAAGTTCTGAGACTCTGCTTGATAAAGGTAGTGTGAATTCACTTCGTCTCGTTTTGGGGTGCCACTCTGCTTCCCTCAAGTACTGTAAGAGTCTGTCCAGAAATTTTGGGGAAAGGTCTTTTTGGCATTCAGTCCATCCTGGATGATGTATGAATCCTCACACATTGTCTCAGGTCATGTAGTTCCTTCGAAGGTGGACTGCCACGTCCTTTCTGAGCAAAGCTTGGATGCAAAGACCTTTAGCCTCATGGCTTAGGGCGTGGCCTCTGGGTATCCCATGAGAATCCTGTTATTGACAGGGTGCCGCAATGGAGCAGGATGGGAAGAGAAATCCACCCCACCTGGGCTTGGGAAATCTAACTGCTCTCTTTGAGGTCACACCACTGCTCACTTCCTAAAGCCCCAGGCCCCTGCTCAGTCATGGTCTCCTGAAATGCCCATGTCCTTGGCCCTGAAACCTGGGAGTATATGTTCTATGGCAAAAGGGACTTTGCAGATGCAATTAAATTAATAATCTTAAAATGGGAGATTATACTGGATTATCCAGGTGCATCCTAAATATAATCATACGTATCCTCAGAAGAGGGAGGCAGAGAGAGATTTGACTTTGGAAGAGGAGAAGGCCATGTGATGAAGGAAGCAGAGACTGGAGGATGCACTTTGAGGACGGAGGAAGGAGCCACAGGCAAAGGAAGGCAGGAGGCTTCTAGAAGTTAGAAAAGGTGACGAAACAGATTCTACCCTAGAGCTTCCAGCAGGAACCAGCCCTGCCCCTTCAAACTTCCAGCCTCCAGAACTGGAAGATGATAGAGTTGTATTGTGTCAAGCACCATGTTTACGGTGATTAGATATAATGGCACCAAGAAATTAACACGGCTCCTTTACTCCCTGGACAACTGAGCTCTTGGGCCTAGTTTTTTTTTTTTTTGTTTGTTTTTTTGTTTTTTTTTTTTAACAAATCAAAGTGTTGAGAAGGTGAGAAAATCCAGCCCTCTAGGACCCAAAGACGGGGCTGCCTTCTTAGAGTGGAGAAGGGAAAATACCTTTATTTCTTTCACGACGAGTTCATGGCAGGAGGTAAGACATGGTTGATTTCTCAATCACGATATCCTGCCCCTCAGGAACATTTGAAGTCTTAGTCATCAGGGGCTCCTGGAAACCTACTGAGACTAGAGAGTTGCAGCACTGGCCCATAAAGCTTGGGGTCACACAGGTCTGTCACCAATGCTTGAAAACCCCATCCTTGACCAGGACCCCTCAGTCACCTTCACTAGTAGAAAGCCTGCGGATCCATTTTTCATGAAGAGGAGATCTGCTGACCTTCTACAAACACTTGCCTGAGTGGAGGCAGGGCTCATCGAGACTCCCCCAGCAGAGGAAAATGAGCCCAACACTGCGGCTGGGCAAAATGGGACTGAGCATGGGTAGGGGGCAGCGTGGTCCTGAGGCGTTCTGCAGGGAGGACGTGCAACGTGGTGTTCTATCCACAAGGGATGTGCCTTCGGGCTGTGCATGGGCAGGACAGGGCTCTCCTTCCATACTGTCAGGCTGCAAAAAGTAGGACATTGGTAGGTAAGAATTCCACTTATTTGGGGGAAAATCTATATTCCATAACCTCTATGTTAATCATGCTTTATTTTGCCTTCCCAAGATATTTGGTATTCCTAAGGGGTGTGGAAAGAGTCTATGTTCTTTAGTTTTCTCATAAAAACACTAAGCAATCATCCAGTTAGACAAGTACAGTTGTCCCTTGGTATCCATGAGGGATTGGTTCCAGGACACCAGACTCCACGGATGCTCAAGTCCCTTGCAGAAAATGATATGGTATTTGCATATAACCTACACACATCCTCCCGTATGCTTTAAATAATCTCTAGATTACTTAGCATGCCCAGTACAATCCAAATGCTACATACGTAGTTGTCATACTATATCATTTAGGGAATAGTAACAAGAAATAAAGTCTGTACATGTTCAACACAGACACACCATCCATTTGGTTTTTTTCCAAATATTTTTTATTCCTGGTTGGTTGAATCCACGGATGCAGAACCTAGAACCCACAGATATAGACAGACTGCTGTATATCAGTTTCCTACTGCTGTCATAACAAATGACCACAAAGGCCTCATGGCTTAAAACAACACAAATTTATGATCTTGTAGCTCTGGAGGTCGAAAGTCTGAAACTCACAGGGTGATATGGTTTGGCTGTATTCCTACCCAAATCTCATCTTGAATTGTAGCTCCCAAAATTCCCAGATGTCATGGGAGGGACCAAGTAGGAGGTAATTGAATCATGGGGGCAGGTCTTTCCCAGGTATTCTTGGGATAGTGAACAAGTCTCACAAGATCTGATGGTTTTATAAATGGGGGTTCCCCTACACAAGCTCTCTTGCCTGCCGCCATGTAAAACGTGCCTTTGTTCCTCCTTTGCCTTCTGGCATGATCGTGAGGCCTCCCCAGCCATGCTGAACTGTGAGTCAATTAAACCTCTTTCCTTTATAAATTACCCAGTCTCAGGTATGTCTTTATTAGCAGCATGAGAATGGACTAATACACTGGGCAAAGATCAAGAAGTCAGGAGGGCCACATTCCTTCTGGAGGCTCAGGGAGAGTCTGTCTTTCCCATTTGCAGCTTCTAGAGGCTGCCCAGGTTCCTTGACTCCAAACCCCTTCCTCTGTCTTTAAAACCAGCAATCTCATCACTCCAATATCTGCTTCTACTGCCTCATGTTCTGAATCTGCCTCTTCTGCTTCTCTCTTACTTGCAGAGTTCAGATAATCCAGGATAGTCTCCCATCTCTAGATTCTTTTTTTTTTAGATGGAGTCTCACTCTTGTCACCCAGGCTGGAGTTCAATGGTGTAATCTCTGCTCACTGCAACCTCCGCCTCCTGGGTTCAAGCAATTCTCCTGCCTCAGCCTCCAGAGTAGCTGGGATTATAGGCTCCTGCCAGGACGCCCGGCTAACATTTTTGTGTTTTTAGTAGAGACGGGGTTTCACCATGTTGGCCAGGCTGGTCTTGAACTCCTGACCTCAAGTAATCCACCCACCTTGGCCTCCCAAAGTGCTGGGATTAGAGGTGTGAGCCACCGCGCCTGGCCTCCCATCTCTAGATTCTTAATCACATCTGCAAAGTTCTTTTTTCCAGGTGGACTGACATATTCACAGGTGCCAGGGATTAGGACATGGACAGTTTTGCGGGGTCATTATTCTGCCCACCACAGCAAGCAAATTTACTATGATGTTTTAAAACCCAGCTATAAACATCTGTTCATGGAAACTTCTCAAGGGAGTCTCGTGCTATCTGCAGGTGCCTGGCACAGCCCTGAGTAGATGCTTGCTTCTTTCTCTCATTGGTTTCCCTTAAGTTCCAGCTGTCCTTGTACATTTGCTCACTCATGAGCCTTCCCTTCCCAGTCCTTAGAAGCAGCTTCTGGAGATGACCCTATTGTGAAGTTTCTAAGGCTCCCTACAAAGGGCCTGTGGGGCCTGTGGATGAATAAGTCCTTGACCAGCCTCCACCTCCCTCTTCTAGGGTCTGACGGTTTGCTGACTAGTCCATTGCCAGAAAGAAAACAGTCTTATTCCTAGGCAATCAGAAACACACATGGCTTCCAGAAGGTGGGGCCAGACATGTCCTTACTTGCATTCCCTCATGCAGAGTCCTCCTCCTGGCGAGGGTCTCTGCTTTCTCTGCCCTCTCTCTTTTCTCCTGTCATCCCCAGCCCTTCCTCAGGATCCTGGCTCCATCCTGGCGGCAGCCCAGAGAGTCATGGGGAGCATTCCTCTTACACTATCCAGGAAGCCAGGGCAAGGTTCCTCTCTGTTCCCCTGCTTAGCACGAGTCGTAAGATTTTCAGGCTCCTGAGCAGGATGTGAACAAGACAAGTCCTTCTTGCTAATATTGACCATTGGCCATTAATATGTATTACCATTTAAGTGATCTTCCTAGCTTGGCTGTCTTTTTTATTTTGTTTTTTGTTTGTTTGTTTTTGTTTCTGCTTTTTGAGACAGTCTTGCTCTGTCGCCCAGGCTAGAGTGCAGTGGTGTGATCTCGGCTCACTGCAGGCTACGCCTCCCAGGTTCATGCCATTCTCCTGCCTCAGCCTCCTGAGTAGCTGGGAATACAGGCGCCCGCCACCACGCCCGGCTAATTTTTGTATTTTTAATAGAGACGGGGTTTCACCGTGTTAGCCAGGATGGTCTCAATCTCTTGACCTTGTGATCTGCCCGCCTCAGCCTCCCAAAGTATTGGGATTACAGGTGTAAGCCACTGCGCCTGGCCCCTTGGCTGTCTTTCTAAGACCCTCTCCTCACTAGGATAGGAGGAAAAGACAAGAAGGCTGTAAGAAGGATAGAAAATCCTATCCTCCCACAAACCATAATCAACTGAATATATAATAATTGGATGAATAAATGCATGCATGAAATGCATCCAATGTCTTTACCTTCCTATTATCTCATACCTTGTAAAAGACAGGAGACTTTGGCAATGAAGACTGCCTTTACTGCAGAGCTCAACCAGCAATCCCATCTGTAGGCCCTCTCCTGTGTCTAGTTCATACCACATTTTTGCCCTGATTTTGGATTTTCAATATACTGAGAAATAAGCTTAACTACTAGCCATCTGTCTTCTCTTTTAGAACGCTGGAAAATATGAAATACCTAAAATGTCAAGCTGGAAGGTTATTTCATAATTGATGTTCCAGCCGTCTCAGGATAATTTCTCAACTGTAATTGTCAAGGGCTCCACAATTGCTTCTGCCAAAATCTTTTCATTACCACACCAGTCAGATTTCCAAATATTCATTGGAATTCATAAAACATGCTAGCACCTTCCTGTGTAAGATGATGTGTAATAACTATTAGTTAGCTAGGCTAGCATGTGCTGTAATGTCAAACCTATGCCAGGAATATTCTGTGATCTTTCAGGGAAATTCTAGGTCCCTGAGCAAAACTTTTGAAACAATTCCTTCTTGAAGGAAAAAATTCCCAGAAATATCCTTAGTGGGGCTCCTTAGGGAGTTGCCTGATTAGTAACTATGCCTCTATTTGTGTAACCAAAACATATTTTTAAGGAGGATTTAATCAAATAGTTAAAAAATAGTGCTTTAGGACAGCAATGTCACCCCCTCTGGAAACCACATCAAGAAGGTACTATCTATAGTTTGAGATGCTTTGTTAAGGAACTGCCAGCTCAGGTAGAAATGGAGGGTAAAAAAATACCCCCACCACAATCACCTACTAGGAATTAGGATTTTTGACTCTAGACTAAATCCTTAAATGCGCAAGACTTCATTAACTACCAATTTATTTGAATATCAAGCTATGAAGACATTGAAATTAATTACTTTGGCTGTAGCAATTAGGGTGTGTCAAGTCAGCTGTGGTATATAATGACAACTTGTTATCCTACAACACTCTTATCATAAATGGTACCCTCATTAGCAATGAAACTCAAATCCATATGTGCCTAATGACCAGCCAGCAGAAGTCAGCTCAGTCAGCACCCACACTTCAAGCAAATGCACCTCATTTACAGCTCTCTCATTCTGGTACATTTTTCTTCACACTTTGACAATTTTTCATTCATCACTATGACTGAGAAAAGGAAATATAATGCATAAAATATAAAATCTCCACAATAAGTCAGAAGAGCAACCATTTAAGAAATGAAGCGCTATATTCCACACTGTGTTGGCCAGTGTTAACAATAGGCTCAAACCCCTGACAAGACCAGATACAGAGATGGCTTGTATGACATCAACAGGATTTAATTTCGAAAGGTTAAAGAAGGAAGTCAATACAGCTAGAGTACAAGGGAAAAATCAGCAAGATGATCAGTGCAAGCTTCCAGATCACAGCTGCCCTACAGAAGTTTCCATGTTGACCAGATGGTAACCACTGGTCACATGGCTGCTGAGTGCTTGAAATGTGGCTAGTGCCTCTGAGCAAATACCTTTTCAACTTTAATTAATTTTAAATTATCTTCTTTTTTCTATACCTCAGTCCACTTTTCCCCTTCTATGCCCAATGCATTCTTTTAAAGAAAAGCCCAGATCTAGGTCATAAAATCCTCATGGGAGAGAGGTGTACACATTGGGTATAAAGTCTGAGAAAATAAGGGTCCCATTACCCCTCCTGGAAACCTAACTATCTATTGCTGAGGCGGGCTTGTACATAGCCTAATCTCTATATATGTCAGAGATCATCTTACCTATACCAGGTTCACATTTTCCATCTTAGAGTTATAGAGGACACTGTATATGGGACCTGCAGGGATATGGGGTATACTACCAGTACACCCAGACATGAATGAAATGCTGCCTCTGCATCCTAGACTCCAGGCTAGCACAGTGTGGTCCAAAGAACATTTCTGAACTCCATGCTGAGGGACTGGAGCAAGGTCCACCCTGACATCTCTAGGAGTTAGACTGACAAGCTCCTCAGACAGCAAAAGGGCTTATTTTCCACCTGGCAACGAAAGTCAGGCATGGATGGACATGAAGGAACCTCCAGTTCCAGTGGTTCTATTAAGCTGCAAATGTAATTTTTCAGTCACAAAGAAAATAGCTGACGGAAGTCAGTCACAATCAACCAATTATTTTGCCTCCTGGTTGGTCATTGTTGTAATGAAAATATTTCCTTTCAACTCATGGAAAACAGTTTAGTAGAACTAGCAAAGAAAGATGGCATGATCATTAGTTCATGTAATATTACAGCCTCATGGGACAAGCATAGATTCAGAAGCATTAAATGATATTCTAGGTAAATTATCAGAAATCAAGAAAGAGGAAAGCTAGAGTTCATGACACACATTAATTTACTTAAGGAATCTTCAAACATTAAAAAGAAGTAAAAATAATAAAGTAAATCCTTATGTAGCTATCAACCAAGTTCAACAATGATCCACACCTGGCCATTCTTGTTTCTTCTGTACTTCAACCTACTTTTCCTTCCATCCCCAGTGAATTATTTTAAAGAAAGTCCCAGCTCTTCCCCTAAGTGTTTCAGCTGGCGATACTAAGTGGTACAACCTGAGGTAACCTGTGAAAATGGTTTGCTATTCACTTGACCCTTAGAACCCCACAAAATCATACAAATCAAGAGGTTCAAATTTTCATGTTCACTTTAAGTACACTCGTGAGACTGCCCATGCCATCAGGGGTCTGCATATACAAAAAGTCACGAAGTATCTGAAATATGTCACTTTGCAGAAACGGTGTGTACCATTCCAACGTTACAGTGGTGGAGACGGTAGGGGTGCCCAGGCCAAGCAGTGGGGCTGGACACAAGGTCGGTGACCCAATAAGACTGCTGGATCTTTGCTGCACATGTTTAAAAATGCAGAGAGCAATGCTAAACTTAAGGGTTTAGATGTAGATTTTCTGGTCATTGAGCATATCCAAGTGGAACAAAGCATCTAAGATGTGCTGCCCAACGTACAGAATTCATGGTTAGGTTGAGCCATACTTGAGCTCTCCCTGCCACATCGAGATGATCCTGACTGAAAAGAAACAAATTGTTCCTAAACCAAAAGAAGAGTTTGCCCAGAAGAAAAAGATATCCCAGAAGAAACTGAAGAAACAAAACCTTATGGCATGGGAGTAAATTCAGCATTAAAATAAATGCAGTTAAGGCCGGGCGCGGTGTTTCATGTCTGTAATCCCAATACTTTGGGAGGCCGAGGTGGGCGGATCACCTGAATTCAGGAGTTTGAGACCAGCCTGGCCAACGTGGTGAAACCCCTTCTCTGTTAAAAATACAAAAATTAGTCGGACGTGGTGATGCGTGCCTGTCATCTCAGCTACTCAGGAGGCTGAGGCAGGAGAATCGCTTGAACCTGGGAGGCGGAGGTTGCAGCGAGCCGAGATCGCACCACTGCACTCCAGCCGGAGTGACAGAGCGAGACTCTGTCTCAAGACAGTAGATAAATAAATGCAATTAAAAGTTTTAAAAAATACCGGATATCACATAATTTTATCTTTTAAAAAGGCTTTAGTTTATATCACTAAAGATAAGGCAATTTTTTTTTTTTTTGAGACGGAGTCTGGCTCTGTCGCCCAGGCTGGAGTGCAGTGGCACCACCTCGGCTCACTGCAAGCTCCGCCTTCCGGGTTCACGCCATTCTCCTGCCTCAGCCTCCCGAGTAGCTGGACTACAGGCGCCGCCACCACGCCCGGCTAATTTTTTGTGTTTTTAGTAGAGACGGGGTTTCACAGTATTAGCCAGGATAGTCTCAATCTCCTGACCTCGTGATCCACCCGCTTCGGCCTCCCAGAGTGCTGGGAGCCATCGCACCTGGCCAGTTTAAGCAATTTTTAAACATACTACAGTATCATTATCACATCTAAAACTGTTAATAATAACTCCTAGATACCATCAAATAAACAGAAAGTCTTGCTGTCATACCTGTACCCTCCTCTGTTGCCTCCCTCTCCCACAGTCATATTTTTTAGTTTTGATTTGTCCTTCAATTGTTTTTTATGTAAGCAAATAAAGATAGTAAATATTTGTTGTTTTTTTCCCTCACAGAGGAAAGGTAACCCATTATACACATTTTCTGCATCTGGATTGCACTTAAAAATTATTCTCACTTGTTACCAATACACAGAAAACTTTGTTCCTTTTTTCAGCTGCATAGTACTCTAACATGTGAAGGTACTTTATTCAACCATTTCTTTGTTGATGGACATTTGGGCTATTCCCAGTTTTTTGCTCTTACTAGCAGTGTTTTCATGAAAAGCCTTGTGTATATGAATTTCCTATTTTGAGAGCATCTTCAGAATAGATTCCTAGAAGCGGGATTGATGAGTCAAAAGGCAAATGCATATAATGTTGCTAGCCATTGTCAAACTCTCTTCTATAAAGATTATGCCATTTAGTATTGCCAGCAGAAATGAGTATGCTGTCCTTCTTTAGGATTTTTTGGCCCTCCGAGAAATGAGAAATAGTATCTCAGTGAGGTTTCAATTTTCTTTTTTTTCTGTAACCTGTATTTTAACAACATCATTCTAAGAGAGCAAGACTCCTTTTGGACAGTAACACCACTGGAATTGTCAAAAAAGAAAAATCTTCCCTGGCTACATTGTGTGTTGAATAAAGAAGTTTTCTTGCAGATGGGCTTGAGTTGTCAAGTTTTCATTCAGAGCAGCTCAAGCATGGGGAGTTTATGAAAATGGAATAGTTGAAATTCATAGAACTAGAAGCCTCAAAGAGCTCTTTGTAACAGCATATTCCATTGAATACCTTTGGAGACATTCATACCCACCAAATACTCAGAGTATACTTTTTGAGAAGATTAAACCTAACTTGGAAGTTGGAGGTTCTTGGCACAACAAAGAAAAGCAATGCTTAACCCCAAAAGATTAACTGCGGAAAAACATGATACCTTCAGTCAAAACTTCATGGAACTTTTACTTTAAAAAACTTCATTTCACCCTATCCATGCCCAAGTGCCCTCCAAAAGAAATGCTTATAGCATAGCATTTATGTGAGCTGTTTGAATTTCAACACTGCATAAATGCTTGCAAAGCATATATTTGTCCTTTCTTCTATTTTATTTTTAAATCAACATTGGCATTTTCACACTGTAAAGTGAGTTTTTTATGTGCGGACTTGCCTTACACAAATTTCAATATCCCATGTTTACAAAGGAGCACTCACTGAGGATTCAGTTCTCTTGCATTTAATTTTCCCAGGTTGCCAGCTAGCAGCCGGCTATCTATGGAGCATTCAACATTTAGGGATGAACTTTCATGGGTCCTGGGGATGCAAAGATGTCTACTTTGTCGTTCCTTGGTACAGGAGCTGAAAAGTAAACATGTAAATTAATAGAACCTATGACATGGGACCAACCAGGGTGTGTTGTGATTATTGACATGTATCTCTACTAGAAAAGTTCACTCCTTTTTAAATGACAGCTTTATTGAACTGTTACCACCGGTAATTCACATGACCAATGGTGGACAACCAGGACTCCAAGATGGTGTCAGTCACACCAGTGAAAGAGAGGAAAGTCATGGATGCCTAACTTGGGGAGCTGCCAAGCTGGCTATTGATGTGGGGTTTCACCCTGAAAGGCATGGTTGGAGCATTCAAAGAAGTTACTAACCGCATTAGAACAAGTACCTCACACGAAGGAAGGGAGCATTGCAGGGGTTTCTATGACTGGCAGCTTACAGCTTTTCCTCTATGTTCTTTCTTACAAAGAGTGCAATTGTGAGCAACTCTGCAAGTAACACCTAAGAGAGGCCAGCAAAGGATGCACTCTGCCCTTCTGACCATGAACTCCTCGGCCCATCATCCCTTTGTGGGAAACTCCATCACTGCTGAATTCTTTTATATCCTAATTGAGAATTAACAGCCAAACAGAAAATGACTGGCGTGTATAAAGAAATACAAATAATAAAATTCACATGCCATATAATTCATCTCTTTAAAGTGTGCAATTCAATGGGTTTTTTGTGTGTATATTCAGAGTTGTACAACCACCACCACATTCAATTTTAGAATATTTCATCACCCCCAAAAAGAAACCTTGCATCCACTAACAGTCACTCACTATTTCTTCCAACGTGCCCTCCCCACCCCCCCCAACACACCCACCCCCCCGACCCCCAGCCCTGGGCAACCACTAATCTTTGCATTCTCCCTAGATTTACCTATCTGGGATATTTCATACAATGAAATGAAAATGAAATCATACAATATGTAGTCTTGGTGACTATCCTCTTTCATAATGTTTTTGAGGTTCATCAATGTTGTAATATGTATCACTATTTAATTCCTTTTCCTTGCCAAATCATAGTCCATTGTAGATATACTACGTTTTATGTTGTTTACTGTTTGATATGGTTTGGATTTTTGTACCCACACAAATCTCATGTTGAATTGGAGGACAGGCCTGGTGGGAGGTGACTGGATCATGGGGGAAGATTTCCCCCATGCCGTTCTCATGACAGTGAGTGAGTTGCCACAAGATCTGATAGTTTAAAAGTGTGTGACATATTGCAGCACTATTCACAATAGCAAAGACTTGGAAACAACCCAAATGTCCATCAGTGATAGACTGGATTAAGAAAATGTGGCACATATACACCATGGAATACTATGCAGCCATAAAAAAGGATGAGTTCACGTCCTTTGCAGGGACATGGATGCAGCTGGAAACCATCATTCTGAGCAAACTATCACAAAGACAGAAAACCAAACACTGCATTGTTCTCACTCATAGATGGGAATTGAACAATGAGATCACTCGGACACAGAATGGGGAATATCATACACTGGGGCCTGTCATGGGGTGGGGGGCAGAGGGAGGGATAGCATTAGGAGAAATACCTAACATAAATGACGAGTTAATGGGTGCAGCACACCAACATGGCACATGTATACCTATGTAACAAACCTGCATGTTGTTCACATGTATCCTAGAACTTAAAGTATAATACAAATAAATAAATAAATGTGTGCGACACTTCCACCTTTGCTCTCTTTCTCTCTCCTGCTCCACCATAGTAAGATGCCCTTGCTTCACCTTTGCTTTCCATCATGAATATAAATTTCCTGAGGCCTCCCGGTCTTGCTTCCTATTAAGCCTGCGGAACTGTGAGTCAATGAAACCCCTTTTTCTTCAGAAATTACCCAGTCTCAGGTAATTCTTTATAGAAATGTGAAAACAGACTAATACAGTGTTCTGTTATTAGATGACACTTATATACAGTGAAATGCACACAGTGAAGCATGGCTATGCCACATTTTCGTCATCCATTCATCTGTTGATGACCCACTGGGGTGTTTCTACTTTTTGGCTATTAGGAATAATGCTGCTGTGAACATCCATGTAGAATCATTTGAGCAGATGCTTAGTGGAACTGCTGGGTTGAACAGGCTAACTCAGGGAAGGAATGCATCATTGTATTCCTCTAACAAGCACAATAGTAGAAATTTACTGAGTCATCCGCTTCTTGCTCAAAAGTGGCAACGGATCAATTTTCCTGCACTTTGGAACTGGGAGGGGCCTCTGCTGTCGCCTGGCCCATGTTCTTGGTCAGTTGATCATCCAGCCCGTGGTTGTGGTGTGATATCCAATTCACATTTCTCCATCTTATTGATGTGGCACCATGAGAGAGCCTTTGCTAACATCCACACACGTAAACTCCGTGAATACCCTGATCTGCTAATCTAGCAGTAATCCAGAAACAGAAAAAACGTGGTTAGTTTGGCATCACCTATTCTAAATGCTTTTCATGACTAAGGCTGAAAAACTGACTGCTGAATGACAGGTACTAATATTTAACCAGGAAGTAACACTAACTTGTTCATAAGTCTTAGACTCTACGTTTCCCTCTTTTTTAAAAAAAATCTTTACATCAGACCCTTTGAGTGTTTGTCATTTCTCTCTCATTGCCCTAATTCTTCAGCCATCACCCCACAACAGCTCCCAGCCCCCTGGAATATGACTCATCTGAGCGCGAAGGTCTGTCTGCTCTATCTCACGCACTCAGGATGTTAACGCTGTAGGCTCCTCCCTCTCTGGGTTTCATAGCTCTCTAAGCTTATTTTTATTTTACGCTTCCTGGTAGAAAGATCATTTTCCGTGATACAGAAACAAAAGCGTTATTGAGCAGTTCTGAGTAGTTCTGCATTCTTCTTGGCAGATATTTACACTACAGTCTCCCTCAGGTCTATGAGTTGTCTTCCTTGTTCCCTAGCCCTGATAGATCAATAAAGCCCTCTGGGTTGGCCCCAGCATTTGTCCCAAGCCCTGATCTCTACAGTGTTTAGAACTTCCTCCCATGGTTCTTAAAGGTCCAGGCCCTTCTTTGGGGATGTCTTTGGATGGCTGGCTACAGGACCATTTACCTGTAGGAACAGTCTTGGAATAATTTCTGGGTGGCGAAGGATTCTTTCTTCAGGGTTTCCAGGGATTGGCTAGCTGCTCTCCTTCTGAGCCACCACCACCCACTTTCCCCCAGACTTTCCTCTCCCACATGGGCACTGCAGGAAGGGACCCAGCTGTCCATCTCTCTTGCTCCACTCCAGCCCTTAATAAGACTGGAAATACTTTGGAAGTCATCAAGGCAATTTTGTGCTGGTCAGGGCAAGAAAACAAATAAACAGGGGATTACAAATAATGGAAAATGATAAGAAAGCTTTAACATCTATAAGATGAATTGCAAAGTCAGTTCTCTCAATCTGGGTAGCTCCGTGTTTGTTTGTAGGGTCATTCATGAGTTTTCCTATCTCCCCTCTCCTTCTTCTTATCTATGCCTTTCTGGCTTAGATGAAAAATTTAAATAGTAGAGTACTTGGCCTACAAATCAGAAATCCCCTCCAGATCCCATACCTTCTTTCTTCACCTACTGTAGTTACTTTACTCACTAGGTCCCTCCTCCCATCTTGCATGCCTTTGACTCATTTGAGAGCTCACTGAGCAGCCATGCTGATATTTACCAACGCCAGCTCTCACCAGGATCATTTGGAATCCTATTAACACTCCAACACATGCAAACACACACACACATGCACACACACACACGAGTCAATTCTTGCTATTCACAGTGGCTATGGTCCACAAAATCACCCTGAAGACTTAATTGGCCAATACTGAACCATTGCTCCTAGGGAAAATGCAGGCTTAGGTTCCTGTGAGCTTTCAGTCACATTTCTTTCATCAACTGGTCAATACATAACCTTGTTTTATGTTTTTTCTGTTTAGAGAATGCTTATTTAATATATATTGTTGATTAACATTGAATTCACAGCCAACAGCACCATAACTCATGCCTGAATGAAGCTTTGCTAACACGTGTATTTTCTCCATAAGCATATATCACAGCCTTCTTACACTTAGAAACTCTAGATAGCACTTCAGCAGTATGTGTGCAGGCCATTTTAAACAGAAAAATCACCAACAAAAAGCACAAAAATGTGAAAAATGTGGTACTTCATAGGCCAGGAGAAAGACACTTGTTTATAGTACAAGAGCTGAGACAAGAAGGCAGAGTGTCTTGCCTTGTGTGACCTCCGCTGGGAACATGCATTTTGGGTGACTCAATTGTCTGGGCCACTCTGTGTGTTGCAGATGACCACAAAAGTACCACAAATATTAATTTTGGGGTTACAAATAGATTTTGGTGAGTAGGAAAATTCACAAATTCAAAATCTGCAAATGATGAGGATTGACTGTACACACACACACACACACACACACAAATGTATCTACCCAGGAAAGTTATGTTTTGTTTGCAATGCACCCATTACTGCACAAGCCAGGATATGAATTGGGGCCTGTGGCATTTGGTTCACCAGTGTACATACCATACCTACCATACAGCCTGACATTGGAGGCCCTTAATAAATACTTGTTAGATAAGTCAGTGAAGGACTGAAGGTCCAATAAAGTCAATTACACACACACACACACATGCACACACACACACACACACACACACAGAGTATATGCCGTCTACCATTTACTCCAGGAACATAGTCTGTACAATTAGATAATCTTATAATAGCCACTACGTCCATTTGAAAGATGCCCATGGCATCTTCACCTTTATTAGGCATAGAATTTTTATTATGGTGATCATTACATTGGTGTAGCTCTTTATGGTTCAAAAAACACATTCATGTAGTTTCCAAGACTATAGTGCTATTGTATATAAGTGGATTGTTCATTCAACCACCATCTAGAATCACTGGATTTAAAAAAAAATTTGATAAAGCCTAGAGAAACACTAAGATAAACAGGTTAGTCCATATACCCAGTTCTGTGTGTTTTGACCCATTATTAATCTGCTTCTGCTTCTATATCCATTTGGACTTTGGGGGACCCAAAGAGGGGAGATTAGTTCACTAATACATTGGGTAAAGAGTTCAAGATCGTTTGGAGAGAAAGTAGGCATATCTCCACCTAGTGGTCAATAGCAAAATGTGGGGCCGTCAAAATGGGCTTGGACCCTTAATTGCTGGTTTATGCACATAAATCTGGGCTGCTTTTCTTGTGAGTCAAAGCTTGACAAGAGAAAAAAGGACTAAATTGGTCAGAGAAAACCCACCAGTGGGAAACATTCTATGAAAGTGGTCTAATGTGAGCTTTGGAATCATAAACTTGGATTTAAATTCCAGCTCCACCACTAAAAAGCTATGTGATTTGGAACAAGATGCTTAGTTATTGAAGTCTTAGCTTCTTCACCTGTAATAGGAATAACAATAATACAGCATGTTTATTTTAAGGATTAAATAAAATAATGCTTATAAGCTAGCACAGTGTCTGGCACATGGGGGCAGGCAATACGTGATAGGTATTATTACACCTGCTTGAAAAAAAGGTGCAGAGTATTTTCTTTAAGGTCAGAACTTACTTGATGCATACATGCATGTGTTATCAGCACAGGGGCAACATGCATTCAAAAGCATATGGAATTAGAGTATTTAGTATATGCTTTAGTGCAATAGGATTTATTTTATTACCTGTTGAATAAATAATGTGTTGTAAACAAGGAGATGCCCTGGATAAAACAACTCAGAGGAAAGTCCCTATATATTTCATATTGACCTCCCATTTCAATGGAAATGCATAGATAGTGGCAAGCAGGTCATCATTATTTCCTCTATGTCCACTACAAATAAAAGGCAGTGAGATCGTGACAAATATAAACTGGAAGGTGTTCCAAATAAATAATGGACCTTTACTGCCTTTCTAAGGAAAAGTCACATCTTTAAAATGTATTTGTAATCCCATTCAGATAATATTCAGTACAAGATAATCATGGTCTCCTGTGATGTTGCCCACGTAGCTTTATATAATGGAGATTCGGGTCAATGGGAGGCAGGAATTCAGGGAAATGGCAAACTGCAGGACTGGGGAGTCCCTGCTGCAATCTCCTGTCCCACACTGTGTAACTGGTGTGAGGTTGTAGTTGATTTTTTTTTTCTTGCCTGCTGTTGTCCATTCCTATTTCTTGTGGGTTGAATGCATCCCTCCAAAAGGTATGTTGAAGTCTGAATCCCTAGCACCTGTCCTAGCGCCTATGAATGTGACCTTCTTTGGAAGTAGGATCTTTGCAGGTGGAATCAAGATGTAAATTAAGATGAGATCATCTGAAGTAGGCTGGGCCCCAACCCAATATGACTGGTGTTCTGTAATAAGAGTAGAGACAAGAGCGCCATGTGAAGACAGACACGCACAGAGGGAAGATGATATGAAGACAGAGAACACCGCGTGATGATGGAGGCATCTACAAGCCAAGGACAGCCCACAACACAGAAACTAGGAGAAAGTCCAGGAACAGATTCTTCCCAAAGAACATGGCCCTACTGACACCTTGATTTCAGACTTCTAGCCCCTCAGAAGCATGAGAGAATAAATTTCTAGGTTGGGCACAGTGGCTCACGCCTGTAATCCCACCACTTTGGGAGGCTGAGGCAGGCGGATCACCTGAGGTCAGGAGTTCAAGACTAGCCTGGCCAACACGGTGAAACCCCGTCTCTACTAAAAATACAAAAATTAGCCAGGCGTGGTGGTGCGTGCCTGTAATCCCAGCTACTCGGGAGGCTGAGGCAGAAGAATCACTTGAACCCGGGAGGCAAAGGTTGCAGTGAGCTGAGATCGCACCACTGCACTCCAGCCTAGGCGACAGAGCAAGATTCCATCTCTAAAACATTAAAAAAGAAGAAAGAGAGAGAGAGAGAGAGAAGAGAAGAGAAGAGAAGAGAAGAGAAGAAAAGATTCTCCCCAAAGAACATGGCCCTGCTGACACCTTGATTTCAGACTTCTTGTGCCCCCAGAACTATGAGAGAATACATTTCTATTGTTTCAAGCCACCCAGTTTGTGGTGCTTTGCTGTGTCAGTCTAGGAAGAGAATCCACTCTTCCCAGCAGAGAGAAGTTACAGCGTGCCTGGCAGGGTGAATGTTGATCTGAGCAGTGTTTAATTTCCTGACATTCTCACCGTATAAAATTATATCAGGCTGCCTCTACACAAGAGGGATGAGGGAACTGACATCATCTGTGTTCAGGCCACACTGAGTAACAGGTGAAGAGGAAAAAGTGAAAACATTTAGGATCTCTGCAATGCTGCTCCCACTTGGATGGGAAGAAACAGGATTTTCCTCTCTCCAGGGCTGACAGCCAGTTTCTGAAGCCTGCTTCTGTCTTCAGGGAGAGGACATTCATGTAATCTGCCAATGTTGGTTTTTTTCTTTTTACAGAAACTTCCAGGACACGTGCCTTCCTCTCTCCCCTTCTTCCCTGTCATTTTCCCAGCTGCCAGGAACCCCACCTCGGTGTCCACTCTCTTGTCTCCAGTCAAGAGTAAACGAAATTCAAGTTATTGGGCTTTGAAATATCCTAGCTCAATTCACGTGCGTCCTGTTTAAATCCGTGGTGTGTTACCTCGGCTTATTCGGATTTAGGAAATGCTCCATCATCCTGTTGACTCAGCGCCTAAAATAAGAGGCAGATGCCAGGCCACTTACGCAAAAGGGACTCCCTTGGCAGCATACTGCTTGTAGTTAAGAATGATCCCACTAGATGGAGCTCCACTTAAGAGCTGGCCAAAGGTTCTTCCACTTACCTCTTAGTATCCAGGTATTACAGGAACAAAATCCCAGAATGAGCAAGAAGCTCAAGAAGGCAGATTTAGAAGACAGATAATGATACTTACCCTTCACATTTGACTTAATTTTCAGATTAGACAGAACTTCCTACTGCTTCCCTCATTAATAAGATCATCCACGATCAAATTCCTTCTACCTGCCTCCCTCAAGGTACAAAAAGAGCTTGCAATAAACACATGACCAAATTGTAAAAGTGGATGGCAACAGGTGAGAAAAATGCTTATTTGGAGGCTCTCAGGACTGTGAGGCTGAATATAGGAGGTAACTGTCAATCGAAGTCAGTCTGGTCCTTGGCACAGCCAGTGATGGGGTGGGCAGAGAAGGCGTTGCAGCCCCTCACCCGTGGATGCCGCCTGGCACTGGCTGGATAGTCTGTGCCAGTTAACAGTCTCAGAGAGTGTCCAGCTGAGAAGGACAGGATGGTTTTGACACCATGACGGGATCCAGTGCATTTCCAGTTGAAATACTCAGGAGAGAAGAAAGAAGAAAAAACCTCAACCAACTTTTCCCATCAAAATCACTGTGTTTAAACATGGGGGCAAAACCGTAGGGGCCTCAATGGTAATAAAACTCTGAGAGGTGCTCTCAGGCTGCCCTTGCTTTATGCCTTCCAGTTCGTATTGTCTATAGAAGACTTTACTTCTTGTAAGTGACGAAGTTTCTGTTAAACACCAGCTTCATGCCATCCTCCTGATTCTCATTTTCGTCAACTGTAAATTGGAAAAATACAGTTCTTTCCTTGTGGTGCTATGGTGAGGCTTGAAAATAAAATGTGAAACTTCCTAGCAAAAGGCGTGGCACATAGTAGATTCTCAGTAAAGGACTCTGTCTCCACTTCTTGCTACTATTCTAGGAAGTTTGGAGGACTTCCTCTAAGATATTGCTGTAATTATTACACACGAATCACCAAAGCACACTTGCCAAATACTTTGGTTAGATTTATGCCATAGGCACAACTACGGCAAGTGCTGTCATCACCATTTTCACCATCTTCAAAGTTGATTACAGGCAAGACGTAGTGGCTCATGCCTGTAATCCCAACGCTTTGGGAGGCCAAAGCAGGAGGAGTGCTTAAAGCTGAGTTTGAGACCAGCCTGGGCAAAGTGAGATTCCCATCTCTACAAACATAAAAAAAAGTTAGCTGGGAGTGGTGGCACATACTGATGGTCCCAGCTACTCGAAAGGCTGAGGTGGGAGGATCGCTTGAGCCCAGGAGTTTGAGTCTACAATGAGTTATGATTGCGTCACTGCACTCCAGCGTGGGTGACACAGCGAGACCCTGCCTCTTAGAAGAAAAAGTTGATGATTGACTCAGGAACAGTGGGAAAGGGAACATGGGGCCTCCTGTTGCCCTCTGATTTGCCTATTGAGTGGCTTTGGGAAAGGACACAAAAAACAAAGCCAAGTGTGCTAACTTCCCCAAAATAACCTGGGCCCTTTAGCCTCAAAGCGGGGGAGCAATTTCTGAGCCATCCAAATGGAGTTGTGAAATAGATGAGTCTGATATTGAGTGTTTTCAATCTCCTTATCTGTGTCTCCTTCTTTCTTCTCTCATCTAAGTTGCAGGCCACCGTATTTTTTCCTTTTTTCCTATTAAAACTTGATCTCAGGAAAATAAAAATTGATTATCAGTAACTTTAAGGTACGGGATGTTGGTGTACCATTCTCTCGATATATACATGATTCTTCCTCAATTATTCATTACCAAGAAGATGGCAGAAGTGTTTAGAAAGGTGGTGATCTTCCTTGCCCCTGAAATCACCCCAGAGGACAACTCTGCCCTTCACTTTATCTACCCTAAAAGCTGAGATGATTGATTTTCTCGGAACCATGGATCCCACTCAGGAAGTCCCCCTACCCTGGAGCACTCTCGTCTGAGAAGGCCTTAAAAGTGATTCAGTGGATTCAAAAATACCACTGTGGTGGAGACAAAGTACAGATGGTCCCCCATTATGATGGTCCGACACAATTTTTCAACTTTACTGTAGATTTATTGGAGTGTTAAATGCATTTTCAATTTATGATATTGTTGACTTATAATATTTTTGACTGAATTACCAGGGAGCTATCAGGACATAACCCTATTATAAGTTGAGGAGTGTCTATAATCAACCAGGCTTCCAAGATTCTGCCTCCAGGAGAGACATGTGGGTAGGAAGCGTTGAGGACCACTGTTAACTGACTTGTACCTCGTACATCCCAGAGTCTTAGGACAAAGACATTCTGATTGGTCTTTCAACATCGTGGCTATGAAGTTCATTCCAAAGAGTGACTCTCCAGAATTATGGAGTTATAATGACCATCCGTGTTAGTTGAGATGCAAGTTCATATATAGAGTCTCAAGAAGCAGAGACACGTAGTTGAAGAGTCCTAAAATAATACCCTTGATTTGTCACCTCTCAGGTACCAGCTCATATTCTCTTGGTTACCCATGCATCTGAGACCCATGTATCTGAGACTATGAGTTTGGCTTCAGTTGCAGAGACTGTCACCTCACATATACACAATGACTCTGTTTTGCCTCATTCCCACGCCTTTTCTTTTAAGCCCTAGGGCTTCCTTGTTACTGCTGAGATGCCATGGAATGTGCTTGGCACCTGTATATATGCAAAGCATAGTGTCAGGGACTTAAGACCCGTGAGGCAAACTTTTGACCAATTGACAACAAAATCAGCAGCTAAATACTTCTCCGCTCTTCATTCCCCCCGAATGGATGATCCTAAGACACTGTCACTCATGTAGCCTTTTGGAAGACATCACACTAACCTTAAGCAATCAATGCCCTTGGTACAAAGTGGCGCCCATCTTAGTAACACATTCTCTTGAATCTTTACTCATTCCTTTTCTTACTTACTCCCTTTTTCTCATGTTTTCTTGGCTTTTTCTGTACACCTTGCTATAGTCTGAATGTTTGTGTCCTCGTCAAAATTGATATGTTGAAATCCTAGCCTCAAAAGCGCTGGTATTATGAGGTGAGGCCTCTTGGGAGGTGCAGAGCTCATGAGGGCTCTGCACTCATGGAATTAACGTCGTTATAAAATAGGCCCAGGGGAACTTGTTCATCTCTTCTATCATGTGAGAACACAGCTCAAAGATGCCGTCTATGAACAAGAAAGTGGGCCCCCACCAGACAGCAAATCTGCCAGCACCTTGATCTTGGACTCCCAGCCTCTAGAATGATGAGAAATAAATTTTTGTTGCTTGTAAGCTACCCAGTTTGTGGTACTTTGTTATTGCAGAACAAATGAACTAAGACGCTCCTCAAAAACCATGTTCAGGCTCAGGCTCAGTTTATGGAAACTCAGCCTAAGATAACGATTCCTGCTGAGCAGAGTCAGAATTTTATATTGCTATAAAATATAAACAGTGCTTTCTCAGGATGGGTTGAGACTTATGTAACCCAATTAACCAAGTCAGTCTGTCAATAATCCTTCTCAGTCCCTGATGGGATTGATGAGATCTGCCTATACTTTAGCTTCCTGCCAGAAGAAAATTCAATGCTTTCTGGGAGATAATAAAAACACCCTAAACCTCTTCAATTTACATACCATGTGTAGATAGTTTTTAATCCAAAATTATCAGATCTGTCAGATCACAAAACCAAATAACCAAAAGCCAAGAGAAAAAAGCAGACAAAAGAAACAGACCTACCGGTGTTATGGAAGTTATCATACATGTACTTTAAAGTTTCCATTTGAAAATCTATTTTCTTGATATAGGTTTTCTATATATTCAAGAAAATAGATTTTCAAATGGAAACTTTCATCAGAAAACTGGAATCTATGTTTTTAAAAAGCATGAAGTGAAATCTCAGAACTAAAAACTGAAACGACTGAAATTAAAAATTTAATGCAAGAAGTTTATAAAACAACAGAAATGGCAGAAGATAGTGTAGTGGAAAATAAGTCAGGAGAAAAGTATCAATTCTGAAGCACAGGATTAAAAGAATTTAAAAAACACAGAAAAGAGCATACTTGACACATGGGACATGGTGAAAAGGTTTAATACATGTCATGAAAGTCCCAGAGAGACAGAAAAGAGAAAAGGGAGCACATGAAATATTTGATGAGTTACTGTCTGAAATTTTTCAAAAATGAAGAAACATTAAGCTACAGATTTGAAAATCTCTAAAAACTCCAAGTAGGATAAATTCAAAGAAACCCATACCTTGAGCACTTTAAGGTGGCTGGTACAACCAAGGAAATCAGTTTTTAGTTGTATTTTATTTAAATTAATTTAGATTGAAATAGTCATTATAGCTAGTAGCTATGTATTGGACTGTGAAACCCTAGGACAGTTGCTAAAAGAATAAAGGAAGGGGCCAGGCACGGTGACTCACACCTGTAATCCCAACACTTTGGGAGGCCGAGGCGGGCAGGTCATGAGGCCAGGAGTTCGAGACCAGCCTGGCCAACATAGTGAAACCCTGTCTCTACCAAAAATACAAAAACTAGCCGAGCGCAGTGGCGGTGCCTGTAATCCCAGCCATTTGGGAGGCTGAGGCAGGAGAATCGCTTGAAATCATAAGGTGGAGTTTGCGCTAAGCCGAAATCGCGCCACTGCACTCCAGCCTGGAGTAAAGAGCAAAACTCTGTCTCAAAATAAAAAAATAAAAAATAAAAAAATAAAAAAAGAATAAAGGAAGGATATGGAATGAAGAAAACTCAAGCTAGAGAAATATAAGCACTAAAGAGTCTAATGATATTCATGTCCAAGTTGAGTCACACACAGCATATATTGTTGACTTCTTTTATAAGAGCCAGGTCTTATGGTTTGTTTAAGTTTCTGGTCTATATCCTCTTTGGTGACCATTGCCCAGTATCGAATAACTGCAGAAAATTCACAGCTTAGCTCTGACCAGCTTTTAGGGGACACGCCTTCCCCATAGGAAAGACACCATTCCTGAATAATCACATTTGCAAACCTAGATTACCTCAACCTAATCGTGATTTTGTTCTTCCTCTGGCCTTGAGGCTTGAAGTCTAGTCTGCCATGTCCCAAAATCCACCCAGGATTGATGCTTCTACTCCAGGGTACAAACACTTTCTACGGTTGCCCTAGCAAAGCCTCAGGAGTTAGGACTATACTCTTAGAGCTTCCTGAGTGCTTTCAGGAAAATTCAAACGGAATCCGAATCTATAGAAACAATTTATTTTGTCACAATCTTCCAATATGAGTCCATCCATTTTCTGTAACCCAGAGGACAGAACAGTCTCCCCATTCTGAATAAAAGAGGCAGATTTAGATGTTTCTCCAGACCAAGGGAAGCTGGACTTACTTTCTTCCAAGAAAGGTGGAAGAGGAAGAGAACAATGGTGTTTAACCTTCTGTGTCCTTGGTACTTTTACTTACTCTGAGAAGAAGCTTCACCCCGTGACATACAGGTATCCACAGCTCAGGGAGTTTTCACTCCTGTTCTCTACACCTCTAGAAAGTTATAGCAAAGCAAGGAAAAGCAGGAGTGGGGACTGAAATGATCAGAGATACAGGAATTTTGTAGGAGAGTTTTCAGAGGTGAAGACTTGAAAGGCTTATACTTGACGTTTGCAAATCCATGAAATTATGATTAATTTTGAAAATCAAGGACTGTTTGTTTGTTTTTACCAAATTTCAGGCTATCAGATGCAGAGAGTAATCTCTGAGAGTAAAAGAATATAGTTTGGGGCAAATAAGAGTGAGTCCTCTTGCATTAAAATGAGCCCATTGATTACTATTTTTAAAAAATTCTAGGATGTGGTAGGAATTCAAACAGATAAAGAAGCTCAAGAAATGTTAAACTGCAATTAAAAGTAACAGGTCCTTAGCTGGTCATTAAAAGATGTAAGAGATCGTGGGGGCTGGGGCAGCTGAGGGAAGTGCCATGGATGCAGGGCTCTGGGCCCAGACAGAAGGTGCTCCCCTCTGGGGTCAGCTGCAGCAGGGGTCTGGTCATCAACTCTCAGTCCTTATGTATGAGGTTTCCTGGGCAAGTCCTGCCCTGGTTTACCCCATTCTCCTGGAGGCTGCTGGAAGCCTGGATCTTGTTTCCAGAGCACCAGGGTGGAGGTTTGGAACAACCGGGTACTTGCTGTTGGAATTCCTGAAAAATGGCAGCAAATACCCATAAATAAATGTTAGGAATTAAATACAGAATGCTTGACATTTCACATATTTTTTAAAACATTGTTTACCAGTTTCTTTCCTCCTTGCCAATTGTTAGAGTTGCCAAACAGCTCTCTAAGGTTTGGCCTATGCCCTACCTCTCAAATGATGACCCTGGCTCAAAGAAAACATTATCTGGATCCAAACTAGCCAACTGTATATGTTTGCTTAAATAACCAGATTTTATTCCCCACCTGTGTCAAGCACACAAGGAAAGGGTGGCCTTAGGCTATAGGACACAGGTTTGACTTTGACAGCTGAGAGGCCAAAACAGGGAGAGCAAACCCAGAGCTCCACTGGCAGCCTTCTCTGATCCCCTCTTCATAACAAGCTTTGCCAATCAATCTAAGCCCTTCTTCTCAGGGGGCAGAAGCAAAGCCTCACAATCCTCAGTGCAACTATCTAACAATGGCATGTTTAGAGTGGGCACCAAAATGAAACTCTGATTATAGCTTAATGTGAGTCCCTAGTGGGAAGGCCAAAGCCTTAGGCCAATTGCTAAATTCTTTGACGGTGTAGGATCGGTCTTTCCAATGAGACAACTGGTTGCCCTTAAAATACCTTGCAACTCCATTATTGACTAGTACCAGAAATTTTGTCATCAGAACGTCTACTCCAATAGTGCATAGCCTTGGTCCTTGTAGGGAAGAAACTTGGAAGTCCTGTATGTGTGTTTACTCATGTAACTCTCATAACCTGCTATCATCCACATTTTATTTTATTATTTTATTTTATTTTATTTGGAAAGACAGTCTTGCTCTGTCACCCAGGCTGGAGTGCAGTGGCACCATCTCAGTTCACTGCAACCTCCGCCTCCCGGGTTCAAGTGATTCTCCCACTTCAGCCTCCTGAGTAGCTAGGACTACAGGTGCCCATCACCATGCCTGGCTAATTTTTTTTTGTATTTTTAGCAGAGACAGGGTTTCACCATGTTGGCTAGGCTGGTCTCAAACTCCTGACCTCAAGTGATCTGACCACCTCAGCCTCCCAGAGTGCAGGGATTACAGGCATCAGCCACTATGCCTGGCCTATAAACCACATTTTACAGATGGAAACATTGAAGCTCAGAATGAATTGCCTTAGATCATACAGCCAGTAAGTGATAGAGCCAGGATGAACAAAACTAGGTTCATTGCACCCCCAAGAGCCTTGTTTTCTCCACTGTATCACACACCGCTAAGGGTGAAGATTTGATATGGAGCCGGGGAAGAGAGTCTGGGAGGCAGCAAGAATTCTAAGTTCCTTCTTCTCAGAAAGAAGAGGCCCGTAGGAAGCCTGCAAAGATAAAGTGCCCAGATTCCCCAGTTCTGCCTAGGGCTGGACTTGGGTGAAAACAGAAGAACATCAAAGTAGAAGCTGACCTTTCCACAAGAATCAAGGTACGTGTGTCTGATGGGATTCAGCAAACTCCCTTTTGTCAGCCAAGAAGAGAAGCAGGTGGCAAGTATCTGCCACGTGATAAAGGTAACCGTAGGAATGTAGGTACCGATGTTGGTGCTGATTTTAATACAAAATTATATCTTCTTCCTCTCTTGGTAGACGTGAATGTCATCTTTAACTGGCAGATCCCCCCGGAATGCTGGCCCTGCTCTAGCAGTGGGCCTGGCGTATTTGACACCTGCGGTAGATGGTCTTTAACAACGCCTCTACCATATGACAAAATTAGTTTTAATGATAATCACAAAATTAAACAAATAATGATAATGGCAGGGAAAGACATGCAGACAATGAAATGTTTTTCTTTTCTTTTTTAAATTAAAGACTTTTTTTTTTTTTTTTTTTTTTTTTGGCCAGTCACGGTGGTCCACGCTTGTAATTCCAGCACTTGGGAGGCCGAGGCACATGGATCATTTGAGGTCAGGAGTTCGAGAACAGCCTGGCCTACGTGGTGAAACCCCGTCTCTACTAAAAATACAAAAAAAATTTAGCCAGGCATGGGGGCGTGTGCCTGTAGTCCCAGCTACTCAGGAGTGAGGAGAATCGCTTAAGCCTGGGAAGCGGAGGTTGCAGTGAGCCGAGGTCGTGCCACTGCGCTCCAGCCTGGGCAACAGAGCAAGACCCTGTCTCAAAAAAATTTTTTGCCACCATGTCTGCCTTTTTTTTTTCCATTTTTGGTGGAGATGGGGTCTCACTATGTTGCTCAGGCTGGTATCAAAATCCTGGCCTCAAGCAATCCTCTTGCCTTGGCGTTCCAGTGCTGAGATTACAGGTGTGAGCCACTATGCCCAGCCCCAGTTTTTCTTTTATTAAACTTCACATATAATCATGGGAGATAAACAAATACTACATTGCCAACGAAGGAAAAAAAGTAAACACTTTTAAATTCTGGTCTTTTTCTGAGAAAAGGGGAAGAACTTTTACCTACATATTGGTAATGCATGGGACATTATAGTTTTTGGTTCTGAGACTTCTGCAAATTTGTCAATGATTTCATCAAAGTTGATTTTCCTTGCAGAGCCATATTTAATATGCAATGTAGCCAGGTTTATTATTCTATCTTCACTCACTATTGGCAGAGGAAGACTTTTCACTCATTTTAATTTCTAAAGATTTCTTTCCCCCATCGCCAAAAGCATACAAGAAGTTCAGAAAAGTCGTAAACATAAGGATACATTTGCAGATTCCATTGCACAACAAATTCCAGAAATGGCAATACACTTCATGTCTTTGTTTCTTCAGGATGGATTCTTCCAGCAGCTTTCAAATGTCTCCACAGTTGAACATTTTTCACTAAGAAAACCATCACTGGGAAATGTATTATAAGTTTCTATTATATTTGGTTTTCAAGTTTTCTGCAAAAATCAGAGAAAGCAGCTGAATGAAATCAGAGAAAGCAGGGACTTACTTAAACCATTGCATTCTGTCCAGCTCCTGGTACAATTGACTGAGCCGTCCAAACACTGCCTCTGAAACTTCTTCTGGCAATTTAAGACTGGCACCTTGGGTCATTTCTCCCAACGCTGCTTCTTTGACTATTGATTCTCTTTTCTGTGTAACTGTCCATTTTCTCCCCGACAATCACCTTTTCTTCTGGTGGCGGTAACAGTCCCCTCTCCACATTTCTCTGTGCTGATCTGCAAGGAACAATTTTAAAAAACTTGGTGTACCTGTTCAAGGTGCATTCTGACTGTCTGAAAATATTTTTGCCTGATTGCAGAGGTTGCAGAGAATGACAGAATTGAAGTCACTCAAGTTCCCTGTCTCTGTCTACAATCACTCCCATTGTCTACTTCTCATCCACTGTTTGGAACAGACACATGTAGCCGAGTGCTTGTGAATTGACCGCCAAATTAGCTTCCATGCGGAATACAATGTTTACTAAAGGATAAACAGTAAAAATGTGCTAATTTAAGCTGAAGCATATACTATTAAACTCAACAGTAACCACAATTGTTTAGAACTTAGACCAACAAAAGATGATTGGAGGAGGAGTACTGTGTCCCTAACATGATGTAGAATTGCCAACACGTGGAGCAGTGCTTAAATGGTTTTATTAGTGTTGTTAAATTCTCTGCAGACAATGTCCCCCGTCATTGCCTGCACCAGGGCAGACTGCCCACTGCCTTCCCTTGCTATACCATAGATCTTAATCGGCTGCAGCTTTTAACCAGATAATTCACTGCCCTGCTGTGCACAGCTTAGATCTCAGGAACATCCAACCCTTCTGACTATCATAAATTCTTACTTATTTCATTATTGACTGGATTAAATAGATTTAAAAACAGAAATCTCACAGGTTTTTTTTTCTCCTGCTCAAGCGACAGCCCCTTTAGCTAGGAAGGAACCCACCAATAACACATCCCTGTCATTTCTCAAGCCTGCTCTTGCTGGGGAAGAAGACGGTTCTTTCTGGGGCCTCCCTCTGGCTCCCTGTGTACTCTTTTATCCCTGGTGGCTCACACCTGTAATCCCAGCACTTTGGGAGGCTGAGGTGGGTGAATCACCTGAGGTCAGGAGTTCGAGACTAGCCTGGCCAACATGGTGAAACCCCATCTCTACTAAAAATACAAAAAATTAGCCAGGCATGGTGGCTGGGGCCTGTAATCCCAGCCACTTGGGAGGCTAAGGCAGGAGAATCGCTTGAACCCAGGAGGCGGAGGTTGCAGAGAGCCAAGATCGAGCCACTGCATTCCATCTCAAAAACAAACAAAAACAAGTAAACAAGCAAATGGGCAAACATTTAACTGAGTTATTTCTCCTGCCCCTTCAGGGCTTGGCTAGGAGGTCAGATGGCCTTGGCTGGGCCATCTGGGCTGCTGAAGATGGTGTCAAGGAAGTGAAAGTTCAGATCCTGAAACCGCTGCTCCCTTGCTCAGGCATGGCCACAGGCGGTTCCTTGTCTCCATCCCGGGGCCACTGCTGACTTTTTAGCTGGTCATGTTTCCTTGTTTGGCATCCTCAGAACCATTAGGCCCCGGAGACTTCCAGATGTCTTTTTTAACAATCAGAGCCGGATTTCCTGGGCAGTGCCCGCCTCATGCAAACATTCTTATTTGTTATGGCACTGCCCTCAGAATGTGCAGGAATGAGTTCTAAAGGACAACCCTGGCTCGGCCCGGGGCCATGCTTCCATTCCATACGCCTCCTCACACAATCTCACTCCAACCTGTGATGCAGGGTGGGGCAGAATCATTATTCCCATTTTAGGGATGGGGAAGTGGAGATGCCAAAGCTTGGAATGAACAACCCAAGGTGACACAGCAGCCCTTTGGGGCAGAACTGGTACTAGAACACCCTCATCCCCACTTCTTACTCACTCACCCACCCCAGCTCCAGCTAACTTAGCTCAGGCTTGGCCCAGGTCCAGTAATCCTGGTTACACAACTGTTATCAGGCATGTACTCAGCTAGAGAGTATAAATAGACCCAGTGCCTTGCTGCTGAGAATTTATGATTCAAAAATCACAAGGTTTTACATTGAGTAACCAGATGTCTTTAGAAATATGGCAGAGGAGTAATAGCATAGAAACAGCTCGTTTCTATGACTTTGTTTATTTGTGTGTTTTTAACTTGTCACCTATGTCTGGCAACAACACATTTAGGAAGCTGTCCTAAAAAAAGCTATTCACCAGGGATGACACATTTGTGGCACATGCCCTGAGGAGTCCCTGGGGATGTCTGTGGCACGTTGCGACTCTCTCACAGCTCTGCCCACTTAGCCCAGATGATCCTCGGAATCTTCCCTAATCTAGCACTCTGCCCAGGCACGTATCTGACAGGGGATTTCAGCTAGTGAGCCAAATTCGATTTGCTGTCCCTGCCATACATTTCAGGCTGCTTATTCCAGGAAATGTGAAATTCAGTTTGTTTGCCCTTTCAGGGAGCTGCAGCCTGGTAACCTTACTCTTCTTTCCATTCACGCCCCCACCCCACCCCACAAACAAGGGCTAGGGGCAACAAGCTACTAGGAAGTGCTAAGCACGGCTTAAAACAGAAGTTATGCACCTGAGGTCTGTAAAACCTCGGCAGAAGTGGCCGCAGTTGATGGTGGAAATTATTTCACTGGTAAAGCACTCCTTCCTGAATCCTTCCCAGGATTCCTGGGCAGGTGTTCTTTGTAAAGCCCCCTCCCCCAGCCAGAGATCCTCATATGCCTCATCACCTTGAGAACTGCAGCTGTCTTGAAGAGCGTTCCTATTTCTGGGAGGACTGAGTTTGAAGGTGGAGTCAAGTCACTTGGAAATGATTCACGGGGACATTTAGGCCAGGGTGAGTGGTGAGGGAGGAACCCTGAGCGCCAGCCACACTCTTTATCCCTCCTAGGACGTCCACATCCCACACCCATTAAGTGAGTCCGTCTTAAAGGTCAACATGGGGTAAGTCCAGGATTAGGACCTGAAAGGAGCCATGAGCCCTGTGCTGGGCTGAATTGCATTCTCCCAAAATTCCACGTCCACCCAGAACCTCAGAATACAGCCTCATTTGGAAACTCATTTGGAAACAGGGTCTCTGCAGATGTAATTAACAGTGGCGATGAGATCACGCTGGATTAGGGTAGGCCCTCAATCCAATGAGAGTGTCCTCCTAAGAGACGGAAAGGGACGCATGGAGACATGGAGAAGAAGGCCATGTGGCGACAGAGGCAGAGACCAGAGGGATGCCACTCCAAGCCCAGGCGCGCCAAGGAAGAGGCAGGGGATGATTCTCCCCTGGGACCTTCAGAAAGAGCGTGGCTCTGCCAACACCTTGATGTTGGACGTCTGACCTCTAGGACTCTGAGACATACATTTCTGTTATTTCAAGCTACCCAGTTTGTGGTCATCGGTTCCGGCAGCGTTAGCAAACTAACACATTTTCCAAATAATATACCTGCTCCCAAGTCTTCACTCAGGTTCTGCTCCTGGGAGAGAGGAAACCCAAACTAAGACAGTAGGTATAAATACCCTCCTATTACAGATGAGGAAACTGAGGCATGGCTTCACTCACAAAGCAGCTGTGGGACCCAAGCAGCCGGCAGCTACGTTGTGGCTCAAAAGAGGTTGAGCCTATTCTCTATGCGGTCTGCTGTGGCGCATCAGTGATTCTGAATGTAAACTGAAGGCGCACGGCAGTTTTGTCAGCTCAGCAGTCAAGCAAATGACTCGAGAAAAATGGGGGCAACCATGGGCTACTTGGTGCTGGAAATGGGGTCATTAAAACATAAAATTATCAGACCCTTTTTGTAAGCAATGGTTGCTATGAGAAAGCCCATGAGGCAGTAGGGCATGGGGAACTCATCTCTTTCTTTACACTTTGGGGAAGCAGACCTTCAACAGGCTTAGTCACCAGGTACTTTGTTACATGCATGGTCATTGGTTGGGAAGATTCAGTTAATCAGGGCCTTTTGCCTGAGAAACTTGCTTTAACAATTAATAAGTAGGAAAAAAACAGGAAGGACTTTTTCCCATTGTTTGACATATTTTTCAACATAATATTTCTTACTTTTTTTTTTTTTTTTTTGAGACGGAGTCTTGCTCTGTCGCCCAGGTTGGAGTGCAATGGCCAGATCTCAGCTCACTGCAAGCTCCACCTCCCAGGTTTATGCCATTCTCCTGTCTCAGCCTCCCGAGTAGCTGGGACTACAGGCGCCCGCCACCACGCCCGGCTAGTTTTTTGTATTTTTTAGTAGAGACGGGGTTTCACCATGTTAGCCAGGATGGTCTCGATCTCCTGACCTTGTGATCTGCCCGTCTCGGCCTCCCAAAGTGCTGGGGTTAAAGGCTTGAGCCACCGCGCCCGGCCTTCTTACTATTTTTTGAGAGCTTCTGAATACAACCCATATTTCATGTTCAGGAATAAATGTCCTCAAATCTTCTTGCCTTTTCCTTAGTTTATAATTATTACTGAAAATAACAGAAAAGCATTAGCAACCCAGCCGGGTGCAGTGGCTCATGCCTATAATCCTAGCACTTTGGGAGGCCAAGGCGGGCAGATCACAAGGTCGAGAGATCGAGACCATCCTGGCCAACATGGTGAAACACCATCTCTACTAAAAATACAAAAATTAGCCGGGCGTAGTGGTACGTGCCTATAATCCCAGCTACTTGGGAGACTGAGGCAGGAGAATTGCTTGAACATGGAAGGCGGAGGTTGCAGTGAGCCAAGATTGCGCCACTGCACTCCAGCTTGGAGACAGAGCAAGAATCTGTCTTAAACAAATACATACATACATACATACATAAAGCATTAGCAACCCATGTTGTATGTTTACACAGACTTAAATTACTAATCAATAGTTCTTTACCCTCTTTGGTAAAGAAAAATACCTTTCCCAGCTGGGCGCAGTGGCTCACGCCTATAATCCCATCACTTTGAGAGGCCAAGGCGGGTGGATCACCTGAGGTCAGGAGTTCAAAACCAGCCTGGCCAACATGGTGAAACCCCATCTCTACTAAAAATACAAAATTAGCCGGGCATGGTGGCAGATGCGTATAATCCCAGCTACTTGGGAGGCTGAGGCAGGAGAATCACTTGAACCTGGGAGGCAGAGGTTGCAGTGAGTGGAGATCGCGCCAGTGCACTCCAGCCTGAGCAACAAGAGTGTAACTCCATCTCTAAAAAGTAAAAAAGAAAAAAAAAAGGAAAATACCTTTCCCAATTAACCAGTGTCCTTGTTGATGATGATTTCAATCTCCATGGCATTGTTTACTCCCCTTTGGTGGCCAGGGGAGAAGCCATTTTCAGAGGATGATAGATTCTAGGCACAGCAATCACCTGGTCCCCTGGGCTTCCCAGTTGGTAGGGCTGGCATTTGGGAAGATGGGGAATGGTGTGATCCACAGGAGCAGGCTGAGAAGGTGGCCAGGCAGAGCGTCTGATCCCAGCATCTGACACCAGCGGCCCGTTCTCTCCACCTTCTCTGGGACAAAGCCCACTTGTGCCTCGTGCATTTGCCTCTTGGTTCCTAGTCCTCTCTAGGAACCACTCAGAGGCACTGCTGAGCTGAGGAATCTCTGCACAGGATGCCATGGGAGTCATTCAACCTGCAGAGGATAAAACGCACGTAGAGGAAGGTGGTCTCTGAGTTGGAAGAGAAGGCACTGAGTCCTCCAGATGCAGGTTTTGAAGAAAGGCAGTATATTAATATTTCATGCCATGCCACACAAAGGGTCTGCTGACCTGGGTAGATTGAAGTCTTGTGACTGCCTGGTAGGCTCTACTACCTGTCTCATAAACAGAAGGTGCTAAACAGAGGCACAGAGCCTGGCTGAATTGTTGCTACTGGCTAAAATGGGTTCTATATAGCCGAGACCACATCTTCCCGGCGAGCACAGAGCCTTGCCCCTTGCCACTCTGCCGCCCATCCACACCTGCCACCAGCTCACCATGGATGATGATACCATCGCCTTCATCATCGATAATGGCTCTGGCATGTGCAAGGCTGGCTTCACAGGCAACGATGCTCTCCAGGCCGTCTTCTTCTCCATCATGGGGTGCCCCAGCCACCAGGGCGTGATGGTGGGCATGGGTCAGAAGGACTCCTCTGTGGGCAACGAGGGCCCAGAGCAAGAGCGGCATTCTGACCCTGAAGTACCCCATCGAGCATGGCATTGTCACCGGCTGGGAGGACGTGGAGAAGATCTGGCACCACATCTTCTACAATAAGCTGTATGTGGCTCCTGAGGAGCACCCCCTGCTGCTGACCAAGGCCCCCCCGAACCCCAGAGCCAACCACGAGAAGGTGAACCAGATCATGTTTGAGACCTTCAACACCCCAGCCATGTGCGTGGCCATCCAGGCCTTGCTGTCCCTGTACACCTCTGGCCGTACCACTGGCATCGTGATGGACTCTGGTGATGGGGTCACCTACACTGTGCCCATCTATGAGGGGTATGCCCTCCCCCACACCATCTTGCATCTGGACCTTGCTGGCCCAGACCTGACTGACCACCTCATGAAGATCCTCACCGAGAGCAGCTACAGCTTCACCACCATGGCCAAGTGGGAAATCGTGTGTGACATCAAGGAGAAGCTGTGCTATGTCACCCTGGACTTTGAGCAGGAGATGGCCATGGGGGCCTCTAGCTTCTCCCTGGAGAAGAGCTAGGAGCTGCCCGGTGGCCAGATCATCTGCAACGAGCAGTTTCACTGCCCTGAGGCGCTCTTCCAGCTTTCCTTCCTGGGCATAGAATCCTGTGGCATCCACAAAACTACCTTCAACTCCATCAGGAAGTGTGACATGGACATCTGCAAAGACCGGTACGTCAACACAGTGCTGTCTGGTGGCACCACCATGTACCCTGGCATCACCGACAGGATGCAGAAGGAGATCACTGGCCTGGCTCCAAGCACGATGAAGATCAAGATCATTGCTCCTTCCGAGCGCAAATACTCCATGTGGTTTGGCAGCTCCATCCTGGCCTCACTGTCCACCTCCCAGCAGATGTGGATCAGCAAGCAGGAGTATGACAAGTCCAGCCCAGGCCCTCCATTGTCTACTGCAAATGCTTCTAGGCAGACTGTTACTTAGTTGCATTACACCCTCTTGACAAAACCTAACTTGAACAGAAAACAAGATGAAATTGGCATGGCTTTATTTATTTCATTTGTGTGTGTGTGTGTGTGTGTGTTTTTTGGCTTGACTCAGGATTTAAAAACGGGAACGGTGAAGGTGACAGCAGTCGGTTGGAGTGAGCCTCTCCCAAAGTTCTACAATGTGGCCAAGACTTTGATTGTACATTGTTCTTTTTTTGTTTTTTAAATAATCATTCCAAATATCGTGAGATGCATTGTTACAGGAAGTCCCTTGCCCTCCTAAAAGCCACCCCTCTTCTTTTTAAGGAGAATGGCCCAGTCCTCTCCCGAGTCTACATGGGAGGTGATAGCATTGCTTTATGTAAATTATGTAATGCAAAATGTTTTTAGTCTTCGCCTTCATACTTTTTAATTTTGTTTTATTTTGAATGATCAGCCTTCATGGTGCCCCTTTTTTATACCCCAACTTGAGATGTATGAAGGTGTTTGGTCTCCCTGGGAGTGGGTGGAGGCAGCCAGGGTTTACCTGTACACTGACTTGAGACCAGCTGAATAAAAGTGCACACCTTAAAGAAATAAAAAAAAAATAAAATAATAAAACGGGTTCTAAGAAGTACCATTTTGTATTCCCATGACATGCACCACACTTATACTTTATTTTCATGATTCCAGAACCATGATTTATGGAATAAACTACAGTGATTTATGGAATATATTCGAAATAGAGGTTAACTCGTTACCTGGGTGCCACATTTCCCAGGATGCTCTGTGGAAATTCAGTCGCCCCAGAAGGATGGTCCATTGCTAAATCAGAAGAGACCCATGGAGCTGCCTGGGAAAGGGCCATATGCAGGGTAGGACACGGTGCAGGAGCCCCGGGGGAGGTGCCCATTACACAGTCTGGGTCTCGATCTGTTCTAGGTAGTTAGACAGGCATGAGCCAGGCAGGAGAGGGCTCTCCCCCAACCCACTAGGAACGTCAAGTGATGGCTCAGCAGTTACCACACTGCTGCTCTAAAAATGATAATTGGGCAGCCAGGGAGAGACAGGCTCTGGATAGTCCACACCTGTTAACATTTAAAGTGTTAATTGCCAAAACCCAGGATAGAACCAGGGACCTTTAGATCTTCAGTCTAACGCTCTCCCGAAGTGGGCAGATCACAAGGCCAAGAGACCGAGACCATCGTGGCCAACATGATGCAACTGCGTGTCTGCTAAAAATACAAAAATTAGATGGGCATGGTGGCATGTGCCTGTAGTCCCAGCTACTCAGGAGGCTGAGGCAGGAGAATGGCTTGAACCGGGAGATGGAGGTTGCAGTGAGCCGAGATCGCACCACTGCACTCCAGCCTGGCGACAGAGCGAGACTCCGTCTCAAAAAAAAAAAAAAAAAAAAGTGTTAATTGAATGCAGACCTCAGGCAGAAGCAGCTTCTTCTGCATGCATGTTAAGTGACAAAATGGCTATGATGCTGGGGGACACACGCCATCAGAGAAAGGAAAAAGCCTCAGATGGGCAGGCATGTAACTCCCTGAACATACTGCACGTGCTCAATTCCAAAGGGTAAGGAAAGCACTGCGCATGTGGAAAGCACGCCCTAGAGAAAGAATCATGGGAAAGAGGCGAGCCTATGAAGTCCCAGGATCAAGGTTAAAGGGGCTCTTTTTCGCCCTTTGACCTTCAGGCGCTCACTTGGGTCTCTTCCAAGGGTTCTTTCCTTTCTTTTCTGTTTCCAGTCCTGCTCTGAAACTTCCACTCCTGCTCTGAAACTTGCCTCTGTCTCTTTTTCTGCTTTATGGCCCTCCACTTAATTACTTCTTCTGAGGAAGCAAGGGCTGAAGTTGCTACAGACCCGTATGGATACACTGCCAGTAACGGGGTAACTCTGTCACCACTAACAGATCCAGCCCTTCTGTGGACCAGCTCTGAGCTGGTTAGCTCACCCCCATGATGGGCGGGCTGTGTTCTGTGATCACCCAGGTCTCATCTATTCCTAATGTTCCCTGATCCTGTTACCCTCTGACTACGGGGCAGATGCCCAGTGGTTCACTTGGATGGTTCAGACTGTTCCTAGCCCTTAAAAGCTGGTAAATTAAAAAGAAGATAGCTTACAGATGGTCAGCTTCTTCTCCCCTAAATAGCAAGTCTGTAAAACAGCCCCTTTTCCTGGGGATAGTGAACATGGATCGGTTAGAAATAAGGGATAGACATTCAGGTTGGAAGAGGACTTAGAAGCACTTACAGGGAGGCTGCTGAAGATGAGGCCCTGAGGAGTTCCCCTCTATTAATTTTTCACAGAACTATAGAAGCAAACTAACAATCATGTTGTCTAATATACGACCATGTCACCTGCAGCTGGGAGGGGCGGGGAGAGAAACTGACTACCCTCAACTTCCAATTATGCTATGGTAACAGTTTAAATTTTATTGAGTAAATAATTATCTCTGTGGGTTTAACAAAACACAAAACAAAACACAGCACAACACCATTAGTCATCTGTCTGAGGTAAAGCTGAAATATATATTTACCACATGCCTTTCTTATTCAGTGCCCTGATTCAGGGCAAGCGTGAGCCGTTCATCCCTCCAGGGGGTAAATGACTAGCTCTTTTGGTAAATTAGGTTTTTGTTTTCATTTCCCTTTAGATTCTTTGTCTTCAGTTTTTAATTTATTTTGAACCAAAGGCAAGAATGAAGTGGGGTATGTGGGTTTCTCATCATGATCTATGCGAGAATTTGGCATGTGTCCAGTGGGGTTTGTGCAGGGCCCAGTTCAGGAGGAAACAGAGGTACATTAGTGTTACTTGGAAGAAGTAGGGAGGCTGGCAATAGGGCTTTGGACACACTGATTTATCCTTAAAAGCAGCAGCTAGTAAGCCCTCTTCTAATGTGTGCTGGGTCAGAAGCAAAGGCTTTGAGGACAGTATTAGGATATAAAATCCTGAGATAAAATTGAGAGGTGAGCGATATTTTCCCTACTGATTCTAAGAAGTCAAATCGAAGCCTCATGTGTGTGGCTGGTATCAATTTCATGGTCTGCTTTGCTTGCCCAATGATGACAGTTTTCTCTCTCTCTCTCTTTTTTGTTTTTACTTTCTTTTTAGAAGATATTTATCTTTTTGGGGGGGTGGACAGGGTCTTGCTCTGTTGCCCATGCTGAGTGCAGTGGCACGATCATGACTCACTGCAGCCTCGTCCCCCAGGCCCAGATGATCCTCCCACCTCAGCCTCCCAGTTAGCTGGGACCACAGGTGTGCACCACCATGCCCAACTAATTTTTTATTTTTTGTAGAGAGGGGGTCTTGCTATGTTGCCAAGGCTGGTCTCAAACCCCTGGATTCAAGAGATCCTCCCACCTCATCCTCCCAAAATGTTGGGATCATAGGCATGAACCACTGTGCCAGGCAATAGTTCTCTCTAACTAGACAACACGAGGGATGGGGTATTTCCAGGGTGCTCGCCCCTTGTATAGGCTTTCCTATCGTGGAGCCTCTCTTGGCTCGTGACAACATCTGGATTCTCTTGCCTGTGTTGTACAGGTTTAGGCAGCTGAGATTGCCTTGGCAAGAAACAAATGTGATTATGAGGACATCACTCCATAAAGAACCCTTTTGTCTTGGTTGGCTGCTAAGTTAGTCTAGCTCCTCATGGGAGAAGAAGGAAAAGTATGTCGATTTGGAGCTTCCTTCAGCTTTATTGGCCAAGCCATCTTGCTCTAGCTTGAATCTCCTGGGGGTGTGAATTGATTGCTGAGGGTCTGCTGTGAATGTTGGCTGCTAGGGGCTTTGAGCTGCTCCACTGAACTGTCCTGGCATAGGGGGATTATCTTGCCTGGGGGGCTATTCCTGACACACATTAACAGCCTGCTCCTGCAGGTAACCGTTTGTGAGCAGAGGATAACCTTTGCTTGGGTACAATGACAGGGCACAAAAGGCCACTCCCCTTGTGTCAAGATGGGACAACTACGAGGTGCAGTCTGTGTTCTGGAGTGCCCCATGGGGCTGGGCTGGAGCCAGTCTCCACTGCGGACCACACCCTCCCTTAACTTGCTTCCCTTGCCCTATCCTGTTCTCTCGCTCTCCTTCACAGGGCAACGCTCCCCCAATCAATAAGGTTCGCAAGAATTCCCATCTGAGCTCTGGTTCTAGGAAACTGACCTAGGACGGTGACATGGTTTGGCTCTGTGTCCCCATCCAAATCTCATCGCGCATTATAATCCCCATGTGTTGAGGGAGGGACCTGGTGGGAGGTGATTGGATCATGGAGACAGTTTCCCCCGTGCTGTTCTCATGATAGTGAGTGAGTTCTCACGAGATCTGATGGTTTTATAAACGGCAGTTCCCCTGGGCTGTTCTCTCTCACCTGCCGCCATGGAAGGCACACCTGCTTCCCTTTGTGCCGTGATTGTAAGTTTCCTGAGGCCTCTTCAGCCATACAGAACTGTGAGTAAACTGAAACTTTCCTTTATAAATTACCCAGTCTCAGGGAAGTTCTTTATAGTGTGTGAAAACAGACTAATACAAACAGGGTGCTTGCCAGAAGGCAAGATTCCTTGACTCCACCCACAAGAGGAACCAGTGGGACTGAGTGAGGCTTTGGAGGCTGCAGTTTTATTAAGCACACAGGTGATTCTGATGAACTTGACCCCAGGCCCACACCTGGGGAAGCAGAAGAGCCACACCTGATGATGTGAGTCAGGGATTAGACTACTGAGGGCTAGAGTCTGTGCCAGACTGCAGGAGGGGCTGCCGGTATTATTACTTGGGGCAGGCACTCTGACTTCAGCTCTGGGTTTACTTGTGATGCCCTTTGTGATGGTTAATATTGAATGTCAGCTTGATTGGATGGAAGGATGCAAAGTATTGTTCCTAGGTGTGTCTGTGAGGGTGTCAAGAAAACAGACAGATTAACATTTGAGTTAGTGAACTGGGAGAGGCAGATCCACCCTCAATCTGGGTGGGCACCATCTAATCAGCCTCCAGTGCAGGCAGGAGAAGATAGAAGAGCAGACTTGCTGAGTCTTCCGGGCTTCATCATTCTCCAGGGCTGGATGCTTCCTCCCCTCAAACATCAGACTCCAAGTTCTTCGGCTTTTGGACTCTTGGTCTTACACCAGTGATTTGCCAGGGGCTCTCGGGCCTTTGGCCACAGACTGGAGGCTGTACTGTCAGCTTCCCTACTTTTGAGGTTTTGGGACTTGGACTGATCCACCGCTGGCTTCCTGGCTCCTCAGCTTGCAGATGGCCTATCGTGGGATTTTACCTTGTGATCGTGCGAGTCAGTTCTCCTTGGTAAATTCCCTTTCAAATATACATCTATCCTCTGTACCTGAAGAGAACCCTGACTAATGCACCTTGATCTTGAAGGAAGCAGAATTTTCTTTGAGTTGAGTGACTGTAGCCCCCAAAGTTCCTAGGAGAGTTTTGTGCAAGAAGTCATGAGGGCCTGGACAAAACCTCACAGCCTCTAGCTAGAATTCTGCATTTAGGGATGGAGGCCTTATTTTCCCACTGGGAAGAAAGGTGCTGAAGCTTGACCCTAGCCATGTTGGGAGGTAGTGTCTGCCCTTCTTAACAAGATGTTTCCGACTAACTGCAACATGCAGATTTGTATGAGAACAGTGCTGAGCTCCGACTGAGGCAGCTGACACCAGGAAAACAGCTCGGTATCCAGGAAGAGGCTTGTTACCAAAGCCAAAGCTTAAGGCAGCAATAACAACTCTGATTTATAACGGGGACTATTTGTACATAATTACTAAATATTGATCGCACATTCAGCAGTGTGCCTAAATGAAAGACAAACCAAATCTCGTAACAGCACCAAAAGAATCTTATTGCAAACAGTCATCATGTAGCCCTTTTCTGCCATAATTTAATGGGCTTTTATGGAACTCTCGAATGTACTCAAAGTGTGATTGCTTCCTAGCACCATCCTCTATGGCCCTGCAAAGACCCCAGGACCTGCCCTCCATCACCTCTAAGACCACCCCCACCTCACCTAATTTGCTGTTTACCCACCCATTGACTTGTTTTGTTTTTTAATTTTTGCAATTCTATTTTTTTTTTTTTTGAGACGGAGTCTCACTCTGTCACCCAGGCAGGAGTGCAGTGACATGATCTCAGCTCACTACAACCTCCACCATCCGGGTTAAATGATTCTCCCTGCCTCAGCCTCCGGAGTAACTGGGATTACAGGCACCCAACACCACACCCAGCTAATTTTTGTATTTTTAGTAGAGATGGGGTTTTGTCATGTTGGCCAGGCTGGTCTCGAACCCCTGACCTCAGATGATCCACCCACCTCAGCCTCCCAAAGTGCTGGGATTACAGGCGTGAGCCATCATGCTCAGCCAATTCTATTTTCAAATTTCAATTTTGTCTTTTTCAAAATCTAGGTAATTTTTGTTATCTCTTATTGCTCGATTATTTTTGAGATTCTTTTTTTTCAGCTTTTAAACATTCTATCCATTGTTATTTCGTATTTTGAGTTTGATAATTTCATTACCCAAAGGAAGGGGGTTTAATTCTGTTGTTCATTGTTTTTGCTGATTCTCACTCATGGTAACCTGTTTGCTTGTGTTTTTCATGTTATTTGATTCTGAACTCATTTTGTTGATCTTAATGTATGGGAGCCCTGAAGACCAAGATAGGGATGCTTTTATCCAAGGAGGACTTGGGTTTGCTTCTCCTGAGAGCCGGGGGCCCTGTCCCAGCAGAATGAGAGTTTCCCTTTCTCTTCCCCACTCCATTTCACTGCAGCCTATGGCTTAGCCTAATCAATGCACGGCTAATCCTGGCATCCCAGCTCTAGGCAACTCTGTCTTTTATATTTGCTTGTTCCCCACCAATCTAAATAACAAGCAAAGAGAGCCTCTCTAAAAGAAAAGATGTTTATTTGGGAAGAGAACATTGCAATGTGAATACATGTGCCACACGTAAACCATGTGCATATTCAGGGAGGTAAAGGAAGAGAAATATTTTTAAAGGAAAACATGAAGAGGATTACATAATTGTTTTGAAATACTTCTCCCTGGCTAAAAGATCAATAACAAGGGTGACACCCGTCCAAGGCTGGAGAGGCAGTTGCTGGGCAGATGTCCTTACAGAAGCATTTGTTGTATAAGGCTGTGACCATCTTGGTACAAAGTTGTGGTTTCTGCAGTCTTTCATGGTCAGGCATACAAGTGTGAGAATCCTCTCTTCATGGCCTTCCTTGGATCTGTTTTTCAGAGTTTTCTTAGCCTTAGTGACTCCATTTTGCTACTGACAACTTTCACATCCCCAATGTTCCCACTTTGGAATCATCTCACTTTTTCCTCCCATACTTAATATCACCCCAACAATGCAACAAGGAGTCTGTTTTACGCAGGAGTTAGCTATCGTATGCAGCACCGCTAGACTTGCTTTCCCTCTGTTTCCATTGAGTTGTTGCTCTGTGTTGGGGGTGGGGTGGTGCTACCACTGTGTCATCCCTCTCTGTTATCTCTGAAACGCAGAGCTTAGTAAGTAGGAAGGGTCCTTTATGTAACTACTGATTTGCTGGTTAATAGCTAAACATCAAGTCAGGCAAATTAACATGCTTCCCAGGTATGCCCTTTCTAGTCCTAGGTGGTGTGGCCTTTACTAATTATTTGCGCTTCCATTATTCTGGAGCACTTCTTCCCTTCACTCACAAGAGATTAATGCAATGTTGCCGATACAGCTTCGCCCACCACCACCTCCAAGCCTGTTGCCAACTGTGGTTTGGAGAGGCTGGGCCGGCATCCCGGAGGCCTGTTTGTTTGTCCTAGTATTCATTACTATTTGGCTCTCCTCCCATCTGCTGCCAGTGCAGAGTTATTTATATCAAATTGGAGAAGCCTTGGTGAGCTCCGCTGTGATAACTCACATCCTCAGAATGCCTTTCATCCCAAAGGACTTTACACATGGTATCCTCACAGGAAACCCTTTCCCGCTGACCCAGGGGGAACTCCTGGCTTCCCTGGGAAGCGGCAGCTGCTGGTCCATCTGCTTGGCTGATAAGGCCTTTGCACTCAGATTAAGAGCCCTGGCCCACAAAACATGCGGTGGAACTTGCCCAAAGAGGTCGTGACAGCTGAGTCACAGGGAACAGCACTGAAACTGCAATCCTGGGGCATGGAGAATGTCTATGAGGGGTGAGCCAGGGCGCTGAGTCATGTCTCTCAGCCTGGCATTGACTTGCTGAGTGTCAGAGCTTCCAGAAGGTGACACTGCTTAGAAGTCACCAGCCTTCCCACTGCCAGCCTGGTCCGTGAGCTCTGCACTTCTGAGGCCAACATGCCATCCCCCTCCAAAGGATTTACTGTCATCAGTGTCACATTTGGGAGATAATTCATCAGCTCTCCCATTTTTTCAACCAATATAGGTTCATTACATCCAGCATTTCACTGTTTGACACAGGATAGAGCTCCAATGAAGGGCTTGTGATGTTCTGGCAGCAGTCTAACTCAATTAACAAATTAACATGAGTCCACAGGCACAGATCTCTAAAGAAATTAGATCACTCCGAAAGAAATCGGGCTAGGGATGGGAAGGTCAATCATCATTTTAAATGAAACTGAGCAAATTATTGACAAATTTGTGCTCCTGTTGGGGCTTCCATCAAGTCGTATCAGAGGGATGACTTTGGGAAAAGAGCCAAAGAGAAAAATATACAGCCTGGCAAAATTTTTTGTGGAGAAAATATTTTTTTAATTTCAGTTTTTTTCTATTTTTAGAAATTTTCTTTTTCTTTTTTCCTTTTTTGAGACAGTGTCTCACTCTCTTACCCAGGCTGGAGTGCAGTGGCACAATCAGACAGAGTTCACTGTTACCTCAACCTCCTGGGTTCAACCAATCCTCCCGCCTCAGTCTCCCAAGTAGCTGGGACCACAGATACATACCACCATGCCTGGCTCATTTTTGTCTTAATTTTTAAATTTTATGTAGAGATGGGGTCTTGTTATATTACCCAGGTCAGTCTTGAATTCCTGGTCTCAAGCAATCCTCCCACCTCGGCCTCCCAAAGTGCTGGAATTACAGACATGAGCCACTGTGCTCAGCCAGAGAATAAATTTTTAAATCAAATTTATTGACAGGTTGGCCATACACCATCTAATCAGTGCAGGGAGGTGATTATGCAGTTGAGGGAAACTGCTACCAAGAAGCCGACCCCATTCCATAGCCTCCAGTAAGGAGTTTTTGCCAGGGGAATATCAATATTGCACCACCAGACCAGTGTTGAAATTCAGTGGGTGCAAGGAGGTGGCAGGTGTGGGTGGTAAATTTCAAAACATTTATTTTGAAACGCCCACGGTGCCTGGATCACAGATCCCATGGCTGGCAGAATAACCAGTGCTGTGTACACATCCGTGGAGGGTGGGTCTTCTTCTCTGGCTATCAGAAGAGCATCGCATGCTCTGTGAGAGCAAGACTCTGGCTGCTTGGACTTTGTCTCTTTGTCTCTCAAATGCAGCACTTGCCACAGTATATTCTCACTGGTTAAAGTTTTCCCCCTGCTTTCGCAGATTCCCTTCTCACTCTCTGAAGTTTAGTCAGAATCAATATCTCAAGTTGGACTTTTAACTCAGGACAAGTAGATGCTAACTGTTCTGTCACTTTCGTTTCTGGAGAAACGGAAACAGATAGGGGTTTGTAGAATCTCCAGGACTGGCTGAGCTCTTTAGTAGAAAAACTGGTTTTGTAGCCGAACAGTTGATGCCCCAAGATAAAACAATACACATCATTTATATCCCACTTTTATTCGTTTGGACATTTTAAGAGATTTCTTTTTCATTTGATTTTTATCATAAGATTTTACAAAATCAGAAATAAAAAATTAAAACCTTTGAAATTTGATTGTTATTTTTGTTTCTTTCTTGTTCTCAAGTCTTTTGATGCCCTTTTGACCTTCTTAATTATCATATATATAATATATATATAACATATATATATATAGAGAGAGACAGGGCCTCACTTCATCACCCAGGCTGGAGTACAGTGGTGTGACGATCTTGGCTCACTACAGCCTTGACTTCCCAGGTTCAAGTGATCCTCCTGCCTCAGCCCCTCAAGTAGCTGGAACTACAGGTGCATGTCCCCGTGCCCAGCTAATATTTTAATTTTTGGTAGACATGGGGTTTCACCATGTTGCCCAGGCTGATCTCCAACTCCTGAGCTCAACTGATCCATCTGCCTCCCAAAGTGCTGGGATTATAGGTGTTACCTACCTCGCCTGACTGCCTTCTTAATAATCTGCAGTTGACCTTGCTCCTTCTTTCACCAAGAAAATAGATGGCATCCTAAAAGAACTTGCCTGTCCCACCTCCCCATCTACTATCCTCCTGTGTCTGTCCCGAAATACTGTGTTTACTCCATTACTCTAGTGAACTGTTCCTCCTCCATGTATAAATGGCGCATCCCTTCCCACTTACTCAAAAACATTGCTCCTGTGATAATCTAATCTGCTCTTTTTTCAGCACTAGATTATTCCCATGAGTACACAAACGTGCTGTCAGCTTCTCATCTTAAAAAACCCTCTAGGCCAGGCACAGCGGCTCACACCTGTAATCCTAGCACACCTCGGGAGGCTGAGGCAGGTGGATCACTTGAGGTCAGAAGTTCGAGACCAGCCTGGCCAATACGGCGAAACCCTGTCTCCACTAAAAGTACAAAAATTAGCCAAGCATAGTGGCAGGTGCCTGTAATCCCAGCTACTTGGGAGGCTGAGCCAGGAGAATTGCTTGAACCTGGGATGCAGAGGTTGCAATGAGCCGAGATCGCACCACTGTACTCCAGCCTGGGTGACAGAGCGAGACTCTGTCACAAAACAAAACCCAAAACTCTTGACCCCATGCCTTCCTCTAGGTACAGACCCGTTTCTCAGCTTCCCTTTACAGGGACTTCTCTGTTGCCACCTCCTTTCCTCCCGTTCTCTCTGAAACCCTCTCAAACAGGGTTTTGTTCTCACAACAGTGAAACCACCGATGCCAATGTTGATGTTGATGGTGATGTCCAGTGTCTGGGTTGAGGAAGGCCACAGCATCTGTGGCCAGTGGTGTCTCCACCAGGTCAGTTCTGCAAAATGCCTTGGGTCATTTTTCCTGTCTCAAGAACTCTTGTCCAAACCTGGTTCTTCAAGCCTCTGTGTCACTGGCACCCTTTCAATAAGTTCTATTTTGTTCTATTTAAATGAACTAGAGTTGGTTTCTGAGGCTTGTAGTAAAGAGCTAATAAACTGGGGAAATCAACTGACTTGGTTCTGTACATAGAGTCATTTCTAAACTAGACAATTTGGGAGATTTCCCTGGGCCCTTCACCACCAGGAGTCAGGGAAGTGCTGTGGTTTCATTTGTCAATGGTTGAAGAATGGTCTATCACCACCATCCAGACCAATCAGCCTCTCCTCCCGATGCTGCCCTTAGTGACAGCCTTCTCCTTTTTAGGGTTGACTATCATGTTCATTCTGTCCAGATTTGTTCATTCAAAAACTTAAGAAGCAGAGTGGGTGTGGTGGCTCACACCTATAATCCCAGCACTTTGGGAGGCTGAACCCTTAAGCCTAGGAGTTCAAGACCAGCCTGGGCAGCATAGTGAGACCCCATCTTGATTAAAAATATAAAAATTGCTTGGGTGGAGCAAGATGGCCGAATAGGAACAGCTCCAGTCTCCAACTCCCAGCGCAAGTGGCACAGAAGACTGGTGATTTCTGCATTTTCAACTGAGGTACTGGGGTCATCTCACTGGGGAGTGCCAGACAATCGGTGCTGGTCAGCTGCTGCAGCCCGACCAGCGAGAGCTGAAGCAGGGCGAGGCATTGCCTCACCTGGGAAGCGCAAGGGGGAAGGGAATCCCTTTTCCTAGCCAGGGGAACTGAGACACACAACACCTGGAAAATTGGGTAATTCCCACCCCAATACTGCGCTTTAAGCAAACGGGCTCACCAGGAGATTATACCCACACCTGGCTGGGAGGGTCCCACGGCCACAGAGCCTCCCTCACTGCTAGCACAGCAGTCTGCGATCTAACCGAAATGGCAGCAGAGAGGCTGGGGGAGGGGCGCCCACCATTGCTGAGGCTTAAGTAGGTAAACAAAGCCGCTGGGAAGCTCGAACTGGGTGGAGCTCACAGCAGCTCAAGGAAACCTGCCTGTCTCTGTAGACTCCACCTCTGGGGACAGGGCACAGCTAAACAACAAAAGGGGAAGCAGCAGAGGCCTGTGCAGATGCGAACGACTCTGTCTGACAGCTTTGAAGAGAGCAGTGGATATCCCAACACGGAGGCTGAGATCTGAGAATGGACAGACTGCCTGCTCAAGTGGTCCCTGACCCCTGAGTAGCCTAACTGGGAGACATCCCCCACTAGGGGCAGTCTGACACCCCACACCTCACAGGGTGGAGTACACCCTGAGAGGAAGCTTCCAAAGGAAGAATCAGACAGGTACACTCGCTGTTCAGCAATATTCTATCTTCTGCAACCTCTGCTGCTGATACCCAGGCAAACAGGGTCTGGAGTGGACCTCAAGCAATCTCCAACAGACCTACAGCTGAGAGTCCTGACTATTAGAAGGAAAACTATCAAACAGGAAGAACACCTATACCAAAACCCCATCAGTACGTCACCATCATCAAAGACCCGAGGCAGATAAAACCACGAAGATGGGGAAGAAACAGGGCAGAAAAGCTGGAAATTCAAGAAATAAGAGTGCATCTCCCCCTGCAAAGGAGCGCAGCTCATCGCCAGCAACGGATCAAAGCTGGTCAGAGAATGACTTTGACGACATGAGAGAAGAAGGCTTCAGTCCATCAAACTTCTCAGAGCTAAAGGAGGAATTATGTACCCAGCGCAAAGAAACTAAAAATCTTGAAAAAAGAGTGGAAGAATTGATAGCTAGAATAATTAATGCAGAGAAGGTCATAAATGAAATGACTGAGATGAAAACCATGACATGAGAAATACGTGACAAATCCACAAGCTTCAGTAACCGACTCAATCAACTGGAAGAAAGAGTATCAGCGATTGAGGATCAAATGAATGAAATGAAGCAAGAAGAGAAACCAAAAGAAAAAAGAAGAAAAAGAAATGAACAAAGCCTGCAAGAAGTATGGGATTATGTAAAAAGACCAAATCTACGTCTGATTGGGGTGCCTGAAAGTGAGGGGGAAAATGGAACCAAGTTGGAAAACACTCTTCAGGATATCATCCAGGAGAACTTCCCCAACCTGGTAGGGCAGGCCAACATTCAAATTCAGGAAATACAGAGAACCCACAAAGATACTCCTCGAGAAGAGCAACTCCAAGACACATAATTGCCAGATTCACCAAATGAAATGAAGGAAAAAATCTTAAGGGCAGCCAGAGAGAAAGGTCGGGTTACCCACAAAAGGAAGCCCATCAGACTAACAGCAGACCTCTCGGCAGAAACTCTCCAAGCCAGAGAGAGTGGGGGCCAATATTCAACGTTCTTAAAGAAAAGAATTTTCAACCCAGAATTTCATATCCAGCCAAACTAAGTTTCATAAGTGAAGGAGAAATAAAATCCTTTACAGATAAGCAAATGCTTAGAGATTTTGTCACCACCAGGCCTGCCTTACAAGAGACCCTGAAGGAAGCACTAAACATGTAAAGGAGCAACCGGTACCAGCCATTGCAAAAACATGCCAAAATGTAAAGACCATCGAGGCTAGGAAGAAACTGCATCAACTAACGAGGAAAATAACCAGTTAATATCATAATGGCAGGATCAAGTTCACACATAACAATATTAACCTTAAATGTTAATGGACTAAATGCTCCAATTAAAAGACACAGAGTGGCAAACTGGATCAAGAGTCAAGACCCATCAGTCTGCTGTATTCAGGAGACCCATCTCACATGCAGAGACATACATAGGCTCAAAATAAAGGGATGGAGGAAGATCTACCAAGCAAATGGAGAACAAAAAAAAGCAGGGGTTGCAATCCCAGTCTCTGATAAAATAGACTTTAAACCATCAAAGATCAAAAGAGACAAAGAAGGCCATTACATCATGGTAAAGGGATCAATTCAACAGGAAGAGTTAACTATCCTAAATATATATGCACCCAATACAGGAGCACCCAATTCATAAAGCAAGTCCTTAGAGACTTACAAAGAGACTTAGACTCCCATACAATAATAATGGGAGACTTCAACACTCCACTGTCAACATTAGACAGATCAACGAGACAGAAAGTTAACAAGGATATCCAGGAATTGAACTCATGTCTGCACCAAGCGGACCTAATAGACATCTATAGAACTCTCCACCCCAAATCAACAGAATATACATTCTTCTCAGCACCACATCGCACTTATTCCAAAATTGACCACATAATGGAAGTAAAGCACTCCTTAGCAAATGTCAAAGAACAGAAATTATAACAAACTGTCTCTCAGACCACAGTGCAATCAAACTAGAACTCAGGACTAAGAAACTCAATCAAAACCGCTCAACTACATGGAAACTGAACAACCTGCTCCTGAATGACTACTGGGTACATAACGAAATGAAGGCAGAAATAAAGATGTTCTTTGAAACCAATGAGAACAAAGATACAACATACCAGAATCTCTGGGACACATTTAAAGCAGTGTGTAGAGGGAAATTTATAGCACTAAATGCCCACAAGAGAAAGCAGGAAAGATCTAAAATGGACACTCTAACATCACAATTAAAAGAACTGGAGAAGCAAGAGCAAACACATTCAAAAGCTAGCAGAAGGCAAGAAATAACTAAGATCAGAGCAGAACTGAAGGAGATAGAGACACAAAAAAACCTCCAAAAAATCAATGAATCCAGGAGTTGGTTTTTGAAAAAATCAACAAAATTGACAGACGCTAGCAAGACTAATAAAGAAGAAAAGAGAGAAGAATCAAAGAGACACATAAAAAATGATAAAGGGGATATCACCACGGACCCCACAGAAATACAAACTACCATCAGAGAATACTATAAACACCTCTACACAAATAAACTAGAAAATCTAGAAGAAATGGATAATTTCTGGACACCTACACTCTTCCAAGACTAAACCAGGAAGAAGTTGAATCCCTGAATAGACCAATAGCAGGCTCTGAAATTGAGGCAATAATTAATAGCCTACCAACCAAAAAAAGTCCAGGACCAGATGGATTCACAGCTGAATTCTACCAGAGGTACAAGGAGGAGCTGGTACCATTCCTTCTGAAACTATTCCAATCAATTGAAAAAGAGGGAATCCTCCCTAACTCATTTTATGAGGCCAACATCATCCTGATACCAAAGCCTGGCAGAGACACAACAAAAAAAAGAGAATTTAGACCAATATCCCTGATGAACATCGATGCAAAAATCCTCAATAAAATACTGGCAAACCGGATTCAGCAGCACATCAAAAAGCTTATCCACCATGATCAAGTGGGCTTCATCCCTTGGATGCAAGGCTGGTTCAACATTCGCAAATCAATAAACGTAATCCAGCGTATAAACAGAACCAAAGACAAGAACCACATGATTATCTCAAATGATGCAGAAAAGGCTTTTGACAAAATTCAACAGCCCTTCATGCTAAAAACGCTCAATAAATTCGGTATTGATGGAACGTACCTCAAAATAATAAGAGCTATTTATGACAAACCACAGCCAATATCATACTGAATGGGCAAAAACTGGAAAAATTCCCTTTGAAAACTGGCACAAGACAGGGATGCCCTCTCTCACCACTCCTATTCAACATAGTGTTGGAAGTTCTGGCTAGGGCAATCAGGCAAGAGAAAGAAATCAAGGGTATCCAGTTAGGAAAAAGAGAAGTCAAATTGTCCCTGTTTGCAGATGACATGATTGTATATTTAGAAAACCCCATCGTCTCAGCCCAAAATCTCCTTCAGCTGATAAGCAACTTCAGCAAAGTCTCAGGATACAAAATTAATGTGCAAAAATCACAAGCATTCTTATACACCAGTAACAGACAAACAGAGAGCCAAATCACGAATGAACTTCTTCACAATGCTTCAAAGAGAATGAAATACCTAGGAATCCAACTTACAAGGGATGTAAAGGACCTCTTCAAGGAGAACTACAAACCACTGCTCAGTGAAATAAAAGAGGACACAAACAAATGGAAGAACATACCATGCTCATGGATAGGAAGAATCAATATCGTGAAAATGGCCATACTGCCCAAGGTTATTTATAGATTTAATGCCATCCCCATCAAGCTACCAATGAGTTTCTTCACAGAATTGGAAAAAACTGCTTTAAAGTTCATATGGAACCAAAAAAGAGCCCGCCTTGCCAAGACAATCCTAAGTCATAAGAACAAAGCTGGAGGCATCACGCTACCTGACTTCAAACTATACTACAAGGCTACAGTAACCAAAACAGCATGGTACTGGTACCAAACAGAGATATAGACCAATGGAACAGAACAGAGTCCTCAGAAATAATACCACACATCTACAACCATCTGATCTTTGACAAACCTGAGAGAAACAAGAAATGGGGAAAGGATTCCCTATTTAATAAATGGTGCTGGGAAAATTGGCTAGCCGTAAGTAGAAAGCTGAAACTGGATCCTTCCTTACTCCTTATACGAAGATTAATTCAAGATGGATTAGAGACTTAAATGTTAGACCTAATACCATAAAAACCCTAGAAGAAAACCTAGGTAGTACCATTCAGGACATAGGCATGGGCAAGGACTTCATGTCTAAAACACCAAAAGCAACGGCAGCAAAAGCCAAAATTGACAAATGGGATCTAATTAAACTAAAGAGCTTCTGCACAGCAAAAGAAACTACCATCAGAGTGAACAGGCAACCTACAGAATGGGAGAAAATTTTTGCAATCTACTCATCTGACAAAGGGCTAATATCCAGAATCTACAAAGAACTCAAAGAAATTTACAAGAAAAAAACAAACAACCCCATCAAAAAGTGGGCAAAGGATATGAACAGACATTTCTCAAAAGAAGACATGCATACAGCCAACAGACACATGAAAAAATGCTCATCATCACTGGCCATCAGAGAGATGCAAATCAAAGCCACAATGAGATACCATCTCACACCAGTTAGAATGACAATCATTCAAAAGTCAGGAAACAACAGGTGCTGGAGAGGATGTGGAGAAATAGGAACACTTTTACACTGTTGGTGGGATTGTAAACTAGTTCAACCATTATGGAAAACAGTATGGCGATTCCTCAAGGATCTAGAACTAGATGTACCATATGACCCAGCCATCCACTACTGGGTATATACCCAAAGGATTATAAATCATGCTGCTATAAAGACACATGCACACGTATGTTTATTGCGGCACTATTCACAATAGCAAAGACTTGGAATCAACCCAATGTCCATCAGTGACAGACTGGATTAAGAAAATGTGGCACATATACACCATGGAATATTATGCAGCCATAAAAAAGGATGACTTTGCATCCTTTGTAGGGACATGGATGCAGCTGGAAACCATCATTCTTAGCAAACTATCACAAGAACAGAAAACCAACACCACATGTTCTCACTCATAGGTGGGAACTGAACAATGACATCACTTGGACTCGGGAAGGGGAACATCACACATCGGGGCCTATCATGGGGAGGGGGGAGGGGGGAGGGATTGCATTGGAGTTATACCTGATATAAATGATGAATTGATGGGTGCTGACGAGTTGATGGGTGCAGCACACCAACATGGCACAAGTATACATATGTAACAAACCTGCACGTTATGCACATGTACCCTAGAACTTAAAGTATAAAAAAAAAAAAAAAAAAACTGCCATCAAATAAATTCTCAGTCCATTTCACTTGAATGCACATTTCTATTTATGATAGAGGAGGGCGGTCGTCCTTAGTCATGAAGAAATTCTCATTGAAATTTGATTTTCAAATTTTCTAGAATAAAAAAAAAGGAGAGAGAGAGCGAAAGAGTCTTTATTGGGAAAGCATTATTCAGGTAAGAGGGCGATCCATGCGACAAAATGCTGAAAGGTTTCCTCTCAGCTATATTGAGTATGTTGTATCACTTTGGGTAGTATGTTTCTCAGAGCCTATGCTACTCTTTCTTTTATAGTTAATGGAGTGAATGTTTTCTGCTCCAGCCTGCCAGTTCCTGCTTTGTCTGGAGCTGACTTTGTAGTCCCTGGTTCTCTCTCACTCCAGCTGTGGTCTTCCACTTACTTTGGTGATTCAAGTTAGCTTCTTTCTTTCCTCTCAGAAGTGTATAAACTGTCTTACAAAGTCAGTCCTTGCTTCATGATTGTCTGGCTTATAATTTTTGACTTTACAATGGTGCAGAAGTGATATGCATTCAGTACAGTATTCAATACATTACGTAAGATATTCAACACTTTAGTATAAAATAGACTTTGTGTTACAAGATTTTGCCCAATTGTAGGCTAATGTAAGTGATCTGAGCACATTGAAGGTAGGCTAGGCTAAGCTATGATGCTCGGTAGGTTAGGTCTACTAACTGCATTTTTGATTTAGGGTATTTTCAACTTACAATGGGTTTATCAGGATGTAACCCAATCCGAAGTCAAGGAGCATCTGTATTTCTTACCAGTGCCCTCCTACTGGTGCTCATATTGTTCTTCTCTGATATACTTGAATCTGTGATTTTCCTCATTGTTCTGCCAGATAATATTTAGAGCATTTTGGTTCTTATATATGTGCCTTACTTTATGAGCTTCTAACTTCTTTAATCCTCTCTCTTGCATGTTTTTGGACTCTGATTTCCCCAACTTGTTTTAACAGGTGTCTTGATTTGGGCTGTTGTTCTCTTGGGCTGTGTGAAAACATTAATCTTGAAGGTTGTTTCTTCTCATATTGCCTGCAGATTCTGTCTTTATATGACACTGGATTATTGGTATTTCATTGTGAACGTATTCATGTTTTTGCATGAATTATCATCTAAGATTTTATTACATGCTCCTTTTAGAGATGGATAATATTTTTGTGTATTCAAGGAATTAATACAAAAAGGAAAAAAGAGAGATATTCCTGGAGCAACATGTGAAAAGGATAAATGGACCTCTGCGACAATCTCAGGGTAGATCTTCCATTCCTAGGTCATATATTTGGCAGTTTTCTTCAAGCAGAAGAAAGGATTATCAAAAAAAAAAATGATACTTCGAGCTGGCGTCTTGATGAAATCTTGCCCCTAAATCTTTGACACCTTAATGAGAATCGTAGAAGTTAAGAAATGTATTTTCTAAAACTGCGAACAAGTTTCTGTGTTGTAAGAAGTGAGTGACTTGAATACATTTTTAGAGCTATTTGTGTGTGTGTGGTAAGAAAATTACCTGCATGAGACATTTTGCTATGCAAACGTAAGGATGATGATAAAATATAATTGTCAGAAAAATATAAAAATATATATATATATATAAAAATTAGCCAGGTGTGGTGGCTTGTGCCTGTAGTTCCCAGCTACTCAGGAGGTTGAGGAGGGAAGATTGCTTAAGCCTGGGAGGTCGAGGCTGCAGTGAGCCTCAATCATGCCTCTGTAATCTAGCTGTGAGACAAAGTGAGACTCTGTCTCAATAAATGAAGTGTACATACAAAGGAATATTATGCAGCAGAAAAAATGAGTGAACCTGAGCTACATGTTCAACATAAGTTTCATAGATACCATGTGGGACAAAAAAGTAGTCTGCAGAAGGATGTATACTGTATCCTTACAAAAATTAAACATCATGGGAAGCAATGCTACATTGTACCCAGGAATGCATGCATCTGTTCCAAAGTATAAAGAAATACATGTCAATGGTGAGCACTAAACTATGAATAATTAGTATTTCTGGGAACAGGGGTGTGAAGGTGAAATGTGGTAAGAAACAGGCACAAAGGCTCACTTTATTTGTAAGGTTTTATTTAACAAGCTGGGTTGTGGGTACACCTTTTCACATATCTAAAATATTTTGTAGTAAAAAATTAATGAAACAAAGGGATTAGGAAAGAGGGGTCAGCCAGAGAGGTTTTCCCAGGTCACTTAGGGGCGCCTGTCGGTCTTTCACGCACTGTTTTTTTTTCCAAAAGTGGCCTTGAGATCAATTGCGGCGCTGATTTGGCCAACATTTCCACCAGCATTGCTGGTGGAAATTTCCTCGTTCATGAAATAATGATTCTGTTGATACTAAATATCTGCGTCCTGCAGCTTATATGGCATGATTTGTTGCAAGGAAATGTGAGCAGCTAACAATCAGCTTTGTTCATTTCATCTCTCTCCTTCCTGTTATGGGTTTATTTAGGGAAAAAAATAGGTAACTGATTTCTGGCAATGCTTTCTTCTCTCTGGGTTCTTGGCCATGTATTCACTAACCTTCTCCAGTAGCAGCAGGAAAAGAAACCCCCCCAAGACATTTGAATAAAAGGGGATGCAGCTATTGTCAGCTCAGTGACATAGAAATTTTGGGAAAGTTAGTTCTATGTCCTCTTCATACCAGGACATTGGTTGTTGACCTCTCACTCCATGAAGAACTGTCTGCCCGGATGTTGGGCAGCTGTAATACAAGAGAAAGACTTCACTAGGATGTGGAAGGGAGACAGTAATAAATTAGCAGTATTTATCAAGATCCCTCCAAATGCTCATGCCTTTTAACCCAGCACTTCCACTTTTAAGGCACTAACCAAAGGTAATAATCAAATATTATCAAATATTTATATCTCCCAAACTGCAAAACAAACCTAAAGTTCTCAATGGGATAACTAATAAAAGTATAAAATAGCCAAACAACATACCATTATGTAGCCATTGAATATGACATGTATAAGCATTTTAAATGACATGTAGAAATATTCATAGTAGCACTTGGAAGAAACAAGATATGAAAGTGTAATCTACAATATCAGCCCTATTATGTAAATTTCTCTACCATCTATCAATCTACACAGATATATAGACGTAAAACAGGAATGAAATATACAGAAACATTAGCAGTAGGGATTTCTGGGTAAAGGGATTATACAGCAATTAAAAAATACACACTCTAATGATTTTTCCAAGGTTTCATATATTGAATATATATTCCTTTTTAAGAAAACGGCAGAAGTTATTAAAAGAAAAGGACTCTGAGCTTCCCGGAGCAGGATCTCAGTGTACTTACCCTTCTGACATACCTGAGGGATTAAACTTACTCAGCGGATGCTGTGATAACCTCAGGGGCAGAATGTGCCGAACCTGTGTGTGTATGTGACAGGGGTCATTCCACGTCAGCTCTCAGGTGATTGTGGAGCCTCACCCCCTCAAAAAGGGGGTGCCCTCACCTACCCACCCTCCCACTCTTCTTCAGAACCTTGGCCTCCAAGGAAGATGCTATTTGGATCCAAGGTATGAAAACCCAGGCACACTCTTCAGGGTAGAAACAGGTGGCTTCACGGTTGTGCCTTTAGAACTCTCCTAATCAACCCTTCCTTCCCATCACTTTCCCAGAAAACCATCCTACTTGATCACCAGGGCCCAGAATTCCACCGGGGACACTCATTCATTGAAATTTTGGTACCTGGGAATAATCTAGGACATTGTGGAAAGGATTTAGACTAGGTGACCTCTGAGAACACTTGTTAAGATTCCATGGTATGCTTCTTTCTTTTAATGTGAATAAATTCCAAATCATTTCTTGAAAAATGATTTGGGATGGGCACAGGGACTCACACCTGTAGTCCCAGCACTTTGGGAGGCTGAGGCAGGTGGATCAATTGATGTCAGGAGTTCAAGACCAGCCTGGCCAACATGGCAAAACCTTGTCTCTACTAAAAATACAAAAATTAACCAGGTGTGGTTGCACATTTGCACACACCTGTAATCCCAGCTACTCAAGCGGCTGAGGCAGGAGAATTACTTGAACCTCGGAGACGGAGGTTGTGGTGAGCCGAGATTGTGCCATTGCACTCTAGCCTTGGCGACAGAGTGAGAGTCTGTCTCAAAAAAAAAAAAAAGGAATAGTGATTTAGATAGAGAGTGAATTGGAGCATCTGTAATGTGAGGAAGGAGGAACAGAAACAGAGTAGAACTGCAAGGAAAATGCAAACAAAGTGTGGGTCCCTCACCTAAGCCTGGGCCCCCCTACAGGCTGGCTTTTCTCCTCCTGCAGGGGTCAGCAGCAGGGGTGAGAGGCAGTCTCATGGTTTGAGTTGGAAAGTGGAGCAGATATGGCCACTTACCTGCAGCTTCTGAATGGAGGGTGAAGCTTCAAGATTCACCAGGGTGAGCAGTCTGGGTTGAAGTTTGTCTCCCTGTCATTCCTGTGTTGACATCCTAATCTCCAGTACCTTAGAATGGGACTTTATTTGGAGACAGCGTTGTTGCAGATACAACTAGTTAAGACGAGGTTATACTGGAGTATTATGGGCCCCTAATCCAGTATGATTGATGTTGTTATCAAAAAGGGAGATTTGGAGACATACACACACAGGGAGAACGCCATGTGAAGACTGGAATTTTGCTGCCACAAGCCCAGGAACTCCAGAATCTAGCTGAGAGCCTCCAGCCCATCTTTCCCTGGTGCCTTCGGAGACAGCAGGGCCCTGCCAGCATCTTCATCTTAAACGATGGCCTCCAGAGCTGCATAATAATTCATTTCTGTTGCTCTAAGCCACCCAGTTTGTCATTCCCTGTTACAGTAGCTGTAGGAAACTAACACAGTGAGCCTGCAGGAGACGCTGGTGAGGAGCGGTTCATCAAATCCCACCCAGTTTGAGCCAGCCTTGGAACTGGCTCCCAGCTGCCTGCAGCCCCACCACCCTAGACTCTGATTCCATGTCAACCCCCATTCAAGAGAAAGGGTTAAGGGAATCTCACATCACCCAGGACCCTTCTGCTGGAGCACAGTTTATTTAAACTGTCTGGTCTATCTTTATTACTACTGACACACCCTCATACAAGTGACTCATAAAACTGGGTATAAAAGGAAGGCAGAATCATTTTTAATCCCTCTAATGTAATATAATGGGAAAATTAATCATTTATTATAGCAGACAATTGAAAACCACTCAGAAAGAGCATTCTCTTCATCCTGAAACTTGGCAGTGGAAGGTTCGTTTCCCACAGTTTTCTGAACTCTGTGCATCTTTTAAATCTTTGGTAAAGGAAACATCAGATCATTTAAATAAGCTTTTTTTCCCCCTAAGCTTCATTAAAGAAGCAAACCAACAATCAGGCATGCAGGTGAGGCTGGCATCCTGCACATGTCAGCGTTCTAGGATCTCTTTGCAGTGTGAAAAGAGAAAAAATCACCTGCCTATTCCCTACTTCTAGGGAGTAGGGAGTGGCTGGAGTCTAATTCATTACTCATATTTTAACAATTACTCTCCAGTTTCTCCTGGAGAAATATTTTGCAAAGGGAATTGAAACTGCACAATGACCCAAGGGATACACATATTTTAGCTAAATTTGCAACAAAGTAGGGCAAAAGAAGACACAGAGCCAAAGCCCCGGGGGCTCCCCAGACTGGCTGGGCCCCTGATCCTGTGGGATCCCTTACCAGGGTGGCCTGAACAGTGACACTGCAGCTGCTCACCGCAAGTGCCTGTGTCTAACAGTCAAGCGTCATTTCCCTGGGAATATGCTAATTATCTCTTTAAGACTTGCTCCCATCTTTCCTTCAACAAGGACTTCCTGGTCACTGGTAAAGCCACACTGGTCTCTTCACTGCTCAGGCACAGCCCAGAAAAGCAGCCAAAACAGATGCCACTGTCACCAGCCACCGTGCTGTCTGTAGGACCCTAGCCAAGGTGACGAGGTGGCATGTGGCCACTGGCTGCTGAGATTGATGTCATTCGAGCTATTTAGAAGGCTCCTGCAGTGCTGTGCCAGTCACCAAGCTTACGAAGGAGAAATTGGGATCTGCTCCAGGCAAAACCAAAACACCAAAACTAATGTCATCAACAAAAAGAGTTGTTAAAGCTACTAAGGAAAAAGAAAAGTCTCTGGCCTTGGTGGCGTATTACGGATTCAAATGGCAGAGCACAGTAATGTTTCCAACGAGTTTTTGATTCAAGGATAAATGTTGGTTCCAAGAGTCTGTTCTTACAGCATCGGAGTCCAAGAGAGCTTCCAGTAAAGAATGCAATTGGCTGACACGAGGTACAGGAACCCAGCAGCTCCTTGGTAGTTTTCAGCCGTCCCTTCTTCCACTTTTGTTGACAGGGTGTGAAAATTGGTTAGAATGCCCCAGAACCATCAACCCAGCAACGCTGGGGCTGCTCTTGCTCATACCTCCTCCAGGATCTCTGTGGGGCTGGGGCGGTGGAGAGAGTGCTCCCTGCAGGGGCTGCTGGGCCGTGTCCCGTGGTCCTTCCTGCCTCCCATGTTGAATGTCTGCTGATCTGGAGGGCACAGACAGCCTCACCTCCTTTTCATCCCATCAACAATTTATTGGGTGTCTGCTGTGTGCCCACTCAACACAAAATGAAAGACTTGATTAGGGTCAGTTCTGAAAAATGTCTTCTGTCACCTAGATCCACAGATTTCATACAGAAGCATGCCTTGGCATTCAAAACTGTTCATTTTCTGAGTTTTAGAAACTGATATCAAGAGATAGCAATGGTTATTCTTTTCTCCAAACAGCTCTATTTCAAAACATTTTGTCTCAATGATTCAGTCTATGAGTGATGAGGAATAAGGGCCTAGCAGACAAAGGGGGAGCTGATCAGATGCTTCCAGAAGAGCTGCCAAACCAACATCCCAACACAGTGTTAGCAATCTACCTAAGTCTTTACTTCCAACTTTTTTTTTTTTTTTTTTTTTTGAGACAGAGTCTGGCTCTGTCGCCCAGGCTAGAGTGCAGTGGCCCGATCTCAGCTCACTGCAAGCTCCGCCCCCCGGGTTTACGCCATTCTCCTGCCTCAGCCTCCCGAGTAGCTGGGACTACAGGCGCCCGCCACCTCGCCCGGCTAGTTTTTTGTATTTTTTAGTAGAGACGGGGTTTCACCGTATTAGCCAGGATGGTCTCGATCTCCTGACCTTGTGATCCGCCCGTCTCGGCCTCCCAAAGTGCTGGGATTACAGGCTTGAGCCACCGCGCCCGGCCTACTTCCAACTTTTAAAAACATTGATTGAACATAGAGTTCCTCCCAGGAATGCGTTTTATTGTATTTTTAAAAAAGGTTTTATTGCTTTGAATGTTAAAAATAGAAGAAATACAAATCTTTAAAAACAATGCAGCAGTTCCGTCCCGTAACAAATCAGCCATTTTATGTTTCCTACTAGTTTTTAAAAAATGTATTCGTGTTATATAATTGCACAACATAGATGAAATTTTATTTTCCATTTTATTTAAATCATAAACATTTGTGTTTCTACATACATTTCATGCTTTTATCAATGTTTACTGATTGATTGTATTCCATCTAGTAAACATACTACAATTTACCTACAATCCTTTGCTATTACAAATATCTACAACAAGGATTTTCATGTGTATATGTTTTTTTCCTTTGTTGGAATATTTCCTTAGAAAAATTCATAGGATGAAGATTATTGGTCTAATGGGTATTTTTTCTTTTATTTGTTTTTCATGAATTGAAATGTGTTTTGTTTGGAAAGTTTCACAACAGCATTTGAGATCACACGGAACACTTGTGAGTTGCAAAACCAAGGCTGGGGATCCCAGGGCCTGGCATTGAGTTTATCAAGCCTTGCCACTGGTCTAGAGACACACCAGGCTGGCCTTGAAGCATAAAGGAGTGCTTTTCAGAGGCAGACAGAAAAAGAGAGTCTTATCTTATCTTAGACATGGCATACAAATGACTACACTAGAAAAAATGATCTTTTGCCTTATTGATTTTTTTTCTGCTGCCATACAGCATGTTATAAAAATGAAGTTCCCAGTTTTCATTTTATCTGTGAGTCATCAGAAAATCTTTTCAACTGCATTCAGGGCTAGCAGTGGGCCTTGTTAAGAACAGGCCCTCGACACATATTTGTTGAATCGAATTGCAGGGAACTGAATTTTTGTAGGACTTTATTCCATTATTCTGTTTTCGCAGTGGACATATAGCATGAACAAGAAATAAACCGTTGTTGTCATAGCGCGGAGATTTGAGGGTTTGTTACTGTAGCATTACCTAGATGCTCTGGGCCGATATGCCACCTGTCAAGTGCTCTATTTGAAAAATGGCTAAATGCACAAAGGCATTTGTAGTATTATTTACAATTACGAAAGAAAAGAAACTATACTTTTGTCTACCAGATTGGGCAAAAAAGAAAAAAAAAAAAAGAAACTACTGTGGAAATTAAGTAAATAATGGAATTCCACTTAGTTTATTATATAATCATTAAAATTAATGTTTACAACGACCTTGAAATTACATGGAAAATTTTTATACTATAAGATTAATTTTAAGAGGAAGACAAAATTGTAAATGTACATAGTTAACATTAAATTTCAAAAGCTAGGCATACGGAAAAAGAATGAAAGCAGTGCAACAAAATAATGATGATGATAGCTTTATTTTTATTTTTATTTTAGACAGGATCTTGCTCTGTCATTGAGGCTGGAGTGTAGCTCACTGAAGCTTTGACTTCCCAAGCTCAAGCAGTCCTCCCACCTCAGTCTCCTGAGTAGCTGGGACTACAAGTGCCTGCCACTATACCCAGCTAAATTTTTTCATTTTTTGGTAGAGATGGGGGTCTCCCTATGTTGCCCAGACTGGTCTTGAACTTTCTGGGCTCAAGGGATCCTCCTACCTCAGTCTCCCAGAGTGTGTCCAGACTCATAAGTTTAAATTTGAGATAATGGATTTGATTTTTTTTCTCTTTTTCCTAATTTTCAGTGTTTCTAAGAGTACACATTGTTCTTAATAGAATGTTTTGTAAAAGATAATTTTCCTTGAGTATCGCTTTTTTCCTTTTTTTTATTTTTTTATTTTTTTCTGAGATGGAGTTTTGCTCTGTTGCTAGGGTGGAGTGCAGCGGCATGATCTCGGCTCACTGCAACCTCCATCTCCTGGGTTCAAGTGATTCTCCTGCCTCAGCCTCCCAAGCAGTTGGGATTATAGGCGTGCACCACCACGCCCATCTAATTTTTGTATTTTTATTAGAGACGGAGTTTCACCATGTTGGCCAGGCTGGTCTTGAACTTCTGACCTCAGGAGATCCGCCCACCTTGGCCTCCCAAAGTGTTGGGATTACAGGCTTGAGCTACCACGCCCGGCCTCCTGTTTCTTTTATAGTAATTCATTTATTAATTTAACCAATATTTGTTAAGCACGTATTATGTACTCCTCATGCTGGGGACACAGCCATGAATGAAAATCTGGCAAATTCATTTTCTGTTTTAATTAAAGTCATTTGCTACCACTCTTTAAAAAAATCTGCAATCACTGTTAAAGTTGTGTGTCTACACTTTGCAGCTTTAGTTAATAATTGTTATTAAACTCTAGAAAATAGGTTCCAGTCAGAATACTGCTAGATGTTAAGTGTTCCATAAAGCTGCTGATTATGGACATGTATAGTATGTGACAGCTACACATATAATGCAATCCAAGTTTTATAGAAACACTCAGCTTGATTCTGTGAACCTAGAATTGGAAGCCAGACTCCAATTAGCAGAAAAGCACAGTCCCACTGGGGCAGGAAACGGGGGAATTTCCTCTGTTGCTCTTAGAGTTGTCTTGCTATGCCCTCCAAAGCCAGCAAAGCAAAGAGCTCTGATTCACAGGATTTTCCCTTTAAAAAGTGTAAAACACTTAGAAGTTAAAAACTAAAAAGAATTAGTGGGGCACTCAATCTGTTTTTTAAATAACCTTTATTGTTTTACTGATTATAAAAATAATGTTCTTCATAGAAAATATGAATAATGCAGAAAATTAAGACGAATATAGACCCATCTCTAATCCTGCCACACAAAGATAACTGCTGTAATTATTACGGTGAACCTCCATGCAGTCTTTCTTTTAGGGCAGGGCTTTGCAAACTTTTTCTGTATAGGGCCAGATAGCAAATATTTCAGGTTTTGCAGGCCCCCCTCTCTCTCACCATTGCAACTCCTCAACTCTGTCATTGCAGAGTGAGGGTAGCCATAAACAACACATAAATGAATGAATGTGGTTCTGTTTCAATAAAACTGCATTTACAAAAACAGGCAGCTGGCCAGATTTGGCCCCACTCACAGTTTGCTGACCCCTATTCTAGACCATTCCATTTGGAGAGAGGCAAGCATGGACTTCCAGATTCGTATTTCTCCATCCCCTCCTTGTTATTTCCATTGCCATCATCCTAATCGAAGGATCCCGTCACTGTCCACCATGTCCATCAGTCAATAAGTATTTATTGACAGCCAACTACTTAGTACCCAAAGAGTGGTGTATGCTGGCCGGTTGCGGTGGCTCATGCCTGTAATCCCAGCACTTTGGGAGGCCGAGGCGGGCAGATCACGAGGTCAAGAGATTGAAACCATCCTGGCCAAAATGGTGAAACCCCATCTCTACTAAAAATTAGCTGGGCGTGGTGGTGGCGCGTGCCTGTAGTCCCAGCCACTCAGGAGGCTGAGGCAGGAAAATGGCTTGAATGCAGGAGATGGAGGTTGCAGTGAACCAAGATCCCGCCATTGCACTCCAGCCTGGGCGCACAGCCAGATTCTGTCTCAAAAAGAAAAAAAAAAAAAAAGTGGCGTATGCTGAATTCCTGCCCTCCTAGAGTTATAGGCAGTAAGAAAATGATTACAAATATGCAAATAGTAACAAGTGCACATAGGAGAACCCTAAGATGCTCTGGGAGTGTGTAATGGGAAAACCTCATCCAATTACAGACTCCAGGAAAACTTCCCTCAGAGGGTCAGTTAAGCTAACATCTGAATGATGAGTAGGGTTTACCAGGGCCACATGGTAGGAGGAGAACATGCCAGGGAGAAGGAAGAGCGAACATGAAGGCCAAGATATGGGAGAGTCCCAACAGCCCAAGGGGCTGAAGAAAGGCCTTGTGACCAGAGCCCAGAGACATCAGGTGGGAGGAGTAGGCAGGAGCCAAAACATGCAGGTCTTTTAGACCAGCTAAAGCACTCTGGACCTGATCCTCTGGGTAGTTGGAAGCCATTAAAGAGTCTTAAGCAGGGGAGTAATGAAATCAGCATTATCGCAATAGACCCTGAACTCAGTGTCCTCCCTCCCCAAGCCACTAGGAAATCTCCATCTCATTCCTTTCGTGCATTGCCGCAGAATACTCTTTTGTGCATTCTCATCTTTCATGGCCCTGCTAAAATACCTTTAATAGCACCCCCATGGATGTGAAATCAAGCCCGGATCCTTAGACCCAGCACTTAGAGTCGCCATCTCCTGACTCTCCTCCTGCCTCTTTCTCACCTTCAAACAAGGTCATGTGCTATTCCCTATATGTATTCCCTACTTTTCCTATCATGGAGAAAGCTGTTTTCTCCACTTAGAAAAGTCTTCAAGCTGTTTTTGCCACTTAGAATGCCCTTAGTTGTCTTAGTCCACTTAGGCTGCTATAACAAAAATACCATAGATTGGGTGGTTTGTGAACAACAGAAATTTCTCATAGTTCTGGAGGATAGGAAGTCCAAGATCAAGGCACTGGCAGATTTGGTGTCTGGTGAGGGCCCACTTCCTGGCTCACAGATGGCCATCTTCTTACTGTGACTTCACATGGCAGAAGAGGCATGAGAGTTCTCTGGAGCCTCTTTCGTAAGGGCACTAACTCCATTCAAGAGGACTTCATCCTCAGGACCTAATCACTTCCCAAAGTCCTCACCTCTAAATTCCAACACCTTTGGAATTTGGTTTCAACATATGAATTTTGGAGGGACATAAACAGTCTATGGCATTACTCTAAATTGCACATCAAATGTAGCCCATAGTGTATCTGTGCATGGTTCTAGTTCAATTACTATGTGTTGAGTGAACACCTGATTGCAAGAATCAAAGGGTAGATGACTTCTCCTCTGAAGTTCCATAATATAGTACCTTCCCTATTTCCACCAACATCATTGTATGCCTCGTATTATAGTCATTGTGCATTTATTTTATGTCCTTTCCTTAATGGTATAAAAGAAAGGGACCATGTATTGATAGTAACAATAAGAAGAACTGCCACTTGGGCCAAGTGCGGTGGCTCACACCTGTAATCCCAGCACTTTGGGAGGCCAAGGTGGGAGGATCACTTGAGCCCAGGAGTTTGAGACCAGCTTGACCAACATGGCAAAGCCCCATCTCTACAAAAAAAATTAGCTGGGCATAATGGTATGCACCTGTAGTCCCAGCTACTCAGGAGGCTGAGGTGGGAGGATCACCTGAGCCTGGGGAGGCCAAGGCTTCAATGAGCTGAGATCGTGCCACTGCACTCCAGCCTCAGCAACAGAGAGTGAGACCTTGTCTCAAATAAAGAAAAAAAATGAACTGCTATTTGTTAAGAACTTTAATTTATGGCAGCTGTCATGCTAAGTTATTACATATATTGTTTTATTTAAGGTTTATGGCAATGTGGAAGGCTTTTAATAATAGTATTACTGTTTCACAGATGAAGATTGAGTTACTTGCCCAAGGTCACAAAGCTAATAAAAGACGATGCTAGGATTTGAGCTCAGGTGTAACTAACTCTAAAGCCTGTGCTCTTCTCTACGGAAGTTTCCATCATTGCTTATTACTTACAGTAAGTTATGGTTGTTAAAAAAAACAAGAAGGACTCGTTAGATACACCTACAGAATAATTCTGTCTAAAGCTGGACCTTCTTCACATTTCCTGCCTGCCAGTTTCCTATTTAGCAAGAGTTAATCAATCTCTTTTTTGTGAAAATGGTGACCCACAGAAAAAAGATCCATCAAAGTTTAGCAAATAAAAATACAAGATGCTCCATTAAACTGAATTTCAGGCCGGGTACAGTGGCTCATGCCTGTAATCCCAGCACTTTGGTAGGTAAAGGAGGGCAGATCATTTGAGGTCAGGAGTTCGAGACCAGCCTGGCCAACATGGTGAAGCACCGTCTCTACTAAAAATACAAAAATTAGCAGGGTGTGGTGACGTGCACCTCTAATTCCAGCTACTCAGGAGACTGAGATAGGAAAATCGCTTGAACCTGGGAAGCAGAGGTTGCAGTGAGCTGAGATCACGCCATTACATTCCAGTCTAGGCAACAGAGTGAGACTCCATCTCAAAAAAATGATAATAATAATTTCAGATAAACAATGAACTTTTTATTGTGTCTCCTAAATTTGTTGTTTATCTAAACTTCACACTTAACTGGCAACTTTAATCAACAATTGAGGAAAAAGTAAAAAGAACCTCATTATTACGTTCCATAACACCAGAAAGGAAAAATAAAACAGGTTAAAATTGTTATTTTTTCTAAAAAGTATAATTTTTAAAACTGAAAATGTTTAAAACCTAAAAGAATAAGCTCAGGCTGCTATAACAAAATACCAAGACTTGATGGCTTGAACACCAGAAATGTATTTCTCATAGTTCTGGAGGCTGGAAAGTTCATGAACATGGTGCCAGCAGATTTAGAATCTGGTGAGGTCTTTTTCCCACCTTTAGATGACGCCCTTCTTACTGTGTCCTCACATGACCGAGAGACAAATCTAAGAATTTACCTGGACATTATTTATTTTTATTTTTTAAATTTTATAGCGATGGGGTTTCACTTGTTGACCAGGCTGGTCTTGAACTCCTGGGCTCAAGCAATCCTCCTGCCTCAGCCTCCCAAAGTGTTAGGATTACAGGTGCGAGCCACTGCGGCCACCCTGTCTGTACATTCTTTCAGATTTTATAAATGTACAGAATCACATTATCTGAAAACAATTTTATCGCAATTTAATTTTTTTTTTTTTTTTGAGACAGTCTCTCCTTATCATCCAGGCTGGAGTGCAATGGTGTAATCTCAGCTCACCGCAACCTCCGCCTCCCGGATTCAAGCGATTCTCATGCTTCAGCCTCCCAAGGAGCTGGAATTACAGTTGCTACCACCACGCCTGGCTAATCTTTGTATTTTTAGTAGAAGTGGGGTTTCACCATGTTGGCCAGGCTGGTCTCGAAATCCTGACCTCTGGTAATCTGCCCGCCTCAGCCTCAAAGTGCTGGAATTACAGGCGTGAGCCATTGTGCCCAGCCTAATTTCTTTCTTTACAATATTGTTATGACTTTTATTTATTTTTCTCCCCTTAGTGCACTGGCCAGAACCTCCCCTTCAATGTCGAAGAGAAGTGATGATGGTGGTCACCTTCGTTTCCCTCCTGATTTCAGGGAGAAGGTGTTCTAGATTTCTCCACTGAGTACAGTTTTTGCACGAGGTTATTTGTTGATACCCCTTGTATTAATTTCCTAAGATTGCTTTAACAAATTAGCACAACTTAGTGGCTTAAAACAACAAAAATTCATTCTCCCACAGTTCTGGAGGCCAGAAGTCTAAAATCAAAATGTTGGTGGTGGTGTTTCCTTCTGGAAGCTCTGAGAGAGAATATGTTTTCTGTATTTCTCCTTGTTTCTGGTGATCATTAGCAATCCTTGGCATTCCTTGGCTGATGGATGCATCACCCCAGTCTCTGTCTCCATCTTCACATGGCCTTTTCTCTGTGTCTCTCTGTCTTCTCCTCTTCATTGGACTTAGGGTACTCCCTAAATCCAAGATGACCCCATCTCAAGGTTCTCAACTTAATTACAACTACAAAGACCCTTTTAAAATTTTTTAATTTTAAATTTTTGTGGGTACATAGTAGGTGTATATATTTATGGGATACATGAGATACTGTGGTATAGTCATGTAATGTGTAAGAATCACATCATGGTAAATGGGAATCCATCCCCTGAAGCATTTATCCTTTGCATTACAAACAATCCAATTACAGCCTTTTAGTTATTTTTTAAATGTACAATTAAATTATTATTGACTACAGTCCTCCTGTTGTGCTATCACATACTGAGTCTGATATGGTTTGGCTGTGTCCCCACCCAAATCTCATCTTGAACTGTAGTCCCATAATTCCTGTGTGTCATGGGAGGAACCCCATGGGAGGTAACTGAATCATGGGGGTGGAGTTTCCCGTGCTATTCTCGGGATAGTGACGAAGTCTCCCAAGATCTGGTGGTTTTATAAAAGGCACATGCTCTCTTGCCTGCTGCCATGTAAGATGTGACTTTGCTCCTCTTCCTTCCACTATGATTGTGAGGCCTCCCCAGCATGTGGAACTTTGAGTCAATTAAATCCCTTTCCTTTATAAATTATGCAGTCTCAGGTATGTCTTTATTAGCAGACTAATACAAGGTTTTATTCATTCTAACTATATGTACTTTTTGTACCCATTAATCATCCCCACTTCCCCCCAACCCCCACTCCCTCACTACTCTTCCCAGCCTCTAGTAACCATCCTTCTACTCTCTACCTCCATGAGTTCAATTGTTTTGATTTTTAGTTCCCACATATAAGTGAGAACATGTGAAATTTATCTTTCTGTGCCTGGCTTATTTCACTTCATATAATGACATCCAGCTCCATTCATGTTGTTGCAAATAATAGGATCTCATTCTTTCTCATGGCTGTATAGTACTCCATGGTATATATGTACCACATTTGCTTTATCTATTCATCTGTTGATAGACACTGAGGTTGCTTCCATATCTTGGCTATTGTGAACGGTGCTTCAATAAACATGGGAGTGCAGATATCCCTTCAGCATACTAATTTCCTTTCTTTTGGGTATATACCCAACAGTAGGATTACTGGATCATATGATAGCTCTATTTGTGTGTGTGTGTGTGTGAGATGGAGTTTCACTCTTGTTGCCTAGGCTAGAGTGCAATGACGTGATCTCAGCTCACTGCAACCTCTGCCTCCTGAGTTCAAGCGATTCTCCTGACTCAGCCTCCTGAGTAGCTGGGATTACAGGTGGCTGCCACCATGCCCAGCTAAGTTTTGTATTTTTAGTGGAGATAGGGTTCACTGTGTTGACCAGGCTGGTCTCGAACTCCTGACCTCGTGATCTGCCTGCCTCAGCCTCCCAAAGGGTAGCTCTATTTTTAGGTTTTTGAGGAACCTCCAAACTGTTTTCCATAATTGTTCTAATTTACATTTCCACCAACAATGTATGAGGGTTCCCTTTTCTCCACATCCTTGCCAGCATTTCTTATTGCCTGTCTTTTGATAAAAGCCATTTTAACTGGGGTGAGATGATACCTCATTGTAGTTTTGATTTGCATTTCTCTGGTGATCAGTGATGTTACACACTTTTTCATATTTGCTTGTTTGACATTTGTATGTCATCTTTTGAGAGATATCTACTCAAGTCTTTTGCCCATTTTTAAAATTGGATTATTCAAATTTTTCCTATAGTATTGTTTGAGATCCTTATATATTCTGGTTATTAACCCCTTGTCACAGGGTTAAGTTTGCAAACATTTTCTCCCATTCTGTGGGTTGTCTCTTCACTTTGTTGATTGTTTCATTTGCTGTGCAGAAGCTTTTTAACTTGATATGATCTCATTTGTACATTTTTGCTTTGGTTGCCTGTGCTTGCAGGGTATTACTCAAGAAATGTTTGCCCAGACCAATGTCCTAGAGCATTTCCCCAATGTTTTCTTGTAGAAGTTTCATAGTTTGAGGTCTTAGATTTAAGTTTTTAATCCACTTCGATTTTATTTTTGTATATGGCAAGAGACAGGGGTCTAGTTAAAGTCTTCTGCATATGGATATACAGTTTTCCCAACATCATTTATTCAAGAGAGTGTCTTTCCCCCAGTGCATATTCTTAGCACCTCTGTCAAAAATGAGTTCATTTTAGGTGTGTGGATTTGTTTCTGGGTTCTCTATTCTGTTCCATTGGTCTATGGTCTGTTTTTATGCCAGGACCATGCTGTTTTGGTTACCATAGCTCTGTAGTACAATTTGAAGTCAGATAATGTGATTCCTCCAGTTTTGTTCTTTTTGCTCAGGATAGCTTTGGCTATTATGGGTCGTTTGTGTTTCCATACAAATTTTATGAAAATGTTACGGATAGCTTGTATGTGGTTCCATATCAATTTTATGGATTTTTTTTCTGTTTCTGTGAAGAATGTCACTGGTATTTTAACAGGGATTGCATTGAATCTGTAGATTTCTTTGGTTAGTATGAACATTTTAACAATATCAATTCTTCCAATCAATAACATGGAATATTTTTGTGTGTCCTCTTCAGTGGAATTTTTGTGACTTTCTTTTTTTTGTGTGTCCTCTTTGATTTCTTTTATCAGTGTTATATAGTTGTGATTGTATGACTCCTTCACTTCTTTGGTTAAGCTAATTCCTAGGTGTTTACTTTTACATGTGGCTATTGTAAATGGAATTGTTTTTTAAATTTCTTTTTCAGATTGTTCACTGTTGGTATATAAAAATGCTACTGATTTTTGTATGTTGATTTTGTATCCTGCAATTTTTCTGAAAGATACTGAAGTTTTTCATTTCAGTTTTACTAAAGTTTCTTGGTGGAATCTTTAGGTTTTCCCAAATATAAGATTATATCATCTGCAAACAAGGATAACTTGACTTATTTCTTTCCAGATTGAATGCCTCTTATTTCTTTCTCTTATCTGATTGCTCTAGCTAGGATTTCTAGTTATCAGGTTGAACAACAGTGATGAAAGTGGGCATCTTTGTTGTGTTCCAGATGTTAGAGGAAAGGCTTTCAGTTTTTTCCCATTCTACATTATACTAGCTATGAGTCTGTCATATATATTTTTTGATTATGTTGAGGTATATTCCTTTTATACCCAGTTTTTAAAGTTTTTTTAATCATGAAAAGTTGTTGAATGTTATCAAATGCTTTCTCAACATCAGTTGAAATGATCATATGGTTTTTGTCCATTATTCTGTTGATATGACATATCACATGGATTGATTTGCATTTGAACCATCCTTGCATCCCTGGGATAAATCCCAATTGGTCATGAATGAATGATCTTTTTAATATACTGTCGAATTTGGTTTGCTAGTATTTTGTTGAGGATTTTTACATCAATATTCATCAGAGATATTGGCCTGTAGTTTTCTCCTATTTTTGATGTGCCTTTGTCTGGTTTTGGTATCAGAGTAATACCAGCCTCATAGAATGAGTCTGGAAGAATTCCCTCCTTCTATATTTTCTTGAAGTAGTTCAAATAGGATTGGTATTCTTTAAACGCTTGGTAGAATGCAGCAATAAAGCCATCGGGTCCCAGGATTTTCTTTACTGGAAGACTCTTTATTACGGCTTCAATCTCATTACTTGTTATTGGTCTGTTCAGGTTCTTTGGACTTCTTCCAAGTTCAGTCTTGGTAAGTTGTATGTATCTAGAAATTTTTCCATTTCTTCCAGATTTTCCAATTTATTGGGATATAGTTGCTTATAGTAGCTACTAATGATCCTTTGAGTTCCTGCAGTTATTGATTCTAATGTCCCCTTTTTCATTGTTAATTTTACTTATTTGGATCTTCTCTCTTTTTTTCTTAGTCTGGCTAAACATTTGTCAATGTTATTTATCTTTTCAAAATAGCAACTTTTTATTTCATTTATCTTTTGTATCTTTTTTTCATTTCAATTTCATTTATTTCTGCTCTGATCTTTAACATTTCTTCTACTAATTTTGGGTTTTATTTGCTCTTGCTTTTCTAGTTCTTTAAGATGCATCATTAGGTTATTTGAAGTTTTTCTTCTATTTTGATGTAGGCATTTATGGCTATAAATTTCCCTCTTAGTACTGCTTTTGCTATATCCCATAGGTTTGGGTATGTTGTGTTTCCATTATCATTTGTTTCAAGACATTTTTCGGTTTTCTTCTTAATTTCTTCATGTTGACCCACTGGTCATTCAGGAGCATATTGTTTAACTTCCATGTGTTTGTATGGTTTACAAAATACCTCTTGTTATTGATTTCTAGTTTTGTTCCATTGTGGTCAGAGAACATGGGTGATATTATTTCAGGTTTTTTTTTTTTAATGTTTTAAGATTTGTTTTGTCACCTAACATGTGGTCTATCCTTAAAAATAATGTGCTGAGGAAAAGAATGTGTATTTTGCAGCCATTGGATGAAATGTTTTGTAAATATCTGTTAGGTCCATTTGTTCTACAGTGCAGATTAAGTCCAATGTTTCTCTGTTGATTTTCTGTCTGGACGATCTGTCCAATGCTGGAAGTGGGGTGTTGAAGTCTCCAGCTATTATTGTATTGGGGCCTATCTGTCTCTCTCTTTAGCTCTAATAATATTTGCATTATGTATCTGGGTGCTCCAGCATTGGGTTCATATATATTTACAATTGTTAATATCCTCTTGCTAAATTGACCCCTTTATTACTGCATAATGACTTTCATCTCTTCTTACAGATTTTGTCTTAAAATCTATTTTGTATGATATAGGTATGGCTACTCCTGCTCTTTTTTGGTTTCTATTTGCATGGAGTATCTTTTTCCATCTCTTATTTTCAGTCTATATATCTTTATAGGTGAAATGTGTTTCTTCTAGGCAACAGATCATTGGGTCTTGCTTTTTAATCCATTCAGCTATTCTATGTCTTTTGATTGAAGAGTTTATTCCATTTGCACTCACTATATCCTTGACATTGAAAAACAATACAATTTAGCATATCAACAGAATAAAGAAGAAAATCATTTGCAATAGATCTCTGGGTCTTGCTTTTTAATCCATGTATATCCTTTATGTTTGAAGGACATTTTGGTTGAATATACTATTCCAGGGTAAAGTTTTGTTGTTGTTGTTTTTTTCCTTCAGCACTTTAACTAATGTCATGCCACTCTCTCCTGGCCTGTAAAGTTTCCACTGAAAAGTCTGCTGACAGATGTATTGAAGCTCCATTGTATGTTATTTGTTTCTTTTCTCTTGGTGCTTTTAGGATCCTTTCTTTATTCTTGACCTTTGGGAGTTTGATTATTAAATGCCTTAATGTAGTCTTCTTTGGGTTAAATCCGTTTGGTGTTCTATAACCTTCTTGTACTTGAATGTTGATATCTTTCTTTAGGTTTGGGAAGTTCTCTGTTATTATCCCTTTGAATAAACTTTTTACCATTATCTTTTTCTCTACCTCCCCTGTAAGGCCAATAACTCTGTGATTTGACCTTTTGAGGATATTTTCTAGGTCTTGTAGGCATGCACCATTCTTTTTTTTCTCTTCTTTTGTCTCCTCCGACTGTGTATTTTCAAATAGCCTATCTTCAAGTTCACTAATTCTTTCTTCTACTTGATCAATTCTGTTAAGAGACTCATGCATTCTTTATGATGTCAGTTGTATTTTTCAGCTCTGGAATTTCTGCTTGATTCTTTTTAATTATTTCAATCTGTTAAATTTATCTGATAGAACTCTGAATTTCTTCTCTGTGTTATCTTAAATTTCTTTGAGTTTCCTCAGAACAGCTATTTTGAATTCTCTGACTGAAGGGTCACATATCTCTATTTCTCCACAATTGGTCCCTGGTGCCCAATTTAGTTCATTTGGTAAGGTCATGTTTTTCTGGATGGTCTTGATGCTTGTGAATGTTCTTCAGTGTCTGGATTAGGTGTTTTTTTTTTTTTTTTTTTTTGTAGTCTTTGAAGTCTGGGCTTGTTTGTGCCCCTCTTTCTTGGGAAGACTTTCTAAGCATTCAAAGGGATTGGGCCCCAAGTGCAATAATTGTGGTTTTTGCTAACTTGTAGAGGTACCACTTTGGTGGTCTTGGATAAGATCAGGAAAAAGATTCCTTGATTATGAGGCAGAGATGCTTGTTCTCTTTCCTTACTTTCTCCCACACAAATGGGGTCTCTTTCTCTCTGTGATGAGCTGCCTGGAGCTGGGAGTAGGATGATGCAAGCACTCCTGTGGCCACCACCACTAGGACTATGCTACATTAGACTTGAGGCCAGCATAGCACTAGGTCTTGCCCAGGGCCTGCCGTAACCACTACCGGGCTATCACCTATATTCACTCAAGGTCCTAGGGTTCTGCAATCAGCAGGTAGAGAAGTCAGCCAGGTTTGTGTCCTTCCCTTCAGGGTGGCAAGATCCACCAGGCTCTAGGCAGGTTCAAAGATGTTATCTGGGAGCCAGGAATTATAGTCAAAAAATATTAGAAGTCTACCTGGTATTCTATTGTACTGCAGCTAAGCTGGTCCTCAGATCACAAGACAAAGTCCTTTCAGCTCTTCCCTCCTCTTTACACAGGCAGATGAGCCTCTCCCAGTGGCCACCACCACCACTAGCCCACAGGGAGTTCTGCCAGGCCACCACCAATGTTCACTTAAAGCCTAAGGTCTCTTTAGTCAGCTTGTGGTGAATGCTGCCCAGCTTGAGACTCACCTTTCAGGATAGTGGGCTCCCCTCTGGCCCAGGGCAGGTCCAGAAGTGCTATCCAAGAGCCTATACCTGGATTCAGTAACCTCAAGAGTCTACTTGGTGCCCTGCCCCACTGTGGCCAAGCTGGTTGGTACCTAGGGTGCAAGACAAAATCCCCTTTACTTTTCCCTCTGCTTTTCTCAAGCAGAAGGAGTCTTTCACCATAGCATCACAGCTTGTAATGTCCTGGGTCTCACCTGAAACTAGCACATCTCAGAGCCCAGGGCCCACAGTGTACAATCTGGGTATTGCTACTGGTTATTCAGGGCCCAAGGGCTCTTCAGTTAGCAGGTAATCCTTCCATTCCTGGGTTCTTTCCTTCAAGGCAACAGGCTCCCTTCTGGCCCAGGGCATGTCTAGAAATGTCATTTGGGAGCTAAGGCCTGGGAAGGGGGCTTCACAACTCTGCCCTCTGCCCTATTTTTTTTTTTTTTTTGAGACAGTCTCACTCTGTCACCCAGGCTGGAGTGCAGTGGCATGATCTCAGTTCACTGCAACCTCTGCTTCCCAGGTTCAAGCAATTCTCCTGCTTCAGCTTCCTGAGTAGCTGGGACTACAGGCACAGCCACCACACCCAGCTAATTTTTTTTTATTTTTAGTAGAGATGGGGTTTCACCATGTTGGCCAGGCTGGTCTCAAACTCCTGAGTTCAACTGATTCATGCGCCTTGGCCTCCCAAAGTGCTGGCATTACAGGTGTGAGCCACCACGCCCAACCCCAGTGCCCTATTCTATTGTGGCTAAGCTGGTATCCAAGATGCAAGACAAAGTCCTTTTTACTCTTTGCTTTCTCTCCTCAAGCAGAAGGAAAGAGTCACTTTCTTTGCTGCAAGCTGTGCTGTGCCTGGGGTTGGGGAAGGGGTGGCACAAGCAATCCTTTAGCCATTCCAGCTGGTGTCTCACTAGGTCACATGCCACCCTAGTTCACTGGCTTTAACCCCCACCCAGCACCAGGATTCTCCTAGAAATTGCAGTCCTTGTGTCCTAGACTGCCTTTCAAGTTTACCTCAGAGCACGTTAGTCTGCAGTGGTGAGGCTTGCCAAGAAACTCAAGTTCCAACTGTTGGGATGGGCAATTCCCCTCTGGCTAAGGTGTCAATGCTCTGTCCATGGGTAGGTGCTGGCTGAACCAGCATGGCTTTGCTGTCTGCTGTGACAGGAAAGCATGGAGTTCAATGCCAAGTCTTCTAGTCACGGTGCTCTCCCTCCCCCAGATGCACAGATTCTCTCTTAGAGATCTAGGCAAGAGATGCTAGGACAAGAGGGAGGGTGATGTAGATGATTCAAGCCTGTTTTTCCTACGCTCTTCAGTGCCTCTTTCAGCAATAAAATGGCAAAACCAGGTACTGTGATTTCTCACCTGATTTTTGGTTCTTATAATGGTGTTTTCTTGTGTGTATAGTTGTTAAAATTTGGTGTTCTTGCAAGGGGGATGATTGGTGGAGGCTTTTGTTCAGCCATGTTGCTCCATCAACTCTTTTTTTTCCAAATGCCATCACATTCACAGTTCTGGGAGTTATGATTTGGACATATCCTTTTGGGAACCACAATTCAATCCACTATATTATCTTTAAGAAAACTGCCTTCCATTCCTAGTTTGCTAAGAAGTTTTAAGTAAATGGGAGCTGCATCTTATCAATTTTTTTCTCTCCATTTATCAGTCATCCATCATATGATTTTCTCTTCTTTATTCTGTTGATGTGCTGAATTATATTAATTGGTTTTCAAGTGTCAAGTCAATATTGCATTCCTAGAATAAGCCCAACTTGGTTATGATGTATTATATTTTCTATGTGGGATTTAATTCCCTATTTTTAAAGGATGTTTGCATTTATGTTTTTGAAAGAGATTAATCTGTAATATTCCTTTCTTATGCTCCCTTGTTGGTATCAAGATTATGCTGTCTTCATAAAATAAGTTGGGAAATGCTTCCTCTTTTTTCCATTTTTGGGAATAATTTGTGTAAGATTGGTATTATTTTTTCTTAGACATATGGAAGACTTCACCAGCGGGGCCGTCCCCACTAGGATTTCTTTTTTTTTTTTTTTTTTTTTTCCCACTAGGATTTCTAATAGTGGAATCCTAGAGTTTTCTTTGAATGAAAATCATAAATTCAGTTTCCTTAATAGATATTCAATTTAAATGAAATTCATTTCTCACAGTTCTGGAGACTGGGAAGTCCAAGCTCAAATTGTCAATAGGTCGCATGTCTGGAGAGGGCTGCTCTCTACTTCCAAGGTAGTGCCTTGCTGCTGCAGCCTCTGGAGGGGAGGAATGCTGTGTCCTCACATGGCTGGAGAGGAGAAGGGAATGAATCACTCTCTCAAGGACCCTTTTATCAGGGTCCTATTTCATCTTGCATCAGTTTTCATAAGTTGTGTTTATATAGAAATTTGTTCATTTAATCTAAATGTTCAAATTTATTGGTGCAGAAGTACTGATGACATCCTTGTTATTACCTTTTTCAAGTCTTAGATCTTTAGCAATGTCCCTTTACAGTCCTGATATTAGCAGCTTGTGCCTCTTTTTTTCTTTTTCAGTCTTGCTAAGGATTTATTTGATTATTAGTCTTACCAAAGAACAAACTTTTGGCTTTATTGTCTCTCTCTGTTTTACATTTTTGTGCTTTATTAATTAATTCATAAATGATCTTTATTTTTTTTCCTTCTGTCTTAGGATTTAATTTGCTCTTCTTTTTGAACTTCTTAAGATGGTTAGTTAGGTTAGCAAATTTTCATCATTTCTTTCTCTCCAATATATTTAGGGCTATAATTATTTTCTAAGCACATCTTTAACTACATCTCATAAGTTTTGAGTTGCCATGTTTTTGTTTTCTCTCAATTCAATGTTTTTGTTTGTTTGTTTGTTTGTTTTGCTTCTGCTGTGGTCTGAATATGTCCCCCCAATCATATGTTGAAACAATCACCAAAGTGATAGTATTAAGAGGTGAGGCCTTGAAGATGTGATTAAATCACGAGGAGGAGCCATAAGGAATGGGGTCAGACCCTTACAGAAGGGCTTGAAAAGGTGAATTCATTCCCTTCTGCTCTTCAGTCATGTGAGGACACAGCATTCCTTCCTTCCAGAGGCTGCAGCAGCAAGGCACTATCTTGGAAGCAGAGGGCAGCCTCTCCAGATATGCAACCTATTGACACCTTCATCTTGGACTTCCCAGCCTCCAGAACTATGAGAAATGAATTTCAATTGTTTATAAATAACCCAGTCTATGGTATTTTGTTATAGCAGCACAAACAAACTAAGACATCTTCCATTAAGATTCCTTTTTCCTTCTATAATTCTCAAAAATTTTATCTATACTGGAGAATAAATTGCTAGCGGTGTAGGTAAAGTAGGTTTGACCATAAGTTGATAATTTTTTAAGCTGCAATAGTGGGAATATGGAAATCTGGAGTAAACATATTTCATGGCAAAATGCTCTGGTCTCATTCTCTATCAAAACCCATTTATGCCTAGTGTTCTATTATTGGAGCACAAACATGTGGGAGTTATTTATATCCTACTGCTCAGTTATCACCAAGGTCTGATTGCAAAAATTCAAAAAATTGTATCCTCAGGCATAAATGGGTTAACTTGAACCAAAGTAAGTTTTTCTGCTAAATATTCTCTTTGAGGATACTATTAGCTGATTAAACTTATTAGCCCAGCTTATAATTTGTTCTCTATGTAAATCTTAGCTTTGAATTTTTCCTGACTAAAAACAGAGTAAACATTTTAGTTAAAATAAATCAAACTAAAATTAATTGCTTTGACAATAAATTGTTTAATCTCAGAAAGCTTCGCTTAAGAAGTAGAAAAAGGATGTTTTCCCAGAGATAATACAAAGATAAGTAAGGTTGTCTTTACATCTTAAATCACATTGCTCTATACAAGATGATTATTTTTCAAATGCTAAATAGACAGACAAAAGTAATATAGGTAATTTGGACATACTAAATTCAGCATTTAATTTTAGAAAAAGTTTATTGTTACAAAAAGTTTTTGCTTTTTAAAGTTTTTCAAGCCTTTGCTTTTTTGGAAGAATTTATTAAGTTTGATGCTTAGTGAAATAGCTTGAGTACCCAAGTTGTTGAAGTTAATCAACACAGTATATCAAAGATTTTAGTTAATCAATATAGCACATTAATACTTGAAGTTCATCAATATAGTATATCAAAGATCTACTAGGTGCTGTAGAAATAAGTATCTCAGTTACTATTTTTCAAAAGTATTTTTATGGAAAATATCAAACATATTAAACAACATAATATAAAATCCCTCCACATTCATCACTCAGCTCCAACAATTTTGAGCACATGTCCAGTCTTGTTTAATCTCTACTGTCCTACTGTCTCCAATGGAGTATTTGGTATCAAATCCCAGATACCATATTATTTCATCTATAAACACTTTGCTATGTAACTCTAAAATATAAGGACTTATTTTTTAAAGTTAACCAAAATACCATTATCACAGCTAAAAACTTAATTTTTAAGATAATCAAATATCCAGTCATTGTTAATATGTCCTCACCTGCCCCATAATGATTTAAATTGAGATAAAAACTAAGGTGTCTATATTGCATTTGGTTGTTGTATCTCTTAAATTGCTTTTAGTCTATGAGGTCCCCTATTCCTCCTCATGCCCATCCATTTTCCTTTCCTTGCCATTTATTTGCTGGAGGAACTGAGCTGTTTGTCCTGTAGCATTTCTCATACTCCAGAATTTGCTGATTGTATCCTCGTGGTATCATTTAATATGCTCCTGTGTTCCTTTATATAATGCAATAGGAAATGCACAATGCACAATCCCACTTGTGAAGCATTCTAGTCAAAAATTTAAATAGGCGCTTAAATAGATTTGATTTAAACACTTGATAAGAATGCTTCACAAGTAGAATTGTGCACTGTGTATTTCTTATTGCATCATATGAAGAAGAAAATGTCTGAGATCTATAAGTCTGTGACATTATGCACTGAGGTTCTCTAGAGGCACACCTAATGAAACTCCAGTCTCAGGTTTGTAAGTTGCATCTTTATGACACTTTCTTTTTAGTATCTATGGGCTCCTTGGCCACCCCTCACACATTCTTACATTAGATGCCTTCACCTTGGTGTCTGGCTAGAAATATTGCAGAAGACATAATGCAAAGCTAGATAACACTTCTCATTTCCTCTTTTAGATTACAAAATATTTCAAATATAAAAGAATGTATGACAGAGTGATGTCAGCAAAAATGGGAGGGTAAGGAATTCCAAGGGCCCATCCCTCCACAGAAACATCAAATAAACAAGCAAAAACTGTCACAATCAACTTTGTCAGAAGTCTGGAAAATAGTCAACAGCATTAGTCTACAATGCTGGTCTCCAAAAACCAAGTGAATGTTGAATGAAGAAAAAGATGACTTAAACATGGTAGAATAGCTTTGTGGTGTTTTAACTTAGCTTTGTCCTACTCCTCTCCCTGTCCTAGCATGCTAGCAGTTTTAAGATGCCACCCGTATTCCTGATGTGGGTGCCTAGTTCCAGAGGGAGCAGAGCAGCCCTAATTCCTAAGGAATTGTGTTTCTCTGGAGATTCCTTGAAGGACTGACACAGGGTGCTTGCTTTGGTTTTATATAACTTAAAACTCAGTGCAGAAAAGTTGCTAAGCAGAGGGGTTTCTTGAAAACACTGATAGGCAAATGAAAGAACTGTTGCTGCCTTGGGTAAAAGATTACAGTTGGGTCAAACAATAAACATGCTACAACCTGGGAGAAAAAGCCAGAGAAAAAGTTACTTTGGGGAATAGGGATTTGGTAATCTCCTGCACATAACAGGAAATCTAGGAAGTCATGTGCATGCCCAGGGCAGGGTGCATACCCAGAAAAGACCTGAAAATACCCTTAGCTCTCACTTCTGGCTGACTTTTAGGCTCAGTGTGAGCAGGAAGTGAAGGCTAAGGCAGAGCTGTAAATGGCCTGGCTAAGTGTGGAAGGAGTATCTCTAACACAGAGCCAATCTGCAAAGACCAGGAGACTATTATTCTTTTTTCTTTTAAGAAAATCTCTGTGAAACCACTAGCTGACCAAAAGCTAAAAAACAACAAAATTCAGAGACCACCCACAACAAACAACAACAACAAACCTTGAGGAAGGTGAAGAATCTTATATTCAGAGTTACCACATTTAAAAATATAACATGCCCAGTTTTTAACCAAAACATCATGTGGTACACAAAGATACAAGAAAGTATGGTCCATTTGCAGGAAAAAAAAGCCAAATGAACACAAACTATCCCTGAGGAAGCACAGACATTGTCTTACTAGGCAAAGCTTTAAATCAACTGCCTTAAATATGCTCAAATAGATAAAGGCAATCATGGACAAAGAATTAAAAGAAACCAGACAAATAATGCCACAAAAATATCAATAAAGAAATTGAATTATATAAAGGAAGCAAATAGGAATTCTGGAGCTGAAAAATACAATAACTGAAATGAAAATTTTACTAGAGCTTCAACAGCAGATTTATGCAGGCAGAAGGGAGAATCAGTAAACTTGATGAGCTCATTGAAATTATCCAGTTTGATGAACAGAAAGAAAAAAAAATGAAGACATGTGAACAGAGCATAAAGAACTGTGGGATAATTTGGGGTATACTAACATATGCATTATGAAAGTCCCAGAGAAAGAAAGGGATGGAAAGAATATTTGAAGAAAGAGTAGCCTCAAACTTCCCAAATTAGATTTTAAAGAAGCTCAAAGAACTCCAGACACATAATCAAACTGTCAAAAGACAAAGATGAAGAAAATCTTGAAAACAGGAAGAAAAAAAATCTTAAAAGCAGGAACAGAGAAGAGACATTCCTAGATAAACAAAAAAGTTGAGGGAGTTTTCTGCCTATAGACCTGTCCTACAAGAAAAGCTCAAGAGTCCTTCAAACTATAACGAAAGTCATTTCAGTACCTAGACAGTATCTCAAAGCTATATGAAAAAATAAAGAGCAATAATAATAAAAAGAAAGAACAATGGTAAAGATAACTATGTAGGTATTACATTAGTGTATGAATGTATTTTTGATTTGTTATACTTCATTATTTTTGTTTAAGGGTAGACACACAGACTAATAAAACAGAATGAATAGTACAAACCCATACATCTGTGGTCAACTGATTTTTGACTAGGATGCCAAGACCACTTGGTAGGAAAAGAATAGTCTTCAACAAATGGTGTGGGGACAACTAGATATTCACACACAAAATAATATTAATAAAATTGGAATCTGCCTCACACCATAGACAAAAATTACTTAACATTGATCAGAAATCTAAATGTAAGAGCTAAAACTATAACACTCTTAGAAGAAAACATATAGGTAAATCTTCAGGACCTCACGTTTGTCCATGAATTCTTAGAAATGACACCCAAGCCACAAACAACAATTAGACTTCATCAAAATTTAAAACTTCTGTGCTCTAAAGAATACTATCAAGAAAGTGAAAATACAATCCATAGAATAAGAGACAGTATTTGTAAATTATATGTCTGAAAGGGTCTAGCATCCAGAATATATAAAGAGCTCTCACAACTTAGCAACTAAAAGACAACTCAATTTAAAAATGGGCAAAAGACTTCAATAGACATTTCTCCAAAGAAAATACATGAATTGTCAACAAGCACATGAAAAGATGTTCAACATCATTAGTCATTATGGAAATGCAAATCAAAACAATAATGAGAGAACACTTCATGCCCACTAGAATGGCTATTTTTAAAAACGAAAAATAACAAGTATCGGTGAGGATGTGGAGAAATTGGAACCCTTGTACAATGCTGGTGGAAAGGAACAAAAACTAGTGCAGCCCTATGGAAAACAGTTTGGCAGTTCCTCAAAAAGATAAACTTAGAATTACCATATGATCCAGCCAGTCCACTCCTAGGTATATACATAAAACAACTGAAAACAGGTATTCAAACAAATATTAATAGACAAATATTCATTGCAGTACTATTTATAGTAGTTGGAAACAATTGGAGGTTCCTCAAGAGCTAAACATGGAATTACAATCTGACTTCTGGTTATAGACTTAAAATAATTGAAAACAAGGACTCAAACAGAAATGTGTGTGCCATTGTTCATTATAGCACTATTCGCTGTAGCCAAAAGGTAGAAAAAACACAAGTGTCCATGAACACATGAAATAATCAACAAAATGTGACATCCATGCAATGGAATATTATTCAGCCATTAAAAGAGTTATGGTTGCACAACTCTATGAATGTAATAGAAACATTTGTATGCCTAAAAACCTTATACTCAGGACCAAAATTGAAGCTCATTCACTAACCCCTGAATGACCAATATACAGCTTTCTTTGACTGTTATCTCTGGGAGAGTGCTAATGAAAAAAAAAATGGTATATAGGGAGGGTGCCTTCTCACAAGGAGTAGACTTAAGGTACTGAAGTTCTGGGTAAATTTCTAGCATCAGCCCATGGATCTGATGTGAGACTGGGGTCTCCTGGAATAGCTCTGGTTGCTCCTGAAGGGAAGGTTCGTGAGCTTTGCTTAAAGCCATTCTAATTTGCTTTCAAACCTGTTTGAATTCAGCTAGGAAAGTGTTGCAGTTAACAATCCTGATTGTGACATTTATAAGCCCAAATATGGCATTTACTCTGCTGTAGAGACATGGTGGTAGTGTTGAGACTAGCTCAGGGCAACACTGCATCATAAGGATGGTGAGAAATGTAATACCTATAAGGCTGTTCTCTTCTCACTCTCAACTGTTCCTTCCATGTTTAAAATTAAATATTTTCCCCTTTTCTATTCTTCCCTTCCTTCCATTCTACAGCTTCTCTCCTTGGCGCTGTTTCCCATCTACCAGCTCAAGATCATTCCAGTGTATCTGATGAGATCTCAGACTTTCAGAAAAGCGATTCTTGGAATGCCATCTGGCTAACCATTAGATATGTCCAGACAGACACTTTGTGGATTATCTTCAGGAAGGAAGAAAAATAGAAGGGAGTCTCAGAACTATTTATACAATTATCCTGCAGGCTTTGGCCTGGAAAACAAGAAACTAGGACTTTCAGGTTTTTGATTGCGTTTCTTCTTTCCTGTATTTCATAAAGTTTAAATTATAACCATCTGTTTCAGAAGATATAAAAATCCTGATTCCATCTTCTTCCACGTTAACAGAATACTAACCCTGTATAAGGTTCTGATATAACAGAACCTTTTATCAATGGAGGCACTTAGTGATGACTATAGTAAAATCACAGGGAAAAACAAGCACCGAACTGCAGTTCATTGCCTGCCCTGCTTACCTCATTGACCTCCCGCACCTGCTGATAAAGGGGGCATCTCTCTCTAGAAGGCATCTCATCAAGCGGATGTTTCCCTGTGTAGATGTATTGACACTGACACTATGTTTTCTGCTTATTTGATGATGGTGTTGAGGGGGAAGAGGATGGCAATGATGGTAAAAGCTCTTTTCTTCCAACTCTCATTAGACCATTATTCTTTTGCTCATCTTTAATTCTCAAAATATCCCCAAATCATTCCTGGTGAATTCATAGGCATTTCACACTTGGTGATTAATTTAATTTGCTTGCAGTCTTACAGCCTATAGGACAGCGTGGGTGTGAAAAACACCACTTTAAAATTCACCATCTGCAATGAGTCTTACCCTATTCCCCACTCCGTCACTTCTCCCCTCTCAATTCTGTATGTAATCCTCGGCATCTTTCCAATAAGCTCGAGGCAAGACATGACATTAGGGTCACATAAAATCGCCTTTTCTTATGGTCCAGGGAAGCTTTGTGCTGTTTTTGGTTAATGTGTTAGACTCTAATCTTCTCTCTCAATAGGCTTTCTCTCTTCTCTAGGAAACAGTTTATTTTTCTTTTCTTACCATTAAAAACCTTTATTGAGCACCAACACAGCAACACAGTTGAGACCCCAACCAGCAACACGGTTTTCAAAGCACTGTGCTGGATACTGGAGATCTGGAGGCAAACAAAACCTGGTTTTTATCCTACAGCAACCAAAACCCACAGGAGAACAAATCACATAAAGAAATACCTAAAATACAATGAAACAAGAGTTCACAAGTGAAGAGTTCGGTGGTGTGGAGGAGGAATGATTCACAAACTAGAGCATCTTTATTTTTTCTTCTCTTACATATGATTTTCTAGTATTTGATGGTGAATTTTTTCTTATTTTACTATTTCATATTCCTTTAAATTCTCTATGTTTTTAAGGTGTGTGTTTTTCATTTTTTATAACACTCTATCTACATTTGGGGGTCTCACAGATAAATATAACCTTTATTCTGTCTGTTGGATCTGTGTGGGATATAGAAATCAGGTAAAAAGAAAGATTTGCAGTGAGTAGAAACGCAGCCTCTTGCTGGCTTACAAAACCTTGCAGGTGCCGCCAAGTGCTGGGATAAAATATGCAGTTGAGTCACACACCATGGTCCAGGCAGATATGCCACAGGCTCTTAGCAGGAAGAGACAACAAAATGAGTCAGAATGAATGAGAGGAAAACCTCCCCCTCCAGCCAGAAAGAGAAAGCCTGGAAGGCTAGACAAGTTTTATTAACACGTCTTTCAAGAGAATAGCAGAGGCACGCTCTGACGTTGTTCAATGTCAGCCTCACTGTCAAGGTGAACCATGTTTAAGAAAACATGCTTTTGGAAACAAGTCGGATCCACTCAAAACATCGTTCCCCTCCTATTAGGACTCTAACCCCATCAGGGGGCTAACACAAATGTCTTAGAACAAAAAGCAAACATTTTGAAGAGGTTTGCTGAGGGCTGGAAGATGGAGAGGAGCAAGGAAATAGAGAAGTATATTACCTGAGAAAGATCAGAGAACATAAAACCTCTTTTTATCTTGAAAAAGGAAGCATGTGTTTGTATAAGAGGAGTAATTAACTGCTTATTAATGAACTGAATGAAAACAATATTAGAATGTTCTGGAAAACATTTAAGGCCTTGGCTGAACTAACAAAATGACCCACCCCTGGGGGTCACCCCTTAACTGAACTAACAAGATGACCCACCCACCACACCTGAGGGGGGTGCGTCTTGAGAAGGATTCCTTGCACTGACTGGGTATTTCAGGCGGACTAGCAACTCACCTCTGGGAAAAGAGCCAAGAAGCTTAACTGCTTTTTTAAAGGTAGTGTCAGAGGCAAAGGTGAGTCAACACAGCAAGCTATCTGTCCCTTGGGGCCAACGTACATAATGCTATTGTAGTAACTGAAGTGAAACCCCAGCCTATAATTCCACCACTTTGGGAAGCCAAGGCAAGAGGATTGCTTGAGGTCAGGAGTTTGAGATCAGCCTGGGCAACATAGCAAGAGCTTGTCTCTAAAATAAGTAAAAATTCAAAAATTAGCTGGACACGGTAGTGCATGCCTGTAGTCCCACCTACTAGGAAGGCTGAGATGGGAGGATCCCTTAAGCTCAGGAGGCTGCAGTGAGCCATAATGGCACCACTGCATTCCATCCTGGATGACAGAGCGAAATCCTATCTTAAAAAAATAAAACAAAAAAAGATTCTGCTGTGTTCCTCCCACTTTTCCTCCCAAAGATACTCTTTGTTCCCCAGGGAAATTTGTGATTTTGTGAATCAATGGTAATATTTTCACTTTTTGTATTTTATAAATTCATTTATTAATGTTATAGATATTCTCTGTGTTAAAAACAATTTTAGTTGCTAGGGATATAGCAATGAACTAACCAAAATGATATCATCATGGAACTTACTGTCTAGTGAATGAATTGTGACTTCTCAAACTACTTTGGTATAAAATTCGAGGGTATATCTTTTGTCTCTTGATTATGTGTTCTGAAATTCTCTTCTTGAATCTTTAGCAGTAAGCTTGTTATTGGCAAAGATAACATTTTGGTACCATGTTAAGTAGAGGCCAAGGACTTACCTTTATGCCCAGGTAATTTTTAATTTTTTTTTTGAGATGGGGTCTTGCTTTGCTGTCCAGGCTGGAACGCAGTGGCACTGTCATGGTTCCTGACCTCTTGGGCTCAAGTAATCCTCCTGAATGAGGATTCCTGAGTGGCTTCCTGAGTGGCTGGGACTGCAAGCATGCAGCAACACACCTGGCTAATTTTTGTAATTTTTATAGAGACTAAGACTCACTATGTTGCCCAGGCTGGTCTTGAATTCCTGGCCTCAAGCAATCCTCCCACCTCAGCCTCCCAAAGTACTGGGATTACAGGTGTGAGCCACCACACCTGCCCATAATTTTTTTTAAGAAAGAATAAAACTGAAGTCTTAATGGGAAATGAAGTTTTTAATTTTCTTTCAAACGACACTCAAGGTAAGTGTAACTGTGACTCAATATTTGATATATACTTTAGGAGAGTTAATGCACTTTTATAATGTGATAATTTTTTAAGTTGTTAAAACAGCATCCAAACTAATATTACATAGCAAGCTGTGGCCATGGGCCAGCAGGTCCTGGACACAAATCTATCAGAGCAGAGTGTGCTTTGCCTCAGAGCTGCCGAACACAAGGAAAGGATAGATGGCAACCACTATGCCACACAAATTTATCCACACATTTAACATCCACGCATTTATCCATGCACTGAGCCTTGCATTGGGCACTGAGGACATGAAGAGGCAAATGAATTGGTCCTCAAATTCAAAAATTTCGCAGCTAAGCAAAGAAGCAGGTTGGTGGGTAAATAAATGCCTGGGCTAGAGCCGTAATGAAAAGGTGGACTGAAGGCAAAATCAGCACCACACAGGGCTGGCTGGCTCTGTCTGAAGGAGGGTGGGACACAGGTACACCAGTGTTGGAGCTGATCTGCCAGGTAGAGGAAAGGAAATGTCTATTCAAGACAATAGGTGCAGAGGCCACCTGGCATAGGGGGTGGGCATGAGAAAGACTCTATATTCATTTACCAGGGCTGCCATAACAAAATAGCACAGGTTGGCTTAAACAGCACACTTGTTTTCTCACAATTCTGGAGGCTGGAAGTCCACGATCACAGTGCTGGCAGGGTAGTTTCCCTTAAGCCTCTCTCCTTGGGTCCCAGCTGGCCTCCCTCTTGCAACCTCTGCCCATGGTCCTTCCTCTGTGCACAGGCATCCCTAGTGCCTCTCTTGGTGTCCTAATCTCTTTTCCTTATAGGGACACCAGTCAAATTGGACTGGTGCCTGCCCTAATGGCCTCATTTTAATTTAATCAGCTCTTTAAAGGACCTACCTCCAACCACAGTCACGTTCTGGGTATTATTGAAGGCTAGAGCTTCAAGATATAAATTTAGCGGGGACATAATTCAGCCCCTAACAGATTCTAAAGCAGTAGTTCTCAAAGTGTGATGCTGTGGATCCCTGGGGGTCTCCAAGGCTCTTTCAGAGGGTCTGCAAAGTCAAGATTATGATCATAAAAATACTAAAATGTTATTTGCCTTTTTCACTGTTGCCATTTGTACTGATGTTCCCATAGCAATGGGGGATACAACTGCAGCTGCCTTAGCTTGAATCGGGACAGTAGTGTCCGATGGTTACCAGTAGTCATGGTATTCTTCACTGCCATCCATGACGGGTTTTGTCCTAAGCAAGTTTTACATTAAAATGTCCTTGGTAAAGCAATATAAGCTTTTTTTTTTGGAGAGGGGGTCTCGCTCTGTTGCCCAGGCTGGAGTGCAGTGGCACGATCTGGGCTTACTGAAAGCTCCGCCTCCTGGGTTCATGCCATTCTCCTGCCTCAGCCTCCCGAGTAGCTGGGACTACAGGCGCCCGCCACCACACCAGGCTAATTTTTTGCATTTGCAGTAGAGATGGGGTTTCACTGTGTTAGCCAGGATGGTCTTGATCTCCTGACCTCATGATCCACCGACCTCAGCCTCCCAAAGTGCTGGGATTACAAGCATGAGCCACTGTGCCCAGCCTTTTTTTTTTTTTTTTTGAGATGGAGTCTTGCTCTGCTGCCCAGGCTGGAGTGCAGTGGAGCAATCTCAGCTTACTACAACCTCTGCCTCCTGGGTTCAAGCAATGTTCCTGTCTCAGCTTCCCAATTACCTAGGATTACAGGCATGCACCACCACAACCAGCTAATTTTTGTATTTTTAATAGAGACAGGGTTTTGCCATGTTCATCAGACTGGTCTCAAACTCCTGACCTCAGGTGATCCGCCCTCCTCAGCCTCCCAAAGTGCTGGGATTACAGGTTTGAGCCACTGCGCCTGGCCGAGCTATTAATTTTCTTAAGTCTTGACCTTTCAGCCCATGTCCTTGCGTGTTCTGTGTGATTAAACAGGAAGCACACATACAGCACTTCAGCTGGGTATCCAACTACCATGGTTAATCTCAAGGAAAAGCACTCGTAGTGTGACTTGCAAGGTGAACTACTGCTTTCTATAGGGAACACTCTTTTTACTTGAAAGAATGACTGGCAACTAGGGTTACTCAGACTTGGCTGTTTGGTAGACATTTTCTGGAAATGAGCCAAGTAAGTTTGTCACTCTAAGGAAAAACAACTGATAGGACTTGCTTCTTTTAAGATTTTAAGCAAAAATTAGACTTTTGAAAGTTTTGTATCAGGTATCATGAGTTTGAGAGCTTCCCAATACTTGAAGATTTTGCAGATGAGATCAGTGGTGATATGAATGAATGTGGTTTTGACATTGTATAATAAAATGAATCGATATTTAGAAGATCTCCACAACTCAGTGAATGAATATTTTCCAAACAGTCCATGCATGATGTTATAAAATAATGCATGAACATGGATAAAAGAACCTTTCAAATTGCAAAATACATGGATTAATGTAACTAATTGGGGAAATTTCACTCATACAGTTTTAGATTCCACATTGCAACTAAACTTAAGAAACTACTACTAGTCTACTTTTGGTGAGGTTTCAAAGAATATCTACAACTATAAGAAAGGCTATGACAATTCTCCCCTCTTTTCCAAACTCATGTCTTTACAAGGTCAGATTTATTTTTCACATAATTAAATTAAAACCCAGCTACTCGAGAGGCTGAGGTAGGAGAATTGCTTGAACCTGGGAGGCGGAGGTTGCAACTGAGCCAAGATCACACCACTGCACTCCAGCCTGAGTGACAGAGTGAGACTCTATCTCCATTAAAAAAAAAAAAAATTAAAACAACATATTATAACAAATCCAATACAGAAGATGTGAGAATCCAGCTGTCAAATAGATGCTAAGCCTCATATTAAAGAGACCTATAAAAATGTAAAATAATGCCAGTTTTCTCACCAAATGTGTTTTGTTTTGGAAAGCAGAACAAGAAATGAAAAAGCTATTTTTCATAAAAATACGTAATTTACGTTAACATACATAAACGGATGGGTCTTTTATTCATGTTCACGCATGATTTGGCATTGCTTTGAAATGATTTAATCAACATTTTCAAAAGTTTTTGATAGGATAACTATACAGCTATAATTCACACAAACAAAACCTCTTTGGATTTCCAATAATAATTTTTAAGAGTATAGAGAGGTCCTGAGGACAAAAAGTATGAGAACTACTGCTGTAAAGATACAATTTCCATTGATAAGGCACACTATAGCATGGGGAGAAATAACAGCAAATGATTAACTGAAATTACAAAAAAATTTTAATTCACTAAAGGCATCTGCCAGACTGCCAGCAGGACACAGCTGCCCACTGCAATGGACCTCCATCACTGGGGACCTTGGTGCATGGCCTGTTCAGAGGCGTCCACACAGCTTTACAAGAGCAGCACGGCATACAGATTCTAAAGACATTGCATAACCTGGGAACAATATAAACAATATACATTTACATTATACATTACAATATACATTTCTGGCCTCAAAAGGACAGGAAAAAGTGACCCTGAATGTGGGCTTCAGATGGGCAGGAGAGATGGTGTGTCTTGTTCACAAATGTCCCCTTATGCCTATGACAATGCCTGGCTCATAATTGGTTCTCAATAGACTTATTGTGTAAAAAAATGAATGTCATGCTAGCTTTTATACATTATGTGATGGTTAATATTAGGTGTCAATTTGAGTGGATTGAGGGATGCCTAGATGGCTAGTATTGTTTCTGGGTATGTCTGTAAGAGTGTTGCCAGAGGAGATTGACATTATGGTGGATGGACTAGGAGAGGAGGGCCCACCCTCAAAGAGGGTGGATGCCATCCAATTAGCTACCAGCACAGCTAGAACAAAGCAGGGAGAGGAAGCGGGGGATACATTTGCTTGCTGCGTCTTCTGGCTCTCTCTTTCTTTCTGTACCAGACCCTTGCTTCCACTCCTCCTGCCCTTGGACATCAGACTCAAGGTTCTTCCGCCTTTGGATTCTGGTACTTGCACTAGTGGCATCCCAGGGGCTCTCAGGCCAGCCACAGACTGAAGGCTGCACTGTTGGCTTCCCTGGTTCTTAAACTTTCAAACTTGGATTGAGCCACTACCAGCTTCTCTCTTTCCCCAGCTTGCAGATGGCCTGTTGTGGGACTTTGCTTTGTAATCATGTGAGCCAGTTCTCCCTAATAAACTCCCTCTGGAGAACCCTGACTAGTACACACTGTAATTAACAATCAGCCATCAAGTATTCATTGGGCAGCTCTTCCCAGTAATAAAAATTGGGCTAGAAACTATAAAACCATACGGCCAAATCATAAAATATGGTATCTGTTATCAAGGTGTTTACTATAAGTTGGGAACAGAGACAATTACACAGGGAGAATCACCATGAGCAGGAGTGGCCAAGGAGCTGTGATTTCAGCTAGGATGAGAAAAGGAAGCAAAGACAGGTCTGAAAATCTATATACTGAGGAGAAATGGGAGATACTTCTGATTAGAGAGAACAGGATGAAACAATTAAAGACCTTAAAAATTAGGTCATTGCCCTGAAAATAATTTTAAAATCAAAGCTGGAAGAGAACTTAAAAAACAATTCAGTCTCATCTCATATTTTAGAGATGAGGAAACTGAGGCCTGGGAAGCAGGTGACTTGCCTCAGTGAACAGGTCAGTTTGCAGTACACCCTTGATTCGCAAGAAAGACAACCTTCCTTTGTTCTGACCTCACAGTGTGCAGATCAAACTGGGGCCTGTTGCAATAAGCAATGGAAGCCATGATGGTCCCTGGGCCAAAAGGGTGACATTCACTCCACATCTGCTTATTGTGGAGCGAATGAGCAAAGCGTTGTTTCAGGAACATTCCCCTGTAGCAGGAATGCTGGCAGATCTTTGAGCTTCTAAGACAGAATATCTATAATGCAGAATCAAAGTCCTCGACTCTGGAGGTAGCAGTGAGATTGGAGATGAAGAATTAAGCCCGAAATACAGGAATTAGTGACAGTTTGCAAACTGAAATAAAACATCCAAAATGCTCAGAGGTGACCTCTGAGGCATTCAGATTCCCAGAAGGGAGATCTGACAACACACGTTTGAAGGTAGTGATGGGAAAACAGCCAAACCGTTTCCTGATCTCACTTTTCTTTTCTTTCTTTCTCTTTTTCTTTCTTTCTTTCCTTTTCTTTCTTTCCTTCTTTTCTTTCTTTCTTTCTTTCTTTCTTTCTTTCTTCTTTTTCTCTTTCTCTTTTCTTTTCCTTTCTTCTTTTTCTCTTTCTCTTTCTTTCTTTTCCTTTTCTTTCTTTTCTTTCTCTTTCTTTCTTTTCCTTTCTTCTTTTCTTTCTCTTTTTCTTTCTTTCCTTCTTTTCTTTTTCTTTCTTTCTTCTTTTTCTCTTTCTCTTTCTTTTCCTTTCTTCTTTTCTTTTCTTTCTCTTTCTCTTTCTTTGAGACAGCGTCTCACTCTGTCACCCAAGCTGGAGTGCAGTGGCCTGATCATGGCTCACTGCAGCCTTGACCTCCCCAGGTCCCGCCTCAGCCTCCCGAGTAGATAGGACTGCAGGCCCGTGCCACCACCCCCGGCTATGATTGCACCTTTCTAACAACGGTTATAGTTCTATTATTTATTTATTTATGTATTTATTTATTTATGTATTTATTTATTGAGCTGATGATCTGTTTAATCTCAAGTTGGCAACATTACCCCCACCCCATACCCCAGCACCTGGCTCACACTCTTCCAACAGAATACAGGGAAAACATGTGAGAAACAAGAAGGTAAACGGATGAAGGCGAATAGCGTCAGAGATCACACAAGGGGATGGAGAAGCAGGTGGTGGTGATATTTGATGGACAGTGTTTTCTGTCGTCTGTGCCCCAGCTTCCTGTTCTTTTGTGTGAAGTTAAGCACCATTCACACACTCTCCGTACTCACTGGGCACTTGTCTGTGTGTATCACTGTGTTCCCGGCGTCCAGAGCAGGGAGTAGGGCATTGCGACCTTAGGGCACATCCCCGTCACCCAAGGTGGGGCATTTGAGACATTTATGAACTGTGGTGACAGTGTGCCAGAGACTCAAGAGATCCTGGCCCTTCCAGGAATAGCAGAAGAGCCACCTCCTACATTAGCCCCCATGGGTGCCTCCATGCAGCACAGCCTGGAGACAGCACGTCTGTCGGTGCCCACCCACTGGGTGAACGGCTGGGCTCTGTCCCCACCAGTACTGGGAGTTCCTTCTTTGGCCAGCCTGCTGTTCTTGGAAGTGATTTTGGTCTCCCCATCCCCACCCCCACCCCATCATTATAATGCTTAATACTTTTAAAAACAAAAATATATTCATTTTAACTGCATTTGCCTCCATTTTTGCCTTTCTCCTTAATTGCAGTGTGTTCTTTCACCTGCGGCAGCATCTAAGTCACTACAAATGGCATAGGATAGTTATACGGTAGTCCACGCTTACCTGTGGTTTCACTTTCTGAGGTTGCCGTTATCCCCAGTCAGCTGCAATCTGAAAATATTCCATTTTCAGACAAACACTTCATGAGTTTTAAATTGTGCACCGTTCTAAGTAGCAGGATGAAATCTCATCCTACCCCGTCCTGCCCAGGAAGTGAATTGCTCCTGCCGGTGTATCTGCACTATCTTTGCTACCTGCCGGTTCGCTGGCTAGTCATCAACACCACTGTCTGCTCCTGCCTGGATGTCATGACTGAACACCACCCATGTTGTCATGGCTGCATGATCCATCACCCAATGCAGATGATCCTCCTGAAGTGTCGTCCGCGGGTCAATGGTAGTCTAACCCTAGGTCACAATGCCTGTGCCATTCACCTCAGTTCATCTCATTACATAGGCATTTTCTCATCTCCCATCATTCCAAAAAGAAGCGTGAGGACTGGTACAGTAAAATACTTAGAGAGAGAAACCACATTCACGTAACCTTTATCACAGTGTGTTGTTATACTCGTTCTATTATTGGTTATTGCTAATCTCTCACTGTGCCTAATTTGTAAATTAAATTTTATCATAGGTGTGTAGGCATAGGAAAAAACATATCTAGGATTTGATACTAGCTATGGTTTCAGGCATCCACTGGGGGTCTTGGAACGTATCCCCCAAGGGTAAGGGGGGATTACTGTACATCAATAAGATGAAGAATTAAGATAAATCCTCAGTTAATTTCAAGGAGAACACATTACATGTTTATACAGTTATTTATATTTTATTTTACTTTTACTTATTTATTTTTGAGACAGGGTCTCATTCTGTTGTCCAGACTGGAGTGCAGTGGCATAAACGCAGCTCACTGCAGCCTTGACCCCCGCGGTCAAGAAATCCTCCTACCTCAGTCCCCCATGTAGTTGGGATCACAGGTGTGTGCCACCATGCTCAGTTAAGTTTTGGAGTTTTTGTAGAGATGGGGTCTCACTTTGTTGCCCGTGCTGGTCTCAAACTCCTGGCTCAAGTGATCCTCCTGCCTTGGCCTCTTAAATTGCTGATAGGCATGAGCCACCATGCCCAGCCTATCAAGGTTTTTGAGGAAGGTAGCAGGGTGGCTCTTCTGAATGGCTGGCTTAGTTTTGCATTCACTTAATTCCTCAATGCTGTTATCTGCTTTAGAGATAACAACATCAAGGTGATGTTTAAGCAAAAACAAACAAAAACTTTTATTTAGAACATTATAAGAGCAGTATTGTACAACAGTCAACTAATAAAAGGGGCACCCTAGAATAACAATAATACTTTTCATGCAAATTGCACTTTTCATTCTGATGCTGACAGCAGGCACTACGGATAATTGCTTTGGATTTGCAGCTTTTATAAACCTTATTTTTGGATACAAATAAGTCTGTGGAATGTCGAGAGTTTAGCAGGACTACTGAAGATTAGGAAGGCTGTGTGGTAAAGAAACTGTTTTAATCTATGACATTACTCTGCTGCCATGCATCCGAAGCATATAAAAGTCTTGGACTTATTTCCATCTCTTTCTCAGTACAAGATTCAGTCTAGACTATACCCATGGTTTCATGCTTACATACAATATCTTGGTAAGCATATGCTATCTACCTTTTCATATAAACTAAGAGAAGTTTGATCTAAAACTGCACTGATACAGTAGCCACTAGCCGCATCTGACTATTCAAGTTTAAATTTAAATTAATTAAAATTAAATAAAATGTAGAAACCAGCTCCTCATTCTCACCAGCCACATTTCAGCTGCTCAGTAGCCTCATGTGGCTAGTGGCTATCGTATCAGACAGTGCAGATATAGAATATTTCTATTGTTAGAGAAAGCGCTGTTGACCGGTGGTTATCTAGAACACAATGCGGAGTTCTCATTTTTAAACTGTATGGCCACACAAACATCATACTTGATTTTTAAAGAATGTTAATAATTTGAAAAAATTAATTACATGACAAAATGAGTTTTAGTTTTGGAATTCTGTTTCCAAACTCATGTCTTTGAAGTAATTAGCATGAACACAGCGAAAGCATTTATTTGCATAGCAGCTGTCTTCCAAGTTGCTTATTTTACTCTGCCAACATTAATTTATTCATTCAAAAAAATATTTATTGAGTGCCTGCTGTGTGCCAACCACTCTTCTGGGATCTAGAACAAAAGAAGCAAAAATCCCTGGCTGTGGGGAGCTCACGTTGTGCCCAGTGGGGTGAGAGGCAAATATTTCAGTTTGTAAGGCCAGGGAACAGCATGAGGATATTCCAATTCCTAGGTTATTACTCACTAAGAAGTCATAGAAAGAGGCCAATATTAAGAACCTAATTTCCAATTTTTAAAAGACATTCTCAGGCCAGGTACACGTGTAATCCCAGCACTTTGAGAGGTCGAGGTGGGAGGATTGTGTAAGACCAGGAGTTCAAGACCAGCCTGGACAACACAGCAAGACCCCCATCTCTATAAAAAAATAAAAAAGTTAGCCAGGCATGGAGGCAGCTGTAGTTCCATCTACTCAGAAGGCTGAGGTGGGAGGATCACTTGCGCCCAGGAGGAGGCTCAAGGCTACGGTGAACTAAGAACATGTCGCTGCACTCCAGCCTGGGATTCAGAGCGAGACCCTGTCTCAAAAAATTATAATAAAAAAGACATCTTCATCAACAACAAAAAAGCCTTGCAAATAATTACCCTATCTGCCAGACAAACTGTGTGAGGATCTGCGGCACATTTTCCAGTGTCACCTTCTTCCTTCATGGATCATAGCATCTACAATTGGAAGTGGCTTTAAACTCCTCTCTTGCAACTTTTCTCCACAACATCCAACCAAGTAACCATCTGGCCCCTGGCTGAGCACTTTGGGTAGAAGAAAGCTCACCATTTCAGTGGGGCACATATTCATCAGTCCTAATTCTTTATGAGGATGATGATTATTATTACATAATGTATTATTATATCACATATCTATAGTTGAAAATATAGAAATGGATAAAAGTTAAAAATGTGAAATCTGTTGTATTCCCAATACCCAGAAAGATAATCACCAATAACACAATAGCATTTTGATATATAAGCTTCAAGATTTTCTGTCTCTGTCTCTCTGTCTCTCTCCCTCTATTTCCGTGTGTGTGTATAAAATGGAATCATTTATATCCTACTTGTTTCTATTTCCCCAGAGTACAAATATATTGTCATTCAAACAAACATAGTTCCAAATCACCATTTTAATAGCGTATGGCATTCCATTCAATGAATATATCATGATTTATTTAAGCCATTCTTGTCAGTTTATGTGGCTCTAACGGTTACACTATCATAACCAGTACTGTGTTGAACATCCTTGTACATATATCTTTGTGCAGCTGATCAAACTTCTATAACCAAAATCTAGAAGTGGAATTCCTGGGTCAAAATTTCTGCATATATTTAAGGTTTTTTGTACATATTGCCAAATTCCGTTCTAGAAAAATAGAACAGAATTTTTATTTTTGTGGAACCAAATTTGGCAATATATTCCATTTTCGATAATGAGAATGCCCCTTTCCCCAAGCCCTCACCCGTGATATTGTTCTTGGGAGAACTGTATCTTTTCTGTATTTTTCACCCATTGGTTCTTAGCTTGCCCCTGGGACAAGCTTTCAAGTGTTTGAAAAAACTGTCATGTCCCTCCAAAGACTTCTTCCTTTTTAGACTTAACATACCTCCAATATGGATTAATAAATTATTGTCAGCCTGGCACCTGGAGGATCAATAGTTCCGTCCTTGATCTTTTATTGCTCAACATTCTAACAGATGACTTGGAGGAAGCTATAAAAAGCATGCTTGTAAATTATGCTCAACGTTTATTCAGCACCTACCAGATGTGAGGCATGATGAGTTGATCTAAGGACGTAAATATAAATGGGCTGTCTGTCCTGCCCTCAAGGAGCTCATGGGAAGGTCCAGAGTGAGAACTGGAGATGGGGCTGGAGATGCACGTGGTGATTTCCAACACAGCTTGCACAGCAAATGATATTTGTCTCAGAAGCCAGCACCCTGCCAGAAGACAGCAGCCACTCCTAGCCTGTCACATGCCTGAGGCACACTGGTCAGGAGATTTGGCTCTACTTCTCAAGCATCTCTGTGTGGCAGGCCCCGTTCTCCAAAATGATCCCTTATAAATGACTTTTTAAATGTTTTGAAAATTAGCCGGCGTAGTGGTGCACACCTCTTGTAGTCTCAGCTACTTGGGAGGTGGAGGTAGGATTGCTTGAGCCTGGGAGGTCAAGGCTAAAGTGAGCTGAGATCACACCACTGTACTCCAGCCTGGGTGACAGAGTGAGACCCTGTCTCAAATAAAAAAATATATATATTTATAATACTATATTATGCAATATATAATATATATTATTTATATATAATATATAATAAAATATAAATATATATATTTAAAGTGTTTGCCCTTTCCCCCAGCACAGCCACCAGCAGAAATATGTTTTCAGGGCACACAAACACAAGAGCCCTAGTGTGACTATGCCTCTCTCTGCTCAGTTATTTATTTCTCCGACAATTTCCCAAGAGAAATTCTGGCTAACTGGTATAAAACCAAACACATTTTGAAGAGTTTTAGGGACCGAAGACATTAACCTTAGAAAGAGAGAAGCCGCTTCAAGTCCTTCTGGGAGCGGAACTAGGCAGCGCCTAAGGACATACCTCAGGTGGTAATTCCAAAAGTTTGCTGTGAAATACAAATTAGACTGGAATAGAAAAAGAAATGCTCAAAACTTGAAAGTATTCAACACTTGGTGATTGATAAGTGATTCCATTACTAATATGAAACATCCAGAAATGTCTTCTAAATGGCACTCTAAGGCCAGCTACCTGCTATATCCTATTTCCTCCTGTCCCATAACAGCTCAGGTCTTGATTCACTTTATCCTCAGAGAATGGGGTTGTTGCTCACCCCAGGACACCCTCATATCTGACAGCACTTGAAACAAGAAACAGTTTCTCTCCACTGTGGCCTCCTGGTCAGATATTCCGTACTTTGAACTGTTGGGTGGTGGCTGCCAAAATCAATGGCCTTTCTTTGCAGAGAGGGACAAACAGCTCACGGTTTAAAGAGTGAAATAATGAAGCCTATCTTGCTTTATTTCAGATTTATACAATTTAATCTTTGGAATGCCGTCTGACATTTTGTTTGATGTCACAATTGCATGCAGTTAATTGGAGCAGAGCGATTGATCTTTGCCTCTAATGTATTTCATGAACCATGCCCCAATCGCTAGAGTTCAGGGACTGTACCAGGGGGTGGCTCTGCCTTCCTCTGGCTCTCTTTTCCAGAATCCTATGGCTGAAAGAAATAGAAGCAGTGTTCCTCTCCTCCTTCCCCAATGGGATCACTGCCATGCAGGGTTACCGACATTCTAGGTAACCAGATCAAGTTCTGTTCATGATCCCGACAAACAGCTACCTGCTGGCCTTCTTGGTTCCAGAGGTGCACACCCTGGCAGTGCAGCAAGACCCACTCAGGAGTTGGACACAAGAAGAAGGCCCTCGCAGGCCCTAGGAGTGTGCTGGAGGCCATTTCGGCAAGACAGTGGACTGAGCGAGTGCTTGGCAAAAGCCGCTGGGCTGTGGGCTCCTTGCTCTGTGAGGAGGGGCTGGGCTGAGGGGGACCCGGCCAGGCTCTCAAACAAAGAGCCCATCGGGCACAGTGACTTTGGGTCTATAGGTCACACTGCACAGCTACTCTCTCTCTCTTTCTCACTCTCTCTCTCTGGCCCTCCCCCTTCCCCCTTCTTCCCTCCTCTTAATTTAAACTTCCACTGGGATAATTGTAGATTCACATGCAGTTGCAAGAAATAATACAAAACCTGGCCCTGGTGGCTGGAGGGTCTGCACACAAAGGCTCCTCGAGGAGTAAGGCAAGAAAGGTGGGGGGCAGGGGGCAGGCTGCAGGTGGGACAGGGAACTCTCGGTTGGAACCTGCTCTCTGTGTCAGGATGAAATTGTATTTAGCAAGGACATGCTATTTAATGGTTTGTTACCTTGATGTATAATTTTTAAATATTTAGACAGATAGATGGTATCTGGGCATCCCTTTGTACTTTTGCCCCAAGTCCCTGCAAAGGTTAGGGTAAGCCTGGGCTGGCAGTGCTTGTTTTCATCAGTGAATTACCCCTAGAGAAAGTCTGAAGGTTCTGGAACCTAACTACAATAGCCCATTAGGTCCCTGCAAAGGTGTTCTCCCTCCCTTGCAGAGCCTCCTAAGAGTCAGCAGCCAAAGAAAGGAGTGTTCCAGGAGCGCTGACAGCAGTGTGTGGAAGACTGAGGCTTAGGGAAAGGTTTTCGTGGTAGTATTGAAATGAGGAACTCTTGTTCCCTTGGGATAAATCATTTGTACTCAGTAAACTTACCTATTTCTCTGCTCTGGTGTTTTCCTCTTTTGTGATTTCCCTTAGCATCCTAGTAAAATTTCATATGAAAAGCTCCTGTATGTCTTGGCTGAACTGGGAGGCTAAGGGGAATGTAGGTTTGTGGGCTTGGCCAGCTGGGAAGTCCAGAGCCCAGGGACTCAGGACAGAGCCAACAGAACCATGGCAGGTGGAGCCACAGGGATATTTTGTAACCTCTGCTACCTAGCCCTTATACAAGGTCGATGAAGGACCCAGCAGCTTCAGGAAGGCAGAAACTGTATCTGTCATTACCCTAGTGCCCAGGACATGTGTGTGGCAGATAGAGGACATGTGTTATAATTACCTAAATAATAAATGCGCACATAAATACATAATTATGGATAATTAATAATTAATGGTTAATTTAAAATATTACATTATTAAACAATTTTATTGAATTTACTTGCACTAAATTTACTCCAAGAAAGTTTGGCCACATTGTCTAAAGAGAGATCAAAGCAAATTGTTTGCTGGGTGCACTGGTTCATGCCTGTAATCTCAGCACTTTGGGAAGCTGAGGCGGATGGATCACTTGAGCTTAGGAGTTTGAGACCAGGCTGGCCAACATGATGAAACCACATCTCTACTAAAAATAAAAAAATTAGCCAGGCATGGTGGCATGCATCTGTAATCCCAGCTACTTGAGAAGCTGAGGCAGGAGAATCACTGGAACCTGGGAGGTGGAGGTTGCAGTGAGCTGAGATCGTGCCACCACACTTCAGCCTGGGTGACAGAGAGAGACTCCATCTTAAAAAAAAGAAAAAAAAAAGCAAATTGTTATATTGCAAAAACTGAAAACAGAAAGATGATTTGAAATGGCTTCAAGCAAGTGCATTCTAATTTCTTCCTGGTTTTAGCATATGGAGCACCATGTTCTGAACTGTTTACAGTGTACTTGGCGGATCTGCCCTTCCTCAAAATGTTTAACTTGTATTTGTAGAAGGAATTCACCCACCAAGATAATACAAACCATTGCTGCTAGGACAGGTCTGGCAAGTGAGGTTGCATAGGCTGTCTCTCTTCATGTATTTATTCTGAGTTCCTAAAAGAGTCTCTGGACTGTTGTCTCAGTATATATAATATGTTTGCAGTTTTTGTGCTTAACGTTCACAGCTCCACTCTTCTTATCAAATTTACCAAACCCTATGTATCTGACCTTTCGCCAGAATATATTGACATGCTACTTACCATGCCTCTGTGCAAGGTAGACTACAGCCCATTGTGACGCATTCCTATCCACACTGATTCAAAATGATAAGATATATAGATTAATGGCATAGAATTTGGAGCCCAGAAATAAACCCATATACCTATAGCTAGTTGACAAGGGTACCCAGACAATAAAATCAGGAAAAAGAGTCATTCAACAATTATGCTGGGACAACTGGATATTCACATGCAAAAGAATGAAGGTGGACTCCTATTTTACAGCTTACACAAAAGTTAACTCAGAATGGATCAAAGACCTATATTTAGAAGCTAAAACTATACAACTCTTGTAAGAAAACATAGGGGTAAATCTTCATGACCTTGGATTTGGCAATGAATTATTAGAAATAACACAAAGGTACAAGTGACAAAGAAAAAATAAATGGGACTCATAAAAATTTAAAACAGCATCAAAGGACATTGTCAACAAAAGATGACCTAAAACAATGGGAGAAAATATTTGCAAATCATGTATCTGATAAGGGACTTGTAACCAGAATATATAAAGAACTCTTAGAACTCAATGATAAAGGCTGGGTGTGGTGGCTCACACCTATATGTAATCCCAGCACTTTGGGAGGTCGAGGCAGGCAGATCACCTGAGGTCAGGAGTTTGAGACCAGCCTGACCAACATAGAGAACCCCGTCTCTACTAAAAATACAAAATCAGCTGGGCGTGGTGGTGCATGCCTGTAATCCCAGCTACTCGGGAGGCTGAGGCAGGAGAATCACTTGAAACTGGGAGGCGGAGGTTGCAGTGAGCCAAGATCGTGCCACTCCAGCCTGGACAACAAGAGTGAAACTCCATCTAAGAAAAAAAAAAAAAAGAACTCAGTGATAAAAAACACAAACAATCAAATTCAAAACTAAGCAAAGGACTTGAATGGACATTTCTCCAAAGGAGATATATAAATAACCAACAAGCACATGAAAAGATACAACACCATTATTCATTAGGGAAGCGCAAACAAAACCACAATAAAATACACTTCATACATATGAGGAAGATGGCTACAGTTGGGGGAGTGGGGAGGGGAAGGCCGGGCGCGGTGGCTCACGCCTGTAATCCCAGCACTTTGGGAGGCCAAGGCAGGTGGATCACGAGGTCAGGAGATTGAGACCACCCTGGCTAAAATGGTGAAATCCCGTCTCCACTAAAAATACAAAAAACTAGCCGGGCGTGGTGGCGGGCGCCTGTAGTCCCAGCTACTCCGGAGGCTGAGGCTGGAGAATGGCGTAAACCCGGGAGGCGGAGCTTGCAGTGGGCCGAGATGGCGCCGAGACTCCGTCTCAACAACAACAACAACAACAACAAAAAAAAAAAAAAAAAAAAAAAAAGAAGAAGGGAGAAGGAAGACAGAAGAAGAGGAAAGAAGAACGAAGAAGAAGTACAAGCCACAAAAGACTTTGTGCTCCCGGGGAAGGAGTTTGATCTTCAACATCCAGTGAACACATTTGTCCTACTTCAGAGAGGGTCAGAAACTCACTCAGGGTCACAAAACTACTCAGTGTCAGGGACGCGATTCTTTTTTTTGAGACGGAGTTTCGCTTTTTCGCCCAGGCTGGAGTGCAGTGGCGCCATCTCGGCTCACTGCAAGCTCCGCCTCCCGGGTTCACGCCATTCTCCTGCCTCAGCCTCCGGAGTAGCTGGGACTACAGGCGCCCGCCACCTCGCCCGGCTAGTTTTTGTATTTTTAGTAGAGACGGGGTTTCACCATGTTGGCCAGGCTGGTCTCAAATTCTTGACCTTGTGATTAGCTCGCCTCGGCCTCCCAAAGTGCTGGGATTACAGGCGTGAGCCACCGCATATGGCCTTTACAAAAAAAATTATAAAGAAGAGAGATTTATTTGGCTCACAGTTCTGTAGTGTATACAAGAAGCCCGGTGCCCTGCTTCTGATGAGGACCTCAGGAAGCTTATGATCATGGCTCAAGGGGAAGGAGATAAGGCATCACTTGGCTAGAGTGGGAGGAGGGAGGGAGGGAAAGAGGTGTCAAGCTCTTTTTAACAGTCAAATGTTGTAAGAGGCCAGGCGTGGTGGCTCACACCTGTAATCCCAGCACTTTGGGAGGCTGAGGCGTGCGGATCACGAGGTCAGGAGTTCAAGACCAGCTTGGCGAACATGATGAAACCCCGTCTCTACTAAAAACACAAAAATTAGCCAGGCGTGGTGGCACGCGCCTGTAATCCCAGCTACTCGGGAGGCGGAGGCAGGAGAATCGCTTGAAACCGAAAGTCGGAGGTTGCAGTGAGCCAAGATTGCCCACCACACTCCAGCCTGGGCGACAAGAGTGAAACTCCGTCTCCTTGCAGGAACCTGTAGAAAAGGAACTCAGTCATTACTGTGAGGACAAAGACAGCACCAAGCCATTCAGGAGGGACCCACCTCCCCAACCCAAACACTTCTCACCAGGCCCCACCTCCACCCAAACGCCTCTCACCAGGCCCCGCCTCCAACACAGGATCAAATTTCTTTTTTTTTTTTTTATCATAATTTTTTTTGAGACGAGTCTCACTCTGTTCCCAGGCTGGAGTGCTGCAACCTCCGCCTCCCAAGTTCAAGCAATTCTCCTGCCTCAGCCTCCCGAGTAGCTGGGATTACAGGAGCATGCTACCACGCCCAGCTAATTTTTGTATTTTTAGTAGAGACGAGGTTTCACCATGTTGGTCAGGCTGGTCTCGAACTCCTGACCTCGTGATCCGCCCACCTCGGCTTCCCAAAGTGCTAGGATTACAGGCATGAGTGACTGCGCCTGGCCAATTTCAACATGAGGTTTGGAAAGGGCAAATATCCAAACTACATCAACTGTGTTACAGAAGATTCTGTCCATCTGTAGACTAATGTAAATGTCCTTAGGATGGTTTAAGGTAGGCTAGGCTAAGCTCTGATACTTGGTAGGTTAGGTGTATTAAATGCATTTTCAACTCATGATCAAAATCTGAAACTTTTGTAATGCTGACATGATGCCACAAATGGTAAATTCCACACAAAAATACTTAGCAAAAACTTTGTGTCATGCACGAAACTATTTAAAATATTGTACAAAGCTACCTTCGGGGTTTTAGTTAATTTTATGTTGAGTGAACTTTACATCAATAAAATAAATTTTAAAATGAAAACAATAACCACTTTTGACCCTCTCCCAGGTACCACGCTTGAGCCCAGGAACTCTGTGGAGCTGCCTCCATGGGAATCAACCACAGTCCCCAAAAACATCCAAGTTAGTCCTTCAGGGCTAAGCCAGTCCTGAGGGGCCAGGAAGCAGTCTATTCCCATTCTACCATTTATTGAGGCTTGTGAAGTGTCATACATCCCAGCGCAGTTCCTGATCACCCTGTGTCACGACCCCTTTCCTCCCCTCCCTCCAGCCCTCTGTTCAGCAGATCTTGGATGTTGTACCCTGCACTGGCTACATAATTTGCAGAGCCTGTATGAAATGAAATTGTGGGGATCTCCCTTAACAAAATTAAGAATTCAACATGAGGCCAGGACAGTGGCTCACATCTACAACCCAGCATATTGGGAGGCCAGGGTGGGAGGTTCCCTTGAGCTCAGGAGTTTGAGACCAGCCTGGACAACATAGTGAGATCCTATCTCTACACAGAAGAGAAAAAACAACTTAGCCAGGTGTGGTGGGGCACACCTGTGGTCCTAGCTACTAAAGAAGCTGAGGTGGGAGGACTACTTGAGGTTGAGGTGGCAGTGAGCTGTGTTCGTGCCATTGTACTCCAGCCTGGGCATCAGAGTGAAACCTTTTCTCAAAAAAAAAAAAAAAAAAAAATCAAGGTGTTGGCAGAACATTTAGGGCCCTTCTGAGCTGAGGGTCCTGTCTGCATGGGTCCCCTGCCCTGATGGTACCCTGTCCCTGTCTCCTGTCCCTGCTCCATGGCTGCCTTATCACACTATGGAGTCCCATTCTGAGGATGATTGCTTGTACCCTGTCTGAGCCACCTTGGGCCACTCAGCTGTCCTCAAGGAGCCTCCTTCTGAAGCCAGAACGGTTGAATATCCCCCTGTCTTCTCTCATGGCCTCTTGCACATGACCTGGGAGTCAGTTTGCCTGCACCCACAGTGGGCTCTGCAGTACGTCTGGCTGCTGCAAGAGCTTACTTACACCAACAAGGTGAGCATGGTAGCCCCAAGGCCCTGGTCCAGTGGAGGAGCCAAGATCTGATGACCTCCAAGACCCCTCAAGCCCTGAAGTTCTATATTTAATTGAGGCTGGCATGTACTGTTACACCTATTTTCACAGATGAGTAAACAGACTCAGAGAACGTCAGTGGCTGCAGCAAGGTCATGCAGCTCACACTGCTGGTTAAGAGTTTCTTTAAAGTGCAACGTAGGAAAATGTACGACATTTATTGGTTTTACTTTTGATAATACTGGCTCATATACAGTTACCTGCTAGGGCTCTGTTAAGATCAGGCCTTTTTTTTTTTAATAGCTTTTCTGGCTAAGTTTCAGTTTCGTTTCATTTTCCTCCTAAGTTTCAGTTCTGTTTCTCAGGATATTCTCTTTCTCTTTTTACTAGTATTATCTGATTCTGTTTGTTAGAATTGTTCCTTGGTGCCCTTTAACCTGATTAAAATGAACAGTTATTCTAAGGCAGGTATTCCAAAGCAGGAATTTTAAAGAGGTAAACTTAGTACCTTGTCTAATTTATTCCAGCATTGGCAAAATGTATCTGCTTCAGGAGAGCATAAATCTGTCCAATAGCTGCCTGAGTACCTATGTGTTCGTGGCTTGATTTACCTTCTCTGTAATTCCTGGATGTTAAAAGGACACCAAGAATCTCTGACACACTGATTAGCCTACCTTGAAGGACCCAAGCCCAGTATTTCTGCCTTTGCCTGGAAAAAGGACTGATTCAGAACTTCCTCAGTTAACTAGTATTCTGGCCATAAAGTGGAGGAAAGGAATCTATAATCCCATTTTCTTCTTTTCATTCGTAGCTTATTCTCAGTTCTGCAAAAATCCAAACTGCCCCAGGGCTCATGGGACAACATAAACTAGAAAATTTGTGGGAAAGATTTAAACTAGCCACCAAGTGGTTAGAGACTTACCAGACCTCACAGCACTTGGTGGGTGGGGGGCAGGGGCGGGGGTGGGGAAGAGCCAACAATGTGGACAATCACATACTTCAGACACGAAATCACTAAAATGTTTAAACTCTAAAAAATGTCTACTTGAAACTTAAATCCTTGATGTCTCCTCCATATTTGAAATTATATTATTTTTTCTTCAGAAATTATGCCTAATTTTGATGATTTGGAAAACAGAAAAAAAGTAGAAAGCAAAAAATATAAATGGCAATCCAGTCACTAAAACTCTTCTTAGCATTTTGATATATTCCCTCTCATTTCTTCTTTCTACTCATGTGTTTGTGTATCATTTTGACCATGTCCTATATACAATTTTACATGCTGATTGTTTCCACTTACCGTATTTCCCTGCGTTGATACAATTTTACCAACCACATTTTTACTAGATACATAATATTCTCTCATATATATATAAAAATATATATTATTTATATTATTATATAATAAATTATAAATTCATATTATATATTTAAATTTCAATTCTGTTATATATGATAAAACATATATAATTTTATATATGTATGAGAATATTATATATCTAGTAAAAATGTAGTTGGTAAAATTTGCATCAACACAGGGAACTATAAGTGAAAACAATCAGCATGTAAAATATTGTATGTGTGTGTGTATATATAATGTATTTGCTCATTCTATTTTTTGGGAACAAAATTACTGATATCCTATTATTAACATGTTGGCATACAAAGCTTTTTACACTGTTTTTTCTGCTTTAGGATTGTTTCCTTAAGTTAAACTCCCCAAAATAGGTGCACTAAAAGGTACGAAAAGTTTTAAGATTCTTGATGCATATTGTCAGCTTAGTTTACAAAATAGTTACAACAGTTTACTTTCTAAAGAAGCCTGTTTAATGTAAACATTTCTGGTAAAATCACTACTTAAAGTTGTGTGAAGCCAATAAGCTGTTAAACACAGCCTGTCACACATATAATTTGTACCAAAAAAGTCCTTTATTTTACCAATGCCTCTGCAAGGTTTATAGCAGTTCACTAATATGACCACATTTGGACTTTAAAACCAAGCTTTAATCAGTAATTTATTAGACACAAAGGCATAAAGTATATATACGTGTGTGTGTGTATATATATATGTGTGTGTGTGTGTGTGTGTATATGTATGTGTATATATATATATATATGGGTCCATATCCCGTAAAATACCACATAGAAATAGTTGTTGGGGAAATCTGGTTGCTGAACTAGGCGGTAAGTGCTACAATAGTTCAGAGGGAGATGGCACCCGTGTGGACTGAAATGGTTGGGGAAGACAGGTTTTGTCTTCTGGAAGTGGTGGAACCTGACAATGAAGAATGGTGGGACTTAGATACACAGAATAGCTGAGAAGAGCCTTCTAGACCTGGAGAACAGCATTCATAAGGATGTTTATCATAGCGTTGGAAAATGATGACACTGGGCCAAAATTTCCAAGTATTATAGACTACATTTGTAAGCTAAATTCTGATGTGATGAGCGTCACTTGAAGGCAGGAGTTGAGGCCAGCCTGGACAACATAGAGAAAATAATAAAATAATAATAAAATAAATAATAAATTCCGATGTGCCATTTCCTGATTTGCATTCAAATAAGTCAGTCCTAGGCAGGGAGTGATGGCTCACGCCTGCAATCCCAGCACTTTGGGAGGCCAAGGTGGCCAGGAGTTTGAGACCAGCCTGGCCAACATGGTGAAGCCCCGTATCTACTAAAAATACAAAAGTTAGTTGGGCATGGTGGTGCATGCCTGTAATCCCAACTACTTGGGGGGCTGGGGCAGAATTGCTTGAACCAGTGAGCCAAGATAGTGCCACTGTACTCCAGCCTGGGCAACAGAGCGAGACCCTGTCTCAAAAGAAAAAAAAATAAAAAAAAGAATTGTTTGTGGCTTGCATATCTAAGTATATTTAAAGAAAATTTACAAATATAATAATCATATAAATTCAGCTTTTTCTTGAACCCTTACTATGTAGAAGTCACCCTGCTAAATTTTATAAGGAATACAAGAAACAATAAGGATGTACCCCCAAGTAAATCACAATTTAACTGAGAAAATATGATATACTTGTGCATCTCTGCATAATGAGAATATGTTCTGAGAAATGCATCATTACATGACTTCACTGTTGTGCAAACATCATAGAGTATACTTATACAAACCTAGGTAATATAGCCTGTACACATAACAGTACATGTTACTGTACTGAATACTGTAGGCTACTGTAACACAGTGGTAAGTATGTGTGTATATAAATATAACTAAACAGAGACAAAGTAATATAATCTTATGGGACCACCATCACATAAGCAGTGGTCGTTAACCAAAACATTGTTATACAGTGCATGACTGCATAGAAACACGTATCTACCAGTGCAAAATTATTTGGCACAACTTTTACATAGCTTCTATTATCTAATCAGTGTCTTACAAAGAGTGGGCGCTCAATATTTATTTGCGAAATGAATGAAGGAAGAAGGAAAAGACCATTTACAGGTGGAAGAGCCAGGGGAGAGTCCCAGAACCAGTGGTGACTCAAGCTGGGTTCTCAAGCGTGGTTAAGATTTAGAAGAATTGGGAAGAGATGAGAAACACTGCAGACAAGAAATGCAACAGAAACGTAAAGTATCTATTCTTGGCAAGTGAGATAAACATGTTCTCTGATTGCTAAAAATTAACTTTCCAAAATAGATAAATGTGTTATAACCAGGCACATAGCATAAAATAGCATACACATAGCATAACATGAGCCTACACAGACACATAGCAAAAAGTTACAGTGCCCTCCAACAAGAGATAATTTTAGGACAAGACAAAAAATATATTCTAAAAGACAGCATTGAAAAGTAAATAAATTATATTCCAAAGAAAAAAATAAAGAAAGATGTAAAAGATTTTCCCCAATCTTAATGCTTTAAACTAGAATAGTAAGGGATGGAAAATATACCATTTCCTGAAATTTTTAAGAGATCTTAGTGATTGGGATCAATAGTAGCAAAACACTGGTGGATGCCAATTCTCTCCTGTGTAAAAGGTATGTGAGTTCAGTTCTGTGTGATTGCACAACGGTAAAGGTATTGCAAGCGTTCACAGATCACTCACTCTGCACATAATACCTTTGCCCCAAAAAACCCTCTGCATCATTTTTTTTTTCCACTGAAAACTTTTTATTGGTCTTTTTGGATAGAAACGGGAATTTATTTGCCAGGAAGGATGATCCCATCATACTTCTGCTGGAACCAGCACATCGCCTCCTCTTTGCTGATTCTGTGTTTGGCTCCAGTGCAGCCTGTCCTGCACTTCTTGTCTGCAATGCTGAAACCTAGCCTACCCAGCACCTCATAGAAGTCCAGGCCGTAGATACCAATGCTTGGGTCATACTTGATGCCCAGATCGATGTGTTCTTGGATCCCAAAACCAAAGTTTCCAGTATCTGAGAAGTTGTTTTTTCTTAACTCATACTCCCGCACCTTTAGACCCTTCTCCAAGATTTCTTCTGCCTTGGCTCCTCGAACTGTGCAGTGGACAGCAATCTTTTCATTTCTCCGGATGCCAAAGGATCTGACAGTGTATCTAGCTTTGGAAAACACAGGGGTCTGCCCTGTGAGCTGCTCCAAAACCTTGGCTGCTCGGGTCAGTCTGTCTCCACTCTTCCCAACACAGATGTTGAGACAGAGCTTGCGGATGCGAAGTTCCCGCATGGGGTTCTCATTTTCACCTTGATCCTGTGCCATGATGGAGTGCAGGAAGAGAGCCTCTGCACCATTTATACAGTAAAAGAATTACAGCCATTATTTTAGTAACTAGTCCCTAAAACATAAAGGCTTTCCTTCCTCTTTCAAGAATTCTAAACCATGAGATATGTACTATACATATTGAACACATATAAAGAGATGAGAACACATGTGAAGATGCAGAACACATGTAGAGTTTTGTTATAATTTTTTCTCTCTTCAAAGCATTTGTATTTTTTTAATGAAAGAGGGCCCAATCATTACTTAATCCAAATCCTGAAACCTGTAGGTAGATATACAATAACTAAGGCATAAAGAATAGCAGATCTATTCACTGATTGGGAGTTGAAAACAAAAAAAGAAAAGAACAGGAGACAGGGAAAGTGTTTACCATGAGTTGTGGTAAATGAATCTATATATTACAAGGTTTCTACATTTTGCATAAAGTGGAAATAACATTAACTAAAGTTGCTGTGAAAAGTTAAGAATGTCTATTGCATCCCTATAGAAACCACTTACAAAAAAAAATACAGGGGAAAGATTGCCAGAATGACTGAGTTCTGAAGAAGCATGGCAAATCCTTTCCCCAAAAAGCAATGATAAAATTCGACAAAATTATCAAAAACAACCATTTCAGTACACTGTAAATTGACCAAAGTCATACAACAACTTGAAAGGAAATTATTTAAAAAAAAATTACTAAACTTTAGTGAGCTCAGTGGAGATCTGTGGTGTTTTACCCTGGGGCTGTTCCTATCCACCCTTTTCCCATAGCTCCATAGTGTGGTAGTTCTACCAAGGCAGAGCAGACCCTGAGAGGTAGCTGACAGAAGGGGCTGAACTCCTTTGGACCAGAGCTTGAAATAAACCTATGCCCAGGAGCATTGTCAAAAACAATAGGGATCTCAGTGGTAAACAATCAGGGAAGTCCAGTATTGCAGCTAGCCTGAGGTTGCAACACTGTTTGGGATAAACAACATACCAGCAGACCAACCAGAAGTTTACCAGTGTGATCTGGAGACTGAGACAGCCACAGTAGGCACTGATAAGCTCTCACATATCCCTGGGGGTCTGGAAGACTGCCTGCCTATGCATAATTGTGCATATGCTCAGGAGAGGCCAGAGATGGCTTTAGCTAGCTATGTAGCTGACTGAATATGAGGCTTTATGACACAGATACTAAAATCAGCGCAGACTTGGCCCGGCATGGTGGCTCATGCCTGTAATTCCAGTGTTTAGGGAGGCCAAGGCAGGAGGATCATTTGAAGTCAGGAGTTTGAGACCAGCCTGGCCAACACGGTGACACCCCATTTCTACTAAAAATACAAAAAGAAAATAATAATAGCTCAGGCGTGGTGGCATGCACCTGTAATCCCAGCTACTCAGGACGCTTAGGCAGGAGGATCACTTGAATCCAGGAGGTGAAGGCTGCAGTGAGCCAAGACCATGGCACTGCACTTCAGCCTGGGTGACAGAGTGAGACTCTGTCTCAAAAAAATAAATAAATAAATAAAAGCAGGGTAGACTTGTAAACTGCCTGTACACTGCATGTGATCTTCACCTAAACACAAAATATGTCAGTTAAAAAGTAGAAGCTTTATTAGACCAAGGTGTTCAAGCACAACTTCTGACCACTCACTGGTTGACCAGTAAGCTATGATGGCCCAGGGTAACCCCTAGGAAATTAGGCATAAAGTGACAACAACGGTAACAACAATAATAATAATAACCGAGCAGAAACATAAGCTGCTTCATGTCGTGAGGGAGCCAGATTCCACAGAATTAGTTCATGCAAATCACTAAACAAACAAGCAAAACAGAAACCAGAACAACCTGCAGTTGAGGGGGACCATAATTCAAACTTGGTATAGTACATTGTCTAAAATGTTCAGTTTTCAACAACAATTATGACATATGCAACAAAACAGTAAGTATAACTCATGCACAGTGGAAGGGGATGGAAGCAGTCAATAGAGACCATCTCTGAGGGGGGCCAGATGTTAGATTTAGTAGACAAAGACTAAATACATTCAAAGAACTAAAGAAAATAATGTTTAAATAATTAAATGAAAGGATGACAGCAATATTTCATCAAATAGAGAATACTGATGAAAAGAGAGAAATTATTAAAAAGAACCAAATGGAAATTCTGAAGTTGAAAAGTACAATAATTGGAATGAAAAATTTATGGTTCAATAGGTTTGAGATAGCAGAAGAAGAATCTATGAACTTGGAAGTAGATTCAATCTGAAGAAAAGAAGAAAAAGAACAACAAAATGAACAGAGCTTCACAGACCTGAAGGACACCATGTATATAATGACAGTACCAGGATGAGAAGAAAGGTGCAGAGAAAATATTTGAAGAAATAATGCCCCAAACTTATCAATTTGTGAAGAACCCAATCTACATATTCAAGCAGTTCAACTAATTCCAAACAGAATAACCACTGACATATCATGGATAAGTCATAGTGAAATTGTTGAAAGCCAAAGATCAGGACTGCCTCTGCCATCACTACTTTGAAACTCTTAATTTCTGAACAAATGACCTCACATTTTCATCTTCACTGGGTTCTGCCAAAGACAAAGAGAACATCATGAAAGCATCAAGACAAAAATAACTCATTATATACAAGGGAACCCACAATTATGTTAACAACTGAATTTTCATCAGAGTAAAGGCCAGAAGACAGTGGGATGACATATTGTAAGAACTAAAGGAAAAAAGAAAAAAACCTGTCAACCTAGAATTCTATATTCAGCAAAACTCTTCTTTGGAAATAAAGGCCAAATAAAGATATTCCAAAAAACTAAACAAACAAACAAACAAACAAACAAATAAGACTGAGATAATGTGTTCCTAGCTGACTTGCCTTATGAGAAATACTAAAGGAGTCCTTGAGGATGAAGGAAAATGACAGCAGATGATAACTCAAGTTCACATAAAGATATAGGGCAGTCTCAAAGGTAGTTTATGTAAGTATTAAATATATGTAACAATAAAAGACAGTATAAATATCTCTCTTTCTTTTTTCTTTTTCTTTTAGATATAGATCTCATTCTGTCACCCAGGCTGTAGTGCAGTGGTGTGATCATAGCTCACTTGCAACCTCAAACTCCTGGCCTCAAACCATCCTCCCACTTCAATCTCCCGAGTAGCTAGGCATGCACCAACCCACCTAGCTAACTTTTTAAAAAATTTCTGTAGAGACAATGTCTCATCATGTTGCCCAGGATGGTCTCAAATTCCTGGCCTCAAGTGATCCTCCTCCTTTGGCTTCCCAAAGTGGTAGGATTAAGCGTGTGAGTCATTGGGCCCAGACTGGTTTTTTTCTTAATTGAAAATGAAACCATATGAAGTAATTATAAAGCTGTATTGTTGAGCTTATAAATTATAAAGATGTGATATGGATAACTATAATAACACAAAAAAGGCGAGAATTAAGCTATAGAACAAGGAAATGTTCCAAAGAGTAACTCTAATCTACAAGAAGAAACGAAGAGCAACAAAAATGGTAAATAGTTACAGATTTCAATATTTCAGTCTCAATATTTGATAAAAACAACTAGACAGAAAAACAGCAGGGACACAGAAGACTCCAGCAACACTAGCAACCAACTTGATCTAACTGATAACTATAGAACACTCCACCCAACAACAGCAGAATTCTTTTTAAGCACATATGGAACATTCTACAGGACACACCATAAGCTAGGCCATAAAGCAAGTCCAAATGAATTTTTAAAAACAGATGACTGAAATATTACAAAGTTTATTTTCTGACCACAGTGGAATTAAATGAGAAATCAACAACATTAGAAAATTTTGGGAATTTACAAATATTTAAAAATTAAACAGCACAGATAAGCCATGAAATAAGCCAAGAAAAAAGCACAAGGAAAACAGGAAAATATTTTTAATGGAACAGAGAAAAAAAACTCTCAAAATATATGGGATGCAGCTAAAGCAGGATATATAAGAAAAATGTATACCTGTAATCACACCTTGAATAGAAAAGAATAATCTCAAATCAATAACCTAAACTTCCACCTTAATGAACTAGAAAAAAGAACCAAACTCAAAGCAATCAGAAAGAAGAAAATCATAAAGATCAGAGAGGAAATCAATGAAATAGGAAACAGAAAAGCAGTAAGAAAAATCAATTTAATTAAAAGTTGATTCTTTGAAATGATCAAAATATTGGCAAAACTTTAGGCTGATGAAGAAAAATCTGAGAAAACACAAATTACCAAAAATAATGAAAGAGGAGACATCACTATTGACCTTACAGAAACAAAAAGAGTTGTAAGAGAATGCTATGAAGAACTTTATGCTAACCAATTACACAACTTAGATGAAATGGACAAATTCCTAGAAATACAGGAGTTGCCAATACTGATTCAACAAGATATATAAATTCTGAATAGATCTATACCAAGTAAAGAAATTGAATTTGTAATTTTAAGTCTTCCCAAATGAAAAGAATCCCAGGTCCCGTTGTTTTCACTGGAGGATCCTATAAATCATTAAAATAATACTTAATACTATCCTTCATAAACTCATAAAACAGGGATGGAAGGAATATTTCCCAACTTATACTATGAGACCAATAATAACCTGATACCAAAATCAAAGACATCAAAAGAAAATTGCAGACCAATGTTCCTCATGAGGTTAGATGCAAAAATTCTCAGTAAAATATTAGCAAACTGAATCTAGCAATATACAAAAAGAATGCTATATTATTACCATGTGGAACTTATCCCAAGAAAGCAAGGTTGGTTTAACATCTGAATTATCAGTTAACATAATACACCATATAATAAAGCTCAGAGCCAGAAAAAGCATCATCTCAACATCTCAACAGACCCAGAGAAAGCACTGCACAAAATTCAAAACCCATTCATGATTTAAAAAAAAACAAATTCTCAGCAAACTAGGAATACTTTGCTGTTTTAAAACAGCAAGATGTTTGAGACTTAGGATGAAAACTTTAAAAGTTGTAAATGTTGATGGAACATTTGAAATACAAATATTGCATTCAAGAAAAATAAACTTTGACCTGAGGATTAATAGCAAAATAAATGTTTGTGAATATTTCAAGTATAGTCAGACTATAAAACTAGTGTTCTGATATGTGAATAAGCTCTGAGGTTAATGTGGTAAGAGTGTGGTTTAATTTGCTTAGCATGGACCCACATAACTCCATTATAACCAGTTTAAAAAAATGAAAAAGAATATAAATATATTTCTACATTATAAACAAATTGGTTTTTAGTTGAATAGTTTTAAATGAACTAAAGAAATTCACCATTTATTTGATCATAATTTAAACATAATTTTTGTATTAAAAGTACATTTTTTAAAAGGCTGTTCATGGGATTTAAGTAAGAGTCTCTAATATGTGTTTACTTTTTTACGTAAGGTTTGTAGCCAGCCCTCTAAGGTTCCTAAGTAATATTTAAAATTGTAGAGTCTTGCTTTGTCGCCCGGGCTGGAGTGCAGTGGCGTGATCTCAGCTCACTGCAACCTCTGCCTCCCTGGGTTAAAGCGATTCTCATGCCTTAGCCTCCCAAGTGGCTGGGACTACAGGCATGTGCCACTATGGCCAGCTAATTTTTGTATTTTTAGTAGAGAAAGGGTTTCACTATGTTGGCCACTATTTTTGTATTTTTAGTAGAGACAGGGTTTCACTATGTTGGTTCACTATCTCGGACTTCTGGCCTCAAGTGATCCACCTGCCTTGGCCTCCCAAACTGCTAGGATTATAGGTGTCAGTCATCGCACCTGGCCTAGAATTTTTTTTCTATAACTCCTCCAAGTTTTTTTTTTTTTTTTTTTTTTTTTTTTTTTTTTTAAGTAAGGAAGAAGAGTATCCTTGAAATGGTATTGTTTGGGATCTAAGTAGTTATTTAAGTTTAAACAACATACAAATTAAAATGATGTCAAAATATAAGAACAACAGGCTGTTTAAGTCATCATACACAGGCAATCTTGTTTATTCCAAATTGATAAAATTTGGGTGTGGGGGGGTGACCCCTCTGACTAAATTTGCAAGGGACTGATATGACAGAATGTCATGGTTTTATTTACCAAATGGAACATCTTCCTGCAAGTGGGTTACATATCTCTATTCCCCTAGAGTATTCTGTTTTCCAGCATTAAGACACTGGGAAAGTGAGTTGCTAATCAAAAGGTTATTTGGCTCTGAATCAGAATCACAGAGAGAAAGTTCGATGATCTTAGAGATTTTTCCTGAGGGTAAGGGAAAAGCCCAAAGAACTAACTCTTCTCCAGGACAGAGTAGGTCTTTCTGGTGATGAAAGGCCACGTCCACCAGATACAGTAGCTGTTAACATTGAAAAGTGCTGCATCAACCTTAACAAATGTGTATACTGTCAACTGTCCCTACTTAAGATTCCAAGCATTCATTAAATAAGAGAATTCCCTTAGAAGGAACTCCACTGTGATTTCACATCATTCAGTTTTGTGGCTGCTTTGCAGCCTTTTTTAGGAGCATTCCTCTCTGAGGATGACATTGCTTGGACTTGACTGTCTCAGGTTTCCTTCAGAACACACTGTCGCACTAACTCTTGGAACACTGACTCTCCAAGCCATTACAAGTTGATTGTAACCAGTTTCACTCTCTAATTTTTTGAAATATCAATATATGGAGGTAACACATTCAGAAAACCAGTTCTCCATTAAGCTTTTAAGTTCCCTTCATAAATTTTATTCTATTTTAGGAATCGTTCTCAAGGGACTTTGATTAATGTTTTATCCCATTTACAAAACCAGTTAAACAACTTTAAATGTTAAATAGCGTTCATATAATTAATATAATTTTATTTTTTATTCATGCTGTTTTATCATTTCTTTTTTACTTTTTCTACTTTTATAAAAATCACACCTACAGAAACGTAAAAGAGGACAATGTTCACACATACACCCTTCACCTAGATTTGCCCATTATTAACATTTTGTCACATTTGCTTTATTTCTCTATAAAATTTTTTTTCTGAGTCATTTGAAAATAAGATGTAGATACCATGACATTTCATCCTTCAGTGTTTCAGCATGCATTTATGGGAAACAAAGACATTTTCCTAGATAACCACCAAGTTATTCTCACATCTAAGAAAGTTAACATTGATACAATAACAGTGTGTAATACGAAATCCATATTAAACTTTACTTAATTTACCTAATTATTCCTGAAATGTCCTTTAGAGTTTTTTTTTAAATCTGGTATCTAATCACAGATTATGAATTGCATTTGGTAGTCCTATCTGAACAGTCTTCTGCTTGCGCTTGCTTTCATGACTTTTTTTTTTTTTCCAAATGAGACAGGGTCTCGCTCAGTTGCCTACACTAAAGTGCAAGTGGTACAACCCCAGGCTTAATCAATCATCCCAGCTCAGCCTCCTGAGTAGCTGGGACCACATGCATGTGCCACCCCATCCAGCTATTTTATTTTTTGTAGAGATAGGGTTTTGCTGCTCAGGCTGGTCTCAAACTCCTGGGCTCAAGCCATCCTCAAGCCCTGGCCTCCCAAGGTGCTGGGATTACAGGTGTGAATCATTACACCTGGCCATGCTTTTTTTTTTTTTTTTTTGAGACAGTTTTACTCTTGTTGCCCAGGCTGGAGTGCAATGGTGCGATCTTGGCTCACTGCAACGCAGGAGAATCACTCTTGCATTCAAGTGATTCTCCTACTTCAGCCTCCTGAGTAGCTGGGATTACAGGCACCCGCCACCATGCCTGGCTAATTTTATGTATTTTTAGTAGAGATGGGTTCTCACCATGTTGGCCAGGCTAGTCTTGAACTCCTGACCTCAGGTGATCCACCCACCTCGGGTGGATCAAAGTGCTGGGATTACAGGTGTGAGCCACCATGCCTGGCCGCCATTAATATTTTTGAAGATTCAGACCAGTTGTCTAATAAAATGTTCCACAGTCCAGATTTGTCTTACTTCCCCATGATTAGATTCAGCATAAACATTTTGGCAAGAATATTACAAGCAGTGTGCGCTTCCAGTGGCATCCAGGACATGAGGAAGAATATATTAGATTTTCCCATTATTGCTGACACTAATTATGACCACATGGTTGGGGTCGTATTCATCAGATTTATCCACGTAAAAGTACCTCTTCTCCTTTTTAAATGAAGTAGTACTTTGAGAATACGTGTTTCATTTCTTAACTTCCCACTCGATGGTGAAAATGCCTTAATCAACAATTACATTTGGTAGTTGCAAAATGATACTTTCCTCATTCTCTCTTTCTGCATTTTTTTTAGCTGGCATTCTTCTATGAAGATTTTTTGTTTTGCTTTTCTCTGCACCCTCCTCAACCTCTTTTTCTTTGCTAACCCCTATGGAGTTCCATTCTCTTTCTATTCAATGGTACCATCTTATCTATTTGATACTCAAATTTTGCCAGATTTGGCCAACAAGAGCCCCTCCAAATTGCCTCACGTGTCCTTTGTCATATACAAATAATTCCAAACCAATTGCAAAAGTATAGAATTTCCTAATTGTTTTACTGATCAAGATTTGTCCTATCTATGGCTCCACCAAAGGTATCCTTCAAGTCACACAGGGTGTTTGGGAGAAAGCTAGATACCTGAACAAAATCAGGCTTCTCTTTTATGAAAGCTAAAGGGTAAGAGCCGGTGGGTTTAGGCTTGGTTGATAATCAACAGCTCAGCAAATTTGATGTGATCATGTATTTTAAGAAACATGAATCAGCAAATTCCAATCCAGAGAACACTGATGGAGCACTGGTTATTTTCCTACCTAGCAAGCCAGTCTTTGGGAACTTCCATCTCTCCATGGGTCTCTAGAAGTCAGTGTTGTTTTTTGAGGGTGGGACAGCCCTTGCCTTTTTGAACAGTTGAGCAGAAGATCTATTTGCAGAGGTCCCACAGAACCCCAGGGGCTTAGTTAAGGTTGTCTACCCTGGCAAGTACCTAACATCAGCCAGTTCATTTCTAAGAGATGAGGTTTCGTTATGTTGTCCAGACTGAAGTGCGGTGGTACTCCACAGGTGCAATCATAGAACACTGCAGCCTCGAACTCCTGGGTTCGAGTGATCCTCCTGCCACAGCCTCCTGAATAGCTGGAACTACAGGCACACACCGCCATGCCCAGCTAGTTCTTTAATTTTTAACACAAGTAGCTTGAGGATTTTCCAAACCAAAACACGTTAGAATCATGTTTATTTCTGGACAGTCTCCAAAGACTGGTGGGTTTTATGGTTTTTCCAAAAATTTCAAATATATGAGGGTGAGAACATGACAGCCTGGTCAGTCTAAATCCCTAAGAATCTTTCTGACAAATGGAACCACAACCCCAGGGAGACTATGAATTCAATCCAAGGCTAGTCTTCCAGAAAATATGCCATATACCACAGTGCTGGGCATGGATTCCCAGGTTACCAGCGGAAATACTTGTCACAGTGACAACACCAAGAATTTCTATTTCAAATCTGTCAGGGTATTTTTGTAGACCTTACAAAAACTTGCATTTTTAATTTTAATATGCAATTAATTTTTTCCTTAAGTTGTATATCAGCAAATAACTTACTGGTGTTTTAAATCAGCTTTGTAAGTGTAATCTTTAAAGATAGTTTAATATTTAACACCTCTTTTAAAATAAATGCTGTATGTGATCTAACTCAACAAAAATGTATTTTTGAGGCACCTTATACCCATGGCAATTTAAATGATCAAACTACAAATTCAAGTACAATGATATCGGACATACGTTGGTGCCTCCCTGCATCCATATTTTTCTTTCCCCTCTCCAACAGCCCTGGGTTTCCTTGAAGGGGACCCATATGGTTCTGAAGAAGTTGATTCACTGCCTTGGCCCCAGTGACTGATCAAGAATGGGCATAGAACCTCAGCCATTTCAGCTGGAGTGAATCTCAGGGCTAGTCTGACAATGCTGACACATGTTTTCTTTTCCTTGCTAGGTAGGAACAAGGTTTCAGGTGACCCAGGAGCTTCTGGTCTTTACTTTCGGTTACGGGAGCATTGTTCACTCACTCATTCATTCATTTATTCAACCAATATGGATGAACATCTACTGTGTGCCAGATGAGAAAACATAACATTGAATAAAACATGGTCAGTGACTTTAAGATATTTATATTTTAACGCAGGAAACAGGGAGGTGTAATGGGAGAGGGGTCTCATAGGGAACAAATTCTTGATATGAATCAGACTGCCTGTTTCAGGATATCTGAAGTAGAAGTGGATGTATCTGGGCACCCTTTTTATAGTCAATATATTTTAGTATATCAGGCTGCCCTGAATCACCCAATTATCTGTGGTTTTGGTGAAATGTCTTGCAGCAACCCAGCTGCAAAAAGGACAGTTGCAAAGCCTCCTCTGTCACTAGTGCCTTCATCCAAACCTTCACTTGGAATCAGTTTTCTGGTTACATATAAATACTCGGACAATAATACCAACTATATTACGGTATGGCATGGTATATGAATAATACCACCTTTCATTATTAAAGAGGCAAATGAAACAATATACCGAATGTGCATTAAACATCATCTAGGTACATCAGTGTGGTGTGGGAAGTTAAATATATATATATCATCTGGGGACAAGAGACAATAATCCTTTGTGTCCTGGTTTTTTTACAGGATATATTTCTTTATAAAAGATTGGGATGCAAACCACATACTCACCATTATCACAATAATGTTACCTGGCCCACATGATTTGATTACGCAGGGAATATACAAAATATCAGAGAATCTAGAGCAGGTATTCTCAACAGGTAGGCTGGGTAAGGAATCCCCTTCTAGGGAGTCTTATTAGAATCATCAGGGTAGTTTTCCAACTTAGCAACTCACATGTCACAGTGGGACTTCCATCTGGGGCCCTCCCTCAAAAGCACTAGCGTTTTTTTCACTCTTACTGAATGTGTTCTCTCACATTATGAGAGGCATAGAAAAAACATTGAGGCCTCCTTGTGAGCTGCAGTGTGCAGAGAGGGAGATAAACAACAAATTGTCCAGCTGATGGATAACCAGAATCATTAAATCATGGTACATGTCATTTATGTGTATGAGCTTTGATCACTATATTGTTTAATGTTGGCCAAAGCTATAAACACACAAATAATCATTATTGATTACAAATTTGAATTCTGGTGTAAAATTTATGCATCAACTCTTGCAGAGAGTTCATATCAAATGGCTTGTTATTGCCAAGGAAAATGCCCCTTTGACTGGGTCACATATAAAACTCAATTTGTCAGCCTGGGCAACACGGTGAGACTCTGTCTCTACAAAAAAAATACAAACAATTAGCCAGGTGTGGTGTTGCGTGTCTGTGGTCCCAGCTACTTGGGAGGCTGAGGCAGGAGGATGTGCTTGAGCCTGGGAGGCAGAGGTTGCAGTGAGCCGAGACAGCACCACCACGCTCCAGCCTGCGTGACACAGCAAGACTGTGTCAATCGATCAATAAAACAAAAATCAACTCAGAGGTAAACCATTTATTTGCTCACTAGACATCCAGATCTAGACAGGTGGCTCACTATGAACCTGTGAGTATCTAGCAAGATTAATATTACTAGTTGCCTAAGTATTTCACCCTAAGCTTTAGAAAAGTGGGAGCAGATATGAGTAGAAGATTCCAGGGTAGTTGAGGTGACAGCAAAAAGGGGCAATGACTGTGAATAAAAGTCCTCATAATAAAGTTTTCTTGGTTGTAAATTACATCAAAAGACTATAAAGAACTAGCAAATTACAGTTAAGAGTGACTTTTACATATTCTGCCAGCCTCAAATGTGTTGAAAACAGTTCTCCCTCTCTCCCTTTCATCCCTGAAACTGATTCAGGCTTCAGTTCACCCTTTTACTGAACTGTGAATGAGCCTCTTAGGACATCAACTCGTGAGGTGAAGAGAGTTCAGCATATGCTCTCCCAACAGATGTTCTAGCACCACGGCAAAGAGTTACAATGTGATTCTTACCTTTCTGCATACTCCTACTACATAGCTGTAGTAGGACTTCTAAAATTAAAGCCTTAAGATTTTTTTAACCCACCTTTTAATTAACCCTCAAAAGATCCAGCTGGGTTTTAAAAATTTGGACTATGTTGATAAAAAAAAAAAAAAAAAAAAGCAACAGTGCGAGGTATAAACATCTTGGAAGCCTACATCTGAAAAACGTAACAAAACTTTAAAGCCTGTCAAGGTGGTAGCTTATTAAATTCCTCCATTCACATGAAATTCACAGCAGCACAACGATTCAAAATGAGTTAGGCACCAAAATGTCATTTAGCAAATCAATGATTCCCAAAACATAGAGGTTGAGGAGCGGGGAAGGGAGAGGCTTTTCCTAAACTGTCCAGGAAATAATTTTCACAGAGCCTTACAGACCAGGAGCGTGCCCAGCAGCGCTCACCCTCGGCCGCGTTCCGCCGCGCACCTCCGAGCCGCGCGTCCCCACCTGCGCACGGTGCCTCCAGTCTGGGCGTGGGCGCGGCCCGGGATCGCGGCGCCCTGGTCTCAAACCAGCGCCGCCACCCGCGTCCGGACCCACTCCCCAGTGCGCCACACAGTCACTCCCGCCGCTCCGGGCAAAGTTTCACAAGGTGGGAGACAGCCCACTGCCGGCTTTCAGGAAGTGCACTAGGCGGTGAGGATTCGAACGAGCTCGTCCCGGGGCTGGCGTGCTCACTTCGGAGAAACCCCTGCTCCCGGGACGCGTTCACTCCGGCCGCGCAGGCAGCCCGGGCACCGCTGGCGGAGGCGGGGCGGCAGCTGGCAAGCAGAGGGGAGTCCAAAGCCGGGCCAGGGCCCTCGGGAAAGCTGAGAGCGGCCGCGTCCCTCCGCTCACTGGGCCTCGCACGCTCCTCACCGCGCCCGGGTTCCCCTCGCGCCGCCCCACGGCCTCAGCCCACGTTCTCCTCCCGCCGAGCACCAGACTTTAGGATCGCGCGGAAGCCGCCGAGAGGGAGGCGGCCGACCAGCAGTTGGGCGTGGCTTATCGGAGAAAGGCAGCCCCCCGGGGGGCGGGGAAAGCGACGTCACCGTCGGTTCGCGGTGCTGATTGGCGGAAGTGCGGTGCGCGGAGCCCGCAAGCTTCTCCGCCCGGCTCGGCCGCTCCACCTCCTCACCCAGCCGCTCCGTCCTCACCGGCTCGCGAGGGAACCGCTCAGGCACCGCCGCCCCGGCTCAGCGCGGACGGCGGAGAGAGGGAGGTGGAAGGACGACACCTCGCTCGCTTGCTCCCACCCGCACCGGGCTCGCAGAACCGGCGCGGAGCCCAGGGGGAGGAGCCGCCGCGGGCACGCCCCGCCCCCGGCCCGGGAAGACGACGCCAGCGACCCCGCCGGCCGGCCGCCGCCCCCCTCGCCGGCCGAGACCCGCCCCCGGCCCGGGCCCTCCCCTGGCGGCATGGAGGGGCCCCGCTCCTGACGGCAGCGCTGCCGCCTCGGCCCGTGCCCCACCTCGCGGCCCCTCCCGCCCGCCCCCGCTCGCATGTCTGCGCCGCCCTAGCCGAGGATGCTGAGGATGAAGCTGCCGCTGAAGCCAACGCACCCCGCGGAGCCGCCGCCCGAGGCGGAGGAGCCCGAGGCGGACGCGCGGCCGGGCGCGAAGGCGCCTCCGCGCCGCCGCCGAGACTGCCGCCCCCCGCCGCCGCCGCCCGCGGGCCCGCCGCGGGGCCCTCTGCCGCCGCTGCCGCCGCCGCCGCCGCCCCGGGGGCTCGGGCCGCCTGTTGCTGGTGGAGCGGCGGCGGGGGCGGGTATGCCGGGCGGCGGCGGGGGGACCTCAGCGGCGCTGCGCGAGCAGGAGCGGGTATACGAGTGGTTCGGGCTGGTGCTGGGCTCGGCGCAGCGCCTGGAGTTCATGTGCGGACTGCTGGACCTGTGCAACCCGCTGGAGCTGCGCTTCCTCGGCTCGTGCCTGGAAGACCTGGCGCGCAAGGACTACCACTACCTGCGCGACTCGGAGGCCAAGGCCAACGGCCTCTCGGACCCGGGGCCGCTGGCCGACTTCCGAGAGCCCGCGGTGCGCTCGCGCCTCATCGTCTACCTGGCGCTGCTGGGCTCGGAGAACCGGGAGGCCGCTGGCCGCCTGCACCGCCTGCTACCCCAGGTGGACTCGGTGCTCAAAAGCCTGCGCGCGGCCCGGGGCGAGGGCTCGCGGGGTGGCGCGGACGACGAGCGCGGCGAGGACGGCGACGGCGAGCAGGACGCCGAAAAGGACGGCTCGGGCCCGGAAGGCGGCATTGCGGAGCCCCGGGCCGGCGGCGGGCTCGGCTCCAGGGCCCAGGAGGAACTGCTGCTGCTCTTCACCATGGCCTCGCTGCACCCGGCTTTCTCCTTTCACCAGCGGGTCACCCTGAGGGAACATTTGGAGAGGCTCCGCGCCGCGCTCCGCGGGGGCCCCGAGGACGCGGAGTTGGAGGTGGAGCCGTGCAAGTTTGCCGGCCCCAGGGCCCAGGTAAGGCGCACGGAGCTTCCCTGGACTCGCGGTGCGACCGCTGCCCTGCCGGCCTCCCCGGCCTCGCTCTCGGACGTCCCTTGCCCGAGCCCCAGCCCGGCGCAGAGCCTGGCGCAGGTGGCTCGGAATCCCCACCCGGCAGCTCCCAGTGCCAGAGGGCTGGGCTTCGTCTCGCTGGGCCGCTCCGTTCCACTCCCCCACCCCACCCCACACCCCGGCAGACACAGCCACCCGCCATCACAGAATGCTCTAGAAGTCTCTTCCGTGCCACGGTGTTGCCACGGAAGACGTGGAGCTTCCCGCCCAGGGCCCTTCTCGGAGGAAGAGTGTCGGGACGTTTTTGGCTCTGAGCATCTCAGCGCTCGGTGCGGGAGCTGCGGGGCGCTGGAGGAACCTGTGCGAGAGCCAGCCGCAGTGAGCCCCGGGCAGCGCCGTCCTTCCCCGCCTGCCTGGCCGGGGCTCCGCCTCCCGTTTCGGGGCTCTGCCTGGCCCTCGGCTGGGTGTCCTGAAGGTGTGCTCCCGGCGAGCCGCCCTTGTCTTTGGCACAGAGGGACTTTTTTTGCCCAGCGTGTGCCTGAGTTAAAAGGGGTCGTACGGGTCCTTCTGGCTCCTGCTCTGAGGGCTTGTGTTCCCAGCAGACATCTGACGTAGACACCTGCAAATGGATCTGAGATGAGTAGTAAGGCAGGTTGTCCGGGTGGAGAAACATCTCTTAGCGCGGCCTGGGATGCTCTTTCCCTCCGGCAGACTTGCTTTCTCACGGGCTTGATTCCTGCGTGCAGATTGGGGTTCCGGGATATTTGTTGGGCGTTTACGATAGGCGTTAATGTTGCCCAAAAGAACTACTTAAACATCGAAATGTAGTAGACGAGAATCCAAATGAGCCACTTGTCGGAAACATTAAAGATGAAATTTTATTACAGCCATGAAAGCAATTTAATGATAATTAGGGTCCAGTGAAGTCTTTAAGGAGGACCTTTCCATGGGAAGCGGGGGGAGGAGTAGGTTTCAGTAAGTGGGAGACTGTAAAGTGAGATTGTGGGGTCACAGGCTTTTGAGAGGTGTTGATTTGGATGCCATGTTTTTCAGCTTAGGTGATCTCTAGGAGATACTGGAAAAGGGGATTTTCTCTTCTCCTTGCTTGAACGTTAATTCAGTCTATATATCTGCTGTCATTTAGTACCTAGAACTAAAATCGGGCATGGTATTTTACTAGTGGCTTTGTGGACTCAGTACCCGTGGAATCAATGGATTTGGGGCTGGAAGGAATTAGAGATAATGTAGCCTGAACCCCTCTTTTTTAAAACGAGACTTGTGTGAGGTAACTGACTCATGTTTTGGGACGTATTTTATCAAACTCAGATGTAATGCTAGTGCCCAGCGTTATCTCGGTGAGTTTGAAATTTTGTCATCTTCCAGTGCCTGTTTACTACTAGCATGCAGTGCGTGTTCTGATGGTAAAAGCCTCTTCCATCCTTCAGCCTACTCGTTAATTTCCCAAAAGTCCTATATGCCGCACAGCCATTAAATTTAGAGACCAAAACATGAATTCAGGAACAATGCTCATTTCAAATGTTACTGTAATAACATACAATATTGTAAAGATGGCCTTAAATTGCAGGCCTAAAGAAAATGTCCCACAGTGGAACCTCTTCTGTCATGCCATTCATACTATTCCAACAAGGGTACTGATTTCTGATGCAACTGCTGGAAGTCTTTTTTTCTTTCCCTTTTCTTTCTTTAAATTGTGCTTTTAATGAGCGTGTTGGAGGGCAAGTAGAGGAAGGGGAGGGATGCGTGCAGACCAGGGTAATGTGATTTTATGTTGACCGCAGTGCGTGACCTTTTTTCTGTAACCAGTGAGTGCTGGGAGGGATGGACAAAGTGAAGTTGGGCATTCTGCCATTAACCTCAGCACATCACTGCTCAGGACGTGTCCTGTGCTGTGGCCATCAACTGAAGTGGGGGAATAAATCTTAGGGGCCGCGTACTACAGGTGACACTGGGCTATTTCTAGACGCTTGGTGGTGTGGTGAACTTCTCCAGCAGTTGTTTAGGGTTACCGTAACACATCATTCGCATCTCATTAAGTTGTTACGACCCCGCATTTTCTGCTGCTTAGAGTGACCTCCGAGTCCCAGCTGTGGCTTGTTCTGGCCTTGAGGACCTTTTATCTGATGATGTTGCTCCCAGGCAGTCACTCCAGAGGCCGCTGATGCACGGGTGGGCTGAGTTAAGCCCTCATTCGCGGCAATCCTGTCCGGCTGTTCTCGGCCTCCCGCCGCCGGGAGGGCGGGCGCACCTCTCCGTCGGCAGGGAGGAGCCCGAAGCTCGCGCGCCCCTCGCGTGGAGGCGCCGCGGCCCGCCGGAGGGGCCCGGAGGTCACGCGACGCCCGGGGCCAGCGCACGGCGGTGTGGGGCCCGGGCCGCGGTACTCTTCCCCGCCCCCGCCCTGCAAGATGGCGGCCGCGCGCAGCCCATGTGACCGGCGCACCGGCCCCGCCCCCGGCGCTCTCTTGGCCTCTTCCCGCGGAGGCCAAGTCTTGGGCTAGCGCCGAAGACTTCCAGCGGGTCTCGAGAACCACGTGGATGCTGCGCTCGGCAGTGCTGGGCCGTGGCGATAACCCTGGTAAAGGGAAATTTGTGTGGCAGCATCCCCCCACCCCCCGAAAGTAACCTTTTAGACACAAGTATGCCACTTTAATTGGGAGTCATTCTTTTTCTTAACTACTGTCTAAGATCTTTGGTGTGCCAAACGACGTATTTTCAGCCTTACTATTGGTTAACATAAAGTTAGTGTCCTTTTAATTCTTTTTTATTAAAGTAATAGTATACTGGTCCAGAATAGTGTCCCTGGCTCACAAGACTTACTTGTATCCAGTACTGAATCAGCTTGTCTATTAAAAAATTTAAAAACTAATTACATTTACAGATAGAACATGTCTTTAATGCCAATTTTATATTACATGCTTTGAAGTTGACAGGACCCAGCAACTGTTAGTGACATGCCATGGTTACAGTGTTAATAGTTGAAGTATCAGGTCCACAGGTTGCCGGTAGAATATACTTTTTAGGTTACTTTGGAAATGCAGGAAAACTCAACAAAGATGTTTTTACTTTTAAGAGTAACATTTCCAGAGTTTTTCTTTGTTATTTGGATTACTTTATAGTAAATATTACATTGGATTACAACTTAAATGTCAGCATTCTTTTTAGGCTTGTACATAAATCTCACGTTCTTAACACGACTGTGGTGGACTGCCAGTAACTTGTACAAAATTCAACAAATAGTCCAGGGAGCAGTAGTGAAGTCACACTCATTAATAGTGTCCTAGGAACTCTGTGTGATTGGTACAATCCTGTGTTACGAAGTTACAGACTGATGATATAGCATAGCTGAAAACGCTTGGTTTTTAAAGTGGGTGTGTTCCTGTTATTAGGAAGCCAAACTATAAATTTTGTGTTAGCAACAAAAAGATGCATACATATTTTAAAAGGTACTAGTTTTGTTGCTGTTTCATTGAAAAGACAGGAAGCAAGACAGGCAAGTAATGTTTGCATACTTAAAGACATTCTTTAACTGTTGAGGAAAATGGGTATTCTTATTTTGGAGGTTTAGCCCCCAACTAGCGACACAAAGGTATAAGAAGCATAAAACGTGTAGACGATCATAGTAGTGGTTATTGATTAATATGGTATGGCGATTCTCTGGAGATTGTGTCATCAAGATCTTCAGAGCTTAATTGCTTGGCTAATAGTACTAATATTTGAATGAAAGATAAAAATGTAAACTTTCGATACTAAGGCACAAAATCATCCTGTGTTTTCATGTTATTTGAACTCACAAAACATATTTGAGTTCATCATTTGAATCCACAAAAATTAAGTAGCCATGGGTCCTTCACTTACTAAAAGTGGTGCATTTAGTTAAAAGGAAAACCTTGTGGCCGGGCGCGGTGGCTGACTCCTGTAATTCTAGCACTTGGGGAGGCTGAGGCGGGCGGATCACAAGTTCAGGAGTTTGAGACCAGCCTGGCCAATATGGTGAAACCCCGTCTCTACTAAGAAAAATACAAAAAATATTAGCCGGCCGTGGTGGCATGTGCCTGTAGTCTCAGCTACTTGGGAGGCTGAGGCAGGAGAATCGCTTGAACCCAGGAGGCGGAGGTTGCAGTGAGCCGAGATGGCGCCACTGCACTCCAGCCTGGGCGACAGAGTGAGATTTTGTCTCAAAAAAAAAAAAAAAGAAGGAAAACCTTGCAAAATTGTTACTTTTTCATTGCGTAGTTTAGTTAGCTAAATTGTACTTGATAGAGCAAGTGCTTTGATTAACTTTGCAATATAGGAAACATTGGAAGAAAACTCTTAAAAGAATTTTAACGTAATCGGTGCTACTTAAAGATAACTTGAATGTGGATGTGGCCGCCAGAATCCTAGTGAGAGAGTAACTGAAAATGAGAGGGAAAAGGTTGATTGTCAGAATTTCAGTTATTATAGGAGGCACTAAAAAAGATGATTTTTTGGCCAGGCACAGTGGCTCACACCTGTAATTCCAGCACTTTGGAAGGCCGAGGCGGGTGGATAGCCTGAGATCAGGAGTTCGAGACCATCCTGACCAACAAGGTGAAACCCTATCTCTACTAAAAATATAAAAATTAGCTGGGTGTGGTGGCAGGCGCCTGTAGTGCCAGCTACATGGGAGGCTGAGACAGGAGAACTGCTTGAACCTGGGAAGCGGAGGTTGTAGTGAGCCGAGATCATGCCACTGCACTCCAGCCTGGGTGACAGAGTGAGACTCTTGTCTCAAAAAAAAAGAAAAAAGGGCCGGGCGCAGTGGCTCAAGCCTGTAATCCCAGCACTTTGGGAGGCTGAGACGGGCGGATCATGAGGTCAGAAGATCGAGACCATCCTGGCTAACACGGTGAAACCCCGTCTCTACTAAAAAATACAAAAAACTAGCCGGGTGAGGTGGTGGTCGCCTGTAGTCCCAGCTACTCAGGAGGCTGAGGCAGGAGAATGGCGTAAACCCTGGAAGCGGAGCTTGCAGTGAGCTGAGATCTGGCCACTGCACTCCAGCCTGGGCAACAGAGCGAGACTCCGTCTCAAAAAAAAAAAGCTCTTTTAAAATGACCAGTTCTAATGTTTATTGGTAATATTAATAAATACCTTTATTTAACTCACTGGCCCCTGCTGCTGGGTTGATATTTTAAAGTGAATAGTGTTGTTGGGGTCGTGGGTGCTGCCTGAGTCTTCCCTCCCGCCACTCTGGGAGTGTTAGGATTCAGTGAAGGCGTCCTCCTTACTTGTAGAGTAGTATCTGGTTCATGGTCTTCAATAAATGTTAGCAGTTGCAGGTGAAAGCTCAGCCTTGTGTAGATGGTGGTGGTAGAGAAGTGGGCACAGCGTCTCACATACTGAGAGTGGGGGCCAGAAACAGCTGTGTCTTTCATGGGAAATTTTAGGTTGGTTTGGCTACAGCAAAGAATAAAAGCAATTCAGTTATAAAAGTCATTTGGAAGAGGCTTTTTAGAATATATTAGAGTTAAATAGTGATTATTTTAGTAGGAAATAATTATTAAAATCCTGAGTTCCTTCCCCAGTTACATTTTTCTATGCAGTCATTTTCCAGGTAAGGAGAACTCAGAAAAAGTCTCATGTATACCATGGTGGGAGGCGGGAGCGGGTGCTGGATGTGGAGAGGAAGTACATTCTTTTTCTCAAGTTGACTAAAATATGTCTGTGTGATTTATTTATACATACCCATGGTGTCTACATCCGGGGATTCAACCAACTATGGATCAAAAATATTAGGGAAAAAATTACATGTGTACCGAACACGTACAGACTTTTTTTCGTGTAATCCAAAACAATACAGTGTAACAGCTATTCACACAGCATTTATGTTGTGTTAGATATAAGTAATCCGGAGCTATTTAGAGTATACAGGAGGATGTACATAGGTTATATGCAAATACTAGGCCATTTTATTTCCAGACTGGAGCACTTTTGAATTTTGGTATTGGGAGGTTCTGGTACCAATTCCTCATGGGTATTGGGGGATAACTGTACATGTACTGTACATACATGTTGCCTTAATTTTTTTTGTGTGGCGAGGGGGTCAGGAAGAGTGTCGTAGAGGCTATTAGAAGACCTTGAAGAATGATAACCATGTTTAGTAGAGCCCAAGACTTGGAGACTTATGTTTCAACTCTGCCACCAGCTCTGTAATAGTTGTCAGCCAGGCCACTTAAATCCCGAGTCTTACCTGTAAAATGGGGATAATTTACAGTGTAATCTGTAAAATGGGGATAATAACTTTCGAGGTTTTGGTGATTGTATTAATTCACAAAATAATTCGCATGCGGTCTTGAACATGCATCCTTTCTTGAGATTAGCGCTCAGTGCATATTTTCCACTAAGACAACCTGCAGTGTTTTCAGGAATATGTTTTCTTTTTTTTTTTAACCTAATAAAAATCCTTATAGTGGAGTATTTTATATATTCTCTGTTACCATCCCTGTGAATAGATTGATGTTAGCGAAGGCCGGGCAATTGGAAAGGTGGTATTTGAGACACATTTATTCGGAGCAGTTGTTTTATTTTTGTTAGTACTTGTAAAGATGTAGTATTCTACAGATAAACCCAAAGGAAGGAATTTCGTGCATCACAGAACGTTAAAATAGATACTTTCCTCGTATTGGATTTGGGGATGGGGATGAAGAAAATGCATGTTTTAGATTTAGATGATGATTCTTATGCAGCTATAATCTACTTAAATCCTTATCCTGCTTTCATATTTAGCTAGAAAACTATTCTATAACTTAAAGCTGTTTTGCAGTTTTGTTAAGTTACATGATTCTTTGTTCGGAGCACAGACTAGAATCCATGGAATAATTAACATTTTTTTTACCTTTTTTATAAAAGCTGTTAAATTGGCCAATTTTTAACTTATTTAGTATTTTTCTCTTGAGAAATGTTAAGCTAATTTTATTTATGTGTTTTTTTAAAGGGAAGCAAAAAGGCCTGTACTACTCTCAAGGCAGACTGAACTTATTTCATTGACTGTTTTTCGTCATGGAGGACTGTGTGTAACAGTACTTCTTTTACTTAATAAGAATTATTTGTCACAAAAGCCTCATTCATCCACTGACATTTTGGGGTTCTTTGCTCTGTAAACAGTCAATCTAGAAGGGAAGGGCCTGATCGGGTGTTTATGTTACAGGTGTAGCCTGGCTGGGCCAGGGGCACTTGGCTTCCTTCTGTTCTTCCTATGCTCTCGGGAACATTTGACCTTTAGTTCCTTTCTAAATGCCTTAGCTCATTAGAAGTGTTCTGTGCTCATTTAAGAAGTCATTTATTTGAGGTCAGATTTATATTTTGAAAAGTTAATTTTGGCAAATTATTTAGTCTTCCCAGACTGCAGATTGTCCAGCACAAAGTAGGGATGTCATTGTTACCTGTTTCATATCATTGTTGTGAGGATGAATGTGTTAATGTAAATGAAAATGCTTGGTAAACAGGAGTGAGATATATGTATTATTCATAGAGTGATTAGCACAATTTGGTTGCAGTGGATGAGTAGAAAAATAAGACATTAGGTGAGGTGTGGTGGCTCACGCCTGTAATCTCAACACTTTGGGAGGCTGAGGCAGAGGGATCGCTTGAGCCCAAGAGTTTGAAGCCAACCCTGACAACTTAGTGAGACCCCCCCATCTCTACAAAAAGTAAAAAGAAAAAAAAAATTAGTTGGGTGTGGTGTTGTGTACCTGTAGTCCCAACTACTCAGGAGGTTCCAACTACTCAGGAGGCTGAGGTGGGAGGATCACTTGAGCCTAGGAGATCAAGGCTGCAGTGAGCTGTGGGTTCCACTGCACTTTAGCCTGAGCAACAGAGTGAGACGCTGTCTCAAGAAGAAGGAGAGAAGAAAGTGGAAAAGAAAGACATTTGAAGAGATAGTAGGGTTAGGTTATAGAGGGCCTCGAAGGTCATGTTAAGAGAATAGGTTGTCAGTGGGTTGCAGTGGGAGCCAGTTGAAGGGGTGTGTGTGTGTGCGCGCGCGCGCGTGCACGCGCATACCCGTGCGTGCCCTTATGGTGTATATCTCATTGAATGTCAACTGTCACTCTAACGTGAATCTGTATGAAAAGAACACATGATTGATTTTTTAAAAATCTTCGAGACTCACTCAGTTCTCTCAATGGTACCATTATGTTTCTAGTCACTCTGGGTTGTTTGATGACCTTAATCGTCTTCTCCCATCACATCCTGAATGGACACTTTCCTCATCCTTACCTGACACCATTCTCTCTTGGGACTTTATGCCGAGACTTTTTTTTTTTTAAATACTTTAAGTTCTAGGGTACATGTGCATGACGTGCAGGTTTGTTACATATGTATACATGTGCCATGTTGGTGTGTTGCACCCATTAACTTGTCATTTACATTAAGTGTATCTCCTAATGCTATCCCTCCCCTGTCTTCCCACCCCATGACAGGCCCCAGTGTGTGACGTTCACCTTCCTGTGTCCAAGTGTTCTCATTGTTCAGTTCCCACCTATGAGTGAGAACATATGCCGAGACTTTTATAGTAGCCTCCTGATTCCCCTGCTTTTTAGCCTTCCCACCTCTAATCTTTTGGATACTACTGCCAGATACACTTTTCTAAGGCAATACTTAATCATACTACGTTTTCTTTCAGTGACTGATAGACCCTGACCTCTAATAAGTCTTCAGACTCAAAATCTCTTCTTCCCACTCTTTTTTCATATATCCTCCCTTTCATTCCAGGCTGGGCTCATGCCATTGCCTCTTGTATGGTGTTTTCTGAAATTGTCCCTATGGCAGTCTTAAAAGATTATTTGCTGCTGCTGAATTTTAGATGCACATATATCATTGTAATTTTGGTACTTCTGTGATTCTTTGTCTTTTTAATATTTAAGATTGACCTCTCAGGCCAGGTGTGGTGGCTCAACCCATAATCCCAGCACTGTGGGAGGCTGAGGCGGGTGAATCGCTTGAGCCCAGGAGTTCAAGACCAGCCCGGGCATCTCTACAGAAAAATAACAAAAATTAGCCGGGTGTGGTGGTGCATGTTTGTAGTCCCAGCTACTCAGGAGGCTGAGACAGGAGGATCACTTGAGCCCAGGAGGATTGCTTGAGCCCTGGAGGCAGAGGCTGCAGTGAGCTGAGATCATGCCACTGCACTCCAGCCTGGGTACTAGAGTGAGACCCTGTCTTAAAAATCAGTAAATAAATAAAATAAATTTGACCTTTCACACTAGAATTTTAAGTTCCCCAAAGGCTCAGGCATTGTGCCTCTTTTTTTTTTTTTTTTTTTTTTGTCAGCGTTGTGTATGTCATAATTGCTCAGTCATAATTTCCTGTGTTTGGACTTGGAAAATACATAGCTTTGCAAAATACTAGGCTGGGTGCGGTGGCTCATGCCTGTAATCCCAGCACTTTGAGAGGCCGAGGCGGGTGGATCACTTGAGGTCAGGAGTTCGAGACCAGCCTGGCAAATATAGTGAAACCCGTCTCCACTAAAAATACAAAAATTAGCTGGGCATGTAGTGGGCGCCTGTAATCCCAGTTACTCCTGAGGCTGAGGCAGCAGAATCGCTTGAATCCGGGAGGCAGACATTGCAGTGAGCCGAGATTGTGCCACTACACTCCAGCCAGGGTGATACAGCGAGACGAAGAAAAATACCAATATGATACACTGCTTTAAGGTTAAGTATATTGAGGCTGGGCATAGTGGCTAAAGCCTATAAACCCCGCACTTTGGGAGGGCGAGGCGGGTGGATCACCTGAGGTCAGGAGTTCGAGACCAGCCTGACCAACGTGGTGAAACCCTGTCTCTGATTTTAAAAAATACAAAAATTAGCCGGGTGTGGTGGCGCATGCCTATAATTCCAGTTACTCCAGAGGCCGAGGCAGGAGTATTGCTTGAACCCAGGAGGCAGAGGTTGCAGTGAGCCGAGATGGTGTCATTGCACTCCAGCCTGGGCAACAAGAGCAAAACTCTGCCTCAAAAAAAAAAAAAAAAAAAAAAGTATATCATGTAGTGATTTTGTCTTATTTTGAATTGTACTTACCAGTATTTACTTTATAAAAAATATTTGCAGTTATACAGGATAGGCACAATTATTTTGGAAATAAGAGGAATTGTTTCTTTATATAAAAAGCATGGAACAAGTGTAGATTTGAATTGAATCTTCAATGGGTGGTCGCTGACTGGCTGTGCTTATTTAATATGCCTTCCAAATCAGTCTATTTGCAGCCTGGGCAACATAGCAAGACCCCATCTCTAAAAAAAAATTAGCCTGGTGTGGTGGTACATGCCTATAGTCCCAGCTACTCAAGAGACTGAGGTGGGAAGATTGCTTGAGTGGAGAAGTCAAGGCTGAAGTGAGCCGTGATTGCATTACTGTACAGTCCAGCCTGGGAGACAGAGGGAAATCCTGGCTTAAAAAAAAAAAAATCAGATTATTTCTACTCCCTGTGTTAATTGAGCTTTTGTGTGTGGCATGCATAAATTGGTGCAGATCTAGCAGTGACATTTTGATAGGATGGAAAAGTCATGTATTAACCTATTTTCTTATTGCCTGCATAGTTGTTGGTAGGTAGCCTGCAGTGTTTGATCTCCAGTTTATGATCTACTTGAGGGGTGGTGTGAGTCAGATGTAGAATTGGGGTAGTGCCTTGCTTATGATTGGAAAGAGAATAACTAAACTTTGGTCACTGAAGTGAACACTCGATAACATAAATGTTGGGGAATTTTTATGTTTCTCGTTAGAAGTGTCTCAATTGGGAAGTTTCCCGTAGTACAGTTGATTTTTGTCTTGGGTATCAAATGATTGAAATTCACTGGTGGTCCTAAATGGGAGACGGCGTGGTCACATGTGAACCAAATACTGTAATGTTTGGGAGTATTTGCTTGAGAAAGAGGTCATCCCTCATACAAAGAGGTTGTGGCATTGAGTGTTGAGTAGTTTTATTAGTTTGGGGAAATTGCCCATTCTGTAATAACTAGTGGCATGAAACACAAGTCCTAATGCAGTGTTTGGCAACACTATAGTAAATCACTTACGGTCGTAGATCCTTCTTATGCTCTATAAGCTTACATTTCTACACGGTTCTAAGAATGTTTTTGCACTGGGGGTGAAGCAGTGGCTCTGCTGCAGGTGCTAGAAGGCATGGAAGTTCCTTCTAGCTTCTGAGCCCAGGCTCACATCCTTCCTGAGGACCTCTTGGCCTCCCTCCCTCATCTCTCGTGGGGCAAGGCTGTGACAGCGAAGGCAGAGTCAGATGTGGGCTGGGGAGGAGATGTGCACTTCTCTAGATTCTTGTGCACTCATGCATGCATTCTTTTCACCTCACCCCAAAACACCCTCGTGTGGGGATTTAAAGATGTGGCGGCTGCTGGCCCAGGGATATAGCAATTTCTGAATCATCTTCCTAGTTCTAGGGTTAAAAGATGTTTTCCTTCTGTAGTGAGAGCATGTCGGCAAAGGAAGTACAGATGCTGGTGCTGAAGGAGGAGACCTATGAATCTGGCTATTTAAAGAACAGAATTACCCCCAAACTTAGTGACTGAAAGCAATGACCATTTTATTACCATCTCTCACAGTTTTGTGGGTGAGGGATTTAGACAGATAACTATAGTGAAGAGTTTGTCTCTCTTCTAGGGTGTCTGGAATGCAGCTGGGGCCCAGATGGCATCTCTAGACCCCTCTCCTCTCTCCATGTTGTCCATCAAGTGCAGCTGCCAGAAGTGCATATCTCGTGGTGACTCAGTACTCCAAGCCCAAGTGTCCAGGAGGCCCAGGCTGAGGCTTCCCAGGACCTAACTTTAGAAGAGCATCACCACCAGCACATTCTAAAGCCAGCCTAGATCCACTGAGTGGGGAGTTTGTTCCACTTTTCAGCGGGAGGAGTATTCAATAATTTTTAACTACCTTTAATCTGCCATGGAAGCTTAATAGAATGTTATTAGATACTACTGTTAATTTTCTAAGTCTCATTTGACAATTGGGAAAACTTAAGAAGTTAGTGAATTTGGTTTTAAAAAATAAACTCTTACTGCTCTGTTATTATGTTCGGAATATCTTGGATTTTTGTGAACTAAAACTCCATCTGTGGTTTGATGTTGGTTAACAGCAACAAAAGGCAAATATGACCTTTGTTCTAATGGTATGTTTTCAGAGAAGAGTTTTTTAGGATGTCCAGCTACTTGGCTGTTTCACAAGGTCCCCACAGTTAAGAAATCTGAAGTATGTAATTGTGGTGGGTCTACGTGGGATCTGTGGCAAAACCATCTAGATCACCTGAACTACGTGCCATGTAGGTTTGTGCTAATCAGTAGCTCTTAAGGCAAGCAATAGGACAGAAGAAGCTTTGCCTCAGGCAAATTAAGAAAGGAGAATGCACTGGTACTGAAGTTCCTTGTATGCTTGTGTGTATTTTTGCAGGCTTAGAATCTTTAAACCCTGCTTTCTTGATTCAAGCAGAGAAAAAGTCTCCACTTTTCTCTTGGCCTTGACACTTTCCTCCAACTAGTCTTCGTAAAATGCTGATTCTGGCATTTCACCTGTTCTGCATTTTCGTGGGAATCTGAACTTAACAGATAAAGCGGGTTCTATTCATCTTTATACGATTCCATTAAAGTAGGAGTTCTCAGATTTTATGCTACTCTTCCCCCTAAGGAAAGTAAAGAGGGAGTGCAGGGCAGACAGCGTCGCCGAGCAGCCACCCACCACTGCAGCTGCCGAACGGCCTAATTCTCATCTCCAGCTCATGCAGCGTTACATGAGTGAGTTTAGTAATAGCTTCTAAACTTAGTCTACATGATTTTATAGCATTGATACATGCGGAGACTTGGAGGAGAAAAGAAACATTTAATTAGTAGATATTCCATGGGATGATGAACTTAGGACTTTGGATAGAAACTCAAACTTCATTTTTCTCCCTAGGTTATTAAACAGGAGGCTACTTCTTGGTTGTTACATTGGGTTCATAAAGTTAACTTCAGAACTCAAAAATGAGATTTTGATTGTGAAGCAAACTACTTTCATACAGTTGCTTCAATTTAATGTTTGTAGAGGCAGTGTGATCATTTCTGTTTTTAGTTTTTATTGTGATGTAAAATACATAGCATAAAATTCTCATTTTATCTCCTTTAGAGCGTACAGTTCAGCAGCATTAAGTACATTCCCATTGTCATGAGTCATCACCGTCTCCAAACATTCTATCATCCCAAACAGAAATCTATACCCATTCAAAAAATAACACCCTATTCCCTCCAGTACCTCGTAACTACTATTCTACTTTTGCTTTAGAGACAGGGTCTTGCCCTATTGCTCAGGCTGAAGTGCAGTGTCGCGATCATGGGTCACTGCAGCCTCGAACTCCTGGGCCTAAGCATTCCTCCCATCTCAGCCTCCCAAGTAACTGAGAGTACAGAAGACTACAGGCACATACCACCACTTCTGGCTAATTAAAAAAAAAAAAAATTATTTTGTAGAGATAGGGTCTTGCAATGTTGCCCAGTCTGGTCTTAAACTACTTGCCTTATGTGATCCTCCCACCTTAGCCTCCCAAAGTGCTGGGATTACAGGTGTGAGCTACCACACCTAGCCAGTATTCTACTTTCTTTATGAACTTGACTATCCTAGGTATCTCATATAAGTAGAATCATGCTGTATTTGTTCTTTTGTGTCTGACTTTTTTCACCTAGCGTACTGTCTTCAGGATTCATCCAAATTCTGTTATGTATCAGAATTGCATTCCTTTTTAAGGCTGAATCATAGGAAATTGTATGTGTACACCATATTTTGTTTATCTGTTCATCTGTTGATGGATTTGGAGTTGTTTCCACCTTGTGGCTATTGTGAATAACTGCTGTGAACACTGGTGTACAGATTATGTTTGCATTTCTGCTTTCAGTTCCTTTGGGTATATCTTAGAAGTGGAATTGCTGGATCATAAAATAATTCTGTGTTTAATATTTTGAGGAACTGTCTTCAGCAGTAGCTATATTATTTTCGTTTCCACCATCAATGTGTAAGGGTTCCATTTTCTTCACATTCTTGCCAACACTCTTTTTAAATAATAGTCATCCTAATGGGTATAAAGGGGTATCTTATTGTGCATCTCACTAATGAAAACATTTTTTGCATATTTTGCATTAGTTTACATTTGAAAGTATTGCTTTAAATTTGTGAACTACATAGGAACCATGTAGAGAAATATTTCGCTTTAAGAAATGGTTGACCAGCCAGGTACAATGACTCACACCTGTAATCCCAGCACTTTGGGAGGCCAAGTTGAGAGGATCACTTGAAGCCGGGAATTTGAGGCTGCAGTGAGCTATGATCATGCCAGTGCACTTCAGCCTGAGCAACGGAGAGAGACCCTGTCTCAAAAAAAAAAAAAAAGAAAAGGTTAACCTATTCACCCACGCTTCTTCCAGTTAACACAGCTGTTTGAGAAGATTATGTAGCACTTTATTTTCTTTGTTTTTTAAAGTATTTACAGCAATACTAAAATTTTTGAGAAGCAGAATCTCTTGTAGGTAAATGTGGTTTTACACTTTGTAATAAAATATATGGTCTGGGTTAGGATATGCGTGGTTTTGTTATTAAAAGAATTCAGATCTGCATTTTAAAAAACGAGTCACCTTGAAAATTGGTGAAGGCCATCAGGCTAAGTGTTTCAGAAGTTGGGTGTTGACTTAAGAGGTCTGTACTCTCCTTATTAAATGGTTCTAGGTAGACAGTCTTTGTTTCCTTGGGTTTTTAGGTAAAGAGAGACAAGAAGGCAGAAGTTTAGCTCCCAAAAGTATATAATGTGCTCTATTCTCATAAATAGAGCAATTCATACTTACTGTCAGGTCAGGATGCGTGATTATACAGCAGAACAAAATATTTTTACATTGAGATTTGTGGGGAGCCTAGGCCTTCTATTTGCCTAATTTTTTTACAGAAAAAAATATTAATGTATATTTACTACAGATTTGTAAAATCATAATTGATTCTTCAAACCGAGGTGATTTTGATATGAGTAGTGTTTTGAGATTCTGCACATACATAATGGTAGGGAATAAGGTGCCAGTTGTAATAAAAAACTGTCATAAGGCTATTTATTTATTTTTACTTAATCAATATGATGTTGTAACAGTTTGTACCTGACAGTGCTTGATTTCTGGCAAGCTGTGTGTAAGTTTGACATCCCCTTTATTACTCCAAGCAGCAGATCTAGGAGTCAAGGTTACTCCAGGTCACTAGGGACTGGCTGAGCAAACTCAGTTAGGTTTAGAGCACCCAGTTGCTGTTAGATGACTGAACCTTAATGGTAAACTCCCTGTCCATACATATTCTTGTTCAGAAATCCTTGGCGTATATTGATGATACCTTTCTTAAGACTTTTTCCTAACAAAGCATCTTTTTAGACTGTTATTAAACCCAAACAATGAATAAAAATGGTGTGGTGATTCTTGTAAAAAGTACACATGCCATTCCCTATGGGGGATTAGTGTAAAGGACACCATTTGCTGTTATGTGTTCCTTTGATTCTGGTTCAGAATTGACATCATTGGCAACTCTGTGTAGTATTAAGCAATTTTCTGTGTCCCAAGAAAGCTAGGACAGTCGATACTTGAATAGAGTGCTCGTCTTCTGCTTGCGGCTCTGACACTGTGCCTTTGTGCCCATAGTGTGCAGTCGCCTATTGGATCTCTAAAAATTGCCACTGAAATGATTGTTGGTAAAACGGGAAGACCTAAATCTGTGATCATTACTCTTAGTCCATGGTGTAAGTTAACATATCTCCCTCTTTCTCATCTAGAACAACTCTGCTCATGGTGATTACATGCAAAATAACGAGAGCAGTTTAATAGAGCAAGCTCCAGTACCTCAGGACGGACTTACCGTGGCACCTCACAGAGCTCAGCGAGAAGGTATGCTCTATTTTTTTGTAAACTTAAAGCATTAATACATCAAAAAATTACAGGGTGCTCTTTACGCTGATTAACTCTAAACTTTTTATTCTCCTTTTTGAAGTGGAGAAGTCCTACTGGTCCTAGGCTTCGCTCAAGAGCCAGTCCTCCTAGTTCTGCCATCTGCACGCTAGGTGTCTCCTGCGCCACAGCCCTGCTTGTCCTAGCATGCACGCAGTCATTCTACTCTGTAGTCCGTTGTCTTGGCTGGATCTTAAACCTGGTTGCATGCTTCTGGGGGGCAGAGACCCCCAGAGTATTTAGTATAGTGCTTTATTTGTAGAATTGAGCTCAGTGTCTACTGAAAAAGTGAATTTTATACAAGTTCTCTGTAAGAGTGAACAAGTTACTTATAAATCCATTCTTCCTGCAATAATGCAGTTTTTAAGAGGGCTGGAATGAATGGATGGAAGAACATTGCCATCTGAACAGGAATGAATTCAAATATTCTTTTGTCTTTGCATTTGGGGAGCCATTAACCTGTTCTGGGAAAGAAACCGAAATGGAAAATGTAGACTGCCATCTGGGCTTTAAAAGAGCCAGGGATATATGATAAGCTTCACACTCAGTTATAAAAATTTTGAATTTATGTCATTATGTCTTCTTTTTTCCCAGTAATAATCCGTTTTGTGTAATACATTTTTCCTCACAGGAAAAATAGGTCTGAATGTTTGATGTTGAACATAAGTGTTTACATAATGACCACTTCTATTCAAGACTATCACGGTACTCCTATCTTTCCAGATTAACTACTTTAATCAGACTACCTCAGTTAAGCTCGTTGAACATACAAATAACCTAAAGTGGAGTTGGTTTTACAATGAAGGTTCTTTTTTTTAATAAAAATATTTTAGAAGAACAAAGCGATTATATCAAAATGCCGACAATTAACTGTAAAGGTGGCACCGTAGATGATTTTTCTTGTATTCCTACTTCTTAAAAAGTGTAATACATGATTTTTAGTTTTAATTTATGAGGGCTGGGGGTACTTTCACTATGGCCATTCCTCACCACATACTCTTGTCTTCTCTTACCTTGATTCTGGTACCCAACACCAGACAGAACTTGAAATCATCGCTGAAGCTGTGTTCCCATATCCTGTAGTGTCATAGTGGCTTTTTCTGCGAAGTGAAATTGGATTCTGACCAGATAAAACCCAAGATCCCCTACCCTTGAGCCCAATGATTTGAAGAAGAAGAGCTGCTTTATTTCTGAATATAAGATTAGTTCAGAAGATTTTTATTTAATGGTGTCATCCTTTAACTTAATATAATAGCTTTTGGAAACAGCATACCCTCCCATCACCACTTTGGCTCTCTTACTGTTGTACAGTTCTAAGGAGTTACAGGCTCTTGCCTGGCTTTTTGAGATTTTCTGTTGTTTCTATCCTCAACATTTCTGGCCCACAAAGGGGAAACTGGCCCACAAGCAGGCCACCAAATACTATATATTTGGGAAGCTGACACAAAATACTGGCAATGTTATATCTTTTGTTTATTATAAATGTCTTTTCACCTGTGTATTTCTGTATCTTATGCTTCATGCCTTCTCATTGCCCACCTTCCATGGTCTTTTAACAGTCTTACTCCTCCTCTATGCTTTTGTCACTGTGTATTCCACTTTGTCTATTTTAACTTCTTCCTCTAAGGCAAAATGAATGAATGCCCCCCTTTTCCTCCATCTCCTGCTCTCCTGAATCCAACAGTGTACCCCCCCATTCTGTTGAGTTACTTTTCTAACCTCTTCTTTGCAATCTTTAGCATATTCATTATCAGCCTGATATTATCTCCCTCATTATCCTGAAAGTTTGGTTTCTTCTGTTTATACCCTGAACAGCAGTGTCTTCAAGTCCTTAGAGTAGAGTACACTTAGTAGATTGGCTCTTTTGAAATTGATTTGTTTCCTAAGGTGGTACTTTTATTAAAGGGGTTGTAAAATGGATAGTTGGGGGATTTATGTGTTTGCTTACTTCATAAATAAACTGATTATCTAGTTCAATTCAGAGTGTTTTAAAGTTTAATATAATTTATGCTTACTGTTTCATCTCTGTAATGTGAAAAATCTTTGCCACAATGAACCTTTATTATAATGTTCAGTTTATATTTACCATTATATGATACTGAAGGTTACATTTGAGAAAAATAATTCTTAGATTCCCAGTTAGAAATTTTTATCAGCTTGGTATATTACTTTTGAATAGTTTTTTAACAAATTAAATATAAAACTAGATATTTTCTAATATATACCTACTATGTATTAATAATTGAAAGAACCATATTTAGTTGATATTAAAATGCCATATTTGTGGTAATCTGTATAACAATTTGGAAGATTATCATTTGGAAAAATATCTTAATTGCAGGTACCTTTTATTTTTATCCTTAATATCTTTGGTGTTAGCTGAGTGTTTGAAATTAAACACTCAGCATGTTGTATAGCTATAGAAAAAAATTTTTTTCATGGGTGGATGGCACATCGCTGTGCTTCTAGTTTTTTTGTCTTTTTAAGTTCATGATTTAAGACCAGTCATAAAGATGAAAGTGAGTAGCTTAATTGTTAAGCACTTGTCAACTTTTAGGGTTACTTTAGGTAAGTGAAATGTGTCTGTAGTCTTTGAAGCACAAGTCAGCGTGTGTTTTTTTCTTTCAGCCGTACACATTGAGAAGATAATGTTGAAAGGAGTCCAGAGAAAAAGAGCTGACAAATACTGGGAGTACACTTTCAAAGTAAGCCATTTCCCCACAAAAGATACCTCACATGCTGTGCTCAGTGATCTTTGGGAAAACTTGGGGCAGGTTTGCTAATTTAAGGGAAAAGGTATATGTGTTTGTTTTTAATTAAGAGAATGTACTGTTTTTTGTCATATACTACTAAATGGTTTGCCAAGTTTTTTTGAAGTTACATCACATTAAAATAACCCTGGCTCTTTTGTTAAAAAGAAGTAAAAAGATTTAAGGACACAATTAAGATGTAGGATATATCTTTAAAAATGCCATTGTTTTTTAAGTCAAGATCACAGGCATTGTCTTTCCTGGCATTGTTTTCCCTGGCATTTTTCTCCTCCTCTTTGTTCTCTGTGACGCTTTTATTCCCTCTTCATTGCCCTGTCTTCTTACCCATGATTGGTTTTGTTGCCTGTCCTTTCCACAACTGGGATTAGCTGTAGAGCCCAGCTCTGATTCTGTGCGGGATCCCAGGCGAAGACTTTCCATGTCTTCTTTCTGCCCGTCAGCTGTATTGGGAATTCCTTGTTCACATCTTCCTTACTTCTCCCTGCTTGAGCTACAGCCCTTTCTCCTCAGGTTGGACGGCACACACCCTGAAGCCAGGTGGAACCATGCCACATTTTTGTGCATCTTCACTTCAGTTCTTCTCCAAAGGCATTGCTTGCCAAATTTTGGCTGTCCCTCTCTCATGGAGTTTTCTCCTTCATCCATGGTACTCTGCCCTTGTATCTTTCACAGATCTTTCCGGTAGATATTCTCATGGAGAGCAGGAATCTTCATCTTCAGCCATCCCACCATGTCTGACTTGCTCGTTGAATGAATTTCAAAACTCCAGCTTTGCTTTGAGGGAGAAAGATCCTCAGTTTGCAAGATTTCAGCCCTAATCTCCTGGTGTCTTACCGTGGCATGCCTCTCGCTCGTTGCTCTCCACCTCAGGCTGGCCACTTTTGCTGCTGGAGCTCACAGCTTGCCTTCTTGAAGGCTTCACTGTCCTCTTGCCTGAAATGCTCTTCCCCCATCCCCCAGACCGAGGACAGGCCACCTTCTGGCTCTAAAGCTCCCTCCTCAGAGATCCTTCTTGACACCCCGGCTCATGTGCATCTTCCCGTTCTTGTACCATGCCCTATGCGTTTTCTTCAAAGCACTGATGGAAATTCTTATATATTCACTTGGCTTTGATCTGTCTCCTGCACTAGCCTGTGAACTTAGTCAGTGGAGACTTAACTGTCTTGTCCATTTCTGCATCCCCTGACACAAGAGTCAGAATAATGCCCAATACAAGTAGCTGCTCTGCAAACATTTGAATACTTAAAAATCACTTAAGAAATGTGCCAGTTAATAAAGATATTAATTTTATACACGTAGATAAAAATTTTTATCTATTTTAAAGTATCTGATTACTTACAAGTTGGTAAGGTCTAGACAGTAGCATAGGGCAAGTATTTATTTAGCTCAAATAATTATAGGGTAGAAATTATTAGGGGACCACAGTTGAGTCTACTGGATGAAAAGCATCGAGGAGATGGTGGGTGGGGTAGCACAAGAGATGTCAATTCTGACTCTTGCACCTACTTAGGGTCACACCTCAGTAACCTAACTTGTTTGAACTTGTTTCTCCATCTCAAAATGGAAGTAATCATACCTGTCCCTAGCATCTTAATAGGATTTTAAAGATTGAGATAAAGATGAAGTCTCTTCTAACCATAAATTCCATAAAAATATGAAATGGTACTACCAAAGAGGGCAGTAAACTCTAGGGTGTATACTTAATAAGGGTGTATACCTAATAAGTTTCAGGAGATAGAATTTTTACCTTTTAAGTGGCAAAGATTTGTACTGTCAAAAGTGTGGTTTTAGAGTTCTGTAAGTTCATAGAAAATAAATATATCCCTTTCTGAAAAATTACTAAACATCATATTTTCAGATAGGTTTTAAAAAGTGTCATTTTGAAGAGTTATTAGAACGTTTTTGAGTAGCATATGTCAACATGCAGTTAATTTTACTAATTTTGAAATTATGACAATGCCAGATTAACTTTATATTTCTAATTGTTAATCTTAGTAAAATTTAAGTAAGGCCCTTTGTTTTTGCACATGGCTTTTTTCTAGCCGGTTCCTGCCTAAGGAATAACCATATAATATGTGTGTTTTTTTTAAATCAGGTAAATTGGTCTGATCTTTCAGTCACAACAGTAACAAAAACCCACCAAGAACTACAGGAATTTCTACTGAAGGTAAAAGTATAGATTTTGTTGTTAAAATGATTTTTATATAATATATAGAATCCAGAAACTCAACGTCAAAAAAAAAACAGGAAAATTAAAACATATAAATAAAGGTTGGCTCAGAACTCTAAATGAACATTAGCTGTGGAAAACGTCATCTTATTCTAAACATGTTTTCTTACCTGACATTACCAACATAAGGAAATGATGAAGGGATTTCTACATTTAAAAAAAAAATGCAGGCCGGGTACAATGGCATGCACCTGTGATCCCAGCACTTTGGGAGGCCGAAGCTGGAGGATTGTTTGAGGCCAGGAGTTCCAAGACCAGATTGGGCAACTTAGTGAGACCCTGCCTCCTGCCTCTACTTGGAAAAAAAAAAAAAAAAAAAAAAGCCCTGTTCCTAGTTTCCTGCAGAGATGTGCATCATTGGTGGCTGCTTGCAAAGGGACTTCTTAGTAGAGAATGTGTATGCAGAACCAAATGAGGCTTGCTTCCGCTTGGTGGGAGTTCTCAGATTTCACAACTATTCAGCTATGCACTTCCCTGAAATATTTCTCCATTTCTTCCTTCTTTGAGTTCCAGCTCCTTCCCACCTCACCCCCCATATGATAGAATCTCCAAACTACTGGGAATAAGAAGATAATAGAAGCATTTTATTACAGACTTGCCAGAGGTGAAAGGTATCTTAGATCATTTTGTTCAAACCATCACCTGTTTCTTTTATACTAATATGATTTGATTGAAAAGTGGATAGAAATAAATATCAAAAAGAGAGAATAAGTATAAATGGTTGATAAGTTATTCTTTTTCAGTAAGCAAATATTTTAAAATTTGTTGTTACTAGAGAGATAAAGCAGAAAGTCCAGAAACATTCCCAACTCAGTTACTAAGTTTTGGGTACAAGTATAGTATTAAACATATATGATATTTTGAGGCTAGTGCTAGTTTTAGGTTGTCTGTCACCATAAGTATATTCTTTTCAGATCATTCTTAAATCTATGAGAGACCGTTTTATTCATCAACTTGTAGAGCTTTGAATACCACATTAGATGCTGGTTCTTTGAGGAAGACTGTCGAAATGTGAATTCTGCTGAATTTCTTGTTAGTCCCTGTGAATGAAGTAGCACCCAGGGATAACTTAAATAGCTCCATTTTCCTCTGGTTTATTATAAACTAGGCTCTGTCAGTTAAGGGTTGAGGACTCCTTCTCCCACTCATTAATGACCTGCCTTGGGTAAGGTTGGGGGATGAGTTTTACTCATTTCCAGATGCCAGAGGCCACTGCCTGTGACATGTCAGCTCTGGACACCTTGGCGAGGGAGATGGCATGGGTCTGTGAGCTTCTGGCTGCTGTGCTCGGTCATGGTAACAGTCGTGAGGATGCCAGGGAAGAGTTGCTCCGGCTGGGGCAGGCTCCATCTGCCAGGCAGTGCACCCCGCTGGAGAAAATGAGTGCCTGGATGAGGTTCTAATGACAGAGGCGGCTAAGCAGGGCTGCCTCACCCCACCTCCACATACTTTTACAATCTCTTCTAGTTATTTCTGACTTTCCTCTGAACAGAAGAAATTTATCAAAATTTAGACAGGTGATCACAAACAGGCTTCATTTGGGTTAAGGAGCAGCCTGTTTTCATTTCCCTTCTTCTGTCCTTCCCACAACAGAATTGTGGGCGAGTTGCAGGAGTACAGAGCTGAGGCTGAAGAGTCTTGAAAAGGGGGTGTCCAGACCGAGTGACTTGGTGCCAGTGTGTGTGTGAGGTCCTGTTTCCATGTCCTTCATGCTGAGAGAGCATGCAGCTGACCCCCAGCTGGGGCCTAGCACATGGAGTCTGCCTTCTACTGGCTTTCCCTCTGGAAGCTTCAGCTGTTTGTGCTTTGACAGATTTCATTGCTTCAGTCGCCCATTTTTTCTAAAAGCTTAGATGCTTTAAAACAAATACAACTCCAAATAAGTAATTCACTCTTCAGAATCATAGCAATTAATGAACACCCTGCTTAGCCAGTATTTGGATATAATGTTTTTCTCAAATAGTATAAATGCCTCTCAATTACATGAAATAATCTGCAACATTGTGTACTTCTGTAAACATACTGCCTACTGTATGATACTTTTCCAAGTTTACCTTATTCTTTTTTCTCTTTTACCTTCCTTTTAACATCATCTACACAAGTTCAGGAGCGGCCGGGTTCAGTGGCTCTTGCCTGTAATCCCAATGCTTTGGGAGGCTGAGGCAGGTGGATCATCTGAGGTCAGCAGTTCAAGACCAGCCTGACCAACATGATGAAACCCCATCTCTACTAAAAATACAAAAAATTAGCCAGGTGTGGTGGTGGGCACCTGTAATCCTAGCTACTCTGGAGGCTGAGGCAGGAGAATCACTTGAACCCAGAAGGTGGAGGTTGCAGTGAGCTGAGATTGTGCCATTGCACTCAAGCCTGAGCGACAAGAGCAAAACTCTGCCTTAAAAAAAAAAAAAAAAGTTCAGGAGCAAAATCTGTCCTTTTGACAACATGTCCAAATGAACACCCTTTTTATTCTATGGACCCTATTGACCTGTACTTCTAGCTTGCTGTAGTGTGGAAATGTGATTTGGAGGTCAATATTTCAAGTCCTTTTTTCCCATACAAATAGCAGCCTCTGTCCTTTGCATCCTGGCCTCCTTCACCTGTTTTTGTGGGTTTTTTTTTTTTTTTTTTAATTTCTTTTCTTTTGAGACAGTCTTGCTCCATCACCCAGGCTGGAGTGTAAGTGTAGTGACACCATCTCGAGAGGCTCACTGCAACCTCTGCTTCCCCGGTTCAAGCTGTTCTCATGCCTCAGCCTTCCAATTAGCTGGGATTGCAGGCATGCACCACCACACCCAGATAATTTTTGTATTTTTAGTAGAGATTGAGTTTTGCCATGTTGCCCAGGCTGATCTTGAACTCCTGAGCTCAAGCAGTCCACCCACCTTGGCCAAATGTGCTGGGATTACAGGTGTGAGCCACCATGTCTGGTCCCCTTTTTTGTTTTTCTTCTTAGCAGTTACAGCTGTCGTTTCTCATGATCAGAATGTCTACTCTTATGCAGCCAGGGTTTTTGTTTCTTCCTTCACTGCAGTATCAGGGTTCCTAAAACAGTGCCTGGGGCACGGTGGGAGTTTGAAAGTTTGCTGAATGATTGAATGAACAAGGACTGCTACAAACATTAGATTATCCATTGGTCTCAGCGTATTTAGAGAGCAACATTTGTAGTAGCTCAGTGCAAAAACCTTTCGTTCCTCTGAACTTGTTCGGGGGCTGAGCTGGAGCTCTGGAGGTGGGAGGCTGGGTTTGCTAGAATTAGGATTGAAAGGTGAGAAAATTCAAAACACATGACTAGAATATAAAAGACATGATTTTAAAACTGTATGTGTGTGTGTATGTGTGTGTGTGTATGTGTGTGTGTATATATATATATATATTTTTTTTTTTTTAAGCGAATGAGCCTTTCTTTAAGACTGCAAGTAGGCCCTGGAAGTTGAACATAAAAATCACTTGAAAATAAATCAGTTTGCACATGCTGATGACCACATACCTGCAGTCTGCCCAGCAACGTGAACAGTGTCACTGAACTGTGAATATTTATACACTGTTGCCTTCAGTGTTCAGTACAACCATCAGTGATTTGGTGGTTGAAATAGACTTTTCACTGACACTAGTTTTCTTTGGCTGTGTACAGATACTCAGTATAAATTGTGTTTAAAATGGGTAGTAGGATATATGCCTGGTGCTGTTAAGTCTGTATTAAAATGCTAATATCAAAATATAAATATTGAAATGAGTGATTTCTTTGTTTGGAAAATGGAGGCCAGGTGTGGCGGCTCATGCCTGTAATCCCAGCACTTTGGGAGGCCACGGCTGGTGGATCATCTGAGGTCAGGAGTTCGAGACCAGCCTAACCAACATGGAAACCCCATTCTCTACTAAAAATACAAAAACAATTAGCCAGGCGTGGTGGTGCACCTCTGTAATCCCAGGTACTCAGGAGGCCGAGGCAGGAGAATCACTTGAACCCAGAAGGTGGAGGTTGCAGTGAGCTGAGATCATGCCACTGCACTACAGTCTTGGTGACAGAGCAAAACTCTTACCTCAAAAATAAAAAAAAAGAAAAGAAAATGGATAGATTCAGACATTGTTTCTCCTGTTGGTGGTCAGAGGGCATGATTTCCACAGTGGGTGTGTAGGATGCCGACAGGGCCTTCCATCTGACCAGAAGGGACGTCATTCTGACCGAGCATCTTGATCTTGCAGTCTCCTGTGCCCACAGTGAGGGGTGCTTTATGCTACCTTTGCTAAATTTCTCATTTCTGAATTGACTAAAAATATTTACTTTTCATAAGAAAATTTGCTTTGGACTTCTCAGAGCTCAATATGTAAATCAACAATTGGTATATATTTTTGTATTCCTGTGGCTTCTCAGCTACTGTTAATGGTTCTACTCTGAATTTTAGTGAAAGTGCCAGTAATAGCTCAGATTAGTTATGAAAAGTCAAATTTAAAACTTTGAATTTTTCAAAGACTTGGAATTTTTAAAAAGTAAACTGATTACATTTTGTTTAAAATCTAAAATTTTTCTTGGCCAAGTGTTGATTTTTTTGTGGTTTCTAGCACATTGCTCTCATCTGATTGCCTCAATCACATGAGGCACCTCACCTCCAGTGCGTGGTTTTTATATAAATGAGTAATATTGAGGGTTTCTCACCCGTCTCTCATATTCAGATCTTTATTTACTGCATAGCACTGGTGATCTGACATTGCCTGAGAGTAAAACGTAAAACAGGAGGCACAAAAGTGCTAAGGGCAAAGGCGCAGATAACACTCCTTGGAATACTCTTCCAGGGTAAAAATAGTACTAGCTCTGCTGAACAGAATCTTCACCTTAACTCGAGAACCTTAGCATGGGTGTCATTTCAGTGTGGCATGTGGAGCCAGAGTGTGAGGTCCATGCAGGCGTCCTCCTGTCCCAGGAACATGTTGAATGCTGTGGGTTGCCCTGCATTTGGGGGAGCCCTGAGGTACGATGAGAAGATGGTGCATTTCCCAGTAGGAAAGGTCTGTGCTGCTTCATTATGGGGTCAGGTGTTGTGAAGATTTGGGAAACAAACTGCTTTTGGGAAAATAATGAGCAGAAGGTATTAATCTTCATTTTATGCATCTGACTTGTAACATTTACCAGTAAGTGAGAAGCTTAACATTGGATATTGTGGTTTTTCTTTTCTAGCTTCCAAAGGAACTGTCTTCAGAGACTTTTGACAAGACCATCTTAGGAGCCCTGAATCAGGGTTCCTTGAAAAGGGAAGAACGGCGACATCCTGACCTAGAGCCCATCGTAAGGTAATGATTGACCTAACGCCTATCACAGCAGCATACAGACAGGACACAGCGCCACTCCAAATGGGGTCTTCAGGTGGGGGAATCATAGAGATCTTTCTCTGGCGTACTTCTTAAAATGGACATGTTATCCTTGTGCTATTTAGGCTCATTGTAAAAGATACCAAACTAGTTTTATCATTGTACTCTTTAGTTCTCTGATGTCATAAAAGTTAGTTGCTTCTGAAATATGCAGATATTGAATAAAGCCTCTTATATTCTTTATAAAATACTTATTGAAAGAGGCCTTTGTCCAGGAGCTCCACTTTGAAGAGATGTTTTATTTAAGTTGTCAAGTGCCTGGGCTGGTGGGTGGGAGAGTGAAAGGCAGCCCTGCTTTCGAGCACCTGCTCTTCCTGGCCGTTGCTCTGTTGGAGCCATGGGGCTGCCAGGGATCAAGGTTTTGCCCACATGAGGTTGTTGGGCTTGTTGGGAAAGACCCGCTTAGATGAGATGAGCTTGGATTAATTCCCGGAGCCTCCCATGTGCTCACAGAGGAAGAAATTGAAGACACACGCAAGGCGTGTCGTTGGCGGCACAAGGGCCCTGTAGAGGTGGGATGAGTGTGGATGCAGGGAAATGTACTTGTTTCATGATGGGAAGTTGAGGGATCTCTTGCCCAATTAATGGCTTCTCTAAAGTAAGAGGTTTGCTTAAGAATGGGTAGATTGAGGGTGTGGGATCACATGCTTGAGAGTAGAGGGGATGTAAATCATTGTGTGGAGATCTGGAGGACAACCTGCTGAAGGAAGTCAAGTGAGCCGGGCAAGGTGTGGAGTCCATTTGAGATTGAAGATCAATACGTTATCGTGGTATTGGTCTGTCCTGTTGTGTGAGCTGTTTTTTAAATGTTTCCCAGCAGCTCAGGTCCAAGTGTCAGGAAAGCAAGTGGTTGTATGTGTCCTGGATAGGGCTTTCTTGGATGAGACAGAAAGACAATGAGGCAAGGAAATTTGGGGAAAAAATGTTCATTTTTAACAAATGATGGACAGTTACGAGATCTAGGCTGGACTAGGAAGTGAAAGTAGGTGAGTCTGCTAGAGTGGAATGAACTGTGCTTGGAAAACAGGTGCCATGGGAGTAATCGGGTAATTAGGCAGTGAGGGTCTCATTGGGATGAGAGCGAGGCATGTGGGTGAGTGGATCTAGAGGTGATGGTGGAGGTCAGCGGATGGTTTTGGCAGTCATGGCACTCACCTCTCTGAGGGCTTCCCTGTAGGAGGGACATAAATTCAGGAATAATGGCCAAGGAAACATGCTGTTTTACTGGAAACTTGCAGTTATTAATAAATACATTACATAAAAAGCAGTTCTGGAGCCTATATGGCTTAGGTTCAGGGCTTAAGTAAGACAGCCTATCATCTGCCTTCTAAACTTGAGGTGGCCCAGTTTGGGAAGCCGACTTCCCAAGGGAGAGCAGAGGTGTGTGTCACTGACTGTTGCGGCCCCGCTCCTGAGCAGGGAATTGGGACCAGTGAGTATTCTCAGGATGTGCGGGCCTGAGAAGGGGATGAGTGTTTGCTCCCCAGTGGAGACAAGCAGAAATCTGGGAGTGGGAGAGTATTTTCATTGTATGGCAAGATCCGGGGTGTGACAGTGGAAGTGAAATACTAGAAGAAGATAGGAATGTGAGGAAATTACTAGGGAAAAGGCGGCCAAAGAGTCTAGTGTCAGGTGGGTCACCCGTGCAGACACCCATGTGGTTGTGTAGGCTCCCAACATGACACAAGATTTGGAATGGAGGAGACAGGCCAGGGCCAAAATTGAATAAAAACATGGAAGAGTGACCTAAAGGTTGGTGCATGACTTAGACTAGGTCCAGTTGACGCAGAGCGGCTGAGTGGCAGGTTGAGTCAAGGGAGTCCAGGTGCATGCATGCCAGGAGGTTGTGGGGAGAGGATCACCTTCCATGTGAGTAGCGGTGAGCACAGTTGGAGCCCAGGGGCTGGGCAGATTGTATAAAAAATAAGGAGATACAGGCTGCATGCACAGAGTCTGCATATTTGGGGAATCTCAAAGGGCACAGGGGAAAGATTTAGAGAAAGAGAGGGAGAGGGCCGGGCACAGTAGCTCACATCTGTAATCCCAGCACTTTGGGAGGCTGAGGCAGGAGGATCATTTGAGGCCAGGAGTTTGAGACCAGCCTGGGCATCATAATGAGACTCCGTGTCTACCAAAAATTTTACAAATTAGCCAGGTGTAGTGGTATATGTAGGTCCAACTACTCAGGAGACTGAGACGAGAGGACCACTTGAACCCAGGAGTTTGAGGCTGCAGTGAACTGTTAGTGCCACTGTACTCCATACTGGATGACAGAGCCAGACCCTGTCTCAGAAAAACCCTTGATGCCTGTGTGTTCTAGGAGATATGCTGAACTATGTGGTTCAGGTCTTAGTAATACCATTGACTGCATTCTTTGTACGACTATCATGTTTCAAAAGTCATTGCTGGCTCCCGTTCTCTTTTTCCTGTCCCTTCTGACCAGTTAAGTCCTAAAGCCACTCAATGGGGCACAGCAAGGTAGACAGCAGCATCAGGATAGGAGGATGTGCCCTGATGGACTGGAGAAGGGGACCTGTGTGGGGTGAGGAAGCCATTCTCTCATGGGTGGTGGGAGGCCTGGCCCATGTCACAGAGCTCAAAGAGAGTGAGGAGGGCAGATGCATGGAGCGATGGCCTAGCAGGCCATTGAAGCCTAGGCAGGGCCAGGAGGGCACCCGTCCAGGGGTTGGAAGGGAGCAGCAGCGACAGAGGAGAGAGCTTGCTGTAGGGGATTAGAGCAACTGTGTAAATATATTCAGGACAGTGAGAACCAGGTTTCTTTCTTTTGGAAAAGGGCGTTATCCTATGAAAAACAACAAAACCAGGTTGAACCCTGATCCCTAGAGTGTCTGATTGGAATTGAAGTCATTGGTGTGAACTCATGGTATCTAGTATATGCAGATACAGAAATAGATATGGGTGCATATGTGTGATTCATTTAATGGGTCTGGAAGTAGCAACATCCCAGTAACAGTGGACATACCTGTGCCCAGACCTTGACTTCTCTATGTGATTCTCCATTAAAAGGAACTAGAGCTCCTCTAAAAGGAACTAGAGTTCCTTGAAGTTTTGAAAAGCTGATTTCAGGGCTGGGGCAGGAAAAGTACAAGATGAGCCTGTGGTGCCAGAAAACACGGGTGTGCTCAAAGAATGATCCAGTTTTGTCAAAAGGACAGAGCCAGCTTGACGGGGCTTCTAGTGTCACATCTGGGGTAAATAGAAACATCGGGACAAATAATAATAGTACATTGCATAAAATAGAAAACCTTGAGTCCATGTTGAAGTAATAAGTGAATAGATTGAGTGTTTGAGGAATAGGATATTTACAGTATCGAAGTCCTTTCCCAGAATTTTTTTCACAGAATAATGCTTATTAATTGTAAAGGGAGAAGGAGTAACTTTAGAGTGGAGAAGCCTTGTCGTGCACCATTGTAATCAGCTGAAGTGAACTTATCAATGGTGGGCAGTCAGCATCTCCTCCACGAGACAGGCTGCAGCAGAAGCACACAGCCCCACTGCTCTGTTCTTGCCAGGAATCTGATTGTGGGGAAGCCTCAGACAAACCACCAGAGACAGCATTCCAGAGTATACTTAGCCTGTCCTCTTAGGTGCTACAGCTGAGTGTGGTGCCGGATGGCTAGGTATATATTCCAGAGTATACTTAGCCTGTCCTCTTAGGTGCTACAGCTGAGTGTGGTGCCGGATGCTGAACTGGATCTTTAATATGAAACGGATCAATTGGCAAAACTTAAATGGGATCTGAGGAATAGAAGGTAAAAATTGGTCAGTGTTAATTTCCTGATTTTGATTGTAGGAGAACATAGGAAATACTGATGTCTTTCCAGGAGTTAGCCATTACATCAGGTATTTATGGTTTAAGAAAAAAGCCTTTGTACTGTATTTGTAAGTTTGAGATTTTCAGAAGGAAAAAATTAACTATTTCTGGAAGGAGCCATTTTCAAAAAATGGCTGTCAGCTAGGACCCCAATTAAAAAGTAAGTGACTGGGCACAGTGGTTCATGCCTGTAGTCACAGCCCTTTGGGAGGCCAAGACAGGAGGATCGTTTGAGGCCAACAGCCTGGGCAACATAGTGAAACCTCATCTCTACAAAAAAAAAGTAAAAATTAGCTGGGTGTGGTGGTGCACACCTGTAGTCCCAGCTACTCCAGAGGCTGAGGTGGAATGATCACCTGAGCCCAGGAGCTTGAGGCCGCAGTGAGCTATGATTGCACCACTGGACTCCAGCCTGGGCAACAGAGTGAGACCCTGTCTCTTAAAAAAAAAAAAAAAGTATGTGTGTGACTCCTTGTTAAAGCTTTTAGGATTCTCCTCAGCTTTGATCATACTTGGCCTCTTGTGCATGTTGTGTCTGTGTGTTTTAAGCGTTTTTTTACTGTAAAGATGTTATTAAAGCTAATTTTGAAGAATGCAGAGGTGTGTACTGAGAAAATTTCCTGGTTTCCCATTCTCCAACTCTAACGGCTACAGTAGTGTAACTTTTCCAAAATTTTGTGTGCACATAAATGCCCTTAGATTTATGTGTGTGTGTGTATATATATATATTTCCTTTACTATCCAAACGGAAGTATTTTATACATATTAATACTTTTCTGCCACTTTTTTCTTTAAATATATTGGGACATGGTAACACATCAATACCTGTAAAAAGATGGCTGTTTTATTTGCTACGTAATATTCCTTTTTAGCTGAACCATAATTAATCAGCATATTTTACGTCCATTTTAGTTTCTAAATATTTTTAAACTACTACAGTGTACAGGTGTATGATTAATTTTTTGCTTTTTATTTTTATTAATTTTTTTTTTTGAGACAGGACCTGGCTCTGTTGCCCAGGCTTATCTCAAACTCCTAGGCTCAAGCAGTCCTCTCCAGGTATATATTGTTAACACATATGGATACATTTATCTGTAAGATCAATTTATAGAAATATTTTAATTGGTCAAAAGTGATATGTATTTTTAATATGTAATATTTTCAAACTATTTCTAAAAAGGTAGCAGCACTTTATATTCTCTGAGGCCTCATGCTTGTATCTCCCACCTGAGCAGACTCAAAACATTCTCAATTGCTCTTCTTCGCCCATCTCAGAAAGAAAGACAGTCTGATTGCAATTTGTGTTTGAGTAGCCTTTGCCGCCTCCCTGTGAACGGCCTTTTCAGTCCTTTCCATGCTTTATTGGTGTCACTGATTGGAAGAGTTACTTGTTAGATAAAGGAAAGAGCTCTGCTTGCGATTACTTCATGACCATACAGGTGTTTTAAATTTTTATGTAGTCAGATTTATTGATCTTTTGTCTTGTGGTTTCAGGGTTTTGTGTCATGTCTAGAGAGACTTCTTCAAAGATATGTTTGAAAACATATCTGAAATATGTTTTAAAAAATACTTTTAAAATGTTTTCTTCTGATACTTCCTTTTAAAAAAAAAATCTTGGATTCATTTGTAATTTTTTTGATGTAAGGAGTATGGTGGGGATTCGTATCTTTTCCCAAATGGCTCGCCTGTGGCCTCAACACCATTAATAGGATGTCAGGACACTTCCTGCTCAGTTTGTGGGTCTTAAATTAGTAGGTCATCCTTTGTGTCTCAGAAGTGTAGCAATTATAAAGGAGGGGGAAGAAAGGAAACTGAGAAATAGGAAATGTTTGTAAGTGATACAGATCTTGGTTAGTACAGGACACACTGCATTTAGTCTCAAATATGTTATAGGTTAGGAAAATGAAAATATGGCCTGGCCGGGCGCGGTGGCTCAAGCCTGTAATCCCAGCACTTTGGGGGGCCGAGACGGGCAGATCACGAGGTCAGGAGATCGAGACCATCCTGGCTAACACTGTGAAACCCCGTCTCTACTAAAAAATACAAAAAACTAGCCGGGCGAGGTGGTGGGCGCCTGTAGTCCCAGCTACTCCGGAGGCTGAGGCAGGAGAATGGCGTAAACCCGGGAGGCGGAGCTTGCAGTGAGCTGAGATCCGGCCACTGCACTCCAGCCTGGGCGACAGAGCGAGACTCCGTCTCAAAAAAACAAAAAGAAAATATGGCCTGAAATGTGCATTTGGGGTTGGATGATTTCTGTCGTGTCAAAATGTAACCTTGTTTTTCTTACTGATTTGATTTATCAAAGTAGTTTATGGCCACTTTGATTTTTAATACCAGTATAATTGCCATCTTGTGGTTATTCGTTAATGAGCCTTGACTTTAGTTTGTATGCTGATTTCAGTCCCCTGCCTTTATCTCATTTGTGGTTTGAATGCAATACTCAGTGTTCCTGTAGTGGATGTGTACATAGGATTTGGAGTTATATCTGAGCTGTTCCTTGGAACTCAGGCCTTGAATTGAAGGTGTGCCTGTGCTTTTGACCAGCTGGTTTCTAACATGACTGGGTGTGGGTTCCACCACTGCCTTTGGATTTTAAAGTCAGCCTTAGGTAATATGTTCAGACCTGGAAATCTAGATTTGCTCCTGAATTCAGATCTCAGTTCTTCCATCTCTTAATTTCACCCATGTCTTCCTATTGAATGTTTACTTTCACATTAGAATACGAAGAAGCAATTTTGCATGATATACGAGGCAACTTTGGCCCATAAAGGTCATCTGTTGGTATCTGATTTTATAATTAATCTGAATAATAGGTCAAAAACCTTGGGGGAGAAATTAAGAATTAAAATTTAAAATGAGCATTTAAAAGTGTTCAAAACTAATAGAATGGGATTTGTACGTTAAGCACCTAAGTAGTAGGTAGGCTGACTGTTTATCTATGTGTACTATTTGATTCTCATAACCATAAGAAATTGGAAGTTGAAAGGCTGTTTAGGGTGCTTCAGCTTATAAGTGATTGAACTGGTATTCAAATCCAAAGTAAACTTTCTAGTAGATTCTGCTCTAATTGTATGTCCAAGAACCCATTTACAGGTACCACTGTCGGAAAGACCTCCAGCTGGAGTCTTTTAATTACATTAATAAAATATGAGGAAAGCTGGGTTTCAAAGATAACTTTGACTCATGGCATGATACACATTCAACATGAATCATCAGTCAGTCATGCCTTAGGTTGTAGAATGTATGTATAATATATGATAACTACATAATTGACCGTTCCATATTTTCCAGGACTCTTAGCACCCCAAACTTCCCAACTTCCCACTTGGAGAGTGTGGGAATGTCCCTTAATTGTGCAGCCAAAGACCAGGCTCGATTGCTCACGCCTGTAACCCCAGCACTTTGGGAGACTGAGGTGGGCAGATAGCCAGAAGTCAGGAGTTTGAGACTAACCTGACAGACATGGTGAAACCCCGTCTCTACTGAATACAAAATTAGCCAGGCATGGTGGCACATACCTGTAATCCCAGCTACTCGGGATGATGAGACAGGAGAATTGCTTGAACCCGGAGAGGCGGAGGTTGCAGTGAGCTGAGTTTGTGCCATTGCACTCCATCCTGGGCAAAAAGAGCAAAACTCAGTCTCAAAAAAGAAAAAAAAAAAATAGTACAGCCAAGTAAGGAGAAGAAGCCCTGTGAAGAAGAGTACAGAAATACAGTTGCTTTTCTGAACAGAAGGGTGGCTGCTGGGTCACTTGGGCAAAGGCTGGAATAATACATTTTTGGACCAGAATTGAAAACATACCATTAGATTATACAAAATTAAAAATGCACCTATTTTGTCAATTCTTACAAATGAGTTTTGTTAAATGTTACTGATTTCTTCCCATAGGAAATAGATTACAAAATAATACTCTTTTCTACAGGAAAAATATTTTTCCATACCTGAATTAAACTGCCACTTAAGTCTGCTTTATAATTGAAACTGAGCTCCTTGTGGATTAACATTACCTGAAATTAACAAATCTCTCTTTTTATATGCAGGCAGCTATTTTCAAGTTCATCACAAGCTTTTCTACAGAGTCAGAAAGTACACAGCTTCTTTCAGTCCATATCATCAGACTCTCTACACAGTCTCAGTAAGCATCCTCTGTCCCTCTGTGGAGGTCTTTTTTCTTTGTTGGATTTTATTGCTTTACCATGTAATTTTGTGTAGGTTTGTCACTTTAGTTAAAGTTAAGGAATAGTGACATACAATTATTTGTCATTTTTAATGAGTTTTACACTGCAGTTTTAAAGAAAGTCATGTATAAAAGCTAATATAACAGAGCAGACGGATTCCAAGGTAAGGTCTGATTCCGCTCTAGACTTTGGGGTGTGGCCAGTCCTTCATTTCCTGGGCAGGAACTGTCCCGTCACCAGCTGGAGACCTTACAGTGCCATGTGCTGGTGTATGATCTAGTCTGTCTTCCTCCTGTCACCTGTTTCCAATTGACCTTTCCAGCCGATCAGACAGAAAACATTAGCCCTATTCTTCTCACTCTGCCTCTTTGTTTTCATCACGGAAAGGACAACGCATGCCAGACAAAGGATGTTTTCCTTTATGTCCCTTCCTTACCATCCCCTTGTTTACAGTTAGGCCTTTCTTTCATGCAGGGACTATTAAAGGTAAACCCTCACTCTTTTCTCAGATTCTAGTTTCCCACTCGGATGTATCCCTGGGTTATCACAAGGATAAATGTGTTAAATTCCTGGTTGGTCTGAAATTCAGGCCCCACTGTGACCTTCCAGGAGCTTTCTTCTGCTCCCTGTGCTCTGTCTGCCAGCACGCCCAGCCATTGCCTGTCCTGTGTCTTTGCTCATTTGTACCTTTACTTAAACATCCATCCTTTTGTCATAGCCTGTTAAAATCACACCCGTTTTAAGGCCCAGCTGAAACATCACCTCTTCCATGAAGCTTTGCTGGTTTTTCTTACGTTCCGTATGTTGAGTTTTGCCCTCTTGTTTCAGCTTTCACCAGTGTCTGCCTTGTGTTTAATTTTCTACACATCTACCTCAGCCTGCCTTTTACAAATATTTTGTCAGTAACATTGGCGTGTCATTTAGCAGAATTTCTTCAGGCATAGCTACTATAGCGAGGAACATTTTTCTTTTTTAAAACTGTCCCTCTGCTTTCAACAGAGTCATGTTTTCTGTATTTAAAGGGGAAAGAAAAACACGTATTTCCTCAATTTGAAGTGGGAGAAAAAGAGGTTAAAGAATACTATGATTGAGTGTTATATAGGCTAACCTTTAAAGTTTCTCTAAGTGTGTTAAATGCTAACGTAATTATCAATCAGAATGAAAAATGTGACTCTTTATGACTAGTTGACCAAGACACAATGCACATCTTCAGGGTTAAATTTATGTCTGAATGATAGCAATAGCATTTATTAAAGAGAATCCTGATCATTCTGGAGCTATGTAGATTTAACCATCAGTGCTTTTTCCTGAGCCAAATGTGAGTGCTTTGTTTTGAACATGTATCAGTAGCATCAGTTTAATTTCAAAAAGGCATTGAATTGAGCACAAAGTTAAACTTTTAGTTCAGATGAACAGGCTGCTCAGGAAAACTCACTCAAGTGAGTTCATATATAAGTAATAAACTCATCTTGAGGGTGTGGTGCTGTTTAAATTACATGAGCAGTGCTAAAGAGGTTGGTGGATTTTGTTTCAAGTTTGTAAAATTAAAACACTGTATGAAAGTACAGAACTTGAGATTGTGGGAAATCTTGTCAGCCTAACGTTCATGCATATCTGAGTTGTTTCCCTAGTGAATACACTGTTTTCAAGGCTTATTTGCATACACTGTTGGGTTTTTTTTTTTTTAATTGATAGCTTTACCTTTTTATTCTCTGGAACAGAGAGCATCACTCCATATCCTGAAAACTAGCACTGAAAACAAAACAATGCTAAAGTCCTGAATGAGTTAAGATGTTGAACTGTGGAGTCCTTCTGGCCTGTGTTTCAATGGGGAAGTAATCTAAAATGTGGTGCATGGGCCAGTGCTGGTCCATAAATTGCTGGTTACTGTTCTGTAACACAGGAACAGAAATTGAGAGCAGACACTGAGAGATTAACAATTTGACAGTGCCACATTATTTTATTGTATTTTACAAAAGTAACTATCCACAGCAAACTGAAGATTTAAAAAAATAAAAATTGAATCTTTACCACACCACAGAGGTTTAAGAGGCACATTTCTACTTTATTTGCTCATTTTCTCATGAGCACACTGGGGCTGACAGATATGAAACGACTTGCCCCCGGTCAGTCGCTCTTCAGGGAATCGCTGGCTCCTTGATCACGGTTCCCACTCACAGTCTAGTGCTTTGGGCTGTGTCAGCTTGCCTTCTCACTAGTAGCCATGTTTTCTTCACCACTCACCCTCCATTCATTTTCCTTAGGTTAAAAAAAATTATTATATTTGTTTTCTTTATTTTAATTTTCCTGAAAAGTTAATAGTATTGAATACTTCCTGCAGATAACTTACAATCCTCTCTGAAGACTTCTAAGATATTAGAACACTTAAAAGAAGACAGCTCTGAAGCTTCAAGTCAAGAAGAAGGTAAATGTAGCTTCACTAGAGTAAATCATTCTGCCTGATGATACAGCAAATGGATAGAACAGTTAAGGAGTGGAGAAATTGACATATGGGAATTGGAATGTGACAGAGGTTGCATTACAAATAAGTGGAGGAAGAATAGACCGTTCAGTAAATGGTGTTGGCAGAGTTGATTTTCCATATGAAAAAATAGGTATAATTAGATTCCCAATTACATCATGCAGAAGACATTCAAGTGAATAACAACTTATATGTAAAATTTAAATTTTTAAATGTTAATTTGGGAGGAGAATCCTTTCTTGAACAAAGTAAAGCATGACCACAGTAGAGATCTTACTAAATTAGAGCTTCCATGTGACAAAAGGAATCATACAGCCAGGAGACAATCCATAGATTGGGAGATGTTTGCAAGATATTTACAGATAAGACTATATCCAGACTATGGAAGGATCTTCCTAAAAAGTCAGTAAGACAATCAGCCCAACAGAAATATAGGTGAAAGACATAAACAGATGATTCTGAGATGAGGAAACCTAAACAGCTATTACTTAGTGTGCAGCCTCACTGGTATCAGGAAAATGCAGATGGAAACAGGTGTCATCTCACGCTCAGCAGATTGACAAAACATTTTGGAGTCTGACATCAAGCATATGAAGCAGTGGGAACTCTCAGGCACTGCTGATGGGGTTATAAATTGACACAACTATTTTGAACAGAAATTTGGTGCTGTGTAGTGAAGTTGGAGATAATGATATGCTGCTGTCCAGCAATTCTGCATCTATGAAAATTGTTACACACCTGCAAAAGAGGACATGGGCACGGGTCCTTGAGGCAGCATTGTTTGCAAGGGCAAATACCAGGAAATTGCATGAACATTTCAAATGTTAGTAAAGTTATAAATAAATAATGTGTTTGTACTAGGTAGCAATTAAAGGATATTTATAGTACAGTTGGCTCTCCATCTCTGCATTGGTGAGTTTAACCAACTGTGAGCTGAAAGTATTTGGGGTAAAAAATTCTTTTTCTTGTCATTATTCTCTAAACCATATAGGGTAGCAACTATTTGCATAGCATTTACATTGTATTAGGTAGTATAAACTAGAGATGATTTAAAGTAAACAGGAAGATGTGCATAGATTACATGCAAATACTGAAGGACAGTTGTGTATTGAAACATGTAACAGCTAATGTGTTTATGAGCACACATATATGGATAGTTAAAACTTGAACTAGAATGTTTCAACAAGTAAGGTACTAGTTAGTCTCCAGAGAGATGAGGGGGAATGGAATGGTGGAAGACCTTCAGTCATTCCTGTGATACTCTGTTTCTTAAAAGAGGCAAATATGGAGCAGTCTGGAGGGTGGTGTACCTGGGCATTTGTTATATTAATAAATATGGGTTTGAATGTTTGAAACTCTTCAGTTTTTAATGGTTAAAAAGTTCTATCTGAAATTGGATGTTTTAGTTTCTTAGGGACATGCTCATAATAGACTTTCATAGTTTTGAACAAGATTGATTTGCTCTTAGGTGGAAAACATTTGAGAGGATATAAAAGGTAATTCAGAGTTTACTGTGTTTTTGAAAAGTTTGCTTAAGATATCTTCTTTGTTGAGAAATGCTTAGAAGTGCTTCATACAGTCTGTCACCAGTGGTTATGATCATACAGACTAGTAGCATCCTACTGTTGGTTTTTGCTGCAGCATTTAATGTAATAAGTTACTTTTTCCTCTCTTCTAGATGTATTGCAGCACGCCATAATCCACAAGAAGCATACTGGGAAAAGTCCCATTGTGAAGTAAGTATCCTCTTTCTAAAACAAAAGGTGCTGTGGTACATTTTAATTAAATTTCTGATGTATTTGGCTATAATTCTGTCATTTTGCTGTTTGCTTTTTATTTCTCCACTTTTTCTGTTTCCTTTTCTCACTTTTTTTTTTTTGGTCTCCTTTTGAGTTTTCTTCTCTGCTTTTTTTTTCCGCCTATTAGCCTTGATAGTTTTACAATGTTTTTAAATTCTTCTAGTGGTTACCCTAGAGATTATATTATGTATCTTTGACTAATAAAGTTGGATATTTTTACTTGTACTGGTCCCAAACAATTTGAGGACCTTAGATTACTGTAACATCATTTATTTCCCCCTAACTTGTAAGCCATGGCTGTCATACATTTTAATTCTCTGTATAATTTTAAACCCCATGAAACCTTTTTGTAGTGTTTGTGTACTCATTCCTTCCTGTGTCTCTGAGCATCCACCTATGATCATTTTCCTTCCAGCTGAAGAACACTTGAGTATTTCCTATAGTCACATCTGCCAGTGATGAATGTACTTAAATTTTTATCTGGAAAAAAATGTTTATTTTGCCTTCATTTTTAAAAGATACTCTTGCCACATGTGGGATTCTAATTGGGCAATTATTTTCTATGAGCTTTTTGAAAGTATAGCTTCCTCGTCTTCTGGTTCTCCCTTTATTTCCTTGCATCTTCTTCTCTCCACTCACCTCCAGTTTCTCCTGCAGATCACATAAAGCCATCTGTGATTTCTGACTCATACCATGTCAGCGCTCTGCTCCTCAAGGAGGAGCCGTGACTCTCCATGTTCCGCCTCAGGGCCTTTGCCGTTCACAGAGGAGGCTGCCTCCATCCTTTTTGGGTCTGTCATTCTGGGAGGGCCCAGAGGCTCGGGGCTTCTGATGCTTCCAGCCTCCACTGTGGACTCTTCATTGCAGTCCTTCCCCATTTCATTCTCTCCACTCCCTTGCTCCTGCTTTTTGGGATCTCTTCACAGATAAACTCTGTTATTCTGGACTCTTCATTTGAGAGGAACTCACACTTAAGTCGTCTGACATCCAGAGTTTCAATCGGTCTTACTGCTGCTCTTTTGAAGATACTATGCATTTCTCTCTGATTGCTTTTAAGATTTTGTTGTCTGGTTTTCAGCAGTTTTCCTAGCTTCCTTTGCATGAATTCTTGAATCTGTAGCTTGATGTCTTTTGATTTTAGAAAACTAGCTTTTACTTCTTCAAATATTTCTTCTCCGCTTTTCTCTTGTTCCCTCTTCCAAGACTTCATATCCTTGTATGTTAGATTTTTCACCATGTCCCATTTTTTTTGTTTGTTTGTTTTTTGAGATGGAGTCTTGCTCTGTCATCCAGGCTGGAGTGAAGTGGCATGGTCTCAGCTCACTGCAACCCTCCGCCTCCCGAGTTCAAGCGATTCTCCTGCCTCAGCCTCCCAAGTAGCTGGGACTACAGGTGCCCGTCACCACACCTGGCTAAATTTTTTTGTATTTTTAGTAGAGACGGAGTTTCACTATGTTGGCCAGGATGGTCTCGATCATCTGACCTCAGTGATCCACCCGCCTCAGCCTCCCAAAGTGCTGGGATTATAGGCGTGAGCCACCGTGCCTTGCTGTCTCATGTCTTTTAAGCCTTTTTTGTTTTTCACATTTTTTTCACTCTCAGTGCTTTAATCTGTTTTCTTCTGACCAATTTTTTTCTTCATTGGTTTTCTTCATCTGTTTCCCCTTCACTAATTTTCTCCATCTATTTCCCATTTGTTGAGTTTGTAATATTAGTTTATTTTATAGTTCTATAATTTACATTTTTTTCTTTTCCAAATTTCTCTTCCAAAATCCTCAGTATTATATTTGTCGACCATGTTAAGCACTGTTATCTGAAAGTCCATGTCCAATAAGTTTATCATCTGAATTCTGCTGGGGCCTATTTCTCTTGTCTGTTTCTTTTGTTTTTTTGTTCTCATTATCCTGTCCCTTCATGTACTCAGTTACTTAAGTACTCATGACAGCAGTGCTTTCAAGATGCAGGTTGTATAAGCCTCTCTGTCCCAACTGTAATAAGCAGTGTATGATGATCACCATCACGCAGTGTCTAAAAGCAGAGTGTGCAGCTGTTACTACTCTTTTTAGAGACAGGTATTAATGATAAATAGATGTGTAGTGGTTTACTTCTCATAGTATACTTTTTTTTCTTAGACCTATCATTAGGCATTCTGTGAAGAAACTAATGTATTGAAAAGAGGGTTACTGTAACTTCTTCATTGAAATGAAATAGCAGGTTACTATTGAGGGCAGATTTTCATGCTTTCATAAACTTTTCTTTGGCAGCAATATTGGTACAAGTTGTTCTCCATTGGATGGGCTTACCATGCAATATTCTGAACAGAATGGAATTGTGGATTGGAGGAAGCAAAGCTGTACCACCATTCAGCACCCAGAGCACTGTGTGACCTCAGCTGACCAGGTGTGTGGGGAGTTTGTTTTGGACCTGTGTAGTTAAAGCATTGCTACTCTACAAGAAAAAAATTAAGTTCTGTAAGCTTTCAGTTAGATAGTAATCTGGTAAGAAGAAATGAAGGAATGTTTAAGTTTTAGACTTTATACTTATATATGATCTAAGCTCTTCTGAGACCTGAAAATGTGTATTTAGATAACTTTTATTGCTTGTGTAAGATTAGTACACTGTAATATGACACCTTGCCAGGCGCCATGGGTCACGCTTCTAATCCCAGCACTTTGGGAGACTAAGGCAGGAGGATTGCTTGAGGCCACACATTTCACCAGCCTCGGCAACATGGTGAAACCCTATCTGTATAAAAAATTTAAAAATTAGCTGAGTGTGGCGGTGCACACCTGTAATCTCAGCTACTTGGGAGGCTGAGGCAGGAGGATCACCTGAGCCCAGGAGTTCAAGGCTGCTGTGAGCCATGATCACACCACTGCACTTCTGCCTGGGCAACAGAGTAAGACCCTGTCTCTAAAAAATAAATTTAAAACAAAATAAAAATTTTTAAAAATAATACCTTCACTGTTTAACAAGGAGTACATTAGATTGTTATGCCAAAAATTTTTGGTCTTGAAAGAATTGAAAGAAGGATTCACATTTCAATCACTGCCTTGCTATTTTGATGTAAATTTTCCAACTGACCTTTCTTCATGAATATCTGGGTCAGTTTACCGACACTTCAGAATGCATTAGGAGATGTTTGCTTTCTTAAGATTTGGGTGTGATCAGAGAGCAGAATGCTCTTAAGTATGTTTAGTGTCATATGGCCTCACAGATATGGCGGGAGGTCCCTATGTATATGTTACAAGTGTGGAATGAAACCTCTCTAGAAAATTGATTCATTAACCTGATGTTGTTTCTGACCAACGCTCAGATCCAAATGTTAACTCTTCTTGGAATGTGTTTTTATGCATTAACGCATATTCTGAGAAATTATAAATAGTTTCAGTCATAATTAAGGACCTATTTTCAAAGCTCCTCTGAGTTTACTTTCCCTCCCCCACTCCAGTACCTGCACCCTCTCTTCTTAGAGTTGACATAATTAAGTGTTGGCAGTTTTATCGAATTGTACTTTAAGAGAATAGAAGTAAACCCACAGCAAGTGCCAGTCACTTGATCGTGTTTCATTTTATAGTCAGAAAAAAAAGTAGGCCCATTTTAAAAGAAAAATAGAAAACAATATTGTATTAATCATGAGAAAAATATATAAGTAATTGTCACAGAATATGTAAATGTTAGTGGTTCAGGTGGGAAACTTCAAAAATAGGTTGGAAATTAACACTTGTTAGAATATACAACTGAGAATTTATCACTTTAATGTTTATTATCAGTAAAAATGTCAGTATGATTTAACTTTTGTCTGATATGTCTTTTTTTCTTTCTGCTAGCATTCTGCTGAAAAACGGAGTTTATCTTCAATAAATAAGAAGAAAGGAAAGCCACAAACAGAAAAGTAGGTTCAATTTAAGGAAAGACAGCATATAGCCTTTGATAATAGGCCTGTTTAGTTTATGATAGTATACAACATAGTATTCTTTTAGTTCGTTTTCTTTATATTTTTAATTCTGGGTTTTACTCTTTTGATTCAAAATATTAGTATATACAGGTGATAAACATAAAGCTACTGTCAAACATTGCGTTCAGTTTGGAGGGGTAAAACTCTCAGAACTTTACTGAAGGGCGAATCTTAATTGTATTTAGATTATTCCTTACTAAAAAATTTAACTCTAAAGAGTCTTGAAGGGAATTTTATCAATACCGTACTGAATGTGTTTGGTAGATAACCTTATAAAAATGTTGGCAATATGTTTATTTGGTTTAGGGAGAAAATTAAGAAAACTGACAACAGATTGAATAGTAGAATAAATGGTATTAGACTGTCCACTCCTCAGCATGCCCATGGTGGTGCTGTGAAAGGTAAGAAGATTATTTTTCTTTCAAATACCCCTCACCTAAATATATTTAGCATGATACTTACTGTATTAATAGATACTGAGCTGTGTCAAATCCTAATACTATAATTTTACCTTGTGTTGATATGTACAGCAATTTCCAAATTAAACAGTTCCAAAATCAGTAGAGTTAATTTAGGGAATACAAACCAGCCATGGGGGTGAAGATTGCCTTTGCCTCAGTTATTCTCACCTGCTTCTCCCTTGTGGCAGCAGGAGTCTCCCAGGTTGTCCTTTTCCAGCCAGTCTTGACTCAGGAGACATTTCCCAAGGCCATGGGAGATCTCTCCTGTGGCTTTGCCAGTCATTCATGAGAGTGTTTTTATGTAAAGTCATTTTTTAGAATACTGTTGACTTCTTCATGATTTAATAACCATCCTTTACGAAGTTTTATGAGGCTTTAAGGGAATGTCAACCCTCAAATTTTTGTTATGCTAGATTTATATGGCTTCCATTTACCCATCATTATTTTAAGGTTCCTTTATTTTTAGGTTCAAGGTTCATTTGACTTGAGAAGTGCCCTTCTGTAGCTTCACTGATTGTGTTTATCTTCACTATTAATTATAACGATTACAAAAGAATACGAGCACGCAGACCTCTAGGAAAGCGCTTTATCCCTGGATGCCCCGACACATTTATGTAGTGATCCCACAAATGTGATACTTTAATTTAAATGTTATTCTAATATTAGTACATTCAGTTGTGATGTAATATGAATAACCAGAATCTATTTCTTAAAAGTTTTGAGTATGTTTTTAAACTGTGTATTTGTATAGAAAGACTGAATAATGATGAAAGAAAAATGGTTACCTTTCAAATCTAAAATCATCTGGGCCAGACACGGTGGCTCACACCTATAGTCCCAGCACTTTGAGAGGCCAAGGTGAGCAAATCACCTGAGGTCAGGAGCTCGAGACCAGCCTGGCCAACATGATGAAACCCTGTCTCTACTAAAAATACAAAAATTAACTGGGCGTGGTGGTGGGCACCTGTAATCCCAGCTACTGGGGAGGCTAAGGCAGGAGAGTTGCCTGAACCTGGGAGGTGGAGGTTGCAGTGAGCCAAGACTGCGCCATTGCACTCCAGCCTGGGCAACAAGAGTAAAACTCCATCTCAAAAAATAGTAATAAATTAAAAAATAACATCATCTGGCCAACTCATTGAATCACTGGAAGTGAGGGTAAAATAACATGGACAAAACCCATCTTGTCTGTAGAAGGATCGTGTAACACTTTACTGTCGCTGAGATTCCCTCTGGTGGTGATGGCAGCATAACGGAGGAGGAAAACACTAAATGCGGAAGACAGAAGTCTGTCGGTGGACATTTGGAGATCGATTCTGACAGCCCTCCCTCTCTGTTCCTTCTCTTTGTAGTTCATTTTCCATACTGCTGCCATGTTTGTTTTCTAAAATACCATTTTCTGAATGAAATTTCTGCTCTCCATAAGATCACTCTCTCTCGTCTCACGGTGTTTGGGAGCTACTGCTCACTAAAGAAGTTTGCAACTGTTTTTTCCCTGTTAGCCCATTTCCAGAGGAGAAGCACATGGACTTTGGTCAGAGACAGCTATGGGTTTGAGTGTTCTGCTCCCCCAGTTTTTTAAGCATGCGACCTCTCTGACACCTTTGTTTGTTCATTTGTAAAACAGGAGTAATGCTTGCTTCAGCAGATTGTAAGAATTACATGTAAAAACATGAAGAGCATTTTCCTAGTTCCAAGTACCTAGGTGTTCAGTGCAGCAATTTAGTTCCTTTTCCTTGTTGTAATAAATTAGAGGGAAACATGCATTGTATAGGTTAAGAACTTTGTAACAGCATCACAAACTCTCATTCATTTTTTTCCTTAATTTTCAAATATTACGAAAACAACCTCAGCATATTTAAGTTCAGTTTTATCTATTTTCTCCTCTGTATCTCTCCCCGATTTGTATGTATTTACATTTATAGAATGACTGTGAATGAAATATTTTTTGTACAGCTTGTCTCATTGATGTCAAATGCAGCACAGATGTATGCCAATTCCAACTTTTAAAAAACCCTTTGGTGTATTAATTTTTCTTTGAAATATTAAGGCACCGAGGAAGAATTGTCTTTAAGCATTCAGTAAACTCAGTACAGGCGTAAGGATTTTTTTTGTGGAACAACAGCTCATGTCATAAATTGGAGAGACATTGTCTTGAAGCTGAAAATACTGAGTCTTTCAGGTTGTTTGGATCTTTAAATAATAATACGTTTTAGCTTAAGATTTGTATTTTACTTCTTAAAAGTTTATTATTTTATTTATTTTTGAGATGGAGTCTCGCTGTGTCCCCCAGGCTGGAGTGCAGTGGCGCGATCTCAGCTCACTGCAAGCTCCGCCTCCCGGGTTGACGCCATTCTCCTGCCTCAGCCTCCGGAGTAGCTGGGACTACAGGCTCCCACCACCATGCCCGGCTAATTTTTTTGTATGTTTTTATATAACATAAATAGAGACAGGATTTCACTGTGTTAGCCAAGTTGATCTCTATCTCCTGATCTCGTGATCCACCCGCCTCAGCCTCCCAAAGTGCTGGGATTACAGGTGTGAGCCACTGCGCCCAGCCTAAAAATTTATTATTAAATGTAAATTTTAACTTCTGTTTTGAGTAATAATGCAGTTATGCAGCTTAGAATTTCAAAAGGAAACAAAGATGGCTCCCAGCCCTCCTCTGTGCTGACTCCTGCCAGGATGCAGGCAGTGCCATCAGTTGTCTGTGTTGTTGGAGTCTTTTCTGTTAAAACCCAAGCTTTCTGTCTGTCTTCTGAAGAGGTGCGTATAGAGCGTTAAGAATACTCACCATGGCCGGGCACGGTGGCTCACGCCTGTAATCCCAGCACTTTGGAGTCAGGAGTTTGAGACCAGCCCGGCCACCATGGTGAAACCCTGTCTCTACTAAAAATATAAAAATTAGCCAGGTGTGGTAGTGCACACTTGTAGACCCAGCTACTTGGGAGACTGAGGCAGGAGAATCACTTGAACTCGGGAGGTGGAGGTTGCAGTGAGCCGAGATTGTGCCACTGCACTTCAGCCGGGGCGACAGAATGAGACTCCGTCTCCAAAAAAAAAAAAAAAAAAATTCCCATCATTGTAGTTTATTGCCCAGTGTTTCCTCCACCCCACTCTTCTGTTGCCAGTTGTGGCACCAAAAAGCCTAGAGGGAAATGAGATGGTTGATCTCTCAGTTTCATGTAAAAGATTTAGAAGATCTCTAGCTTCCTTTAATATCCCAGATGAAATATGTGGTTCTATCGCCTATGATTTATCTCAGTGGGTCTTAACTCTGTAACAGACTTCTGTTGTTTATAATTACCAGTAACCAGTATTTTTAGTGTTAGAATAGTGGTTTCTGTTTTAAATTTTGTTTTTGTCGTCTTTATTATATACAAGACCCTTTATCATTGAGACATGACAAATTCAAAGTTTGTGTGTCTTTTTAAAAGGGCAATTTGTGGAGTATCCTTTTTCATAATTGGTCTGGCTTCACTTTCCACATCCCCTGAATCTCTAGAGGATCACATAATTGCTGATTATTAAAGTTCTTGAGGTACTACACAATTCTGAAGTACCTTCTGAATTATCAAAAAAAGATTGTTTAGTATAGATTTAGATTTATGTATTCAGTTCTTTGGAAGCTGTAGTTTTGTATGTGGCAATTGGTGATTAGAAATTCACCAGCTTGCACAGTGTAAATAAAAATAGTTTTGTAAATTATACCATTTGGAGAGGTAGCTGCTTTTTTAAAACATATTCTGAAATTTGCTCTTTGAACTACTGTAGTTTCACTGTCTGTGTTTTGATGACCGCTACCCCTGAGGTTCCTTTCCAGTCCATTTCTAGTTTGAGAATATCCCCGAATCTTTGATTCTCTTGATCTTGGATTGTTCATTTTGTTATATGCTGGTTGAAATATTTATATGCAAGACTTCCATGCAAGTTCTATAGGTTTCATCATTAGTCCAACTTAATGACAACTTGTTTGGCCACTATGGCCCATTAGTCTGTCTTCAAGCAGCCATTGGTGTTGACCTGCATCCCTTAAGTCACCTTACGATGGGTCCTTCAGGGCCTATTACTGTGTAGGTATCCTCCATGCTACTTTTCTGTGAAATTATTACTCGCCTATGAACTCCTCTGCCACTTTCCTTGTAGCCTCATAAGATTTTGTGCAGTTTTCCCTTGGCAGTTTGACATTTATTACTCAGGAAGAATTTAGCAACATCAGCATTCCTAATGACTTTATTTTTCTCCAATATTCATCTAACATTTGAGTGGCTGAGCTAATCTAGTTCATTTTTAACAGTTTTAATGCTGTTACAAGTTTATCCCAGCCAAAAGCCACAGATTAGTCGCCTGGATTGCTCATTATACAAATTGTGCCTTTTCTCTGACACATATTTTGCCCAGGCAATTAATATCCATTATCTTTTACTGGTTCTACCAGTTGCCACAGAAATGATTCAGTAATCTACAGTTCTTAAGAACCTCCGGAATCCCTTATTTGGGGATTTATATACCAAGCATATGTTGAATGCTTGCTGTAAGGCAGAATTATGCTAGCTACTGGGTTTACAAAGATAAGATAATATTTCCCTAAGTCAGGGCCACTATAGGAAAAAAAAATCCACAGTTTATATCTCTTGTCCAATACTAGATACAACAATAGTCCCTCCTTATGTGCTCAAAACAGATGTGGCTAGTTGGTCATGGCAGGTCCTGTCGCCACCTCATACTACCTCAGTATAAGCTTGAACTTGGCGGAATTCAAGAGATTACTCAGTCTACTAGATGGGAAGCATTTTATTATTTTAAATACTCCAAGTAATTTTCATTGAGTAGGCATTTTGGCAGCCCTTTTCTTGAGTTATTTTAAAGAATGAATATTCCAGCAAGCTCTGAGGAGTTAAAATATCTAGACTTAGAAAGTAGCTCAAAGTGATATTGGACAGACCCTGCAGCCAACCTTAACTCTTTATTTCTTTGAAGTCAGTAAGAGAATGACTTATTCTGTGCATTGTTTTAAAAATATATTTATCAAGCATTATCTATTAAAATTATAATTTAATCAGTTTATATCAAGGACAAGCTTTTTTAGATGATTGTGGGGAAGCTGAAGAAAATATTTATAGCTAAAATTAATTTCTAATGATTCAACTTAGAAATTAATTTAAAATGACTTAGTATGATTTTTTAAATAGTGTTGTTATTTTTAGATGTGAATTTGGACATTGGCTCTGGACATGACACATGTGGAGAAACATCTTCAGAGAGTTACAGTTCTCCATCTAGTCCCCGACACGATGGAAGAGAAAGTTTTGAAAGTGAAGAAGAGAAAGACAGAGGTTTGCTCTTTGAAATGGGAGTATTGTTGGCATGGCAAGGGTGGGGGAGTGGAGGGAAATGTGTGTTTTTTCTTCATGTCGAAGTCAAACAAGGAATTTTATGATCCTATAAATGCCATTAACTGATTTTAAATGTAAAATTGATATAAAGGGCATTTTATAGATAATTGCCTTAGAAATTCCTAGCTATGTTGATTTGATAAACATATTTCACTGCATATGAAGTTAAATATGATGAAGACAGGATCATAATGAGGTAGAGTTAGTGCAGAAAGAAGGAAAATGTGTGTGTTGTTAGATGCATACATATGTTTATGCTCTTTACATCCTCTCAGAGATTGACCCTTTTACCATTTTAGGATATCCTCCTTTGTCTCTAGTAACAATTTTTGTCTTAAAGTCTATTTTGTCTGATAATAGAATAGTCAATCCAGCATTTTTCTAGGTACTGCTTGCACAGTATTTCGTTTTCTATGCTTTTACTTTAAACCTATTTGTTGTGTCTTTAAATACAAAATTTGTCTCTTGTAGACAACATATAGTTAGATTATGGTTTTTTATTCATTCTGCCAATCTCTGCTATTTGTCCATTTACATTTAATGTAATTACTAATAAGGCAGGTTTTACATCTGCCATTTTGTTGTTTTCTCTGTGTACTATGTCTTCAGTTCCTCCTTGCACAGAGGCTTAAAATCAGCCAGCAGTGGTTGCTTAGGGCCTTCTCAGGTCTGCCTTGGAAGGGCATATAACTATAGGCGTGAGCAAAACCTTTTAGGTTCCCAGGAATATGTTAAAGCTTTTCGAAGCCTCCTGTAGCCATCTTATTCCCCAGTTTTTCATTTTAAGTTTTCTGGTTAGCTCTTGTCAGCCCCAGCTAGTATACATTGTGAAACAGTTGCTTCTGACTGATGATGACAAACGTCCTGCGGGTAAGAGGCTATAACGCAGAGTGAGCACTAGCTGCCAGACAGTCAAATGGTGACAGTTTGGTGGTGGGGCTTTTGGGGAACTCCAGACCCATACTCCTAATGGCTGCTGGGTTTTGTAGCTACTACTACAAGAGAGATAGTGTTTGTACTGATTTCAGAAATTGAGGGACAAGTCATTTACAGGGCTGTTTTAGAGCTGGAGAAAGGGGGAGTGGAAGTAAGACAAGGGCAAAATGCCTTGAGGTTTTCTGTTCTTACAGATTGAGCTATTTTTCTTGAATTAACACTCCTCAGAGTGTTGTAAGCCTTTAATTTCCAGAATTTTGAAAAAGTTGGTTATTGGACAGGTTTTGCTAGGGTTTTCATTGCGTTTATGAAAGAGTGGATTATTAGAGGTCTTATTCTACCATTCTGGTCTGGAGGTGAGGTCTCCTTTAAAATGTGTATGTTGAATGCATGATGACAACATCTGATTGGTAACACCTTGGTTACAAGGTGGACCCGTGCTGGTGGGCAGTGTCAGGTTACTTCCCGTCATCCACCTACAGATGAAGATCCTTACCACATACTGTTTCAGCCAAGTGTGGTTTCTTCCTGGACAGTCTGCAGCTCTCTGGGACCTTAGCTTCTTTCTGTGTTGTGGTATCAGGCTATGTCTTAGGGAGCTATGCTATGGTGTTGCTACATCACATACAATTAAAGTCAGTCTTTACTTTGCAGTTACTTTGTAGTCATACCAAATGTAGCATAGTTACTTTACTACCAGTTCTTCTAACCTGAGGCAACACCGTACTTCTGATTTGCAGTTTCCTTGTGAAAGAAAAAAAAATGAAAACCTTTCACCGAGCTATTGTAAAGCTTAAATGAGAGGATTTTGTTGTTGTTGTTGTTCTTCTTTTTTTTTTTTTTTTTAAATTTATGAGACAGGGTCTTGCGGTGTTGCCCAGGCTGGTCTTGAACTCCTGGGCTCAAGTGATTCTCCTACTTTGGCCTCTCAAAACGTTGAGATTATAAGCATGAGCCACTGCGCCCAGCATTGAATGAGAGGATTTTTATGCCTTACCTAGAACAGACAAACTTTTTCAGTATGTTTCATTGTACATTTATGCTTGAATCTCTAGGATGTGCAGGTGAGTCAGTGGTTCACACTGCGGATTTCGCCTTGTTGTCTAAAGTGTTAGTTTACATCTGTACACTTGGATAATGGCAGCATCCCTCTTCTGCCATCAAATAGCATAAGTTGGAGGCCTGTGTTGAGGAACTTGGCTTTTTTCAAATAGGCTGTTATTGAATATGAAAGAATGGCTTAGGGCTGTCTTCACCCAAGGAAAATATCCATTATGGTAGAGAGCTTTGATCATTTTTAGAATTCTCAGTGGATGAAAAGGCTACTTTGAAAAGGGCGTGGGTGGCTCTGCTGTTGCTCTCCTGGGTAGTGATGGTATTCTGTTTGAGGCTTTACACTTACCAAAATCAGTGCACAAAAGGGTGAGATGTGTCCCAACATGTCTAGAGGAGTCTCAGGATGCTTAGAAAACTGATTGGGAACATTAAAAATAATGAGGTCATTTGCTGTTAAACACACAGAAATTTAACTGACTTCTTTAAAAATGTTTCTGCTTCTTTTAGACTTAACATTTTTATCTTTGATTCTGCACTGGTGTGATGATACAGATAAAATGCCTTCAATAAGTTAGGATTTTGGGATAGTTTTTATTTTGCAAAGTTTAGCAAGAAATACCCCAATTATTAATCTATTAAGGGAAGTTTATGCTAGAACCATTCACTCTTTGAGTTTCTTCTAATATAAATTAAAATAATTGAATTAGTAACACTTGATGTGCTTGTGTCAGTAAGTAGCTTTCATTTAATCTTTCTTCATGAAGATGAATTTGTTTTTAGTGTTCTGTTTGAAAACTTTTTAACATCCTAAGCTGAATATAGCCAGTTCATACCTTAATGAATACAAATATTTTAAGTACCTAGTGCAATTCAGCTTATCCATACAAGCAGAAAGATTTTTAAATAGGCACTACATTCTAATGGAATGGTCTATGTATACATCGACACAGTATCTGGGTCTATGATGTTTAAACATTGTGAATCAGATTTTATCCTTGTCCCCTTTATACCAAAAGTCAGGACATCCCCTGAAGGCTCGGTCAACACTATTTCTGTACACAGGTGTAAGCTGATGCAGGAGTAGCTGATGCAGTGTTGTTTGTATTTGCTGTTTTGATTTTGGAGAAATTGCCACACTCTCCTATTCCTCTGTTTCTTGTGTTCTAGCATATTTGTTTTATGATTAATAATAGCTTTAAATTTTCTTCCCCCATTGAAATATTTAGTATTAAGAATATTGACTCCATTCTAAAAAAACAAAATCTTTTCTGTTCCCTACCTCTAGATATTTGAGTTAAATATTGTCTTGACTGAGCTCCTTGAAATTATATCATTTATCTGAGACAGATTGAAGAACTTGGGTTGGCAGTGCAGAATAAAAACCAAGTGGATTGCCTGAAGTTTGTTAAGGTTAAGAGTGTCTGATGCTGTTCTCAGAACAAAGGTGGTGTTACATAAATCTCTGTGCTTTATACTGTGTTTCATTCAGTCTCCAACTAACCTTTTGTTTTTCTGTTTATATTCCCGTATTTTTAAAATAAAGCATTGATCTAATGATGACCCATAGGAAGCCAAAAGTTAAAGGGAGGTCAGCTCGGACAGTCAGGAGACATCACAGAGGGACACTTTCCAAACTTGAGTGACTTTGAGATATATTTAATGCTTATTTCTAGCAAGAAAGATGGGAGTTATGCTCGTGTTAATATCTCTTTATGTTTGTTTTCTTTAGACACAGACAGCAATTCTGAGGATTCTGGGAATCCATCAACGACTAGGTTTACAGGTTATGGTTCCGTCAACCAGACCGTCACTGTCAAGCCACCTGTTCAGATTGCTTCACTAGGAAATGAGAATGGAAACCTTTTAGAAGATCCCTTAAACTCGCCCAAGTATCAGCATATTTCTTTTATGCCAACTTTACACTGTGTCATGCACAATGGTGCCCAGAAGTCTGACGTCGTTGTTCCTGCACCCAAACCCACTGATGGCAAAACCATAGGGATGCTTGTTCCTAGTCCTGTTGCTATTTCTGCAATAAGGGAGTCCGCAAATTCAACCCCCGTTGGAATACTAGGGCCAGCAGCTTCCACTGCAGAATCAGAAAAGCACCTTGAGTTACTGGCTTCCCCTTTACCTATTCCATCAACCTTCCTTCCACATAGCAGTACTCCCGCTTTGCATCTGACAGTTCAGAGGCTAAAGTTGCCACCACCACAGGGATCTTCTGAGAGCTGCACAGTTAACATCCCACAACAGCCACCCGGAAGTCTGAGCATCGGATCACCAAACACTGCCTTTATTCCTATCCATAACCCAGGTAGTTTCCCAGGCTCTCCTGTTGCTACCACGGACCCCATCACAAAATCTGCATCCCAAGTGGTAGGACTCAATCAAATGGTGCCTCAAATTGAGGGAAACACAGGGACAGTCCCTCAGCCTACCAATGTGAAGGTAGTTCTTCCAGCAGCTGGCCTCTCAGCTGCTCAGCCACCAGCTTCCTACCCCTTACCAGGCTCTCCCCTTGCTGCCGGCGTGTTACCCAGCCAGAACTCCAGTGTGCTCAGCACAGCAGCAACTTCTCCCCAGCCAGCGAGCGCAGGCATCAGCCAGGCCCAGGCAACTGTACCTCCCGCGGTTCCTACCCACACCCCAGGCCCTGCCCCGAGCCCGAGCCCTGCCTTGACACACAGTACCGCGCAGAGTGATAGCACGTCTTACATCAGTGCTGTGGGGAACACGAACGCTAATGGGACAGTAGGGCCACCACAGCAGATGGGCTCGGGTCCTTGTGGTTCTTGTGGGCGAAGGTGCAGCTGTGGGACCAATGGAAACCTTCAGCTAAATAGTTACTATTATCCTAATCCAATGCCTGGACCAATGTACCGAGTCCCTTCATTCTTTACTCTGCCATCCATTTGCAATGGCAGCTACCTCAACCAAGCACATCAGAGCAATGGAAACCAACTTCCTTTTTTTCTGCCTCAGACTCCATATGCAAATGGACTGGTACATGACCCAGTCATGGGGAGCCAAGCCAACTATGGCATGCAGCAGATGGCAGGATTTGGGAGATTCTATCCTGTATATCCAGCACCTAATGTAGTTGCCAACACCAGTGGTTCGGGGCCTAAGAAGAACGGGAATGTCTCATGTTACAATTGCGGTGTAAGCGGACACTATGCACAGGACTGTAAGCAGTCGTCCATGGAGGCCAATCAACAAGGTAATCACAGTAACTCCCAGAGGACTTGCTTTTGAGTTGACCCGTTTCTCCTTCCTTTCCTTATTGATCATGGGATTCTGTCGTAGCAGAAAGATCTGTTTGTGTTTTCATTTATGGATATTGTGTTTTCAGTGACAGATCATAAAATGCAACTGGAAAAACCTAGTGTAGACCCAGGTCACACAGAGCACAAGGAAGTTCAGAGGAATTCAGTTTCCAATTAAGGAATAAACTCTCAAGGCCCTTTTGAAGGAGTGTGATGGGAATTTGCATTCTGTAATGTTAAATCTCTTGCTTGCAGCACCTTTTTTTTTTTAAGCTATAATCCTGTTACATAGAGTAAGCAGAATTTTTAAATATTGAAAACCTAGGAAGTAATCTAGTCATCTGACGTTAGGTTTTGAGTAACTATTTAGTATATCTGCATAACCAGATGCCTCGGGCCTATCTCCCCATGCTGCCCTTTTCCTTCCCAGCAAAAGTTTAAAAAAAAAAACAAGGTCCAAGATTCTGTTGCATTTTACAGGAACAAAATAGTTCAGCACTATTTTGATTTGAGAGTAAAGGAATTTGAACAAAGTTTAATATTACTGCCACCAGAAAGAAGAAAATAGTCATACCTATGTTTGAGTAAGATACCAAATTTTGTGTCGACTTCAAACTGTTATTTTCACGTACATTTGGCCTTTGTCATGTTGCCAAATCTTACCCAGAAACAAAAAAAGTCTTAAATTGGGAATGTATTTACTTGGCATTCTTAAAGAAAGATCAAGTTTGATAGCTTTTAGATTGAATTCAAAGCACAAACTTTACATTGCTTCTTAAAGTGAGCGGATTGGCCATTTGGAGTGGCACTAGAGCTGACGAAGGTGCCTTGTGGAGAGCATGTCCGTGTGATAGCTTGTACATAGTGGTTTGTGATGACGTTTCCTTGTAAGCGGTGACTTAGTTCTGTCTTTCCCATTTTAGGCACTTACAGACTGAGATACGCACCTCCCCTCCCCCCTTCTAATGATACGTTGGATTCTGCAGACTGAAACGAGTAAAGCTTGCCTACTTAATACACTCAAGTGTGGGGAGTCATGGGGTGTGGAGGGGAGGAAAGGAAAGGTATTTTGTTTCTTTGTCTATACATTTCCTAGATTTCTATGCAGTTGGGATTTTTCATTTCTCTTGTACCAATGTCCAAAACAAGAAAGAATGCAATGCTTTTGAGCCTCTGGTCTCCTGGTTCAACAACAGGCTTATATGTATGATACATGTAATTTAAACCTTCAGACAAACTATCAAAAGGAAAATGTTGGTGCGTGCTTTTTTTGTTTTTTTTTACACTGAATACTTGCTGTGTGCAATGTTTACTGAATCTTTAAAACTGTGTATTTGACCTTTTTTTACAACACTGGTGACAGTCATATGGTTTTGAAAAAAGGAATTTTGCTTCTTCCCAGCTTTTCTCACTTTCACCCTAAACGACACTTTCCTCCCCAGCCAGCCTCACTCTGTCCCTGGCCCGCAGCAGGAACAGCCAGCAGTGCATTCGCCCCACTTTTGTAAACTGCTCTGCATATCAACCAAGGGCAGAATGTTGCACCCTAATCTTATGGGAGGAATCAAACTCCCAAAATAGTGTGTATATATGTAATAAACAGTGTCACATAAATACATATATGCAGTGCTTGTTGTCCAAATAAAAATGAAAATAAGTGGAAGAGAGAGGAAGAAGTCAAACCATATGAAAGTGAAAAAATATGACGTACGAAATGGACAAAAAGCTTTTTCTGAAACCAACTTTTTACTTCCATCATCCTTTTTTAGCCTGTTGCTTCAGAGAGACACAAAGTGAACACACTGGTGTGAATGTCGCTCTCTGTGTGCTTGTGTTTGTAATGAAAGTACAGCCAGTTTTACTTGTCTACCACCGTGTTGTGCTCAAAGAGACACTACTTGAGTGAAGATTTCTTCTTTCCCTATACCAGCTGTTACAGTGTTGCGTTATGTTTAAAATGTGTATGGTTTATTGCAGTCTGAACAGAGCTATGGGTTTCTACCATGTCAGGTTATTTGTTCCCTGTCTCTCGTAGCAAAGTCACTTTTATAACAGTTTACCACTATGCTTGATTATAATGTGAAAGACTGAATTCTGAGTGTGTTAAGATGGTATTAATCATGTCGGTGTCATGTCACTAAGTTTAATGCTGCTGTTTTTAAAAAAGAAAAGTTTTTTTAAAAAGCCAATCTATGTACTAAATTGCTTCCAGGTAATTTTTGATTTCCTAAAGTGCACTGAGGTTATCTGGAAGATTGGGTGTATTTTTTGGTGACTGCTGCATTCATCAGCAATGAACAGCTTCCACTGTATAGTCCTGGGGTAAGGGGTTGGGGGTTTCATTTTCCATTCCTCAGCACAGAGCAGAAATGATAGATTTGTGTCGTGTGGAGTCCCGTTGGTATGCAGCAGAGGAACGTAAACGTTTGGTCTTGTTTCAGAAGCCTAACAGATTGCTAGACAAGAGAAAAAACTTGAAGAAAAAAGAAGCTTAATTTCATGCTTCATAAGTAGCATTTATATTTATAGCACCAATGTACATTTTGAAACTTTCTTTCAGGGGTGGGAGTTATGGGGAAGGGGTGGGTGTGAAGGGGTAGATGAAAGCTTTAATTTAGAAAGAAAGTTGGAGTAAAGGAAATTATTTTGATTAAATATATTTTATTTGATCTGGGTATTTTTGGACCACATTATTAAATTAATTGTTAAGCTGCAGTTGAGTTGTTCAAGTGAGAGTTTTGATAAGCCACGTATGGGCCGCATTGTGAATCACTTGCCAGTTGTACTTTATGGAGCTTATTTTATGATTTAAAATACTGTACTGTACATAGGAGGTATGTTACCTTCTCCTTATTTGTATGTTTACCATATACTTTGATATTTGAAATGTTATGTACTGGAAAGGCCACTTATATTTCTAGAACAGATTGGATTTTATGCAACCTTTTTTCCTTGAATTAACAGCAATAAAAAAATGAAAAACAGCTTAAGAATTGTGCCTCATTGTAAATTTTGTAAAAGTGGAGATAGGACATCATACATGGTATTTTTTTTATTTTATTTATGTATGTAATTATCTTGGGGTCAGAATCAACCCATTTCCGTGCAGGGTGGGCAGTGAATCCCAAAGTTATTTACCATCTGGATGTTCCTCAGTTCTTCCCCCAGATAACTCCTTTGTTTCTGAGACAGGGTCTTGCTCTGTCGCCCAGGTTGGAGTGCAGTGGTGCGATCTCAGCTCACTGCAAACTCCACCTCCCCGGGTTCAAGCAATTCTCCTGCCTCAGCCTCCTGAGTAGCTGAGATTACAGGTGTGCACCACCATGCCCAGCTAATTTTTGTATTTTTAGTAGAAACGGGGTTTCACCATGTTGGCCAGGCTGGTCTTGAACTCCTGACTTCAAATGATCTGCCTGCCTCTGCCTCCCAAAGTGATGGGATTACAGGCATGAGCCACCATGCCCAGCCTCCCACATAACTTTATATAGAGGTCATCTGCGTGACCACTAGAGAAAGGGGGACTGCAGTCCGTGAATTGAGTACTTGGCTGCGTGCCAAAGGCTGTGGTAGCAATGAGGCAGAGTCCTTGTCAACCTTGAGCTCGTGTTTCCGGTTTAGGCCTTTACCCACCAAAAGTGTAAAGGACTCATTACTTTATCAACTTTGTTAGTGTGATTTTATTAGCCAGACCCCTCTCTCAGTACAATATGTACTATTTTTTATTTCATTGCTTATCTCGGCTATAATCCAGGCTCAAAGTTTTTAAGCGGTCGGTAATTGATAAGAGATGGTTGGGGGCCTGTGTATGTTGCTCCACACCGCCCTTGCAGTAGTCCCAGTGGCCAGCACCGTCCTGGGCCTCAGCTGTTTGTCAGGAGCCCACTAATGACTGTGCACTCTGGATCCAGTTGGGTGGGCAGTGAGTTTGAAATGATTATAAATTCCCTGATTGTTTGCAGGGCACCGACTTTCCTTTTCAGCCAACAAATAATGCACCTATAGGTAATGTGTAAATCATGAACCATGAACCCAGATTCACATTAACTGGCATGTCCCATATCCTTAGCTATCCCTCCCTCTCCTTCCCCCACTACACTAAGGTAACCACTGCTCTAGATTGTGTTGGTCTTTGTGTGTGTGTGTGTGTGAGAGAGAGAGAGAGAGAGAGAGACAAAGTTTCGCTCTTGTCACCCAGGCTGGAGTGCAATGGCGTGATCTCGACTCACTGCAACCTCCACCTCCTGGGTTCAAGCGATTCTCCTGCCTCAGCCTCCCGAATAGCCGAGATTGCAGGCGTCCACCACCACGCCCAGCCAATTTTTTTTTTGTATTTTTAGTAGAGAAGCGGTTTCACTATGTTGGCCAGGCTGGTCTCGAGCTCCTGACCTCAGGTGATCCACACACCTCGGCCTCCCAAAGTGCTGGGATTACAGGCATGAGCCACTGTACCTGGCCTTGTGTTAGTCTTTTACTTTTTTGTTTCCCCGCACACTGCTCCTAATATAGTTTCTTTTTGCTTTTCTTGAGCTTTATAAGGATATCCTTTTGTGCCTAGTCTTCTCTGCCTGTCTGTTTATCTGATTTTGTGATTGTGATGTCATGTTCTTATATTTATTCATTTTCCCTATGTTATGATAGTCTCATTTTGAGGAAGAATATAATTTCTCCATTCTGTCAATGGACATTTGGGTGGTTTTAATTTTTTTGCTGTTACAAACAAGGCTGCTGGGAGCATTGTTGTCCCTGGTTCGTGTGTACACGAGTCCTCTAGGGCATCAAGCTGGGAGTGCAGCGGCTGAGTTTTAGGACATGCAGGTATTCGGTTTGCCAAGATTTGCAGTATTGTTTTCCAAGTGATTTACACTCGCACCAGCAATGTAGTAGGGACCCCCGAATGGGTATCCAGGCCCCCTCCCGAAATGGTGTCACAGCGCTGTGGAAGGCGGCGGGGTGGACCCTCCCGAGACGGTGTCACAGCGCTGTGGAAGGCGGGGTGGACCCTCCCGAGACGGTGTCACAGCGCTGTGGAAGGCGGGGTGGACCCTCCCGAGACGGTGTCACAGCGCTGTGGAAGGCGGGGTGGACCCTCCCGAGACGGTGTCACAGCGCTGTGGAAGGCGGGGTGGACCCTCCCGAGACGGTGTCACAGCGCTGTGGAAGGCGGGGTGGACCCTCCCGAGACGGTGTCACAGCGCTGTGGAAGGCGGGGTGGACCCTCCCGAGACGGTGTCACAGCGCTGTGAAAGGCGGGGTGACCCTCCCGAGACGGTGTCACAGCGCTGTGGAAGGCGGGGTGGGGGATGCATGTGCAGCCTAGGTCTGCATCTAGAAAGAGCCCCAGGGTGGGGTCAGGGTGGAGAGTCACCTTGGCTGGGCAGGAACAAAATGACAGCAGTGTGTGACTGGGGATGTGGGGGAAGGAGATACAGCCATAGTAGAGGGAAAATCATAAAGGAGTTTCAAGCTTTGTGAGTACAGTAGGTTAAATGGGATCAGGGTTGGTTGAATGAAAAATGGGAAGTTTCCAAGTTTTGAATAGAGGGAAAACACATTGACAATGGTATTTGAGGAAATCCTCAGGTGGTTAAGGAAAGAGAGCCTGGAGGCTGAAAGACGGTTTAGGCATGGCCAGGAGGGCCCGAGACTAAGGTGTTGGCCATGGGAAGGCCCGTTTAGAAAGGGATGGAAGAGACAGGTAGAAGCAACCTTGATGCTCTGAACTTTATTTTCCCTAGATGTAAAATGAGAATGTCTCTTTTAAATTATGGTTCAGTGGCTGGGCACAGTGGCTCACTCCTGTAATCCCAACACTTTGGGAGGCTGAGGTGGGTGGATCACTTGAAGTCAGGAGTTTGAGACCAGCGTGACCAATATGTTGAAACCCCATCTCTACTAAAAACACAAAAACTTAGCTGGGCATGGCGGTGGGTGCCTGTAGTCCCAGCTACTGAGGAGGCTGAGGTAGGAGAATCACTTGAACCCGGGAGGCAGAGGTTGCAGTGAGCCGAGATCACACCACTGCACTCCAGCCTAGGTGACAGACTTCATCTCAAATAAATAAATAATGGCTCCGAAGGTTAAATAATCTATGGGAAAGGTCTGACATAATGAATTAGCACTGAGAAGCCACTCAAATTCTAGTTGAATTCAATTTTGATGAACAGGGAGATTGCAATACTATTTTAAGAGACAGGGCCAGCCAGGCACAGTGGCTCACACCTGTAATCCCAACACTTCAGGAGGCCAAGACCTCAGGCAGATCGCTTGAGCCCAAGAATTCAAGACCAGCCTGAGCAACATGACGAACCCCCATCTCTACAAAAAGATACAAAAATTAGCTGGTTGTAGTGGTCTACGCCTGTAGTCCCAGCTACTTGGGAGGCGGAGGCAGGAGGTTCGCTTGAGCCCAGCAGGCAGAGGCTGCAGTGAACCAAGATCATGCCACTGCACTCCAGCCTGGGTGATGGAGTTGAGGCTGTGTCTTTTTTTTTCTTAATAAAAGGGAAAATGTGGAGGAGAACAGGTTTGGGTAGGAGTGATGGCAGTGATTCTTTGGATGGTGAGGAACCTAGCAAACATAGCTCTTCATTAGACTAAGATTAGTTAATTTTGCTCTATGCACTGATAAAGGATATAGAAGCTATTCCTTACCCTCACAGATTAAACCTAGTTGGAGAGCTTGCCAGTTAATTGTACGTATGGACTGTACAGACATGCCGAGTCGTACGGCCGTGGTTATTCAGTACCAAAGTAAAAGTTCATAGCAAGGCAAATCTACATTTAATTTTTTATGTAAGCACTAAGAATCAAATTTTTCTGAGAAGGCTCCAAAGAGATGACAAAGCACGGTGTAAAATACCTGTTTTCTTAACAGGTAGCACCTAGTACTCAGCAGCACCATCCATTTGAGTTTGGAAGACACCTTTTTCAGTTCTCCATACTGATTACAGAAGCATTCTAAGGTTAAGGCAGTGAAACCATACGGAGGCAAGCTGTGATAATAGTTCCACCCCATGACGCCCCCATAATCTTAAAAGAATAAAGAAAAAATACTGACCCCCTCCACCCAACCCCACCCCACCCCACCCCACCAAGAGGCTCACTGATTTCCAGAGCAGTGAGTTTTGAGGTGTGAGACATGAAGTAAAGAAATGGGGTCCCTGTCTGGAAATGTGGTCACGACATCTCTATGCCTTCCTCTCCTTAAGGGGCAAGACCAGCTGTTAAAGGATGAGGGACTCTGGGGTCCCAGGGCTGAGAGGCAGGTGTCAGCTCGGGGCAGAGGGAACTGGAGTGCCCTCACCCCTTCAGATGACCCTGTGCAGAGAGAGGACAGGCCAGGGCTGGCAACCTTGTCTTTCCCTGGATGCTCGTTGACATACTCGCTTTGCACAGGGTGGATTCCTAAGGTCAGTCTATTACTGCTGCTTACAGCTATTGTGCCTGTCCATGCAAAATATACCTAATTCCTAAATGCTGTCTTCTGTTGTAAACCCCCTGAATTGGAACATGGGTGCACATCACCTGAGCTCTGTGTGTGTATGCAAATGTTTATCAATTGTGGGAGCTTTGGAATTTGGGGGCTTTGGGGCTTCCTCTTGTCTGTTCTGTAATGGGGGGCACATCACGTGTGGGGACCAGATACCCTACCTTCACGCAGTCACCTCCACCTGCAGAGAATGCGGGCCGTGGTCACCAGAAGCTCTCAATCCCATGATCCTGTTTTGCTCTTTGAAATGTGGCGGTGGGAGTTGTGGTGAGGTGGGGGGTTGGGTGGTTCTTCATTGTTTCTCTTTTTCCTCTTGCAGTTCTAATTTGAGCCGCTGTGAAAAAGGCCTCCACCAGCCTCTCACCAGAAGAGATTGCTCATTGGAACGCAATGCCACCTGGTGGGGGACGAGGACAGTGCGAGCAAGCAGGTGTTACTTCCTACTGACCTAATTTAGAGAACATTAAACGTAAGAGAGAGAACATTCGGGGTTGTAAGCCTGTGCCTAAAACCTTAAAGAATACAGGCAGCTGGCCATAAAAGCAACTTGAGCAATGCCCTCATTCAGCCGTCGAAATCTCAGTTCGTGTGTAAACACTTTAAAGTTTCCTCTGCACTTTTCCTGTGTTCATTTGGTCATCACAGCTGTGAAGTGGGGTGGGAATTTTTCCCCTCGTTTTATGGGAGAGGAATTTTGGGTTCAGTGAGACGAAGTGCTGCAGACAGGCCCATGATGACGCTCAGGCCTCCGCTTGAAGTTAGTGCTCACTTCCCGGCACCACTTCCTGCCCCCACAGGTGTGTTCTGGCAGAACCCAGGGCAGTGGCTTTATGGAACTGTGTAAGATGATAGGAACCCACAGGCGGAATGGCCGTGTGGTTTCTGGTCTAAGGAGGGCTGGACCAGGTCGTGGGCACACGTGGAACACACGCCACGTCCTATCCCATAGCGAGGCCTCTTCCATGTGGCTCTCGAAGGATTTGAGGACACGGGAGGGTGAAAAGTTTCCGAGAGAAATATTCAGGACTTTCAGAACTAGGCTTTCAAAAGCATTTGCCTGTCAGATAAATTCAGGTGGCATCAATGCAGATTTTAAATGTGTACAGATACCCCCACTCACACACTGAGTTGTGCTTCACACAAGTTTTGTGCACAGAGTATTCCATTAGATCTAATGAAGCAGTGGGGCAAGCATAAAGGAGAGGTGACTACTGATGTTTTTAAACTCTGACAGTCACGTATAGATTGTCCCAAGTACCCCTTCTGCCTGCTGCCCCCAAGACACTCCAAAGGCAAAGATGGATGGTGACAGATTAACCTTCACATAGAAACAAGAACAGTCACCCTCCACCCCAACAAGCCCTGCTGAAAGTGAAGACTGCCACCAGGCTGCCTGGCAGTTACTGAGTGCTTATTCCTGCTAGCCTGCTGGAGTCATATCGTATTTGTTACATGGTAACTTAATTGTACCTTCCATGCCTTCACAAAATCAATTGTACAAGAGAAGGCACCCACCACAGTCCATGTGACCTTTCTCAGTCTGATTTACATAGTGGGGATGATGACACTCGCTTTGTAGAGTAGTTGCACGGATTGAACTTGGCAAACAGACATAAAGCACTCAATGTCTGACGCATAGTGGGCTCTCAAGAAGTTTGTCATGCAGGTGACACTTGAATGCCCAGTAAGGGCCAGACATCATCAGCTCATTTCAACCCCCACAGCCCTGTGAGGGAGGAACTCCGCCCCATTTTACAGTTAGGGAAATTGAGGCACAAAGGCTAAGAGTTGGTATTTAAGGACACAGAACGATCGGGTGATGGTGAGCCCAGGCAGTGTGGCGACAAGATTGCTGCCCCAGACCGCCTCTGGCTGTTTCGTGGGTATGTCGGTGTGAGGTGCAGGCAGCCCTGCAGTGGCATTCGGCAGGCGGGACTCCCGGGCAGGCTCTTCTGCGAACACTCATGGGCCACCCGCCCTTTCTGGAGCTTTCCTTTGTTTTTTTTTTTTTTTTTACCTGAAAGCTCCGTGAATGGTTGGTAAATTGGTGTAAAAATGGAACTAAGTCTTAATCTCAGAAGTTCCGTTCAGTTCTAAAATTCTGTGAATTGAAGCCTACTTTTTCACTTTAAATAATTATTGGGTTTCCAGTTCTTTATGCTTTCTGATTGAAGTGATTTGAAGTTCTTACTCTGTGGGTTGCGGAGCGCAACCCGTCACAGCGTGGCGGTGGGATGGGAGACCGACGTTAGGCCGGCCGGTCACTAGGGGGCAGCATCGCACGGGGCTGGCTGTCCCTGGCCTTAGGGAGCAGTTTCTGCCTCTCCTGCCCCGTCAGAAAGTCTGACTCCTCTTTGCTTGCATGTGTAAAGTTTTCATTTTCAGGGGCTTTTTAGGCAAAAAAATAAAGCTGTATGACTTAGTGCCGAAGGATATGAGTTAGGCGTAGCTCTTAGGTTGCCAGCATAAACCAAGGGGCATCAACCTACCACCCACAAGCCAAGAATGGTTTTTGCATCTTTAAATGGTTGAAAAAGGAAAAAGAATGTTTAATGACACGTGAAAATTACATGAAATTCAAATTTCAATGTCTGCAAATAAAGTGCATTAGCACACGGTCCTCTTGCTTCTCTACATGTTGTCTGTGGGTGCTTTGTCTTATCCCAGCAAAGTGGAATAACTGGGACAGAGGCACTATGGCCCTCGAAGCCTAAAATATTTGCTGTCTGTTCCTTACAGAAAAAGCTTGCCATAATCAGCCTTATCTGAAGAAAGATGCACTTCGCATTATCTTGAAGGTCCTGATTTTCTGGGAGGAGGTGTTCGTGCCCTCCTTTTTGGGCTCTGCTTTCTTGGCACAGTCAGTAGTGTCTGGCGCTTAAGAAGGCACAGAGGCTAAGAGTGGGTGAAGTGAGCCCAGGCAGTGTGCAGCACTGAGCGCTTAGGAAGTTGCTGGCTCTTGTGCACAGTCATTCAGCAAGTCTTGGCTGGGAGCTCAGCCTAGCGAGAGGCGTCCTAGCACCAAGGATCAGAAAGAATGGGGAGCGGAATGGGGGAAGGACTTTCAAAGGGCGTGTTTTAGTTGAGACGAAGGAAGAAGTGAGATTTTCCTTAGTGAAGAGGTGAGAGATGGCAAAGGAAACAGCATCGCCCAAGGTGCTTCTGGGAAGAGTAACTAATGGAGAGCGCGCTGGGTGGGGGAATGAAAGACTCCATCCAGGTCCTGCTGCCGGAGCTGGGAGGCGGGGTGGCCAGAGACCGGTGGGGACAGGCAGAGGCTGCAGGCCCCCCCTTAACCGCAGGAGGGAGCCAGGAGAAGTGGATCTGAGGGAAACCTCCCCTGTACACAGGCTGCATTGGTGGTGCCTGAGGGCATTTGGAAGACCGCGGTTCTCGGAGAGTGGTGGTTGGGTCACTTGCAGCAGTCCCCTAATGGGCTTCAGTGAAAAGACAGACTCCTTGACTCTCCCTCTTCCCAAACACATTCCTACAGAGTGGAAGTTTCCAGAGAAAACAGAGCCATCAGAGAATGTTGAAAGTGAGAATTAGAGACACTGGAGAAGATCAAGAGAATGTGCAAAAAAAAAAAATCAATAAAAGATTTCGAGAATGAAATGGCTGTTGTGGTCACATGCATTAGAGATAAAGAATTATTCCACGGGGTCACTGAAGCTAAGAAGACGGGTGTTAGGGGATGGGGGCAGCGGGGGGGGGGGGGGTGGGGGGATGAGGACAGGGTTGGAGGAAGATGCCTAGGCAGATGGGAGCTATGAAGGCAGAGTTGTCTGTTGTACTTGGGGTGACGGGGGATGGCCTGATGGTGTCCTTTATCGTGGTGACATGGGGGGAGGCAGGCACTGAGGAGAGGGACCAAGGTCTGGAACTGCTGCTTGGATCAGGGAGCCGAGGGGCACTGAATAAAACTCCCAGCATCCCTGAGGGTCCACTGAGGTTGAAACCATGGATCTGAGGTGTGGCCAATGACAAAACACAGCTTAGAAATCATTTTTTTCTAATGATGTAGAAAGCCGAGGCAAGAGAAGGGTTAGGTTGATTTGGAATGGAGATATGTGGGTTCCCTGCAAAGAGTTTGTGTTGAGTTCACTGCCCTTGCTAATTCAACTACCCTTTTTGGGCTTTCACTTCTCCTATCACTCTCCCCGCAAACCCATTTCTATCTCTGCTACAAGTCGAATGCCTTGTTAGGGGTGCTGCCTCCAGCTCCCAGGGTTGCAAGTCTGCACCCTGCATCCCTGTTCCCTGCAGCCACATTGGGCCCATCCCAAGGGTCTTGCTGCCTCCAGGCCTCTTGGGTCTTCACTTTTTCCAGTCTCTTGTTTTGGTCCCAACTTCTAGGTCACTGTTCCCAGACTTAAGTGGGGAAGGGACTTGCCCCAAGAGTCCCAAATCTTGTCCACAAGACACTGATAAGTCTCTGGTAACTCACATCAATCAAACCAGAGACAGAAAAGAGTTCCCTAGGCAGGTCAAGGCAGTGGTTTTTCTACCTAGACAGTGTGTGCGCATCAGGCAGCAAGCTGAAGTTACACACCAGCAGCAAAGGCGTACCAGAAAACTCCATTTGGACTTAATTTAGATTGGGCAAATATGAAAAGGTGAGTGACTGAAATGTGCCTTTTACTAATGGTAGGGGTGAGAGGAGGGAGGGCAGTTTGCTAAACATAGGAACATTATTTCTAGGGAAATGTTTAAACCGTTAGGACAGGGCTCATGCCTATCATCCCTCTGGACGGTTGGGGTCAGGGGACGGCTTGAGGCCAGGAGTTTAAGACCAGCCCAGGCAACATCACAAGACACCCATCTCTACCAAAACATGAAAATCAGCCAGGTGTGGTGGTGCATGCTTGTGGTCCCAGCGATTCAGGAGGCTGACACCGGAGGATTGATTGCGCCCAGGAGTTCGAGGCTGCTCTGAACTATGATCACACCACTGCATTCCACAGCCACAGCGAGACCCTGTCTTAAAAAGCAAACTGCTAGGACAAGTGACTTCCAAGCATTTCACAAGGATCTATGAAATAACAGATAAGTAATATTACAATTCTACTCTAGTTAATCTCCATCTAATTGCTGCATTTCTGAACAGAAGTGTAGAGGTTATCGGCGGACTCAGTTTGAATCCTAAGACCACCATTTACATGCTGGGGCCACAGAGCAATTTCCTTTCCCTCTCAGCCTCAGCTCTTTTACCTGTAAATAAAAATCACAGTAGTGTCCACCCCACAGGTGTGTGCAAGGGTTAGATCATCTAAACGTGGTGTCTAGCATACAGGGAGCGCTAACACGGTCTTCTATTTTCTCTTAAAATGTTTACTTATTCAAAACCTGCCTTCCTATTTTAGGGCTTATCAAAGTTAGAAATGCCTCCCTTCTTGGGTTGGACTGTGCCTTGCTCTTTCGTGTTAGCTGTTTTTATTTTACATACTCATAATCATCCTATCCAATCATTCTGTATCTTATTTTTTATTAATACGAGGGATGAGCCAACATTGGTACTTTGTTGCTAAGCAGCCTATAGTTATGCTGGGTTCACTCCTCTGTTTTTTTTTTTTTTTTTTGAGACAAAGTCTTGCTCTGTTGCCCAGGCTGGAGTGCAGTGGCGCCATCTGGGCACACTGCAAGCTCCGCCTCCCAGGTTCACGCTATTTTCCTGCCCCAGCCTCCCAAGTAACTGGGACTACAGGCGCCCGCCACTACACCCAGCTAATTTTTTGTATTTTTAGTAGAGACGGGGGTCTCACTGTGTTAGCCAAGATGGTCTCGATCTCCTGACCTCATGATCCACCCACCTCGGCCTCCCAAAGTGCTGAGGCGTGAGCCACTGCACCCAGCCTAGGGTTCACTCTTGTTCAGTTCTGTGAGTTTTGACAAAGGTGTGAGGACATGCATCTGCCATTGCAGGGTCATACAGGATAGTTTCACTGCCCCCAACGTCCTCTGTGCTCCTCCTGTTCATCCTCGCTCCCCTGAATCCCTGGCAACCAATTTTTTTTTTCAAGACGGGGTCTCACTCTGTTGCCCAGGCTGGAGTGCAGTGGTGTGATCTCAGCTCACTGCAACCTCTGCCGCCCAGGTTCAAGCAATTCTCCTGCCTCAGCCTCCCGAGTAGCTGGGACTACAGGCGCCCGCCACCATGCCTGGCTAATTTTTGTATTTTTAGTAGAAATAGGGTTTCACCATCTCGGTCAGGCTGGTCTTGAACTCCGACTTCAGGTGATCCACCCACCTCGCCTCCCAAAGTGCTGGGATTACAGACGTGAGCCACCGCCTCCGGCCCATCTACGTTTTATTGTCCACCTAGTTTTGCCTTTTCCCGAATGTCATGTAGTTGGGATCATGCTGTCTGGAGCCTTTTCAGGTTGGCTGCTGCCGCTCGGCAGGATGCATTTCAGGTTCCTCCATGCCTTTTCGAGGTTGGATTGCTCGTTTCTGGTCTTGCTGAGTAATAGAATGTTATATGGATGTCCCACACCTTATCCATTCACCTACTGAAGGACATCCTGGTTGCTTTGACATTCTAGCAATTATGACTAAAGCTGCTGTAAACATTTACGTGGACATGTTTTCATCTCATTTGGGTAAACACCAAGAAATGTGATTGCTGGATCATGTAGTGAGAGTATCTTTAGTTTTGTTAAGAAACTACCAAACTGTCTTCCAAAGTGTCTGTTTACCTTTTTAGCATTACCACCAGCAATGAAGGACAGTTCCTGTTGCTCCACATCCTCACCAGCATTTGGTGGTGTCAGTAGTTTGCATTTTAACCTTTCTGATAGGTGTGTAATCACATTATTCTCTTAATTGGCAATTCTAATGACCTATGATGTTAGACATCTTTTCATATGCTTATTTGCCATCTTCGGTGAGCTGTCCAGATCTTTTGCTGATTTTTTATTGGGTCATTTTCTTATTGTTGAGTGTTAAGAATTCTTTGTATACTTTGGATGCTAGTCTTTTATTAGATATGTGATTTGCAAATATAGAATTTTCTCCCAGTTTGTGGATTGTCTTTTCATTATCTTACTGCTTTGTTCTTTTTATTGCAATGAAACTAAAATTTAAGGACACTCAGGGACAGAGAACAGTCAGAGGTTTCTCTGTGTCTTTATTCTTGTTAGATGCATTGCTGAGCAGTCTCCAGTGGTGCCTCCTTGTAGATTCAGCAACAGGCCAAAGGTGGGAAGTCCACAACCCAGAGCTGGCACAGCTCCGTCAGCAGAAGGCGTGGACCCTGGGGGCTGTTCCCCTACAGGGACAACTAGCCACTATTCAGGGACTGTGTCCATGCTGACCCTTTTTATTACCTGCCCTACCCAGAGTATAGAAATTATGACCTGAAGGATGTCCCTTCATCACATTGCTTGACCTTATTTGGAACACACAGGACTGAGCTCCTGCCCAGTGTATTTATAGAGATGTGCGCTTTGGAGAAGCAGGTTTCCAGGTTTCTAAACTTAGAGGCTTCAAGCAGGGTTTGCAGGTGTTGTCCCCTCCCCCCCATCTCCCCGTGCAAATGTGCCTTTCTAGAAAGCACACGCAGACCTTGGTAAGGCCTTGGTGGAACAATAGACAACAGTCCCAATCCTGTCTGCTTCCCGCAGGGTGGGGAGTCACCACACAGCCGTGGAAGGGAGGTTCAGCCCACGGAGGGCTTTTCCTGTGGGTCTCCAGAATGCTTCTCCCACCCTCCCCACCTCCTGATAACGCAATGCAATGTCCTGATGCTTCAGAAAAGCCAAGTATCTTCTGGGGAGTTCGATGTTAAAATATGCCTGTTTCTGGCTAGGTTGAAAAACCACGGCCAAGGAGGAAGTGACCTGTTCTGGAGTTTCTCTGTTCCCAGTGGAAATAAATCATTGTGCCCAGCTGGTTCGCAATTCCAGTTTCCTTTTAAATCAGACTCTACCTAATTGAAAGTGGAGGTGTGTTTATTCTGGCAAAGAATGGTAGCACTTCTTGATTGAAAACGTTTGGAAAGGCCCTTAAAGTCCAGTGCAAAGTGGTGGAGCACAGCTGTCACTGTGTTTCTCCCAGTGCAGTCCAGGGACCACCAGGAAGCCTGTGAAATGCAGCCTCCAGGGCACAGCCAGGCCCACTGCACAGAATGCCGGGGGAGGGCCATTCAGATGCACATTACATTAAAAAACCATTAGGTTAAAAGCACAAACTTCGGCTGGTGGCTCACGCCTGCAGTGAGCTGAGATCGTGCCACTGCATTCTAGTCTGGGGGACAGAGTGAAACTCCCATCTCAAAAAAAAAAAAAAAACCACAAACTTCAGAGGCCTAAAAACCTAGATTTACATCTTGACTCTGCTGCTTTGGGGCCAATAATTACATGTCTTAATTCTTATCTGCAAAGTGGTAGTAATAGGGTTGTCGAGAAAACTAAAGATCAATCCATGTCTTGCTGTATATAGAAAACTTAATTCAAAATGGCTCATAGATGTAAATGTAAAAGCAAAAACTATAAACATTATAGAAGAAAACAGGAAAAAACCTTTGTGACCTTGAGTTAGGCAAAGATTTCTTAGGTGAAAGCAAAATCCGTAAGAGAACATATTAATAGGCTGATTAAAACTCGGCTCCTTGAACAACATTGTTCAGAAGATGAAAAGACAAGCCATAGACCAGCAGAAAATGTTTGCGTATCATACATTTGATAAAGGATTTGTATCTAGAACCCTCAAAACTCCATAATAAGAAAGCACAATTTTTAAAATAGGCAAAAGATCTGAGTGCTTCACCAAGGAAGTAGACCGTGAAAAGATACTCAGCGTTGTTGGTCTTCAGGGAAATGCAAATTGAAACCCAGTGAGATACCACTGCACACCTATTATAGAGTGGTTGAAATAAAAAGACCACACTAGGTGTCGGCGACCATGTGGAGCAACTGGAACTCTCATAAACTTGAGACAGGAGTGTAAAATGGTACAACCACTTTGGAAAAGTTTGGCAGTTCTTAAGTTAAACATACGCCTACTATAATTCAGCTCTTCTACTTTTAGGAATTTATCCAAACGAAACAACAGCATATGTCTGTGCAAACATTTGTGCACGAATGTCCATAACAGCTTTATTCGCATTAGGCAACAAGTGGAAAGAAATCTCCATCACCAGGTGAAACATGGTCTCACCAACAATGGAACATGACTCAGCAATAAAGGGAATACATTGCTGAGACACAACATGGTGAATCTCAAAATAGCTGTGCCAAGCAAAAGAAGCCAGACAAAATATGAGCACCAGACTGCATGATTCCATTTGGATAAAATTCTAGGAAATAGAAATGACAGAAAGCAGATCAGTGGTTGCCTGGGTGTAGAGGTAGGGGCAGGAATGCGGGAACCACAAGGGGACACGAGAAAACTTTTGGATGTGATAGATATAGTCACTATCTTGATTGTGGTAATGGTTTCACAGGTACATATGTCAAAACATTATATATATATATATATATATTTTTCCCCCCCACCGAGATAGAGTCTCACTCTGTCAGCCAGGCTGGAGTGCAGTGGCATGATCTCAACTCACTGCAACCTCCGCCTTCCAGGTTCAAGTGGTTCTCCTGCCTCAGCCTCCTGAGTATCTGGGATTACAGGTGTGCACCTCCACACCCTGCCAATTTTGTATTTTTAGTAGAAGCGGGGTTTCACCATGTTGGCCAGGCTGGTCTCAAACTCCTGACCTGAGGTGAGCCACCCACCTTGGCCTCCCAAAGTGCTAGGATTACGGGCATGAGCCACTGCATCTGGCCTCTTTATTTTTTAGAGAGAAGGGTTTTGCTCTGTCACCCTGGCTGGAGTGCAGTGGCACAATCAGAGCTCACTGCAGCCTTGAAGTCCTGGGCTCAAGTGATCTTCCTGCCTTGGCCTCCCAAGTAGCTAGGACTACAGATGTGTACCACCACACCCAGCTAAATTTTTTTGTATCTTTTTTGTAGAGACAGGATTCTGCTATGTTGCCCAGGCTGGTCTTGAACTCCTGGGCTCAAGTAATCCTCCTGCCTTGGCCTCTCAAAGTGCTGGGATTACAAGTGTGAGCCACTGTGCCCAGCCAAAATTTTTAAATATTGAAATAAAATGTAAGATTCAGCTCCTTAGTTGCACTAGCCTTATTTCCAGCACTCAGTGGCCACTGGTGGCTACTGGCTACTGCATCTGACACCAGCGAGAGAGAACATGGCCCTCATAGCGAAAGTTCTGTTGAATAGTGCTGGTCCCAACACAGGACCTCCTGTTCCAGGCTAGCAAGGAATTGTCATAAAAAGAATTTTCTTCTGGGCAAAATGTCCCTTCTTTTGTCTGCAAAGCAAAATGGATGATGGGGAGAGACATGTGAGAAGCTACCAGGACAGGTCATTACGAGGCCAAATGCCCAGGTGCATGCCTGTTCCTTCAGCTGTACCATTGGGAAAATTGGTATTTTGCTTTCTAGTCTCGCTCCTCAAATGTAGTGCACCCCTAGGTAATCCATTTCATGTGAGGACTCTGGGATTTTTGCCCACTTTTATGTCCTGTAGCTTCCCACCCTCCCCACTCCCACCCCCCGGAGACAGAGTCTCATTCTGTCGCTCAGGCTGGAGTGCAGTGGCGCAATCTCAGTTCACTGCAATCTCCCCCTCCCAGGTTCAAGCGATTCTCCTGCCTCAGCCTCCCAAGTACCTGGGGTTACAGGTACTTGCCGCCATGCCTGGCTAATTATTGTATTTTTAGTAGAGATAGGGTTTCACCATGTTGGCCAGGCTGGTCTTGAACTCCTGACCTCAGGTGATCCGCTCGCCTTGGCCTCCCAAAGTGCTGGAATAGCAGGCATGAGCCACCGTGCCTGGCCTGTCGTTGTTTTTGAGACAGGTCTCACTTTCTTGACCTGACTGGAGTGCAGTGGCACCATCACTGCAGCTTTCAACTCCTGGGCTCAAGAAATTCTTTCTACAGGCACATGCTACCATGCCTGACTTTTTTTTTTTTTTTTTTAAGAGATGGAGGTATGTATGTATGCAGTAGGCATTTATTTATTTAGGGACAAGGTCTCAGTCTGTCACCCAGGCTCTGGAGTGCAGTGGCATGATCACAGCCTGGACCTCACAGGCTCAAGCAAATCCTTCCACCTCAGCCTCCCAAGTAACTGGGACTACAGGTACACACCACCAAGCCCGGCTAATGTTATTTTATTTTTTCATGTACAGATGGAGTCTTGCTATGTTGCCCAGGCTGGTCTCTGACTCCTGGGCTCAAGTGATCCTCCCACCTCGGCCTCCCAAAACATTGGGATTATAGGCCTCAACCACTGCCCATGGCCCCTGCACCCTTTAGTGGCCAGGGGAAGCTGCAGAGCTCCTAGGCAGAATGATGTTTTTAAGTGCACCAAGTCATATACATGGAATTACAAAGAAAATCAATGGCGTTAAAGTACAGTTTTGTCTCCAGAACCTGGCAATACAGAACCACTCATGTAACTGCAGTGGTTGGGAATGAGGCCACTCCTTGAACCTGTTTTGACAATTTGGCAGTTCTGAACCCGGATTCCAGAATACAATCGAACGAGGAGTCTGGCTTCCCTAGAGATCGGTCCTTTTTATGGATGAATGAAGGAATGGAAACGACACACAGGAACCAGGAAGAAAAGCCCGGCCCCCTGGCCCTTCCCAATTCTGGCCACAGACTCAGCCAGTGCTGTGGCCAATTTCGCCCGCCCACGCCCTCCTCCCCAAATATATAATTTGAAAAGTATTTCTTCAACAAAAATGTGTTGGGGTCTTGCCCTCCGTGCTGCCCTGGGACAAGACTTTCACACGGAACCTCCTCTGGACCTGGGGGCCGCGCTGGGTTGTTCGCGCCGGGACTGCGGGGGACGGCAGCAAGGGCCGGGGCTCTGGGCGGAGTCGCGTTAGGATCCTCGAAGTGGCTCCCTCCGGGACCTCACTTGCTTTCCTGTCCCCGACCCCTCAGCCAAGCAGTGTGACCGGGCGGGCTCCGCTTCCCCGGGACCCCACTCTGACCCCATCCCCTAGGCCGCTCCCGCGAGCACCTCCGCTCCGCTCCCGCGGGGGTCAGCAGTTCGACGTTTGCCCCAGACCCCTGAGCCATCGGGCGCCCCCGAGAGCCGCAGAGACTGTCGGACTGAGCGGCCCCCTTGCTTGGGTGGGAGCTGGGGTGCAGAGAGGGGCTGTACCCGCGCCCCTCCGCTGCATCGTTCCCCGGCCCAGTGAGGAGACTCCTCTTCTCGTCTCAAAATCACTTTTATCAACAAAAGAGGCTCCCAGAGGATATCACCCCGAGCGCACCGCCCTCTAGGGGTGTTTGAAACGCGAACTGTTGTCAGGCCCAGGGCCAAGGATGCTGAATGTCCGGGAAAATGCGCGCCGCAGCCGGCCCCACTCAGGAGATGGTCGGTCCTCGAGAGCCAGCAGGGCTGCAGAGAGGAACATCCAGCCCCTGCGCACAGCGCGCGCGGAGCGGGACCACTGCAGCGATGCCTGCTCGGGTGGCCGCTGTCCTCTGCTCTGGCGCCGCTGGAGCCGCGCGTCCCATCGCACCGCGGGTTCGTCCCACAGGCGCCCTAAGAGGGAGGCGCGGAAGCATACCCAACCTTCAGTGCTTCCAGCGTACGTGGGTGTGGACGAAGGTGAGAAAGGGTTCTTTCCAAAGGCTCAAGACAGAGCTTCCAGTACCTTCTAAATCCCCAGAAAGTGGCGGTCTAGAAGTTGCTTCGCCGCTCCCCAGCGCCTCAGGTGGAAGGAGCCAGGAAACTCCCTTCCCTGTGGATCGCCTCCTCCTCCCTTTCTGCGTGCCCCTGGGATCCTAATCCTATTTGCCTCAGGATTGGAGTCTCAGGCATTGGTTTCATCCTGAACTAAGAGGGCAGAGATTTGGACTCTTATCTGCAAAACAGGCAGGGTCTTGGATCTAATACGCACTCAAAGATGGAATGAATGAGGGAGGGGAACTTCTCCACTCGGGGTTCGCTTTTGCTTCTCTTCTGATCAAGACATGATTGATGTATGCTCCCAACACATTGATCAGTGGAAATTATGGAGGCTGCACGGCCCCTGGATATTTCCCCCCTCAAGACAAGAAAAGGAACTTCAAAGTCATTAACTTCTTTGCAACAAGCCCCCAGGAAAGGCGGGAAGCACCATTCTGAAAACGAAAGTAAATGGCTTCATTCACTTGTTTTTAAAATGGGACGTAGGCGCGGTGGCTCAAGCCTGTAATCCCAGCACTTTGGGAGGCCGAGACGGGCGGATCACGAGGTCAGGAGATCGAGACCATCCTGGCTAATACGGTGAAACCCCGTCTCTACTAAAAATACAAAATAATAATAATAATAATAAAATGGGACGTATAGGCCGGTTGAGGTGGCTCACGCCTATAATCCCAGCACTTTGGGAGGCCGAGGCTGGCGAATCACTTAAGGTCAGGAGATTGAGACCAACCTGGCCAACATGGTGAAATCCCACCTCTACTAAAAATACAAAAATTAGTCAGCGTGGTGGTGCGTGTCTGTAATCCCAGCTACTCGGGAGGCAGAGGCAGGAGAATCGCTTGAACCCGGGAGGTGGAGGTTGCAGACAGCCGAGATCTCCTCACTGCACTCAGCCTGGGCGAGAGAGATCCGTCTCAATAAAAAATAATAAAATGGGACATATAAAGCATGAGAACATGTTTATCAGCGAAACTTCTTAACAGAACGAAAAATTAAAATCCCTGGTACCCATCCCGAGTCTCAATTCTTTCCCCAGGGATCGCCCATTGTTGGTCTGCTGTGCACCAGCCTCATCTCACTACCCCTTTCCTGCACTCCACCCGTCTTCCTGCGGCCCCACCTGCAGGCCTTGGTGCTTATGATTTCTTCCATCTGGAATGCTCCTGCTTCCTTTTTCTTTTGAGGAGGGGGTATTTTATTTTTATTAAGGTATAACATTTATAGAGTAAAATGCACATCCCTGAAGCATGCAACTCTGACTTTTCACATAATTGTTGTTTGTTTGTTTGTTTGTTTGAGATGGCCTCTCACTCTGTCTCCCAGGCTGGAGTGCGGTGGTGCGCCCGCCACCATGTCTGGGATTACAGCGTGAGCCACCATGCTGGGCCCTAATGTTGTACTTACACAGTCTATTCACCCAGATCAAGATATAGGACATGTTCAGCACGCCTGAAAGCTCCCTCCTGCCTCCCTGCCCGTCGGTGCCCTCCTCGGAGGTAACCATTTTTCCGACCTCTACTGCCTACATTCACTTTGTCTATTCATGTGAATGATCTAATGGTCTTTTGCATCTCCAGTGTTTTTAGTGGGAGTTTATTCCCATCCTCCAGGTCTCCGCTGAAATGTCGCATCCTTTCCCATTCCTTTCAATGGCATGACGGTGTTTCTTTCCTTCAGACCACTTCTCAGTTTGCAATGTCTGTGTTAGTTTGTTTACGTGTCTGCTGTTTGCTTTCCAGCTAGAAGGTAAGAGTCCTCTCCCATTCACTGCTGTCTCCTGAGCCTCTAGCGCAGTGTTGGCGCGTGTAGATATTCAACAAATACTTACTCAATGGATGAGTGTGGGAATGAAAGGAAGAAATAAATTCATCCAGGCATGAAGTTTTGCTGTCCTAATCTAAAACTCATTTACTTGTCCAAACACTGGCCTATGACTGAGATCTCTGCACTTCTTTTACAAAGACAGTATTCACCAAATCCAAATTAGAAAACTTAGAGAAAAATACTGAAGTTATTCCAGTCTGTCTGGAAGCCAAAAGAAGCCTAATTCTCACCTTCTGTGATAGGACTACCTTCTCCACCAAGACTGAATTTTCGCTTTAAACTGTTGAATCAGTGTTTTATAAAAGCACTCCACTTGGGCTACATAAAAAGACTCTCAACAGCAGTGTTTCCCCACCTCTCTCTTTCTCTCTCTCTTTTTATAGTCAGGGTCTCCTTCCATCAGTCCATTCCTGGAGGGCAGCGGTGAGATCATAGCTTAACAGTGGTTATCTCCACCGGGGTGATGGAGGACGATTTTGCTTACTTCCTTCATACTTTGTCATTTTTCATATGGGTACATTTTACTTCTTAAAATTTTTAAATAATGTTTAATTGTGGCAAAACACATATAACTTAAAATTTAGCATCTTAACTATTTTTAAGTATACAGTTCACTAGTGTCAAATACATTTACATTATTATACAACCAACCACCAGGATACTTTTCATTTTGCAACTCTGAAACTCTGTTCCCATTAAACAACTCCCCATCTCCCTCTCCACTTCCCCCAGCCCATGGCAACCACCATTCTGGTTTTTTTCTCTGTAAATTTGACTACTCTAGGTACCTCACATATGTAGAATTATACAGGATTTGTCCTTTTGTAACTGGCTTATTTTGCTTATTGAACTCAAGATTCATCTGTGTGGTAGCCTGTGTCCGAATTCCCTTCTCTCTTCTTCTTCTTCTTTTTTTTTTTATTATACTTTAAGTTCTAGGGTACATGTGCACAACGTGCAAGTTTGTTACATATGTATACATGTGCCATGTTGGTGTGCTGCACCCATTAACTTGTCATTTATATTAGGTATCTCTTCTCTTTTAAGATTGAATTATATTCCATGGTTTGAATATCCCACCTTTTGTTTATTTATTCATCTACCCAGAAATGGAATTACTGGGTCACATAGTACTTCTATTTTTAATTTTTTGAGAAACTGCTGTACTGTTTTCCATCGCGACTACATCAACTACACTCCCACCAACAGTGCACAAGGGTTCCAGTTTCTTTACATCCTCACCAACACTTGTTATTTTCTGACTGTTTTTTAATAATAGCCATCCTAATGGGTGTGAAGTGGTATCTCATTGTGGTTTTGATTTGCATTTTCCTAGTGACTAATGATGTTGAGCATTTTTTTCATGTGTTTGTTGGCTGTTTGAATTATCTTTGGAGAAATGTCTGTTTGCCCATTTTTAACCGGCTTGTGTTTTCTGTTGTTGTTCAGTTCTCAGTACCTATTATTTTTAAGAAAAGAATTTTCTTTTAGGAAGAAATGGAGGGAAAAGCATACAGGAAGCCAAGCGAGAGAGGTACGGCGGTTAGAAGCGCGGGCTCTGAAATCTGAAGATTGTTACCATAGTTATTGAGTACCTGCTGTATAAGCTAGGCGAGGCTAACTGCTCCAACAACCCCGAAAGCTCAGCGACCCAACACAATAAAAGTGTGACTTCCAATTCAAGTCCAGTGTGTTCTGAGGCGGAGGTAGGGGGAGGGCAGGGGTTATGAAGGGACAATAAGGCTGTGTGTCATTTCATCATTTGGGGACCTAGGCTACATCCATCTCGTAACACTGACATCCTCGATGTGTAGCCTTCAAGGTCCCCATGGGAGGAGATAAAAGGAAGGATTATACAAGGGTGATTTTTTTATGGACCAGTCTTTGCTTGTATTACATCAGCCTTAACTGGTAGTACAGCCCTACTCAACTACGAAAAAGACTGGAACACACCCTCTTTCTGCATGCCTGAAGGAAATGCAATGGCACTGTCTCCGCCACAGGACATCCTTCTGGTCACCAAACCACTTCATTCTTCTTCCCACCTCAAACACACCCATCCCCTTCTCTAAGGAGACAGCCCAAAGTGCCATCAGTCATTGTATCCAGGATCTCTGTCATGCATGTTCTTCCTTAGGAGTAGAGATCGATCCTATCATTCTGGCGGCCAATGAGCTAAAGGGGTACATATGCGCCCCCATCCCAACACCCCACATACAGTGGTGAAATAGAAATGATGCAATTTCCATGAGAAGAGGAAGGGCAATATCCCTAATCCATAGAAGTGACCGACTCCTTTCTGTGAGGCAGGTGTTGTGAGGGTCCCCTGCCCTGGCAAGGGGGAAGGTCCAACTAAGGTGTTTTCCTGGGCTTTTGCTGTTCAAAGTTCTTTTCCATCTTTTATCTCTGGCAGCTTGGAATTTAGAAGCAATGAACTTCTCCAGCTCTGCCAACTCCACACTTCTGGGCTGCCTCCCACCCACTCGCCTCACTTCTGCTTGGCTGTGGTCCGGCCTCTGGTGGCGTCCCCTGTCCATTTTTTTCCATGGCCCCTGGCTTCACCGCAGAGGAGTTTCTCCTTTCTCATCATCTTCCCTAACTACTCCTGAAGCGTTTCTTGGGGTGTAAACCCTTCTCCTTGACATTTTACACTTTTGGGGCTTTCTTCCTGCTCATGGGACCCAAAGGGTTGTTTTAAGTCTGCCACAGTTAACGATTTTGGGGAGAGGCGACTACATGATCTCTGGCAACAGTTTTCTCAGGAATTGTGTAGGTTTCTGATCTCTTTGCTTCCGGTTAGTTCCTTGTGCCAGTAACCACATTCAAATTCCTCCCCAGCCATAGTTTCAATATCACCTTCTTTCTTTACCTGCCCATCCTCATGCTTCCACTTTAATGGCAGCCACCTCGAGGCCACTGGGGACATGGGGTGGAAAGGCCATGTCTTTAATCTGATCAACTATGGGTTCAACACCACAATGTTCAACTAAGATGATTTCCTGGGCCTTTGCCGTTCAAGGTTCTTTTCCATCTTTTATCTCTGGCAGCTTGAGATTTAGAAGCAATGAACTGTTCCAACTCTGGCACCTCCACACTTCTGGGCTCTTTCCCACCCACTCGCCTCACTTCTGCTGGCCAACGGGCCTGTCCTGCCCAGCCTTCTGTCCTTCTTATAACACCTGGCCTAGCACCACTGGTGACAGCAACACACCCTGTTCCCTGCCGGTCTCCAGCCTCCTCCCCAGAGCCTTCCCACAGCTCAGGGGGCTGCCCCCCAGGTCCCCACTGGTGACTGTTTTACCAAGTTTTGCTGCCCCATGGAACAGCTCACCAGTCTGCCAACGGCACAGAGACCTGCAGGTTTCCCAGATGCCAGGAAGCAACACTGACCAAAAGACACGCAGCTCTCCTCCCTCCTGTGAATCTGGCAGAGGACAGATGGCCACAAAGCATGGAGGGAAAATGGGTCAGGTGCGATCACGCCATGTGGTGTGGAGGAACATGGGGTGGCCTGGGGTAAGGAGCGGGCTGGGGAGCGGGCAGCTGGGAGGAAAGTGACCAGGGAGGGCCTCGGGAAGAAGGTGGCATCTGAGCAAAGGTCCAGCCTGGGCACACGTGAGAGAACACATTCCAGGCAGACAGAACGGCACGCACAGTCACTGAGGTGGGAGTGGGCCTGGTGTGTTTCTAGAACAGCAAAGGGGTCCACGTGGCAGAGACAGGGATGGTGAGAGAGAATCCTCATCAGAAGGTAACATGGCGCCGGGTCACACAGGGTCTCTGAGGACTTTGGCTTTGACTCTGAGTGACATGAGGACGCTGGAGAGCTCTGAGCAGGAGAGAGACATGCTCTGACTTAGACGTTTGAAGAGCTCCCCATGGCCACCATGCTGAGAACAGAGCAGCCACACAAGGGCAGCCTCTGAGACGCTGCTGCAATTACCCAGGAAAGAAATCGCAGTGGCTTAGACCAGGGTGCGGCTTGCGGAGATGATGAGAGATGGTGAATGTCAGATGTCGTTTGAAAGTAAAGCCGCTAGAATTGGCTGATGGGCTGGATGTGGCCTGGGAGAGGAAGGAGGGGTGTTGAGGCACACTCAGTGTTGCTTTTGGCTTCAACAGCTGTAAGAATAGAGCCTCTGCTTAAGTTCGCAGAGAACCCTCTGGCTAGGAAAGGCATGTTAAGTTTGAGAAGCCTGCTAGAAACCCTAGCAGAGACATAGACTAGGTCCTTGGATATAGGAGTGTGGCTCGGCTGGGCGCCGTGGCTCACACCTGTAATCCCAGCACTTTGGGAAGCCAAGGCAGATGGATCACCTGAGGTCAGGAGTTTGAGAGCAGCCTGGCCAACATGGTGAAACCCCATCTCTACTAAAAATACAAAAATTAGCCAGGCATGGTGGCATGTGCCTGTACCTGTAATCCCAACTACTTAGGAGGCTGAGGCACGAGAATTGCTTGAACGCAGGAAGCGGAGGTTGCAGTGAGTTGAGATTGTGTCACTGCACTCCAGCCTGAAAAACAAGAGGAGCAAGACTCTCTCAAAAAAAAAAAAAAAAAAAAAAAAACAGTGGTTCTGGTTCTCAACAGAGTGGCCGGGGCTGGAGGAATATCAGCATATGGGCAACATGCATCAGGAGGCTGGCCCATACAGACAGAGAGGAGAAGAGGGCCAGAGACGGAGCCCTGGGCCACTCTGGGGGCCAGGGAGAGGTGAAGACACCAGCCAGTAGATGTACAGGAAGGGCCTGGGAGGCAGGTGGAAAATCTAGAAGAGTGTGGTGTCTGGGAAGATGCATGAAGAACGCGTCTCAAGGAGGAGGTAGGCTGAGCTAATTCAGGTGGTGCCAATCGGTCAATGAGGGGAGTCTTTGACAAGAGTAGCTTCCACCAAGTAGTGGAGGGAAAGTCTGATTGAGGTGGGTTGGGTCAACAAAGAAAATCAAGCGAGTGTGAATGCGAACAGAATAGTCTTGCTCTAAAGGGCAGCAGAGAAATAGGTTGGGATCTGGTGCCCAGGGGAGCAGGAACAATTCACTCAAAGCAGCTTGAGAGAAGCCATAGATGCTGCAAGGTGGGAGGTGAAATTCATGAAGTAAAAAAAAGCCAGGTCAGCAGCTGAGTGTGAAGATGAAGAGGCATCGCGGGGGTTGAGCTGAGAGGGAAATGTGTGCAGGAGTGGCCGGGAGGGGGATGGACCGGATTGCTGGGCAATGGAAAGGACCCCTGGATGCTTGTGGTCATCTGATGTGATACCACCCCCCAGGGCTGTGTGCCTTTCTTCAGCTGAGCACAGCTGTGTGAGCGCAGGCCTGGAGCAGGCAGTGAGCTGGATTTCACCAAACTTGGGGTTCTGCAGGAAGGCATGATGGAGAAAAAAGGTGAGGGATCTAAGGGTGTAAGAAAGGAATTCTTGAGTCTGGGAGAGATGGCTCATGCCTGTAATCCCAGCTACACCTGAGGCCAGAGGATAGCTTGAGGCCAGGAGTTTGAGGCTAGCCTGGGCAACATAGTGAGAGTCCCATTTATAAAAAAAAAAAAAAAATTGTCAGGCATGGTGGGGTGTGCTGGTTAGTCTACCTACTTGGGAGGCTGAGGCAGGAGGATCATTTGAGCCCAGGAGTTTGAGGCAGCAGTGAGCCATGATTGTGCCACTGCATTCCAGCCTGGGCCACAGAGCAAGACCCTACATCTTTAAAAAATAAAAAAAAGGAATTTTCTGTAGTGCTAAACCAGGAAGTTTATTTTAAGCAGATAAGTAAGAATTGGAGGGGGTAAAGGATGTTGCTGAGAAGGATCAGTGGGCCGAGAGGTCCCCCTGCACTCAAGGATTGCTGAGGGCAGACGGAGTGAGAGAGTGGGCTGGAAAGGTAAGAGGTGTCCTGCGACAGCAGGTTTGCAGCTACTAGGGTTCCCCACGACAGTGAAGAGAGCGGAGTCGGGTGGATTAGAAGATTGCGGTAGGCGGTGAGAGCAAGGAGAGGCGCAGCTCCCGGATTGCAAACGCCATGTTTGTGGGTGTTGGAATCACCACATCTGAGGGTAGGAGGGGTGTGGGGGCCAGGGAGAGATGGGCCGAGGGAGGAGGAGGGGAGTCCTGGAAGCAGCAAGGAAGGAACGTGCCCGCTCTGACGGAGGAGAGAGGACAGGCATTTGCGGAGAGGGCTCAGGAGCTGCAGTGTCCTGGGGACGAAGGTGGATTTGAGTGAGAACATTCACAGAAGAGGTTTTGAACGTGGGAAATTTCGGGAATTGGGGGTGTGGGTAGGAAATGGGGCCACAGTCAGGCTGGGCGCAGTGGCTCACGCCTGTAATCCTAGCACTTCGAGAGGCTGAGGCGGGCGAATTGCCTGAGCTCAGGAGTTCAAGACCAGCCTGGGCAACATGGTGAAAACCCATCTCTACTAAAATACAAAAAAAATTGGCCGGGCATGGTGGCGGGCACCTGTAGTCCCAGCTACTTGGCAGGCTCAGGCAGGAGAATGGCTTGAACCCGGGAAGCGGGGATTGCAGTGAGCCGAGATCATGCCATTGCACTCCAGCCTGGGCGACAGAGTGAAAATTGGTCTAAAAAAAAAAAGAAGCCGGGCACGGTGGCTCATGCCTGCAATCCCAGCACTTTGGGAGGCCGAGACGGGCGGATCACGAGGTCAGGATATCGAGACCATCCTGGCTAACACGGTGAAACCCCATCTCTACTAAAAATACAAAAAACTAGCTGGGCGTGGTGGCAGGCACCTATAGTCCCAGCTACTATGAAGGCTGAGGCAGGAGAATGGCGTGAACCCGGGAGGCGGAGCTTGCAGTGAGCCGAGATCGCGCCACTGCACTCCAGCCTGGGCGACAGAGCGAGACTCTGTCTCAAAAGAAGAAGAAGAAGAAGGATGAAGGAAGAAGGAGAAAGAATAACGAAGAAGTACAAGCCACAAAAGACTTTGTGCTCCAGGGGAAGGAGTTTGATCTTCAACATCAGTGAACACGTTTGTCCTACTTCAAAGAGGGTCAGAAACTCACTCACGGTCACAAAACTGCTCAGTGACAGGGATGCGATTCTTTTTTTTTTTTAATCTGCCCTTTAATTTGCAATGAGATGCAATTCTGATGGCAACTCCAAGCTGCTAGCACAGCAGCCAAGAACTGCAGGAGCCACATGCATGCCTAACTCCCACCCACAGACCCCTGGGAGCCCCATCTGCTTGCTGTTTCTATCAAGGAGACATGTATGTCAGTAGTTTTAACCCTTTGGAGGTCACAGATATCTTCAAGATAAATGCACGTGTCCACAAGGTGTTGCCTGGCATTTCTAGGGGTCTTGAACTCTGAGAAACCCATCCAAAGTCTCCAGGTTAAACCCCCTGCCCGAGGGCCCCCACATCTCACTTGCATTCCTCTTTTCTTTTTTTCTTTTTCTTTTTTCTTTTTTGAGATGGAGTTTCGCTCTTGTGCCCCAGGCTGGAGTGCAATGGAGCAATCTTCGGCTCACTGCAACCTCTGCCTCCTGGGTTCAAGTGATTCTCCTGCCTCAGCCTCCCAAGTAGCTGGCATTACAGGCACCTGCCACCACGCCCGGCTAATTTTTGTATTTTTAGTAGAGACGGGGTTTCACCATGTTGGCTAGGCTGGTCTCAAACTCCCGACCTCAAGTGATCTACGCACGTTGGCCTCTCAAAGTGCTAGGATTACAGGCGTGAACCACTGTGCCCGGCCACATCCCCCTTTTCTCCCGGAGCTGAGGTGAGCTGCAAGTGGGGGGCTGGGATAGAAGTGGTACGGAGGCCCTAGTATGACCTGCACTCACAGCTCCCAGTTTTGAAGAACCAAGTGACCACGCCACCACTGCGGCATCTCAAGGCTTGGTCAGCAATCTCCCTCAGTGGTTGCCTGGACACCAGGACAAAGGAGAACGTATTAGGATTGAAGTATGTGGGGCCAGACTTGTCAGTAGGGAGCCAGTGGCCTGGCGTTCCTGTGCTGCGCAGTCCCTATTTAGGGCTCATAAAGGTGCACCCCGCTGCCCCACACAGCGCTAAGTAGGTCACCAGCCTGCTAGTGAGCCCTATGGGAGTATGTCATCAATCCAACTGTTTAGCCCTGTCTGGGAAGCTCCCAGGGGCTCCTCTTTTGTACTCACCTAATACAACTCTAAAAAGCCAGGCCTGGCCTGTGGTGGATGTAGAATTTCTGGGCCCCTGCTCTCTCCACCTCCACAACCTCATGGGAAAGTCCTAATCTCCAAATAAACAACCATTCCCAACTCTAAACACTGACCTATGCCTGTGAACAGAGCGTAGGGGCAATTTGTCCAAGTGGACAGAGTTCTGGGAGTCATTATTGGATCCTCAGAAGTGAGTCACTCCTACAAAGCACCAGGGTTTAGCTGGTAGGGAGTGGGGGTGGGGAACAGATAGCATTCTAGGAGGCTCTAGAGGGTTCTGGCAAGGTCTTGCTGCAAATACCCCTTGGGGAATTGGCAGAACCTTGAAATAGCTCACTGGCCAAAAGTGCCCTCCTCTAGGTCCCCCAGGAGTACCTGGCTTTTTCTCTTCTCATTTAATGCTGGGAAGACTCAGTGATTGTTTCAAGCCCCATTCTCTCCCTGAAAAGGAAACGATCCATTTGCTCTCCCTCTACCCCTCCTTCCCCCTTTTCAGCTTAGAAAATATGGAAAGTCTCCAGCAGTAGCCACAATCAAAGAAGCCCTTAATCTTATTAATGATAACAGGAATAAGGAACATCAAAGTAAAGCAGTGAGTGCACTCATTAGGGTGTTGAAAGGTACTCAGGCTGGAGATCCTGAGAACGCTGTACTCTTTTGTGTTGGATAACAACACAGAAGGCCCAATTTCTGGAGAGTTGTTATATCACCAGATTCCCATTTCCCATAGAATATTAGCATTTCCTGAGCCAGTAGGGCCCATGCTACTTGCTCTAGTCAGGCTCTTTTCATAGCAAGAGGCTTAAGTTACTGAAAAAAAAAAAAAAAAAAGGAGGAGGAGGAGGAGAAAAAGGGGGAGGAGGAGGAGGCGGCGGTGGTGGCCAGGTGCAGTGACATGCACCTGTAGTGCCAGCATTTTGGGAGGCCAAGGCAAGAGGATTGTTGAGATCAGGAGTTTGAGACTAGCCTGGGAAACATAGGGCGATCCTGTCTCTACAAAAATTCTTTTAAAAAAGTAGCTGGGCGTGGTGGCATGTGCCTATAGTCTCAGCTACATGGAAGGCTAAGGCAGGAGGATCGCTTAAGCAAAGGAGTTTGAAGCTGCAATGAGCTATGACTGGGCCACTGCACTTCAGCCTAGATGACAGCTTGATACCCTACCTCTAAAAAAAAAGAAAGAAAGAAAGAAAAAAAGCTCAGGGAATGACGAGTGATGGCCGGAGGGATGCCGTCGGGGTGGGAAGGGCTCTGCGGACAGGCCAGGGCCGTTCCTTCAGGAGTCTCTACTTCCCCCTGGACATCCTCCCATGCGTGCCCCTCTCTCCTCTGCCTACTGCTGGGTACCGATGCGGCCATGGTGCTGTCTCCAGACCTCTCCGATTACCCTTCATCGGAAACTGCCTCCTTCTCGTGGTATTTCTTAGCTCAGTTCCCAGGAGGGAGCCCTGCGCTAGCTCTGCATTCGCTCCCTAGGGCTGCTGTAATAAAGGTCCCACCAACCGGGCGGCTTAACAGCAGCCTAGTAGTTCCGGAGGCCGCGGTGCGAGATCAAGGTGACGGTGGGGCTGGCTCCGCCTGAGGGCGGGGCCCGGGCTTCTGTTCCAGCCTCCCCCCAGCTTCCGGTGCTTTGCTGGCGATCTTTGGCATTCCCCCCGGCTTGCAATGCATGACCCTGACCTCTGGCTTCCTGTGTCTGTCTCTGTTCCCCTTTTAGAAGGACACCCATCCTATTTGGATTGGGGCCACCCTACTCCAGTATAACCTCATCTTAGTTACATCTGCAATGACTCTATTTCCAAATAAGGTCAAATTGGAGGTACAGGGGGTTAGGACATAAGCATTTGAAGGACATGATTCAACCCGTAACAGGTCTCCTTAGCTTTTGGAACTGGGCCACATTGTAGGTGTGTACCTGGCTGTATTCATTACCATAGGCAGGCTGGCTTAAAACAATACAGATGTATTGCCTCACAGTTCTGCAGGCCAGAAGTCCAAAATCAAGGTGGCAGCAGGGCCATGCTCCCTCTGAAACCTGTAAAATAATTTTCCATATGTCCAGATAAGGTCACATTTACAGATTTAGGGGGTCAGGACTTCAACATATTCAACCCATAACAGTGACCATCTTGTGACTGGCTTCCCTTTGGATTGGGTCACTTCTGTTCTAATCAGCTGGGGGAGGGTGTCTCTTGTGTGATGCACCATAGCTGAAAGTGGGACAGCTCACTTCACTTAGCAAAGGCATGGATCTGTATCCGTGAACTCACCTTCCAGGATACAGTTTCCAATATGCGCCCACCTAATACCCTCCAGCTGTGAAAACGCAAGGTCTGAAGTGTTTCCACCTCCTCCAAAGCCACATCCAGGTACTGCCCCAGAAACAATAGCGTAGGGCCACTTCGGAAACCACTTGCTCATCAGAGTCTCTTTCTCCCCTGGTTAGGTTGAGATCCTTTCTAGATAGTTCTCTGCATTTTGCAATCCTTGTAATAAATGGTTAATGTAACCACTGCCGATATAAATTCTATATGATGGTGGAACAAAAATGGAATTTCTGCATGAAATCCCTCCACTTGAGTCCTGGACCAACACACTGCAGCAGTGGCAGGGGCGGCATTATTCTTGGTAACTTGTCCCCAGTCTGCCCTGAGCCTACAGACATTCTCCTAGCCTCACAATGTGGGACCATCATCATTACACTGACAACCTATGGGTAGTGGGAGAATTTGGGGATCCCCATGTGACCTGACTTCTTTGCACTAAAGTGAGTTCTGTGGTTGCTGAATCTGACTTCCAGAGTTTCTGTCTGCTGGGAGGATTCAGCCACATGTCTGCTGGTGCTCTTATCAAAGGTAAAGCCACCTGGCTTTCCAGATGTGTTACAAAATCTCAGGATTAGGCTGGGCATGGTGACTCATGCCTGTAATCCCAGCACTTTGGGAGGCTGAGTCAGGTGGATTACCTGAGGTCAGAAGTTCGAGACCAGCCTGGCCAATATGGTGATACCCCATCTCTACTAAAAATACAAAAATTAGCTGGGTGTGGTGCTCACCTTTAGTTCCAGCTACTTGGGAGGCTGAGGTAGGAGAATAGCTTGAACCTGGGAGGCGTAGGTTGCGGTGAGCCGAGATCACGCCATTGCACTCCAGCCTGGGCAACAAGAGTGAAACTCCGTCTCAAAAAAAAAAAAAAAAAAAAAAAAAAAACTGGGTGCATTGGCTCATGGCTATAATTGCAGCCACTTTGGGAGGCCAAGGTGAATGGATCACCTGAGGGTCAGGAGTCTGAGAGCAGCCTGGCCAACATGCTGAAACCCCATCTCTACGACAAATACAAAAATTAGTTGGGCGTGGTGGTGCACGTCTGTGATCCCAGCTACTTGGGAGGCTGAGGCAAGAGAATGGCTTGAACCCGGGAGACAAAGGTTGCAGTGAGCCAAGCTCGTGCCACTACACTCCAGCCTGGGCAACAAGAGCGAAACTCCATCTCAAAAAACAAAACAAAACAAAACAACTCAGGATTAATGCAGAAGCAAAACTACCTGCAATCTTAGTTTGAGAGTGACATGTCCCTTTTTATTAGGCTTGGATTTTTTTTTTTTTTTTTTTTTTGAGACGGAGTTTCGTTCATGTTGCCCAGGCTGGAGTACAGTGATGTGATCTCAGCTCACTGCAACCTCTGCCTCCTGGGTTCAAGAGATTCTCCTGCGTCAGCCTCCTGAGTAGCTGGGATTACAAGCACCTACCATTACACCCGGCTAATTTTTCTATTTTTAGTAGAGATGGGTTTTCACCATGTTGGCCAGGCTTGTTTCGAACTCCTGACGTCAGGTGATCCACCCACCTTGGTCTCCTAAAGTGCTGGGATTAGAGGTGTGAGCCACTGTGCCAAGCCTAGGCTGGGATTTTTATGGTGATACACTTCCTGCAGAACCCTTGGGGGCTGCCCATCAATTCCCACTCTGGGATCTCTTGGGTTAGAGATCAGTGATTTTGTTTCTCTGTGCATCTGGGTCACCACAGCTTCGGAGGTGCCAGCTCTCAATAGCTACAACTGGACCCAAAAGACCAAAGCCCCAAGGCCTTCATTGCCGAGGGTGGCAAGGCCCCCCCACCCCTTAGAGTTGGGCAGCTGAGCACTTTCCCCATCTTGATCTGATTTTGACCTTGTTGCATGACTGTGGGCTGGACGGCTTCATTGTAGAAGTTGTGGGTGGGGCAGGCGCTGTGAACACACACTGCAGACTATCATTATGTTATATGAAATTCAATGACATTTAAAAATAAACACAGTCACTTCAGCAAGCTGCCAATGGGTTGGCATTTTCATACACAGTACCACTCGCCCCCATGGAGGGCTCCTTGAGGGACACACACTGTCTTCCCAACCATGATGTCATTTGATCCTCCACACAATCCTGGGGTCTGGTTTTAGGATTCCACCTCATAAATGGGGAAACAGAGACAGAACATTTAGTTATCTGTTCAGGGTTACAGGGCAAGACTAAGAACTTTCATTCCCTAACTTCCAGTCCTATTCCCGGCCTTTAGTTTGATGTTAACAGCTGTTTGTCATTTTAGCAGGGAGATGGGTACATTCGTGGTATTTCTCAAGGAAGGGAGGACATCGTTAAGAAATGCAGAAGAGGCCGGCGCGGTGGCTCAAGCCTGTATCCCAGCACTTTGGAGGCCGAGACGGGCGGATCACGAGTCAGGAGATCGAGACCATCCTGGCTAACACGGTGAAACCCCATCTCTACTTAAAAATACAAAAAACTAGCCGGGCGACGAGGCGGGCGCCTGTAGTCCCAGCTACTCGGGAGGCTGAGCAGGAGAATGGCGTAAACCCGGGAGGCGGAGCTTGCAGTGAGCTGAGATCCGGCCACTGCACTCCAGCCTGGTGGCAGAGCGAGACTCCGTCTCAAAAAAAAAATAAAAAAAAATAAAAAAAGAAATGCAGAAGAAGGTCACCCTACTTATTCCTCCAGTTTCCCTGGGTTGCCCTGTCTTTGCTGCCTCATTTTCTTTGTTAGAAATTCACTTTGCTGTCTTCCATGCTCATTACGCATCGTTATGTTGGGGTTGGGGGTGGGGGTGCAGAACGAATAATTAACTCCCAGGCTTTGCCTTCTCTTTGTCTCAAGCACTTCGCATCCTCCCCTGTCTTTCTCCTCCAGAGATCAAACTCTTATCCCTTTTCCCAGTTTCCTTTGATGCAAGCTTTATGACTGGGAGGATGTGCTTGTCAGTTGCTATTCTAAGGACGTGGAGGTCATTTCAGTCCCTGCTTCTGTAAAAAGGATGAATTTGGAGGAAGCAACCCGTCAGCCTCCCCTTCCTCCACTTGACTTGTTTGTATGTTTCATAATCTGTTTTCAGCAGTAATTGTCCTATATGTGAAAATATGAAGCCTTATTTTGACAGCTGGCAGTGTCTTTGATATTGGAAGATGTCATTTGGAAAAGAGGGAACGACAGCAGATCGGAGGCAGCTGTTCCCCGCCGTGGTAGTCCGTGAGCACAGCTGTGGGGTGGCGATGGTGGGATTTGGGATTGGGCGGGCTGATGTTTGTTTGTGTTTTGTGTTTTGTCAAATCCCCGGGGCTGGATATCATTAGGCTACAAGGAGCACATTCTATTTAGTTAGAACCAGGAGCTGACGGCATCAGAGAAGAGGAGGAGGGAGAAAGAGCAAAGGGTCATGGAGCGAAAAAGAAAGAACAGGAGAGGACCTAGAAAGGTGGTATAAGGCCGTGAATGCGGGGGAGAGAAGTCACAGGCAGAGAAAGACAGAAAATGAGGAGGTGGAAACCGGCTGTGTAGGGGGATGGGCTAATTGCCCAAGTCAGGCTCTGCCCTGAGACCTGGGGATTCTCTAGCCTTTTCCACCCATCAGTGTCACAGGGGCAGCCGCTGCCTTAGTGCAGGGAGCCCAGTCCCTCCACTACCGTCCCTGCAGCCTGCAGACAGGGCCCACCTGCAGCCGATTCCCCGCTCCAGCAACTGGGAAAGGCTCCCATCTGCAGGTGAAGGGGAGCAGGAAAGCCACTCACCAGCGCCTGCAACCTCTGAGGCTGTTGTCCATGCACGTTCACACGTGGGAGAAGTGACTTTCTTACTCTTTCTTCAGTTCCAAGGAGCCCATTAGTGGCCTGTGAGGGGCTCAGGTGTTGTTCCCCTCAAGACCCACTGGGCCTGCCACTGCCAGGGCTCGTATTCCTGCCCCGGCGACAGGATCCAGTCAGGCTGTGTCCTGAACCCCACGCCCCACCAGAGCTTGCACACTCACCCCTCTCCACCTCCCCTTCTCAGTCTCCTGCCCTGGGTGTGCCTTGAGACCACCACCAGGACGTCCAACTCTAAAGCCACAGAGACCTGGGCTTTGTGGGAAAAGCTGAGCAGCGCATGCCTGCAGGTGAAGGATGAAGACGGGAAACCCAGAAAGGAGTCTCTCCTCATTAAAACAGACAAGCCTTTGGGGAGAGTTGCACCAAGAGTGCGAGTGGTCACCCCTCCAGGGGCTGTAACAGGGGAATCTGTGGGTCAGCGGCTTCTCTGCCACCACCAGCCACAGGACTTGGGGAGACACAGGAGGACTCCCTGTGTCCCTGTCCACAGCAGTCAGGGCCTGCCTGTTCATAGTTAGGTTATCACACAAAACCAGGGAAGTCAGGGACCAGCCTCTGACTGCAGGACACAACCACGAGCCACAGTGTTGCTGGGGAGGCCCAACCTGGCTCGGGTTGGCTGCTTTCTCCTTTACAGGCTAAAGATCTGCTGCCCACTGGCTCCTGTGGCCCTCTGTGGGGTGGGGGAGGCCGCCCTCCATCCTGCGTCACCACTCTGGCTGCCTCCGTTCCTGCAGCTGACTCTGCAGAGGTGGGGAGTTTTGCTAGCAAGGCAAGTGGGATGTACTTCCATCCATGTCACACAGAGCTGACAGAAGCTAGGCGATTCCAGGGGGAAATGTCCTCACTTCCTTCCGAATGGCCTGGCTGCAGCTTACGTGCACAGAGGAGTGGTTCCTAGACCCACTCTCAATTCTGGGTCTGGGTCTGGCTGGGTCTGGCTGTTTCTGCAGGCTTCTTGCTGTCAGGTCTTTCTGGTGTCAGAAGTCTCCTTCCCTGCTGCCACCTTCTGGAGTTAGGATGCCAGGCAGATTAGCAGGGAAGCAGCCCCATGGGGGGTTGAGCCCTGCCTCTCTACTCTGTTCTCTGCATGGGATCAGGGTGGCCCCGAGGGAGTGCAGAAGCGCCAGCCTTCCGCGGAGGGGAAGCCCTTTTCTGCCTGATCTATACAAGCTTCTCCTAAGTGCTAACGTCGGGCATAACCCCAAGGAAAGTTTCAAGGAGACGAGTTGTCCCAGCATGCAGTGCTGCAGAGAGCTCAAGGAAAGCGTTTACTGGATGTCAGAACTAGGAGGTCGTTGAGATGGGGAAGCTGCAGAGGACACCTGGGCACCGCTCCTTTGGGGATCTTAGCTGAGAAGCCTTCCTGTTGGCAAGAGAGAGGGTAGGAAGGACCTACTCTTCTGCCTACTCCAGTGGGCAGGCTTTCGCATGAGAAGGAAAGAGGAAATGTAATTATTTCTGAGACTGAAGAGATCAGGTGGCATGGTATGAATGATTAGGGAACAAGACTGTCATACACATCACGACAGTTCGTCAGTTCTAACTTCCCTCATGTGAATGACAGCTGACATTCACACTCGCAGGACAAGGAGCCAATAATAACTACAAGGTGGCAAGGGGCTCTGTCCCTTCTGCCGCCACTAAAGAAAGCATCTCAAAATGCAAGTGTGTGGTAGTGACTTCATTGTAGAGACAACGTTGAATCACCTCTAGTTTATTAAAATATTAAAATATTATCCTTTCACTCTTAGTCACAAATTACTTGCACCATGCCTCTCAATAACATAAACCAACAAAAAACTCAGTGAGATTCAGAACTCAATAGTTCAGCTAACACCCCTGCCATACTCACTCTTCCTTCCTAAAAAAAAATCAATGCCAACAACTTACAGAAAAATCTCATAAACACTAAACAGCGGTTCCTTTCCTAAAAAGTCTCTTTGGATATATATTGGTATATCCATTGGCTTACAAAGCTGTAATCAGTATATAACCTATAACTTCATGTTCTACTTTTCTTCACTAAATATTTCATCTACACATTATCATTTACTGGTGTACTCTCACAATATCTAGGGGCTAAAAAGATTTTATTCTTTAATGTTTTTGCATTGTGGAGTATTGGCTGTTTCTCATTGTTCATTTTACAGTGCTACAATTGATTTTTTTGTAGAAGAGAAAATCAATGTTTTATGTTTTCATTTTGAGGTACGTTTTCCCAAGTTAAACTATTGGATCAAAGGGTCTAAAGTGTTTGATGCCCTCTCACGTAGTGCCAGATTCCTTTTCTATAAGAATATACAAGCCAGGCATGGTGGCTCATGCCTATAATCCCGGCACTTTGGGAGGCTGAGGCGGGTGGATCACCTAAGATCAGGAGTTCAAGACCAGCCTGGCCAACATGATGAAACCCTATCTCTACTAAAAATACAAAATTAGCCAGGCATGGTGGCACATGCCTGTAATCCCAGCTACTCAGGAGGCTGAGGCATGAGAATTGCTTGAACCCAAGGGTTGGAGGTTGCAGTGAGCCAAAAGCTCACCACTGCACTCCAGCCTGGGCGACAGAGTGAGACTCTGTCTTTAAAAAAAAAAAAAAAAAAAAAAAGAATACACCTATTGTTAGTACCACTAGCAATAGATGAACATCCAGTCCCCTTCATGCCAAATGAATTTTTTTCTTTCTTTTCTTTTTCTTCTCCTTTTTTTTTTTAGTTTCATAGATATGCAATACTTCTCAAAAGAATTGTTTTAAATCTATATTTCTGAAGTTGAATTTAGGGGAGAGCCTGTGCCCCTGATGCCACCCTAAAGTGTCGGAGCCTCTTCACCCCAACAGCCTCCTTGCACACACATGTATTAACCCAAAGAGGGAAGTTTCTTCAAGACCCAAGCCCAGACGGCCAGCTCACACACGCATGGGACTGGTTTAAAGGAAAGTGTGGAGCTGCTCTGGAGCATGGCACAACAACCATTAGTTTAGTATCTGCAAAGGGTGGACGGTCCAGAAGTAGGCACTGAACTAGCTGCATCGTGGAGCCTGAAGGAGAGTGCGATGCTGCGAGCCCTTCCTCCCAAAAGCTGCGTAGCAACTACACATGCCTCCTGAACAGCTTTTCTTACCCCGTCTTCTGTTCTAAGTACAGCAACTACATGTCCTAAATCTGCTAACTTTTCAAACAGGTGGTCTAGTTGTCCCCAGAAAGTGCACCCATTCTTTTGAGACCACATATCCCAAATTTGGACTGGGGACATGTGGTCACTACTATTTTGATATGTTGGTTTCCCACACTCCACTAGAACGCAAGCTTATTAAGAGTAAGGACTGTCTTATTCATCATTCCAAACCTGTATCATCCCTTTTCTACAACCTACACCATCCTTTAATTATAAAGTTGGTTCTACTTGCTCTCTTGTCACTTAGAGAGTTGCTATTCTTTGAAAATACAGATCCTAAAATAGCTCCATCTCTTTTCTCTCTTCCAAGCTGTGTGTGTGTGTGTGTGTGAAAATGGGTTCCAAAAATACAATTTTCTTTAATGTGTTATATGTAGCAACAGAGAAGCAAAAGGCAATAATATGCCCAGTAAGTACTGCCTACCAAACTAATTCTGAATACTTTATTGTCCTGCTGACAACTGAAGAATGGTATTTGAAAGTCAAAAATTTCACTGCTTTCACACAGTGTACAAATTGAAGCTCACATGGCCAATGAAGGATATTAACCAGAGATGTCAGTTATATAAAGAGTTTCATCACAGTGCTATATATACGTAGCTCTCAATAGATATTATAAAGATGAAAATACTAAACATGTTTTTATAAATGACACACTAGATTGCATATCCATACAGCAAATCCTCTAGAGTATCAGAAGAATAATTCTGGTAAATGCTTTGATTCTAAACTCTCCACATTCCACTGACTTCAACAGAGATCCCAGCACCTAACATTGTCTTCCAGATTCCTCCTCCTACTATGACAGGGTAGCCTGAAAGACTGATGGGAGTTAGTCTTGTTGAACTGGCACAGTCTTCAGTACGCAAGGAGCCCATCGCATCCTCAACCTAGAGCTCAAATCCAAGCTTTGGCGACTGGACCAAAACATCTAGATGGTTAGGTGAGGGTGAAGAGGATGGCTAATCATTTCTAGAATGGTAAGTTTCACTTGGCAGGAATTGTCTTTCATTATCCAGTAGGGTTTTTAATTCTCCTCCAAATAATTTAAATGACAAATTCAAGATAAATGAGGAAAGTGTCCTTTGGAAAATAAACATCCATCATCAGTCCCATTTGTGGGTTCCCAGGACAGCTGGTGCGAATCAAGGGGAATATGAAACATCTTCTGCATCTCTTGACTCACATCTGGCCCCAACCCAGCGCCTTCTGAGTCTAGAAGACTTTACATCTCACAGTTTCCTCTGCCGCCCCACAGGCCTGCTTGGACAGCTCTGGCTTGGTGGCAGGAAGGCCACGAAGCTGCAGATCAACCAGTGAGTATGTGTTCTGTCCTCTTCTCAACTTCCTGCACAACCTGAGCTCCAGACGCGATGCACAGCAGAGTGGCGCATGCCGGGGTCTCTCAGTGCTAATTCTGAGCGCGGCTCCCAGAGGCCAAAGACAGGCGAGGCAGGAGCGCCGCTGCTATTGAAGGATGGAGGCATGGAATATGAACTGAAGTCCAGAGTGTCCCCCGGAAGTCTCTATATGGCAAAGCCGCAGCTGGCCCTCAGGAGCAGGAAAAGCAAGGCAGCACGATCAGGAAAGGGGTCAGGAATGACTCTGAAAGGCTGGGCCTTGGGACAGCAGGAAGGGCTTCATGCTGAGAGCACTGGCTTGGACCATCAGAGTAAGCAGCAAGGGCTAGGTAGAGCTCAGTTCTGGACACTGGGCAAGCGGGTAGAGATGTTCTGGGACCCCCTAGTCTTCACTAAGGGATCCTGGGCTCCAATTATGGTTCAGTTATTCAATGCATAGACCAGGGTCTTCTCTTGGCTGGCCGGAGTCCCAGGGGCTGGGAGCCTGGCACTGTATGAGACATGCATGCACCTCCTCCTGTGTAATATACTTTGAGGAGGGAGTTTGCAGGAGGAGGAGTTGGGGGTGATAGAAAAACTTACCATTTATCTACAGTCCAGAACCCACACCTGAACTAGTAAGTTCATTCTCATTTTTAAAATTTTCATTATTTTTTAGAGGTAGGTTCTCACTCTGTCACCCAGGCTGGAGTGCAGCACTTCCTCCCCAAAGCCCTGTAAAAGTTTGAGGTTTGCAGCCTCAAACTCCTGGGCTCCTGAAGGCCCTCCCACCTCAGCCTCCTGAGTAGCTGGGATTATAAGCACACACTATCCTCTTGCCTCAGCCTCTCCAAGGCTAGAATTACAGGCATGGGCCAATGTGCCTAGCTGTGACTTAATTCTAAACTTTACCAGATTATTAATCAATTTCTTATCTTCCCCACATTTGGCTCAGGTAAGAGATGGGGCAGTGTCTAAGGAACCTCAGTGGACTCAGCCAGGAAAGCTGCGAAGAAGCCTCAGGTATTTGTACACACATGTTCATAACAGCATTATTAACGGTAGTCAAAAGGTAGAAACAAGCCAATGCCATGGATGGATGAACGGATAAAGAAAACGTGGTCCATACATACAGTAGAGTGTGAGTCAGCCTTTACAAAGAAGGGGATTCTAAAGTATAGAAATACAATTAAAATTTTTACAAAGAAAGGGAAATCTCCCACATGCAACAACATGGATGAACCTTAAAGACATTATGCTAAGTGAAATAAAAGGACAAATACTGCATGATTCCACTTCTATGAGGCATCCAAAGTAGTGAATTTATAATACATAGTGATAGACAGCGGAATGGGGGTTGCCAGGGGCTGGGTGGAGAGGGAAAGGGGACTGGTTTAACGGGCACAGAGTTGCAGGTTTACAAGACGGTAAGAATTCTGGAGATGCGTTGCACAACCAGGTGAATGCCGTTAGCATACAGAACTCAATAGGGAGTTACTGTTGAATGGCTACACAGTTTCAGTTTGGGAAGATAATGCATAATGGAGATAATTGCACAAGGAAATAAATGTACTTAGTACCACATAACTGTACACGTAACATGGTTAAAATGGTAGCTTTTATGTCACGGATATTTTACCAGAGTTAGGAAAAAAAAAAACAAAAAATCAGGTATGGTTCCTGCAAACTCAGAACCTTTCTGTAGGGAAGCCGGCTTCCCCAGCTAGCATAGCAGCTCCTCAAAGTTTAGGAAATGGCAAAAGATAAATTAACATGTTCTCTAGTGAAAAATACAAAACCAAACTAGGAAGAAGCAGATGCAGGGGAAATAATGAAGGGATGGCACTTCTCTGAGCTTCGCCTGTGCCGGTGGCTCCCAAAGGTCAGCATGCCTCACAGTACTGAGAGGGCTTATGAAAACATGGATTGAATTTCTTTTTTCTTTCTTTCTTTCTTTCTTTCTTTTTTTTTTTTTTAACATAAAATAGTTCAGAAAAGATGCATTTGCCTTTCTTACAAGTTCCCAGGTGATGCTGAAGTTGTCATTCGGACACCACACTTTGAGAACCGCTGGCCTATCCACATCTCTTTAAACTATGAAAACCATACTCAAGGAGTTCTCAAATTTCCATAAGAGGATTTACCTGCGATGTTTGCTGTGATTCCAGATTCCTAAGCCCTATAAACATGTGTTATTTTTAAAGTCCCCCTCTGCCCCGGATTCTGATACAGCAGGTACTCATTCCATAGGCTGATAAATGCTGCCCTAAGCATGCATTCATTAGCCCAGTGGTTCTCAAAGTGTGGTCTGTGGACCACCAGCCACAGCATCACCTGGGTACTAATTAGAAAACCAAACTTCAGGCCCCACCCTGACCTACTGAATCAGATACTCTGGGGGTGGAACCCGGCAATCTGCGTTTCAACAAACCCTTTGGGTGGTTCTGATTCACACGCAAGTTTGAGAACCACTGAGTTAGATCTTTGACAACCCTTTTCATTGATATACTGATGGTAAGCAAGAGCTTTTGGACAATGGATGGGAAGTTTCACCATGTATGTGACCAGGGCTGGCTCTGTTGCCCAGGCTGGAGTGCCGTAGCGCAATCATGGCTCACTGCAGTCTTGATTTCCCAGGCTCAAGTGATCCTCTCACGTCAGCCTCCTGAGTAGCTGGGACTGCAGGTGTGCACCACCACGCCTGGCTGATCTCCAATGCCTGGGCTCAAGTAATCTTTCTGCCTTAGTCTCCCAAAGTGCTGGGATTACAGGCGTGAGCCATCAAACCCGGCCTATTCTTTTTTTTTTTCCATATTGGCCTAAAAATGTGATTTGTATATTTTGGGGGTTGGAAAAGTTAATGAAGAGAATTAGAAATACTCTGGTACTGGAGGCCACATCTAATATAAATGATAGAAACTTCAAGAAAGGGGCCGCACAGTAGCTCACGCCTGCAATCCCAGCACTTTGGGAAGCTGAGGCGGGCAGATCCATGAGGTCAGGAGTTCAAGACCAGCCTGGCCAATATGGTGAAACCCTGTCTCTACTAAAATACAAAAATTAGCCGGGCATGGAGGTGTGTGCCTGTAATCCCAGCTACTCGGGAGGCTGAGGCAGAAGAATTGCTTGAACCCCGGAGGTAGAGGTTGCAGTGAGCCAAGATCACATCACTGCACTCCAGCCTTGGTGATGGAGTGAGACTCCGTCTCAAAAAAGAAAAAGAAAAAGAAACTTCAAGGAGGCAAATTTTGGCTTAGTAAGAGGAATCACTTTGTTCTGTTGGAAGGGCTGTGGCCATGAGCAAGCTGTTCTTAGGGATGTGGTGAGTGGGCTATTGTGGGAAGTAGTCCGTTTGCAGGTCATAAGCAAATCTGAGAACAAACTAGACTGGGTCAAGGGTTCCCAGATGCCTATCTAAACAACATCAATATCAGGATGACCTGGGATTGTTAAACTCCATTCTGGAGTGGCACCCACAAAGATTCAGCTGGGGCATACCTGGGGAGAGCGACTTGCTCATTGCATCGATTCTCAGGTGATTCTGAAGCACCTGATCTGAGAATTACTAACCCAGATATATTTGATGTCCTTTCTAAATTCTTGGGCTGTACAAAAGAGGATGGGTAAATTATTTGTTTTTGTTTAAGTTGGAGTTTTGCTCTTGTTGCCCAGGCTGGAGTGCAATGGCATGATCTTGGCACACTGCAACCTCCACCAGCCAGCTTCAAGCAATTCTCCTGCCTCAGCCTCCCGAGTAGCTGGGATTACAGCTGCCTGCCACCACACCCAGCTAAATTTTTTTTTTTTTTTTTGTATTTTTAGTAGAGGCGGGGTTTCACCATATTGACCAGGCTGGTCTCAAACTCCTGACCTCTGGTGATCCACCCACCTTGGCCTCCCAAAGTGCTGGGATAACAGTTGTGAGCCAACACGCCTGGCTGAAAGGTTCATTTCTAAGGGTTGGGAAGTGGGAAAAGATTAAAGAATTTTCTTCTGCAGATAAGAGGTCTGCATTAAAAACTAACATGGATGATGGTGTCTTCAGCTCCACTAACAAACAGTGCCTGTAAGAAATGGATTTAAACTACAGCAGAAAGGATTGCATTAAAGGAAAAAAAATGTCTTGGCAATAAGGATTATTAAACACTGGGATGAGCTAAAATAGTTGACTGTGGAAGATTCTTCTCTGGAGAATTTTTAAAGGATGCCTTCTCATCTGTCTGGAATGATGCTGGGGGAACATTTTAAATTCCCTTCTAACCATGATTCTGATGTTCACATCTACATAACAGCACATTAAACTAATAGGGACTCTGTGTCCCTCAAGCTTGTAAAAGAGTCATAAATGGAAGCTCCTCTCACTATTAGATTTCTAGTAAAACAGAATTAGCAAGTGGTGAATAGACACAATGTTAATACACTAATAAGACCTTGGTTTCAGTAGGAGGAAAGACCAGTGTCTCGTTTGCCAGTCACTTAATCCTCTGTGAATGATTTAGGAGGCTTCAACTTTTTTCCACAGATTTGTCCTACGAGAACCAAGTCTCCAGTAAAGAAATATAAGAAATCAACTTCTACGCCAGGCACGGTGGCTCACGCCTGTAATCCCTGCGCTTTGGGAGGCTGAGGCGGGCAGATCACCTGAGGTCGGGAGTTTGAGTCCAGCCTGACCAACATGGAGAAACCTTGTCTCTACTAAAAACACAAAATTAGCCGGGCGTGGTGGCACATGCCTGTAATCCCAATTACTTGGGAGACTGAGGCAGGAGAATCGCTTGAACTTGAGAGGTGGAGGTTGCAGTGAGGCAAGATCGTGCCATTGCGCTCCAGCCTGGGCAACAAGAGCGAAACTCTGTCTCAAAAAAAAAAAAAAAAAAAAAAGAAAAGAAAAGAAAAGAAATCAACTTCTACCTGATCATATCTTTCTGTGGTTCTGATTTTAAGTTACAATTGGAATTAGACATCAAGGCAAAGGTTGCTGAAAAGGGAAGATCTTAAAGTAAAAAGAGAGCCAGGAAGGAAGCCTCTGAACAAACACAGATAGGAATAGCAGCTTGAGAGAGCAGGCCCCACCCTGGATATAAAGTGGGGAGCTGACACAGGGCCAGGACAGAGGCGTCAGACCCAGCAGTGAACCCAGCTGGGGACGAGGCCAGAAGAGACACAGCCATCATGGGGTTTAAATCTCTTAAGCATTCCTGATTCAGGAAAGATTGTCTTAGTCAGATGCTTGCATTTTTTCAGTAGGCGGCACACCCAAAACTGATGTAGAGTGGGGGGCGAGTTGGCTCACACCTGTAATCTCAGCACTCTGGGAGGCCGGGCCGGGAGGACTGCTTGAGACCAGGAGTTTGAGACCAGCCTGGGCAGCATGACAAAACCCCATCTCTACAGAAAATACAAAAGTTAGTCAGGCATGCTGGCGTGTACCTGCAGACCCAGCTACTCAGATGGGAGAGGCACCGGAGCCCGAGGAGGTCAAGGCTGCAGTGAGCTGTGATCACACCACCACACTGCAGTGAGCTGTGATCACACCACCACACTACAGCCTGGGCAACAGAATGAGACCGTGTCTCAAACAAACAAACAGACAAACAAAAAACGGATGTAGAGTTTATGAAATCCTTTCAGTCTGTTCTGAAACTCCAGGAGGCTCCTTCTGTGAAGCAGCAGCTTTGTAATGTGCAGCATCGTGGTTTAAAATGTTTGCTTGGGCCTGATGTGATGGCTCACACCTCTAATCCCAGCACTTTAGGAGGCTGAGTGGGGAGAATCAGTTGAAGCCAGGAGTTCGAGGCCAGCCTGGGCAACATAGTAAGACCCTGCCTCTACAAATTAAAAAAATTACCTGGGCATGGTGGCACAGGCCTGTAGTCCTAACTACTCAGGAGGCTGAGGCGAGGATTGCTTGAGTCCAGGATTTAGAGCTGTGATCATGCCACTGCACTCCAGCCTGTGCAACAGAGCAAAATCCTGTCTCCAAAAATTTTAATTTAAAAAAAGTTTGAGGCCGGGCGCGGTGGCTCAAGCCTGTAATCCCAGCATTTTGGGAGGCCAAGATGGGCGGATCACAAGGTCAGGAGATCGAGACCCTCCTGGCTAACCCGGTGAAACCCCGTCTCTACTAAAAAATACAAAAAACTAGCCGGGCGAGGTGGCAGGCGCCTATAGTCCCAGCTACTCAGGAGGCTGAGGCAGGAGAATGGCGTGAACCCTAAAGGCGGAGCTTGCAGTGAGCTGAGATCCAGCCACTGCACTCCAGTTTGGGCGACAGAGCAAGACTCCATCTCAAACAAAAAAAAAAAAAAAAAAAGTTTGGAGGCCAGGCATGGTGGCTCACACCTGTAATCCCAGCACTTAGGGAGGCTGAGGCAGGCGGATCACTGGAGGCCAGGAGTTTGAGACCAGGCTGGCCAACATGCTGAAACCCCGTCTCTACAAATAATACAAAAATCAGCCAGGTGTGGTAGTGCACATCTGTAATTCCAGCTACTTGGGAGGCTGAGGCATGAGAATTGCTTGAACCTGGGAGTCGGAGGTTGCAGGGAGCCGAGATCTTGCCACTGAACTCCAGCCTGGGTGACAGAGTGAGACTTTTTTCAAAAAAATAAAAAATAAAAATAAAAAAAAGGTTGGCCCTGAAGTCAAGTGACTTGGATTAAAACCTTCCTCTGCCACTTGACTATGGGCGTGATTCTCAACATCTCTGAGCCTCGATTTCCTTATTTGAAATAGGAGGACTAATTAGAACTGGGTTATTGAGGTGATTTTAGGAGATAATGACTGTGTACAGGGGCAGGCAATGGTCAGTGCTCGACAAATGTTAGCTTGCCACCATTTCTCTACAGAACTGTGTGGCTAAACTCTCAGGTTCCCTAAAGCGGTGCCTCTCAAATGCTAGGGTAAGACCTGGCACCAGTCTGTGGCAAAGTTTTCAGCATTCCTTGACAAACGGGAGAAGTGAGCAGAATGTTGTGTGTGCAGGGTGGCATTTAGTGGCCACGGACAGTCTTCTTTCTTGGGAAGCAATGCTCTTTCCTCTGAAGATGTACAATGTCCTTTGCTTTTAGAAGTAATGATCATAGTAGAAGATATTTTTAAGTTTCATGTTCTTTGCAGCTTTATGTTAGTCTTTACTTTTTTCTTCCTGTACCTTGAAATCCAAGGGTCCTGGAACCATTCGAAAGGGCGTGAGAAAATACAAAGAGGGGTGTGCTGGGCTCAGTGATTCTGCCTGGTGGTCCAAGGGCACGAGCATGGCAGGTGTATCTTCTACTTCTCTTACCATCACAGACTTTTCTTCGTGCCTCTCATGTTCTTCCTTCTCATGTTTTTTGTTCCTTCACCAATTTCTTCCTCTCATTGGGTATGTTTCTAACTGTATTCTCCCTCTTGCTTTTGCTTTGGCCTGTTAGGCTATTTTCTCTTGTTTGTGGCATTTCCCCCTCCCCTTTTCATGTCCTGTTTCTCCTCCCCTCACACACGTTAGATTTGTTTCTGGTTTTGCACCTGATTATTTTTTCGAGCCATAAGTGTTGCATCCCCAGGGCTGCCCATGCACCCAGGTGACAGTGGTGGGGGACAGGTACAGGATGTGTGCAGCGGAGCACACATCGTGTTCGTCCCCTCCAGACAGGGGTTTGTGCTGAGATAGGACAACAAACGTGGCCCTTTCCTAGTCTGTTTTCTGTTACTTGTTTTTAGTAAAACAAAATACTGGAGATTGGCTAAATTATAAATAAATGACATTTATTCTCACATTTCTGGAGGCTGGGAAGTCCAAAAGCATGGCACTGGCATCTAGCAAGGGCCTTCTTGCTGCATCATCACATGGCAGAAGAAAAAGTGAGCACCCAAGACAGAGAGATCAAATTGGACCAAACTCATTCTTTTTTTTTTTTTTTTTGAGATGGAGTCTCATTCTGTTGCCCAGGCTGGAGTGCAGTGGCACAATCTTGGCTCACTGCAACCTCCACTTCCCAGGTTTGAGCAATTCTCCTGCCTCAGCCTCCAAAGTAGCTGGGATTATAGGTGCCTGCCACCATATCCAGCTAATTTTTGTATTTTTAGTAGAGGCGGGGTTTCACCATGTTTGCCAGGCTGGTCTTGAACTCCTGACCTCAAGTGATCCTCCTGCCTTGGCCTCACAAAGTGCTGGGATTATAGGCGTGAGCTACTGTACCCAGCCAAACTCATCCTTTTAATCAGGAACCAACTCAGGTGATAACTTACCATTCCCTCAATAATAGCATTAATCCACTCATGATCGAGTCACCTCTCTAGAGGCCCCACCTCTTAATACTGTTACGATGGCACTTATATCTCAACATGAGTTTTGGAGGAATCTTCAAACCACAGCAGCTTTTCAGATGGTTCTGTCTCCACATTCATGACACGTCCTTCATTAATTAAAACATTCCATTTTAGCAGTGAAGACCATTCCTCTGGTGGTTGCATTTTTTTCCCCAGAGACAGCCAGCTAGGCCAACTCATCACAGTTTGCCTGGGACTTTCCCGGTTTTAGCACTAAAAGTTCCACAACCTGGGCAACCTCTGGCAAGCTGGCACCGTTGATCACCCTAGAGCCAGTGGTGAACCCCCTACTAGACTGTTGGTCGAAGATTAGGCACAGGTAGGTCTAAGTTCGGATAAACTGATCAGGAGAGATTTCTGGGATCATTTAATCCATACAGGGGCTGGGATCATTTAACCCTGAGCAGAGAAAGCTGAGGTGAGGACGGGAGGGGGCTATTTTGGAAACAACGTTCACGTGTGTTTGCTGGGTGTGCTTGGATGTGTGTCCAGCTGCGGTCCATCTCCACCCGAAATCAAAGCCAGAGGAAATGGATGGGAGTGGAGCCTGAATTTACTCACAAAGTTAAATTTCCTGCCAGTAAGTATTCTTAGACGCTAGAATGAGTTTCTAAGACAGATTAGGCATTGTCCTTGGCGGTCCTCAGCACAGTAAATTCCTGAGGGCTTTAAGAGTTTAGGTGTGGCCCAAGAGCTGAGGGGGTGGGCAAAACATATTTCCAAGATTCCTTCCAACCCTAGGACTCTGTTTCCACCTATCCACCAATTATGGCTCTGATTATTTTTCTTGTCCTCTTTTGCCCCTAGTTAAACCTTATGAGGAGCAAGAAAAAAGTGGTTTGATTATAGTCTCGTTAAGGAACCCGTCAAGCTTCCCCACAGCGTGATGTGGAGGAAAGGTTAGCATGTTTGTTTGTTTTTCCCTAAGGAATGCTTACATTTAGAAGAGATTATTTATTGCTCAACTTAGTAACAGCAATATTAAAAATTTAAAACAAGGAGAAAAATTCCCTGTAAGCCTACTACTCCAACAGACTAGCCCACCCCACTTTTCTTCCCACTCATCATTCTGAGATTTCCTGAGGTTTTTGTTTTTTTCTTTTTTCTTTTCTTTTTTCTTTTTTTTTTTTTTTGACAGAGTCTTGTCCTGTCACCCAGGCTGGAGTGCAATGATGTGATCTCGGCTCAGTGCAACCTCCGCCTCCTGGCTTCAAGCAATTCTCCTGCCTTAGCCTCCTGAGTAGCTGGGACTACAGGCACATGCCACTATGCCTGGCTAATTTTTGTATTTTTAGTAGAGACCAGGTTTTGCCATGCTGGCCAGGCTAGCCTCAAACTCCTGAAGTCAAATGATCCACCTGGTTTGGCCTCTCAAAGTGCTGTAATTACAATGAGCCACTGCACCCGGCTCCTCCCCAGGTCTTCTTAGTATTTAACTTGGCATCCAACTTTACTCATTTAGGATTCTTACATTACAGACATTGGACCTTATGGAGTATAAAGTAAAGCAAAGCAAACCAAACTAAAAGGAAATCCTAGTTAATTGAGTTATTTCTAATTTTTGAAATCAGCTTGTTTTCCTTCATGAAATTGTCCCACATTCTGGGCAATTAAGCTGAGCCATCTGGTGAACAGTTTTTTCCAATCGATAGGCTTTGAGGTTGGCGATGGGTTCTTATTGTTTTAGGGATTTTTCCCTTTCATATAAACCGTTTTCTTTGTTGGAAATTGAGCCCCTGCTACACCAAACCTGAGCATCTCTTTCCACTGTGCTATGTTTTTTTTTTTTTTTTGAGACTGAGTTTCACTTTTGTTGCTCAGGCTGGAGTGCAATGGCGCCATCTCGGCTCACTATGACCCAGGCTGGAGTGCAACGGCGCAATCTTGGCTCACCGCAACCTCTGCCTCCCGGCTTCAAGCGATTCTCTTGCCTCAGCCTCCTGGGTAGCTGGCATTCCAGGCATGCGCCACCATGCCTGGCTAATTTTTGTATTTTTAGTAGAGACAGGGTTTCACCATGTTGGTCAGGCTGGTCTCAAACTCCCGACCTCAGGTGATCCACCCGCTTCAGCCTCCCAAAGTGCTGGGATTACAGGCGTGAGCCACCATGCCCAGCCTCCACTATGCTATTCTTAATTTGTGACTCATCCCCGATCCCAGGCCACCAACTCTGAGGTCAGATGCTGACAGTGTAAACTCTGGGTGATCTCATCAGCTCCCCACAGAAGTTCCTTGACTTCTGTCTATCCCTGTACTGACACAGTTCCCACCCCAGCCCGCCACACTCACACCCAGAGTCTCATCCGGGTTACTCTGTGTGTTCACAAACTCAAATGGCTATGAAAAGCTTAGCCGGTGGTAACCAGAGTAACAGGACTGGGGCCAGGAAAAATCCTAAACTCAGAGAACAACACCTTGATTCTTGCATGAGTGGTTTTTTCAGGTAAGAATATAAAATAGTTTTAGTTTCACCTTTGGATATAAAGTAGATGAAATAAATTATGTTCAAAAGAGGTATGAGGCCCTGAATAGATACTGATTTTATCTTTAAACAAGTGGTTGTTAAAAAGCAGCAAGGCCATAGAGCAGGATGCAATGTAGAAACCAGTAAAGGGTTTAATACGATGCCTTTCATTACATGATTTAAACAACAAGCCTGGGGTGTTTCCCCACGTGGATTCTTCCTTTAAGAAGGAGAACAGTGCCTTTTGTCTTGTTTTGGTTTCCGCTGGGTATCCATTTAGAGTTACAGATTAATAGTGATATTAGTGACACCAGCAGAACGTTGCCAAAATTGGAGGAAGTCACTGTATTTTGTGTCCTTTTTACATAGAGGAGGCTCTTCCTTTTTGTTTATATTTTTTCTACTTGGTTTTCCATATCACAGCTCTATCCGTAAAACTCATGCAGTCATCATAAGCAGTAGGTACACTGATGAAACAAATGTTCTGATTTGGTTTCGTTATAGTCTTTTAATGACCCATGCCCAGTCTCACTCTCTTCCCATGAGTACCCAGGTTTTAGTTTACTTCTTTTTTTTTTTTTTTTTTTTTTTTGAGACAGGGTCTTGCTCTGTCACCCAGGCTGGAGTGCGGTGGTGTGATCACAGCTCACTGCAATCTCAGCCTCCTGGGCTCAAGTGATCCTCCTCCTTCTTCTCCTGAGGAGCTGGGACCACAGGCACATACCACCACCCCCAGCTGATTTTTAAATTTTTTTTTTAGAGATGGAGTCTGACCATATCATCCAGGCTGGTCTTGAGCCCCTGGCCTCAAGCAATTCTCCTGCCTTCAAGCAGTCCTCCTGCCTCAGCCTACCAAAGTGCTGGGATTATAGGTGTGAACCACTGCATCCGGCCAGTACCTATGTTTTTATGTGTGTTCTTCCAACTCACCTTCCATACCTTCATATACATAACATCATCTATATAATATAGACTTTAATTTACCAGTAGGCATTGTGCTAGACATCTCATTCTACTGATTTTCTTCATTCAACGTGTTTTTGAGATCTAGCCATGTTGATAGAAGTAAATCTTATTTACTGCCCTGGCTGCCTTCTGGTTTTCCCATCCTATGAATATACCACATTTTCCTTATCCACTCTGCCACTAAAGGTTAGCTTACAGTGGCAGATGATGCTACTGCAAACTGGCATAAATCTCTTTGTGCGTCTGTCAGAAAGATTCTCCGGGATATCACCTAGGAACTGCACTGCTAGATCACATGAGAGTATACATATGTGCATGTTTTCACAAAATGCTTCCCAACTGACCTTCACAAATGACAACAGAAGGTGACTCCTGCCCTTCTGTAGTGTAATGAGGAGTTTCCATTTCCCCGTGTCCCTGTCAGCACTTGATATTATACAACTTTTTATTTCTTGCCATTCTAATAGTTGTAAGGGAACAGCTCAATGTTAACATAATCTGTATTGTTTTGATTACTAATGAGTTCTTCGCCTATTTATTAACTATCCCAGTTTTACTTCTCTGCATTTCTTTTTTTTTTTTTTTTTTCCAACTTTTATTTTAGGTTCAGAGGGTATATGTGCAGGTTTGTTACATGGGTCTAAATCATTCTGCCATAAAGACACAATCAATTGTGTGTGTTTTTTTTTTTTTTTTTTGGTGTTGTAGAAATCATTTTTAATTTTAGTGTAAAGTTAAAAAATAAGCAAAAGTATTAATAATATTTATAATTATACAAATCATTGATGGATATATAATATATAAATATATAAACTACTAGGCATGGTGGCTCATGTTTCTTTTTTTTTTATTATACTTTAAGTTCTAGGGTACATGTGCATAAAGTGCAGGTTTGTTACATATGTATACTTATGCCATGTTGGTGTGCTACACCCATCAACTCATCAGCACCCATCAATTCATCATTTATATCATGTATAACTCCCCAATGCAATCCCTCCCTCCTCCCCCCTCCCCATGATAGGCCCCAGTGTGTGATGTTCCCCTTCCCGAGTCCAAGTGATCTCATTGTTCAGTTCCCACCTATGAGTGAGAACATGCGGTGTTTGGTTTTCTCTTCTTGTGATAGTTTGCTAGAATGATGGTTTCCAGCTGCATCCATGTCCCTACAAAGGATGCAAACTCATCCTTTTTTATGGCTGCATAGTATTCCATGGTGTATATGTGCCACATTTTCTTAATCCAGTCTGTCACAGATGGACATTTGGGTTGATTCCAAGTCTTTGCTATTGTGAATAGTGCCGCAATAACATACATGTGCATGTGTCTTTGTAGTAGAATAATTTATAATCCTTTGGGTATATACCCAGTAGTGGGATGGCTGGGTCATATGGTACATCTAGTTCTAGATCCTTGAGGAATTGCCATACTGTTTTCCATAATGGTTGAACTAGTTTACAATCCCACCAACAGTGTAAAAGTGTTCCTATTTCTCCACATCCTTTCCAACATCTGTTGTTTCCTGGCTTCTTAATGATTGCCATTCTAACTGGTGTGAGGTGGTATCTCATTGTGGTTTTGATTTGCATTTCTCTGATGGCGAGTGATGATGAGCATTTTCTCATGTGTCTGTTGGCTGTATGAATGTCTTCTTTTGAGAAATGTCTGTTCATATCCTTTCCCCACTTTTTGATGGGGTTGTTTGTTTTTTTCTTGTATATTTGTTTCAGTTCTTTGTAGATTCTGGATATTAGCCCTTTGTCAGATGAGTAGGTTGCAAAAATTTTCTCCCATTCTGTAGGTTGCCTGTTCACTCTGATGGTAGTTTCTTTTGCTGTGCAGAAGCTCTTTAGTTTAATTAGATTCCATTTGTCAATTTTGGCTTTTGCTGCCGTTGCTTTTGGTGTTTTAGATATGAAGTCCTTGCCCATGCCTATGTCCTGAATGGTACTACCTAGATTTTCTTCTAGGGTTTTTATGGTATTAGGTCTAACATTTAAGTCTCTAATCCATCTTGAATTAATCTTCATATAAGGGTAAGGAAAGGATCCAGTTTCAGCTTTCTACTTATGGCTAGCCAATTTTCCCAGTACCATTTATTAAATAGGGAATCCTTTCCCCATTTCTTGTTTCTCTCAGGTTTGTCAAAGATCAGATGGCTGTAGATGTGTGGTATTATTTCTGAGGACTCTGTTCTGTTCCATTGGTCTATATCTCTGTTTTGGTACCAGTACCATGCTGTTTTGGTTACTGTAGCCTTGTAGTATAGTTTGAAGTCAGGTAGCGTGACGCCTCCAGCTTTGTCCTTTTGACTTAGGATTGTCTTGGCAATGCGGGCTCTTTTTTGGTTCCATATGAACTTTAAAGCAGTTTTTCCCAATTCTGTGAAGAAACTCATTGGTAGCTTGATGGGGATGGCATTGAATCTATAAATCACCTTGGGCAGTATGGCCATTTTCACGATATTGATTCTTCCTATCCATGAGCATGGTATGTTCTTCCATTTGTTTGTGTCCTCTTTTATTTCACTGAGCAGTGGTTTGTAGCTCTCCTTGAAGAGGTCCTTGACATCCCTTGTAAGTTGGATTCCTAGGTATTTTATTCTCTTTAAAGCAATTGTGAATGGAAGTTCATTCCTGATTTGGCTCTCTGCTTGTCTGTTACTGGTGTATAAGAATGCTTGTGATTTTTGCACATTAATTTTGTATCCTGAGACTTTGCTGAAGTTGCTTATCAGCTTAAGGAGATTTTGGGCTGAGACGATGGGGTTTTCTAAATATACAATCATGTCATCTGCAAACAGGGACAATTTGACTTCTTCTTTTCCTAACTGGATACCCTTGATTTCTTTCTCTTGCCTGATTGCCCTAGCCAGAACTTCCAACACTATGTTGAATAGGAGTGGTGAGAGAGGGCATCCCTGTCTTGTGCCAGTTTTCAAAGGGAATTTTTCCAGTTCTTGCCCATTCAGTATGATATTGGCTGTGGGTTTGTCATAAATAGCTCTTATTGTTTTGAGGTACGTTCCATCAATACCGAATTTATTGAGCGTTTTTAGCATGAAGGGCTGTTGAAGTTTGTCAAAAGCCTTTTCTGCATCTGTTGAGATAATCATGTGGTTCTTGTCTTTGGTTCTGTTTATATGCTGGATTACGTTTATTGATTTGTGAATGTTGAACCAGCCTTGCATCCCAGGGATGAAGCCCACTTGGTCATGGTGGATAAGCTTTTTGATGTGCTGCTGAATCTGGTTTGCCAGTATTTTATTGAGAATTTTTGCATCGATGTTCATCAGGGATATTGGTCTAAAATTCTCTTTTTTTGTTGTGTCTCTGCCAGGCTTTGGTATCAGGATGATGTTGGCCTCACAAAATGAGTTAGGGAGGATTCCCTTTTTCTATTGATTGGAATAGTTTCAGAAGGAATGGTACCAGCTCTTCCTTGTAACTCTGGTAGAATTCAGCTGTGAATCCATCTGGTCCTGGACTTTTTTGGTGGGTAGGCTGTTATTGTTGCCTCAATTTCAGAGCCTGCTATTGGTCTATTCAGGATTCAACTTCTTCCTGGTTTAGTCTTGGAAGAGTGTAGGTGTCCAGGAAATTATCCATTTCTTCTAGATTTTCTAGTTGATTTGCATAGAGGCGTTTATACTATTCTCTGATGGTTGTTTGTATTTCTGTGGGGTCGGTGGTGATATCCCCTTTATCATTTTTTATTGCGTCTATTTGATTCTTCTCTCTTTTCTTCTTTATTAGTCTTGCTAGCGGTCTGTCAATTTTGTTGATCTTTTTAAAAAACCAACTCCTGGATTCATTGATTTTTTGGAGGGTTTTTTGTGTCTCTATCTCCTTCAGTTCTGCTCTGATCTTAGTTATTTCTTGCCTTCTGCTAGCTTTTGAATGTGTTTGCTCTTGCCTCTCCAGTTCTTTTAATTGTGATGTTAGAGTGTCCATTTTAGATCTTTCCTGCTTTCTCTTGTGGGCATTTAGTGCTATAAATTTCCCTCTACACACTGCTTTAAATGTGTCCCAGAGATTCTGGTATGTTGTATCTTTGTTCTCATTGGTTTCAAATAACATCTTTATTTCTGCTTTCATTTTGTTATGTACCCAGTAGTCATTCAGGAGCAGGTTGTTCAGTTTCCATGTAGTTGAGTGGTTTTGATTGAGTTTCTTAGTCCTGAGTTCTAGTTTGATTGCACTGTGGTCTGAGAGACAGTTTGTTATAATTTCTGTTCTTTTACATTTGCTGAGGAGTGCTTTACTTCCAATTATGTGGTCAATTTTGGAATAAGTGCGATGTGGTGCTGAGAAGAATGTATATTCTGTTGATTTGGGGTGGAGAGTTCTATAGATGTCTATTAGGTCTGCTTGGTGCAGAGATGAGTTCAATTCCTGGATATCTTTGTTAACTTTCTGTCTCGTTGATCTGTCTAATGTTGACAGTGGAGTGTTGAAGTCTCCCATTATTATTGTATGGGAGTCTAAGTCTCTTTGTAAGTCTCTAAGGACTTGCTTTATGAATTTGGGTGCTCCTGTATTGGGTGCATATATATTTAGGAGAGTTAGCTCTTCCTGTTGAATTGATCCCTTTACCATTATGTAATGGCCTTCTTTGTCTCTTTTGATCTTTGATGGTTTAAAGTCTGTTTTATCAGAGACTAGGATTGCAACCCCTGCTTTTTTTTGTTCTCCATTTGCTTGGTAGATCTTCCTCCATCCCTTTATTTTGAGCCTCTGTATGTCTCTGCATGTGAGATGGGTCTCCTGAATACAGCAGACTGATGGGTCTTGACTCTTTATCCAGTTTGCCAGTCTGTGTCTTTTAATTGGAGCATTTAGTCCATTGACATTTAAGGTTAATATTGTTATGTGTGAACTTGATCCTGCCATTATGATATTAACTGGTTATTTTGCTCGTTAGTTGATGCAGTTGCTTCCTAGCCTCGATGGTCTTTACATTTTGGCATGTTTTTGCAATGGCTGGTACCGGTTGTTCCTTTCCATGTTTAGGGCTTCCTTCAGGGTCTCTTGTAAGGCAGGCCTGGTGGTGACAAAATCTCTAAGCATTTGCTTATCTGTAAAGGATTTTATTTCTCCTTCACTTATGAAACTTAGTTTGGCTGGATATGAAATTCTGGGTTTAAAATTCTTTAAGAACGTTGAGGCCGGGCGCGGTGGCTCAAGCCTGTAATCCCAGCACTTTGGGAGGCCGAGACGGGTGGATCACGAGGTCAGGAGATCGAGACCATCCTGGCTAACACAGTGAAACCCCGTCTCTACTAAAAAAAAATACAAAAAACTAGCCGGGTGAGGTGGCGGGCACCTGTAGTCCCAGCTACTCGGGAGGCTGAGGCAGGAGAATGGCGTGAACCCGGGAGGCGGAGCTTGCAGTGATCTGAGATCCGGCCACTGCACTCCAGCCTGGGCGATAGAGCGAGACTCCGTCTCAAAAAAAAAAAAAAAAAAAAAAAAAAGAACGTTGAATATTGGCCCCCACTCTCTTCTGGCTTATAGAGTTTCTGCCGAGAGATCTGCTGTTAGTCTGATGGGCTTCCCTTTGTGGGTAACCCGACCTTTCTCTCTGGCTGCCCTTAAGATTTTTTCCTTCATTTCAACTTTGGTGAATCTGGCAATTATGTGTCTTGGAGTTGCTCTTCTCGAGGAGTATCTTTGTGGCGTTCTCTGTATTTCCTGAATTTGAATGTTGGCCTGCCCTACTAGGTTGGGGAAGTTCTCCTGGATGATATCCTGAAGAGTGTTTTCCAACTTGGTTCCATTTTCCCCCTCACTTTCAGGCACCCCAATCAGATGTAGATTTGGTCTTTTTACATAATCCCATACTTCTTGCAGGCTTTGTTCATTTCTTTTTCTTCTTTTTTCTTTTGGTTTCTCTTCTCGCTTCATTTCATTCATTTGATCCTCAATCGCTGATACTCTTTCTTCCAGTTGATCGAGTCGGTTACTGAAGCTTGTGCATTTGTCACGTATTTCTCGTGTCATGGTTTTCATCTCTGTCATTTCGTTTATGACCTTCTCTGCATTAATTAGTCTAGCTGTCAATTCTTCCACTCTTTTTTCAAGATTTTTAGTTTCTTTGCGCTGGGTACGTAATTCCTCCTTTAGCTCTGAGAAGTTTGATGGACTGAAGCCTTCTTCTCTCATCTCATCAAAGTCATTCTCTGACCAGCTTTGATCCGTTGCTGGCGATGGGCTGCGCTCCTTTGCAGGGGGAGATGCGCTCTTATTTTTTGAATTTCCAGCTTTTCTGCCCTGCTTTTTCCCCATCTTGTGGTTTTATCTGTCTCTGGTCTTTGATGATGGTGACGTACTGATGGGGTTTTGGTATAGGTGTCCTTCCTGTTTGATAGTTTTCCTTCTGACAGTCAGGACCCTCAGCTATAGGTCTGTTGGAGATTGCTTGAGGTCCACTCCAGACCCTGTTTGCCTGGGTATCAGCAGCAGAGGTTGCAGGAGATAGAATATTGCTGAACAGCGAGTGTACCTGTCTGATTCTTCCTTTGGAAGCTTCCTCTCAGGGGTGTACTCCACCCTGTGAGGTGTGGGGTGTCAGACTGCCCCTAGTGGGGGATGTCTCCCAGCTAGGCTACTCAGGGGTCAGGGTCCCACCTGAGCAGGCAGTCTGTCCGTTCTCAGATCTCAACCTCCGCGTTGGGTGATCCACCGCTCTCCCCAAAGCTGTCAGACAGAGTCGTTCGGGTCTGCACAGGCCCCTGCTGCTTCCCCTGTTGGTCTTCAGCTGTGCGCTGTCCCCAGAGGTGGAGTCTACAGAGACAGGCAGGCTTCCTTGAGCTGCTGTGAGCTCCACCCACTTCAAGCTTCCCAGCGGCTTTGTTTACCTACTTAAGCCTCAGCAATGGCGGGCACCCCTCCCCCAGCCTCGCTGCTGCCTTGCGGATAGATCATGGCAGACTGCTGTGTTAGCAATGAGGGAGGCTCCGTGGGCGTGGGACCCTCCTGGCCAGGTGTGGGATATATTCTCCTGGTGTGCCCGTTTGCTTAAAGCGCAGTATTGGGGTGGGAGTTACCCGATTTTCCAGGTGTTGTGTGTCTCAGTTCTCCTGGCTAGGAAAAGGGATTCCCTTCCCCCTTGCGCTTCCCAGGTGAGGCAATGCCTCGCCCTGCTTCAGCTCTCGCTGGTCAGGCTGCAGCAGCTGACCAGCACCGATTGTCTGGCACTCCCTAGTGAGATGACCCCAGTACCTCAGTTGAAAATGCAGAAATCACCGGTCTTCTGTGTTGCTCGCGCTGGGAGTTGGAGACTGGAGCTGTTCCTATTCGGCCATCTTGCTCCGCCCCCCTTCTCTGCATTTCTTATTCATGCTTTTTTTGCCTTCTTCAAATTTTTTTCTTGCAATAGCAATTGTCCTTAGATTTTTTGCATTTTAATCCTCGGTCCTGGTTCTGCAAAATATTTTCTTCCAGCCCATCTCCTGTCTATTACCTTTCATCTAGGGTGTTTACTTTTGATGTTGTTAAATTCATTAATTTTTCCTTTGAGATTTACACTTTTTGTGCCCTGCTTGAATCAGTTAGCTTTTGCTATGTAACAAACCACACCAAAGCATAGTGACTTAAGCCAACAATGATTCATTGCTGTGGGATTGATTGCTTCTTCTGAACGGGGCCTGATGGGTGGGGGCCGGATGATCTGGGGGTCTCACTTACATCATGGCCCCAGCTGGGACAGCTGGGCCTCTTACTCCACACGGCCTTTCACCCTCCAACAGGGCAGCCCAGGGTTCCGCCCATGGTGGCTCCGGGTTTCCAGCAGCAGGAGAGGGCAAGCCTGGTGGACCTGGGCTTTCCAAGCCTCTCCTTCTTCACATTTGTTTAAGCCCAATGGACCAAAACAGACCACATCCCCCACCTCCTTTTGGGAGAAGCTGCCAGTGCAATTGTTGTTTTTCTCAATCTACAGTACCACTCCAAGCTTATAAAGATGTTTCTTCTAGCCGGGTGCAGGGGCTCATGCCTGTAATCCCAACACTTTGGGAAGCTAAGGTGGGAGAATCACTTGACATCGGGAGTTCAAGACCACTCTGGGCATCATAGTGAGGCCCTGTCTCTAAAAAACAATTAACTGGGCGTGGTGGCTCATGCCTGTAGTCCCAGCTACTAGGGAGACTGTGCCAGAAGGATCACTGGAGCCCAGGAGGTCAAGGCTGCAATGAGCTATGATCACACCACTGCATTCCTCCCTGGGCAACACAGCAAGACTCTGTCTTAAAAAAAAAAAAGATAGTTCTTCTAGATTTCCTATTAGTAGTTTTATAGTCTTAAAACTATTTGGCATTTCTTTTTTTTTATATTGTTGTGATTTTTTAATTCATTGAAATAAATTATTTAAATCTTTATAGTCAGTAAATATTAATATATTTGTTATGTATCAATATAATTATACATTATCATATATTGTTTAAATAAATTTCAGCTAGGCGCAGTGGCTCATGCTTGTAATCCCAGCACTTTGGAAGCCCAAGGCAGGTTGATCACCTGAGGTCAGGAGTTTGAGACCAGCCTGGCCAACATGGTGAAACCCCAGCTCTACGAAAAATACAAAAATTAGCCAGATGTGGTGACGGCCACCTGTAATCCCAGCTACTTAGGAGGCTGAGTAAGCAGAATCGCTTGAACCTGGGAGGCAGACATTGCAGTGAGCCGAGATCATGCCACTGCACTCCAGCCTGGGTGACAGAGCGAGGCTCCGTCTCTAAAATAAATTTAAATTTAAATTTTATTTAAATCTATTTGTTTTTCTGCAGAGTGAGTGACAACTCCTGAGATATATATATTGTACCTGCCTTTCCCCCTCTGATCTGTGATGCCACCTCTATCATACGTCAATTCTCCATGTACATATGATTCTGTTTCTCTTTTTTTTGGTGGTGGGGGTGGTTTTTTTGTTTTTTTGTTTGTTTTTGTTTTTGTTTTTTTTTTTGAAACAGTCTCACTCTGTCACCCAGGAGTGCAGTGACAGGATCTTGGGTCACTGCAACCTCCACCTCCCAGGTTCAAGCGATCCTCCTGCCTCAGCCTCCTGAGTAGCTGGGATTACAGGTGCCCGCCACCATGCCCAGCTAATTTTTGTGTTTTTAGTAGAGATGGGGTTTTGCCATGTTGACCAAGCTGGTCTCAAACTCCTGACCTCAAGTGATCCACCTGCCTCGGCCTCCCAAAGTGCTGGAATTATGGGCATGAGCCACCACACCCACCTACGTGATTCTGTTTCTAAACTTCCTGTTCTGCCCATTAGTACATTATCTTGCCATATGTTTATGCTTTGTAATGTGGGTTACTGTCTAATAGAGCTAGTCCTTTGCTTTTGTTTCTCAGAATTCCCTTGGCTATTTGTGGACTTTTCTTTATACATTTTAGAATTAATTTTTCCAATTTACAGATCATCTTGAGATTTTGATTAAAATGGCATTGACTTAGACATCAATTTGGGGAGCATTAACATCTATTTGGTGCTAAGTTTGCCCATCATTAGACATGATATATATCTCTGTTTACTTAGTTGTTCTTTTATACCCTTTTTTAGAACTTTTCTCCCATAACTTTGTGTGGGTTTGTTATTGTCAGGTTAATTTTTAGATACTTTCTAGTTTTGGAGATTTGACAGTATCAAGCAGTGTTGCTACCCCACACTTGCATCTCACCAGATTTCAAATGGTGTAGATGTGGCCTAATGGAATTCTTACAATGTTGTAATAAAACTCTGAGTAAAAAGCATGTTATCCAGGGTTTATATTAATATTTGAGATTACATCATTTATCATGCCTTCTAAAATGCACCGAATGATTCACTTCAAAATGAAATCAGCCTGCTGAAGTATTCACCCAAGAGATTTTAATAGATTTTTCTTTCCCAGTAATGCAGGAGGTCAGTTCTCAGTAAAACACACAAAGGCATAAGGTCATGAGCTATTCTCTCTGAAATCTCCTTCATTTCAGCAGCTCTCAAGTGTTAGAATTAATTGCTCAGCTGGAAGAACTGGGACCCAGAGAACTTTCAAAAACCAGCCAGATGGGAGAGTTTTACGACACACATGGACTTACACCCTAGCAACAAAAAGACCAAAGGGGGACAAAGCCCATATTTCCATTGTCAGCACTGTGCCTGTAATTTTCCTTTGTTTTAGGGGATAAAAACAGAGACAGATGAAGGGCTAACCTTAATATACCTGAATTTTTCATAGTGTTGGGTGCTAGGGGTTGTCATTATTTGCTCAGAAAAAGATGATAACTGTCATTTTTGCATAGAAGAAGGAATGTAATGAACCTTTCAAGAAACACATGTTTCAACAGTTTGAGAAGGTTTTGTCCTTTGGACACATCAACATGTTTCAACATGTTTAGCAGAATGATTACCTGGTCTAGAGAGCAAATACTACATGCATTATTTTGTTGTTGTTGTTTAAGACGTTTTTTCATGCCTGGCGTGGTGGCTCATGCCTGTAATCCCAGCTCCTCAGGAGGCTTAGGTGGGAGGATTGCTTGAGCCCAGGAGGTTGAGGCTGCAGGGAGCTGTGATTGTGCCAGTCCACTTCAGCCTGAATGACAGAGAAAGACTCTATCTCAACAAATAAAAATAAAAAAAGGGCTTTTCTTTATTTTTACATTTTTTGTTTTCATTGCATTTGTACTGCATTTTTAATCCCTCTTTTTTACATTCATTTTAAATATCTGGATCCACTGCAAGTGCTTCTGTCGATGCGAAGGCATGACATAGTAGATTCTCAGTTGCTCGGTTCAAAGCACCAACATGCCACTTAGTCAAAGAACCTTAGGCAAGCCACACTGACACAGAAGGGGTTTAGATCAGCAGACTCCAACTCTTTTGGGACCAGGGACTGGTTTTGTGGAAGATAATTTTTCCATGGACGTGCTGGTTGCGGGTGATGGATTCCAGATGAAACTGATCCACCTGAGATCATCAGGCATTAGGTTCTCATAAGGAACATGCAATCTAGATCCTTCCCAGTTCACAATAGGGTTCGCACTCCTATGAGGATCTAATGCCACCACTGATCTGACAGGAGGTGGAGCTCAGGCAGTCATGCTTGCTCACCTACCACTCACTCCTCTGTGGCCCCGTTTCTTCCAGGCCACGGACCAGTACTGGTCCGTGGCCTGGGGGTTGGGGACCCCTGGTTTAGATGAACCCAAATGTCTTCTCAATCACTAAGGTTCTCAATAGCTTCTTGAACTCTTGAGCTTTGGAGATCATTCTTGAAGTTTCTATAAATAAAAGTAGAAATCAGCCACCTCCTTAAAACCAGTGAGAGGCTTAGAGAGCACAGTAATCATGATGTTTCTGTAATCCCCCCAGAACTGAATCGGAAATGGCCAGGACGTTGAGGCATTCACATGATAGCGAGGAGCAAAGTGCAGGCCTAATGTGTCCTTCCAAAGTCCACATTTCTTCTGCTAGCAATTGCTTAAATTGCCACAGAAATTGAAATGGATAAGAATTTTGGTTTGTCAACAAGATAAAAAGCTCACAGATAAAGTGAGTTATCTGCTTCTTGTTTGGACCAAAAGGTGACTTTACCAGAAATTATGCCGGACATCTAGGGAATTAATCTGGATGAGTGAGCTCAGCCTGACATAAAGATGCTTCAATGCCCTTCTTAGCAATGATGCTGAAATAGCAACAGCTTTAGCTTGCTGAGGCAATAACAGCTGCCAGGGGAAAAAAAGAGAGAAATGAGAAAATCAAAGCCATTCTGAGGTATGAGGTAGCAGTTAAGAGAATCTCCCCTTGAAGGGCTTACTTAAATAAGCAATCAATCAACCAATATCCATTTATTACCTACTACTTAAGACATCAGATCTGTATTCTCTGCCTTCCAGGAGCTTATGATTTACATAACAGCTACTACCTCTTCTCCAGACTAAAGAACCCCAGTGCCTGCGCCTCTTTCTGACATTGCACCTCACCCCTTAAATCCATGGATAGCCCCAAGCCCATATATCTTTGCATTATTTGATGTTTGGTTTTTCTGTTTTGTTACTATTATTTTTGAGGCAAGGTCTCACTCTGCCACCCAGGCTCCAGTGCAGAGGCATAATCATGACTCACTGCAGCCTCAACCTCCCAGGCCCAAGTGATCCTCCCACCTTAGCCTCCTGAGTAGCTATGACTACAGGTACACATCACCACGCCTGGCTAATTGTTGCGTTGTGTAGAGACGGGATCTTGCCATGTTGCCCAGGCTGGCCTTGAACTCCTAAGCTCAAGTGATCCACCCTCCTTGGCCTCCCAAAGTGTTGGGATTACAGGCATGAGCCACCATGCCTGGCTATATTTGATTTTTCGATCCCTTTGGATTCTCAGGTCCCCATCTTGCAAATCCACCCTGCTGTTGGCTTTAGCTGCCTGTGTCCTGGCGTATTTCCGGCGAATCATTTTTTGTTCTTGGAATCTACTTCAATTGCTGTTGTGTTCGCCTTTCCAACTTCATCACACATTTATCCCCTAGTCCTGCTGAATTCTGCAGCCCAAGGCCTTCTATGCTGCTATGGTGCTCCGAGGCTTCCCTGCTGACATCCTTGTGGCCCCAGCCGAGCCCCATCTATTGGTTGAAGCTCCTCTGCAGCCTGTCCTCTCCTGGAACGTGACTCTTCCTTGTACTCATAAATGTACCTTGACACAACAAATGTGGTTTTGAGTCCCTGCATCTCTCTGTCAGGTCATGCACCACTGGACATGCCCACTTTAGTGTCCAGAAAATAGCTTGCTGTTGTTTGAGCAGAGAAGACCAGAGAAAGAGCAATCTCTCCTTTGTTCTTGGAACCTGCTTCCTCAGGGCTCCAACTGAGGACTCAAACGGAGACCTTTCTCGAGTTAAAACTATAGAGATAATGTTATTAGAGATAAAAGGTTCCAGATGAAAGAGAAATTGGCTTCCTCCAGAAGTGAAGAGTTTTCTCTGGAAGATGAGGCAATGGTGGCAAGAGAAATATTCATTCTTTGATGCCTAGCCAGCAAGAGGACACATTTCCCAAAAGTCAACATATGTGTGGGGGTTGGGTGCACGAAGCACAGCACCGAGTGATTATCAGGGGAGACACAGTAGTTCAAATTTAATTTCAACTTCTTTAGCCCATCATCTACTTCCTCCTTAGCCCTGTTAGTGACACCGTTAAACTGGCCAGTCACCAGATTTGGAAAACCTCCCTTCACCCTAATAAAAACCCATTGAGTATATCTGTAAAATGTGTCACCCCTTTGACTCCTCATTATAGCTCACATAGACCAATGCAATAGCTTCTTAACCCTCAAATTCTAACCCCAGCCTTGCCTTCCCCTGCTCCACTCTAACACAATGGCTTCCCTTCACCTTAAGAAAGGAAGTTCATACTTCTTAGTACAATAGTCCGAGTTCCCCCCAGTTGGCCATCCCCCTCCTTCATCAGCATGTGTCCTGTGAAATACAGCCAGGAATGGCCAGATGTTTTCCTTGGTCTGATCTGATGTTGTAACTCTCGTGTTAATTTCTGTGCCTGGTATAACAAATGGCTCACTGCTTAAACATGCTCTATATTTCTACCTGGAGCCTGAGCTCATGTTATTCCTGTGCCTGAACGGCCCTCCTGTCACCTCCTATGTCCTCTCAAGCTGACCTCAAACATTCAGCAAGTCAGAACAATTCTTCTTCTTGTGTTGTAACAATGGCATTTAACATCTTTTGTCTTGTTTTGCATAGAGTTGCTTATATGTCTTTCTCTTCTGCTTGCTTATAAGCCTTTCGCATCCAGAGAAATGTAACCCTCCTCCTTATGGTTGCCACAGTCATTGGTCATTATAGACACTCAAGGAATGTTTCTTGGAATGAATCTGCCCAAATATGGAACCTGAAAGCCTGGTTCCAAAGCTTGATGCATATGCCTACTTATACTATAGGCACGTCTGTATACATGGACATTTAGGCACACATGAACACCCACACACGCATGCCTACAGCTGTGCCCTTGCACACACTCATGTACACTCACATACTCACAGGCTCATATGCAAACTCACAACGCACACCAAACTTGCACACAGGCAAACCTATACACACATTCATACACATATACATGCAAACTCTGATATATATGCATACATATATGTACATTTGTTCATCCTCACATACATGCACACATATATGCCTGATCATGCACACACACTTTATCATCTCTATGAAAGACTAGCTCTGCCAAGGATGTTTGGGTGTGCAATGGTGAGGGACTCAAGACTGCAGTCCCTAAGGGAGGGAAGGCATCAGGGTAGGTAGGATTTGGAAGTGACTTATTTTCCACAACGAATAGTTCTTTCAGGAGGAAGGGGCTCTGTTTATGTAACATCTGGCTCTCTCTCTACCTCTGCTCAGAGAAGATGGAATGATTTAGCTGATAAGAAGTTTAGAGAGAACAAACTGGTGTGGTTGGCTCAGCCGCTCTCTGGTTTCCTCCTTCGAGCTATCTTGCCATCAGAGGGGCAGGAGTCGGGGGTGGACTGGAGCAAGGCAGGTCCAGGGTGGGAGGCTGCCGTAGTCCAGGCTGCTGTGAGGGGGGGTCAGTGTTGAGAGGTTTATTTGCTCACAGATATAAGCCATCTTTTCAACATCAGCGTAAGAAAGTGGTATTATAGCCTCGACTTGTCATCTCCCTCACTTCCTTTCCTTTTCCTTTTCCTCTTTCTTTCTCTTTCTCTCTCTTTCATTCTCCTTCCCCTTTCCTTTTCCTTTTCCTCTTCCTTCCTTCTTCCCTTCCCTTCCTTCCCTTCCCTTCCCTTCCCTTCCCTTCCTTCCCTTTTCTTTTCTTTTCTTTTCTTTCAAGGCAGAGTATCGCTGTGTCCCCCAGGCTGGAGTGCAGTGTCATGATCTCAGCTCACTGCAACCTCCGCCTCTGGGTTCAAGCAATTCTCTGCCTCAGCCTCCCTAGTAGCTGAGATTACAGGTACCCACCATCACACCGGGCTAATTTTTGTAGCTTTATTAGAGATGGGATTTCACCATCTTGGCCAGGCTCATCTTGGCCAGGCTGGTCTTGAACTCTTAACCTCATGATCCACCCACCTCAGCCTCCCAAAGTGCTGGGATTACAGGTGTGAGCCACTGCACCTGGCGTCTTTCTTTTCTTTTTTTGAGACAGGGTCTCACTCTATCACCCAGCCTGAATACAGTGGCACGATCACAGCTCATTGCAGCCTCAACCTCCCAAGCTCAAGCAATCCTCCTGCCTTAGCCTCTTGAGTAGCTGGGACTACAGGCATGCACCACCATGCTTGGCTTTTTATTTTTTGTCAAGACAGGTGTCTCTCTATATTACCGAGGCTGGTCTCAAACTCCTGGCTTCAAGCAGTCCTCCCAACTTGGCCTCCCAAAGTGCTGGGATTACAGGTGTGAGCCACCGCATCCAGCCACTTTGTTTCTTAATTGGCTCATAATCAGGTAGTGAGGGAATGTTGTCTGTTGGAATCCCTCAAAGACCCTAACAGAAGTGGAAAACCAAGGGCAGAACTTGAGTAAATCGCCGCATCTCTACTCTGATCAGGCAACTTCAAATTCACATAAGGGAAAGAGGCTAAGGAAACTCCCTCTCCGTGTCAATTGGTAAGTTTATTTACTGCCTGTGATGGATAAGACAACACTGTAGGTATTTGGTGACCCCAAAGACATATAGGCTTCTTGGCATTTCCAGGACTTGGAATCCCATTGAACCAAAGACCATATCCATATTTACCTCTGTGTGTTTACCACCGGTTGTGCTGGTAAGGTTCTTGCTCTGCTGGCTTCAACTGCCTAGGGAGTTCAAACCCTGGGATATTCATTTTCCTCCCCTGGGTAGGACATCATCATGTTGGTCACACCTCAACAGGCATCTCATCCAGCAAGAACTGTGTTTTCTTCATTGTAATGAAATATTTAGGAAGACGTGACAACCAGGCCTGTGTTTCAGCAGAACACACAAATCTAGGGTGAAATGGTTCCTCTCTTCGTCCCACTGTTAAACTCCATGCTGTATTCAGTTTCACATTCTTTAGCAGTGATTACGGATGAGGCAAACTTAGGGCCCATGAGGAAAGGTTAAAGCAAGGGAGATTATTGTAGGGAGAAAGCTGAAGAGCAGGTTCACCACTGTGGAATCCAGGAACACGGGGTAGTTATTTGACAGTTAGTGACCAGCTAGTGTTCATCTCTACTAAGGAAAGGAGAGGAAGTAACCGTAGGCTGTGGCAGAGGGGTTGAGTCTTGGAAAGGGAGACACAGGGACTCAGTGGAACTGCCTTTTCTTGAGAGCTTGACAATTAGAGTCACTTTTACGCTGCCTGGGACAATTGGCATTACTCTTCAAGTAAGTCTCAGAAAGAAATAACAACTCATGGCACCAAAAACATTTGAACAAACCCATTCTCATCAAAAGAAGGTTTTTGTTTCTGTTTTGCCCTGGGGAATCCAGTCATTACTGCCTTCTTTCCAGGAACCACGCAAATATGAGTCATACTGTGAAACCTGTTCATATGAACATTACAATTATTTTTATCTCCAGTTAAGAGCAGTGCCCATCTTAGAAGCTGGCTAAGTCTTCAGAGCAGCTTTGGAAGCAATATTTATTTGTAGAACATGTATGTATCTGTAAAATTCTACCTAAGTAAAACAAATCATGTGCCATTTTGGATTTTGAAACTGGAATGGAAAACTCCAAATGTAAATTGTTATGCAGGTCAGGTCATATGATAGATCCCCCACCAGACATATCAGTCCCGTGGACAACATCCCCCAATAAGTCACCATGGGTCCTGGGGCATCCTCCTTTCCCCACCAGGGGGCTGAAGCCCTGCTTCTTACACCAGCTCGGTGTTTCTAAAAGTGGGACTCGTGCCACTACTTGTGTTTGAGGCAATTTTAGTGACACATACCATCTTTTTTTCCCTTCTTTTCTTATACGTTGAACAAAAGTAATCAAAGAGTAGATATAGCAAAGAGAAGTGAGAAGAGGCTGAGAATAACATGAGCAGAGAAATATGGCATGCATTTGCTCTTTGTAAACAAGAGGGAGAAGACTATTGAAAAAGTATGGTGAGAGGACCAAGTTAAGATAGATGGTAAATCAGTTTGTTTGTTTGTTTGTTTGTTTAGAGACAGAGTCTCGCTCTGTCACCCAGGCTGGAGTGCAGTGGCATGATCTCGGCTCATTTCAACCTCTGCCTCCTGGGTTCAAGCGATTCTCCTGCCTCAGCCTCCCAAGTAGCTGGGACTACAGATGCACACCACCACGCCTGGCTAATTTTTGTATTTTTAGTAGAGACGGTGTTTCACCATGTTGCCCAGGCTGGTCTCGGACTCCTGACTTTAGGTCATCCACCCACCTCAGACTCCCAAAGTGCTGGGATTACAGGCATGAGCTACCACACCCAGCCCTATAAATAAGTTTAGATAAAAAATGTGGAATCTGTCAGAGAGGACCTTGGAAGCAGTAATAAATGTAATAAGCAGCATGTTAGTAATAGAACATGGGCTTTGGGGAAAATGAGATGGAATACTGAGGTCGAGTTGCTTAACTCTCTGGCCATGGATGCAATGATGACTGTTTTTTATTTTTTTGCTAATGGAAAATGGGATACTGGTGATCTACAGATTGTGATGGTGTCACAATTAATTAAATTATCACTGATGGTAGTTATGTTTCTGGCAATAACTGACAGGTTACTCTGTATCAAACTTGTTTCTGAAAACAACTTGAAAGCTGAGATAAATATAAAAACATTTTTTAGGACATTGGAGAGCTACCAAGGTACTGAGAATTTGCAATACCAAGATTAGAGTATTTTCTCCAACTGCAGTTAAAACTAAAAATAAATAACAAAAAGTTAAGGAGAAAAATCTCCATATGTTTGGAAATTAAGCAATATGCTTATAATACCCGTAAGTTGAAGCAGAAATCACAACAACAATTAGAAAATGTTTTGAATTAAGCCACAATTGAATTTCTGCATTTCAGAATTTGTGGGATTTATTTAAAGCCAAGCTTAGAAGAAAACTTATAGCTTTAAAATGCACATATTCAAAAAGAAAGAAAAGTGAAAACTAACAATCTAAGAATCTGTGTTTTTTAGATCGTTATAAACATGTAAACATACATGTTTACGGCAGCACAATTTGCAATTGCAAAAATAAAGAACCAGCCCAAATGCCCATCAATCAACAAGTGGATAAAGAAAATGTGGTGTATATGTTTATTATATATATAATATATAATATAAAATATATATATACACTATGGAATACTACTCAGCCATAAAAAGGAACAAAATAATGGCATTCTCAGCAGCCTGGATGGAATTGGAGACTATTATTCTAAGTGAAGTAACTCAGCAATGCAAAACCAAACATCATATGTTCTCACTCATATGTGGGAACTAAGCTGTGAGGACGCAAAGGCATAAGAGTAATACATTGGATTTTGGGGACGCGGGGGAAAGGGTGTAGGGGGGTGAGGGATGAAAGACTATCCATAGGGCACAGTGTTCACTGCTTGAATGAGGAGTGCACCAAAATCTCAGAAATCACCACTAAAGAACTTATTCATGTCACCAAAGACCATGTGTTCCCCAAAAACCTATTGAAATTTAAAAAATAAAAAATTTAAAAAAGACTTTATCTAAATAATTTAGAAAATAATCAGAAAGTCCAATCTAATTCTAAAAAGAAAGAAAAAAGCAGAAATTAGTAAAATAGAAAATAAATCTATAATCAATAAATCAACAGTACCAAAAGTTGGCACTTCGAAGATCAATCAAAGACCAACTAACATAAAGAAGACAAAAATGATACAAGAATTAAAAAGAAGGACATCACAATCAAACCTACATTAAAAAAAAATAAGATATCACGGGAAACTTTATGCCCATAAATTTGAAAATTATAATGAAATGAACAAATTTAAAGATAAGAAATGCAAAAACTAACAAAAGAACGAAAAAACTATAATAAAGCTATTAAAGCAATGAATTAAAAACGGTATGACCAAAAAAATACAAAACGAGATGGCTTTACTGGTAAATTCTACCAACATTTTTTTTTTTTTTTTAAACAGAGTCTCACTCTGTCACCCAGGCTGGAGTGCAGTGGTGTGGTCTTGGCTCACTGCAACCCTTGCCTCCCAGATTCAAGTGATTCGCCTACCTCAGCCTCTGGAGTAGCTGGAATTACAGGTGCCTGCCGCCACACCTGGTTATTTAAATTCTACCAACATTTTAAAAAACTCTTTTAAAGAATAAATAGAGAGGGAATACTTCTCAACATGTTTTATGAACCAGGAAAATCTTGATGTCAAGGTGTTCAATTTTATTGATCTTTTCAAAGAGCCAACTTTTGATCTTATTGATTTTCTCAATTGTATTCTGTTTCCAATTTCATTGATTTTTGTTCTTTATAATTATTTTATCCTTTTGCTTGCTTTAGGATTTATTTACTCTTATTTTTCTAGTTTCTAAGCTGGGAGCCTACATTAGCAACTTGAGACCTTTCTTTTCTAACCTAAGTGTTTAACAGCATAAATTTCCCTCCAAGCACTGCTTTGGCTTCACTCCATAAATTTTGATAAACTGTGTTTTCATTTTCATTCAGTTCAAAATATTTTAAATTTTTTCTTGAGATTTCTTTGTAGACATTGGACTGCATTAAAATTAGAAACATTTTTGCATTGAAGGATACCATTAAAGGAGTAAAATGACAGACCACAAAGTGGGAGAAGGTATTTATAGCACAAATAAATGACAAAGGGCTTGGACCCAGAATAAATAAAGAACTCCTACAAATCAATAAGGAAAAGACAACCCATTAGGAAAACGGGCAAAAGACAAAACAACAACAACAACAACAACAACAACAAAACCCAGGTACTTCACAATAGAAGGCATCCAAATGGCCAATAAATATATGAAAACCTATTCAACTTCAATAGTCATCAAAGATATGCAAGTTTAAACCACAATGAGATACTTCTATATAATCACAATGGTTAAATGTCAATACTAAGTGTTGAAGATGATGCAGATCAACTGGAACTCATATGCTGTGGTAGGAATGTAACTTCGCACCACTTTGGAAAACTGTTTTTGCAGTAATCTACAAGCTGAACATATGCATACCCTAACTCAGCAGTTCCATTCTTAGGTGTACACCCAAAGGAAATGCAGAATGTGTACATCCTAGACATGTAGATGAATGTCAAGAGCAAATTTATTCATAAGGCTCTGTAGCAGGCTGAATACTGGCCTCCCAAAGATATCCACAGCCTAATCCTTGGAAATTGTAAACATGTTACCTTACGTGGCAAAGGGACTTTGCAGGTGTGAAAAAGTTAAGGTGGGAAGATTATTCTGGATAATTCAGGTGGGCCCAATGTAATCACAAGGATGCTTTTTTTTTTTTTTTTTTTTGAGGCGGAGTCTCGCTCTGTCGCCCGGACTGGAGTGCAGTGGCCGGATCTCAGCTCACTGCAAGCTCCGCCTCCCGGGTTTACGCCATTCTCCTGCCTCAGCCTCCCGAGTAGCTGGGACTACAGGCGCCCGCCACCTCGCCCGGCTAGTTTTTTTTTTTTTTTTTGTATTTTTAGTAGAGACGGGGTTTCACTATGTTAGCCAGGATGGTCTCGATCTCCTGACCTCGTGATCCGCCCGTCTCGGCCTCCCAAAGTGCTGGGATTACAGGCTTGAGCCACCGCGCCCGGCCCACAAGGATGCTTTTAAGAGGGATACAAGAGGGTCAATGTTAGAAGAAATAAGGATGGAAGCAGAGTTGAGAGAGGAGAAAAACATGTTGTAGAAAAAACTGGGTCCTTGTCACAGGACCAAGAAAGATTAGGCTCGCGGACACATAGAAGGGTAAGGAGTGAAATTTATTGGGTGAAAACGAAAAAACTCAGCAAAGCGAGAGGGGTTCCTGTTAACATACCCCCACCTCACATGGTGAATCCCAGGTTACCACACAGGAACAGGAGAGGTCAGGCTCCTCCCCGCTGCAAATGGCGCAAAGTTCCCAAGGCTCCGCCCAATCATCCCAGTGCACAGGCCAGTGGGAGATTCTCTGGGGACCTTCCCTCTTATTTTCCTCTTGCATCTATCAATGCTGTGTTATTGGCTTTGAAGATGAAAAAAGGGACCATGAACCAAGGAATATATGTGGCCTCTAGAAGCTTTAAAAAGCAAGGAATTGGATTCCCTTCTGAAGTCTCCAGAAGTAAAATAGTCCTGCAGACCCATTTTGACCTCTAGAACTATAAGGTAACAAATGTGTGTTATTTTAAGTCACTACATGTATGCTCCTTTGTTACAACAACACTAGGAAACCAATAGATGCTCCAAGCTGGAAATTGCCCACATGTCATGTGAGCAGAAGAAATAAATAGTGGTATATTTCTGTAATGGAAAGCTATACAGCAATTGAAGTCATGCAACAACATGATGAATTCTCACAAACATGAGCTTGAGCAAAAAAAAGCCAGATGAAAAAGAGTGTGTACCGCATGATCCCATTTATATGAAATGTAAAGCAAGTGCCCTGCCCCCATGGCCTATTTGGGCATCTGGCAGGCAAGAGATGTTCAGTTGTGGAGGTGAATTCAGTCCTCTGGAGGCCCCAGTGGTGATGGCTCCTTGACCTTCAGGAACCTGGCAGTGCTAAGCCGTCTGAATAAGATCATCTGAACAAGCACTGTTGGGAAATTCTTGTTTATATTAGGTTCTTGGCTTCTTTGAACACATCTGTATTCAGAGGCAGTCCTCCATAAAACTCAACAACAGGATAATAGAAGGAAAGGTATTCCCTTTGATTACCTTTCAGAGCTGAATAATAGGCTGGGAAAGCTCACTGTTCACCTTTCTTTCTAAACTCCCCAACAGGAACCAGGCCCAAGGGTGGGGTTAGCGCTTCCTCACATAATGCAGGCCCTTTCAAGAAAGAATTTAAGGGAGTCTGGGCTGTTTTATAAGACTTAAGTCCTAAGAGCAATTTCATAGAAGGTTGTAACTGACGGCTGTGCAAATGAAAGGTTTTGGAACAGATCCTCCCTTAGGGAAAGCAGGGCCACTGCTCGCGACCAGGAATCAGGCACCAGGGACAGGCAAAACCACTGCTTGCCTGGATAGGTACATTCTACTGAGTCCCCACATCTGAAAGAAACAAGATGATTAAGAATCTGTGTGTTCAGTCCCAAATTATTTTACAGAAAAGTAAGTTTGGGGCTGGCATGGCGGCTCACACCTGTAATCCCGCCATTTTGGGAGGCTGAAGCAGGTAGATCTCCTGAGCTCTGCAGTTCGAGACCAGCCTGGGCAACATGGAGAAACCCAGTCTGTACTAAAAATACAACAAATTAGCTGGCCGTGGTGGTGGGTACCTGTAGTCCCAACTACTCAGGAGGCTTAGATGGAAGGATTGCCTGGTTCTTGGAGGCAAAGTTTGAAGTGAGCCGAGATGGCGCCATGGCACTGTAACCTGGGTGAAAAAGTGAGACCCCAGCTCAAAAAAAAAAAAAAAAATTGGAGAATGAAAGTCACTGGCCAAGTCTAGTAAATGCATACTCATCTGATACAGAGTGTGGGTTCCCAACGATCAGCCTCACCCATTTAACACAGATACTTCCTGACTTAGCCACGGGGCTACATCCAGATAAACTCAGCCTTACTCAAAAATATCGTGAGTTGAAAATGCATTTACTATCCCAACAAACCCATTGTAAAGTCAAAAAATCCTGACTCAAGCCATGGTAATGATAGAGACAGGAGGCAGAGAAATTCTAAGCAGAAAAGGGTAGGGTCCCTGGTGACAGCCCCACCTTCAAACCTGGAACCATGGCCCAAAGTTAGAACTTTTTCCTGCTCCAATGTTACCTCTTCCAAAACCACCCCTGGCCCGTCCCCCATCGTGTACCCATAAAAACCCCAGGCTCCACTGGAAGAGGGCAGAAAAGCAGAGGAGAGAAGAGAAGAAACTGCTGAATGTTGAAGAGAAGCAGCTTGACTTCAGAGGGATGGCTTGATGGCAGAACTTCAGAGAAGAGTCTAGCCACAAATGGCCAGACTTCAGGGGAAGATTACCTTCCCACTCCATCCCCTTTCCACCTCCTCTTCCTGCTGAGAATCACTTCCATTGGCAATAAAATCCCCCATGTTTACTATCCTTCAATTCATTCGTGTGACCTGATTTTTCCTGGACACTGGACAACAGCTTGGGATACAGAAAAGGCAGGGAGTCCACTGAGCTGTTAAACACTTAAGCCGTCTGTGGACAGCAAACCTCAAAGCACTGCCTGTAATACATGCCCTCTGGGGCTTCAAGGGTCGCGGGTACACACCCTCTGCAAGATGCTGCTGTGAGGCCTGCATGGAATTTTGCACCTGCCAGAGCCTGGAAGCATTAACTCCAGCTCCTGCACCCACTCACCTGTGTGTTCCTTTTCCTACAGGGAGTTGAAAGCCACAGGCTGAGTAAATGAGGCATCCCTGTCACGAGGCCCATGAAAGGGTCAGGGAAAAATTCCATTTTCAGTTAAGTTGGGAAATGGGCTTTTGGCAGTTTTGGCAGCTGGGCTGCCAATATACTCTTCTCAGAGGGCCCTCTCTCTGCTGCCTCTCTCCCAGGCCTGATTTATTCTAGATGGTTCAAGTTCCATCTGAGTGCAATGTTCTCTAGAGTGGCCTACTGGGAGGCAGAGGCAGGAGGATCACTTGAGACCAGGAGTTCAAGACCAGCCTGCGCAACAGTAGTGAGACTCCTTCTCTACAAAAAATAAAAATAAATCAACAGAATGTGGTAGCGAGCACCTATAGTCCCAGCTACTTGGGAGGCTGAAGCAGGAGCATTACCTGAGCCCAGGACTTCAAGGCTGCAGTGAGCTATGATCGCACCACTGTACTCCAACCTGGGCAACAGAGACAGAGACCCTGTCTTTAAAAAAAAAAAAAAAAAAAAAAAGAGGGCCAGGCGCCGTAGTGCACAATTGTAATCCCAGTACTTTGGGAGGCTGAGGTGGGTGGATCACCTGAGGTCAGGAGTTTGAGACCAGACTAACATGGTGAAACCCCGTTTCTACTAAATACAAAAAATTAGCTGGGCGTGGTGGTGCATGCCTGTAATCCCAGCTACTCGAGAGGCTGAGGCAGGAGAGTCACTTGAACCTGGGAGGCGAAGTTTGCAGTGAGCTGAGATCATGCCATTGCACTCCAGCATGGGCAATAAGAGCAAAACTCTGTACCAAAAAATAAAAATAGAGTGTCTAGATGTTTCTCCTGGAGATTAATTCACTTTCTTCCCTACTTATGTAGTCATCTCATAGAATGTCATGTTATTCCACGTTGTTGCAGACAGACTACAGATTTACCTGCTTTTCCAGATTTGTTGGTAGTGTATTCTACAATGCTGATCCTAGCCCAAATTGTGATGGGAGCCAGAGTTTTCTCTGGAGTTCCCTCTCTACTCTTTGTTGTAGTCTCCATCCCATATTTTGACTCTTAAGCTCTTTCCCAAACAAAATCCTTTTCAAGACAAAATCCGAAACCAACTCATCCCAAGCGTAAGTGATTATCAACAACTATCAGCTTAACTTGTTAACTCTACCATTTTCAAAGAAGCAGAGTCTAAAAGCAAAGGCCTCATGCACCTAAATTAGAGAATAGGGATATTATTTGCTTTTAGGGAATAGTAAACAAGGAAGAGAGAGAGTTTGTGCTCCAAGCAGCTTTCCTGGTGCCCCAGAAATCACATTAAATAATCAAATGGCAGTTTATAATGTTCCCTGCATTCCCTATTTTAATATCTCAGAATTGGCAAATGGGGATTTAAAACAATAAGGACCTTTGATTCATTAGCTGATTCAATTCCAGTTTCCAGACATTATAAGACCTCCCTCAACCCTCAATAAAACAATAAGCAATTTAAATCCCATATTACCCAAACATCATATCTTTCCTTATGAGAAAAAAAATACGCTTATAAATGAAAAGAATAGTTTTTTTTCTTGTTCAATCCTTTAAAGTATCTACCACAGCAAGCTGAACAGTGTAAGCATTCAATGACTTTACTGGATAAATATCAGAGTTTCCCCTACTAATGCATTCCCAGAGATAGCCTTGATGTCAGTCTTAACAGTGTATTATTTGTTTAGTTGTTTATTTTTGAGACGGAGTCTTGCACTGTTGCCCAGGCTGGAGTGCAATGGCGCAATCTCAGCCCACTGCAACCTACACCTCCTTGGGTTCATGCAATTCTCCTGCCTTGGCCTCCCAAGTAGCTGGGATTACAAGTTTGTACCCACAGCTGGCTAATTTTTGTGTTTTTAGTAGAGACGGGGTTTTGTCACGTTGACCAAGCTGGTCTCAAACTCCTGACCTCAAGTGATCCACCTGCCTTGGCCTCCCAAAGTGCTGAGATTACAGGCATGAGCCACCATGCCCAGCCAACAGTGTATTATTAATAATGTACATCAGCTGAAATTTCATACAGTCTTATCTGTATATTTACCTTAAGATAACGTTTTAGAAAGAAAATATTCACCATTTTCAACTAAAATTTTGAATATTTTCTTAGGAAATTGAAAAATGCCTAATTATCTAGACCTGAAATTCAATATATTTGATACCAACATATATATGTATATTTATTTATTTATATTTATGACCAGAATTCCAAAATCATGTTCAACTTTATTCTCAAACTGACTTGTCAGCATTTTTTCCAATTTCTTATTTTTAGCAATATTATTTCTTTTTCTTGTTTTGAAAATGTTACTGATGATAATACTAATAAGTATTTGTACCCTTGAACCCTAGTGCTTTTCTTTGCTTTTAAAAGTCTTCACGTATAGTATTGTTGATTTCACCCTCACACATATCCATGAAATAGCAAGAGGGAAAAAGAGCTGAATATTTATCACAAAACAGACAGCAAAGTGCACCAGCTGCTCTTCCAAGAGACCTAGTTTGGGGGCGAGGGGTAGAAAACGGGGTGAGAAATGTTCTGATGGGGAGGAATAATGAGGGGTGCCACTAGGTTGCTCTTTTCCCCTACTGGAGAGATTTTTAAAATCCACATTGTTCTTCATCAATCAAATACCCATTTGCTTTTTGAGCCAAAATGTAATTTTAAAGAAAGTACTTGAGAGATGGAACAGGGCCGGGCAGATACCAGCACTTTGGGTGGCTGAGACGGGCAGATCACTTGAGGCCAGGAGTTTGTTTGAGACCAGCCTGGCCAACATGGCGAAAATCCATCTCTACAAAAGCACAAAAATTAGCTGGGCATGTTAGTGTGCACCTGTAATCCCAGCCACTCAGGAGGCAGAGGCACGAAATTCGCTTGAACCTGGAAGACAGAGGTTGCAGTGAGTGAGATCTTGCCACTATACTCTAGCCTGGGCAACAGAGCAAGATCATGTCTCCAAAAAAAAAAAAAAAACAGAGAGACAGATGGAACAATCACAGCCCAAAGATGAATATTTTGTCAAATACTGAGCCTCCCTGGTTTCTTGCTGAAGCTTGCAAAATCCCTGGCTTTGCGTTTCTGTGGACTCTCAACATCCATTCCCTCCCTTCCTTCCAACGCCTCCTTTTTCAGCATTTTAGAGTTGGGCCAATTACAAGGGAGATATGGACATATCTCCAGAAAAGTCAACCTACAAGGAAAAATTAACCATACAGTACTTTAAAAGCTGCCTAGGAGCAGAAAACACGTCGTCACGGTCTTGCATAAACGGTGCCTCAATTTTGGCAGATCATAGTGCATGTGAATGTAACACTCCTGAGTTACACATTGGGTGTGGCCCTCAGAAAATTCTATCAGAGTACACTGGCATTTAATAGACCATTTCCTCTGTTGTTATGGGGCATCCTGACAACGTATTGTACAAATTTACCACATAAATTGGTAATAGCCCTTAGGAAAGCAGTTGAGCTGTGGTGTCAAGAATGATTTAAATGTGTATCCCCTTTCACATAATCATCTCACTCAAGCCTGGCACAGTGGCTCATGCCTGTAATCTCAGCACTTTGGGAGGCCGAGGGAGGAGGATCGCTTGAGCCCAGGAGTTCAGGAGCAGCCTGGGCAACATAACAAAACCTTGTCTCTACAAAAAAATATTAGCCGAGCATGGTGACATGTGCCTGTAGTCTCAGCTGCTCAGGAGGTTGAAGTGGAGGGATTGCTTGAGTCCAGGAGGCTGAGGCTGCAGTGAGCTGTGATTGTGCCAGTGTGCTCCAACCTGGGAGACAGAGGGAGACCTTGTCTCTAAAAAGTAATAATAATAATAACAATAAAATAGCAATCTTGCTCACTCCTGGAGACTGATCCTAATAAATCTTTTTTGTCAAGCTATGTTTTTTAAGATGTTTATTGCAGCAGAATCTGTAAGGAGGGATAGGTGTGAAAAAGGAATACATAACGTATTCAATATTAGTTGAATAGCTCTGCGAATTATAGCATATATATCCTGTAGAATGTTATGCTGCAATTGAAAAGTTTAATTACGTAACAATGTAGGAGAATGTCAATAATATAATACTAAGTGGAAACAGCAGAATATAAAATTGTACATGCCCTCTGGTTAAGAAACTGTAAAAAATACTAATATCTGAAGAACAGAGCCTAGAAGGGACTAAAGAAAATCAGAACAAATATATTCAGATGCTGCAATAGAGGTGTCTGGGGGGTTCTTTCAAAAGTCTCTTTTGGCTGGGCACGGTGGCTCATGCCTGTAATCCCAGCACTTTGGGAGGCTGAGGCGGGCGGATCACCTGACATCAGGAGTTCAAGACCAGGCTGGTCAACATGGTGAAACCCCATCTCTACTAAAAATACAAAAATTAGCCAGGCGTGATGGTGCGTGCCTGTAGTCCCAGCTACTTGGGAGGCTGAGGCAGGAGAATTGCTTGAACCCAGGAGGCAGAGTTTGCAGTGAGCTGAGATCATGCTACTGCACTGCAGCCTGGGCGACAGGATGTGACTCCGTCTCAGGAAAAAAAAAAAAAAAAAGGTACTTTTACATTATTTTAATAGAGGTTTTGTAATTGGTAGAAACAAAAACAAGTGCAGCAGTGGAATTAATATGAGGAGTGAGAATAAGAAGACAATAGAGTGGCAGTTTCAGAAATGTTTGGTTTGAGTCAATTTTGTGACACAACTGACTATAATGCCATTTAAATGCTATTTGTCATAGAGGATTCTCCAAAGCTAGAGCAGGTGAAGGACATAGTTTTTTTGTTGGTTTGAGTTTGGGTTTTTTGTTTGTTTGTTTGTTTGTTTTTTGAGACAGGATCTTGCTCTGTTGCCCAGGCTGGAGTGTAGTAGAGTAATCACCATTCACTGCAGCCTCAGCCTCTGCGGATCAAGCAATCTGCCTACCTCAGCCTCCTGAGTAGCTGGGACCACAGGTGTGTGCCACCACACCCAGCTAATTTATATATATATAGAGAGAAGGGGTCTCACTACATTATCCAGGCTAAGGAAATAGTTAATTGTTTAGTGGATGGGGACAAGGGGAGAACTTACCAGCATTCAAAGTACTTTCTTTTTTTGGAAGAGACAGGGTCTCACTGTGTTGCCCAGGCTGAAGTTCAATGACTATTCATAGGTGCAATCCCACTACTGATCAGAATGGGAGTTTTGACCTGCTCTGTTTCTGCCCCATGTTGATTCACCCTTCTTAAGACAACCTGGTGGTCCTCCACCCCCAGGAGGTCACCATATTGATGCTGAACTTAGTGTGGACACTCAATTGGCAGAGCACACTATAGCCATAACTTCTAGACTCAAGTGATCCTCCTACCTCAGCCTCCCAAACAGGTGGAACTATAGGCACACCACATGACATCCACCGAAGTGCTGTAATAAACATATGCCATCATATTATTTTCTCTCAAGACATATTATTTCTAGTGACCTTTATGCTACCTTGGAGTTGAACATGGTACTATTTTTTTTTTTTTTTTTTTTTTTGAGACAGAGTCTTGCTCTCACCCAGGCTGGAGTGCAGTGGCCCGATCTCAGCTCACTGCAAGCTCCGCCTCCTGGGTTCATGCCATTCTCCTGCCTCAGCCTCCTGAGTAGCTGGGACTATAGGCGCCTGCCACCACACCTGGCTAATTTTTTGTATTTTTAGTAGAGACGGGGTTTCATCGTGTTAGCCAGGATGGTCTCGATCTCCTGACCTCGTGATCCACCCGCCTCGGCCTCCCAAAGTGCTGGGATTACAGGCATGAGCTACCACGCCCCGTGAACATGGTACTATTGTACCTTTTTTTTATTTGAGATGGAGTCTTGCTCTGTTGCCTGGGTTGGAGTGCAATGACGGGATCTCAGCTCACTGCAACTTCCACCTCCCAGGTTCAAGCAATTCTCCTGCTTCAGCCTCCCGAGTAGCTGAGACTACAGGCGTGCACCACCACGCCCAGCTAATTGTTTGTATTTTAGTAGAGATGGTGTTTCACCATGTTGGCTAGGCTGGTCTCAAACTCCTGACCTCAGGTGATCCACCTGCCTCAGCCTCCCAAAGTGCTGGGGTTACAGGCATGAGCCACCATGCCCAGCCTATTGTACCTTTTAAAATCCTTTTACTACCAGCGAATCCTAGAAGTTATGTTTGGAGGAACTATCACATGATAAATACCATGTTAAGTCCAGGGCTCACAATTTTGCCAAGAAACAGACCCAACGTGTACGCCAGTAATGCAGAGTATGCACTACTATGATGTAATTTACATGAAAGGGGACCACCATGCCCACTGGAGAATAGGGAAAGGCGAGAGTGTGAATGAGGGAATCTGTGGAACTGAAACCTTGAAGCTGGGACAGGACTTCAAGAAAGATGCAAGGAGTGTCCCAGAGAAAACACAGGCAAGATCCATGCTCTAGCGGGGAATTCAGAACACATCCCAGCCGTGGCTGGTTCACAGGGAAGAGACACTCATATCGCTGCTTTGACACACACAGTGAGTACTCAATAACTGATACAAAGTGAATGAATGAATGAACAAATGCACTCAGGATGACTGACAAAGAGAGGAAACAGAGAACAGGGGGAGGAGTTTCAAGGACCTGAACTAGGACAGTAGAAGTAGAAATAAAAGCAGAAAAGAGGGTCAAAAATGTGCAGTAGGAGAATTGACAGGAGCATAGAGGTGTGAGGATGGTTTTAAGGTTGAAAACCTGAGAAACTGGGAAAATAGAATTGTGGCTAAAATTGTCTGAGAAGTAGCCGTTGGTGGTTATTTCATCACGGATGCATAGCTAACCTCTTGATTCACTCATAAAATAAAGTGAAAGAAATGTAAACACACAAACATTTATTACAAGATGCCAATTTGGCTACATGGGACCAGGGGAAAATGAGAAGACAGAAAAAAGTATCTCTAAGGTAAATGACTAGAGTTGCTCAGGAACAACGGAGAGGAATTATATTCTAAGGAAATAAAGGGGTCCCAGGAGAACTTAAACATTCATAAATTATATAGAGACACAACCGTATTGCCACCTGGCAGAGCTGCTTCTTTGTCTTCTTTCTGTTGTCATGGGCTACCAATCCTGAAGGGAAAACTAGCTCCAAAACAACTGATTAAATAAATTTAATTAACTTGGAAAATATAAACGCAGCCTCGTGGGACTTCTTTCTGTTTCTGCCAGCTTTTAAGACACTATCACGTGACTCTCGGCTTTCAGCCCTGACTGAGACACTCTGATTGTTGCATGAGTTTCCTTTAAACGTGTGTATGCAGTCCTAAAATACACATTGTTGTATGTGTAGTGAGGTCTTAGTCAAGGGAGAGTTCTTTTTTTTTTTCTTTTTTCTTTTTTTTTTTGAGATTTAGTCTCACTCTGTCACCCAGGCTGGAGTGCAGTGGCACAATCTCGGCTCACAACAACCTCCACCTCCCGGGTTCAAGCAATTCTTAGCCTCCTGAGTAGCTGGGATTACAGGTGCCCGCCCGCCACCACACCCGGCTAATTTTTGTATATATGTATGTGTGTATGTATATAAGTATGTATATATGTATTTTTCTCCTGAGGCAGGAGAATCGCTTGAACCTAGGAGGCAGAAGTTACAGGGAGCCAAGATCACGCCATTGCACTGCAGCCTGGGCAACAAGAGTGAAACTCCATCTCAAAAACAAACAAACAAATGTGAGATCTGGGTGGCGATACAGATCCAAACCGTGTTGACGGCCATCCTAATAGGCATGAGGTGATATTTCATGGTTTTGATTTGTGTTTCCCTGATGATTAGTGATGTTGGGCATCTTTTTCTCTACCTGTTGGCTATTTGTATGTCTTCTTTGGAGAAATATCTATTTAAGTGCTTTGCTTGTTTTTGAATTGGGTTATTTAATTTTTTGTTATTGAGTTGTAGGAGTTCCTTATATATTTTTGGATATTAACTCCTATTAGATATATGGTTTGCAAATATTTTCTCACATTTTGTAGGTTGCCTTTTCACTCTGCTGATGGTTTTCTTTGCTGTGCAGAAACTCTTCTGTTTGGTGTAGTCCCACTTGTCTATTTTTACTTTTGTTTCCTGTGCTTTTGCTGTCACATCCAAGAAATCATTGCCAAGACCATTTGGTTTCTTAACAGTATTAAAAGCATGTTATTTTTCCTGTAGTGCAGTGCTCCTCCAAAAATTGCACTTCTATTATCCCTGCAAAAAAAAAAAGAAAATCCTTTTAATTTGGAATCAGTTTTTAATTTTAGCCAGTTTTTAAAGCTGAGTTTACAATACAGTTAGCAATGATGTCAGACATTTTACCTTTGGCAGAATGAGCCTCCATATATTGATTCCAGGAATTAACTGTATGAAAGAAAAAGGGCCATTACTGGACTGAACTGCTTTTCTTTTTGAAACATCTGATGACATTATCAAACTACTGTCATTAACCATTTGCTAAGTTCTGCTGCTGCTAATGGAGCCAATACAAACAGCTATCAGCAGGGCACAGTGGCTCATGCCTGTAATCCCAGCAATTTGGGAGGCCTAAATGGAAGGATCACTTGAAGCCAGGAATTTGAGACCAGCCTGGGCAACATAGCAAGACCCCCTCCCCAACCCCATTCCCTACAAAATTTTTTTTAAAATTAGCCTGGCATGGTGGCCCATGCCTGTAGCCCTAGCTACTTAGGAGGCTGAGGTAGGAGAATTGCTTGAGCACAGGAGTTCAAGGTTACAATGAGTTATGGTGTCACCACTGCACTCCAGCCTGCACAACAGAGTGAGACCCTGTCTCTAAAAATAAAATAAAATACAAAACGGCTATTGCTTGATTTCTTGTATCTGCAGGAAAACTTAAAATAAAAAAAAACAAAATTAACTTAGGCGAACAGTTATTTGGTATAAACAAAAAGTCGGCCGGGCTTGGTGGCTCACACCTATAATCCCAACACTTTGGGAGGCTGGGGTGGGAGGATCGCTTGAGTTCAGGAGTTCGAGTCTACAGCAAGCCATTTTCATGCCACTGCACTTCTGCCTGGGCAACACAGTGAGACCCTGTCTCCAAAAAAGGTCAAACTTCATGGAATGAGAAGTAAATGACAGTTGCAAAACTCAAATTGTTGTCTTTGGGAATAACTACTTAAAATAACTTCCTAAAATAAGTCCTAACTTCTGAAAGAGATGCTGATGTTTCGTCAGCAGGTCTGTGCCTTCTGGGTTTTACATGGCTAGTGATAGGATGACAGCTCCCAGGGTGGATGGTAAATGTCAAGAAGCAATTTCACCAAACTACACATTAATCCACAACTTTCCTGATGTGTAGAAATTTACTACCTAATGGAGAATTCTAGGATGAAAATTTTCCTCAGGTTCTGAAGTTACAGCAGGTCCTCAAAGAACATGGTTTTGTTCAACATCATCTCATTATAACATTTATTTATTTATTTTTGTTTTTTTGAGATCTAAAACAGAGCAAAACACAGGCAAGCTAGAGCATGGATCTTGCCTGTGTTTTGCTCTGTTGCCCAGAGTCTTGCTCTGTTGCCCAGGTTGGAGTACAGTGGTGCAATCTTGGCTCACTGCAACCTCCGCTTCCCAGCTTCAAGCAATTCTCCTGCCTCAGACTCCCGAGTAGCTGGGAATACAGGTGCCCGCCACCGTGCCCAGCTAATTTTTGTATTTTTGGTAAAGAAGGAGTTTATCATGTTGGCCAGGCTGGTCTCAAACCCCTGACCTCAGGTGATCTGCCTGCCTCAGCCTCCCAAAGTGCTGGAGTTATAGGTGTGAGCCACCATGCCCAGCCACATTATAACATTTATAAGGAAAAAAATAGATTCCTGGCTGAGGTCACTGTCCGTGTGGAGTTTTGAATTCTCCCCATGTCTGTGTGGGTTTTCTCCAGGTACTCCGAATTCCTTCCACATGGCAAGAATGTACCCATTAGATTAAGCAATGTGTCTATATGGCCCTAGGATGAGTGTGGTGGGGGGCGGGGGGGGGTGTGCGCGCGCACGCACATACGGGAATGGGATGGCGTCCAGTCCAGAGCTGGTTCCTGCCGTGTGTGCTAAGCAGCCAGGAGTGGCTTCGGCCACCCTTGATCCTCAACTGGAATCAGTGACTTAGATGATAAATAAATGAATGTGTCTTAGTCTACTTTGTGTTTTTATAAAGGAATCCCTGAGGCTGGGTAATTTTAGAGAAAATAGATTTGTTTAGCTCACAGTTCCGTGTGCTGCATAGGATGCATGGTGCTGGACTCTGCGCAGCTTCTGGTGAGGGCTTCTGTGATCTGTCAAAACACAGCAGAGAGGGTCAAAGAGGAAGCAAGCACTTGTGAAGAGGGATTCATACCTGGGGGTGTGCTGACTTTATATCAACCCTCTCTCATCAGAACCAATCCATCCCGCTGAGAACCAATTCAGTCTCATGAGAGCCAGAACTCACTCACTACCCTGAGACCAGCCCACACCATTCATGAGGGTTCCGCCCCATGACCCCCACACCTCCCCCCCAGATCCCTCCTCCACCACCACCAGCCTGGGGATCAAGTTTTAACATGAGATTTGGTGGGGCAAACAAATCATTTCCAATCATTTCCAAGATGGATACAAATCATTGTCAAAGAGAACTTGTAAAGTCTGTGATAATCATACAAATGCACAGCAGTAAACAAATAAGCAGTCAGGCACGGTGGCTCACGTCGGTAATCCCAGCACTTTGGGAGGCCAAGGCTGGTGGATCACCTGAGGTGAGGAGTTCAAGACCAGCCTCGCCAACATAATGAAACCTCGTCTCTACTAAAAATACAAAAAAATTAGCCAGGTGTGGCGGCGGACGCTTGCAATCCCAGTTACTCGGGGGGCTGAGGCAGAAGAATCGCTTAAATCCGAGAGGCAGAGGTTGGGGTGAGCCGAGATCACACCATGGCCCTCGAGCCTGGGCGACAGAGTGAGACTCTATCTCAAAAATAAATAAATAAATAAAAATTAAAATTAAAAAATTAGTTGGGCGTTGTGACAGGCGCCTGTAGTCCCAGCTACTCGGGAGGCTTAGGCAGGAGAATTGCTTGAACCCAGGAGGTGGGGGTTGCAGTGAGCCGCTATCGTGCCACTGCACTCCAGCCTGGGCAACAAAGTGAAACTGTCTCCAAACAAATAAACAAACAAACAAATAAATAACGTGGTACAAAAGTACTCAGAGAACCCGTGGAATTTGTTCTTGCTTGTTTCTGAGCTACGTGGTGGCAGGAGGTGCTCCTGACAATTTCTACTTTGCAAATAGGTATTCCTTGATTTAACCCACCACCACCACAACCATCGTCCCTCACTGATTCACCTGCAAGTGGGGAAATAATTATCTTGCTTGTTTTTATTCATCCTTCTTAAATGTATATATAGATCACATTTATTTCAATGTTTAATATTAGAAGTGTTTGGGGTCTTTATTTAGAAGTCTGGTGATATCTAGGGGGCCAGAAATATGCCACAGGAGCTTAATTCTTGTTTACATCAATTAGCTTATGGCGAAATTAGTTAGGTTATATGTTGTTCTGCTTCAAGTCGCAGTTTCGGAGACCCTATGGAAGACGTTAAGTGATTACTTACTATACTGCTGATAGTGGCTGGTGTTGCTATTGAGAGGAATGAGTACTGATTCTGGATCCTTGTATGTGGCCTGCTTGTTCTCTCTGAAAGCTTTTAGGATTAAAAAAAAAAAATCTATGTGTGTTTGTTTGTTTTGAGACAGTCGCCAAGGTTTGGAGTGCAGTTGTGCAATCATGGCTCGCTGCAGCTTTGACCTCCCAGGCTCAAGTGATCCTCCCACCTTAGCCTCCTGAGTAGCTGGGACTACAGACATGCACCACCACATGCAGCTAATTGGGGTGTTTTTTTTTTTTGTAGGGACAGGGTGTCACTATGTTGTCCAGGCTAGTCTCTAACTCAAGCCATCCTCCTGCCTCGGCCTCCCAAAGTGCTAGTATTACAGAAGTGAGCTACTGCAACTGGCCTGGTGTTCTTAAATTTTACAAGGTTATGACTTATTGTGGATCATTTTTCATTCTTTGTTCTAGGTGCTCAGTGGGCCCTTTAAATCTGGGGCCATCTTCTAGTTCTTGGGAAACTATTTATTTCTGTAGTTGAGATCTCTAATTGTCTGCTGAATACATCTTTCCTTCTTTCTTAGTAACAGTATATCTCTATGCAGGATGGCAATGTGCCTCACAGCCATCTTGTTGGTAGATGAAGTCATGTGACACAGTTCTGTCCAATGAGATGTAAGTTGAAGTTACAGTAGACACAAATTTTCCCATCTTTTTCCTGCTTGAAACATATTTGCAGTGCATGAGATGGGAAGAGAATGGGCAGAGACCATTTTGTGTGAGGATGAGAGCAAAACTAATGATGTCTAAGCTCAAAGATAGAAATAATCTGGTTCTCTGTTGACAGCATAGAGACCTTGTATCTGCTAACCACCCATTTTGTGATAAAAATAAAACCAATTATATACCTAAACCACTATTATTTGGGTTTGGGGTTCCATACAGTCAAACTCAAGTTCTGACTAACACAATTTATTTGATAATATTCCCTGTTAATTTTCTTTGTTCTCCCGTTCTGGGGTTCCTACTAGTCAAAGGTTAAACCTTCTGAATTGACCATCTAACTTTCTTTTGTTTTTCATCTTTTGTCTTTTTATTCTAATTGTCTCTTTATCAGAATCCTCTGTTAAAATTTTTTATTTCTGTTATCCTATTCTTTGTAATTTTTTTGAATGGCTTTATTGAGATATAATGTACCTACCATACAATTCACCCATTTAAAGTATAAAATTTGGCCAGGCACAGTGGCTCATGCCTGTAATCCCAGCACATTGGGAGGCTGACGTGGGAGGATCACTTGAGGCCAGGACTTCAAGACCAGCCTGGCCGATATGGCGAAACCCCATCTTTACTAAAAATGCCCTCAAAAAATTAGCTGGGTGTGGTGGCATGCACCTGTAATCCCAGCTATTTGGGAGCCGAGGCACTAGAATCGCTTGAACCCAGGAGGCAGAGGTTGCAATGAGCTGAGATCATGCCCCTGCACTCCAGCCTGGGTGGCAGCATGAGACTGTATCTGAAAATTAAAAAAAAAAAAAAAAAAGAAGTATAAAATGCAATGGTTTGTAGTATACTCACAGAGTTGTACAACTGTTCCCACACTCAGTTTTAGAATATTTTCATCACCCTAAAGAAAACCCATACCCTTTATTTACCACCCTCCAATCTCTCAATTTCCCCCAGCTCAAAACAACACTAATCTTTCCATCTCTATGGACTCGCCTTATTCTGAACATTTCATGTAAATGTGATTAAATTAGACAACGTATGTTCCTTTGTGGCTGGCTTCTTTCATTGAGTACCATGTTTTCAAGGCTCATTTGTGTTTTAGCACAAATCAGTACTTCATTCTTTTTATACCTGAGTAATATTCCATTGTGTGGATAATGCTACATCCTATTCTTAATTTTTAAGAATTCTTTCATATGCTCTGAATTTTTTTCCTTTTCATAGAATGCTGTAATTGTGGCATGGATACAGTTCTCTTCTCTTTCTGAAGATATTAATAATTGTTTTTCTGAAGTCATCCTCTTTCTGCACTGTCTGTTTTTTCTGGGCTCTTTTTCCTCTTTTGTTTTGATCTCTGGCCTTCTACATATTAGAGGCTTTCCTCAAATTTCTGGTGATTCTTGACCATTCGCCAAATTACTGAGCAGAAGTTCAGTGTATGTGCACGAGGCTTAGCAACTGGTAGCCTCACCATGAGATGACAAAGGGAGTACTGGCTTTTTGTCTTGAGCTAACCATTCCCCCAGGTGATACAGGGAGCACCCTTGACCTTGCAGTTTATGGAATGATGGTTCCCTAGAGTTCTGCAATGCTGTCACCCTGCACAGAAAAAGCAGTGAGCTAGTGTGCCATCTTGGGGGTGGAATGGGGACAATGGCCCGTCATATGTGACTTCTGAGAGCCTTACTCATTTCAGAAATGCCTTGTTTTCTTGCCCTCTGTGATGCCTCACATCTCCTGAATCAGGACATCTCTGGTTTGCCGTCTTCAGAGAGCAAATCTTCTGTCACCTGCCGGGTGGTAGCGGAGTGACAGCCTCTGGCTGTGTGGAGTGAGGAGGAAGATCTGAGGTCCAGCTCCTTCTTACACAGACATTGAATGAATTCTCTCGTTTTCAGCCCCATCCTGATCCCCTGAATTCAGAGATGTCTAGTGCTTCCAGTTTCTGAGACTTTTGAGGATTCATAGTGGATTCAATGCATTTATTTATTTATTATTTATTTGTATTTATTTTTTTGAGACGGAGTCTTGCTCCATCGCCCAGGCTGGAGTGCTGTAGCGCCATTTTGGCTCACTGCAACCTGTAACTCCCGGATTCAAGTGATTCTCCTGTCTCAGCCTCCCGAGAAGCTGGGATTACAGGTGCCCACCACCACACCAGTCTAATTTTTTTTGTATGTTTAGTAGAGATGGAGTTTCACCATGTTGGCCAGGCTGGTTTCAAACTCCTGACCTGAAGTGATCTGCCCGCCTCAGGCCTCCCAAAGTGCTAGGATTACAGGGGTGAGCCACCACCCCAGGCTGGATTCAAATTATCTTTTATTGGCTTCTTCAGGTATAGACCCTCAGCAGAATGGAGAAAGCTGACGTTAAATTCGATGTCTTTTGTCCAAACAACTTATGTCTTCCAAAATATTGTTGACACTTTTTGCATCTCCACTGCCATTTGCTTCTTCCTATTTTATTCCTTCATGGCTGAGTGGGTTTGAAGAGGGAGTGGAGCAGATGGCATGTATTCAACCTATAGAGTTAACTGCGAGTCGACAGCTCCCAGGGAGAAGGCAAGCGCAGGTGTGCCCTTAGTAGCATGTATCAGAAGAATCCTCAGACTGGAGACCATAGCGGCTGTGAACTTAAAAAAATAGAATATCAAATTGTGAAGAAAATCATTCATCTACTTCACAGTTTTATCTAGTGATGACTCAGCCAAAAGAAACAAATATTTAAAACAATTACCAAGTTTCCTCTTGAGTGACCAATAAAGCAGCTGCATGTAATTACAACAATACAAGACATCCCCCATCCACTTAGACCTATCAGATTCCCAGGCTACTGTCTTTCCAGACCACTGTCTTTCTGTTAGCCTGTGCTGCTGCTGCTGATTGCCGACACTTACATAGTGCTTTGTATGTCCAAGCACTATACATTTTTTAACACTTTAATCCTCACAATCATCGTTTTCTACAGTTACTATTATTACAGGAGGATAATATAGTTGGCCCTCTCTGTGCGTTCTGCATCTGTGGACTCAACCAACTTCAGATTGGAAATATTCAGGAAAAAATCTGCATCTGTACTAAACATGTACAGATTTTATTCCTTCTCATTATTCCCTAGACAATACAGTATAGCAACTATTTACGTAGTATATGCATTGTTTTCGGTATCATAAGTAATCTAGAGATGATTTAAAGTGTAGGAGTATAGTAAGTTATATGCAAATTCTATACCGTTTTATCAGGAACTTGAACATCTGTGGGTTTTGGTTTCTGCAGGGGGTTCTGGAAACAATCCCCTACAGATACTGAGGGACAACTGTTGTATGGCATAAAGCACTTACGTAACCTGCTCAAGTTCACACAGCTAGAACAGTTCAAATAGAATGAATGGTTAATAGTGCAAATAGAATAGAATGAGTCAAAGCCAGGATTTGAACCAAGGATGACCTTCTCTAGTCTTTGCTCTTATAAATGCGCTATAGCACTTTGGGAGGCCGAAGTTGGTGGATCACCTGAGGTTAGGAGTTCAAGACCAGCCTGGACAACATGGTGAAACCCCCGTTTCTACTAAAAATACAAAAATTAGCCGGGCCTGGTGGCACACACCTGTAATCCCAGCTACTCAGGAGGTTGAGGCAGGAGAATTGCTTAAGCTCGGGAGGCAGAGGTTGCAGTGAGCCAAGATTGTGCCACTGCACTCCAGCCTGGGCAAAAGAGCAAGACTTCATCTCAAATAAATAAATAAATAAATGCAATGTAGATAACAATAATTGAATTTATTTATCACCCTACACTTTCAAGAGCATTTCACCTGATCTCATTGATTTTATAGTCCCATTTTACTGTTGAGAACACTGAAAGTCCATTTGACTTATCTGAGATCTGCAGTTTACCTTACTGTTTTACCTAGCGATAACACTGATGCCCTTTAAGGTTTATAGTACTTTGTAGCCCTAAGCTCAGCCCTTTCACTGGTTCATTTTGATGATTATGAAAATTCATTTCCATAGGATGCCAAGAAGAGGAGGCATTATAAAGGCAATAGACATGTTCAAGAGCAGATTGTGAGTTGTTGGTTAAAACTCAGAAGGTATTTTCCCATAGAAGTAATGTGAGTCATGGTCAGTAGGTGTGTAGGCTAGCCCACAAATGCTAGGATGTGCCTTACTGTTACCAGAGTAACCGCAACTCTCCAGGGCCTGGGGTGGAGAAGAACTCAGGTACGGAGGGAGGACCCAGTGGTGGCGGCAGCCCCTCCCACTGGAGGTGGAGGGAGCCTGGGAGGGGCTGCGGAATGGTCAAGGATAAGCTGAGGGTTTGTAAAGTGTGGACCTGCCGGCATGTTTTTTTCTTCTTCTTCTTCTTTTTTTGAGACGGGCTCTCACTCTGTCACCAGGCTGGGGTGCAGTGGCATAATCTCGGCTCAGTGCAACCTCCGCCTCCCAGGTTCAAGCGATTCTCCTGCCTCAGTCTCCCAAGTAGCTGGGACTACAGGCACGCCTCACCACGCCCAGCTAATTTGCATATTTTTAGTAGAGACGGGGTTTCACCATGTTGTCCAGGATGATCTCGATCTCTTGACCTCATGATCCGCCTACCTCGGCCTCCCAAAGTGCTGGGATTACAGGCGTAAGCCACCATATGTGGCACATTTGCCATTTAATCAAAGAGACTTCCTGGAATAAAAGACACTCCACATCTAAGGAACATGATGGGAACCTTAGATTCTACACTTAACGAGGTGGAGAGAGTTGAATAGCAGGCCCAAGGCCAGCTGAGAGCCATTTGCAGAGGGAACATCATGTCTAAATAAAGCCGATTTCCCCAAGGAATGCAGAGCCTTTCCCTCCAGTCATTAGGTCCCTAGCTTCACTGTTTTGTTTTTGTTTTGTTTTGTTTGTTTTTTGAGAGGGAGTCTCACTCTGTGGCCCAGGCTGGAGTGCAGTAGTGTGATCTCAGCTCACTGCAACCTCCACCTCTGGCGTTCAAGCGATTCTCCTGCCTTAGCCTCCAGAGTAGCTAGGATTACAGGCATGCGCTACCACACCCAGCTAAATTTTTTTGTATTTTTAGTAGAGATGGGGTTTCATCATACTGGCCAGGCTGGTCTCAAACTCCTAACCTCAAGTGATCCGCCTGCCTCAGCCTCCCAATGTCCTGGGACTACAGGCATGAGCCACTGTGCCTGGCCCCCTGGCTTTACCTATAGACTTTGTGCAGTTAGAGGCTTTCTCTATTCCAGGGTGACATTAGAATCTCATATTTGGAGTAAACGGAATCAGTAATTTGTAATAAAGACTTCTGAGTTTTACATGCTTCCAAAATTGGGATCTTGCCGGCTAGACCCAGGATGGAAGCTGGGCGTGATCATGTTTTCATTGATTAATTATAATAATTAAACCCATTTTAATCGCTCATTTAGTCATTCATCTATTTCCTCTACTCATTCTAAAAATTAGGAGGTGACTGAAAGTGTTTTTGTTTGTTGGTTTTTTTATTTGGAGTCCATGATTTTCCTGGATGTTCTACAATTGTAGAAGAGTAAACATTTCTAGGCAGAAAGCTGGTTTTTCTTGTTGCCAGTACTCAGAATTTGTTTTGTTTTCTGTTGTATTTTTTCCTGAGAGAAATTAAACAGGTCTTACAACCCAACCTGCCTTCTGGCCACAAAGCATCCCGCCTGTATATTCACAGAGAGGATCTGATAAGGGAGCTGCCATCTTAAATTCTAGAAGTTTCTTGATGACTTGAACAGAAGCCAAGCCAGGGCCTGCGGTTCAGCACAGCCTTCAGGGCCTTGAAGCTGCCATGTGGGGAGACTGGAGTACCTTTTAAAGTTTTTGAATAAGTAAAACCCACTGGAGAGATTTTTCTTACTTTGAGCTTAAAATAAACAGAAAAACAGTTGCAATTTGAATCATCTGTGCCCTGCTCAGCGGCCAGTTTAACTGAAGGCTCCATGGAGCTGCCCCAAGGGCAGAAGCCTCTCCCTCAAGATAACACTACTCAGTGATGAGTCATTTTGGGGCCCAGGACATTCATCAATCATCAAAATGACACTATAAGTAATAGCTGTATGCCTGCCCAGAGTGAGATAACTTCTTGGGACCAGATGCCTTGCTCAAGCATCTTGCAGGGACTGGGAGGTGGGATGCAGGGTGTTATTAAGGACAGGAAAGCCTGCTGTCTACTGCCTGGAGGGTGAACTGAGCCTGAGCCCTTGGACTGCCAGGATGTGGCCAGCTGCACAGTGCATGAGGCTGACGGCTAGGTCCTTTCGACAGGGCCATTCCTGGTCCTTCTTTCCTGTGTTCATTAGTGCAGATGAGAATCTGTATTAGTTCCTATTGCTGCTGTGACAATTTACCGTGAACTTCGTGACTTAAAGCCACACACATTTATCATCTTGCGTTCCCGGAGTTCGCAGGTTGGACCTGAGAGTCATGGGACTAAAACTCAACGTGCTGGCAGGGCTGTGATCCTTCTGGATGTTCTCAGGAGAATTTCTTCCTTGACTTTTCCAGCCTCTACAGGCAGCCTGCCTTCCCCGGCCTGGCAAAGCTGTCACTCACATCACTCCAGCCTCTGCTTTCTGTCCTCCCTCCTTCTCTGGCTCTCCTGCCCCTTTCTTTCTCTTAGAAGGACCCTTCTGATTATATTTAGAGGAACCCAAGATAATCCTCCCACCTCAAGGCCCTCAGCTTTATCAAGCAACATATTCATAGGTTACAGGGACTGGAATGGACATCTTTGGGAGCCATTATTCTGCCCACCAGATAATTTATTTTTGCCAACGCTTCTCTACTTTATTAAGGTTTACCCACATAGTCAACACTCAGGTGCCACATAACGATGAGCATACGTTCGGAGAGATGTGTCATTAAGTGATTTTGTTGTGTAAACAACACAGCGAGCACGTACACAAGGCTAGATGGCATAGCCTACTACGCACTCAGGCTGGATGGTCTAGTCTATTGCTCTGAGGTAACAAGCCTCTATAGCATGTCACTGAGTACTGTAGGCAACTGTAAGGCAATGCTAAGTATTTGTGTGTCTGAATACAGAAAAAGTACAGTAAAAATAGAGTATCAAAATTTTCTGGGACCACTGTTGTATATTCAGTTCATCATTGATTGAAATGTTATGTGGCACATAATGTTTAGATTTCTTTATCTAAGCATTTAGTTTTTATTTTTTTTTAATTAATTAATTTTTTTTCTCGAGATGAAGTTTCACTCTGTTGCCCAGGCTGGAGTGCAGTAGCACAATCTCGGATCACTGCAACCTCTGCCTCCCAGGTTCAAGCGACTCTCCTGCTTTAGCCTCCCGAGTAGCTGGGATTACAGGTACATGCCACCACATCCGGCTCATTTTTGTATTCTTGTAGAGATGGGGTTTCACCATGTTGGCCAGGCTGGTCTTGAACTCCTGACCTCAGGTGATCCACCTGCCTTGGCCTCCCAAAGTGCTGGGATTACAGGCATGAGCCACCGCGCCCGGCCCTTAACATTTTTATACAATAGTATACCCTCCTCTAGAAATGTTTTTATCAGGATTTTTTCAGGCATGAGCCACTGTGCCTGGCCCCCTGGCTTTACCTATAGACTTTGTGCAGTTAGAGGCTTTCTCTATCCCAGGGTGACATTAGAATCTCATATTTGGAGTAAACGGAATCAGTAATTTGTAATAAAGACTTCTGAGTTTTACATGCTTCCAAAATTGGGATCTTGCCGGCTAGACCCAGGATGGAAGCTGGGCGTGATCATGTTTTCATTGATTAATTATAATAATTAAACCCATTTAGGGGAGTTGGAAAATCTTTTTTTCCTCACTCCCCTAAACCATCACAATTATTTTCCATCAAGATGCCTGACACGGATTCAGTGAGGCCTCTGCAACTCAGGAAATTACTGAAATTATAAAAGAACTGTAACACACACCAGAATTAACCTGCCCTCAAGAAATTATTCTTAAAATGTACGTAACTTTGATAGTCCAAACTGTACAATAAGCTGAATATTGTATGGAAATATTAAAGTATACAGAGTTGGCCGGGTGTGGTGGCTCATGTCTGAAACCCCAGCACTTTGGGAGGCCGAGGCAGGCAGATCACCTGAGGTCAGGAGTTTGAGACCAGCCTGGCCAATATGGTGAAACCCCCGTTTCTACTAAAAATGCAAAAATTAGCTGGGCAGGGAGGCGGGCGCCTATATTCCCAGCTACTTGGGAGGCTGAGGCAGGTGAATTGCTGGAACCCAGGAGGTGGAGGTTGCAGTGAACTGAGATCATGCCACTGCACTCCAGTCTGGGCAACAGAACGAGACTCTATCTCAAGCAAAAAGAAAAAGAAAATAATTAAAGTATACAGAGTTTATGAACAGATGAAATTCCTTCTTCTAATAAATATGTAAAACAAGGCCACTTACTGGGTTTTGGAAGTTAGAAGTTCTCTTTCACTGATTTTTTTTTTTTTTTTTTTTGAGACAGAGTCTTGCTCTTGTCGCCCCAGCTGGAGTGCAGTAGCACGATCTCAGCTCACTGCAACCTCCATCTCCCAGGTTCCAGTGATTCTCCTGCCTCAGCCTCCGGAGTAGCTGGGATTATAGGCATGTGCCACCACGCCCTGCTAATTTTTATATTTTTAGTGGAGACGTGGTCTCACCATGTTGGCCAGGCTGGTCTCAAACTCCTCAGGTGATCTGCCTGCCTTGGCCTCCCAAAGTGTTGGTATTACAGGTGTGAGCCACTGCACCCAGCTTCTTTCACTGATTTTTTTAAAAACTAATGTGTTAGTCCAGTCTTGCATTGCTGTAAAGAAATACCTGCTACTGGGTAATTTATAAAGAAAAAAGATTTAACTGGCTTACGGTTCCACAGGCTGTACAGGAAACACGATGCTGGTATCCGCTTGGCTTCTGGGGAGGCCTCAGGAAACTTAGAAACATGGCAGAAGGCACAGGGGGAGAGAACACTTCACAGAGCTGCAGTGGGAGGGAGGAAAGGTGCCACACATTTTAAACCACCAGATTTCACAAGAACTCACTCACTCACTGTCATGAGAATGATACTGAAAGGTACTAAACCATTCACAAGAAACCACCCCCACGATCCAGTCACCTCCTACCAGACCCCACATCCAACATTGGGAATTACAATTTGACATGAGATTTGGGCAGGGATACAGATCCAAACCATATCAACCAACAAAAACCAACCAAACAAAAAGGAACCATATGTGAAGAAAGTTCTGTCTTTTTGTACTTCTGATATAGAACTGACCAAGTCAAAATATCAAAGATAATACAGATAGCGACACTACGGGACATTTTGCAGAAATGCATGGCAGAGTTGTTTTGCAAAACAAAAATGTTAGCAAGGTAAGCATAACCGGTCACCACCATTCCCTCTCCCTTCTAATAATTCATGAATTTGCAGCTGTTCTGTTTGCAGCACCTAGTTCCTGTGAAACAAATACTGTTTCACTCTTTGGAATAGGTATCAGTACATGCTTAATCTGATCCTAGGTTTCTGTATTTGAGTCCTTGTATTGCTGTAACAAATTACCACAAACTGGATGGCTTAAAACAACAGAAATTTATTTCTCTCACAGTTCTGGAGGCCAGAAGTATGAAATCAAGGTGTAGAGAGAGTCAGTTCCTTCTGGAGGCTCTGAGAGAAAATTTGTTCCATGACTTCCTCCAATTCCTGATATTTCTTGGCTTGTAGCTACATCATTCCAACCTCTGTCTTCGTCTTCATACAGCCTTCTTCCCTGTGTCTCTGTGTCTCCAATCTCATCTCTCAGATAGGACACTAGTCATTGAATGTAGAGTTTATTCTAAATGCAAGGTGGGCTGGGCGTGGTGGCTCATGCCTGTATTCCTAGCACACTGGGAGGCCGAGGTGGGTGGATCACCTGAGGTCAAGAGTTAGAGACCAGCCTGGCCAACATGAGGAAATCTTGTCTTTACTAAAAATAGAAAAGTTAGCCGGGCATGGTGGCACACACCTGTAATCCCAGCTACTCAGGAGGCTGAGACAGGAGAATTGCTTGAACCTGGGAGGCAGAGGTTGCAGTGAGCCAAGATTCTGCCACTACACTCCAGCCTGGATGACAGAGCAAAAACTCTGTCTGAAAATAAATAAATAAATGCAGGATGATGTCATCTCCAGATTGTTAACTTAGTTACAACTACAGAAACCTAATTTTCAAATAAGATCATATTTGAGTTAGCACTTGAACATTGGTTTTGTGGGGCCACCATTCAATCCATGACAGGGAACAAGACAGCATCTTGCTTTTCCTTGTGCTGTGCAGTTGACAATCTCAGCACCCTTCTGCAGTGCTCATCTGCCTTCGTGTATCTAGACCAGAGCCTTCCAATTGTTTTGGTCTGTTCTCTCACAGGAGTCACTCTGTGGCACGTTGTTGAGCCTTGGAACTACTTCGCTTATCATTTGTCTCCCCAAGATTAGAAGAATGCCTTTTCTGGAGAGGAAAGCTCAGCATGACAAAGCACACGGTGGCTCACAGCTCTGTTGAAAATAGAGTTGGAAAGACGTTTAGTAAATTCGTGCTTTCAGAAGATTCTAATAAAGCAAGGCAAACCAAGTTAATGCTAGGGCAGCAGAGTCTTCTATTGCCTTCAGCCTTCCCTGAAGAATTAGATTTCTTCAGGGAATTGAAGTTGTAAACCAAAGAGAGCATCCTATCTGCTAAGATGTTAGTTAAGGATTATTCAACCTGGGCACTTTCCAGTTTGAGCAAATAAACCCAGATTCTTCCCTGATGTTTAATAGAAGGGCCTTAAGAGTATTAGAGTCAGGCAGATGTGGGCTGGAATCTAGGCTCTGCCACTGTATAACCTGAAAAAAGTTACTTAATCTCACCTAGTCTCATTTTCTTTATCTATAAATTGCAGCTGATAATAGAATTATTACTTCATAGGATCATTGACGTAGTTTAAATGAGATAACGCAGATAATATACTAAGCAGAGTGTGTGGCATATAGTCAAGTTCTTTGTATTCATATCTTCTACCATACCCCACGCAGTGACTTTATTTCTGTATTTATTTATTGACACGGAGTCTTGCTTTGTTGCCCAGGGTGGAGTGCAATGGCGCAATCTCGGCTCACTGCAACCTCTGCCTCCTGGGCTCAAGTAATCCTCCTGCTTCAGCCTCCTGGGTAGCTAGGATTACAGGCACCTGCCACCATTCTCAGCGAATTTTTTGTATTTTTAGTAGAGATGGGTTTTCACCAGGTTGGCCAGGCTGGTCTCAAACTCCTGACCTCAAGTAATCCACCTGTCTCGGCCTCCCAAAGTGTTGGGATTACAGGTGTGAGACACCACGCCGAATCGTGATTTCTTAAAGCACGAATTTACTAAACATCTTTCCAACTTATTTTCAAGAGCACTTTATCCTATAATATTATTTTTGTTGTTATTAATATTACTATCAGTACTATGATTATTATAGCAGGAGTGAGACTTTATGGTAACACAAGTACACCAACCAATTTTTTTTTGAGATAAGTGTCACTCTGTCGCCCAGGCCAGAGTGCAGTGGCACAGTCATGGCTCACTGCAGCCTCAACCAATCAAGTGATCCCTCCACCTCAGCCTCCCTAGTAGCTGGGACCACAGGGATGTGCCACTATCCCCAGCTAATTTTTTCTTGATTTTTTGTAAAGATGAAGTCTCATTATATTGCCCAGGCTGGTCTTAAACTCATGGGCTCAAGCAATCCTTCCACCTCAGCCTCTCAAAGTGCTGGGATTACAGGCACGAGCCACCACTCTCGGTCTAATAAACTAATTTTTGTCTACACCTTTTGTCAGAGGTTGGAAGTGACTTGTTCACATTATTTTTGGTCTCCACTGCAATTATCCCACCATCATCTTATAAAAATCTCTGTCCCTTTGTGACTTATGCCATTAAGCCATTTATCCTTCTCATCTCTGCCTTGCACTGACAACCTGGCCACTCCTCAATAGTCATTGAAGACTGTGGCAACTGATTCCATCCAAGTCCTTTCCTAATTTTGGCTACCTTCAAGGTTTATATGGTTGCCCAATCCAATGTGCTAGCTTCACAGGTCTTGTGTGTGTGTGTGTGTGTGTGTGTGTGTGTGTATGTGTTTAGAGACAGGATCTCACTATGTTACCCAGGCTGGTTTTGAACTCCTGGTCTCAAGCTACCCTCCTGCCTCAGAGCCTCCCAAGTCTTAGTCTTCTCAGGCCCAAGGACTTCCCCTCAGCCACGTATTCCTATGGCCACGCCCTGGCTCTATCCTCACTAGGAAATACCCCTGTCTGAAACCAATCATAAACTTCAACATCCAGCTTTTGGCCATAACCTTCTCTTTTTCCAGACTTCTTCCACCTTCATTCCTTCCATGCCTGGTTATCAACCTCACAAAGCCCACAGTTGAATCTATTGATCTCCTCCTGGCCTCCTGTCAAGTTTTTTGTACTCCTATCTCTTCTACCAAACCCACACAGTGAAAATGCAAACACAAGTCAATCATTCTGATAAGTTTCACCTCTCCTACTCTCAGGAGACTGAGTGCTGCCAGAGAAAAATCACACCACTAGGCAGGTTCATGTGCACCTTTTTTTAATGTAGGCACGCAGTCACACCTTGTTGATGAATGTGCGAAGGCATCAACTGGACCCTCAGCTTTTATCATCACCCATGTTATTTGACCTTGACCGGCTTCTTCTCTGATTCTTTTCTACCACTTCTAACCCAATCTAGGTTCAACCATTTGGCCTCAAGAGTGGAGGTATCAAGGAACAAAGTTTGATACAACCAGATCTGGAGTCAGACTGCAGAAGTTTAAATGCTGACTTTGACTCTGACTAATTATATAACCTTAAACCAGTCACTTAGTTCCTCAAAGTCAATCCCTTATCTATTAAATGGGAAAAACAAGTGCACCTGCCTTACTAGGTTGTTATGATAGTTAAGGGATATCATACATCTTCTGTACCTGACACACTGTAATAGTTCAATAAATGTGGCTCTTCTTTTTACTCCATTGAGAAAATTGAGGCCATTGTCAAAAATCGTTTCCTTCAATTTCTCACCCTTCCCTACTACACAGTGTTCTAAAATCTATCCTGTCTTCTCCCTTTTTGGTTTAAGGTCAACTTTTCTACCTATGTTCTGACCTATTCTTTCAGCACCTGCCAGATTTTTTAAAAATTGAAGTTGAATTAATATAATATAAAAATGAACTATTTTTAAGTTAAAAATTTAAACTGGGTGCAGTGGCTCACACCTGTAGTCCCAGGACTTTGGGAGGCTGAGGTGGGCATATCACTTGAGACCAGTTGTTCAAGACCAGCCTGGCTAACATGGCCAAACCTTGTCTCTACTAAAAATACAAAAATTAGCTAGGTATGGTGGTGTATACCTATAGTCCCAGCTACCTAGGAGGCTGAGGCATGAGAATAGCTTGAATCCACAGGCAGAGGTTGCAGTGAGCCAAGATCATACCACTCTAGCCTGGATAACAGAGTGAGACTCTGTCTCAAAAAAATAATAATAATAAATAAAGTCAACAATTCAGTGGTATTTAACACACTAACAATGTTGTATAACAGCCACCTCTATCTAGTTTCAATATTTTCATCACCCGCAAATAAAATCCCATACCTATTTATTTATGAGATGGAGTCTCCCTCTGTCACCCAGGCTAGATCATATGGTAATTCTATGTTTAACTTATTGAGAAACTACCAAAATATTTTCAACAGTGGCTGAACCATTTATATTCAGGCAACGTACAAGGGTTTCAATTTTTCCACATCCTCACCAACAGTGGTAGTAATATACCCAGTTTCACTTTTAATTTTAGTTATGTGCATCTTCTACTTTTTTAGTCAGTCTAGCAAAAGGTTTGTCAGTTTTGTTGATCTTTTTGAAGAATCAACTTCTAGTTTCATTGATTCTGTTATTTTCCTATTGTCTATTTCAATGATCTCTGCTATAATTACTCCTGTTGGTTTTGGATTTGGTTTGCTTTCTTCTTCTAGTTCCTTAAAGGTTATAGATTTGAGATTTCTCTTTTCTTTTTTTAATGTAGGCATTTATACTTAAACATTTCCCTCTGGACACTGCTTTTTCTGTATAAGAATTGGGGATTTTTCCCATTTATTGTAAAGTATTCTTATTTCTCTTGCTATTTATCCTTTGACCCCTTTGTTGTTTAAGAGTGTATTGTTTATTTTTCATTTATTTGCACATTTTTTTTTCAGTTTTCCTCCTGTAGTTGATTTCTAACAATGTTCTGTTGTGATCTGAGAAGGTACTTTCTATTATTTCAATCTTTGAAAATTTATTGAGACTTTTTTTTGTGGCCTAACATATGGTCTGTCCTAGAGAAGAATGTATATTCTGCTGTATTTGATAGAATGGTCTATATATGTCTGTTAGGCCTAATTATTGATAGTGTTATGCAAGTCCTCTGTTTCCTTATGGATTTTCTGTTTAGATGTTCTATTTATTATTGAAGGTAGGGGCATTGAAGTCTTCAACTATTACTGTCGAACTGCCTATTTCTTCCTTCAATTCTGTCAAGGTATGTAGTACATATTTTAGAGCTCTGTTATTAGGAGGGTATATATTTATAGTTGTTATAGCTTCTTGATGAATTGACCCTTTTATCAATATGTAATGACCTTTTTGTGTCTTTTAACCATTTTTGACTTAAAGCCTCTTTTGCTTCATATTAGTATAGCTACCCCAGCTCATCTTCAGTTACCATTTGCATAGAATCTCTTTTTACATCCTTTCACTTCCAACCTTATAGATCTAAAGTGAGTCACTTATAAATAGCATACAGTTGAAACATTTTTAAATTAATAGACTTTACTTTTTTAGAGAAGTTTTAGGTTTATAGAAAAGTTGAGCAGAAAGTACAGAGTTTCTATATACCTACTGCTGCCCCTGCACACCATTTATCCTATTGTTAACATCTTAAGTTAATGTAGTACACTAGGCTTCACTCTTTGTGTTGTACATTCTATGAGTTTTAACAATTGTATAATGACATGTATCCACCATTAAAGTATTGCACTGAATAGTTTCACTGGCAGTCTGCCAGTCTGTGTATTTTAACGAGTGAGTTTAATCCATTTATATTTAAAGTTATATTATTTAATATATTTATATTAATTTACATAATTATATGTTAAATCTATGTTGTACATTAAATTACTGAATCATTATATTACTTCTTCCATTTTGCCATTTATTCTCTAAATGTCACATCTTTTTTGTTCCTCATTTTCTTCAATACTATCTTCTTCTGTGTTTGATTTTTTTCTAGTGGACTATTTTTACTTTATCCATGTTTCCTTTTATGTAATTTTAAAAGTTATTTAAAAATGGTTACCATGGAGATTTCATTTAGCATCCTAAATTTATAACACCATTGCTTGTTTGAATTGATCCAAACTTAGCTTCTATAGCATATAAAATTTATCCTATACAGCTTTGTACCCACCTTATATTGCTATTGTCACAAATTCCATCTTTATACACTATGTGCCTACTGCATAGATTTATAATTATTGTTTGATACATTGTATTTTGAATCATAAGAATCAAAAAGAGGAAGTATAAACTAGAAATACAATAATACTGGCTTTTATATTTACCTATGTAGCTATCTTTACTGGAGTTCTTCATTTCTTCAGATGACTTCAGCTTCAACTCACTGTCTAGTGTCCTTTCATTGCTACCCAAAGGACTCCCTTTAGCATTTCCTACAGGGTAAGTCTAGTGGCAACAAATTCCCTTAGCTTTTGTTTACCTGGGAATGTTTTAATATCTTCCTTTTTTTTTTTTTTTTTTTCTTCTTAAGACAGAGTTTCACTCTGTTGCCCAGGCTGAAGTACAGTGGCACGATCTTGGCTCACTGTGACCTCTGCCTCCTGGGTTCAAGTGATTCTCCTGCCTCAGCCTCCCAAGTAGCTGGGACTACAGGCATCTATCACCATGCCTGGCTGATTTTTGCATTTTTTTAAATAGAGACGGGGTTGCACCATGTTGGCCAGGCTGGTCTTGAACTGACTTCAAGTGATTCACCTGCCTAGGCCTCCCAAAGTACTGGGATTACTTACAGGCATGAGCCACCATGCCCAGCCTATATCTTCCTAATTTTTGAAGAACAATTTTGCTTGATATAGAATTCTTACTAGACAGTTTTTTAAATTATTATTTCAGCACTTGAATATGTCATTCTACTGCCTTCTGACTGTCATTGTTTCTGATGATTATTAGATTAACAGTCTTGCCGGGCGCGGTGGCTCAAGCCTGTAATCCCAGCACTTTGGAAGGCCGAGACGGGCGGATCACGAGGTCAGGAGATCGAGACCATCCTGGCTAACACGGTGAAACCCCGTCTCTACTAAAAATACAAAAAACTAGCCGGGCGAGGTGGCGGGTGCCTGTAGTCCCAGCTACTCGGGAGGCTGAGGCAGGAGAATGGCGTAAACCGGGAGGCGGAGCTTGCAGTGAGCTGAGATCCGGCCACTGCACTTCAGCCCGGGCGAAAGAGCAAGACTCCGTCTCAAAAAAAAACAAAACAAAACAGTCTTATTAAGGGTATATATTGAATAACCTGTGCATAATGAGTCACTTATCTCTTGCTGTTTTCAAGATTCTCCCTTTGTCTTTGGATGTTGACAGTGTGATTATAAATGTGATTGATTGTGATAGTGTGGATCTCTTTGTGATTATCCTACTTGGAGTTAATTGAACTTCTTGGATGTATAGACTGATATCTTTCATCAAATTGGGACTTTTGGGCCATTCAAATGTCTTTCTACCTCTTTTTCATGTTTGTATTCTTGATGGTATCTCACAAGTCTCTTAAGCTCTGTTCATTTTTCATTCTTTTTTCTTTTTGCTCATCAAACTGGATAATTTCAATTATTTTATCTTCAGGTCCACTGATTCTTTCTTTTGCCTGTTCTAATATACTACTGAACTCCTCTAGTAAATTTTGGGATTTTTTTTAGCTCTTGAACTTCCAGCTCCAGTTGTTTAAAATTTGGTTTCTTTTACAATTTCTATTTCTTTATTGCTAACCTTTACTTGTTCGTCCATTGGTTTCCTTTAGGTCTTTGAGCAAATTTAAGGTGGTTGATATTTAAAGTTATATTATTTAATATGTTGTATGTGTATATTTAAACTATTTCTCTAGTCATTCCAATGTCTGGCTTCCTCTAGCACGGTTTTTGTGTATTATTTTTTCTGTGGATGGGCCATACTTTCCTGTTTCTTTGTATGCCTGCATTTTTTGTTGTTGCAAACTGGACATTTTGAATACTATGCTGTGGTAACTCTAGATAGCATACTTTCTGTTCTCCCCAGGGTTTGCTGTTGTTGATTGTTGAGGACTGCAGTAGTCTGTTTAGTGACTTTTCCAAACTATTTTTGTAAAGACCATATTCCTCGTTTGTGTAGTCACTGAAGTCTCTGTTCTATTATTTCAGTGGTCAGCCAGTTACCTGACAGAGGTTTCCTTGAATGCCTGGAGCCAAAAAGAAAAATAAAAGCAATTCCATTGGTCTTTGCATATTGGCTGGGGTGCTCCTTGAACTGTGCCTTAGCCTTTACCTCCTGCTTGTGTGGAGCCCAAAGAACGGCCAGAGGTGCAAGTGTATGATTTATTCTGAGCCTAAATCTGGCTTGAGCTTGTGTGTTGCACTCTACATTCTGTAGTATGCAAGGCACCCCTTCAGAGCATTGATTCCTCCTCCCCACTCCTCCCCCAAGACTCTTCCTCCTCAGCTTTCTCCTTCTGAGGCTTTTGAGTCTGTCTTCTGCTTGCCTGCTCCTACATCCTTTGTTCCAGGCAGCTATGGGTAGTGCATGTCTTTACTTGCTTTCACCATTTCTGTGGCACCACTCCTCCTCTTGCTAGATTTTGCTCTGGCCCTTTATTTCTCTGATTTTCATCATTTCCCTCTCATGAGTATCTTGCTTCAGATGACAAATTATTCTAGTCTCACTCATCTAAAAAGAAAATAATCTCTGCCCAGCTTCTCTCTTCTCCGAAGAGTTGTCTACATTCTCTCTCTCCCCTTGAACTTCCTTTTGCCCCACAAACCCCTGCATTCTTTTTTCTACTAAAATTATGCTCCTTAAAGACAACCAATGACTTCCTAATTGCTCTGTGCAGTGAGTGTTTTTCAGCCAACTTCTTGTATCTTTTGGAGGCATTGTTCATTGCTAACCTGTCCTTCCTTCCTGAAACATTTGTTCCTTTTGACTTCTGTGACATTTACTGGTTTACATTTCCTGATATTTATGAATCTTTTGATTCTTCCTGACATTTATCATTCTCTCTTTTATGGGCTTATCTCCTTCCACTCACTCCTTAACTCCTTAAACTCCAAGGTCCCCCAAGGCTTAATCCCCCACCCCAGTCTTTGTTACATTTTCTCTGGGTGATGTTTTCCCTACTCACTCATTGTTTCAACATTATCTCTACATTGATAATTCCCAAATCTGTTACTCTAAAACTTTTACTTTCCTCCTTAAGAAGAGAATTCATATATCCTATTTCCTACTAGGTGTATAGATAAACATCTCACATGGACCAAAACAGAACCTAAACTATCTTTTCCTCCAGTATTCTCAATCTCCAGTGGAAATACCACCTGTCACTAGATTAGAAATTGGGTTTCATTCTAAACTCCTTCCTGTCCTTTATTATCAACACCCAAGGAATCACTCCGTTTTGCTCGTTTAGCCTCTTGGGTATTTCTCAAGTTAGTCCAGTTTTCTCTATCTTCATTACCAATGTCCCAATCCAAGTCTGTGTCATTCTCTCTTGGACCAGTGTGTCAGCATCCTCATCCTCAGCAGTCTCTCTTGCTCAGTGCTATCATACCAGGAGAACCCGCTCCCGATGTCTAACGTGGGTTCTTTTCTATTTCCTAAGTGTCTCAGCTGGGTTGAGAAATAAAGGGAAAGAGCACACGAGAGAGAAATTTAAAGCTGGGTATCCGGGGGAGACATCACATGTCGGCAGGATCGGTGATGTTCCCCAAGCTGTAAAACCAGCAAGTTTTTATCAGCGATTTTCAAAAGGGGAGGGAGTGAACGAATAGGGTGTGGGTCACAGAGATCACATGCTTTACAAGGTAATAAAATATCACAAAGCAAATGGAGGCAGAGCGAGATCACAGGACCACCAGATGAGGAGAAATTAAAATTGCTAATGAAGTTTCCCGCATGCATTGTCATTGATAACATCTTATCAGGAAACAGGGTTTGAGAGCAGATAACCTGTCGGACCACAATTTATTAGGTGGGAATTTTCCTCCACCTGATAAGCCTGGGAGCACTATAGGAGACCCGGGCTTATTTCATTCCTATGGCTTCGACCATAAAAGGCAGGATGCCTTAAAAAGGGGCCATCTATAGGCCTACCTTCAGGGCGCATTCTCTTTCTCAGGGATGTTCCTTGCTGAGAAAAAGAATTCAGCAATATTTCTCCTATTTGCTTATGAAAGAGGAGAGAAATATAGCTCTGTTCCATCTGGCTCACTGGCGGCCAGTTCAAAGTTACCTCTCTTGTTCCCTGAACATCGCTGTTATCCTGTTCTTTTTTTAAGATGCCCAGATTTCATATTGTTCAAACACACATGCTCTACAAACAACTTGTGCAGCTGATACAATCACAGGATCCTGAGGCGACATTCATCCTCCTCAGCTTACGGAGAAGATGACGGGATTAAGAGATTGAAGTAAAGACAGGCACAGGAAATCACAAGGATATTCATTGGGGAAGTGATAAGTGTCCATGAAATCTTCACAATTTATGTTCAGAGATTACAGTAAAGACAGGTGTAAGACATTATAAAAGTATTAATTTGGGGAACTAATAAATGTCCATGAAATCTTCACAATTTATGTTCTGCTGCTGCGGCTTCAGCCGGTCCCTCCGTTCGGGGTCCCTGGCTTTCCGCAACACTATCATCCCCTAATTTCTTCTTTTTGTTTTTGTTTTTGTTTTTTTTACAGAGTCTTGCTCTGTTGTCCAGGCTGGAGTGCAGTGGCACGATCTCGGCTCACTGCAACCTCCGCCTCTTCGGTTCAAGCGATTCTCATGCCTCAGCCTCACGGGTAGCTGAGATTACAGGTATGTACCACCATGCCCAGCTACTTTTTGGATTTTTTTTTAGTAGAGATGGGGTTGTGCCATGTTGCCCAGGCTGGTATCGAACTCCTGAGCTCAGGCAATCCGCTCACCTCGGCCTCCCAGAGTGCTAGGATTACAGGCGTGAGCCACCATGCCCAGATCCCTAATTTCTTCCTCAGCTGCTGAAGAGAAAATCCTTCAGTGCAAATATAATCATATCCTTTCTGCTTTTAGTTCTTCAGTGGCAGCCCATCTTCCTCAGCTCCTTCATTGATCAGGTCCCTACACACCTCACTATTGACACCTCCTGCTTCTGACTTTATGTTACAGCACCTTTGGACTGCAGCCATTCATCTGCATTTGTCAGGCCTTTTCTCACCTCTGTGCCTTCTCTCCCCATCCCACTCCATAACACTTGCTCACATCATCCAGGAAGGCTTCCCTGGCTCCATCTTCAGGGTCACTGCTCTGAGCACCAGGGACACACTGGGCCTATTCTAGTGGTTGCGTTCATACACTGTTCTGTAGTGATCTCTCTCCATGTCTTTCCCTTTTACTGGGTTGGAAGCTGCTCGTATAACCATCACCTATTGCATTTCTGCCACATTGTTGTTGTTGTTGTTTTTTAATTATACTTTAAGTTCTAGGGTACATATGCGCAATGCTCAGGTTTGGTACATAGGTATACATGTGCCATGTTGGTTTGCTGCACCCATCAACTCATCATTTACATTAAGTATTTCTCCTATTGCTATCCCTCCCCCAGCCCCCCACCCCCCGACAGACTCCAGTGTGTGATGTTCCCCGCCCTGTGTCCAAGTGATCTCATTGTTCAATTCCCACCTATGAGTGAGAACATGCAGTGCTTGGTTTTCTGTTCTTGTGACAGTTTGCTCAGAATGATGGTTTCCAACTTCATTCATGTCCCTGCAAAGGACATAAAGTCATCCTTTTTTATGGCTCCATAGTATTCCATGGTGTATATGTGCCACATTTTCTTAATCCAGTCTATCATCAATGGACATGTGGGCTGGTTCCAAGTCTTTGCTATTGTGAATAGTGCCACAATAAACATACATGTGCATGTGTCTTTATAGTAGCATGATTTATAATCCTTTGGGTATATACCCAGTAATGGGATTGCTGGGCCAAATGATAATTCTAGTTCTAGATCCTTGAGGAATCACCACACTGTCTTCCACAATGGTTGAACCAATTTACACTCCCACCAACAATGTAAAAGTGTTCCTATTTCTCCACATCCTCTCCAGCATCTGTTGTTTCCTGACTTTTTAATGATTGCCATTCTAACTGGTGTGAGATGGTATCTCATTGTGGTTTTGATTTGCATTTCTCTGATGGCCAGTGATGATGAGCATTTTTTCACGTGTCTGTTGGCTACATAGATGTCTTCTTTTGAGAAGTGTTTGTTCATATCCTTTGCCCACTTTTTGATGGGGTTGGTTTTTTTTTCTTATAAATTTGTTTGAGTTCTTTGTAGATTCTGGATATTAGCCCTTTGTCAGATGGGTAGATTGTAAAAATTTTCTCCCATTCTGTAGGTTGCCTGTGCACTCTGATGGTAGTTTCTTTTGCTGTGCCAAAGCTCTTTAGTTTAATTAGATCCCAATTGTCTACTTTGACTTTTGTTGCCATTGCTTTTTGTGTTTTAGTCATGAAGTCCTTGCCCATGCCTATGTCCTGAATGGTATTGCCTAGGTTTTCTTCTAGGGTTTTTATGGTTTTAGGTCTAACATTAAGTCTTTAATCCATCTTGACTTAATTTTTGTATAAGGTATAAGGAAGGGATCCAGTTTCAGCTTTCTACATATGGGCTAGCCAATTTTCCCAGCACCATTTATTAAATAGGGAATCCTTTCCCCATTGCTTCTTTTTGTCAGGTTTGTCAAAGATCAGATGGTTGTAAATGTGTGGTGTTATTTCTGATGGCTCTGTTCTGTTCCATTGGTCTATATATCTGTTTTGGTACCAGTACCATGCTGTTTTGGTTACTGTAGCCTTGTAGTATAGTTTGAAGTCAGGTAGCATGATACCTCCAGCTTTGTACTTTTTGCTTAGGATTGTCTTGGCAATGCGGACTCTTTTTTGGTTCCATATGAACTTTAAAGTAGTTTTTTCCAATTTTGTGAAGAAAATCATTGGTATCTTGATGGGGATGGCATTGAATCTATAAATTACTTGGAGCAGTATGGCCATTTTCACGATATTGACTCTTCCTATCCATGAGCATGGAATATTCTTCCATTTGTTTGTGTCCTCTTTTATTTCATTGAGCAGTGGTTTGTAGTTCTCCTTGAAGAGGTCCTTCACATCCCTTTAAGTTGGATTCCTAGGTATTTTATTCTCTTTGTAGCAATTGTGAATGAGAGTTCACTCATGATTTGACTCTGTTTGTCTGTTAATAGTGTATAGGAATGCTTGTGATTTTTTTTTTTTTTTCTTTTTGAGACAGAGTCTCACTCTTTTGCCCAGGTTGGAGTGCAGTGTCACGATCTCTGCTCACTGCAAGCTCCGCCTCCCAAGTACCTGGAACTACAGGTGCCTGCCATCATGCCTGGCTAATTTTTTGTATTTTTCAGTAGAGATGGGGTTTCACCATGTTTGCCAGGATGGTCTCAATCTCCTGACCTCGTGATCTGCCTGCCTCGGCCTCCCAAAGTGCTGGGATTACAGGCGTTGAGCCACCACACCCAGCCTGAAATGCTTGTGATTTTTGCACATTGATTTTGTATCCTGAGACTTTGCTGAAGTTGCTTATCAGCTGAAGGAGATTTTGGGCTGAGACGATGGGGTTTTCCAAATATACAATCATGTCATCTGCAAATAGGGACAATTTGGCTTCCTCTTTTCTTACCTTTATTTCTTTCTCTTGCCTGATTGCCCTGGCCAGAACTTCCAACACTATGTTGAATAGGAGTGGTGAGAGAGGGCATCCTTGTCTTGTGCCAGTTTTCAAAGGGAATGCTTCCAGTTTTTGCCCATTCAGTATGATATTTGCTGTGGATTTGTCATAAATAGCTCTTATTATTTTGAGATATGGTCCATCAATACCTAGTTGACTGAGAGTTTTTAGCATGAAGGGCGGCTGAATTTTGTTGAAGGCCTTTTCTGCATCTCCTGCCACATTGTTAATCCTCAGCCAAAGTTAACAGAATGAATGCATGAATAAATGAACAAATGATGTACAGATTTTTTTCCCTTCTTGTTGGAAACAGTTGGCAAAAGAGAAATTAGAAGGAGTAACTGGAAATGATCTTGAGAAATCTTTCAAACAGAAAACATTACACTGCTGGTTAATCTGGCTTTTTAAAGTCATCATATTTAAAGCAATTTTTAGAGTAGCATTTGAACTTTATGGAATTCTAAATTGGGAGAGATTATAAGAGGTCATCTGTCTCAAACTCTAGTTTCTGAAGTACAATAATTAAAAAGAAAAAAAATGCTCATTTTAAAAGATGCCCTTTAAAAGTAGTTTCACGTATCCTGAACCACCCCTGGACAATGAACCTTACAATATCTGCACCTGCTGAACTAAAACTGTTCAACCGAATACTAAAATAAGCTCAAAGGAAAAGAGTGGAGAGGCTTGGTGTGGAGAAGAGGTGGTGTTGCCTAGTAACCTACAGGTAGCGCCTGCAATAGCCTTGCTCTTGCCTGACATCCCAGATAGCCAGGAGAAGGAACCTTAGTTTTCAAGTTACTGATACCTCCTTCTCTGTCTCTTTGAAGAGCAGTACCCTTACACACACTGGTGAACGTCATTAAATCCTAGTCTTTCTGTTTCTAGCCAGTGGTTCTCAATCTATAGAATATGTAAGAATCACTTGGAGGCTTGTTAAACCATAGATTACTTTGTCCAGCCCCAGAGTTTCCAATTCACATGTCTGGGTTGGGGTCCAAGAATTTGCATTGCCCACAAGTGCTTCCCAGATGATGCCGGTGATTCTGGTCTGGGGACCATATTTTGAGAACCGCTGTTCCATGCTATCTCTGAGAATGGCCACGATGACTCACATGATGATCTTCAGGATGCAATTAAATGGGATTTAAGGTTATGCTTTTACGCTTCTCAAATACTCAAATAAATGTTAACATTGCAAGATGTAAACCACCACCTTGTTTGGGCTGCTTTCTAAAATATTTTGCTTTTAGGTTAGTAGTTTTGCTTCTCTGGCCTTGGATCCTTTGAAGAGAGGTCACTGGATTATTGTGCATTATAGTCAATGAAATAATCACAAATGTGTAATGCTAAGTCATGGGGCAAGTTTCCAAGCTTCAGACAGGGCCTCTGTATGCATTGTGACTAGTTGTCTAGGAACTGTTGTACTTTTTAACAAGCACATTAAAAAAGAAAAAAGACTGAATCTTCTAAAGTGGTATAACTTTTTTTTTTTTTTTTTTTAACTTGGAGTCTTACTTTGTTGCCCAGGCTTGAAATATAGTGGTACAATCTTGGCTCACTGCAACCTCCATCTCCTGGGTTCAAGCAATTCTCCTGCCTCAGCCTCCGGAGTAGATGGGATTACAGGTATGCGCCACCACACCCGGCTAATTTTTGTATTTTTATTAGAGACGGGGTTTCACCATGTTGGCCAGGCTGGTCCTGAACCCCTAACCTCAGGTGATCTGCCTCGGCCTCCCAAAGTGCTAGGATTACAGGCGTGAACCACCAAGTCCGGCCTAAGGTGATATAATTTTTAAAATGAGACATCTGTTTTTATATTTTTGTTTCCTTTCTTGTTTGTTTGTTTAATCTTTTTGTTTGTTTTTACATTTTTTTAAGGAAAAAGAAGACAATAAAAAGATGAGTGTTCAAAGTGCTGATAGACAGCAGTGTGACTCCCAAATGTCACAGGGGCTCAGATGCCACATAGACCCGGAGATGGTTGTGTAGAGGCACCCTTTGTTCATGCTTCAAACGAGCTTCAAAGCAGGACTCTGTTCTTCCCTTTGTTCCCCAAAAAGAAGATGCCAACCTGAGGCAGGAGTGAATAATGAAATGTACAGACTGTGAGAGGGTTTCCATTGCGTATCACTCAGCATTTCACCCCCCAGATTCTCCGTTAGTTATCTGTTACAAGTTTCTCTTCTGTGGAGCCCTGCTCGCTCTTCATTCTCTCTCCCTGGCTGCAGCCAAGTGGAAGCCATTGCCGCCTTTTCCTTTGCAATGCTAAGCAGTTTAGCTCAGTCCGAGCTCTCTCAAGTCCAGCCACCAGCTGTCCTAGGCTCAAAAAAGACTCACGAAAGCACATTATCAAAGCAGGTCACCTGCAGAGGGATTTTTATCAGTAAGGGTCCTGGCAGGAACAGATGGAGCACTCCAATGGGTAATTTGAGGAGAATTTAATTGAGGGACCATTTAAAGGCATAGGCCAGCTTTAGGGAAAATAATTCAAGGGCTAGGAACAGCAGACTGACTTACCCCTCTGTTCTAGGCAGAATTCTAAGAAGACTTCCAATGTGTCACACCCTCGTATAGTCTGCCCTTAAATATGGGTGGAACTTGGCCGGGTGTGGTGGCTCACGCCTGTAATCCCAACACTTTGGAAGGCCAAGTGGGTGGATCACCTGAGGTCAGGGGTTTGAGACCAGCCTGGCCAACATGGTGAAACCCCGTCTCTACTACAAACACAAAAATTAGCTAGACATGGTGGCAGGTGCCTGTAGTCCCAGCTACTCAGAAGTCTGAGGCAGGAGAATCACTTGAACCTGGGAGGTAGAGGTTGCAGTGATCCAAGATTGAGCCACTGTACTGCAGCCTGGGCAACAGAGCGAGACTCTGTCTCAAAAAAAAAAAAAAAAAGAAAAACAAAATGGGTGGAATTTGTAATTTGTGTCCAGTCAATAGAATATGACACAGATGATGGGATATCAGTCCTGTGATTAAGTTCCATTGTGGAAGATTCTGTCTTAGCTGACTAGAGTGGGAGATTCTCCTGTTGGCCTTGGAAAAATAAGCCACCATGTTGTAAGGGAGTCGTCTGGCGTGGAACCATGGGTAACTTCTGAGAGCTGGGAGTGGTCCTTAGTTGAAAGCCAGCAACAAGAAAGCAGGGTTCTCAGTCCCATGACGATGAGAAATCGAATTCTGCCAATTATCATGTGAGCTTAGAAGAGAAATTCAAGCTCCAGAAAGGAATGTGGTGTGGCCAACACCTAAGTGATAGCCTTGTGAGAGCCCAGCAGAGGACCCAACTAAGCCAGGCTCAGACTCCTGATCCACAGAGACTGTGAGATAATGAATGTGTGTTGTTTTAAGCCACTAAGTTTGTGGTAATTTGTTATGCAGCAATAGAAAGCTATTATACATCCCTGAGACCCCAAGTCTGATGAGATAACGGGAGGGAGCAGTTACCAGAACCCAAAGGACGGGCAGTCTGGCCAGAGTCATCGCCTTTGGTAGACATAGCCAACCTGTGGCAGCTTGAGCGGGAGGGAGCTGGGGAAGGAGGACTCTGGCCTCACCCTCGCCCTGTTCTCTGGTCCCTCCAGTGCTCCCACTAGAAAACCCAGACAGAGGAAGCAGAGAAGGGAGTGGTTCCTAGAGTCCCATGCGGCAGCTTCTCAGTACATAGCGTAGGGTGCAGATGGGTGGACCACAGATTTGGAGGGGCAAATGAAATACACATCTAGTATCTGTGTATTCTCAGACCAGATACAAGAAAGACAAGCTTTCCTTCAAATAAATTCAATGTTTGATAGCAGAGTAGAATGATTATACTTAATAAAAATGTATTATACTTGGGTGATGTACAGCATGAATACTCTGACTAGATCAGTATGCATTATATACATGCAACAAAATTTCACACGTATCCAAAGTGAGTTGGTACAAATTATTTATTTATTTTCTTTTATTTATTTATTTATTTATTGACTCAGAATCTCGCTCTATTGCAAAGGCCCAGGCTAGAGTGCCGTGGTGTGATCTCGGCTCACTGCAACCTATGCCTTCTGGGTTCAACCGATTCTCATGCCTCAGCCTCAGGAGTAGATGGGACTATAGGTGTGCGCCACCATGGCTGGCTACTGTTTGTATTTTTAGTAGAGACGGGGTTTCACCATGTTGGCCAGGCTGTCTCGAACTCCTGACCTCAAGTGATCCACCCACCTAGGCCTCCCAAAGTGCTGAGATTATAGGTGTGAGCCACCACGCCCGGCCCATAAGTTTGTACAAATATCTTGTTACCTACATAAATGGACAGCAAAAAGGAAAAGAAATTATAACTGAGGTTTGGGTTTCCACAGTGGAACTAAATAAAAGTATCCTACGAACTAAAATGACTTAAATCTTGACTTTCTCCCTTGATAAGTAGACTAATCAAAGCATATCTGGCCATAAGTTGCTTTACTCCAGAGGCCCCTTTACTCCAGAGGCCCCTAATTATACTTTAGGCCCCGGCATTTTTCAACATCTAGAGAAAGACAATTCATATACTAAGGCTGGCCATAAATCAGACAGCACTATAATTACTGGGTAGATGAGATGATCTCTAGAGAACAGTTTTGCTGTTAGTTTGTCCTAGTTATTCCTTAAAAGATACAATTTATTCACTGCTATGATAAGAAATGGATTTGTTTGAATACCTGTGTCTTCTTTTATAGCTATACAGTGAAAGATCTGTATTCGTTTGCTCTGGCTGCTTTAACACAGTACCACCAACTGGGTGGCTTACACAATAGAAGTGTATTGTCTCATAGTTCTGGAGGCTGGAAGTCCAAGATCAAGGTGTCAGCATGATTGGGGTTGTTTGTTTGCTTTTGAGACAGGATCTTGCTCTGTTGCCCAGGCTGGAGTTCAATGACACAGACATGGCTCACTGCAACCCTGACTTCCCGGGCTCAAGCAATGCTCCCATCTCAGGCTCATGAGTAGCTGAGATCAGGGACCACAGGCACGTATCACCACACCAGGCAATTTTTAAATTTTTTTAAACTGATTTTTAAATGTTTTTTAGAAACAGAGTCTTGCTTTATTGCTCAAGCTGGTCTCAAACTCCTAGGCTCAAGCATTCCTCCTTCCTTGGCCTTCCAAAGTGCTGAGATTACAGGTGTGAGCCACCACACTGACCAGGGTTGGTCTTGTTTTCCTGGTTGGTTGGTTTGTTTTGTTTTTTGAGACAGGGTCTTACTCTGTTGCTCAGGCTGGAGTGCAGTGGCACAGTCATAGCTCACCGCAGCCTTGACCTCCCAGGATTAAGCAATCCTCCTATCTCAGCCTCCTGAGTAGCTGGGACCACAGATGAGTACCCCCTACGCCTGGCTAATTTTTAAAATTTTTTGTAGAGACAGTCTTCCTATGTTACCCAGGCTGGTTTTTAATTCCTGGGCTCAAGCAATCCTCCCTCCTCAGCATCCCAAAGTGCTGGGATTACAGGAGTGAGACCATGCCAGCCCCATTTTACACTTATAGGATATAAAATGTGTCTTCAACCCATGTTAAATAGACCAAAGTTCATTTTTATGTACAGATATGGAACCATATCCAAGATAAAGAGATAAGTGAAAAGAAAATAAGGATTGGGACAGTATGTATTTGCTGGTATGTGCATAGAAATGTTTCTGGAACGTAACACAAAAACCTGTTAACTGGTTTTCCCTGGAGATTGGAAAGAAGATGGGGACTTTCCCTGTAAATTCTTTTGTATCTTTTGAATTTGGTTCCATGTGTATGTACTACATCTTTGAAAACATGGGTGATTAAATGTTTTCAAAGGTGTCTGTACTCTATAAACCAAAATATACACTCAGCATTGGAGATGACCTTCCAGAAAATAAAAATAATGAATTTTCCCCCAATAGACAAGATTGTCACTTAATAAGCTATCCTTCCATATCTGATATTTATCCCCACGTGCTAAGAATAATTTATTCACCTCCACCAACAAGCTAGTTTCCATGAGGGGTACAGAGTTTTTAATTATGTAGCCATGTACAAAATCAGAAATTTTCTGTCTTTCTGGTTTGTCTACCTGCTTTACACAGGGAAATTGGGGAACATTCTTCCATGCAAACTGTTGCAGGGAAAAGGATCACATAAACATTAAACCATTAAAACAATAACTGTGATTGGGAGGTGAATGGGAAGGCCATATCCATATATTTGTACTATTTTTTAAGTACTTGGTGGGCTTAGTTAAAGGGGAAACTATCCTACATTATTTGCTTTTCTTTTTAACAGTTAGGTGGTTATATAGGATGTTTCTATTACTTTTTTTCTTTTTTTGAGAAAGAAGACAAAGTGTGTCACCCAGGCTGAAGCACAGTGGCACGATCTTGGCTCACTGTAAACCTCCACCTCCTGGGCTCAAGCCATCCTCTCACCTCAGCCTCCCAAGTAGTGCACACCACTATGCCCAGCTAATTTTTTGTATTTTTAGTAGAGATGAGGTTTTGCCATGTTGATCAGGCTGGTCTCCAACTCCTGAGCTCAAGCAACCCTCCCACTTCGGCCTCCCAAAGTGCTGGGATTACAGGCGTGAGCCACCATGCCCAGCCTCTGTTACTATTTATTGATCTCTCTGTTCCCTTTGGCATTGTTCTAGTGGTGTCATGCAAATTGAGGCTAAAGTAGTTTTTTTCTAACTCAACAAAATGGCATCATAGAAGAGATTCCTATAATCAAGCAGTTGTTTTCTTTAGAAACTTAACAGTTCTTTCTTAGAATACTTTAGAGACCCAGAATATATCAGTTATTAATTCTTTCCTCTCCTTTCTATCAGGCTGTGTGTGGCCCTGGTTACTGTAGGCTCTTGTGTAAAATGAGCTCTTTGCAGTTAAGCACTTCTGTTGAAATTATACTCTGTAATTGCTCAGCCCTCACGAAGAGAAAACTCACAAGCATTGCATTGAGGAAACTGTCATGCCAGGTCCAGATCCTCATCTCATCTGCTCAGTCAGCCAAGCAGACAGTCTCAGGGCTTTTGAGACTTTGCACGCAGCTGCTGTATGTATTAATGGAGATTTTTTGGTTGGCTTGAGAGTGGGGTAGGGGAAGGTGATTATTATTTCCTCAAAAATATATGTCTTCAATGTAGTGATTTCAAAATGACATTGTTATTCAAATCAGTTGTAGCCAAAGGAAAGGAAGTAAAGAAAAGCATTCATTAATGATAAGGTTTCCTGCTGTTTTCAAGCAAGGCTCTCTCCAGAGCAGGCTGCATAAAAATTGATCCAGCCTCACTGTGCCCCGGTGCATTTACTAGGGCATTATTAATTTGCTAAACGATGAGGTGTCACACAATTTTTATATGCAGCCCCCTAAAAGCAAAGATGCTATAACTTCCAATTCTAACTATGCTTTCAACTTCATATCAGGGAACATGAAAACAATGGGAGATAGTTGATGTGGACATCTTATTAAGGTGTGTCCTCAAAACTCCTTTTGAAGCAGCTTTCAACCTCTTTGAATTCATGCTAAAATTAAATGTTCCTCTGAATAAATGGATGTATCTGAATACATAAATGTGCATGTGTGTGAATTGAATCATCTACTTTTCCATAAAATAAAACATATTGGTGGCTCACCTTACCTGCTGAAATAACCTGGCAACATTGTTTTAAAGTCAATTCCTCCCCAAGCTTTTTGTCTAATACTTTCTGTTCTGATTATATTTGATTACTGGTTTCTAGCCTTTATCCCAACAACGTAGAATTCTTAGCAGCATCCAACATAGAGAAACGGGGAGGCGGGAGGGGGACAGTTTCATCAAAGGAAACATTAGATCCACATCTATGATTTTCTTGTTCTCTGACTTCCAATCTTACTTTTTTTTTTTTTTTTTGAGATGGAGTCTCATTCTGTCACTCAGGCTGTGGTACGTGGCACAATCTCGGCTCACTGGGAAACCTCCACCTCTCAGACGCAAGCATTTCTCCTTCCCCAGCCTCCCAAGTAGCTGGGATTACATACAGGCGCCAGCCACCATGCCTGGCTAATTTTTTGTATTTTTAGTAGAGAAGGGGTTTCACCATGTTGGCCAGGCTGGTCTTGAACTCCTGACCTCAGGTGATCTGCCTGCCTTGGCCTCCCAAAGTGCTGGGATTACAGGCGTAAGCCACTGTGCCCAACCCATTTTTTACTCTAATATAACTCTTTTTCTTCAGCTGAGTTCAGAGTAATACCACCAAGGAAGAAAATGAGACTTCAATCTGATTCATATTTATAACAGAAAATTATAATGTGTAATATAATAATACATAATAAATTATAAATGGTTTTAGATAATAATAGTGAACATTTCATGCTTAGAATATATCAGTATATCAGTTGAGAAAATTCTTCTAAGCCCCAAAGTAATATTCAAAGCTGCCATAGCTCTTATAAACCAGAAATAAAATTCTAAGTCCCCCACCTGGCTGAATGAACTGCATTTCGTGGAATCCACCAAAGGGATTCCAAGAAACCTGAAAAACTAGTTAAGGCCATGATGGGAAGGGCGGGGGTCAGACATGCCTCATTACACCCTCTCCCTTCTGGAGTTTAGACTCAACCGACCAACATTAACATTAGCATACAGATCCCAGACTGACAGAACAGACTCTTTGCAGCAATAAGATACCAATAACATCACATGACAGATAACAGGCCCTAAAGGAAATCAAAGTATTTTACCCTAACATATATTTATTTGACATATTTTTTAATGGCCCTTCAAAGCCATCTCTTGTGGGGAAAATTTACATTCTGTAGAGAGCCTCCTTCTCTTTCCAGATCCACAAGAGATTTCACTAAGAGCCTGATAACTTTTTTTTTTTGAGATGGAGTTTCGCTCTTGTCACCCAGGCTGGAGTGCAGTGGAGCGATCTTGGCTCACTGCAACCTCTGCCTCCTGGGTTCAAATGATTCTCCTGCCTCAGCCTCCTGAGTAGCTGGAATTATAGGTGTGTGCCACCACACCCAGCTAATTTTTTTATTTTTAGTAGAGACAGGGTTTCACCACGTTGGCCAAGCTGGTCTTAAACTCCTGACCTGATGTGATCTACCAGCCTTGGCCTCCCAAAGTGCTGGGATTACAGGCATGAGCCACTGTGCCCGGCCCCTGATAGCTTTTAAGCTCTGATAAGAGACATTGACCACCTCTCTCTGAAGCCTACATAATAGATCCTTGGCTTCCACAACCCCCTTTATCTTAGCCCCAAGCATTTCTTTCTGCTGACTTCAACTCTTTAGGCAAAGCTTAACTCTTTCAACCAATTGCCAATCAGGAAATCTTTGAGTCCACCTATGTCTTGGAAGCCACCTCCCCCTGCCCTTCAAGATGTCCCCTTTCCAGGCCAAACCAATGCAGAACTTACACGTACAGATTTACGTCTCTGCCTGTAACTTCTGTTTCCTCAAAAAGTATAAAATGAAGCAGTGCAACCCAACCACCCTGGGCACATGTTCTCAGGACCACCTGATGCTGTGTCACAAGTCATGGTCTTCGCATTTGCTCTCCAAATACTTTAAACCTCTCCAAATATTTTAGAGTTTGTTTTTTTTCATCTATACTCTTTACAATTTACAAAGCATGTTCACATGTTTGCTCATTTGATTCACTCAATAACTATTTAAATACAGCATTCCCATTTCACAGACGAGGGCCATATGGCTCAAGAAGTCTCCATAAATTGCCCAGAATTACCCAGCTAGTAACTGGCAAGGTCATGCCTGAATGCGCTTCTGAAGCAAAATGTGTTTTAGCTCCTTACCCCACTTTCTTCTCCCTCTATCTGAAAAAGGCATTCACACTCAGATGTCAGTTCCTGATTGTGACATAGTGTCCAATCCCTGCCAGGGTATTTTGGTTTTAAAAGAAGATTAAGTCAATAACCTAAATGAATTCTCTGTAACAGTAGACTTTGAGGCACTAGATTAAATAGTGATTGAAAAATAACGATAGTAACAGTTACTATTTTTTGAGTGTTTTCCTATAGGCGAAGTGTTGGTTATTCACTCCTTATAGTCTCTCCTAGGTAGCGGTTATAACGGCCACTTTTCAAATGCAGGGGCTGAGGGGCTTAAGGAGGTAAGTCCCTTTCTCAAGGTCCCACTGCTGGTGCAGGAGAAAGAGCGAGAAATCCCCTAAGTGTGTCTGATTCTAAAGCCTTAGCTCTTTCAAATGAAATAGCCAGGTCCAAGGCTGCCTCCCCAGTTTTGAGGAGATGTGCTTGTTGGTTTGCTTTTCCTTTGTAATCAGCAATGATACATGATGCAGAAGATCATTAGATCTGGAATCAGGGGCCTTGGATAAGAATCCCAGATTCCTGCTCATTCAGTTTTCCTGCAGAAGGTGGAGCTGCTCTTCCTCTGCCCAAGCTCCCAACTTCTTTAATAACAAGGACTCCTCTCGCCACTCCTCTATAACTGGGTGGGGAGTTGAGGGGACTCATTTAAAAATATTTTTAAAAAATATTCTAGCAAGCCACTCTACCATTATTTAATATTTTATATTTCTTTTGGCAAGCATGCTGAATTTTTCTTTCTGGTATCCCTCCCCCTCTTTTTTTAGTAGATCCCCATGTAAGGATATTAAGGAGTTTCTATGTCAGGAAGGAAGAAAATGTTCCATCCCATGATCTTTATTCATGGCTTTACGTTACTTTTTCAAAGTTATTTTATTTTCAAGAGTTTCAGAGAACACTGAATTCTATTACTGGACATTTGTTGGCACTCAGCTCTCAAATGGATGCAGAGGCATTAGCATTTATAATCTTTTCCTTTGCTGCTAATAAGTAACGTCCTCTTTGCAACTTAGGTCTACAGGTCAGCGGTATTAGTGGGCACATAGTTGACCCTTCCCTTGGCCCTAGGTTATGGGAGAGCTCAACCAGGGGACAGAAAGAGAGCAAAAAACATATTGTAGGTAAAAATGTATATTAGTTTCCTATTTTTGTGACAATAAATTATCACTAATTTTCTGGCTTTAATACGATTCTCTTCTCCTATGTTGGGAGGTCAGAAGTCCCAGTGTCAAGACGTGGGCAGGGCTGCATTTCCGGAGGCTCTAGGGGAGAATCCCGTTCCTTCCCTTTCTCAGCTTCTGGAGGACTGCCTGAATGCCTGTTCCTTCCATCTCCAAAGCTAGCAATGGCTTAATGATCTAGGCACTAGAAGCACAACAATGAACAAGAACAGCAAAGCCCTGTCTTAAAGACTGTATGTCTGGCTCATGCTTGTAATCCCAGCACTTTGGGAGGCCCAAGACAAGTGGATGATTTGAGGTCAGGAGTTCAAGACCAGCCCGGCTAACATGACAAATCCCCATCTCTACTGAAAATACAAAAATTAGCTGGCCGTGGTGGCATGCGCCTGTAATCCTAGCAACTCGGGAGGCTGAGGCAGAAGAATTGCTTAAGCTTGCAGTGAGTTGAGATCATGCCACTGCACTCCAGCCTGGGTGACAGAGCAAGACTCTGACTCAGAAAAAAAAAAAAAAAGAGTGTATGTCTCTGTGTGGAAAGAGAGATGAACTAACTGATAAAAAAAATATATATATATAGGACCAGGCACAGTGGTGTACGCCTGTAATCCCAGCACTTTAAGAGGCCAAAGCAGGTGGATCACCTGAGGTCAGGAGTTCGAGAGCAGCCTGACCAACATGGTGAAATCCTATCTCTAATAAATGCAAAAAATTAATCAGGTGTTGTGGCACGTGCCTGTAATCCCAGCTACTTGGGAGGCTGAGGCAAGAGAATCACTTGAACCTGGGAGGCGGAGGCTGCAGTCAGCCCAGATTGCACCATTGCACTCCAGCCTGGGCAACAAGAGTGAAAACTCTGTCTAAAAAAAAAGTGTGTGTGTGTGTATATATATATATATATAGAGAGAGAGAGAGAGAGAGAGAGATAGATATATATAGATACATATATGCATCTATATATGTATATATACACACATATATATGTATCTATCTATATATATATGTCAGGTAGTGACGAATGCTGTATTCGTTTCTTGGGGTTAGTGTAACAAAGTACTGCAAACTTGGGTGACTTAAAACAACAGAAATTTATTCTCTCATGGTTCATGGTTCTGGAGGCCAGCAATCTGACATGAATGTGTCAGCAGAGTCATATGTCCTCCGAAGGCTCCCTAGAAGAATCCTTCCTTGCCTCTTCCTGGCTTCTGGGGACTGCCTGCAGCCCTTGGCATTCCCTGGCTTGCAACTGCATCACTCCAGTCTCTGCATCCTGGTCACATGGCCTTCTTCCTGTGTGTGTCACTTTGTGTCCTCTCTTCTTCTTGTAAAGATGCCAGTCATATTGAATCTAGGGCCTAACTTCATCCAATATGACTTCATCTTAACTAATTACATCTCTGAAGACCCTATTTCCAAACAAGGTCACATTCTGAGTTTCTGGTTGGACATGAATTCTGGAGGGACATTATTCAACCCAGCATATATGCTGTGCAGAAAAATAAAGCAGCGTGGGGGAAGAGCAATGGGGTGGTGCCATTTAAATAAGGAGGTGTCATTTGCAAGGAGGTCTAAATGAAGGCAGTGAGAGACCTAGTCACAAATCTGGGGGCAGAATACCCAGGCAGGGGCACAGCACCACAGCAGAATCACAGCAGAGCCGGCAGGGTGAGGACGCTGGAGGGGAGGTGCCCAGAAGAAGGGTCCCTGTTGCTTTGTAGACCGAGGTGGGGATTTTAGAGTTAACCATCTTGCAGGAAATTTGTAAGTGTGAAGTGAGTTAAGCACTTCAGAATACCCAGCTTAAACTAGGCACACAGGAAGTATGAGTTCTCTTCCTCCTTGCTCATCATCCCACCTCTAACACAGCACGTTAAAACATTTTTCTCTGGCTTGGTTTGTCCAAGTTCAACTGAGAATTTCTTCTCTTCCTAACTGGTCACCCCACACAGGATCTGACATTTTCCATTGCTTCAGGGACTGCATTTCAAGACGTGCAGGAGATCAGCTCCATCAAGATACCTTCACTAAGGCTGAGCGCCTGCTCAACCACCTGCAGTGCAAGTGCGGTCGGAGAGGAATCCCTTTTCCTCCACTCCGTCCTCACCCCTGCTCGTCTCTGCAGACTCTCAGTGGACACTGGAGAGGAACACGGCTACATTTTAGAAGAGTCTCTCCTGTCTTCTATTTCCAGAGTGGCCCTATTACGGAACTAAGCTAAGGGACTTCGAAGGTTCATGTATCATTTACAACTGATCTCATTGTACTCTTTGTTTGAAAAGTATTTTAATGAATGAAAGTAGTGTAAGATGATGGTATATATGAATACATTCCCATAGGTGAAAGCTCATTCTACCCCTGGGACTGTTTATCAAGCATCACAAAAGTTTGCAAATTTCTAATTAACCTGTGTCAATCTCATCACCCCTCATTGTCTTTAAAATACGCATTTTAGAATGACATTTCTATTCACTGCTTTACAGAAGTTCCTATAATTTGTTTGGGAAAGTAGGCATGTAGCAGTAGTGTTGTGGGAATAGGCATGTAGCATGGTGTTGTGAGAACAGCCGTGTAGCATGGTGTTGTGGGAACAGGCATGTATGTAGTATGGTCCTGTGGGTAGGCATGTAGCAGTGGTGTCATAGGAACAGGCATGTAGCATAGTGTTGCGGGAACAGGCGGGTAGCAGTGGTGTCGCGGAAACAGGTGCGTAACAGTGGTGTCACGGGAACAGGCAGGTAGCATGGTGTTGCGGAAACAGGCGGGTAGCAGTGGTGTCGCTGGAACAGGAAGGTAGCAGTGGTGTCGCGGGAACAGGCGGGTAGCAGTGGTGTCATAGGAACAGGCATGTAGCATAGTGTTGTGGGAACAGGCGGGTAGCAGTGGTGTCGCGGGAACAGGCGGGTAACAGTGGTGTTGCGGGAACAGGCGGGTAACAGTGGTGTCGTGGAAACAGGGGGGTAGCAGTGGTGGTGTGGCATGCTCATGTGCTGTGCTCCTTTAACTCTGACCGGGGGGACTTAGGAAATCCTGAAGACTATCCATTTAGTTAACACTTAAGGGAAAAAACTAATTAATATACTGGCACTAAAAATGTTTGCCACCCAGGCTCTTTGGGGCGTTACTAATGGATTTGTGTAAACTTTTTGAACTACAAATTAATACAGTTCTTGTATTTTGCCTCTGATGTGTCTGAGATGGAAATGTCTGGATGGCAGCGGAAACTTACACAGGCAAATGGGGAAATTCAGTCGTAGAGTGTTGTGGTGGGCTTTTAAAAAATACAAAACTAGACTTTTCTGTTCATCTTACATCTGCCTGGAGAGTGTGGAAGTGTGGAGTGCAATCTATGCTAGAAAGAGAAAATGAGAAAATAGCTTGCGCAGAGATTAGGGAACATTTGCTAGCAATTATGGCTTTCAGTCCTGAAGCCAAGCCTTGAATTCGACTCAGCAAAATGAAATAATGAATCTTTCACCGAGTGTGCTTTCATCTTCAGCTGAGATTTAATATAACATTTGGTATTTTGAATGTAGCTTTTGACACTCCAGGAAGGGAAAGCAGCTCTGAGTTGTTTGTTTTCCTGAGCTTCCGTCTTGTTTGGGGTGTCAGTAACACCAGAGCCTATGACAGGCAGCTGATCGCTGGGGAAGTGCAGCCAAAAGGAAGATCCCAGCCAAGCCATGAACTTTCCTTCAAATGCTCATCTCTGGCAGACAATGCCATCCCTTGTGTGGATGAAAAATAGGGACAGAGCTTTGTATGGGAATGGTAATGACAATATGCCCTAAGATTCACTTTCTTATTAATGCAGGGTTTGTGCTACCGCACCATGAAAGACAACTGTGTATTTACTGAAAACAGGGTCATATTCATTGTGTGGTGTCCTGGATAAATACAAGATCTTTCCAAAACTCAAAATCTTCTCTAAAATTTAATGCCCGTTAAAGGGTAAATCTTAATCCTCAGATTAGAAAACCCTGTTTAGAAATTTTTCATTGCATATTCCAATGATCTGGGCCTTTTTGACCTCCTGAGCCCTTGACATTAATCATCACTCCCTACTCCCTTAATGAAACTCCCATTTTCCTTGGGTTTCTTGGCTGTTCTCTCAATGGAAGTTCCCTCTCTCTTGACACTGTAAATGGCACTTATAAAATGTTTGCCTTCAAGCCCTCTTCTCGTTTCTCAACACCGTTTTTCTTATAGAGTGAATTCTCTTCCAGTTTAAATAATTACAAAATCTATTCCAAACCTTGTTTTGCCTCCTGAGCTCTGCTTTTCTATTATTTCTTTCTTTCTTCTGTTGTTGTTGTTTTTTAAATGGGGTCTTGCTCTGTCACCCAGGCTAGAGTGCAATGGCACGATCTTGGCTCACTACAACCTCCGCCTCCTAGGTTCAAGGATTCTCCTGCTTCAGCCTCCTGAGTAGCTGGGACTACAAGCACGCACCACCACACCCGGCTAATTTTTGTATTTTTAGTAGAGATGGGGGTTTCACTATTTTGACAAGGCTGATCTCGAACTACTGACCTCAAGTGATCTGCCTGCCTTGGCCTCCCAACATGCTGGGATTACAGGCATGAGTCACCACACCTGGCCTAATATTCTTTTCTTTTCTTTTTCTTTTTCCTTTTCTTTCTTTTTTTTTGAGACAGAGGCTCACTCTGTTGCCCAGGCTGGAGGGCAATGGCACGATCTTGGCTCACTGCAACCTCCGCCTCCCGGGTTCAAGAGATTCTCCCACCTCAGCCTCCTGAGTAGCTGGGATTACAGGCACCTGCCATCATGCCTGGCTAATTTTTTGTATTTTTGTAGAGACGGGGTTTCACCATGTTGACCAGGCTGATCTTGAACTCCTGACCTCCTTGACCAAAGTGATCTACTCGCCTTGGCCTCCCAAAGTGCTGGGATTAGAGGCGTGAGCCACTGCACCTGGCTTCTTTTCTATTTTTATCCTACTTCCGCAACTTTTCTCCCAAGCTTTCTATTGAAGTTTTCACATCTTCTATCCTGTTTTAATTTCAAAAAGCTCTTTCTTATTCTGTGTTATATATATATACACACATATATACATATATATGTGTGTATATATATATCTTCTTCTTGTTTTGTGCAGGTAATATTTCTCATTTCTGAAGACACGGATGAGTAGTTTTTAAAAGTCTCTTTCCTTCCAATTGCCTTTTTCAGCTCATTTCTGTTTTCTTGATAAAGGTTTCCTCAGATGGATTCTCAGCTGCCTGCTAGTGGTTGGGGGTGAAGCTTGGTCTACACAGCTTTTCAACTATGGGCTTTGCTGCAGGGTCACCCGGCTGGGCTATTGTTGGGAGCTTTGGGGGAAGGCTTGTTGGACACTCCTGAAAAGGATCTTTCTTGAAGAGTGTAAGTTTGGCTGCCAGAGTCCCGGGGTGGGCCATTGCAAGTCCATGCCAGGTCTTTGTGAAAATTAGGAAGAGGCACCTTCTCTCCAGGAGGCAGCCCTGCAGGAGCAGCATTGGTGATCAGATGGCACCTTCTGGAGAATGAGGGAAAGGGGCACCTTCCCCCAGGCACACCCTGCACCAGGGCACACAGCTGGAGAGAGGAACTGAATCTCAGCTCCACACAGCCCTTCAGCCGGGTGCCTTGGCAGGACGAACCTGTTCAACTGCACATGGTGGCTTTGGGGCTGGGGGCTGGGTGAAGGAAGAGGGAGGAGTATGTAAAATATTACTTTAATCCCCCTGTTTCCAGCACAGTAACCCCAACTTAAATTGTTTAGTGCCCCTCCCATCCCAGGAACTCTTGATTTTATCTACTTTTTCAAGAGAATAAACTCTGAAAGGCAATTGGTTTCCCAGAAGGTGCAAGGCATCTGATGTCTAGTGACACAATTGCTTCCCAAGTCCATCTGCAGCCTCCTCTTTTTGCACCCACTTTTACTTACAGTTCCAGAAGAGCCTGGTGTCACCAGTTCCCACATCTTCAGGAGGTTCTACGTTATAAAGTAGGTTGCTTGTCAGCTTTCCCTGCTGCTGGCTTAGAATTCAAGTTTCTCAGGCCAGGTGAGGTGGCTCACACCTGTAATCCCAGCAATTTGGGAGGCCAAGGTGGGCCTGAGGATGGCCAAGTGTGAGGGGATCAACTGAGATCAGGGGTTCGAGACCACCCTGGCCAACATGGTGAAACCCCATCTCTACTAAAAATACAAAAATTAGCCAGGCACGGTGGCGGACGCCTGTAATCCTAGCCTCTTGGGAGGCTGAGGCAGGAGAATCACATGAACCCAGGAGGTGGAGGTTGCAGTGAGCCAAGGTCTTGTAACTACCCTGCAGCCTGGGTGACAGAGCAAGACTCCATATCAAAAAAAAAAAAAAAAAAAAGACTGGATAACATTGCATTATGAGTGTATGTTCATTTTCTTTATCCATTCATCCACTGATGAACATTTAGGTTGTTTCAATATCTTTGCAATTTTTCTATATTTTTAGAACATCCACTGTCATTTTAGTAGGATTTCTTGAGAGATCAGTTAAATAAGTATTTTTCAGTCAGCTTTCTTTAAACAAAAGTTGGTGTTACTTTTTAAAAGACTCTCCATTTTAGCAGTTTTTAATAAAAGTTGTTCATAAGATGACTTTCTGACTTTATTTTCTCAATAGTTTCATCCTTGTATTTGTCCTTTTTCATTTCTCCTTGGTCTTTTCATGGTCTTTGTCCAGGTTTAGCTGGTGATAGCCACTTTCTGAGGTGAATATACACACGTGGACCATAGTACTGTTAGACATTGTACTGTGAAATCACACTGAACATGTTAAATCATGCATTCAGTGCAGATGACACATTTTTCCTGCAAATCTGAATGACCTGGCCAGTTTGCCTGCGTTTGCACTGACCTTGAATGACTTGGACTTTTGACTTTGCAAACTGGAAAGAGAAGACATAATATTCCTACCAATAGGTGAAAGTGCATAGAAAGGTCTTTTATGGTTTTTTGCTAGGTGAGAAGATACAAAGGGATTGTACTTTATTTTGGCCTTAAGCAGGAACATTTCTGATTTTTTACTGGTGTATGGGATCACCCAGCATGAAAAACGCTGGAGTCAAAGGATTCTTTTTTTTTTTTTTTTGAGACAGTCTCACTCTGTTGCCCAGGCTGGAGTGCAACAGTGCAATCTCAGCTCACTACAACCTCTACCTCCCAGGTTCAAGTGATTCTCATGCCTCAGCCTCCCAAGTAGCTGGGATTACAGGCGTGAGCCACCATGCCCAGATAATTTTTGTATTTTTAGCAGAGACAGTGTTTTGCCATGTTGGCCAGGCTGGTCTCAAACTCTTGGCCGCAAGTGATCTGCCCGTCTCAGCCTCCCACAGTGCTGGGATCACAGGTATGAGCCACCACGCCCAGCTGGGATTCTTGACTTTTTTTTTTTTTTTTTTTTTGAGACGGAGTCTCGCTCTGCCGCCCAGGCTGGAGTGCAGTGGCCAGATCTCAGCTCACTGCAAGCTCTACCTCCCGGGTTCACGCCATTCTTCTGCCTCAGCCTCCCGAGTAGCTGGGACTACAGGTGCCCGCCACCTCGCCCGGCTAGTTTTTTGTATTTTTTTAGTAGAGACGGGGTTTCACCGTATTAGCCAGGATGGTCTCGATCTCCTGACCTCGTGATCCGCCCGCCTCGGCCTCCCAAAGTGCTGAGATTACAGGCTTGAGCCACCGCGCCCGGCCGATTCTTGACTTTTATAGATGAAACAGTGAAATCCAGAGAGGTCAACATCACACAGTAAGTCAGCCCCATGTTCTGCAGAAACCTCTTCCCTTTGATGTGGCCAACATCCTCTTGTCTTCCAGAATACAGCTCAGGTGCCATCTCTTTTAGGAAGCCTTCCTTTACCACCAGCCCTCTCCCTTCTAGGTTGACTTGGGGTTAATTACCAGATACTCCTCAAACAGGTTGTGCTTACCTCAATCATTGATGAGAGCATTTTTTCCCTTTTTTTTTTTTTTTTCAGATAGGATCTCCCTCTGTCACCCAGGCTGGAGTGCAGTGGTGCTATCTTGGCTCACTGAAATCTCCGCTTCCTGGGCTCAAGCCATCCTCCCACCTCAGCTTCCCAAGTAGTTGAAAGTACAGGCATGCATCACCACAACCAGCTAATTTATATATTTTTTGTAGAAGTGGGATTTTGCCATGTTGCCCAGGTTGGTCTCAAACTCATGAGCTCAAGGGTTCTACCTGCCTCGGCCTCCCAAAGTGCTGGGATTACAAGCATGAGCTACTGTACCCGGCCCATCTTTTTTCCTGAACAATGTGGATAAAGTCTTATTCTTTGGCTCCCTTCAAATTTAACAGTCCTTCCACTAAAACATCCTTCTTTCAGACAGTTATATTACTCTATAATTGGCAAAAGTGCAGCTTCCCTCAGGTACATTCTAGTCCTGAGGATACATTATAATCACTTCGATTGATCTTGGGTGGTTTTCAGGTCTCCACAGCAAAATATTTACATTTCAGTACGGGTTATTTCTCTAAGTGTCGACTTTCAACCATTCTTCATTTTCAGAGGCCTCATCCTCAAATTCCGTGAGTGGGAGCCCCTAATCGTAACTGCCTGTATCTTGATTATGTTTGTCATTTATCTACTTCCCAGAGCTGTTGGGAGGATCAGGTAAGAGGATGTACATGAAAACATCCTGTCAGCAGGAAGGCTGACACATTAAAGTATCACTTTTTTCAAAACATCCTATTCTTTGTTTATAGTCCAGCCTGAAAAAAAAAAAAAAAAATTCAATGGATTAGGAAATGACCATTAATCTGGAAAACAAATTCCACAATTTAATTGATCTTTAGTCAGGGGTGGTGGCATACACGTTGGTCCCAGTTACTCAGGAGGCTGCAGTGAGCCGTGATTGTGCCACTGCATTCCAGCCTTGCTAGCAGAGTAAGACCCTGTCTCAAAAGAAGAGAAAAAGGTTTTTCATTTGGAAGTGCCGGTTTATCCCCCACAAATATTAAGAAATAAATAAATAAATAAATAAATCGTCTGTGCTCAGTCTTATATAGAAATTGTATTCATTTGCAACTATAATTAACTTAAAATGGAACTGAAGTAGGCTGCAGATACCATAAAATACTACATATTAACTGTTATTTATTCCAAAATTCTATATGGTTCTCTCTCCCTGAGTCTTTTAATCTTGGATTATGGGTCTCCAATTTTTTCTCTCCTTTTTAAAAACACATTAACTAAAACTTGTTTTTTCTCCCTGTGCTTTGGTATCACTATTAATTGTAAATATTATCAATCTGCCAGGTGCAGTGGTTCATGCCTATAATGCTAGTAGCACTTTGGGAGGCTGAGGTGGGAAGATTGCTTGAGCCCAGAAGTTTGAGACCAGCCTGGCCAACATGGTGAAACCCTGTCTCTACAAAAAATACAAAAATTAGCTGGGTGTGGTAATGTGCACCTGCAGTCCCAGCTACTCGGGAGGCTGAGGCAGGAGGATCGCTTGAACCCAGGAGGTCAAGGCTGTAGTGAGCCATGATTGTGCCACTGCACTCCAGCATGGATGTCAGAGCGAGGTCCTGTCTCAAAAAAATTAAAATAAATAAATAAATGTTATCAATCAACATTGACCAATAGTATTTAGTACTTACATTTAAGTAGGGAAAATAAAAACATGAGCTTTCTCACACTATTATTCTCCATGCCCTTTGCCTAAGTCTAACATGCATCGATTTCACAGTGAAGTCTTTATTCTTTCAAGCACCAGAGGCAGAGTGGGTCATAATTTTAGAAAATTGATGTTAATATTAAAGTGTCAACCTTCAGAATACAGAAAAGGTATAATTAGAAAATCATCGTTCATTCTTTGTAATATTCTGGGGTCAAGAAACCTCTTCTATTTTCTATCATCTATTGTCTATAGGTTTAAGATTTTTCTGTCTTTTAATTTAATTTTATTTTATTTTATTTATTTTATTTTTTTTTTGTTGAGACGGAGTCTCGCTCTGTCGCCCAGGCTGGAGTGCAGTGGCCGGATCTCAGCTCACTGCAAGCTCCGCCTCCCGGGTTTACGCCGTTCTCCTGCCTCAGCCTCCCGAGTAGCTGGGACTACAGGCGCCCGCCACCTCGCCCGGCTAGTTTTCTGTATTTTTTTTAGTAGAGACGGGGTTTCACCGTGTTAGCCAGGGTGGTCTTGATCTCCTGACCTCGTGATCCGCCCGTCTCGGCCTCCCAAAGTGCTGGGATTACAGGCTTGAGCCACCGCGCCCGGCCCTGTCTTTTAATTTTAAAAGCTGCACATATCCTATTCCAGTCCAGTGGAGTAGTCAGCCCCTTCCTCCCTGCTTCCCTTTTTCCTGGGCCCTGCCTTGCTGCCTCCATCCTTCTCTCCCTTCCCAGATTCTGTGATATTAAAGGACAGAACTAAATTCCAGTTTGAGAAGCTGATTCCTATTGGAGACTTAACACACAGTTATTTTATTTTATTTTTTGAGACGGAGTCTCACTCTGTCGCCCAGGCTGGAGTGCAGTGGCGCCATCTCAGCTCACTGCAACGTCTGCCTTCCGGGTTCAAGCGATTCTCCTGCCTCAACCTCCCGAGTAGCTGGGACTACAGGTACGTGCTACCACGCCTGGCTAATTTTTTTTGTTTTTTAAGTAGAGATGGGGTGTCACTGTGTTAGCCAGGATGGTATCTATCTCCTGACCTTGTGATCTGCCCACCTTCGCCTCCCAAAATGCTGGGATTACAGGCTTGAGCCACAGCGCCCAGCCAACACACATTTATTTTTATAGATCCAGAAAATCAATACTGAAAATTAACAAGCGGGCATTTCCCCTTCCAAGGCTCTAAGATCCAAGAGGGGTGGGTCTATGGAGGATGTAGTCATCACTATAATCCTCATACTTAGCAAATTCCTTGGTACAAAGTAGTCATTCAATAAAACTTTCTTAAGTTCATCTGCATAAATGGCCCACCACAATTTGGATCATGGCATTGTATTATCTGAAGACAATAAATACAACTCATTAGAAGTCCAGGTCTCTAGGTTCACATGGAGCTCAAACAGAGAAGACAGCTCCTGGTTCACATGCATTTGTTTGGTCAGAACATGTATCTTACAGAAAAAATGTAGGAATTAAGACCCCTGGATGAAGTTGCAAGGTGATTGCCATTTTATTTCCTCTTCCAGATTTTGCTGCCTGTTTTGGCATTGTCTCAATAGATTCACCACAGCTTCGTCCTTCCCTGGGCCTGCGTACTCTACCAACATTCCACCTCTTCCTATGTCACATGTAAGAGCTCAGAGTTTTATGTAATCAATGTGTGAAACAAATCCAATATTCCTGTGTCTTCAACAAAAAGGCAAAACCTTTCACTAAAGGGATAGGTACAAAGAAAAGTACTCATATGACACAGACCTTTAAACTTTCACGGCTCAATAGCACAATCCAAATAAATCAATAGAATATTTGCCAGCAGTCCAGAGGCCCCCTCCAGCCACTGCCCTCTGTCAAAGGTCTCCCGTATTCTGACTTCCATCAGATTATTTTTGCCTATTCTTTTAAAAAATTGTGTTACTATATATATAGCATAAAATTTACCATCTTAACCATATTATTTATTTATTTGTTTTTATTTTTATTTTTTGAGGCAGGATTTCACTCTGTCTCCCACGCTGGAGTGCAGTGGCGCGATCTCAGTTCACTGCAGGCTCAACCTCCCTAATTCAAGCTATCCTTCCACCTCAGCCTCCTGAGTAGCTGAGACTACAGGCACATGCCACCAGGCCTGGCTAATTTTTGTATTTTTTGGTAGAGAGGGGGTTTTGCCGTGTTGCCCAAGCTGGTCTTGAACTGCTGGGCTCAAATAATTTAGTGCCTTCGGCCTCCCAGAGTCTTTGAATTACAGACGTGAGCCATCACACCTGACCTTAACCATTTTAAAGTGTACAGTTTAGCAAAGGTGAGTACATTCACAATGTTGTCCACCAACTGCTAGAGCTTATCTTGAAAAACTCAAACTCTATATCCATCCAACTACCCATTTCACCCAACTCCCAGTCCCTGACAAACACCACTCTATTTTTGCCTATAAATCTAACTACTCTTGGGTACCATGTATAAGTGGAATCATATAGTATTTACCTCTTTGTAACTGGTTTCATAGTTTTGCCCATTCTTAACCTTAACACAGGATCATATAATACGGGCTCTTCTGTGTCTTTTTCTGCTCCATGTAATAGCATTAAGATTCATCCATGTTGCTACATGTCTCATTAATTTGTTCTTTATTGTGTTGTAGTATTCTATTGCACAATTACGTATACACTACAATTTATCTTTCCATTCTCCTGTTCATGGGGCATTTGGGTTGTTTTCTATTTTGGGTTGTTTATGAGTGAAGCTGCTGTACATCTTCATATATTTGTTGTTTTTTCTCTTTCTTTCTCTTTCTCTCTCTCTTTCTTTCTCTCTCTCTCTCTCTCTCTCTCTCTCTTTCTTTCTCTTCTCTCTCTCTCTCTCTCTCTCTTCTTTCTCTTTCTCTTTCTCTTTCTCTCTCTCTTTCTTTCTTCTTTCTTTCTTTTTCTTTCTTTCTTTCTTCTTTCTTTCTTTCTTCTTTCTTTCTTTCTCTTTCTCTCTCTCTCTCTCTCTTTCTTTCTCTTTCTTTCTCTTTCTTTCCCTCCCTCCCCTCCCCTCTCCTCCCCTCCCCTCCCTTCCCTCCCCTTCCCTTCCCTTTCTTCCTTCCTTCCTTTCTTTCTTTTTTGTGGACATACTTACTGATTTCCCTTGGGTATCACACCTGGGAGTGGAATTTCTGGTTCATCAGGCAGACAGATGTTTATCTGTAGTAAACACCGTCAAACAGTTTTCCAGAGTGGAATGCATGAGAGTTCTAGTTGCTCTACAATCTTACCATCATTTGGTATTGTCACTCTATTAATTTCAGTCTTTTAAAGATGTGTAAGGGTATCTTAGGGCATTTTAATTTGTATTTTCCTCGTAAGTAATGATGATGAGCACCATTTCACATGCTGGCTGGCTTTCTGAGATCTTCTTTTGTAGAGAGTATGTTTAAGTGTTTGTTTTGCCTGGTAATTGAAGGGATTGATTTTTTCTTATTGATTTGTAGGAGTTCTTTACATATCCTGCATAGAAATTGTTGTCTCCCAGTGGGCTGTGGCTTGCATTTTCATTCTCTTGGTGTTGTCTTTCGATAAAAAAGATGTTATTAATAGTACAAAAAAAAAGTATAATTTACGATTTTTTCTTTTTTTAAGAGCTTTATTGTGTCTTAAGACCTTTGCCTACCCCAAGGTCACTTTCAGAAGTTTTGTTATTTTATCTTTCACATTTAGATCTAAGATCCATCTCAAATTAATTTTTTGGTAGGGTGTCCCATGGCATTTTAACTGTCCCCTAAAGGTGATGAGCTCTCTCTCTCTCACCCTTGACGATCTTGGTCCTTCCATCTCTTTATCAAAATGTGGCCATTTTAAGTCAAGCGAGGCTAGTGGAGAAGCTGTGGAGATATTTTAGGAGAATGGAAGCCTTTCTTACCAAGTCACATTTCTTAAGTGTCTGCTTTTGCAGCTTTGAATCTATGTCCAATTCTTTCCTAGGGTAATTCTAATTTACAAGCATGTTGCCAATGTGCAAACATTATAATTTGTTTAAAAGTTGGGCAAGAATCAGAAAGTAGATGTTCCCTAGCAAAGCAAAAATTGCCCCAGACAAAGTTAAACAGGGAAGGAAGACTTTATCGAAGGCTATTGAAACAGAGGAGAGAGACCAGAGCTAAGTCCAAACTCAACTCCAACGAAGCAGGAGACAGTAGGGTTTGTTAAGGGTTGGGGTGAGCAAGTGCAGGAGTACTGGGCCGAGTGCAGTGGCTCACGCCTGGAATCCCAGAACTTTGGGAGACTGAGGCGAGAGGATCACTTGAGTCAGGAGGTTGAGACCAGTCTAGGCAACATGGAGAGATCCCGTCTCTACACACAAAAACATGTTGTTTAAAAAAACATTAAAACTTTAGCCAGACATGGTGGTGCACACCTGGAGTCCCAGTTACTCAGGAGGCTGAAGTGCAAGGATCGTTTGAGCCTGGGACATTGAGGCTGCAGTGAGCTATAATGGTGCCACTGTACTCCAGTCTGTCGACTGAGTGAGGTCTTTCTCAAAAAAATATAAAGAAAAGAACTGGAATGTAAACTCCTCCTATCTTTGTGATAGGAGGTAGTTTTCCAAGTGGGAGCACAACACTCACTGACGTTAGGCTCCCATCCTCCCACACTGAGATAGGGGTACTATCTGCTTTGTTGATTACATTTCAAAGAGGTGGCTCCTGGGTCCTTGATAAAGACATTACTGGGTAGTAAAGCTGGCAAGAGGCATATATATATATATATATATTTACATACATCTCAAAGAGGTAGAGAAACACCAGTGCAGCTGAGAAAGAAATGCCACCCTTCAAAGGAGACAGTGACACATCATGCATGGAAGAAGTAGACTAAGCTTTGACTGAGGAATGACTTATACATGTGTTCAATGTTCTACAATTCCTCTGATAGTATATTTTCAAGGATTTTATTTATTTATTTTTGTTAACACTTAAAAAGTCTGTATGGCAGCTGGCCACAGTGGCTCACGCCTGTAATCCCAGCACTTTGGGAGGCCGAGGTGAATGGATCACCTGAGGTCAGGAGTTCAAGACCAGCTTGGCCAACATGGTGAAACCCCATCTCTACTAAAAATACAGAATTAGCCGGCTGTGGTGGTGCATGCCTGTAATCCCAGCTACTTGGGAGGCTGAGGCATCAGAATCTCTTGGACCTGGGAGGCCGAGGTTGCAGTGAGCTGAGATTGCTCCATTGCACTCCAACCTGGGCAGCAAGAGCGAAACTCTAAAAAAATAAATAAATAAAAAAGATTCACTCATATTGCTTAGCACTTTAACGTAAACTTCTTCATTTTTGTTGCCATATTAGCATTTCAAGGTAGAACTATGCTCCTGTTTCTTGATTCATCCTACTGTTGATGCATAGTTGGGTGACTCCCAAGTTTTGGCATGGCAAACTACTACTGCTATCAACACCCTTGTCTGCATCTCCTGGGCCCATGTACTCACGTGAGCTGATGTGTTAGCTTCTGTCAGCTAACCTAACTTTGTGCTAATGAGATTTATATCTATACACATCCACGACCATAAAAGAGAAAACTGATACAGACACTGGGGTTTGGGGATCTGAAGTTGTGGATCTTGTTGTTATGAATTAGTTCCTATTAGTGACAAATTCATATTTCAGGGTCTAAAAACCCAGCAGTTTTCATACACATCAGAGTAAACCTGCTGTTATTCTAAATGCTTTAACAATTCTTTTAAATGGCAAGAAAAAGTCTTAAAAGTCTTTTTATTTTAGGCCAGATGCAGTGGATCTGGCTGTAATTCCAGCACTTTGGGAGATGGAGGTGGGTGGATCACTTGAGGTCAGGAGTTCAACACCAACCTGACCAACATGGTGAAACCCTGTCTCTACTAAAAATACAAAAAATTAGCCGGCATTGTGGTGGGTGCCTGTAGTCCTAGCTACTCAGGAGGCTGAGGCAGGAGAATCACTTGAACCCGGGAGGCAGAGGTTGCAGTGAGGCGAGATGGTGCCAGTGCACCCCAGCCTGGGTGACAGCGAAACTCTGTCTCAAAAAAAAAAAAAAAAAAAAACACAAATAAAAATTAAAAGTCTTTTATTTCAAAATGATAGCATCTAAATGTGAAGGTTTCTGCTTTGTGGCTAATAAAAACATTTGTCAATATTCCAAATTAGACAGTTTTGCTTTGAGTCAGAATTAGAAATTTCTTTGTGCCAGAAGAGATTTTAGAGACACTATGTAGTTTAATCCCTTATTATATAAATAGTAAGAAAAAACTCTTTAAGGTCAAATGTCTTCTCTAGGTCATACTTAGCTAGGGAGTTTAGAACCAGGACTTCTGACTTCTAACCTTGAACATTATAAAACTTCCTAAAAATATTACATGGCACTACTTTTCAAACTATGGCATGTGTAGGAGACTAAGAATGTTATTGTGTCATTGCCGCTGTCACTCTACCTGATTTATTACTTAATGCACCCACCTCAGTATAAGCCCTTCTGCTTGATTTTTCTGCCATCTCAATTTTACAGCAGAGATATGGGTAAGATCGCAGATACTATGAGGTGAGGAGGCAGTGGTCATATTTTGTAACATTTTGACACATATGGCAACAGATGGTTGTAAATTGCTAAATTCTTGAAAGTCACAGCTCTGTATTTACTGTGAACATCCAGTGCTGACTATGAATAGTAGTAGGGTGCTGGAGACAGGGACTCCTGTGAAGCTCTGGTTCTGATTCTCAAATGCCAGCTTGAGATCTGATACTGACCTAGGATGGCATTTTTCTTGATTTGTGTTAACAGAAGAGAAAAAAAGGACATATTAAGAAGTTTTTCATAAAGTTAACTTTGTTCAATTTGAAGGACCACTTTTTCTATGCTGAGATCTGTCCTTCCTACTTTTTGTATGTATTAAGATATCCTTTTAAAAATAGTACATATATATATATATATATTTTTTTTTTTTTGTCATGGAGCTTCACTCTGTTGCCCAGGCTGGAGTGCAGTGGTGCAATCTTGGCTTACTACAACCTCTGCCTCCTGGGTCCAAGTGATTCTCCTGTCTCAGCCTCCTGAGTAGCTGGGATTACAGGCGCCCACTATCATGCTGGCTAATTTTTTTGTATTTTCAGTAGAGACGAGGTTTTACCGTGTTGGTCAGTCTAGTCTCGAACTCCTGATCTCAGGTGATCCACCCACCTTGGCCTCCCGAAGTGCTGGGATTTCAGGTGTGAGCCACCATGCCCGGCCAAAATAGTGCTTTTTTTGAGACAGAGTCTCACTCTGTCACCCAGGCTGGAGGGCAGTGGCGCGATCTCAGCTCACTGCAACCTCTGCCTCCCAGGTTCAAGCAATTCTCCTGCCTCAGCTTACCAAATAACTGGGATTACAGGCACACACCACCATACTTAGTTAATTTTTGTATTTTTAGTAGAGACGGGGTTTCATCATGATGTCCAGGCTGGTCTCGAGCTCCTGGCCTCAAGCAATCCGCCTGCCTTGACCTCCCAAAGTGCTGGGATTACAGGTGTGAGCCACCATGCCTGGCCTCTCCCCTTGTTTTAATGTCCAACTCCTTCATTAAGAATCCTTACATTTTAGCCTCCTCAACCTGCACTAGTTGAGAAGGTGATTTGCCAGCCGTGCTCCCACTTCTTCATTCCCTGGCCACAGAATAAACCTTGCTCTGGTTGATGCTCACTTTCAGTTATGTATTGGCTTTGCAGCAATGAAGGAGGAAAGACCCCACCTTTTGGGGCCCTCAAGTTTACCAGGAACAAAAGGATACATTTTTGTTGTTTTGAGCCACCCATTTCATGGCGGTTTGTTACAGCAGCCCCAGGAAACTAATAAGCTTAGGAGTCCAGACCACTAGATGTGGCAGGGAGTAGAGGGGAAAAGGGCAAGATTTTTAGGGACTGATGGAGTCTCCTAAAACCTCTCTACAATGGGACAAAAAAAAAAAAAAAGAATATCCACGCTGCTTCTTCATGGTATAATTAATGACTATAAGTATGGAGGAATCATTATCTGGAGAATACTTTTCTCTTTTTAGTCATGGAAGAATCAGAAGAAATGCTTTAGGATGACGTAGGATAGATTTTTGTTAGATAAGAATCTTTTTTATCTTTTTTTTTTTTTTTTTTTTTTGAGATGGAGTCTTGCTCAGTAGCCCAGGCTGGAGCGTAATGGCCCAATCTCAGCTCACTGCAACCTCTGCCTCCCAGGTTCATGTGATTCTCCTGCCTCAGCCTCCCGAGTAACTGGGATTACAGGCACAAGCCCTCATGCCTGGCTAATTTTTGTATTTTTGTAGATACACGGTTTTGTCATGTTGGCCAGGCTGGTGTCAAACTCCTGACCTCAGGAGATCCACCCACCTTGGCCTCCCAAAGTGCTGTTATTACAGGCGTGAGCCACTGCGCCTGGCCTAGATAAGAATCTTGATGCAAACAGGTATTAGGTGCTTGTGTGAGGTTAGAATCCAAATTTCTAAAAAGCTAGGTATAAATTAATTTTTAAAATTAATGTATTTTAGATGTATTCATATTGTAGGAGTACTTAAAACAATTATATGATTATTTCATTAATAAGGGAAAGAATAAATGAGACTTTGAGAAGAAATATTTATACTCTAATATGTAATTTGTATATATAGTCTTTCATGTATCCCATTTGCCCAAAACAAAAATTATCTGTACAACGGAAGAGAATAGGTTGATTTTAATTGAAGATTTTTTTTTTTTAAATGCCAGTGCCTATAAATAGGCTTCATTAGTCAGGTATTTTTGTCTATACTGTTTACTTAGGATGAATGATACCTACACTTAAAAGTTCAATAAGTAGACCTGGCGTGGCATGGTGGCTCACGCCTGTAATCCCAGCACTTTGGGAGGCCGAGGCGGGTGGATCACGAGGTCAGGTGATCGAGACCATCCTGGCTAACATGGTGAAACCCCATCTCTACTAAAAATACAAAAAATTAGCCGGGCGTGGTGGCGGGCACCTGTAGTCCCAGCTACTCGGGAGGCTGAGGCAGGAGAATGGCATGAACCCGGGAGGCGGAGCTTGCAGTGAGCTGAGATCGCGCCACTGCACTCCAGCCCGGGCGACAGAGCGAGACTCCATCTCAAAAAAAAAAAAAAAAAAAGTTCAGGAAGTAGTCAGGCTCTGTGGTTTACACCTGTAATCCCAGCACTTTGGGAGACGGAGATGGGTGGATCACCTGAGGTCAGGAGTTTGAGACCAGCCCGGCCAACATTGTGAAACCCTGTCTCTACTAAAAAAAAAAAAAAAAAATACAAAAAATTAGCTGGGTGTGGTGGCAGGCACCTGTAATCGCAGCTATTTGGGAGGCTGAGGTAGGAGAATCACTTGAACGCAGGAGGTGGAGTTTGTAGTGAGCTGAGATTGCACCACTGCACTCCAGCCTGGGTGACAAGAGCGAGACTCCATCTCAAAAAAAAAAAAAAGAGTTCAATAAGTACTTATCCACGAATGTCCCAGGTAATTTACATTGTTAGGGTATTGGGGTGGGTTTACACCTCCTGTATTTCTGTTCTAGGACTTTATTGTTGCCATGTATGGAACATCTGTTTACTTTGGTGAGGCAGGATGTGAGAAATAAGAACAAGACAAAGAATTATGGGATTAAAAAGCGTGCACTAAAATCTGAAAAGCTATCAAGCCATATCTATAAAACAGACTACCTAAAATGATAGTAGCAATCCAAGCTCTTGATAGAATTCAAATTGTCAATTTTATGGGGGAGGGTCAGACTTTAGAGAGACCATAAGGTCTCATCCTGCCAGTGAACAGGGAACATATTAATTCAGTTTGGCCACCTGGGGCCCATTTAGTGCACTAGAGCAGTAATTTGCTAAATGGGTCCCTCATAGTAAAAAAGAATGAGTAAACAGTGAACAATTTAGGCATGGTAAACCACTAGTAGCTCAAGGGATATAAAAATGTGAAACTATAATTAGATCCCTTGTTCATAATGTAGGAACTAAATGTATTACATTGAATATTGCATCTTTCTAAGTTTATTTCTGGACACAGCTGAGCCCTTAACAACTGAAATCATCCCAGCTATCAATTTATGCCTCCATTAAAATTCCAATTGCTTATATTAGAAAAGAAACCTCCAAAGATGACTTCTTTTATCTTAGTTCTAAGGATTCAAACAGAATTAACCTAGATGCAGATCACAGCAAGTCACTTATAAATCACACAGCATAAAGTAAACTGTGGCAATAAATTGAAAATTATGTTCTCCTTTTCTAAACTTAGCTGTGAAAATATTTTAACAAGTTGGCATCAGGATTTACAACTTTTGCATCTGATGTTTCTTTTCAGGATTATCTTTTAGCATTTTAAAATGGGACTCTTTGGAAAGTGTGGTTAGTCAGAAATGTGGTATTAGAACGTACATTTGGAACACTTTAAAGGGGGCATTCATGACATATGCGGTTTTAGGATACTGGTGTATTCCCCACTCCACTTTTAAGTAGGAGAAGCTGCTATTTCGTGGGTGTCTGGAACACATTTGTCTTTTATTGAAATCTTTTTCTTATTTGGATAAATTGTATAGAGTGCATTGGCACAGATGGTCTGGGTGATGTTTCACAATACTAGCAAGCTCTAAGTACAATTTTCATTGCCCTTTATCAATTTGTTCTTTCAACCACAAGGATCCAGTTGATCTGGTGGTAAGGGATTGTCTATTCTTCAGGAGCTCTCATTTTCTTTCTGTTTCTTCTCTTGCCCCAAGCTTAGTAACATCATTGGGGGCTTGGGTTAGAACAAGGGAAGGATGACACAGTGAACCCCAACCCTTTTGCTCTCCCCTTAGCTCTGATTTATATTATTCAGCATACAATGGAATACATCATCTTTCAGATTATGAACTCTACGCATGAAATCCAGGAAAATTGTATTTTAGATCCCCACCCCTCCAAACACTGTTTTTATGAGGTAGGAATGTATTTCCTTCTTCTTTATGCTGAGATACTGTAACAGGATTCATTCTGTTCATTTCCTGCCTCCTCCCAACACCACTTAGTATTAAGTCCCTATCTGGTACCAAGTCCCTATCTGCCAGGAGTGTATGATGGCTCTCCAGTCCCCCTTTCCCCATTATTTGGATACTAAATCCTCTGAGCAATGTCCTTATTTTTTATTTTTTTATTTTTTTAAGACAGATTTTCGCTCTTGTTGCTCAGGCTGGAGGAGTGCAATGGCACAATCTCGACTCACTGAATCCTCCGCCTCCTGGGTTCAAGCGATTCTCCTGCCCTAGCCTCCTGAGTGGCTGAAATTACAGGCGCCCGCCACCATGCCCGGCTAATTTTTTGTATTTTCGGTAGAGGCGTGGTTTCACCATGTTGGCCAGGTTGGTCTCGAACTCCTGGCCTCAGGTGATCCGCCCACCTCGGCCTCCCAAAATGCTGGGACTACAGGTGTGAGCCACTGCACCCAGCCTGAGCAATGTTTTTTGTACAAATTTTTTCCCCTTGAAAAAGGTGTTTTAGTTATAAATAACTTCAAAGAGTAAACAAAATTCCTAGAGAATAAAAAGGCAGAGTCATGGTGATTGTGTAATGTTAAATAATAGGAACCATAGGTGGATACAATACGGTATTATATTATCTTAGAGAAGAAGCAATGGTGACAGAATTTATGATTAGAAGAAACATTCTGGATTAGGTATGGTGGCTCATGCCTGTAATCCCAGCCCTTTGGGAGACGGAGGCAGGTGGATCACTTGAGGTCAGAAGTTTGAGACCAGCCTGGGCAATATGGTGAAACCCCATCTCTACAAGTAGCTGGGCATGGTGGTATGTGCCAGTAGTCCCAGCTACTCAGGAGGCTGAGGCAGGAGAATTGCTTGAACCCCGCAGGCAGAGGTTGCAGTGAGCTGAGATGACACCATTGCACTCTAGCCTGGGCAACAAGAGTGAAACTCCATCTCAAAAAATAATAAACAAACAAACAAACATGCCGGCCATGGTGGCTCTCGTTTGTAATCCCAGCACTTTGGGAGGCACATAAGGCACATGGATCACCTGAAGTCAGGAGTTCAAGACCAGCCTGGCCAACATGGCAAAACCCTGTCTGTACTAAAAATATAAAAATTAGCCATACATGGTGGTGTGTGCCTGTAGTCCCAGCTACTTGGGAGGGCGAGGCAGAAGAATTGCATGAACCTGGGAGGCGGAGGTTGCATTGAGCCGAGATGGCGCCACTGCACTCCAGCCTGGGTGACAGAGCGAAACTCCGACTGAAAAAAAAGAAAAAAGAAAAATAAATAAATATAAAGGGGTTTGTAGGAAATCAACTAACGAATATAAAGAGGTATACAAATTTCATGTTTTAGTACTGAAATTTAACATGTGCCTTGTTGTTTAAATTTTATTAAAGGATGCCTAAATTAAAAGACTATTCTTTCAATTTCTAGAACAAATAGTTTGTGTTGGGGCTACTGAAGGCACAATATAAATCAGTGTAGTTGAAAGTTATCTCAATATAATTACCTCGTTGGTTCTTTCCTTTCTTTCAGAGACTGATCCTTCAACAAATGCACCTTTTCATTGATTCCAAAAAATTTCATTCAAACTTTGGTCTCTATTGCCTGACTTCTTAGACTAGGTTCGTTCCCCTTGTTTTGTGTCTATTTCCATGGCACCTCGTACTTCCCCCTTCTGTACTTCTATCTCATTTTTTGAATGTTCTGCTTTCTAAACTATAAACTCTATGAAGGCAGGGACAGTGTGATTTATTCAACTGCTGTAACACGATGACTTGTACATAATAAATGTTTGTAATTATCTGTTAAATTAATTGACTTGAAAATGTTATCACTCTTGGGAGAACTTGCAATCTCCCTAATTTTTAATGTGTTGCTGTTGATTGAATTTAAATAACATACATATTATTAATAGATTCACGAGGCTAAGGGGTGAAACTTTAAATGAAAATATAGAAAATCATCTGGAATGTAAAAAATCATTGAGAAATATTTATTTTTATCTCCATAGCTTCTTCATTCTTGTTCAAAGAAACCGTGATAACCTAAGCAGGTCTTTCCTTGCTCTAAGTTCCATTTGGTCTCTCTCTCCAACCCCCTTCACTCTTCTTCTGCAAGTTTAGTCACTTTATTGAGGTTAAAACAGGTCCTGGATAGTATGTGGTTTAAAACTGTTTAAAAGTTTCACATATGAAAATCCAGATTTAGGGCCTGGCGCGGTGGTTTACGATTGTAATCTCATGCTAGAGACCTGGCGGGGCAGCATGAAGGGACTCCCCATCCCTACTACAAAACAGTACAAAAATTGAGCCGGGCGTGGTGGCACGCCCTGTAGTCCCAGGTACTCGGAGGATGAGGTGGGAAAATCACCTGGGCCCGAGAGGCAGAGGTTGCAGTGAGCCCAGATTGCGCTACTGCACTCCAGCCTGGGCGACAGACCCACCCTATGGCAAAAAAAAAAAGAAAAGAAAAGAAAAGAAAAGAAAAAAAATCCCGAATTATAAAGCAATTGGGGGAATAGTAATTCAATTAAAAAGGTGTACTAAATTCTTTTAAATAGTAAACTGCCCTAGTCCAGCTTACAACATTGATTCAACTTATGAAAAATACTTTTCAGACCACGACTAAACGTAGCAGTAGAAAAGTTTTTTTTCCCCTGAATGATGAAAGAAAAAAAACAAAGACGTTAAAAGAGAACATATGGAAAAAGCCCATCTCATACTCCATTCTAATGTTTCTTCTACTTTCCAGTGCTTTCCGTGTCATTAAACTACTTCGAACTTCAAGATCAATGGGGAACAATGAAACCTCAGTCCTTTGCCATTTTCCTTTTCAGATACAGGAGAGGGAGAGGACAGGCTTAGGGTTGTGCCTTCCAACAAGAACATTCAACGACAGCCTCACTTAGAATTCCCAGACACGGCCGGGGGCGGTGGCTCAAGCCTGTAATCCCAGCACTTTGGGAGGCCGAGACGGGCGGATCACGAGGTCAGGAGATCGAGACCATCCTGGCTAACACAGTGAAACCCCGTCTCTACTAAAAAAAAAAAATACAAAAAAACTAGCCGGGCGAGGTGGTGGGCGCCTGTAGTCCCAGCTACTCGGGAGGCTGAGGCAGGAGAATGGCGTAGACCCGGGAGGCGGAGCTTGCAGTGAGCTGAGATCCGGCCACTGCACTCCAGTCCGGGCGACGGAGCGAGACTCCGCCTCAAAAAAAAAAAAAAAAAAAAAAAAAAAAAAAAAAGAATTCCCAGACACTACCTGTCTTCCTGGGTCTTGAAAAAGTGGGGAAAAAGTGAGGTTGGCCCACTCAGACTGCCAGTGATGCTGTGGTGTGACGGGTGTGTATCTCTATCTCACACAATGGGCAGAAGTGAGGACCAGGACCTGGGACCTTCGTACTGTTTAGAGTCCCTGAAAGTCCTCACCTTTAATTAGTAGGGAAAATAAAAGTCATCTGGCAAGCTGGAGTGCGGGTAAAATACAAGTTAATGAACATGAGCATTCTTGTTCATTGAGAACTCTGGCACAGAGTTCAACGGCAGAGGGCACAATACTCACTGGCCATGGCCAGCTGCTGCCGGCCAGGAGGAGCACAGCCAAAGGACCGCTGGGACTTGTAGTCCACCATGTCTCCCTCGGGATTGCCTATTCCGCGACGAGAACCACAACTCCCAAGGTGTACCGCGCGCCTCTGTCTTCACCGCCCTCTCCGAGGCCGGCTCAGGAACCTCCCGGGAAACTGCCCCCCCACACCGCCCTCGTACGTACGCGTCACGTTTGTTTACCCTGAAGCTCCGCCTCCTGCCATCCCCCGGCTCTCCCCACTCCTCCCTGGAATGCCGTCATGCCGGCGATGAATATTCATGAGGCACACGCGGCCCTCCCGCCCTGCCAGCCTCCCGCCTTCCCGCTCCCGGCGGGTGATTAATATTCAATGAGCCCAGATCCGCGGCTGGTTCGCCGGGTTGAGGCGGGGGGAGCGGACGGGGCCGGCGCTGGGGAGCCGGCGACCGGGGCGGGGAGGGCGTGTGTCGGGGGGGCGGTGGCGGCGAGGCGGGCGCGCGGGATGGAACACTGAGACACCGACGGAATGCTTCGAATCGCCACATAATCCCCTGGAACGACCGCGCCGAACGCCATTGGCTTCTCTCTTCTCCGCGCGCCGTCGCCGTCTCCCACCTCCGCCTCATCGCCTCCCTCTCCGCCCGCTGCCTCCGGAGCTGGGGGGGAAACGCGAAGCCCCACTGCAATGGAGCCCGCCGCCGCGGCAACGGCGCAGCGACTCCCCGAGCCCGGGAGGGAGGACCGAGCTTCGGCTCCGGCGGCCGCCGCTGCGGCAGCTGCAGCGGCAGCGGCGGCAGCAGCGGCCGCGGCGGCTCTGGCGGCGGCTGCCGGGGGCGGCCGGAGTCCGGAGCCCGCGCTGACCCCGGCGGCCCCGAGCGGCGGGAACGGCAGCGGCGGCGGGGCGCGGGAAGAGGCCCCGGGCGAGGCGCCGCCGGGGCCGCTGCCGGGCAGAGCAGGGGGTGCCGGGCGCAGGAGGCGGCGCGGGGCGCCCCAGCCCATTGCCGGCGGGGCTGCCCCCGTGCCCGGGGCCGGCAGCGGCGCCAACTCCCTCCTGCTGAGGAGAGGGCGGCTGAAGAGGAATCTGTCCGCGGCCGCCGCGGCCGCCTCGTCGTCGTCGTCGTCGTCGTCGTCCTCGGCTGCTACTGCCTTGCACTCCCCCAGCGCTGCCGGCCTCCCCGCCTCCTGCTCGGCCTCGGCGTCGCTGTGCACCCGGAGCCTGGACAGGAAGACGCTGCTCCTGAAGCACCGGCAGACGCTGCAGCTGCAGCCGTCGGACCGGGACTGGGTGAGGCACCAGCTCCAGCGCGGTTGCGTGCACGTCTTCGACCGCCACATGGCCTCGACCTACCTGCGCCCGGTGCTCTGTACACTGGACACCACGGCCGGCGAGGTGGCCGCCCGCCTGCTGCAGCTGGGCCACAAAGGCGGCGGCGTGGTGAAGGTGCTGGGCCAGGGTCCCGGAGCTGCCGCCGCCCGGGAGCCCGCTGAGCCGCCCCCCGAGGCCGGTCCCCGGCTTGCGCCCCCGGAGCCGCGGGACTCGGAGGCGCTGCCCGCGAGGAGCGCTCCGGGTGCCGTCGGGGGTCCTCCACGCGCGCCCCCCGCCGACCTACCCCTGCCCGCCGGCGTCCCGGGCGGGTGGTCGCGCCGTGCCAGTCCCGCGCCCTCGGACTCCAGCCCCGGCGAGCCTTTCGTTGGGGGTCCTGCCTCTTCTCCCCGCGCCCTGCGGCCTGTGGCATCCGACACCGAGAGCTTCAGCCTGAGTCCCAGCGCCGAGAGCGTATCCGACCGGCTGGATCCCTACAGCAGCGGCGGCGGCTCGTCGTCGTCGGAAGAGGTCGAGGCCGACGCAGCCTCGGCCCCGACGGGGGTCCCGGGCCAGCCCCGCCGTCCCGACCGCTCCGCGCAGCCTCTCCCGCCTCCCCAGACGGCCTCCTCGCCTCAGCCGCAGCAGAAAGCCCCGAGGGCCGTTGACAGCCCGGGCGGGGCCCTCCGCGAGGGTCCGTGCGAGGAGAAGGCGGCGGCATTCGTGGCCCCGGGAGGCCTGCAGTCGACCCCCGGGAGGAGCGGGGTGACCGCGGAGAAGGCGCCTCCGCAGCCCCCGCCGCCCACCCTGTATGTGCAGCTCCACGGAGAGACCACCCGGCGCCTGGAGGCGGAGGAGAAGCCATTGCAGATCCAAAATGACTACCTCTTCCAGCTGGGATTTGGGGAGCTGTGGAGGGTGCAGGAGGAAGGCATGGACTCGGAGATTGGCTGCCTCATCCGCTTCTATGCAGGTAAGGAAGTCACCTGCCTTGACGGGTGGGTGCAAACGCTGCCGAGGGCCGAAGAGTGATTCAAATTGCTTGTCAGTTTGCCCCAACCCAAGAGTGAGTGCGGGTCCTGGTGAGTCTTTGTCTGAAACTTTACGGCTTTTTCATGCAGTCTGTGTATACTAAATTGAGCAATCTTTAAATCTGCGCGTTTTATCAATCTTGAGGGCTCAGAGGTTGGAAAGCAATGTGAAAGAGGTGGCTGAATCACCAGAAGTACAGGAAGCAGATGCCCCTGAAAGCGGCAAGAGCACCTTGAACCATAAAGTGCTTCCTCGGGCTTGTTGGGTTTCAGGCTGTTTGGGATTTCAGGTAAACTGTCACGTGAGCATAAGACGGACCGAAGAAATGACAACAAAAATGCTAGAACACTCTTGGCTGCATTTGACTGCCCAGTTCAGCGTTCTAGCTGTGTGTGCCACCGGGAGCTCCTGACTTGTCAACTGGTGCCTTTGTTGATTTAGCTCTGCCACACTCATAAATTACCCACGGAGCCCTCATTAGAAATCTGACAAAAGGGCCCCTTTTTAACTGATACTTTTCCCCAGCGCTTTTTTGCTCGACTTCTGTTTCGTCTGCAAGTTTGTCTTGCATAAAAAAAAATGTTTTTTCCTGTTTCTCTCATTTCTTCCAGCCTTTATAGTCAGAACTGACCACTGCACTACGACTTGCAGGAGGGTTCACAAGAAGGATTTAAGTGGTTACTATTTCTTCAGATGTGTCCTAAAATTTCCCCCCGTCTTTTTTCAGTACATTATCAAATTCTTGACTAGGGGTGATCCATGTAATATTTCTCTTTTGGCTAAAGACTTGGCTAGTACTAAATTCAGGAGCTATAGATCCTGGATATTGTACTTGAGTTTTCTAAGTAGTTTACATCCCTTTCCTCCTCTGGTTTGAATAATTATGCTCTCAATGATAAGGAATTTTATTTAAAATAAAGTTCTCATAGCAAAATTAAATCAGGAGTGTTATATCTTCGCCAATTTTAGGTTTTTAGGTTGTAGGTGATGGTGGAAAAATAGTCATACTTGTAACTCCACCAATTTGTAGCCATTCTTTACAATTTAATGTCTTTTGGTCCAGCTTGTGTCCCAGTGGCAGTTTAATTAGTTTGCGTGAAGAAATCTACATCTTTACTCCCACATTGAAATGTGCAAGACTGACAGGATTCCTGGTGAGATAGATGCCCTTTAAATTTCTTGGAAGTTTTTCTGAAATTTAAGTGGATTTCTGATGAATCTTTTCCTTGTAAAGAAAACCAAATCATAATACAGTAGCATTTGCAGTATCTGAAGACAATTTGCCAACTCGATGACATGTCTTTTAAAGTTTATGGTCCAGGAAATAGATGATTTTTTATGTAAGATCAACAACTGTATTCTTTTCTCCGTTAATTCATGTAATTTGTAAAATATTGTTATTTTACAAAAGCATTAAAAATAGGTGCCCTTTAACTATGTGGAAGGAACTGTATATAAAAACAAGGGACGTATTAAATAGAGTTTGAACAAATTTTATATGGCAAGAGTTTGCTTACGGATATGTCCATTGTGATAAATGTCCATGGAAAGGTTTTGGGTGTCACAGTTACGAAATTTAAATCTTTATTTTTCTTTGATTCTCTTCAAGAGTGTCTAAAACATTCTAATGGGTAATAAACACTTTCTTTTTTTTTTCCTCAAAACTCATCTCAATATTAAAATGACAGGTCTTTCCTGGTTAAATCTTAAATGTTTGGCATGATCTTTTAATCTTTTTGTTTTGTCCTTTATGAAAAGCAGTAATTGTTACCTCATTCTGCACTTACTGCCTTATTTCTATATGCACAGCATAAATGCATGTATGTCTCTGAGTATATGCTTACATATACTCACACATCTGTGTAGATGTGTGGGAATGCCACACACAGTATCCACTCTATTCTTGAACATGAAGCCAGTGTACAGGTGTCCTAGAAGGAAGATGCCTGATTGTTTCCAAGTTGTCTAATTGCTTATTTTGGCTTTTAAACAAAGTTGATCTTATTTTAAGCCTCAGTAAATATACCACACATCTCTGCTGTTATTCATTTGTCATAGAACAAAATTTAGTGTATGGTAAATCCACTTGAATTTTTGCAAAGAAGTTCAGTTACTGATGAACAAAACTGTAATCTCACTTACGGAACCACTGTTAGGACTCCACATATAGTGAAGGTTTGCACCAGGCTGGAAGTGATTCCTGGAAGTGATCTCTGTGTTCCAACAGAATATAGGCCACCTCAACAAAACAGAGTTACATTTTGGTAGTAGTTTTTTTCTGTAGGAAGAGGATAATTAATGTTTGTTTTAGATGATATCTTTTACAGGGGCTTTGAAAATTCTGTACCCCATTGGTAATTTTATATATAACTTATTTTTAAATTTATTGCTGCATGTTGTTTTGTTTATGTATAGTTGGGGTGAAGGATAGCTAAGAAGTTGCTTTCAAATTCTTTTGAATATTTTTCTGTATTTAACTTGAGTTTGCCTACTGTTTTGAGGGTCTACTGTCTTGAAGATCACCTTTCTATTAGATTTTAGTGTTTATAACCTGACTAGGGTTGTTTTTTAGAGGCTTTGAAAGCCATTTGTGGTTGCTTTGAATATTTAAATATTTATCTGGGTAAAGTAAAATGAAAGTCTTCAATGAACGAGAAGGCCTTGGATAAAGATACTATCTAATTACAGAGTCGTTAATGAAAACTTAGTTTGAAAATTGTTATAGCATCTACCAGGCCACCATTCTCTTAGCTGACTTAAGATATGGGAAATTTTAATTAGCTTTATCTGAAGTTACTTAAGTATTTAATATCCCTTTAAAATCAGACATCTTGAATTTTGCCTGAAAGAGAGTAATTGTGGGTTAAAAATTTCAAGAACTTAGGTTGCCCGACATAAGTTATGGACTCCTAAACATGAATGAGCTTTTGTTTTAGACTCTCTGGGGAGCCTTTCTCATTGATGTAGGGCAGCATTAAACTATATCTTTTTATATTTTTTGACTTTTCTTCCAGCACTTAGATCTGAGTAGTCTAGCAATTTCTGTTCGAATTTTAATAATGACAAAGGGTGTTGACAGAATAAACTGCACATTCACTGTACCTAGTGAATCTTGGTCAAGGTATTTTTGTGTGTGATTCCTTGGGAGTTGGCGGAAACAATCTTTTTATCCCTCTCCTATTTTCTTTCTTTTCTCTTCTGGGAATGATCAAACCTTATGTGGTTTCCTACATGCAGACCAAGAGGGGAGGGGTGGTTCAGCATGAAGTTATAATATTGACAAGCAGGTTGTTATTACTATAATTACAGTAGTATTGAGTAACGTGGTTTGAACGTGTGACACCAGTGTGTACTTGAACAGTCCCTTTAATTTTCAGTACAGAGGGTTTAAATTTTTTTTTTTTAGTATTTTACATTTTTATATTTATATTTTATATTTATTTGTTTTTGTTGTAAAGTACGTGCCGCCCTTCACTACTATGGTTTGATAACATCTACAATACATTGGTTTTTATTATCTTCAAACATCTTAAAGTGTTTTCACATGAATTATTTGATTTCCCCTTTCAAAAACAGTGTTAAGGAGGGCCGGTGGCAATCCTCTTTTCAGATGGAGGAACTGATGCACAGAGAGATCTGACTCGTAGTTTTTCCGTCCTTAGGAGGCCGGAGAATAGAGAGCTTGAGTATTCTATTTTGCAATTCATATCACTTTCCATGAATCGATTAAATTAAATTTACACTTGAGTTTTTCCCTTGTTTAAAAGCATTCCAAAAATATGCTGTTTTTGTTGGTAATGAGGTGGTATTATCCTCTAGTTCAAAGTGGTATTTCTTGTGAAATGTGGATGGTTCTGTTTATCATGGTGCCTTTAAAAATGTAAAGAACCAAGACGGACAAATAAGTAGACAATGTGGAAAGAGTACTGAAGTGTTCTCAATATTCTGGTTGCAAATAGTCATGCTTGGATTTAAGTTGGTATGAATTAAAGTTTACATAATAGTTCTTTTTTCTCTTATTCAAGCATACCTATTTGTTAAACTGTAAATCTTCATTGATAAGTAGAGAATTAATACTTTGCCTGAAAAGTGGATAACTTGAGGGGTGTGTGTGTGTGTGTGTGTGTGTGTGTGTGTATGTGTGACAGTTCAGTTCCTTTAAAACATGGCTTTTAAAGTAACTGAAAATATTTTTCATTAAATATCTTATTTGCCTAAACCTATTGTTAAAAAATTGAATTGTCTTTTAATGATGCTTTCTTGTTGTTATTGTGCTCTTGTTTAATTTTTATAATTCATATGTTGTATAGTGCTAGAGATAGAGAGTAAGTTCTTCTCCCTGAATTTCATAGTTATTTCTAAATTCGTGTGTCTTTTATACTCACTGAAATAATTGTAGGGGCAGAAGATGAGTGTAAATGAGTTTGTGTAAAGTTTTAGGTTGAAAGTTTTATATTTTGGTTGCTATAAGATTATCAAATCACCCGCCTTAAATGATCGATATATACAAAGATGGTTATTTTTTAAGTGTAAAATGTTTTTGTTGTTTCTCTTTCTCTTCCTAGAATCCTGAATTTAGCTTTTCATTTACTGATAACGTAACATTCACTGACGTTGTATGTATGTGATCCAAGCCTAGTATAATAACTTGGCATTTTAGTTTAACATTTGTTGAATTTAATTTGTGGAATTTTGTTAAGCAGCTGGTGGTGTGTGCCCTGATTCTTCAGCTTTCATCCTGTTTGGGTCCCCAGGGATGTGTTAAACACACATACACATAGCGGCATTTCTCCCATGGCAGGAGATTTTAGATGTGCCACATACTATTAATATCTTCTATTTCACGTGAGTGAACTCTGGATTTTGAGAGAATAGCTCTCTCTGAAAGTTTTCTTAGAGTTAACAGGTTCCCGCCAACTTTTCAAAGGCATCTCGTACCTTCATTTTGCAGTGAATTTAATGAGACATCTGTCAAATGAGGCATCTTAGATTTAATGATTTTGTTATGTGCCGGGGTTTAACATAATTCAGTCTATCTGGACTGGAGAAGGGTTTGATTGTACTGTGAAAGTCAAGAGATCCTGAAGCCACTCAATAGAAAAAACGATTCCTTTAAAGACGCCTGACATTTTGAAAAAGAGAAAGAGATGTTATCAAAATGTCTAAAATAGCCTGGGAAAATGAAGTCTTTTTTTTTTTTCTTTAAAGTTCCACCTTCTAAACCCATTCCATTCCTTTAATCACATGCATCTGGTGGAACACTGGTAATGAGGGGTTTTGAATCTGGCCTGACGTCACTGTGATTCTATTGCAAGTCCTTTTTTATACTTACCTTTGGTTTTGTAAAGATAATATAATCAAACAAAATCGACCATATGGATTCATTAGATATATTGGATATTTATAACCTAAGGCTGTATGACTGACTGGATTTGTATGAAACTTCAACTCCAGAAAATTTTGATAAATTGAAACTCAAGTACCTAGAAAAAATAGACTTTAATGATACTTTGATTAAAAGACGTTAGTATATTTAGGTAACTGTGAAATAGCAACTCTTTGAAGTTGTGTGATATTATACTTTTTATCAAGCATAATAAGCGTTCCTGGATTAATGAAGTGTTGTTATTCTTTGATTTTAGAGTTGGAATGGTTTTGTTGTGTTACCATGACTTGGCCTCATATACTTTTTGGTATGTTAAATGAAACAAGGCATAGCCATTCTGTAATGCCACATGCATACTGAAGTCATTTTTTTCCCTGTTGTATTTTTTACACTTGAGATTTTTATACATTGTAAAATGCATTTAACGCTAAAGTGTCTTGTGGAGGTGTAAGCCTAGTGGCCTCTGAGTTTGTGACCTAGAAGTTAACAATGAAAACTCCATAAAATGCTTTGTTTGTAGGTTACACATATTGTATGATTTTGGAGATATCAATACTTTAGCAAAACACAAGCAAAAAACATCCAGAATTTTTGGCATATATTTTTCTAACTGGAGCTTGGCAAATTAGCCTTGCTTCTAGTTTGTGAAAGCATTCGGTTGAAGATTGAATGAAATTTGAAATATTTAGTTTTGGACCATTTCAATAATGCGGGAAAAATCTAATTAGAAAGTGAAGTTAGAGAGAATTTGAATTGGTCATAATTTTTTTGAAGTTTTTTTTCTCACATTCTGTTTAAGCAGGAAGAGATTTATATTTATTGCTCTCTATTTCTTCTGAGTCATACATCTGAGGAAGAGCAGGTGGAGAATGAATCTGTTCATATACCTGCCTCACTTAATAATGTGTTAGAGTGTTTGGGCTTTCTTTTCAAATACCAGGCATGTTTTTAAATACAGCAAGAGCTTGGCTGGTGTGTTGGGGGTGGGGGTTGGGTCAAAGTCACTCTCCTCTTCAAAAACAGAACTTTGGGAAGGAATTTTTTCCTTTTATCTCACACCGTGAGAGAAAATGTACTGCTTTTTAGAGAAACTAGTCCGAGAGTTGGGAAACTTGGCATGACTTTGGGCATTCATTGTAACCTACCCTGGGCTTTGATTTCCTCATCTGTAAAACGATGGGGTTGGAGTAGAACAAGTCCAGGATCTCTTCCAACTCATAATATTCTGAGGCATCGTTAGAGAGCCTGTTTTTTGTTTTGAAGGGTTTTGAAAGTTGTAGTTGTTTTAAGTTCTGTAAGACATGGCTATGGGCTTAAAACTGTCAAATCCCCTGCCTTTTCTTATGGGCTTGGACCTAGTGTACACAAGTCAGCTGGAGGTTGCCAACCAAACAAAGCAGACCTCCATTTTGGTATAGATTAGGACAAGAATTGATGTTTGATTACCCATTCCCTGTCATTCCTACTCCTAAAGTAGAATTCAGCATGCCACAGATGAGTATAAAGAAGTACATCCTCTTTTAAGTTAAAGTGAAATTCTTAAATTAGAAAGCAAGATGCCTTCATAGTCTAGTTCATCAAGTTTACTCTAATAACTGTATTAGAGGGATACAAATGTACAAAATTTACTGGCTAGTTAGCTTTATTCATGGTGAGCTGGGTGCTTGCCTACCAGTGCCTATAGTCAGTAGGAGAAAAAACATTTTAAGAAAATGGAATTTTTGCACTGTTACTTTGAACAGGTAATAGAATTTAGGATGTTGTAGAGATAATTTGGCCAACATCTGTATTTTTATAGACGAGAAAAGTAAACCTGTGAGGTAAAGTATCTGGTCCAGATTCATTGGTCAAGTCAGTTACAGAGTTAGGACCACACCTAGGATTTTGATGATCTGTCCAGTGTTCTTTTTTCCCACACTGTGAATCTGTATACTTACCTGTCTTTGGTGGTTCTTTATATTAATACTGTTAAAAATGAAAGTTAAAGAAATTGTGTGCTTTACACAGTTAGTGGTTTCTCTCTTCAAGATGTTTTTCTAGTTCTTTTCATTCTAATCAGTGCTTTTGAGGGGTTGCATATCACTTTGACAGATTGTAAGAAAGGAACTTCTGATGGAACAGGTGGGTATTTTAATTGCACAGAGAGAAATTAGATTTCATCAGTGATGTTACCTTTGTGGGATGCATGATAGAACTATTGGCAGTTGGCAGAGAAGGGGTACAGTGTTAAAAAAATCAATGTTCTTAGTTCATTCAGTACTTTGAAGGTGAAATTGTTAAAAGAATGAAAATGTTGGAAAAAGAAATAATTGAATTAAAAAAATAATTTGGGAGAAAAATTTAAGCATGAATTTTGAACAAAATTTCCCTTTAAATATGTGTGTGTTGGCTGTTCGCAGTGGCTCATGCCTGTAATCCCAGCACTTTGGGAGGCTGAGTCAGGCAGATCACCTGAGGTCAGGAGTTCGAGACCAGTCTGGCCAACATGGTGAAACCCCATTTCTACTAAAAATACAAAAAATTAGCTGGGCCTAGTGGTGCACACCTGTAATTCCAGCTACTCCGGAGGCTGAGGCAGGAGAATCACTTGAACCCAGGAGGCAGAGGTTGCAGTGAGCCCACATCGCGCCACTGCACTCCCGTCTGGGCGGCAGAGCAAAAAACTAAATAAAAATAAATTAAATAAATAAATAAATATGTACATGTTAAAAACATTCAACATTGTGTTCTTTGAATTATTTTTAAAAAGGTGTCAAAATTAATTGCAACTTAGCTTATTTTTCAGGTACGTGTACACAGTTCTACCTTTCTGTGACATACAAAAATTGAAGCAACTTGTTCAGTAATCTTTGGGCTTTTGTTGTGTGCTGATTTGGAAGTCTGCATCGTGAAGTGTGCCATTGCTTTGAATACTTTCTCTCTGTCTTTCTGTCTCTTAAAAAAAAGAGAGAGAGAAAGAAATATCCTGCTCTCATTAGCAAAAAGATAGTTTGTGAACTGCGGAAACAAATATTTCCAGCTAATTTTAGGGTATGACAGATTTCCTTTTATGCTGGATTTCATTTTAATTTAATTATTTACCTTAAGCAAAAGTTTTGCTTTCCTTTCTATGGGAGTTAACCTACTAAGTCAATTAATTCCTCAAAGATTACTGTTCATTTTTAAATGAGTAAAGGAACTTTTAAAAATGCGTAAGTACACTAGGGTTAAAATATATTGCATCTGTCATCTTGAGTATTTACCCCAGATGCTGAAGCAGAGGAGCAGTTTCTGTCGATGGTCTCTTAGAGAGGTGATATGGCTGGGGTGCAGCTGACATTCAGTTTTAAGTAACAAGGAACTCTCCTGTGTAAACATTGCTATAATTGGCAAACTTATTCTTCCTTAAGCACACACACACACAATGTATGTATGTATATATGCACATACCACACACACACATTCTCCGTTGAGTGTTGAGGTAGGATATGATGAGAGGTAGTAGTTGTATTTATGGATGGGAGGGGGTGAGTAGGGTAAGTGATCCTGGGGAAAAAAAAAAAAATCTCAATTTAAAAAAATTTGCAGTTAATTTTTAATTTTGTTGAACATTAATTGGTAACTCCTTGTGACTTATTCATATCCCTTGCCTGCTTTTGTTTTTTTTTTTTTTTTTGGTTGGATGTTTGCCTTTTTCCTACTAATTCCTTTGGGCGTTACATAGAGAAACTAGTTTTGTTTACTAAGTCACTAATATTTTCTTTATCTGTTCACTTTTATATGAGTCTTTTCCTCTAGGTTTTCAGGGTGTTTGTCATGCTTAGGAATGTCTCCTCTACTCCAGGATTTAAAAAATTCTCTTATACTTGTAGTATTTTTTCTTTTCTTTCCTCTTCTCTTCTCGTGTCTTCTCTTCTCTTTGTTTTTTTGATGGAGTGTTGCTCTGTTTGCCCAGGCTGGAGTGCGGTGGTGTAATCTCGGCTCACGACAACCTCTGCCTCCTGGGTTCAAACGATTCTCCTGCCTCAGCCTCCGGAGTAGCTGGGATTACAGGCGCCCGCCACCATGCTCAGCTAATTTTTGTATTTTTAATAGAGACGGGGTTTTGCCATGTTGGCCATGCTGGTCTCGAGCTCCTGAGCTCAGGTTATCCGTCCACCTCGGCCTCCCAAAGTTCTGAGATTACAGGCGTGATCCACCATGCTGGCAGTTTTCTATGCATAAAAATTTAATGTATCCATTGTTTAAGATAGGAAGGAGAGGCCGGGCGCGGTGGCTCACACCTGTAATCCCAGCACTTTGGAAGGCCGAGGTGGATGGATCACCTGAGGTCAGGAGTTCAAGACCACCCTGACCAACATGGTGAAACCCCATCTCTACTGAACATACAAAAATTAGCTGGGCATGGTGGTGGGCACCTGTAATCCCAGCTACTCGGGAGGCTGAGGCAGGAGACTCGCTTGAACCTGGAAGGTGAAGGTTGCAGTGAGCTGAGATCAAGCCACTGCACTCCAACCTGGGTGACAGAGTGAGACGCTGTCTCAAAAAAAAAAAAAAAAAAGAAAAATAACAAATAGTTCCCACATTTTAATTGAATGACTTTGTTATTTCTTCACAGATTTAAAATGCCCCTTTTGGCAGGTATGTGGCACACGCCTGTATTTCCCACACTTTGGGAGGCCAAGGCAGGAGAATCATTTGTGTTCAGGAGTTCGAGACCAGCCTTGGCAACATAGTGAGACCCTGTCTCCAAAAAAAAAATAAAAAGGCCACTTTTCTCCAGAGTTTATGCCATTTTTGCTTGTTTGTTTTAACTGGCAAGCTGGGGATTAAAATCTACAATATGGAGTGATGTAGGTTTAGGGTAGGTATTAGGATTTGTTGAGGGATAGTAGCGAGAAAAGGAAGGCTCTTTAGCCTTACCACTGCATTTCTTTTTGATGCCCCAATTTCCCTTGCCATTGTCACTTTTTTTTTTTTTTTTTTTGAGACGGAGTCTCGCTCTGTCGCCCAGGCTGGAGTGCAGTGGCCGGATCTCAGCTCACTGCAAGCTCCGCCTCCCGGGTTTACGCCATTCTCCTGCCTCAGCCTCCGGAGTAGCTGGGACTACAGGCGCCCGCCACCTAGCCCGGCTAGTTTTTTGTATTTTTTAGTAGAGACGGGGTTTCACCATGTTAGCCAGGATGGTCTCGATCTCCTGACCTTGTGATCCACCCGTCTCGGCCTCCCAAAGTGCTAGGATTACAGGCTTGAGCCACCGCGCCCGGCCGCCATTGTCACTTTTAGGATGGCAGCTTATGTGCTTCTGGACATGGACTTATCAGAATACTTCTTTCCTGTTGATTCGATATCATCTCAAAGTGGCTTGGATGGGAAGGGGAGGGGGCCTGGAATATAAAATATTGCTTCTATGTGTATTTTTCATATTAGAAAAATATGAAACTTTTACATATTAGAGATAATTTTTTAGGCCAGGTGTGGTGGCTTATGCCTGTAATCGTAGCACTTTGGGAGGCTGAGGCGGGCAGGCAGATCACCTGATGTCAGGAGCTTGAGACCAGCCTGGCCAACATGGCGAAACCTCGTCTCTACTAAAAATACAAAAATTAGCCGGGCGTGGTGTTGCATGCCTGTAATCCCAACTACTCAGGAGCCTGAGGCAGAAGAATCACTTGAACCCAGGAGGCAGAGATTGTAGTGAACTGAGATGGTGTCACTGCACTCCAGCCTGGGCAATGGAGTGAGACTGTCTCAAAAAGAAAAAAAATTTTTTTTAAGGCAGGGACATAAAGCATTAATTTCTGTTTTCCGAATTTGAGCTCTTTGAGTAATTTATTTTGCATTAGGCAGCAGTCTCAGCTGTTTATTTATACTGTACAGATTCACTGAACTTTTTTCACCTTCTGGAGAAGTTCTGGGGGCTACCCCTTAGAGGTCATTGTGAAGTACATATGGTTTATCTTTATATATATATTTTTTTTGAGACGGAGTCTCGCTCTGTCGCCCAGGCTGGAGTGCAGTGGCTCGATCTCGGCTCACTGCAAGCTCCGCCTCCTGGGTTCCCGCCATTCTCCTGCCTCAGCCTCCTGAGTAGCTGGGACTACAGGCGTCCGCCACCACGCCTGGCTAATTTTTTTTTTTTTTTTGTATTTTTTAGTAGAGACAGGATTTCACTGTGTTAACCAGGATGGTCTCGATCTTCTGACCTCGTGATCCACCTGCCTCGGCCTCCCAAAGTATTTTTTTTTTTTTTTTTTTTTGAGACAGTGGCTCACTCTGCCACCCAGGCTGGAGTACAGTGGCGTGATCTCGGCTCACTGCAACCACTGCCTCCCAGGTTCAAGTGATTCTCCTGTCCTGCCTCAGCCTCCCATGTAGCCAGGATTATAGGCCCACGCCACCACACCTGGCTACTTTTTGTATTTTCAGTAGAGATGGGGTTTCACCATGTTGGCCAGTCTGGTCTCAAACTCCAGACCTCGCGATCTGCCCACCTCGGCCTCCCAAAGTGCTGAGATTACAGGTGTGAGCCACTGTGCCTGGCCTGGTTTATCTTTTTAATTTTAAAAAAGGAAGGTTAACATGCCTATTGAAATTAGTAGACTCTGCCGGTGCTGCCTTGAGTTTTTTTTGGCTAGCCTGAGAAGGGGATTCCATGCGTTGTCTTGAACTGATGACAGTTCTTGATTACAGGAATGATAATTTGAAATAGCTCTGACTTGAGGTAGCAGAAGTCTGTGATCCTGCGACCAGTATTCTAATTGTACCCATGGTGCATTAGTGCTGTTAAGTCAGTTAATTCCTAGAAAAAATGAAGTGTTTTTTTAGTGGGAATGGGGGAGGGAAAAGGAACACATGTCAAATATAGAAAAGTCAAATTAGAACATCTGCCATCTTTGGCAAACAGGCTTTCATGGTCTATTGACCAATTCTTAGTTATTATATAAATGGCTACAAGACACACATGGTACTGCTGTTGGGTTTTGTGGCTTTATAAGATTCTGTTTGTTGGATAACTAGGTTTCTCTTCTGTAGGCTTTTAGTTGTGTTGCAGAAGTTCCAAATCACCTTTGCTGGAGTTGACTATAGGCTTTAGTACATGAACACTTAAGGAGAAAATCTCCAGACCCATTGCTGTAAAATACTAAATGAAGCCAGGTGTGGTGGCTTATGCCTGTAATCCCAGCACTTTGGGAGGCTGAGGCGGGCACATCACTTGAGGTCAGGAGTTCGAGACCAGCCTGGACAACATGGTGAAACCCTGTCCCTACTAAAAATGCAAAAAATTAGCTAGGCATGATGGCGCGCGGCTGTAAATCCCAGCTACTCGGGAGGCTGAGGCAGGAGAATCACTTGAACCAGGGAGGTGGAGGTTGCAGTGAGCTGAGATCATGCCACTGCACTCTAGCCTGGGTGACAGAGTGAGACTTCATCTAAAAAAAAAAAAACCTGAATGAAATGGAACTGTGGTCACCACATTTAGGTATGTGTAAGTAACAGTGCTTTCTTCCACAATGACAAACCAGATGTTATTTTTTAAAAATTTGAATAAGCAGGTACAAAAGAATTGAACTGCTTCAGCATGATTGTATCCTGCTGCCTAATGTTCAAGAAATTATATAGTATTTTGATATTTAGCAAACATTTCTATCACCCTATATGCTAATTACTGTTTAGTGCTTTATAAATATTAAGTGCTTTATAACTATTAATTTAATTCTCATAACAACCCTATGAGGTAGGTTATGATATCACCCCAGTATTACAGATAGAGAAATGGAGTTGCAGAGCAGTTTGGTAACTCGTTTAGATTTGTACAGTGGGCAAGAGAGAGGCAGAATTCAAGTTCAAGCATCAGGTGTCAGAGTTAACTGGTAAGTGTCCCCCTTGATTTGCTGAATATGGAAAACTTATCCCTAATGAGCTTCTGTGGTCAGTTAGGGGACATCAGCATTTGTGAAGCACAGACTTTAAACTAGTTACAACCTGGACTTGACTTCTGGCTGTGCCACTGACACAGAGCTTTTCTGCATTCTTTCTTACCTGCTGCACAAGGTTGTTGAGAGGATCAAGTAAGATAATGAATGAAAGTGTCTTTGATAACAGTACTAGTTCTTACAAACCATCCCTCCACATTTTGGGATGTATGTTGCTGATGCTTCTTAGGGTGGAAAGAGCACTGGAACCCTTCTGTGGTCTGTACGCTTCTCTTCTTTTTTTTTTTTTTTTTTTTTTTTTGAGGTGGAGTCTCGCTCTGTTGCCCGGGCTGGAGTGCAGTGGCCGGATCTCAGCTCACTGCAAGCTCCGCCTCCCGGGTTCACGCCATTCTCCTGCCTCAGCCTCCGGAGTAGCTGGGACTACAGGTGCCGGCCATCTCGCCCGGCTAGTTTTTTGTATTTTTTTAGTAGAGACGAGGTTTCACCGTGTTAGCCAGGATGGTCTCGATCTGCTGACCTCGTGATCCGCTCGTCTTGGCCTCCCAAAGTGCTGGGATTACAGGCTTGAGCCACCGCGCCCGGCCTCTTCTTTACATGATGTGAGACCTATAGTAAACCCCTTAACCTCATTCAGCCTCATTTATTAGAGAGAGAGAAAAGATGATTTTAAAAAATCTGTTTTCGGCCAGGTGCAGTGGCTCATGCCTGTAATCCCAGCACTTTGGGGGGCCGAGGCAGGTGGATCACCTGAGGTTAGGAGTTCGAGACCAGCCTGGCTAACATGGTGAAACCCTGTCACTACTAAAAATACAAAAAACTAGCCTGGCCTGGTAGTGGGTGCCTATAATCCCAGCTACTCGGGAGGAGAATCCCATGAAAACGGGAGGCAGAGGTTGCAGTGAGCTGAGATCGTGCCATTGCACTCCAGCCTGGGCAACGAGCGAAGCTTCGTCTCAAAAAAAAAAGTCTGTTTTGAAGAACTTTGTGAGATTCTGAGTTGAGGATATGTGTGGAAGTGCTTTGTAAACTGTGAGGTGTTATACAAATGTAATGTGGTTTTATTATTTTTAGCAATGGTAAATTGCCGCAGATGTTAATTAGAGTTAATTAGGGCTCATTAAGGAAGATGGGATCTCCTGTTGTTGGGCACTGATACTCAGTTACATGGAAGACTGTACAGGCATACCTTGTTTTATTGTGCTTGCTTTTGTTGTGCTTTGCAGATACTGCATTTCTTACAAATTGAAGGTTTGTGGCAACACTGTGTTGAGCAAGTCTGTTGGCAACATTTTTTCCAACAGCATGTGCTCACTTTGTGTCTCTGTGTCGTATTTTGGTGAGTCTTGCAGTATTTCAAACCTTTTCATTATTTATAATTTTTTTAAAAATATGGAACGTTTCATGAATTTGCATGTCATCCTTGCGCAGGGGCCATGCTAATTTTCTCTGTATCAGTGATTTTTGATGTTGCTATTGTAATTGTTTTGGGGCATCACAAACCACGCCCATGTAAGATGGAAAGCTTGATAAAGTTGTGTGTGTTTTGACTGCTTGACGGGCTGGCTATTCCCCTATCTCTTTCCCTATCCTGGGGCCTCCCTGTTCCCTGAGACACAACAGTATTGCAATTGGGCCAGTTAGTAACCCCATAAAGGCCTCAGTGTTCAAGTGAAGGGAAGAGTCGCAAGTCTCTCACATTAAATCAAAAGCTGAATATGATTAAGCTCTGTAAAGAAGGCATGTCGAAATCTGAGAAAGGCCAAAAGCTGGTCCTCCTATGCCACAAACAGTTAACCAAGTTGCAAATGCAAAAGAGGTTATTGAAGGAAATTAAAAGTGCTACTCCAGTGAACACATGAATCATAAGGCAAAACAGCCTTATGCTGCTGATACGGAGAACGTTTTAGTGGTCTACACAGAAGATCAAACCAGGTACAACATTCACTTAATCCAAACCCTAATCCAGAGCAAGGTCCTAACTCTCTTTAATTTTTTGAAGACTGAGAAAGAAGAGGAAGTTTCTAAAGAGAAGTTTGAAGCTAGCAGAGATTGGTTTATGAGATTGAAGGAAATAAGCTGTGTCCATAATACAAAGTTGCAAGGTGAAGCTGCACAAGTTACGATGTAGAATCTGTAGCAAGTTATCTGGAAGATCCCGCTAAGATCATTGATGAAGGCGGCTACACAAAGTGACAGATTTTCAGTGTAGATGGATGAAGCATCCTTCTATTGGCAGAAGATACCATCTAGGACTTTCATAGCTAGAGAGGAGAAGTCAGTACCTGGCTTCCTTCAAAGGATAGGCTGACTCTCTTGTTAGGAATTAATGCAGCTGGTGACTTTAAGTTGAAGCGGATGCTCATTTACCATTTTGAAAATCCTAGGGCCCCTGAGAATTCTGCTAAATCTGCTCTGCCTGTGCTCTATAAGTGGAACAACAAAGCTGGATTACAGCACACCTGTTTGTAGCATTATTTACTTAACATTTTAAGCCCATTGTTGAGACCTGCTGCTCAGAAAAAGAAAAGATTCCTTTCAAAATATTACTGCCCACTGAAAATGTACCTGGTCATCCAAGAGCTCTGATGGAGATGTACATAGAGATTAATGTTGTTTTCATGCCTGCTAACACAACATTCATTCTGTACTCCATGGAACAAGGAGTAATTTTGAATTTCTGGTCTTATTATTTAAGAAATACATTTTGTAAGGCTATAGCTGCCATAGATAGTAATTCCCTTGATACATCTGGACAAAATAAATTGAAAACCTTTTGGAAAGTATTCACCATTCTGGATGCCATTAAGAACATTTATGATTCATGGGAGGAGAACCTCCATTAACTTGGGTTTGGAAGAAGTTGATTCATGGATGATTTTGAGGAGTTCAAGACTTCCATGGAGGAAGTAACTGCAGATGTGTTGGAAATAGCAAAAGAACTACAATTAGAAGTGGAATCTGGAGATGAGACTGAATTGCTGCAATCTCATGATGAAACTTGAATGGATGAGGAATTTCCTCTTATGGACAAGCAAAGAAAGTGGTTTCTTGAGAAGGAATCTACTCCTGGTGAAGATGCTGTGAACGTTGTTGAAATGACAACAGAGAATTTAGAATATTACATAAACTTAGTTGATAAAAGGAGCAGCAGGGTTTGAGAGAATTGACTCCAATTTTGAAAAAAGTTATGTGGGCAAAGTGCTGTCAAAGAGAAATCTTTTGTGAAAGGAATAGTTAATTGAGCAGCAAACTTTATTGTCTTATTTTAAGAAATTGCCACAGCCACCCCAATCTGCAGCAGCAGCCACCTGGATCAGTCAGCTGCCATCAACATTGAGGCTAGACCCTTCACCAGCAAAAAGATTATGACTTGCCAAAGGCTGAGATCATTGTTAGTACTTTTTAGCAATATTTTTAAATTAAGGTACGTACATTGTGCTTTATACATAATGCTGTTACAAACTTAATAGTCTATATAGTGTAAACATAACTGTTTATATGCACTAGGAAACCAAAAAATTCATGTGACTTTATTGTGATATTCACTCTATAACAGTGGTCTGGAACTGAACCTGCAGTATGTCTGAGGTATACGTATACACATTCATTCATTTAATCAGTAATTACTGTGATTATTTACTATATCGTGGTCCTTTGAATTAAAGATGATTCATGTAAATTGTTGAGGATCCCTTGAATTACTTACCAATTTGAAGGCATGTTTGTGGAAACAAGCCAACATTAACAATAAAAAGGTGAAAAGTGTTCTAATGGAGACATAGTATTCGCAGGTTACTGTAGTAGCAGGAATGGGGGGAGAGAGCCTCCAAACTCTACTGTGTCGCCCTGGAAGGACCAGGAGTAAACTGTTGCTTCAGTTCTGGGATCCTGAATTGTTTTAGGAGCAACTCTAAATTATTGTTTCAAGATACAGTGTAATTGAGTTTAGGATTAATAGTTCCAGTCGAATCCTTACCATTTACCATATACTTCCAGGCATCTGGGCCTTTTTATCACTTGAATAGTTTTGGGCTCTATTTGATATTATAGTTTGTGAGGATCTAAATTCTGGGTTAAGCAAATATTTGTTTTGATTTTTTGAAACAAAAAATGCAGATGTACACGGGCTAGAGGTTGCACTAAACCCTGACGGTAGCCTAGAGTACACTGAAGGACTTTCTCTTATTTCTTTTTTTTAAGGCCTATGAGGTTTTATTTTTCTGTGCATTTATGAGGTTGATGGGAAGTACTGTTTACCTTCTAAAGAGAGGTACGTTTTTTAAGTTTGGTGTCATATGTACACCACATTCATGTAAAAATTGGAAGATGATGATTTGGTCATGACCTGGGGGCATTTTTTAAAAACCTCTGTATCTCCTCTCTGGATCTTCATGGAAGAAGGAATTCTTTTAAAAACCTCTCATGTATACTAGGAAGAAACAAAATCTTTCAGCGTTCATATAAGCATACAACAACTTATTAGCTCTTTTATCCATGGCTGTAAAACCTGTACTACACACATGGCAAGTTAAGTCTTTACTAATGACCTATTATAAATTATTTTCATCTTGAGTAGATGGTAATGGCTCTGTGAAATACTGTCTTGTAGTAACGTGGATGACAGCACTGGAAAATGAGCTGCATTTTGCTTTTTGTGTTTTAGAATTATGAGAAACACCATGGTAACAAAAAAGAAGTTATTTCAGCCTGTCTGACTAAAATAAGTCATGCTTCTAATCCAAATAAAATACTTCTAATTCAAACCAATCAACATTCAGGTTAATTACCTGCCAGTGGGTATTTTCCACCATCTATTATTAAATAACACCTATTTGCCCTCTGTGAAAATTTTTACAGAGACTTCAGTTAACTCATTAGAGCAATATCAACACTTGACAAGCTGATTTTTATGGGGGATATTAACAGAAATGTTAGCACCAATGTAATCAGAAGGATAATAGTTATTGGCCCTTGTGATTATAAAGCGGAAGCTCAATGATCCCTTGCTTTGTAACCAAGTCATATGAGGGACTTGGTGTTTTATTCACAAAATGAACATGTGATTAGGAAAAGTTCTATAAACATATTTTGGAACTGCTTAAGAGGATGTCATTCTTTTTTTTTCTTTTTCTTTTTTTTTTTTTTCTGAGGCAGGATCTGGTACTGTTGCTTAGACGGGAGCGTAGTGGTGCCATTTCCACTCACTGCAGCCTCTGCCTCCTATGCTCAAGGCATCCTCCCACCTCAGCCTCCCTAGTGGCTAGGACTACACGTACATGCCACCTATAATTTGGCGTTTTTAATTTTTGCATTTTTGTAAACCGGCTAATTTTAATTTTTGTATTTTTTGTAGAGATGAGGTTTTGCCATGTTTCCCAGGCTGGTCTCAGACTCCTTAGTTCAGGTAATCTGCCTCTCTTGGCCTCCCAAAGTGCTGGGATTGTAGACATCAGCTACCCTGCCTGGCCGAGGATGTCATTCTTAAGATACCACACAAACGTTCATTTCTGAGAGTAGGGATTGTCTTGTTAGTGTAGTTGGAATGCTTACTTTATATCCTGGGTTGGCTTGTAGTCATTAGAATTGGAAGGTGTCATTTCTTCCTACTTTTATAGATATGCATACTTCCCCTTCCCAGCCCCCCATCAAAACAACAACAACAGCAAAACAGTTGACCACCCTCGTGGTTTTAAAAAACTGACAGATTAACCCAGGTAGCATCAACCTCTAGATAATCCTGATGGGTAAAAGAAAGTAGTAGAGTTCATTTATCGTTAGCGTACTATCACAGGCACAATTATACTTACCCCATGCACAGTATCTTCTTTATCTTTTAGAGACATACGTAATATTGGAATAGACTAAACCGCCGTTGTCTGTAGACAGTTACTAAATCAGAATCTGACAAATGCCAAAATTGAAGTAGTGCCTGTTAGAGTATAGCTTTGCCAGGCTTCACTGGTATAAAATGGGTGAGAACCTCATGGATAGCCCAGAGATGACCTGGAATCTTTGCACAGGAAGCAGGCACAGGGCATCCAGTACAATTTCTTACCTGGCATAGAAACCTCTGCTTGTCCATTCCTGATTAGTGGTTAGCTGGCTGGCCTCTGCTTGTTGACTGCATTGTGTTGAGCCTTGGCCCCTTGAAATGTGGTCTGTGGACCAGCACCATCAGCCTCCCCTGGGAGCTTGTTAGAAATGCAGAATCTCAGGCCCCGCCTCAGACTTACTGCATAATTGGCATTTTAACAAGATCCCCAGGAGTTTCATCTGCATGGTGGGAGTGGGAGAGAGTAGAAGTTGAAGGAGGGAAACCACCATGTGATTCAGGCGAGACCCTGAGGGCCTGAGCTAGGGCAATGGGAGGGAGTAAAGGAGATTGATGTGGACATTATCCTGGGACTCAGTAGCTAACTGGCTCTTTTGACAACAGAAGCTCCAAAATGACAAGTTTACAGTGGGTGATGGAAGAATTGTGGATCAGTTCATAAAAGTAGGAAGCAACAGATTGTCTAGTGGATATCACTGATTAATTCAGTGATCCTTGAGGACTAGGCACTACTTAGGAGTTGGCGACATAATGAATGAAAGTGTGTCCTCTGCTCTTGTTATTTGCAATTTAACACTGAAGGACTGGTTTTGCTAAGGCATGAGTTTGAGATGGTAATACACTTTAAGCTGACTGCAGCCATCTGTTTAGTTGGTAAATGGGCCTGGCTCACCACCCAGCTTCCAAATCTCAGTGAAGGTTTGTCACTTTCTACTGGTTACCATATGTGTGGTAACTCTCAGGAGGTGATATAGACATTATTTATTTACTTGGTTTTCTTCTAGAAGCCATTTATTTTTTTTCCATATACAAAATAAATGCTAGCACTAGCTATGGCTATCAGACAGAAGTGAGGAGGTCTAAAAAGAATATGTGTTACATTTGTGAAGCTCTTAGGTTGTACGTCTTTTGAATGTTGAGTTTTTCCTATCTAATGGGAGGTGACGTTTACATAAATAATAATAATAAAGCTTGAAATGCCTTAATGGAGGCATTTATACAGTGCCAGGGGAATCCAGAAAGGCTGACAAACCAGCTCTCCCTGGAAGTAGAATCCTCTGGAAAGGCTTCCTGGGAAAGATTCTCCAAGAAAATAGCACTGCATGAAAAGGGCATGCCAGGTTCTGCAGCATGAATGACAGGGCTCGATGTGGGTGGGGAATGGTGAGTAGCTTGGAGTGGTGAAATTTTAGGTGATGAGATGAAAAGTGGTAGGAGATGAGACTGAAAGAGAGGTTGAGGCCACGTGACGAAAGGCCTCACATGCTAAGGACTTGACTTGATAAGCAAGTCGAGTGGAGAATGACACGATTAGATTTGTAGTCTTTGGCATTAACTGGGCAGCCAGCTGGAGGATAGATTGGCGACGGGCTGACTAGAAACTTGGAGACTGCCTTAGTAGGGCCTTTGATAAACATGTTTTGACTTTGTGTGTTAAAACAGCCTGTCAGGAGCTGACGAAGGAATGATACGCTGCCCTTGCCTCAAGGAGTTCAGCCTAGTGGCAGGGAAGGAAAGCAGGCAGTGCTGCTTGGAATGTGCTGCTTGCGAGGTTTGTACAGTGTATTTGTCATACCGAAAAGGGAGGTAATCACCTCTGCTGCAGTTGTTATAGGGTTGATGGGAGATGCTTTTGAGGATTAGGAAGAGTAGACCAGGAGCTGGAGTGGATGGGACAGGATATTTTTGGCAGGGGACCTAGAAGTTAGATGAAGGTCTACATGAGGTCAGTGCAGATGAAGAACCGTGAACATAGGGTAATTGTTTACAATGTAGAATTGTTGGGTCTTAATGAATGATTATATGTGGAGGGGGAAGGACAGTTCGGGATTTTTTATTCATTCCTGAACTAATTTGAGTACAGCAGTTCCCACTTATTTGAGGAGGATATGTCCCAAGACCTCTAGTGGATGCCTGAAACTGGGGTTAGTACCTATCCCTGTAGGTAGAACATTAGATATACAGTAGGCCGTCTGTATCCATGGGTTTTGCATTCATGGATTCACCCAACCACAGACTGAAAATATTCAGGAAAAAAACCCAAAAAACAATAAAAAATAATAGCCTGGGTAAGATAGTGAGACCCTTTCTCTACCATTTTTTTTTTTTAATTAGCCAAATGTGGTGGCACACACCTGTAGTCCCAGCTGCTTAGGAGGCTGAAGTGGGAAGATGGCTTGAGCCTGGGAAGCCAAGCCTGCAGTGAACTGTGATGGTGCAACTGCACTGCAGCCTGGGTGACAAAGTGAGACCCGTCTCAAAAACAACAAAAAAACCCCAAAACAATGCAACAATAAACAGTAATAAAAAAAATGGTATAACAATGGTTTACATAGCGTTTACATTGTGTTAAGTATTATAAATAATCTAGAGATAGTTTAAAGTATGTGGGAGGATATGCATAATTTATATACAAATATTTATATAAGGGACTTGAGTGTCCATTGATTTGGATATCTTTTGGGGTGGGTGGTGGTCCTGGAACCAGTACCACTTGGATACCAAGGGATGACTCTACTATGTTTTTCCTATACGTATATTCCTATGATAAAGTTTAATTTATAAATTAGGTACAGTAAGAGGTTAACAACAGTAAATACCAATACAGCAGAACAGTTGTAACAGTATACTGTAATAAAAGTTATGTGAATATGGTCTCTCAATCTTACTGTATTGTACTCACCTGTTTTTGGACTGTGGTTGGCTGTAGGTAACTGAAGCTGTGGAAAGTAAAATTGCAGATAAGTGCAGACTACTGTATGTCCTCCATGTTGGTAACTAGGGATATGGTGTGAACTAGACCAACAACGTCTTATATGTCTGGATGACTTGGAGGTTTCTAGTTTAGGGGTGACTGTAATCCCATTAACTAACAGGCAGAATATGGGAGCAGGAATTGGTTTTAGGATAAGGGGAGAGATGATGAGTTAGAATTTGGATGTGTTAAGTTTGAGGTTCCTGAAGAACATCCAAGTATGTCTGAAGAGCTCCAGGATCATCTATATTTAGGTAGTACTTTTGAAGCCTTTGGATTGAATGAAATTGCTGGATAGATAGGACTTTTGAAGCCTTTGGATTGAATGAAATTGCTGGGTAGATAGGACTTTTGAAGCCTTTGGATTGAATGAAATTGTTAGATAGAGTGAGGAAAGGCCTTAGGAAGCAACTCCGAGGAATGCCTATATTTAAAAAGTAGTAGCGAGTTATATTGAGTGAAAGAATTCAGGCATGAAGGAGATACACCTCTATGATTATGTTTATATGAAGGTCAATTAACTGGCAAAGCTAATGTTTGGTGATGTATTGTAGTGGTTACCTTTCAGCGGGATATGGATGGGAAGGGACATGAGGAGCCATCTGGTCTTGATGTTGCTCTTTGTATTGATTTGGGTTTTAGTTTTCTGGGTGGGTACATATATAACAGTTCATTGATTGGTACCCTTATGGTTTGTGTGCTTTATTAGATGTAACTTATATCTCAGTGGAAGAAGAGAAGAGGCCCTGAAGGCAGAAATTTGAACAGTATTTCTATCCTGAAGGGAGAGGGAGAAAGAGGCTAAGGATAATGGATGAACAGAGGGGAAAAATTTAAACAAAGGAAAGTCTTGGAAGAAATAAGCAGGCATGGAGCATCCATGTAGGAATTAACCCTAGGTAGGAAGAGGGTCGTCTGTTTCCATAAGGCTTTTAGGAAGGATGGATAAAGAGATTCTTGTAAGAGCTCTGGAAGTCTTTGGGTCTCAATTGGCCTCAGTTTTCTTAGTGAATTAGAAGGTGAAGAAAAGGCAAGTCTCAATATTTGTTGTAATATGCTTTTTCTTGAGCTCATCAACCAACTAATCATAGTGTATACCATCTGTTGTGAATTCATGAGTGATTTCAACTATTGCTGAATTTTTGGAGGATTGATCCTTCCTTGGGCCATCCTAAAGCACCTTACTGCACTGGAAGGGAAGCAGGGACAAAGGAGAGATGGAGGAGCTGATTGCCAAACTTGGTTTTACAGGTTCTCCAATGCTTGCCTGGGGTAGGTTTGTTTTGACAGCAAGCACAGCTTGTAGTCCCTGCTCTTAATCTCTAAGGGTGTGTGTGTGTGGGGGGGGTAGGTGGGGAGGCAGAAAGGCAGGATGTTCAGAAGCCTTCATGAAAGCTGCGAGTAGTAAATAACCAAGCCGGGATTGTGCTTTCCATTATATTCTGTTTCCTTTCTGTTTATAAACTCATTTATAAACTCAAATCTTCTGAGATAGATTTGATTTTTTTCTTTGACTTCTTTTTTCTTATGACTTATTTCTTATGGCTTATAGGTAAGAGCTGATTGTGAAGAATGTATTTTCCATTCTTAGATTATCAAAATGACTTGTGGATTAAATCTGTTTAAAAGTGAACATAAAGACATGGTAAATTTTAAGTTCAGTTAGATATAAACCAGATGGTATAGAGGACAGTTATTATAAATAATAAACACTGTTAAGAAACCATGCTAAACCTATCATGGAAATCTTGTTAATTGTAGTAAGCATTGAATTTTCATTTTGTGCTCAGGACTGAGCTAGATGCTGAGATTTTAAATTGTGGTTATTGAAACAAAAACGAGCATTATTTTAGTCTTTCTTAAGAATATAACTGTGACTGGGCACAGTGGCTCATGCCTGTAATCCCAGTACTTTGGGACACTGAGGCAGGGGATCACCTGTGGTCAGGAGTTCAAGACCAGCCTGGCCAACATGGTGAGACCCTGTACATACTAAAAATACAAAAACTAGCCATGCGTGGTGGTGCACACCTTTGTAATCCCAGCTACTGTGGAGGCTGAGGCAGGAGAATTGCTTGAACCTGGGAGGCGGAGGTTGCAGTGAGCCGAGATCACGCCACTACACTCTAGCCTGGGCAACAAAGCCAGACTCTGTCTCAAAAAAAAAAAAAAATATATATATATATATATATAATTGCTCAAATATTTACTGATGTCTTTGGATCATCTAGCTATTATATATTCCCATAGCACAGTTGTGTTTTGTAGATTTTTAATAAAGGTAGTTTGAGAACTAGGATAGAAACTCTTGAGAAAGAATCGTAATTGCTCACTCTTCATATCAAACATGATGAATTGCCAAATAGCAGTAAGAGTGGAAAAAAATAATAGACCGTTCTTGATTTTATAGGCCCTGGTGGAATGGCTGTAGAGTTCGGTTGTTTTTTTACTTGCTCAGGAACTTTGTATTTATTGGGCTAGCAGTTGTTGGCACAAAGGTTTGTTTGTGTTCAAAAGTCACTGATTACTAGTAACAAACTTTTTTTCATATGGGACACTGTCTTTTTTTCCCTGAGTCTACTTAGTCAATTCAGATGTGGAGTACTTGCTTCCCAAGGTATAAGGTGCTTTGAAGGCTGGGGGAAAAGATGAGTCACCAGATCCTCTGCCTTTTCAGAAGCTTAAGCCAATTGCACAAGGACACAGATTATCATAAAACAGAGCAGAGTAAGACAGTACCATAGGGTTCTTCTCCCTTTTCAATTTCTTGCAAATACTTCTTGAACTTTGTACCTTTTATGTGCCAGTCTTTAACAAGATAGATGTAATGTGGTCCTTGCCTTTGTGACTTCAAAGTAGGGAGTAAACTTACCAAATACTTTTATAAATAATTGTTTAATTGTAATTGTGATGTGTGCCACAAAGAAGAAATCTAGTATGCAGTGAATTCTTGTTTAAGCGGAGACCTGAGGATTGAATAGTAGCTTGGGTTATAGGGTACGTGAAAGAGCATTGCTAATAGGGAAACAGTATGTTTGAAAACTCTGAGGTAGGAAACCCAGCAAGTTTAAGGACTTAGAGGAAGGACCAGTGTGAATATAGTATAGTGATTGAGAATATTAGGAAATTATAAGGGCCCATATCATGGGTGTGTGGTCTGGGGCTAACTTCTGCCTGATAAGTGCCTTGGTCATTATAGTTTTTCTCCTCTTAAATTCAACGCAAAATAGGTAGATAATATGAATTCTCTGTTAAGTCTAGCTACAAGGGCCTTTGAGGCCACAGTGTTTTGGAATTTATTTTAAGAAAATGGGAAACCATTCCATTGAGTTATCAAATGTTCTTTAGATTTGTCTTTTTCAAGGACAGGTGCCATGACTGTCATTTTCTAACTTTTTGTCTTATCAGTAGGATGGAGAAAGGGAAGATAAAAGTAACACGGTCTTTTCTATATATATATATATATATATTTTTTTTTTTTTTTTTTTTTTTTTTGAGGCGGAGTCTCGCTCTGTCGCCCGGGCTGGAGTGCAGTGGCCGGATCTCAGCTCACTGCAAGCTCCGCCTCCCGGATTTACGCCGTTCTCCTGCCTCAGCCTCCCGAGTAGCTGGGACTACAGGCGCCCGCCACCTCGCCCGGCTAGTTCTTGTATTTTTTTTTTAGTAGAGACGAGGTTTCACTGTGTCAGCCAGGATGGTCTTGATCTCCTGACCTCGTGATCCGCCCGTCTCGGCCTCCCAAAGTGCTGAGATTACAGGCTTGAGCCACCGCGCCCGGCCTCTTTTCTATATTTTTTAAGCCCAACAATCTGAACACACAAGAACAACCACTTTTTCTGTCCTTCCTATGTACATGACTTCCTTCATCTTTTAGCCACCTGCACAGCTGTGTAGTTCCTTACACAGCTACATTGATTGACTCTATGTTATCTGAGACCCCAAGATGCTCCCAGAATGCAAAGGGGTGTGGTCTGAAAATAAAGGCATAGTCTTTTTACTGACTTCATGTAATTTTCTTTTTGTTTTTTGATATGGAGTCTTGCTCCGTCGCCCAGGCTGGAGTGCAGTGGCACGATCTTGGCTCACTGCAAGCTCCGCCTCCCGGGTTCAAGCGATTCTCCTGCCTCAGCCTCCCGAGTAGCTGGGACTACAGGCGCCCACCACCATGCCCAGCTAATTTTTGTATTTTCAGCAGAGATGGGGTTTCACCATGTTGGTCAGACTGGTCTCGAATTCCTGACCTTGTGATCTGCCTGACTTGGCCTCCCAAAGTGTTGGGATTACGGGTGTGAGCCACTGCACCTGGCCTTTTAAAATTTTTATCGGAAGCTCTATTTTACTCTGTTTCTGTCCCATCCCAGCACACTCATTTTCCTTTTCTTAGAAAAGAAAAATTAGTACCTTTTATTGAATGAGTATATACAATTCCCTGCTGTGTATTCCAACTTCCCCTAACTCAGCCCAAACAATAATAAACTGTGCTGAACATCAAGGATGTTTGATTGAGGACATTAAAAAACACCAATTCAGTGTGTTCTCTTGATACTTTAACAACCAACTTCCATTTTAATGGAGTTGGAATACAGCATTCTAATTTGTATGTCCTGTTAGGGAGACATTAAATGAAATTATACTTGCTTAGGATTTTTTTTTTTTAAACTTTTTATCCATAAACAAGAGAGGTCCCAGGGTTACTTACAAAGTCAATTATTTTTAAATTAAGGGGCAGGTTAATTAGACTCTTTATAATTGAAATATTATTCTCTGTTCTTTTTCCCTCTCTTGGTTGTCTTAATCCTTTGAATCATTTCCCTATTTTTGAGTAGGTTAAGTGATAGTGAAAAGGAAAAACTTAAAAACAGCTTTTTTTGTTTTAGGATTTTTTTTATTATGGAAAATTTAAACACAATTACAGAAGTAGGCAAAATAATGTCATGAACTCTCATGTAATCATTACCCAGCATCAGCAGTTGCCAACTCATGGCCAGTCTTGCTTTATCTCGAATCACCTTCCTCTGCTTAGATTATTTTGAAACTAATCCTAGATCTCATATCATTTCATCCATACACACCTCTAAATTTAAGTATCTCCAAACAGAAGTACTCTTTTGGAAGTACTTCAGTCAAAAAGATGACACTGTTATTTTCTTAAAAATTAACAGTAATTCCTGTTTTTCAGCAATTACCTAGTCAGTGTTCAAATTTCCATTTATCTTACATTTTTGAATTATGATCCAAATGTGGTCCAAACCTAGCAATTGCATTTTTTAATGTCTTTTAAATTTCTTTTAATTTTAGGTTTCCCTCTTCTTCAGCTCTTCTTCCTTCTCCTCTTCCACCCTCCCCCTTTCCCTCTCTTTCCTTGCAATTTACCTGTTGAAAAAACCAGGTTATTTGTCCTGTAGGGTTTCTCACAGGGTGAGTTTTTGTGACTGCATCTCTGTAGTGGTTACATTGAAATTTTGGATATATACATTGATAGGCTTTTTTTTTTTTTGAGTTTTGCTTAATGTTTACTACTTTAATGTGGAGAGGTAAGTTGGATCTTCTTTTGCTGGATTTAGACCAGAGGTCCAAAACTGGTGCCCGTGGGACACTTATGGCATACAGGCATGTTTTGTTCGGTAGGCACAATCAGAAATGCTTTAAAATTAATTGCCATGAGTTAAACATTGTAAAATTTCCCATAAGAATCAAGATCTATTTATTTTTTTAAAATTCTGTTTTAAAAAATCAGAGTATCTGAGCACCCCAGCTTCCATGGCAGTGCCTCTGGTGAGTGGTGGGGCTCATTCAGAGGGTGCATGCCCACACCTGGTGCAGGGCACACTCCTCATATAGGCTTCCTGCCTGGTCCCAGAGGCCAGCTGGGTTTGTGAACCCTGACTTAGAGCAACAGAAATTACCTTTATTTGTGTGGTGTCTCTTAAATTCAGTGCATTTTTTGCCGCATGTTTTCTCCAAGCTGGTATTTGTGCTGTTACACTGTCTTAAGAATTGATGTCTATTCCGAGAGTGGTCAGAGTGCCAGCTGAAGTTCCTGCTGTGCTTCATGCCTCTGTCAGAAGCCTGACTCCATGCATTGCATGAATTTATTCTCATGTGCCTCTCCCTTGGACTGTGGATATTGGTGTTTATATTTTTAGTGCCTAACAAAAGGCTTGGCGTATAGTAGATGCTCAATTCTTATTGAATGAGTAAAGGAGAAAACCAGTAAATAAACCAGATAAGAAAGACATAGGAAGGCAAACAGATCATGTAATGCACATCCATGTTTGAAACTTCAGTGATGTTAGCACCTCTGCTTCTTCCACTGGCATGTGTTACTGATAGTGATTGTAATCATGGTATGTTACTAGTATAACACTGTACAGTATTATAAATAATTTGTGTAGATATGCAAATGTTTAGCTCAGACCTTAGTCACATGTAAATCAGGGATAGGCTTCTTAATAATAGATTTTTAAACATTAGCTAAGCTTTCCTTTCTTGCCCTAAGAATTTGGAGTTTGAATTCCTCCATTTGGTTTATGTGCAAAGGAAGGAAGTACAGCATGGATGAGCCCACAAACTTGAAGATAGTTTAGGAGGAATAGCTGATATAATTTCGTAATGTTTCAAAACCTGGCATTTGGATATCATTAAAAACAATAATAATTTTAATACCATTGCATTTTATAGGATTTAGTAATCTTATTTGTGTTATACTAATGCACACTTTAAAATTAGAATTGAGGTTTTAATTTTTTTGGTAGATGTTAAGCCTGCCTGAACCTTTTCTTGCTGCTGACAACCTTTGATAAAGAGTGTGGGTGGGGTCAGGTTCTGTACCCTTTGACTCCAGGAGAATATTTAGTTTATCATGATTAAGCGAACAGGAAAAGTAAACATATGTTACCAGTTGCATGTTCTAGCCTAGGCTAAATTCTTATTCCCTAGTGGTTATTACGTGAAAACGTAGTTTGAATGATTCCAAACACTCAATAAACTAAGATTGCATTAAGAAATCTAGCTCATTTTATACTGTTAAAAATTGTCAACAAGTGGTACTATTAAAAGTGAGGTGTTCCAATTTTACGGAGTCCTTCCGTGGCATTTGTGGGTGGTGAGAAATATATACTCTTATTGAGAGCCGGTGGTGTCTTCACATAGTGCACTGGTGAGTGACAGGGATGTGCTGTAGTGTTGCAAGAAATTAGAGGATTTTTTTCGAGTAATTTTAATAGTGCCACCGTTCTGTATTCACCAAATACTTTACATTTTTAAAACCATTTCAGTATTGAAATTGTAATCACTGAAGCAAATCTTTGAGACATTCCTGATTAAAATTGAAATTCTTAATGTTACTGTTGCCTCTTTTAGTGACTGAATTGAAAAAAGTTACTGGTAGTAAATGTTAGCCAGTGTTTCTTTTCTACATATGAATCTATGATAAGAATTTTTACAATTTGGAGGAAAACTGTAAAGATCTGAAATCAAAATACTGTACTAGTTTGTAATTGAACTGTGTCAGACTGGGTCAGAGGTGTTAGATCTAAATTGCTGACCACTGGATTTCTTTCTGGGCTCCCAAGGGGAATACTCAAATGCATGCCTACTATATGTTATATATAGTGGAGGAAGATAGTTGGAAGAAAAACTGAATTTTTTTTTTGAGACGGAGTTTCACTCTTGTTGCCTAGGCTGGAGTGCAATGGCACGATCTTGGCTCACCGCAACCTCCCCCTCCTGGGTTTAAGCGATTCTCCTGCCTCAGCCTCCTGAGTAGCTGGGACTACAGGCATGAGCCACCATGCCTGGCTAATTTTGTATTTTTAGTAGAGGTAGGGTTTCTCCATGTTGGTCAGGCTGGTCTCGAACTCCTTACCTCAGGTGATTTACCCGCCTTGACCTCCCAAAGTGCTGGGATTATAGGCATGAGCCACCACGCCTGGCCAAAACTAATTTTTTATAGTGAATTTTCCTCAAATGTTAGCACTTTCTTGTGTTCCTGCTGCTGTTAGTCAGGGCGTACTTAGGCAATTTGCTTTTCTTCTTCCTTTTCTGCGTGTTGCCTTTGAAAATTGTAAGATGAACACCGTTTGAATGATGTGCTTAAATAGCAATTAATTTAGTTTCTTTTGCCCAAATGATTTTAGCTTTGCAGTATTTTTTCTTTTAAAAAATGTATTACAGGCCATTTCAAGCCTGAATACAAGAGTAATATAAAGAACACCTGTGTAACTATCCACCAGCTTTGTTGGATCTAACATTTTGCTGTATTTGCTTCAGATGTGATTTTTTTTTAAGTTGTAAACCTGTGTACACCTTTTGATCCCAACAACCTGGTGCATGTGTTGAGATTTATTCCTATATATTGTATGTAGGTTTTTTTTTCTATAATAAATGGTGTATTAAAATTAAATAAAATTGTTTGCTGGTGCATAGCAATGTGATTTATTTTTTGCTTAGTAGAGCTTGCTTAAGCTTTCTGGACCGGGTAGCCTTTAAACTACAGATTAAATGTATCTAATGGTTATAGCTATATTCAGGTTTTCTAATTGTTCTAGACTCAGTTTTGGGAAGAGATATTTTTCTAGAAAATATTCCATGTCTGTTTTTCAACATTATTTAAGTCTACTACATTTCAGATGTCTCCTTTTCAGTTCCTTCTGTTTACTGTTGGTCTAACCATGGATTTGTAACTTTTATTTGTGCTTTGAAAGAATCAGCATTAGGTTTTCTTGAAGTTTCTATCATTCCCCTCCCCCATACTTAATTTATGCTCTTATTTTTAATTCTATCAATTAGTTTTGTTAGGAGTTCTCTTTCATTTTATTCCTAAGGTTAGGTGCTTAGCTTACTAATTTTTAGACTTTCTTCATTTCCTTTTTTTTTTTTTTGAGACAGAATCTCACTCTGTTGCCCAGGTTGGATTGCAGTGGCGTGATCTTGGCTCACTGCAATCTCTGCCTCCTGAGTTCAGGCGATTCTCAGCCTCCCAAAATGCTGGGATTACCGGCGTGAGCCACAGTGCCCAGCCGATTTTTTTCTTTCCCTCCCCTCCCCTTCCCTTTCTTACCCTCCCTCTCCCTTTCTCTCCCCTCTTCTTCCTTCTTCTTCAGCAGGAGGTGGGATTTCTTCCCTTCCCTCCTTCCTTCCTTCCCTTCCTTCTTCAACAGTGTCTCCATGTGTCATTCAGGCTGGTGTGCACAATCATGAGTTACTGCAGCCTTGAATCCTGGGCTCAGCCTCCTGAGTAGGTGGACTGATAGGTGTTTGCCACTACACCTGGCTAATTTTTAAAAAATGTTTTGTAGAGACAGGGCCTCACTGTGTTGCCTAAGCTGGTCTTGAACTCCTGGGGCTCAAGGGATCCTCTCGCCTTGGCCTTCCAGAGTGCTGGGATTACGGTGTGAGCTACTGTGCCTGGCTAATTTTTTTTCTTTTATTTCATGAATTATTTTAAAGGTCATTTTAATGTTTTCAAATACATCAAAATTTATAAATTCAGATTTTACTATTTCAGATTTTATCATATAATTGTCAAAGTACCTGGATGATATTGATTCTTTGGTATTGGTTGAGATTAACTCTGTAACCTGGTATAATTGTTCCATGTCTGCTTGAAAAGAAGGTACATTCTAATTGTTGGGTGTTGGTTAGGTCTAATGTGTTGCTTAGATCGTGATTGTTAATTATTTCATTCATCTTCTATAGTTTGACTAATTTTTTTACTACTCAACCATTGACTAGTATATTAAGCCCTTCCTTCATAATTGTGAATTCATGAAATTCCCCGTTTAATTCAATGTATTTTGAGGCTAAATTGATAAATAGGCAAATTCAGGATAGGTTTTTTTTTTTTTTTTTGAGATGAGGGAGTCACTTTGTCATCCAGGCTGGAGTGCAGTGTCACAATCACTGCTCACTGCAGCCTCAGCCTCCTGAGTAGCTGGGACTACAGGCATATGCCACCACACTCTACTCATTTTTTTATTTTTTCTGTAGAGATGGGTTTTTGCCATGTTGCCCAGGCTGGTCTGGAACTCCTGGGCTCAATCTGTCTGCCAGCCTTGGCCACCAAAGTGCTGGGATTACAGGCGTGAGCTGTCACGCCCCACCCGAATTCAGAATAGTTTTATTCTTGTTGGTGGAATCTTTTTCTCATTATATAGTGACATTTTATTTCTAATAGTGACTTCTGCTTTAGTGGCTATTTTGCTTGATTTTAATATGATTATAGCTTTTTTGGGTTACTGTTTACTTGGTATATATTTTTTCTTTATGGTCTTACTATATTGCCATAGTTTCCCTTCTTCTAAACAACATATAGAAGGTTTAAAATTTAATCTGAGAATCTATGGATTCAATCTGTTTATTTATATTTGGATTTGTTTATTTTTGACTTTATGGCTCCTGCCCCAACACACACACCTTTTAAGGTTTTAATTTTCTCTTTTCTTGCTAGTATGTTCTTCAGTTCTCATTTTACTGTCCATTCTTCTGGAAGTTTTATATTATTTTAGTGGTTACCTTTAAATATTTAACTTGAACATGTCACCAAAAAAGTGTATAATCATCATTTCTTCAACATCCTTTCTTTAAAACAAAATCCCAAAAACAAAGACCTTAGAATACTTCAACTCCGATAGCTCGTCTTCATTTATAGGTGTTATACTTTTCTCTGGTGTTTTTGCTTTCTTACTTTTTTAATCCTGAAATTTTATGTAATTATTATTATTATTATTTGTTGGCACATGTTCAGGTTTACCCAATGGCTTACTGGTATTCTAAATAAATATATATATAAGGGGATTTTTTTTTTTTAATTCAAGTTTTGCAGCCTCATATGACCAAATTCCAAACCTCCTGGGAGTGGGGAAAAAAAGACTCTTAAAAAAGATACCTGCTAGCAAAAAGAATTTACTACAATATGGAAAAGTATATGGGAGAAAGTATATATTTCTAGAGACTTTGAGATAACATTTAACGTTTTGGCTGTTTAACTTCTTCCTTTTCTTCCTTTCAGTTTCTCTCTTTCCAGTTTCTGCCTTTCCTGTTGAATTATTCTGCTCAGGTTGTGATAACAAGATACCACAGACTGGGTGGCTTAAACAACAAAAATTCATTTTCTCCACAGTCTGGAGGCTGGAAGGCCAAGATGAAAGTGTTGGCAGGGTTGGTTCTCCTGAGGCCTCTCGGCATGCAGATGGCCACCTTCTCCCTTTGTTCTCACTAGGTCTTTCCAGCTGTGCCTGCACATCTCTGGTATCTCTTATGTGTCCAAATTTCTTTTTTTTTTTTTTTTTTTGAGACGGAGTCTCCCTTTGGTCACCCAGGCTGGAGTGCAGTGGCGCGATCTCGGCTCACTGCAAGCTCTGCCTCCCAGGTTCCCGCCATTCTCCTGCCTCAGGCTCCTGAGTAGCTGGGACTACAGGCATGCACCACCATGCCCGGCTAATTTTTTTGTATTTTTAGTAGAGACGGAGTTTCACATGTTAGCCAGGATGGTCTCGATCTCCTGACCTCGTGATCCGCCCACCTCGGCCTCCCAAAGTGCTGGGATTATAGGCATGAGCCACCGCGCCCGGCCCAAATTTCTTCTTATAAGAATGCCAGTCAGGGTTGGGCACGGTGGCTCATGCCTGTAATCCCACTTTGGGAAGCTGAGGTGGGCGGGTCACTTGAGGTCAGGAGTTCGAGACCAGTCTGGCCAAAATGGTGAAACCTCGTCTCTACTAAAAATACAAAAATTAGCTGGGTGTGGTGGCGCACGCCTGTAGTCGTAGCTACTCAGGGGACTGAGGCAGGATAATCTCTTCAACCCTTGAGGCGGAGATTGCCCAGCCTGGGCGACAGAGCCAGACTCTGCCTCAAAACAAAAACAAAAAACAAAACGAAAAAAGAATATCAGTCAGATTGGGTTAGGGCCCACCCTAACAGCCTCATTTTAACCTTATCACCCCTCTAAAGACCCTGTCTCCAAATATGGTTACATTTTGACCTACTGAGGGTTAGGGCTTCAGCATATAAATTATGGGGGAGGGGGACACAAATCAGCTTGAAACACCCATTTTTCATCTTTCTTTTGGCAAAGGGTGGTGTTATTACATGCAGTTATGTGTTCATTGGGGATACAGAAGTGAGACAGAAGTAGTTCATGTCCTCATGAGACTTTCATCTAGACAAGTCTAGTGATAATCTGTCACTTTCTGTCTCTCCCTCCTGCTCTCCCTCTCCATCCCTCTACACACATACAATAGGGCACCTGCGGACTCCTATCAGACTTGTTGCTCTGTGATCACTAATGTAGCGACTCTGTTTTACATAGGAGAAAAAGAAAAAGCCTTTACAGTCTTCAAAACCCTGCACTTACGTTTTTATAGTTGTTTTCAAAAGCTCTGCTCAGATTCAGCTTGTCTCAGATTGGACTGTTGATTTTTTGTCTTTTGCATTTGTTGCCCTTCTTTTCTTTTTCCTAATTTCCATCTACTTGTGAGACTTGTTGCTGTTGTGGAAAGACTGTATTCTATAGTTTAACATGGGGGGGTGAATTTCCTAGTTGGTTTTTTTTTTACAAGTTACTGGGTTCTCCACTTCTGTGATTCATTAATGTGTTTTTTCTTGCTGCGTTTCAAAAAACTCCCTGCTTTATTAAGGTTTAGGTGACAGGTCACCCCATTTTGGGTGAAACGCCTGAACAGAACAATTAAAGAGAAAATGAAGGGATTCAAGTACTCTAGAGAGTGGGAAAAAAGAAAGAAATTTGTGGAGTTTATTTGTCTACATGTCCATTCACTTTAAATACTGTTTCTAAGGTATCCCTGATTCCTCAGGTGCCCAAAGTTCCAAAGTGAGAGATGCATTTTAAAAAACCAACACCAACAAAAAAGCAGTGTTAGCCACATTTGATATTTTGAGTACTGCAGCTGAGATGTCAGTGATCCATAGTGAATCTTGAATTGATTCTTAGAACTGCACGTCTGAGATGTGTAAGAGGTTTTCCCCACTACTTAGTCTGCCTAGTTGACAGAATTGATGTGGAAACATTTTGTAGTATAATTATTATTTTACAAAATAAGTGTGAAGCATATAGAATGTTTGTGGGAGGAAGGGGGTCGTCTTTCCCTGTCTGAATTGTCTCTAAAACAAGTGATGTATATGGAAATGTCCAAAGGAGTAAAACTTGAAGGTGGCTCGGAATTTGACCTCTAGGTAGGAGACAATTTGTACTTCAACTTCCTCCTGAAATGTTTTTCTAAGAGTAAGAACAACATCATCTCGAGGGGGAAAACGGCAAGCATGCAGAGGAGTCATTTGGCCTTGTTAGTCCAGTCCAGCTCTGTGGAAAAGGCTTTCATTTGTATGCTGCCTAATTATACTGTAAAAGAAAAGACTGAATCCATTAACTAGCCAGGCCCTTTGTGTCACTCCTGAATCTCTTTAATTTCGTGGCTGCATAGAAGCTTTATTCAGGGCATTCCTAGTCCTGCATTATCTTTCCTGTCTGGATGCCAGGCCCTATTCATGGTGTTCTCACTGCAGGAAGTTCTCACAGTCATTTGGGGTGGATGGAGGGGGAAGGGAAAGATGAGGGAAGGCAGAGGACTATGTGGGTCTTTCCCCCTCTCCATTTCCTGCTCTGCCCCTTAAAAACAAAACAAAACACTAAACAAAAAGCACACTCAGGAACATAGCTATAAGGGAGGGTCTTAAGTGACTCAGTGGATTGGTAACTCCTGTTAAATAACAGAAAATGTGTCTTCTTCTGACATCTATTTACAAGTAGTACTAAAACTCAGAAAAAGCTTTTCAGGTCCGATGAGGGTAGGAGTCATTGGAATGGTAATGTGCTCCAAAGGAATTTATTCCTTACAGTGAATGTATTTTAAAGAACTTTAAAAAATGTTTAATTTTAAAATTTTGTATTTTCTTTTTTAGAGACAAGGTCTTGCTCTGTTGCCCAGGCTGGAGTGCAGTGGCGTAAACACGCCTCTCTGCAGCCTTAAACACTTGGATTCAGGCAGTCTTCTCGCTTCAGCCTCCTGAGTAGCTGGGACCACAGGCATGAGCACTGTGCCTGGCCAGGCCCCCCTGCCCCCACCCAGTAAAGAATAGCTCTTAAGGTTGTGCTAGTAGTAAGCTGAGAGTTGACACAGAGAAGCTGGGTGTTCAAGCAAACATCTAAACATTTTAAAATCTAAACGGGAAGATAAAGAGGCCAAGGAATGCTTTTCTCCTTACTTCTGCACGGTCTTTAAAAAGAAGTATTATTTAGGTTTGGTTTAGAACATGTGACCTTTTACAACAGATGCTGAATTGTTGTTACATTTCCAATCTTTTCCAAATAGATATGCAGGTAAAGAGGGGAACTGGAATGATTTTGTTTTGTTTTGAGAGGCTGGTGTGGTAGAAAATAGATATAGATGAGTGTAGATGGATTCTTGAGAGTAGCAGGGCACCAGTTTTGAATTGCCAGGTTCTCTTGGTTAATAGTAGTTCTGTGACCCAAGGGAAGCTTCATCTTGTTGCATTTTGTTTGCTTTGAATTAATAAATTATCAGGGAGTGGTCAAGGTTAGATTCCACTCTTGTTACATATTTAATATCTTTGTCAAAACTTTTGGGATCATTTCAAGTGTCTGCTCTCTTTCTGTCTCAGTAGATCCTTATTGACGCTGACCATGCAGTTAAAAACAACAGCAACAACAAAAAATCAAACAGCTAGTCAAATCCCTGAAAAATCTTCAGTAGATAGTAAGTGTGAATAACTGGATGAAAACTAAATAAAAGTGGAGAGTGTAGTTGTGTGTTGTGCCGTATTACTACTATGACATACACTTAAAGATTATAAACAAAGAAAAATAGCTATTTAAGGGTTATGACAAAAAGAATTCTGACACTTGGAACCCTTGACTAGATGCATAGGAAACCAGGTAATAGAACAGAATAAGGATGAAGAACTGAATATCAGTAGTTTGCACTGATAGAAATAGTACGGAACTTTTTCTGTTTTGTTTTTTAGTGAGGTGGGCATGAGGATATGCTGCACATTTTATTATGTTTAAGGATGTTTTCTTAGGTAGAGTTCTTTTCTAATATGGGAAGCTGATGACAAAAATGTTTTTAGTTCACAGTATTCTGTATGATTTATCCTTTTAATGTGCTCTTTTCTGATTTAATCAACTGAGTTTATAAGAGTCACCTAAGACTTTTACAATATGGTTTATATAGAGAGTTTGATTAGAGGAAAATAACTGAAGGCTTGTTTTTATAATAGTAATATAATAACTATCATTTGCTGAACCCAGCAATGTCCCGTAAGTTACACAGGTGCTTTGCATGCATTGCTGGCATCTGGTCCTGATCCCTAGCAGATGTTTCTGTTCACTGCTTTCCTAAAAATTTCATCAGGTCACTGTAGATGTGTGTAGCTGCATTCAGGGGCTCTACTAAATAGTGGGACTTTAGAAATTCATTAGTTACTAAACATTGAGACAGGAGCACGCCCTATCCATGCTGCCCACTCTAGGATGGGCTTCACCCTTCCTTCTCAGGATATAACATGTTACTATTGTTGATGTACCTTCCAACAATTTAGGCCATAAAAGTATAATTTCCCCAAAATTATGACTTTAAAGTTTGCAATTTATTTCTCTGCAAGTTCAATTAATGAAATTGACTATTTTGTAAGATTTCTTATTATGAGCCAAAGAAAGAGAAACCATAGTAATTTTCGATCCTGTGAGATTGAGGCTATTGCTTTTCCTTGAAATCAGCCCTTTTGGAGTTGGGTTGATTATTTTCTTGAGCTGTCACCTATTCCTGATTCTCAATAAGGGCTGTGTGGTGAAAGCATTTTGTTACACCCATGTAACTAGCCCTTCAGCTTGTAATTCCCACCATGCTTGTCTTAAACACTTCAGCTGTTCTTCTGAACTGCTTTACCATCTTACCTTATCCAGAGAACTTGCCATTGTACTTGTCTTAGATTCTGGCCTCTCAGTTGTGCCTGAGTTACTTGCTCAGCTGCTCTGTTCTGCTGTGGAATTCCTTTCATCTTTGTGCAACAGGCATTCCCCATCACCTGTCTTGTCACTCTGGCACACTGTGCTTGGAGACAAGACTAGGCAGTTGTTGTTGGGTATGAATGTTGGGGTAGCAGTAGGGCATGTCTGTGTGTGCACAGGAATCTGCAGGGTGCCTGTCTGCAAGTTGGCCACTCTTCTAGAGGTGTAGAGGCTGCAGTCTTCATACTTTTTTTCCCCCTCCTGAACTGTCTCTCTGCCAGTTTCGGTGTAATAAAATGTGTTTGGCTTTCAGAGGCTTTCCTGTAAAAGGAACAAGAAGATTGCATTTTGCAGTTACGATGAGAGAGCAAGGTGTGGTGCTTTGGGGAGCATCATGGAAAGGACTAGAAGGTGTTTGAGAAAGCTTAGTCTACTTTGTATCCACAGTATCAAAAATAGGCCTCCCCAGACCCCTGACAGAAGTATCAGAAGGGAGGTCTGCATAGCTATTGTATCAAAGGGTAATGGAAGTCATTGCCCATGTAATTTGTTATAAGGGTAACAGTGACATATATAATGTACTAGATTCCACATATAAATTAAGAGAGAAAAAATAGGATTGAGGGTGTAATGTTCACGGCGTTACATTTCTGTAATGTTTAATAGAAAGTATCAATTGCCATAGTCAGCTATACCTGGTGGTACATACCTATAGTCCCAGCTACTTGGAAGAGTGAGGTGGGAGGATTGCTTGAGCCCAGGAGATCAAGGCCTGGGCAGCATTGCAATACCCTGTCTCTGGGAAAAAAAAAAAAAAATGACTGTAGTCATTCAAGGATTCCTAATATGTGTCTCCAGGACCACAATAGGCTTCTTGACATTGACAGATTTTTGTCTTTGAGTTAGCCAGCTAGACAAGAGCATTTTGAAATAACTGACACAGTGAAATTAGCTGATGTTTTTTGTAGGATGCAGAGGTTTAGACATTTTATGTTTCTTTCTTTGTTGTCCCCTGGATTATTGTCCTCTGGATAGATGATCATTGTAATCCTTTCATTCTGTGTAGATAGATGAAAGTTGAAAAGCACTTCTGTAACTAGCCAGAACGTCCAAAACCTTATCCTGTCATGCTGTCAGCCCATTGGCTCATTCTTTTCCTTTCTTTAGGTTCTTACCAATACCAGTTTTCTCAATAAATAACTCCTTCCCCTCTAATGATTCCTATGGAGAAAGAGGGCAAAGTTTAGATAGTGCGGTGGTGTGAGTGTTTGTGTCCCTGTGCAATTCATATGTTGAAATCCTAAACTCCACAGTGATAGTTTTAGGAGGTGGGGACCTTTTTGGGGGTGATTAGGTCATGAGAGCAAAGCCTTCATGAATAGGATTAGTGCCCTTACAAAAGACGCCTGAGAGAGACTGTTCTCCTTCCACGCTGTGAGGATGCAGTGAGAAGGTGCCAGCTATGAGCTAGGAATCTGACCCTCACCAAGGCACCACATCTGCTGGTGCCTTGATCTTGGACTTCCCAGCCTCCAGAACTGTGAGAAATACATTTCTGTTGTTTATAAACTGCTCCTTGTAGCAGCCCAAACAGACTAAGACAGATAGAAAATTGCTTTATTTTGTGCTGGTAAGGTAGTTTGTAACTATTTTTTGTTTGCTTGAACTGGGCAGTTTCTATTGGGGGTTTCTTAGAAGGTATTATTCACTCTTCTGGGGGCAATTCTCTTTTCTTACTTTCCCTTAGCAAGCTATTCTTTTTGCCATTTCTTTATGTCTGGTTAGGGCAAAAAGAAACAGGATTTGTGAGAATATTTTTATTCCCCCCCCCCGTCAATGTGTGCCAAGTGAGAACACAGATTAATGTTTTTTTCTTCCTTTCATTCATTCTTTTTTTTTTTTTTTTAATAAAATGTGTTAGAACGTGCTACACTAGCTCATGATTCCCAAATAACTTCAGTGGCTTGAAGTAATAAAGGTTTATTTTCTGCTCATGTTGTATTAATTATCAAGGAGGGAGAGGGAAGCTTCATATACATCATTATCCACTCAGGGAGCCAGGCTGATGGAGTGAACACTATCTGGAATGTTGCTGGCTACCAAAGGGAAAAGAAAGTTCTAGAGGGCTTCAGCTCACTTGGCAGAAGTGGCATGGCTTACCCAGCCACCAGGGAGCTAGGAAGGATAATCCTGCCATGTGTCCAGAAGGAGAGGAGACCCACACATTTAGCATGCCATAGTCTGCAAGTAATGGACAGCCTGAATCAAACAAGCTTAAATAATCAGGGGATTATTATTTCACAACATTGAGAATCCAGAAGTGGTTGAGATCTAGACCATATGTGGTATGATGAGGAATTAATTGATGTCCTTAAAGACTTTAGTTTTTTACTCCCTCTGAGCTCTGCTATCCTTGACTTGGCGGTTTGCTCTCAGGTAGGCTTCCCTCTTGGCCATATGCTGCTGTAGCAGTTCTACATAGCACTTTTGGAAATGACAGTCTAGAGAAGAGGGGGATAAGAAGAAATGGATACTTTTTCTTAAGAAAATTTCCCCAAAGCCCCCAGTTAGGTTTCCCGTGTATCAGTGGGAGGAACTGTAATATACCCATTCTAAACCAGTTACCATGATTGGTGTGGAAATGAGAATCTCTTTGTTGGAGTTAGGGGCAGGGTTGACTTTCTCCTGAAGCACATGGCTATTTGCAGGACAGGTAGATACTTCAACACAACTGGGGTTTGATCAAGAAGAGAAGTGTAGAATGAGCCACCAGCAATGTCTGCCATACTCACTGCGTGCATGTACATACGATTGAGACTTTTGTCTCTAGAGGTGATAAGAGATGCTAATTTTTGATGAGTGTAATATGGTACATAAAAGGGAGACTTGAGTGGGCAAGGGGTATCCTTAATGTTAAAACTTCTTTTGCAAGCAAAATGTCATCGTCTGTACAGATGTCAACATTGTATGCGAAACACTGCATTAGGTGCCAGGTTATACTTTACAGGAAAGACAAGGCCTCAATACGTAATCTCTTACTAGTTTATAGAACGACTACTGAAACAAACAGAAACCTACATGAAGCAAACCAGTAATGGGCCGATGTATTTAGTACCTCTGAAACAGTTCTTGTTTGAGTGAGATGAAACTCAAGTGTGAATTTAGTTAGTTTTTTTTTTTTTTTTTTTTTTTTGAGACGGAGTCTCGCTTTGTCGCCCAGGCTGGAGTGCAGTGGCCGGATCTCAGCTCACTGCGAGCTCCGTCTCCCGGGTTTACGTCATTCTCCTGCCTCAGCCTCTGGAGTAGCTGGGACTACAGGCGCCCGCCACCTCGCCCGGCTAGATTTTTGTATTTTTTTTAGTAGAGACGGAGTTTCACCGTGTTAGCCAGGATGGTCTTGATCTCCTGACCTCGTGATCCGCCCGTCTTGGCCTCCCAAAGTGCTGGGATTACAGGCTTGAGCCACCGCGCCTGGCCAGTTTTTATTTCATTTCTTGCTGTTTGTTAGAGATTTGTTAGTAATGTCCTTCTGTGTTTCAAATAAGGCTTGGTGTTTTCTTTGAGGTTTTGAAAAAGGTGTGTTTTAATTTTTCTCTTTGTAGTGCAGGCCATACTGGGATACTCCCCATTTAGGGTGTCCCCATTTTAACTTCTCAAATGTTTGCTGCTTTTCTGTTCTCTTGGGGCTAACCTTCGCTCCTTTTCTGATGTCACTGACTTCTGAAACTGGCAGTGTGCTGGTAGAGGTAGGCTCTTGTCTGTTATAGCTTAAACATAAAGCTATAAACACATATAGTTTTTCTCTTCTAAATTCTTTGGCAAGACTCCTGTGGTCCTCAGCTGGCACAGAATACCTGGTTGCCTTGGTGCTTGCTTACCTTGGGCCGCCCTTGTGCTGTTTTCCAGTTTTTCAGCTCTCCTTGCGGCTTGCTCTTTCACCTGCTTACAGACCTGTGTGAACAGCTCAACCTGTGAGTATTTCCTGCAAAAACCTTTCCATCTTGCCCATTTGGCTCTGGGCCCTTAAGGTGTTTTCATGAGCAAGGCCTTTTTCATTGGTGTGTTGGGATTCGAAAGAAATATGTTCAATTAGTTTTCAGCTGTGAAAAGTTCTAGGTTAGGGACACTTTTAAATAAAACCTCGTAGGTTATAGTGTGGTAGAGACAGCATGCATTTTGACCCCATGAGCGGAGTTTCTGCAAATGTAAAATGCCTTTTTCTCCAAGTGCTCTAAAAAATATACATTCAAAGTTTATTATTAGCAGAGAGTAGAAATCTTTTTCCCTATCCTAAGAAAATTTGTTGCACTTCGGATGGTAAAATTGTAATTGTAACTTTTTTTGTTTTTTACCCTTTAGGGTACATTTACCAAGTAAATCATTTTGGCTTTCAGTAATTCATAACATAGGTTTTAAAAAGACAAAATGAAACACCTAATTCAGGCCAGTAAACTGACATTTCCAAGACAAGGGAAAAGCACTGAGTAACTTGGAGGCTAAGTAACTTGGTGAAGATTTGTCGTCTAGTAAATGGGTATCCTTTCGTACTCAGCCCATGCTGTTATGATACTATTCTCTCCTTACTCCATTTCTTTAGATAAAACCAAAATCTTTATTTCTTTGTGCATCTTTGGGTAGTCACAGAAACCCCTAATTAGCAAGCAAATTAAAAAATTTAGCTTCTTTTTGCTAAGGTAGAGAGCCTCTGACACCTTAACTAGATACTATTGAGTGGATTGGTCTGAGGCAGAGATGAGACATTTTGCTAAGTTTATAACTTTCCCTAGTAAATCCATTTCAGAAAAAATTTCAGTTTATGACCACATTTGCATTTTGCATGTGGAAAACCCATGCCACCAGAGTGAAGGATTTCCTTAGGAATTAAAAAAAAAAAAGATCTTTCCATCTCTTTGAAAATTGCTTCCTTTTAAGGATAATGAACCAAATGCAAATTACCTTCTTTTCACATGGTGATTGCAATAAGGGGAGAATGGAGGCTCTTGTTGAATCCAAGTCTTTCTAAACTAAGGAAAAAGGAAAATTTTGTGTCTAATTCCTATGTAGTGTTTATAGAGCCGACTGTGATGTTCTTGAGTCAAAAACAAGATTTATATGGAAATGTTGATTTGTTGAATTTGTGAGTCTACTTTGTGGGAAGTACATAGGATAGAGAGAACATTCCTTAAGATAATTTTTAGCTACTTTTAAAAATTACATAAATATGACAGAGGGTGATTTAGTACTATGTGGTGGGATCCGTATCAACAGTTTGTGTACCTATAATGGTATGGAGTATATCAGATGGCCCTGTCATTTAGTGAGAAGACTGCTGCAGAAAAAACACAGGTAAAAATAATTGCCTTGCGACCTCAAAAAGTCTGGAAAAATGTTTAAAAAAAAAGTAAACATTTCCATAACTTAAAAAAATCTCCACTCCCCTGTAAAATGAAAACTCTTTTCAGCCTTAGGTCAGTGTGTACTTTTGGAGATTCTGTTGTGTTTGCAGCTAAAATGTTTTTGAATTTATTCACAAAGATATTTCTTTGGAAATGCAACAGATAGAGATAGAGGATGCATGGAGAGATGGGAAGAGTTAGCTATATTGAGTATGTTCTCATTTTTGTCTTTGGCTTAAGTAATATTTGTCAAAATCTCTTGAACATACTAAATATTTGTCTTAATTTCAAGATCTTGTTTGAAATGTAACCACACAGATATGCTTACTTTCCCTTGGCTGTGCTTTGATGGGTAAAATTAAGGACTAATAAAGAAATAATTCTACCCACCCAAATTAATCTTGTTCAGAATTACTGATATTGTCGTTTCTGTAACTGGTGGTTGATTGACTCAGTTAAGAGCAGGTTTTGCCTGAGCATTAAAATCATCTTACCGTTTACATATCATTTCATCATTTGCTATGTTGTTCCTCCCCTTCCCCAACCCAATCTTCTCTTTTGCAGCCTTGCTCTTTCTTTGGGAAATTGAAAACTAAAACCCTGGGAATGAAATATATAGTTAGTGACTAATTTCATCTTGGGTTAAACGGATATGATTCATCTAATTTTTATAATCTTCTGGCTGTTCTCAGACCTGTGTCTCTTTGCCCCTTGGGTTCCATACTTGTCTTTCTATTTCTGTTTCTATTAGAAATGATAGTAGTGCCCCCAGAATACTGGAGGTTGAAAACTGGCAGTTCTAGGGGCTGGATACTAGTGGTCTACAGATTTATATTGTTTGATTAGTGTTGTGTTTAATTTTTAAAAGTTAATTGTCAGTATGAAATAATGAGGTTATTTCCAGTGTCTCTTGAAGCACAAAATCTGGCAACACCAGGCCCACATTCCTGCATGAAGTGAAGCAGCAGCTGCCTCTGTAGATGATACACATGGTCTCCTGTTCCCAGTCCCGTTGAATTCCCTTCATTTTATATTGCTTGCCTGGGCCCTGTAGGCATTTTCAGTTTGTAGTCTGAGATCTGTAAGTTTTCTCATCACAGATGCGTTCCTATTTTGTGGTATTAGGTTTTCTACCTTGATTGCTGCTGATGCTGTGATAGCCTGTGAACTGGGGAAAGCAATGTGTGGTTTTGGCAGCCAGGTAGAATTGGGTTTGATTCCTAGTTTCACCGTTTACCAGTTTTACGTCAGCTCCCAAAGCTTCCGATTCCTTTTGTGTGGAATGGGTATAATCCCACCCGCTGGAGTGGTTGTGGCCTCAGTGCAAGGCTCTCTCTGTTGCCCTTCTTTATTTTTCTTTCTCCACATCCACATTGTAAACTAGAGAACATAATTTAATTTTGTAGGAATTCAGAGTTTGAGGAGAGGAAGGATGCATATAAAATGGGGTTTAAACAAGGTGGGTTTTTTGTTTATTATTAGTGGCCTGCTTAGCAAAACGATGAAATTTACAGTGATACCTCTTGGAATGAGTGTCTCCCTGGCATTATTTTATTTATTTATTTTATTTAATTAACTAATTTATTTTTGAGATGGAATCTCACTCTGTTGCCTGGGCTGGAGTGCAGTGGCGCGATCTCGGCTCACTGCAAGTTCTGCCTTCCAGGTTCACGCCATTCTCCTGCCTCAGTCTCCTGAGTAGCTAGGACTATAGGCACCCACCACTATGCCTGGCTAATTTTTTGTATTTTTAGTAGAGACGGGTTTCACCGTTTTAGCCAGGATGGTATCGATCTCCTGACCTTGTGATCCACCCTCCTTGGCCTCCCAAAGTGCTGGGATTACAGGCATGAGCCACCGTGCCCAGCCTTATGTTATGTTATGTTATGTTATGTTATGTTGTGTTATTTTCAAGACAGGACTGCCTAGGCAGGAGTGCAGTGGCACAGTCGTGGCTCGCTGCAGCCTCGACCTCTCTGAGCTCAAGTGATCCTCCTGCCTCAGCCTCCAGAGTAGCTGGGACTACAGGCACCTGCTACCACACTGCCCAGCTAGTTTTTTGTATTTTTTGTGGCGATGGGATTTTGCCATGTTGCCCAGACTGGTCTTGAACTCCTGAGCTCAAGCAATCTGCCTGCCCTGGCCTCCGAAAATGCTGGGATTACAACATGAGCCACTGTGCCTGGACTTCCCTGGCGTTTTTAATAACTATGCTGCATATGTGCAGACTCTCTGGAGATGGACAAATCTTGTTAAAACTTAAAAGGATTGCAGCATCTCTTTCAAATATTCTGGAAGGAATGGTGATAATTTAATAGTACAGTTTTCTAAGCAAGGTGTTAAAAGAATATGGTTTACTAAGAAATGATGATATTAGTAATGTAAAGAAAAAATACAGGCCTTCTACAAATTTGAAGTAGAGGTACTGAATTTGATACATTTCTATAAGCATTTTTCTTTTTTTAAAAAAATAATGACAAGGTCTCATTATGTTGGCCAGGTTGGTCTTGAACTCTTGGCCCTGAAGCAGTCCTCCTGCCTCAGCCTCCCAAAGTGTTGGGATTATAGGCATGAGCTGCCGCACTGGTCCTCTGTAAGCTTTTTTTTTTTTGAGCTGGAGTTTCACACTTGTTGCCCAGGCTGGAGTGCAGTGGTGCAGTCTCGGCTCACCAAAACCTCCACCTCCCAGGTTCAAGCGATTCTCCTTCCTCAGCCTTGCTGGTAGCTGGGATTACAGGCATGTGCCACCACGACTGGCTAATTTTGTATTTTTAATAGAGACGGGGTTTCTCCATGTTGGTCAGGCTGGTCTCGAACTCCTGACCTCAGGTGATCCGCCTGCCTTGGCCTCCCAAAGTGCTGGGATTACAGGCATGAGCCACTGTGCCCGGCCTGTAAGCATTTTTTAAAGATTTAGAAAATACTAGGAAAAATGTCCTACACTCTATCCTCATTATAATCAGATGATCTTAAACCTAATAAAGATCTAATAGCTTTTTCTTAGTATCTGAAACCTAAGTAATAATATTTTTTATTCTTAATAACAATTAATATAGATTTTTAAATTAATAAATTATAAGTGCTATTAGTATTCCTCACTACCCAGCTAAATAGAATCCTGTTTTTGTTCTAGAAAATTGACTATCTGCATTTGTAAAGCTACGGTTTTGATGTACTTTGTATCTAGTTCAGGTCACTCATCTGTGTTGAACAGATTGAGTCCTAAAGAGGGAATTGATTGTTTAGGATCCTGTAAATAATTATCGGCTGACACTGAACCCAAATCTTTTCATTCAGTTTATAATCTTTCTGTAATTACATAAAAAAAAAAACTTAAGAAAACTACAGTGTTTTTCTAGAAATTATTTCTGTTTTCTTGATTTTTATTTTATCTTATTTTTTAAATCTTTTTTGTTTTGTTTTGTTTTTTTGAGAAAGTCTCGCAGTTTCGCCCAGGCTGGAGTGCAGTGGTGCAATTTCGGCTTGCTGCAGTCTCTGCCTCCTGGGTTCAAGCGATTCTCCTGTCTTGGCCTCCTAAGTAGCTGGGACTACAGATGTGTGCCACCATGCCCAGCTAATTTTTAATCTAAGTAGGATATAAATTGCTCAAAGGAAATATATTGCATGTATATAATTCATTTTAAAATATTGATTATTTTCTAATTTTACCATAATGGTTATGATAGAGGTGTTTATGGAAAAGAGTTCTTAGTGTTTTTACCCTAGAAATATAAATTGTAAGATGTCTAAAACACAGTTGTTACCTTTTAACACTCCTTTAAATACACTTTGCAGCTAAATCCACAAAGTCTACTAGTCTAAGGATCCACCTAGCCAATTAAAATTTTTATCCAGAAATTTTCCCCGTGTGACTCAGTTACTAATTTTTTTGTTCTCTAGCAATCACTTCTCCCTCCGGGCTATGCATGAGCTCCCAAGCTGTGTAGAGAAGTAGCCAACCTGTGTAGCTAAAGTGGTTGCAGTAACTTGTCTCTTCCACTGCTGAGTGTCCTTTTTTCTGCATAACTCTGTGTGCTTCTGAATTAAGTATAGTGTGAAACCTGAGCTGTGCTCTCTGACCTCCAGTGGAACTCAGGAGGAAGCAGGGTGCTACCAAAAAGAGGGGAAAGCTCACCCAGTGCTTTTCCTATAGGTTGAGTAGGACCCTGCACACCTGCTGTCTTCAGCCCTGGATTCCACCTTTTGCCAGGTTTTCTAGTCTCCTGTGCAGCAAGTCATGCGAACACCTCATTCAGCCTTTTGAAGCCTGTACTGAACTGCTGTTGCTCATTGCACCCTTGAGTTGGGGTGGAAGGAACCCTGAGACTGCTACACAGCTGTCATTTCTGTCTGATTCCTCTCAGATCTTACTCTTTCTCAGTCCCTCTTTTTTAGTTTTCTCACTGTCAGAGACAGTCAGTCCATGGTGCTGTGACACTATTGTTTGGTGACACTATGCTATTCTCTACTGTATGTCTTTCTCTGTCTTCTTTCTGGACTCTTTGATATCATACCTCTGTCTTTGTGACTTTTTCCAGTGGCACCAGCGATATTTTTTTCTGTGGGGCAGACCTAGTTTCTGTCTCTTCAGTTGATAAACACTTAAATGCTCGAATAGTTTCCATCTTAAGAATAAAATCAAGCTGGGTGTGGTGGCTCATGCCTGTAATCCCAGCACTTTAGGAGGCCGAGGCAGGCGGATCACCAGAGGTCAGCAGTTCAAGACCAGCCTGACCAAAATGGAGAAACCCCGTCTCTACTAAAAATACAGAAATTAGCTGGGTGTGGTCGTACATGCCTGTAATCCCAGCTACTCGGGAGGCTGAGGGAGAAGAATCACTTGAACCCGGCAGGCGGAGTTTGCAGTGAGCCAAGATCAAGCCGTTGCTCTCTAGCCTGAGCAACAAGAGTGAAACTCCATCTCAAAAAACCAAAAACCAAAAAACAAAACCATTTTTACTTGCAGCTGCTGTTCTGTTTTCTTATCCCTCTGTTCATTTATTGGTAGATTATTCTTTCTCACCTTTCATTTGTCCTCAGCCCCATCCACTTTGGATTCTGACTCTTCCTTATTATGGATTTAATTTTCTTGTTGGTCATCAAAATGAGGATGCTAGTCACACTTTGGGGATGAAATGAAATTGGGGATGAACCAAAATGGGGATGCTAGTCACACTTACGTTCATCTTGGGATGAAATGGGTTCTTACTTGTGCAAGGGAGGCTGAGGCAGGTGGATCACCTGAGGTCAGGAGTTCGAGACCAGCCTGGCCAACATAGTGAAACTCCGTCTCTACTAAAAATACAAAAATTAGCTGGGCCTGGTGGCGCATGCCTGTAAGCCCAGCTACTCGAGAGGCTGATCACCAAAATGGGGTTGCTAGTCACACTTATGTCCTAGGGTTCTTGGGGATGAAATGGGCTCTTACTTGTACAACTCTTGAAGTGGTGTGCCTGGCATGTGATGAGCATGCAGCAGTTGTGATGCTAGCTTCCATTATTATTGGCTATTTGCGATATCCACGGATGTCGTCTTGTCCCTTGTCTCCTTTAATTATTGACAGAAGTTGACACAAGTGATCATCTCATCCTTTAAAAAGTGCTTTCTCTCTTCCCTTGGCTACTAGGACACTTTACTATCTTTTTTTCCAGTGTCATTGGCCATTTTCAGCTCCTTCATTAGTTTCTCTCCACTTGTCCTTTACATGCATGTCTCTCAAGGATCTCTTCATCTAAATGTCCTTCCCTCAGATTGCCGTCTTGTGCATTTTCCTTTTTAGTTAATGCTATTATATCCTCCAAGTCACTCAGGATTATTACTGTCAAATCATCCAGAATTCTGTCTCCTCCTTTGTCTCCCTTTTCAGACCACTCCAAAGCTGACCTTTTTTCAAATTTTGTTGGTTGGACCTGCCCCATTGTATGCACGGCCTTCTCATGTTTGATGCTACGATCCCATTTTGGATGTCTGGTCATTCTCTTTTTCTGTCTTCTCATTGCTGTCAGAGTTATGTTTCTTAAAGTTCAGCCCTAATGTCACTCCCCATTGCATGAAGTGGTAGTTTCCAAAGAGGGGTGCTGGCATAATAGGAAGTATGCAAACAAGTATATTTGGATATGAGAAGAAAATATTAAAGCTGTATTTATGCTTAAGTAAAGCTTTACTAATATTTGGTGCATGCATTGGTACCTTTATTGGATCTATAAGCCATTTGCTCATGTATCTTGCAGTACCCAAGGGAAGAGTGCAAGATGAGTTAATGGTCCTCCACTGTTTGTTGCTTCTCAGCATATTACAGTCTATCAGAGCTTACATGTACCTGCTTAAGTAGATCTACAGGGTAAAGCATGTAGTTTTTAAGATGCGTGTGTTCTCAAAAAGAGTAAGTGCCTTAAAATATTTGCACAGAAAAGGAGAATTGGAGATAATCTTAATAATGTAAAATGAATAGGATTTAGATAGGTGGAGAGGAAAAATGTTTCAGTCAGCAAGTTCAATGTGTGGGAACTGGGGAATGTCAGCCTGGCTTTGGGGGCAACTTGAGGTTCCTTGGTGCTGCATGTTGGAGAAGAACTTTCTTTCTTCTGATTTCATGTTTGCATGCTTGTATGAGATGGGCATTCACTGGGATAATCCTCTCTAGAAACTCCCTCACTTTAGTCTTCCCTAGGGGAGTAGAAGTGACTTATCTTTGAGTTTGGAAAAAGGAATTGGGCCTGTCTGGTTTCAGCTCATTCCTTTCCTACAGATCTTGCATTCAGCTGTGCTTGTTCATGCTCTGAGTTTTATAGGGGCAGGCCCCCTCAGGGAGGCCTCTGCCTGTCGAGCTGTACCTGTGACTAGGTGGAGGAATTGGCCTAATTCTGGGGTGAAATATTAGCCAAGACCACTTGACTAATAGACCTAAGCTACCTTTTCCAACCTAGGCTTTATTAGTAATAAAGCTATTATCTATCTATATCACTCTATATAATATATCAGGTGTATATTATATATCAGATAAATACATATTTTTCTTTCTGGCTTTCCTGTCTTACTAGTTTTGAACTTGGGCTGGAAAAATAAGGGGTGTTAAATATTGAATCTCTTTTACTTCAACACCAAATACTTCATCTTTAAAATCGAGTTACCAATCACTAACTCTTAAGAGTTATGTGAGGGTAACAAATTTAAAATGAGAAGTTTTTGAAAGATAAACTGTCTACAGATGTATATAGATTTATAAATGTTCTTGGGGGTGGAAAGTAGAAACAAGCTGGGACCTGTTATTTTATAATTAACTGCCATCCACAGATTAAATTCTAGCTCCTGCCAGCCACTCTCCTGCCAGATCCTTGGATTACAAGAAATGGTGGAGGGGGTGGCAGTGAGTGGATATAGCAAATGAAACATATCTCGCTTTGAACATTTAACTCGGTATCAGGCCCTGAATCATAGTATTATGATATCTCAGTATATGGAAAGGAGACAATATCAGATCAGGAAAATTAATTTTCCAACAGGAATGGGGAAGGTTAAAATACATAATTTCAAAGGAGACCACTAAAACAGAGATTCCTTCAGCTTTTCAAAAGTGCCACAATGTTATTTGCCCTTCTCTCAGTTAATGAACAGTGGGAAATGTGCTTACATTGGCTGAAGAGAGCCAAAACCAGAATTTCTACTACCACTTGAGAAAGTCCTAGAATTTGGGAGAATAAACCCATTACTGTATAAAACTAGAGAGAAAATCATTTGCAGTTTTCTGTTGGATTTGATCCATTCTTCCATACATGAAAAGATACAGCCCATATATGGCAAAACCCAATTCAGTTTTTGAGCGCTTTAAATGAGATGATTGAACAGTTTGGAGCATGACTCGCCTGTGGCATAGGCATGAAATCTTAGGTAATGACTCATGGGAATTACTGTTGCCACAGAGTTTTAGAATGCAAGAATTGATCTGTCTCTGAAAATATTTATATTTGATTGCATTTCTAAATAGGTAAGTGGGTAACAGCTGTTTGAATCTGGTGGCGTGTGTGTTTGGAGGTATGGGGGAGAATATAGACTGTACTGCTTTTGTGTTAGAGAAATTGTGCTCTTTTATTTTTTCCTATCTGGTTTAATAGAGTACGATAGCAGAAAACCAATCAGTTCAGGGAGTGGCCCATTTCAGTCTGGCCCTCTTCATCCACAAAGTGGTTTGGAATGAAAAATGCTAAGATGCAGTATTTGGCTGGCACTTAGATAACTAAGAAAAGAGAATTGACTTAATTGTAGCAAAGAGAGTTGATGTGAGGCTCAAGTCATCTTAGGGCTCCTAGGAGAGGATGAGAATCCATTAGCACCTTTATATCTGGGGAGAGGGGTGTTGCCAAGAAGGCCTGTTTTGTAAGTTTGTTTTCATTGACACTGAATTTAATTTATGTCTTAGAAACTATCCAGAAAAGTCTAAAGTTAAAAGTTTGAGAACTGCAATGTAGTAGTCAAATAAGCCACAGCTTGGATGGAAAATTTCATCTGCTATGATTAGAGCAAAACCAAAACAAATTAAAAACCAACATTGTCTGCCTTTTTCAAGCCCCTGATCAGTCAGTAGCCACCTTGAGAACCAAAGGGATTGAATACAGTGGAGAGGATCCAAAAACGGAACCAGACATGATCTGTGAGGCAGGAAGTACAGCATGAACTTTTATTGAAAACAGCTCAACAGTGATATCATTGGCTGACGATGGAGGAGGCTGTTTTATAACTCTCTGGAATATGAGTTTAAAAATTACATTACTCTGTAAACAACAGAAACAGTACTACAAAAGGTTCTTTAACAACCATAGCTATCTGTAATATAGGCAAAAATGAGAAAATAAGTTGGAAAATTCTCTGACTATCCTAAATTGAAGTCACTAAACCTTACTCGGATCAAATTTCATTATCTTTGAATATAATTCTGCTGAGCTTAGTTACATGGTTATGTTAGAAATATGCAAGTAGAAAAAAGGCTGCTATAGGCATTCTCAGTGACAATAATCAAACCATTATGTAGGTGGGGAGGAGAAATTATATGATTACCTAACAGTGAAAAAGGAGATGAGGGGAGAAAAAGACTAAAGAGCAAATACCAGACACTGGGTTTTATTAGGATAAAAGCAAACAATTTATGCTTTAGTAAGCTTTTAGCTATCAGACTTGTAATTTTAGTTAATAGATATCAAGAAAATGATTTATATACTGTATTCTCTAGGGTGATGGTGGGGATGACAGTCTGTTAGTGATGGCTGCTATCCTCATTGATCATCAAGGTTGAATTAGAAATAAACTATTGAAAGTTTAATATATCATCTATAAAATGATTGCTAATAATAAAGATAGACTAAGTACTTAAAAGAATAACTAATATCTAGAAATTATCAAGAACTGCTCATTCACTTTGCATTCTATATCAAACATTCAGAGATTATTTAACTGAAAGAAACAAAGTCAAGTGTGATTAGAAAGTGTAGATCAGAAATATATTTGAATTTTAGTGGAATATTGGATGTAAATCTTGACTAAATCATTTGGTATTGTGGAATCAGAATTCCAGAGGTAGGAATGTTCTTAAAGAGGATTTTATGTAATCCCTGGTTTCTGCCAGGCTGTTTTGAAGCATTTTATTTGAGAAAAAGTATTGACCAAGTAAAAAAAATGATTTCTGATTTTGAAATGAGTAGAATAACTAGATGTGATTGCTGTGGGGAGGGAGCATAAACAATTTTAAACAAACTCTTGTGTAATCATGCTAGGATTCAAAGGATGTATTCTTTGTTTCTAAAATGCATCTTTTAAACATTCACAGAAATGTCACCAAGATGCTCTGTCTTTCATATACCAGGAAAAATAGGCCATTACCATTCGTTGTCTGGGTCTGCATTTTTCACTTTACAAATAATGTACAGTAACAAAAAGGGATAGGGAGAACAGCTTTATTAGAATACTTTAATAAGAATTTAAGCATAGCATACCCAAATTCTTATTCTATGATGTATTCAAAATGAGTAACATGTTAAAATGCAGCTAACTGTTCATCAACTGTTATACATGCATTAGAACATTTCCATCTTAATACTGATTCCATATTTCAAATACATCTCTAATAAGTTCTACCTTATCATTACTTTTTGTTCTTCTTGTACTTACATCATCAAATGCCAAGCTTGAAGAACTTTTTGAAATCTTGAACAACTCATAGTTCTGTTGAAGGAGGCCATCAATCATCTTTCCTCCATGTTTGCAACATATTTTTCTTCCTAGGTTTGTAAAAAGCCAATTAGCGTCATCAATCTAATGAATATTTTTTATTTCCAAATCATGTATTTTCTGCTAGTCTTGTTTTTATTTTTATTTTATTTTTATTTATTTTCCAGACAGAGCTTTACTCTTGTCACCCAGGCTGGAGTGCAATGGCGTGATCTTGGCTCATTGCAACCGCCGCCTCCTGGTTTCAAGCAATTCTCCTGCCTAGCCTCCCAACTAGCTGGGATGACAGGCATGCACCACCACGCCCAGCTAATTTTGTATTTTTAGTAGAGATGGGATTTCACCTTGTTGGCCATGCTTGTCTCAAGCTCCTGACCTCAGGTGATCCACCTGCCTCGGCCTCCCAAAGTGCTGGGATTACAGGCGTGAGCCACCGTTCCTGGCCTACTCTGGTTTTTAACATGTGTCAGCTTGCAATCCAGTAACAACCATATGAAGTTTTGTTACAGGCCATTTTAGCAAAATGGTATGGTTCAAATTCTTATTGTAAAATATTGCACCATGTAGTCCTTTCTGTTGAATAACTTTTTGGATGAGAACACCATACATTCTTTTTGCATTTAGAAATATATTGGTGATGCATCGGTTCTTGAATTTGAGAAAATCCATGTAGGATGTCTTCATTAAAGATTCATAGTTTGGATTTCGCTTACACAGATTGAATATTCCATTTTGAAAATGTTTGGAACCGGAAGTGTTTTGGATTTTGGAATTTTTTTGGAGGGGGGAGGAGGAGTATTTGCATGTACATAATAAGATATCTTGGGAATAGGATCCAAGTCTGAACACAAAGTTCGTTTATGTTTCCTATACATACACCTTATACACATAGTTTGAAGGTAATTTTATATAATATTTTAAAATAATTTTGTGCATGAAACAAAGATGATATACATTGAACCTTTAGAAACCAAAGATGGGCCGGGCACGGTGACTCATGCCTATAATCCCAGTGCTTTGGGAGGCCGAGGCGGGTGGATCACCTGAGGTCAGGAGTTTGAGACCAGCCAGCATAGTGTAACCCCATCTCTACAAAAAATACAAAAATTAGCTGGGCATGGTGGTGCACACCTTAATCCCAGCTACTCGGGAGGCTGAGGCAGGAAAATCGCTTGAACCCAGGAGGTGGAGGTTGCAGTGAGCCGAGACTGCGCCATTGCCCTCCAGACTGGGCGACAGAGTGAGACTGTCTCAAAAAAAAGAAAAAAGAAAGCAAAGTTGTTACTATCTAAGCCATCCACGTGGATCATCTGAGGTGGTTTGGTATCACCATTGTTCCTGACTTTGAGTTTATATGCTACCATTAAGCAATCATTTTCTTATACTTATTCACACATGAGTTCTTAACAGTGAGAAATATGACATACCATTAATACAGTGAAAAAATAATGTGCTCTTGGTAACTAAGCCTGTAAGCAGAAAAGCATCAACAGAATTACCTGTACCATCTGTTAAACAATAGCAGCCCCAATGAACAATGGCAGGCTTTTAGTCTCCACCTATAACGCTGTGTTTTTGTTTAAAAATTCACCCATCCGTACACTGATGACTTTGTGTTTTGATTAAAAGGTTAGTGTACACAGTGCTTTTTTAGGAGAGAAGAAACATCAGAAGCAGTTGAGGGACCAGGAAGTGGGTCCTCTAGTTATGAGGAGGCTTTCTGCTGGATGGCTTCTAAAAATGTTTCCTCTAGAGTCATCTGCGTCATTAACAGTGGTTTTGATCTTAAGACGTCTCTCTTTGATTTTAAAAACTGATATGATTGATACCTTCTTCTGTTAAGAATGCACACTGCTCTAGGCCTTCAATAAGCCCATCAGACATTTTCACCTGTCATCAATAAGCACTTCTTCTGCAGTGTTAACAACGTCCATTGCCTGCTTCTGGCATCTTATTGGCACTCAAAAAGTTTCAGATTTGGGAGCATTTCAGATTTCTGTATTAGGGACGTTCAGCCGTATAATCAGTTTTTTCTTCTCCTTTTTTCTTTCTTCTTCTTTCCCTCCCTCCCTCCCTCCCTCCCTCCCTGCCTCCCTTCCTCCCTTCCTTCCTTCCTCCTTCTTCTTTCTTCTTCTTCTCCTTCTTCCTTCTCATCCCCCCACTTCCTCCCTCCTCCCCATCCTTCCCCCTCCTCCTCCCTTCTCCTCCCTTCTCCCTTCTCCCTTCTTCTCAGAATCTGATGCTAGATTTGTTGTCATCTGTCTCTTTGCATTCATCTTCTGACTTAACTGTGCTGTGTCTCCATTTGTCACTTCCCTTTGCCATTTTGGGCAGAAAATGAAAAATTCTGAATTCTCAACTGTGTTCAGTGAAAGCTAAAAGCAGACTATAAAGTTAGCATGTTTAGTCTAAAACTCTTCTGGAAGATTATGTAATATTTTGGGTAATGCAACAAGAAAATGAAAGGGTGATAATATAGTAATAATTTATTTCATCATTATATCATATCATGGAAAATATGGTTCCATTTTTCTGTTGTTTTCTTTAGTCTATTTTTAAGCGTAATTGGCAATAATTGATGTGTAATAATGAAATAATTCTTAGGGTGATGAGATACAAAGTGCTTTAAGATATAGGAAAAGCGAGCTCACTAGGATCCCATAACATATCTTGGGTTGATGAAATGCTCCAGTAGACCCATCTGGCTTGAAAGATAGTGAATTTTATTGTTTTTTAAAAATAATTAAATTTAAGTTGGGCATGATGGCTCATGCCTGTAATCCCAGCACTTGGGGAGGCCGATGTGGGTGGATCGCATGAGGTCAGAAGTTCAAGGCCAGCTTGGCCAACATTGTGAGACCCCATCTCTACTAAAAATACAGAAATTATCTGGGTGTAGTTTCACATGCCTGTAGTACCAGCTACTTGGGGGACTGAGGGATGAGAATTGCTTGAACCTGCTGGTGGAGGTTGCAGTGAGCCAAGGTTGTGCCACTGCACTCCAGCCTGGACTACTGAGCAAGACTCTTTCTCAAAAGAAAAGATTTTCTCCTTTTGTTCTTTGGAAGGTGTCTGAGAAAAAATAAAATTTACAAAATACAATCCCTGTATATAGTTAGAACTACTCAAAAAAGAATTCCTCCCCCCATCCCCCCAGAAAAAGAACTCTAAAATTGATGAGTACAGTGGACCTTTATGGTATGCTGAGGGCCAGTCAAGATTGTAAGCAGCATATGATATTCTTGGAAGCAAAAGGGAAGAGATGAATATGGGAAGCAACAGGAGTAAAAAAGGCTTGGATTTTGTCATGCTGGGAACCCTAGGCTGCTGGAATTTTGAGAGTCTCCTTGTTTAAACTCTAGTTTTTGTGGTACTGCTGAATTGGATCTCCTCTAAGATCCTTGCCCAACTTAATTTTTTTTCTTTTTAATATGTTTCACAGGTTTTAGCTGCTGGAAAATATCAAGCAATATAATGGGACATTTGTGTTAGCTACAAGTCTCCATAGGTAGAAGGTGGAACATTGTCAAAGCCCTTCAAAACCTGTAATGTTGTTTGGACTTTGTACATCATGAATTTTTTGGAGCTTCCCTATGGCCTTGATATAGTTTGCCTTACTTGTCTCCCTGAGATAAAGTTGTACATTTCAGAGATGGGTGTTGTGAGAACTTTGGGTACATGGAAAGTTTCCTTGTTGTTATTTTGTGTGTTTTCTTTATTCATACTTCGTTGCCTCCAGAACATGCCAGGTTTTTAGGAAGGATAACTTCCTAAATAAAAATATTTTTGGGGTGAGGGGGATAGGTTCTATTTGTTTGTTGTTAACCAAAATTTAGTGTATTTCTACCCTAAATGTTGAAGCTCAAAGAACTGAAATCTGAAAAGCCATTGCTGATGTTGCTGTGAATTTGGTAGAAAATGACACAGCCCTGTCTTAGTTTGTTTAGGCTGCCATTATCAAATACCATAGAATGTGTGGTTTTATAAACAACATAATTGATTTCTCACAATCCTGGAGGCTGGGAAGTCCAAGATCAAGTTGCCGGCAGATTCCATGTTGATGGAGGCCTGTTTCCTGGCTCATAGATGGCCATCTTCTCACTGTGTACTCACCTGGCAGGAAAGGCAAGGCAGCTCTCTGGGGCTGCTTTTATGAGGTCACTAATCCCATATATGAATGCTTTGCCCTCACGACATAATCAGCGCCCAAAGGTCTCACTTCTAACACCATCACATTAGGGGTTAGTATTTTAATATATTTCTTTGTGGGGTGGAGGCACAAGCATTCATTCAGTCTGTGTAGCAGCCTTATTGTGATATATGTACTGATTCATTGGCTCATTCTGCCTGTTGTCCAAAATCTGATTAGCTTGGATAGATTTAAGGCCAGGTATAATATGTGATCCCGGTCAGTTTTTTTCTCTTCTTTCCTAATACTGTTCACTGCAGCTGAATTCAACTATTTTTGCTCCTCTGTGATACTTCCAGATTGTTAGACATGTAGCATGGCATGGGGAAGTGCAAGGAGGTTGAAGTCAGATCAGCTTCATTTTGAGCTTTAGTCAGCTGCCAATTGAGTTTTTGACCTTGGGAAGGTCACTTGACCTCTCTGAGCCTCTTGTTTTTCATCTACAAATGGATTGCAAAGTTGTGATGTCTACATGTGATGATAACTGTGAAAGGTTTTGACATAGAGGTCATTTAGTAAGTCTTCACTTCCTTTGCCCTTGACTGAGCTAATACCATAATGATTCCACCCCTTCTTTTAAAAGAGGCATTATATATACACTTAAAATTGCAGTAAATTTGAAAGCTGTCTTAAGAATTTGTAGAACCCATTGAGATGATTATTTAAGATAACAATTTCATCTGTGTTGACTTTCACTTAGAAACCTTATCCTTTCCTTTTGTGGTGTCAGCCTACCGACATTGTGGGCTCATTCTTTCTGGCTATAAAAGTGTTCAAATGTTTTCTGTGTACAAACAAAACTAATATTTCAGATCAAATGAATAGCCCACGAAATGGGAACAAACAAAAATACCTCTCAAAAAAAAGCAAAAAATAAAACCCTTCTTAGTTCTCATTCCTATTTATCAACCTCCTTTTCTCTTGCTTTTATAGCTAATGTCTTAAAAAAAAAAAACCCATAATCACCATGGTCACTTTAAAAGAATTTCCTTTTATTTCTAAAACTGATTTCAGTCCAACTTTCAATCCTACTACTCTATTGAAACTGCATTCCTCAGGTCACAAAAGACCCAATAGCAGAATCTGTGGGACACTAATAAGGCATTCTTTTTTTTCTTGGAGATGGAGTCTTATTCTGTTGTCCAGGCTGGAGTACAGTGGTGCCAGCTCAGCTCACTGCAGCCTCTGCCTCTCAGGTTCAAGCGATTCTACTGCCTCAGCCTCCCGAGTAGCTGGGATCAGAGGCGCCCACCACCACGCCCGGCTAATTTTTTGTATTTTTAGTAGAGACAGGGTTTTACCATGTTGGCCAGGTTGGTCTTGAACTCCTGACCTCGGGTGATTCGCCTGCCTCGGCCTCCTGAAGTGCTGGGATTCAGGCGTGAGCCACCGCGCCCAATCCACTTGTAAGACATTCTTTTTCTTTATTTGCTGTCTTGTTCTCATCAAATCTATCCCTAGCCATTCTCATTACTTTTGTGCAGACAACTCCCAAAGCTGCATTCAGCTCACATTTATCTTTTCAGATCTAAACTCATATATTCATTGGCTTTCTTGACATTACCACAGGATATCTCAATACAAATCTACTTCAGCATGTATTCTTCATGTATTTTTTATCTCGACTAATGACACTATCATTCACCTAGTTATCCACTTTTAGGTATAATTTATTGAGGTATAATTTATATACAGTAAACTGTCATTTAAAGTGTATAATTAGATCAGTTTTGACCTATATTCACCTGTGAAACCACCACCACAGTCAAGATATAACAGATTTCCGTCATCCCCAGAAGTTTTCTCATGCTACTTTGCAGTGTTTATCCTCTATCTACCCTTGCCCTAGGGAACCAAGTTCATTATCTACCTTTCATCACTAGAGATTCGTTTGCATTTCTATAATTTTATATAAATTACGTAATTTATATACATTTCATATAAATATAAAATGCCGTATTAGGGTTCTCCAGAGAAAGAGAACCAATAAGATACCCTATCTGTGTCTATACATAGGCATAGATATATATCTATAAAGAGATTTTAAAAATATATATATATAAAGAAGTTTATTTTAAGGAATTGGCTTGCTTATGGGAACTGGCAAGTCCAACAGTTTTAGGGCAAGCTGACAGGTTGGAAACTCTTGTAGGATTGTGTGCTGCAGTCTTGAGTTTGAAGTTTGTAGGGCTGGCTAGCAAGCTGGAAACTCAGACAGAAATTGATGTTGTAATTTTGAGTCTAAAATCTGTAGGGCAGGCTGGAAATGTAGACAGGATTTCTATGTTAGAGTATTGAGGCAGAATTCCTCTTCCTCTGGGAAATCTGTTTTTGTTCTTATTACCATTGACTGATTAGATTAGGCCCTCCCACATTATAGAGGAAAGTCTACTTAAAGTCAACTGAGTGTAGTTAATCACATTTATAAAATATTTTCACACCAGCACCTAGTGTAGCTTAGCCAAGTTGACACACAAAATTGAGCCATCACTTTTTGCATCTGCTCACTTTTACTCAGTAGAATGACTTTGAGATTCTCCCAAGTTGTATTCGGTAGTTCATTCCTTTTTATTACTGAGTGCTTTTTTTTTTTTTTGAGACGGAGTCTCATTCTGTCGCCCAGGCTGGAGTGTAGTGGCGTGATCTCAGCTTACTGCAAGCTCTGCCTCTTGGCTCACTGCAACCTCCGCCTCCTGGGTTCAAGCCATTCTCCTGCCTCAGCCTCCCAAATAGCTGGGATTACAGGTGCCCGCCACCACTCCCAGCTAATTTTTGTATTTTTAGTAGAGACGGGGTTTCACCACATTGGCTGGGATGGTCTCAATCTCCTGACCTTGTGATCCACCCGCCTCTGCCTCTGCCTCTGCCTCCCAAAGTGCTGGGATTACAGGTGTGAGCCACCATGCCAGCCTGCTGACTGGTATTCTGTTGTATGAATACATGGCAGTTTGTTTAGTCATTCTCCTATTGATGGACACTTGGGCTATTTCTAGTTTTTGGCTAGTATGAATAATGTGTTATGAACATTGGTGTACAAGACTTTCTGTGAACATATATTTTTATTTTGGGGGGTTAAATATTTAGCAACCCAATGGTAGATGTTTGTTTAATTTTAAAGGAAACTGCCAAACTATTTTCCAAAGTGTTTATACGATTTTGCATTTTCATTAGCAGTGTTTGAAAGTTCCAAATGCTCTACATTTTCCACAGTATTTGGTGTTAATCTTTTAAATTTGAGCCATTCTAATGAACTTGTAGTGGTATCTTATTGGGGTTTAAATTTGCATTTCTTTGACGGTGAATGATTTTGAGCATCTTTCCATGTGCCATTCAGGTATCTTCATATATGAAATGTGAGTTTAGATCTTTTGCCCGTTTTTCTTATTGGATTGTTACTGAGCTGTAAAAGTTCTTTTTATATGCTGGATATTAGTCCTCATTAAGTATATGTATGTATTGAAAAATATTTTATCCTCTTCTGTGGTTTCTTATATTATTACTTATATATTTTATTATATATTTCTTACATATTATCTAAAGGGTGTATTTTGAAGAGCAGAAGTTAAAATTTTATAAAGTCTAATTTGTGAGGTATTTTTTGCCTACTGTAAAGTCACAAAGATTTTTCTCGAGTTTTCTTCTAGAAGCTCTGTAGTTTTAACTCTTATATCTAAGTCTATGATCCATTTTTGACTTTACTTTTTCCCTCTCTATATTTGGATATCACTTGTCATGGATTTCTGTTTTAGAAAGGACTCACCCCTTTCCCCCAACCAGTAAGGACTCTCTTTTAGACTGTTTTTGTTCAATCCCTCGTTTTTTTTTTTTTTTTTTTTTTGTCCCTCACATTAAAATATGCTTCTCATTAGTGTCCTGCATATCATGTCTGCCTTCTCCAGTCTATTTCCATAATGTCATAATGCCATAGGTTATTACTCTAAAATTACTCCAATCATTCATGTTACTACTGTGCTGAAAAATCCTCAATAACTGTCAGTTTCCCAAGAGTCGCCTAAATCTAGGTGCTGTCACTTGATGGAATCTCCATGTCACACCATATGAAAAGGAGAGAGTGAATCAGCCAGTTTTCTATGTAAAGAATTAATCAGTCCCTAACTTGGAGGACTTAGCCATAACTTCTGTTATTATATTTGCCGCATTCTATTGTCATTATTTTATTAGATTGAACTCTTTTTAATGTATTACCGTTGATATTCTTCCCAGCACCTACCAGACCGTGGTGATACAGGAGACTTTTTTTGAGGGAATAGTTGAGGAAACTTGGCAATTAAAAAGACAGCATTGGAAATCATTGACTTGAAGGGCAGACTGGGCAGCCAATAATTTTTGGGTGCTATGTTGTTTTTAAAAATCATTTTATACTTAGAGGGGCTAATTTAAAGAGAATAATCTGGAAGACTAAATATAGCCTTCAGTTTCGGAAGTAATTTCTGTTGAACTGGCAGTGGAAGATGTGATGGAGGAGGATGGTAAGAATAAATTCATTATTTATTCTTTTGGTAAGAATAAATTAAGAATAAATTCATTATTCTGAACTCCCTCTGACTTATTATATACTGTGCTTATTCCATCAGGGCCTTGCTGTGAGACATAGCTATCTAAGCGTAAGATTACTTATTTTTAGAAATAATAGAAGCATGTGTTCAAATTAAATTTACTCTTTAGAAGGTTTTTTTACATGAAAGTAGAGCTCCAAAAGACACCTTATAAAACTTTTATTACTGCTGTTCTAAGGTAGTATACAGGCTAAGTAAATATCCAGGAGATAGAATAATTTAGTCTGTGGAGTAACTGTTAGTTTATTGATTAATGTTTATAGCTTGGTGATGTGGTATAGATTTTGAGTCATTCTTTAGCGTGTTTGCTCATATTATGCTTTGGAAATATTTTAAGTTAAGCCTTCTGACTTCTCTGGTCCCAGGAGGTTCGCCGTAGGCTTGTATATCGTTAATTCAGGGAATGATAGTGACTGGAGTAATAAACTCAGAGGCTATTGAAAATTTTAATGATTTTGTTGTGTTCATATGCAATTAGATCCTGTTGTGCTCCTATTTAAAACCTTCCAGGGGTTTCCCATTGTGCTTAGAATGAAATCCGAATGCCCTCCTAGGCCTGCCCTCCTCAGCCTTTTCTCCTACCCCTCCTCCCCTTGGTAGCCTTGCTTCTGCTACTCTGCCTGAGCATGAAAGTGCTCGCTCTCCTTAGGCCTTTGTATTTGTAGTCCCCTCTGTCGGTAATCATCTTCTCCAGACCTTCAGATTTTTTTTTCTTCAGGTTTCATATTAAATGTCACCTCTTCAGAGCGATCTTTAGCAGTCTCCATTCCTCTCTAGTTACCTATTCCATTACACTATTTTAACTGTCTCCATGGTACTTGTCACCCTGCCTCTTGTTGGTCAGTAATCCTCAGGAGAGTGGTTGCCTTGCTGTATGGTTCACTCACTGCAGTATCCTGGTGCTTGGAGACACACAGCAGGTGCTTGGTAAGTGTGCAGAGGGATGAATGTCATCTGTATTATCATCCTCACTGAAGTAACTGACAGTCAAAACCAACTTGTGACTAAACAGGTACTAATTGATATGATTGTCTGTTTAAATTACTCAATAATTGATTCATCTTTTCATTACATAGTATAGAATCTAATTATGGTGGAAACAGATACTGTCTTTTGTGGCTAGTATGCAGATTACAGGGTTCTGTCTTGTATTCAATTTGTCGGGCCATGATTTCTCTTCATATAAATTCTTTAATGCAGCTAAATAATAGTCTTCTTTTGGTTTTAAGTTTCTGTTAATTCCAGAAGTGTTTTGGGACTTGCTGAAGTATCATTAAGCCATGTGTTCTGTTTTTTTGAGTTAAAGCTTGGCTGAGGCAGGCTGGTAGATTGAGAGCTCTCGGGGCTGGAGGTCAGGAAGCCCAGCCTCTGGTTTTAGTTCTGCCAGTAGCCAGCTGTCCACATGAATATTTTGGCCCTCAGTTCTCTAATTTATAAAATAATAGAGTTGAGTGAAATTGTCTCAAATGTTAGTCTTCTTTTAACAGTGTATAATTATGTAATTCTGGGCCAGAACCAGTCATTTTGCATTGGTGGGAATTTTTATAGGTTGTATGGGCATGTGGCATATATGATAGTTGTCCAGTTATCATTATGCTTTTCAAGAATGAATAGTCAAATTTGTTTTACTTAACTGAACATTAAAACATCTGAAGGATTCAGAAGTGGTCTAGTTTATTTCAGTTTTTGTTTGTTTTTATTTTTGGTAGTGGCTGCAGTAAGAAATACTGTACATGATTTATTGGGCATATCGACTTAAAAATTGGCTATTATTTAAGTAGATAATAAAGGTTTGTCTTCAGGATACTTATTTGGCCTTCTCATAATTTGAAGGATCTCAACCTTTTTCGTCTTTGGAAATCATTTGAGAATTTTATAATTGACTTGGCCTCATGTGTACTACTTTAGCACATCAGTTTTACTTAAGGTTCATATCATTCTTCATTGACATTAGATATGTATCACTTTTAAGAAATCTTGTAGAATGCTGAATGTTCCATTCCGTATTCCATAGTTCAGTGTTCATCAGAATCATCTTAGGATTTGTTAAAATGTGGATTGCTGCTCCCCACCCTGAGTTTCTGATTCAGTAGGTCTGGAGTGGGACCTGAGAACTTGGATTTGCAAGAAGACCTTAGGTTATGTCACTGCTGGTCCAAGAACCATGCTTGGAGAACCTCTGCTGTGGTTTGTCAAATTCTTTATTTACATGTGCTGGCAGCATTTTGATTAAGGAATCTTCCTTACTGTATATGGATGCATCTCAACAATACACCTTGTGGTCCTTGGATTCCCTCATATTATATGATACCTCATATCCTCTCCAGCTTCCTGGTTGGTGTGATACATAACACAGCTTTCAATACCAGTGGAACTCTTAACAACAAGATGCTGCCAGTAACTTTAATCTTTCAGATTATGTGTTTAAATGGGAAAAGCACGCATTTAGACATTTGGGTTTACTCTTGAGAACACTGGCTTTGGAATCCAAAAGGCCTTAGCTCAAAGGTTAGCCTTACCACTTATTTGACTATATGAGTTTGGGAAAACTATGTAACTCTTCTGAATCTTAGTTTCCTTAATTTTAAAATTGTTAAAATTTTATATTTGCCTCATAAGATTTTTGGAAGAGCTTAAGTAAATTAGATAAGGTATATAAAGTGCTTCGTAAATACTCAATAATTGATGGTTTTAGAAAAGTTTGTACGTCAGTCTAAATGGTTATAATTTTGATGTGGCTTTGGACAGAGTTTCTCTCCATTTCATGACTTGCCTTAATGCGGGTTGCTCACCTAACCTGCTTACCAGGGCCTCGCCATGGACAGCAGACAGGTGTCTGCTTCACCTTACGTGTTTGGAAATGCTATGTCTTGTTCCTGTCTAACCTGGCTCTATCACTGGGCTCTTAGTTTTGGCTCCTGGCTCCACATCAGGCTCTTCCTGCCCTGGTGACCTGTTGCAGCCTGTTTCTCTGACTTTCACCTTCACTTGTGAGAGTCACGGGGGTTCTGGAGTGGTTTTGTATTCCTCTTTCTGGCTCCACCTGAAAACCAGTATGGTTAGAGGTATATCGCTACCCTCCCACCTGGGATAGGATGATTTTGTTTTCACCAAATTAATTATGTTAAATGTGTGTGTGATTTTAATTTATAGTCAAACTTTCTTATGCATTTTAAGCTCCAGTTTTAATGCTGCATGTTCGTTAGAAACATAGCTTCATGAAGATAACTTTGATTTATTGTATTTTCTTAAAAAGGGCCTATATTCACCAGATTTTCTTTTTTTTTTTTTTTTTTTTTTTGAGGCGGAGTCTCACTCTGTCGCCCAGGCTGGAGTGCAGTGGCCGGATCTCAGCTCACTGCAAGCTCCGCCTCCGGGTTTACGCCATTCTCCTGCCTCAGCCTCCCCAGTAGCTGGGACTACAGGCGCCCGCCATCTCGCCCGGCTAGTTTTTGTATTTTTAGTAGAGACGAGGTTTCACCGTGTTAGCCAGGATGGTCTCGATCTCCTGACCTCGTGATCCGCCCGTCTCGGCCTCCCAAAGTGCTGGGATTACAGGCTTGAGCCACCGCGCCCGGCCTTTCTTTTTTTTTTTTTTTTTTTTTTCTTTTTTTTTTTTGAGACGGAGTCTTGCTCTGCCGCCCAGGCTGGAGTGCAGTGGCCGGCTCTCAGCTCACTGCAAGCTCCGCCTCCCGGGTTCACGCCATTCTCCTGTCTCAGCCTCCCGAGTAGCTGGGACTACAGGCGCCCGCCTCGTCGCCCGGCTAGTTTTTGTATTTTTAGTAGAGACGGGGTTTCACCATATTAGCCAGGATGGTCTCGATCTCCTGACCTCGTGATCCGCCCGTCTCGGCCTCCCAAAGTGCTGGGATTACAGGCTTGAGCCACCGCGCCCGGCCTTTCACCAGATTTTCATTAGCTTAGAATACATATGAGAAATTTTTAGCTGTGAGTCTTGTTGATTGGAATGAAGATTCCCCTAAGAAACTGTTGTAGTGACTAATAAAAGTTTTGTGAGAAAGTGCCCATTGCCTCTGTCAGAAATTACACTTGGTAGCAGTGCTGGAGGTTCAGTGACTTGTCATTGTTTCACATTCTTTTTGGGTTATGGTCATGAATTCTCTGTTGTCTTAAGTCCTATTGTAATGATATGTTTTCAGCCATACTTTTGATTTCATGCTTTTCAGATGCCAAAGAGGTTTGTCTTTGTTACGTATTTACACAAACACTTTGCTTCCTATTTCTTCTTCACTTTACTGATGTTCCTCTTGCTCAACTGGAGGGTGTCTGCCAAGAGGCATTAGTCTGCCTGAGCAGGTGTCTCCTAATCCTGATTTTTGCTTGTATTTCTGAACACGTAGCAAGCCTCTTCTGCTGGACCAAGTGAGGCTCGTGGAGAGAAAACAGAGGCACCAGATACAGACGTAAGACACGTGTAAGGAGCAAGATGTAATAGTTTAACTCGATTGGATTTTTTAATTGGGTGGAATAATTCAGGGTTACCACACAACATTATCACCTAAAAAGATGTGACTTACTGTGAAGGATTCAATAATAAATAATGGGACTCTCTCTGCCATATATATTCTTGCTTAAAACTATCTTAGTACGGGTGCAGACATATACAAATTTAATTTACATGAATTCAGCTACATGCACTCCGTCTTTTATATTAACTATAAGTGTTGTATATGTGACGGAATTCACAAATGAAGGAATTTACAGCAATAATTTCAATAATATGGATTTTAGCCTATTCTTCACTGACTTTAATATCTATCCCTAAGTAAGATAGGGATAAATCTCCTATCCTATAAATTCTTACCTATAAATTCTTTGAGGGTAGGAGAAGTAACGAAGGGTAATGACTCTTGGTGGTGTTAAACATGGCATAGCAAAGGGCAATGCAGTGGTAATTTTTGATAGATTAAGATCAGATGCTTTCGGGGCAAAGAGCTATTTGTTTTTTGACTTCCAGTGGTCGGTTTTTTCACATCTGTTTGTGCTGGAGTAAAATTAATTTATTTACTTTTATAAGTTTTAAACACTTAGCCATAGTTTGGATTGGTTCCAGCTCTCATAAGTAAATCACTTTGATGAGTTTATGAGAATCTTTAAATAGCTTAGGGACCAATAAAATACTCTTACCAGAAGATAGAAATGATACCCATCAATGGTACTCATGCTAAAACTTAGTGAGTTAAGAGTATTTATTTTCAGACTTTAAAAAAAAAAAAAAAAAAAGGTGAGTCACCTATAGTTACTAAGTCTTGATTGTGCTCCCCACAAGCCTTTCTTTTTTTTTTTTTTTTTTTTTTGGAGACAGAGCCTTGTTCTGTTGCCCACGTTGGAGCACAGTGGCGTGATCTTGGCTCACTGCAGGCTCTGCCTCCTGGGTTCACGCCATTCACCTGCCTCAGCCTCCTGAGTAGCTGGGACTACAGGCACCTGCCACCACGCCCGGCTAATTTTTTTGTATTTTCAGTAGAGATGGGGTTTCACCGTGTTAGCCAGGATGGCCTCCATCTCCTGACCTCGTGATCTGCCCTCCTCAGCCTCCCAAAGTGCTGGGATTACAGGCGTGAGCCACCACGCCTGGCCCACAAGCCTTTCAGTAAATGCTATATTGTAATGGTTATTACAACAAGAAGCTATTGTGCAGCACTCATGAAATGAGTATCTTTTCTGATCCATGAATAGCACTATTATCGAGGGGATACTTGAAGCCTTAAAGAAGAGCTTTTCTTTTGGCTTTTCTTCTTGATGCATTTTCTTTTTTCCCTTAGAACAGCTACCAGTTTATGTTTGGAATACAGCCTAATAACTTGTGCCTTAACCTAATTAAATCATGTTTCTTATGGGGTGAAATAATTGACTATAGGCACAACAGTACACATAAGGGAAGTAAAAAAGCAATACTGAATTTATAGTTGACTTTTAGAAAACTTACACTTCTCACAATTTTTGTCTGGTTTGTCATTCAAGAAAGGACCTGCGAGTGAGAAGCAAGATGGCCACAGCAAGGAAGGGCCTAGTGTCTGCCACCTGGCTAGGCAGAGCTGAAGCTGCTGGGCTACAGCTCAGAGCACTTGTAACTCCAGACCCAGGCTCATGGCCTCCAAGGTTGTGCACCTTTAAGGTTCAAGACGATGGGGAGAATTTTGAAGTTATTCTCATCCTCTGCTTGTACTTTCCTCATCCTAGACTTCACATGGGGCAGACAGACAGTGGGGTAAGTCTAAAGCAGTGGTTCTCGTGAACATTTGGCAACATCTGGAGACTTTTTCGTTGTCACAAATAGAGAGATTACTCTGGCATTTGTCGTTGGACAGTGAAACATCCTACAATACACAGGACAGCCTCTCAGAAAAGAATTATCTGGCTCCATATGTCAATAGTGAGAGTTAACAGAGGATTGTAAAGTTTCTAGTATAATAGTTTCATCCCAAAGGCTAATAGAAAGGAAGCAGGGACAGAATTCTTATTTTCGGCCTGAGGAGGGTAATAGAAGTTGGTGTACTATGATAACTCATGACAGGTTTTGTAGCCATACCCACAAGCTGTCATCTTTAGAAGGAAGAGAAGTTCAAGGGCTAAGCTAGTTCCAGTGAAGGCCAACTTGCATTTAAGTGAGTCAGGTGCAAAATCAGAAACTGCTAAAGCCACACATCTGTCTGTGTGCTGAAGAAATGGGAGAATTATCACTAATAAAACCTCATTTTGTTTGCAGATATGTAGCCTGCTTCAGTATGTGTTAACGTTTTGGACTATACTTTTTGGTCGTTTCATTTAGTCCTAATTGAACTTTTTTGAGAGTGAATTGGAACAGAGCACAAGTCTAGTTTCACTGACACTTAAATCACAGAAGATTATAGGGATCCTTTTTTTGTATTTAGTAATTGTGGTTTCTTTTTTGATGTAGTTGCCATAGATGAGAAATTGAAGCATGGTCTGTTCAGGACAAAATGAGTCATGAAATCAGAAGATATATAGATATTTGTGGAAAAAAAGGTTAATATAGCATAAATGCTAGAGGAGGGAAGAATAATTTGAAAAACTCCTTATTTATAACAAAGACAATTAAATCATAGCTCGAAAATTAGGTTGTTATAAAACATAGAGAACTAGATAATTGGTATGTTTTTCTGTTTGACTCTCAAATTTAAAGAACCGTAATTGATGTATTGTTTATATTGTTCACTAAACACAGTGTTTGGCTGCTAGGGAGGGAATAGAGAATGCATGTGATCACTCAGAGATATGCAGTGCTTCTCCCCCAAAACAATTATAGTGCTGTGGCTGCCAACGCTGATGTCACAGTCAGTAGATAAAGAGCCATTTAAGACTCTTTGTATCATCCTCAGAAGGACAGGGAGAATTTATGTAACATCTGAAGCAGTGTTAAGATTCCTGCTGTGTTCATCATTCAGGAAAGGAGAGAGTAGTTTATAGAGGGAGAAGCAGTTGCTCTGTTTGTTAGAGCAAAAACAGAAATTCAAGCAGTACCTTGGGACTGAAATAGAGAAATAAGGCTGGTTTCTCTACTTTTGTACTGTGGCTATTAGAGATGGTGTTGGGCAAGATTGATCTACCTAGATTGTAAATTTTAGTACTATTTATAGATTAGTAACCTCTTTCTGGGGAGAAGAAAATGGCATTAATATAGACTCAAATTGTTTGTGAAAAAAAGTTTCCTTACAGGCAAGAAAAGTGTAATGTAAAAGTAGTTTTCCTAATGCCAAAGGCCTCCTCCATCCACTGCCCACTGTGCTATTTTGCCAAAATTTTGGCATTGTTTTTTTCTTGAGTCATTACCATTCATGCTGGATTTGGGGCATAAGTAAAAAAGGAATATGCTGTCAGTTACATTGTGGAGGTGAGGAAACAGCAGTGGGCCGTGCAGGGGGAAGAGTGGTAAGCTGAACTGAATTGTATTCGAATATTTTCAGTCCATAGCCAAGTGCCTGACCTGCAACAAGTGCTTAATCAATAACTGTAATAATTTATAGGTAATAATATAGGTAAATACTCATAGGAAGATGACTACTTCCTAAATAGATCTCTTATTTCCCTCTTTGACTTTCTCTTTGCCTTAACTCAAGATTGTCATTAATTTCTTATAGTCAGTTTAACCAGACAGTGATAGCCTCCAGTGTGGTTCCTCAGTTTCTAGTCCCTTCTGCACACTGATGCCAGAGCATCTTTCTGTAAGAGAGATATTACATTTCTTAATATAGGCATCTGTGGCTAATGCTCATAGGTAAAAGTGAGTTTTTAAAGTGTTCGTTGCAGTCAAAGGAATAATAGGTATTTTAAAAGATAAACATCTTTATTCTAGGTCTACAGGCCCTCTCCAGTAGACGGATGAGTCTGATGCTTTGTTAATTGAACCATCAAGTTGGTTTTCATTTGTTATTATCACCATCTTCATTTTGTTGTTGTTTTGCTTTGTTTTGTGATCCTAACTATCATTATTACTTTTGGTTGAGAGTTAAGTCCATGGCATCAGACTGCTTTGAGTGTTTTATTTCCTAGCTCTGTGACCTTGGGTAAGTTACTAATCTCGCTGCTTTATTTTCAAAGTTACTGTTCCCATTGTATTTTCTTTTTGCAACAAACTTTTCATTTAAACATCTGATTTTCTTGATCAATATTAAGGAGAAAAAGTCATCTGCAATTTAAGAATGCTGTTTAGAAAGCAAATGAATAAAAAGTCATTGACTTTTTCTGTATCTACACTTAAAGATTGTCCTAAGCTCTTGCTCTTAATAGTAGCTACACTTAGTAGAATGATTTTGGTAAAAGGTTCACAGTCTACTCTTCTAAAAGTTGCCAATTGTGCCAAAGAAGTAATGACATTTGTCTTTGTTTTTTGCAGTGGTTTATGCTGTTTATTTAGTATAAAACTTGTGATATAATATAATTAGAATGAGTATTTGGTCAGTTAATTGTAAAAGCTGGCTAAAGGAGAATATAAAATGTTTGAGATAAATTTGCAAATACTTTCCTCATCCTAGACTTTATCTAGAGGCAGGGAGGTGTAGAATACCTCTAAAGCATGCATGCATGCATGCATGCATGCATTTATTTATTTAGAGATGGAGTCTCACTTTGTCGCCCAGGTGGGAGTGCAGGGAAAAAACTGAATTTTCTCTGGAATTTTGGATTCCAGAGAAAAGATGGTTTAATCAGGATGCTTTTTTTCCCCCCTCTTTTTCTTTTTAGCTTAACAGATTGCTCTCAATTTTAAAATATAGCTAACCCCAATTATCTGTATATGGTATACTCAGCCCACTGCAACCTCCACCTCCTGTAGGCGATTCTCCTGCCTCAGCCTCACAAGTAGCTGGGACTACAGGCACGTGCCCTTACTGCCTGGCTAATTTTTGTATTTTTAATAGAGACGGGGTTTCTCCGTGTTAGCCGGGCTGATCTTGAACTTCTGACCTCAGATGATCCGCCCACCTCGGCCTCCGAAAGTGCTGCTGTGCCGGACCTAAAGCATTATTTTGAAGGCCGAAACTGAGGGGAGCAAAAAGCAATTCCTAGTTTAATATTCCGAGGCTGACAGAATCAGGAATGGAATTTTTATTTTAGTTCTTGCCTCGGAACCAGGATACAGATTTTTATCAGCCTTTTCCCATTTACAGTTTCATTCTGAACCTATTTTGGTATTTTTATTAATTGATTCACTTGATTGAGTTTCTCCAAAGCATTCAGTTTAATTTTCACAGAAATTACTTTGCCTTCATATTTCACTGGTCTATGTAAATGTTGGTAATAATATAATACAAGTACAATTAGCATGACCATGCAGCAGGGGAGGGGATAGGAATATGCTGTGTGTACTAGTGGGGGACCTCACGGTGTTACGGATTTCACTGATGTGTTTTACGGAAGGAATGGAGATGTGTGGGTAATCCAGTGGGTTGGTTAAGTGGAACTTGGTTAAGAGTACATTTGCCCTATTCAGCGTCTTTATCAAGTCTGCTGCCTTTGGGAGAATATTGCTAGTTTTATCAGACCTCAGTGGCACTGTATTCATTCAGTATCCTGTCATAAACATTTCATGTCTGTTTTATGTTATTTGATTTTTTCAGTAATACATCAATGAAGACGTTATGCCAATAGCATTTTCTATCTGTTTGAAGCTGTGGTCTCCTGAGGCTCAGCAGCAGAGAGGCCCTTTTAAGTTTGTTTTCTTTAAATTCCTTCCTTTGAATTGGTTGTTAACAGAGAACCCCTAGGCTTTATCTCCGGGAGGCGGATCCGCTTTCACTGCCCAGTGAGTCCTGTAGTTTGGCACACTTGCATTTTTCTGAATGAGCCAAGGTGGTAAAGCAGGGACTAGAATGGTGGGAATAGGGAAGGATGACTGTTGT